>NC_141465.1:12048631-13363236 GCF_009769465.1 Tauraco erythrolophus
GGTATAGGAAGGCGGCTATTAGGTCCCCCCGAAGTCTTCTCTTTTCAAGGCTGAACAATCCCATCTCCCGCAACCTGTCCTTGTAGCAGAGGTGCTCCAGCCCCTGGATCATCTTTGTGGCCTTCCTCTGAACATGCTCCAACAAATCTATGTCTCTCTTATGGTGGGGACACCAGAACTGGACGCAGTATTCGAGGTGGGGTCTCCTTTTTATCCTCTAGGGTATATTATAAATTATTGGGGAAAATTTGGAGGAGATCCATTAATGGCTAATTGAATATTGTACTAAATAGTGGCCACTGTATAAGTTGGAGGATGGAGAAAAAATGATCTGAAAAAGAGTCATTGAAATATAATACTATTTTGCAATTAATGTTGTTTTGTCAACAACAGATAAATAGGCTGAAGTTTTACTTTGAGAAATGATCATGAGATCAGGAAAAAATGTAAACTTTTAGATTCTGATTCAAATGTGATGATGATGATGGAAGAGAACGGTATTGGAATAGGCAAAGGTAGAGAATGAAAGGATAAATGGCAAGAGATGATCCAGAGCGTTCTATGCCCATTCAGGAACCTAACTGGAATCTTAATACAGATGGGGGAAGGTTAATGAACAAATACAGTATCTCTCCTGAGCATGTGGAATTGGTTCATTGCACACTGGGCATGAATCTGTTTTTCAGACAACACCAGGGATGATGTGTCCCAGGTCTGTGGTGTCTGGAGCCAGAGAGAGTGGGGGTCTCAGTGCCAGCCACAGGAGCAGGTGAGGGTCTCAGCCACCAAGGCAGGACCAGTGTGTACCCCAAAATCCAGCAACTGGGAAAGATCGGTGTGAGTAAAGCAAGTGAGGGGTTCAGTGCCAGCAGCTGGCGCAGGACTGTGGGTCACAAGCCTGTGACACTGGTGCCAGCTGCTGGGGTGGGGACAGGCAAGTGTCTACATGTTCCCTAAACCTGCTGTGAATGTGTAAAATTCAACAGCAGACTTAAAACTGAACTAGCCTCCACATAGTGGGCGCTGGATCCAGGCCTGGGGGTGAGGCAGGCAGAGGGTACATGGTGTTCAGGGGGACCCACGAACGCAGAGTGCCTTCAAGACAAGCGTGAGAGTGGGTGCATCTGTCTGTGGGCAGGCCTCGAGCTGCACTAGCCAGCAAGTAGAAGAGCAGCGAAACAGTTAAGACAGCCCAGCATCCAGGCAGGGGGATCAGACAGACAGACGGACCACGCTGACAGCTGAGGGATCCGTGAACGTGCATGTGCTTGCGAATCTAGGGAGAAGGCAGTGTGTGCTTTCACTACTGAACTTCAATCTTAATTAGCTGAAGCGCAGGAAGGGAGCCTGGCTGTCTATGTTTATATTTTATGGGAGTCCTTCAACTACTGTTGAAGACAGGGCCTTGTTAATGGCAGATTGTGTAGCTGGCCATGTCAGGGTCCTCTGTGTGACTGTGTGATACATCCTTCTGAACCTGCAAACAAGAAAGAAGCAGCAGCTGCATCCATCAGTCTGGGATAGGGACCCCCAGGTCCTCAGGCACACAGAGCTGGGCTGCAGCACCCAAGAAAGTGAAATTCCCAGTCCTGGAGCTCCTGGAGGACACAGCCACTTATAACGTCTCATAATAGCTACAAAACAAATCCTGGCTTAAAACAGCTGCACTCTTAAACACGTGCCGTCCTTCAGTAACAGGCAGTTCCCCTGATTTGAAGTGAGGCTATCCCTCTGCATAGGACATGCACGTAACTACCAAAGCACTGGTGCTTCTGTCTCACTATCTCAGAAGAGCACAGCCAAGCATCTCCAACAGCTGTTCGGCTCATGAGGTTCACTTGCAATTGTGCTGCTGCCCACTGTTCTCTTCCAGAACAAGACAAAGACTAGCAGAGAAAACGTGCTTATGTTGTATGTTGGGTTTCAAGCTTGCAGCAGACCCAAGATCTTTTGTTGCTGTGGTGACAATTGTTCACAATTTGTCAAACTTTGGAGTTTAAATAAAAACAACAAACACTCTCCACACACACCTCCTACCACTGCCCAGGACTGTACAAATAAATTCTAGTTTCTAATCCCATTGATTAAACCATTAACCCTCTCCTGGTATTATGTATACATGCACCACCCAGGAAACAGAACATGATGCTTTTTCTTGTAGAATGAAAAAACATCAAACACTTATCTCATTATTTCTGAAGGCATGATAGCACAGAAGCTAGAGAAAGAAGAATCCTCTTTTCATGTTCATTTTGACATATTCCTTAAAGCCAAGAGATGATGCATTACACTGGAAGCTAGTAAACTCAGCTATTACAGTGGCTTTAATTTTCCATGTATGTCTTCATTAGGTTTTAATTTCTTAGTGTGAGAATCAAGCATGATGTTCTCTGTAACAGATGGGATTACTGAGGATTGGAGAAAGATGGCTCAAATGAGGCAATTCTTCACATAGAAGAACGCAGTATAGTGTAAAACATGCAAGTAATTTAACAGAGAGTTGAGAGCTTAGCCTATTTTTGGCAAGGCAATTATCTTTCATTGAATTCTGTATCACTGCTACAGATTTCTCCAACACTCCAACTAGCTGGGTCACAACAAACAAGCAATTTCAATACTGCACTGATCTGCGTGTGCTACACAAGCTCCTAGAAAGAATGTTTATAGCAATGCCAGGAATAGGTCCTAGGCCTAGACTTTGACTTGCCAAAGACAGATGTCTACTTCTAACCTGCTCATTCTAGACTCCTTGAAAAAGATTGTGGAGAGAGATACTCATTTCTAAGAAATTATTGATTTCATCTTGAGGTAGTTATCTAGACAGGTAAATAAAATCAGTCAAAAAAGTACTTACTTCTTTTTGCTCAAAGTAAGGAAAGCCCATGATGACTAGATCAGAGACATAGACCTACTTTATTGCCATTTAAAGTTCAGCAAGATGAATTCCATGCAATCAACCTTTCACGTGGTTGACAAATCAAACAGTTGAAAGATAAGAGTTCCTCAGCTCTCTTCCAGGAAGATGTTTTAATAGCTGCTAAACTGAGGGTGTAATTTTTCAGAAGTATGAATATATTGGAAATGTTTAACAATTTAAGAAGTTTCCACTGAATAAATACATGGAAATAAGTATATGGAGATAAGGTGCCCTGTAAGCAGCAGAAAAGATTACTCATATAATACTGGAAAAAAACCTACTGAAAATTATTGCTTCTAGGGTCGAAGTAAGCAGCAAAGATTCAGACAAGATAGCGTTGGAAAGCCCACTATTCGCAATTCTTGGCATGACAAATGAAAAAAAAGTTGTAAATGGAGAATAAACAACACCAGCAAAGCTGTTCTCAAGTACCTTATTGTCAGTCCTGACTGTAACTTTCAGCTGTGGAAGCACACGTTCCACTTCCAGATTCCACTCTGCTGCATCTGTCGTGGATTGTAAAATCCCTTCTTGCTTTGCAGAGTCAGTCATGTCCTGTGTAAAAATCACAAAGCTTATATACAAAATATCATAATTACACACAGTGAGAACTGTTAGAAATCATGTTACAATGGCCTACGATGTTCATAGTCAGAAAAAAATTTATATTCAGAATGATCTAGACATATAACAGATTTCTTTAATAGTTTTCTTTGAATTAATAAAGACTTGGAATTAAAATAAATATATCTTTTCATTATATTTAGAAGTGAAAAGAATAAAAAGTATATAACAAGAAATTATAATACATTCCAGAAATAGCAAGGGGGGAAAAAATTAAAGTACATTCAAGAAACTAACATGATATTTCCCTAAAAGTCTCTGCAAAAATTTCTTGCAAATGTTTCCAGCAACCTTGCAGTGATAACAGTTTCGAAACTGGATGTCATGGTTTGATGTGGAGGGGGTGAGGGTTCTGGTGGCAGGAGAGGGGTTTTGCTCCCTGCGACCTCCCTGGTTTTGGAACTGGGTTAGGCTTAGTTCTGGCCACTAGATCAGACTGCCATCCCCCTCGGGATTGAGCCAACAGGGCGCCTCTGCGAATTGCCCTATTTAAGTCAGGACAAAGGAACCGGAAAAGGTGCTTTGCCCAGGAGCGAGGAGAGAAGGGAGGAGGGCGCTGCCCCCGCTCCCTGGCTCCCGGCGGGGTGGCTGCCTGCGTCGGGCCGGTGCCGCCCACGGAGAATGGCGGCAGCAGAGCCAGCTGGGGAACTCGGGGGCACCCCACTCCCGGGGTGCCCACTGGGCTGAGTTCACCCAGAGAGGACTGAGATCTGAGAGAAACAGCCGCATCGACAGCAGGTCAGTGAGGATGGAGCGGGAGGAGGTGTGCCGGAGCCAAGGTTCCCCTGCGGCTGATGGTGAGATAGCAGGCGGCCCCCCTGCAACCACGCCTCGGCAGAGCAGAGACCCACTCGCAGCCCGTGGGGAGAAGATGCCTGAGCCTGAGGATGGTCGTGTTGGGGTGCACGACAAGGCAGAGAGGCATCTGGAGTCTGCGTGACGACCCACGCCGGAGCGAGTGGCTACAACTCCCTAAGTACCCGAGACTGTGGTAAAGCCCACACCGGAGCAATCTGTGGGGAAGGATTGTTTCCAGTGGGCTGGACTCACGCTGGAGAAGTTTGTGGATTTTTCCTCGTGGGTAGGGGATCCACTGGAGCAGGGGAAAAGGGTGTAAGGACTCCTCCTCCTTTAAGAAAGAAGCGGCAGTAACAGCACGGAATGAACTGACCTGCACCCCCCCAGTCCCTGCCCCCTGTGCTGCTGGGGGGAGGAGGTAGAGCCGGGAGGAAAAGGAAAGGGGTGGGGGGGGGGGGTGGGGAAGGTGTCGGTTTTAAGATCTGGTTTTGTTTCTTTCTGTCCTCTCGAGTAACCGGTTTTGTTTCCCTTTGTCCTTCTAAGTAACCATTAATAAATTGTTTTGCTTTGAGAAAGCCCTGTCTCTTTTGCCCAGGACCATGGTTGGTGGGTGCTCCCTCTGTTCTTGTCTCAACCTCAGTCCCTTTGTTTTTTTTTCTTTCCTCTCTACTTTACTAGAGAAGGAGAGACTGTGTGAGTTTTAGTTGCTGGATCAGCCTAAAACCACGACACTGGATGTACAATTTTCTTTTAAAATACGCCGACTCATTTCAGTTGGAAGGTTTTTTCAAGTTTAGACTATATAAGGACTTTCACATTTAAATCCAACAGAAACAAATTGCTGCTACAGATGTCAAAATCTTTCAAGAGAGGACTGATGGGTAACAACTTACCGATCTGTACGTTTGTGCCTTTAGAACATCCAGCTCAATAAAATTTTCCTCATTGTCTGACTCTTCTTCCTTATGGAAAGATGCAAATTAAGACTTCAGTAAGAATAGCACAATCTTTCTCCATAATTTACTTTGCAGGAGCACAGGACAAGGAGTATGAAATTCCAAATTTCTGACACAGAGTTTATGATAACGGAGCTTGTATTTACTTAAAACCTTACGAGGAGACACAATATCTGAGACAAGCTGAAAGATGAAAGCTACCCCACATTTCTCTCAGGGTGCCACACTATTTAAAAACTAAACCAACCAACCAAAAAAACCCCTAAAAATCTAAGCCCTCTCACATCAAATGGGCCACTATCAACAGTTGTATGATAACTGTAATTTCTTCTGTGTTTCCTAAAGCTTTACATTAAGAATAAAACCAAACCAAAAACCAGACCACAACCAGATCTGAACAGTTTTTGAGATGTTGTTTGCACTACAGATTTGGAGCTGCAGAATGATGCCACATTTTAAAACTGTGCAGAACGATACAATTCAAGTTGAAGCAATCAATTTCTTTTCTTGTCCATGGCACTACACTCTGAACTGACAGGTTGATAGAATTATCTACTATAGTCTCAAAATCGCATTCCTTGGCGATTGTGATCAGCTCAGAGCCTGTCACTGCGTAAGTCAAAGATGCTTTTGCCGTGTGTGACCCTCCATTTATTGACACGGAATTTCACCTGCCATTGTATCACCCTTATACATCTTGTCCTTCTCTAGCTCTTCTGTTGGCCATTGTCTTTTCCACCAAAGTCAAATTTCATCATTCACCTCCTTTCTAGGCAAATCATGAATGCTGCAATAACACAGGTCTCAACGTAGAACCCTTTGAGACTCAGTGAAAACCTGGGAACTTATTCCTATATCTTACCTAGTTTTTGACTAACAGGGACCACTTCATTTTCTTCCGGCATGCTTGGCCCCTAGTCCTCTGAACACTTGCAAGAAATTAATAGTGACTAAATTCAGAATCACAGAATGTTAGAGATTGGAAGGGACCTCAAAGGATCATCTAGTCCAATCCCCCTGCCTGAGCAGGAACACCTAGATCAGATCACACAAGAACACGCCAAGGCGGGTTTTGAACATCTCCAGAGAAGGAGACTCCACAACCTCTCTGGGCAGCCTGGTCCAGTGTTCTGTTACCCTTACTGGGAAGAAGTTCTTCCTCATGTTTAAGCGGAACCTCCTATGTTCCAGCTTATATCCATTTCCCCTTGTCCTGTCATTGGATGCCACTGAGAAGAGCCTGGTTCCATCCTCATGACAGTCACCCTTTACATATTTATAAATATTAATGAGGTCCCCCTCAGTCTCCTCTTCTCCAAGCTAAAGAGACCCAGCTCCCTCAGCCTTTCCTCATAAGGGACTATCATTGGGACTATCTTTTGCTAAATGGACAATACATATTTGTACAGCACTTAGAAGAACATATTAAAACACTACCATAGCAACAAGACAAAAGAACTGAGGAACCAAACTGTGCAGATTTCCTTGCACAGCCAGCCTTGCTGGCTACTGTTCACCTAATTCCCCAAGATACACAGAACTAGGCTTGTCTCTGTCAGCATCATCAATTTTATTCAGAAGAATCAAAACTAGAACAACAATCAATGAACCTCATCATTAGCACTTAACTACTGGAAACACTGCTAAATTCAATTATGGATACAGCTAATACATCCAGGACATATCAACATATTGGCAGCAACAATGGACTGGGGAAAAAAACTACATCAGTATATAATTAATCCCTGCAGAACCATTAGGGATTCTAAAATAAGTGGTTATCCACTCCGTATACACCTAGCTCAATGGTTTTATTAACATACAAACTCAGAAGAGCTAAAAAACCACGTTAGTTGTGAAAATCGTGGCCTCAGATACCATCTGAGAGCAAATCCAGAGGTTCTGTGAAGGGTTTCAACTGTGCTCTAGTTAACTGTTTCCTCTCCACTTCCCAATTTAAGAGCTTAGACCTTAACAAGACACAGAAAAGAGCAGACAGCTGACGGTTTTCATATTTAAAACTTTCAGCCAACAGCTTACATTTCTGAGGCTGGTTAAACATGCAATACACAATGTCTCTTATTGTTCTTAGAATTATTCAAGACTTTTTCTGTGGAGACGTCAAAGCTGGTGAAAATGGAACTAGACATCCACATCACAATATTTGCATACCGTATGAAATTTAAGAATAGAAGTTTGGAATTTTTCTTGGCTAATAAAAATAAGAAAAATAATGTAATACTTAGGAAAACTGTGAGAAGAGGAAGAGAAGCAAACTCTTCAACTGTTACATTCTTGTGGACTACTACGGCACATAAACTGGGACTATGATCAGAACTATATGATAACATTACTAGCACTCGATTTCCAACTTTTACGACATTGAATTTTTCCCAAGCACTTGAAAAATGTGAACACAAAAACAGGACAGTTGTGGCATTTTCTATCCAGCATTGCTGGGACTTAACACTCCAGAAAATTGTTTTCTCCTCAAGTAATTTACTGAAACAGCAAGTGAACACTTCCATGCTCACAGCTTTTTATATTTTGGTTTTGATCTACATTTATTTTGCACAGAATCATCAGTTGTTAGAGAAAATGATGTGCAACTAACTTGTTTTTGTAACCTTCACTTTGTCTTCAGCTAACTTCCCTCTCCAGAAAAAACTTTTTAAATCATTCAGTAAAAAGACTCACTTCGAGGAGGCTGACAGAGGCCTGTGAAAATGACAATATCATGTGATAACATTATTTTACCAGACAACAGTGAGACTCCAACTTTCATAAAAATAACCTTCTGAGAAAGTCAATTAGCAATCCATCCACCAATAAGTCCTAAAAGCATATTTGAACTTACAGGTGTATTTCATAGGCTGATTCACAGACATGACAGTTTCACTGTAATTATTACAGTTAAAAACCAGGAATAAATAAAACAGTTTATCCTCAAAAATTGCCATCTGGTTGGTAAAAGGTATTTCAAAGCAGAAAGACTTATTCTGCAGTCAGAATGGATGACTGGGTATTATCATTACATTCATGGAATATATAGGCATGACCTTTCTCTACAGAAAGAAATCTGCAACCTTTATTTAGGTCTTCGCTGGTGTTTTTAAACAAATGCTCCATATCCAGTTGTTCTTTCCCATCTACCCTGCTCCCAAATCTTAAGATCAACTAAGTATCAAAGTTACTGTTTCCTATTTGCAGTGAAATGCGAGTTACGATAATGAGCACTCTACTAATTAAGCGCTGGGCAAATTTTACCCAAATATTAGCCAATTCTCTAAATAGGGCTTGAAGTTTCATTTAACATCAACAACTTGTATCCATAGAAAACAAACAATTCTGAACCTACCCAATTTTAATGTATAGTTAGACTCCACTTCACTTTACATTAACTATAAATGCATATAAGAACATAAGCTCTGTCCTGAAGAGTTAACAACCTTATCTGAAAGGAAACAAAAAACTGTACAGAGGAGCTGAGGATGCAGGAAAAGACAGGCAGGAGAAAAGGCCGACGGAACAGCTAGCAGAAAAGACTTCTTAAACAAAACCCAACAAAATAAACAGTGAGAAAAATTTCCTCATAACTGACCAATACTGATATAATCAAAATCAGTTAGGGAAACCTACCACAACATCCTCTTCCAGTTTATCAAGCGTCAATTCTGCATCACCTTCTGTTATTTCTTCTTCTTCCAGCTCTTCTGTTGGATATATTGGCCTGAAATTAGTTCAAAAAACAGCAGAGCTTTTAAACACAGTAAATTGGATATACCTCTGTAAATTGTTCCTAAGCAAACATTTCATGAGAAGCATGGATGATGTGGACTACAACTAGACAGTGTCTCACACACTTAAATAAAATTAAAGCTCAGCCTTAAAGGTCTTTGCTTATCTTGGACTGTCTTAAAAGTGAAGGTTAGTTATTATGCCAAGCAGTGCAGTACAACTGGGCAGTAAATTTTGAGTAGTTTTCTCTTTTGGTCTAACCTTCTAAAATTTAAGTGCTCATCACCACAGACCCATTTTCAGCTTACAGTGGAATTTGTGTACTAAATAGAGGTAACAGTAAAATATTTCCAAGGCAGAAATTACTTTGCCATATCCACTTCAAAACCCATCAGAGGGAAGGAATGAAATAAAGAGCACTTTTAAACAAATTTTCACATACTTGAAACTATGTCACCTAATTTCTCCCAAGATTTCCTTCTGATTAAATACTCAAAGTTACTGTAGCCTACTTGTAACACGATCACATACTGTGCATACCTCCAACTGAAGACCTCAAGATTGACTGATAGGACCTAAAAGAATATTAATATGCTTCAACTCAACTGTCAGATTAACAAGCAGTTATACATAGGAAAAATGACCAAGTTTTTAATCAGTAAAATCTTTATTAATTAGCTAAGTGTATTAATGGCCCAAACTCATCCTTGCTGGTAATAGACTAAATTGTACGAAGTTGCATTAGGAATTAATTTGTCCCACTGCTTCAAGCCTAGCTGAATTTTGCATCTCATGAAACATGAAGTAAAACATTTTTGGTAACAACTATGTTTTGTCTTTACAATTACTACTTACATTTGTTTGCTGGCAAACAATGCATAAGGGAGGATGCATAAAAGTGTACTATACCTTTTCCAGCTAAAGCCAGTGTGTTTCAAGGCTTCATCAGCTAAACAATCAAGAACATAGCAAGCTTGCTCTCCGTAACCTGCCTTCAATTTTGAGGGAGGAAAATCCACAGGCCTTCCCTAAAATAAAGAGATATGCTGCTTACTAATGGTTACACATCAATCGAGTTTCCTCTCAGGGAGGTAACAAGATTTACCACGTTAAAACCAAAGCGTCCATTGTGTATGAGGATTTTATCCATGTTCATTCATATTCTTCCCCTGTGCAGCTCCAGTCAGGCAACAGAAGGGAAAACGGAACAACCCAAGGAACAGATGCAGCGTAGAAATCTTAAAGCAGCTGGTAAGAGGATACTCACAGGGAGCAGAAGAGTCAGAAGTTGCAAGGGAGCTAGATGGTCAAGGACACAAGTGACATGCTGGCAAGGCAAGAACAGCTACGGAGGCACGTACTGAGACTTAACCACCAGCTTTTCAACATTGCCTTGTTTGTTCCAGATTTCATTTATAAAATATTTTAATTTTATTTATTGCTGTCCTAAAGAATAAATATTTTCACTTTTTATCATGTAACTCCTTTAGAGAACAATGTTCTTAACATCATTCACAGCTGCACCACAGTATAATCTTCCATAAGATCATACTTCCCATAAGTTGTACATTCTTCTTTCGTTTTTTTTTTTTGTTGGTGGTGGTGGGTTTTTTTAATATTAAAAAAAAAAATCCCAATAGTTCCTGGCAGTTTATGTAACCTTCTACTCCTTAACAAAAAAAAAAAAAGATGAAAACATGAACACAATTCTAAACCATCTCCTTCACTACAAATTATGGAGGAGCAGGATGCACTAGCACTATGTAAACTTTCGAGATAAAAATCCTTGTCAACTATACTACTATAAATGAGCAACATATGTGGCACTGTAAGCAGTAAGCCTGATTTAATTCATTTTACTGATTGTGGAACAAAATTAATTGGAATCATATATAGTATTGTAAGACCATTTTTGTAGTGCCCAAAAGTTAGCAAGTAGCTACACACAGCATAAACTTTCAGTTAACTAATTAACATAGTACAAACGTATAGGTACACTTGGGGAAAAAAAAAAAACATGTTCAACACTTACAAACGATCGCAATTCTGAGAGCACATTTGATATTACTGCATTGGGGTCATCGTATTCTTGCGGCTGTTCGAAGGGACGTCCTGCTTTCGTGATCAGCCAAGCAGCAAGTGTGCAAAACATAAAGAACTGCTCACCAGGATTAGTGGGCAGTGCAAAGTAGTGCCTGTTTAAAAAGGTGCAAAAAGGGTAAATATTTCGAGCTCCTGAAGTTCTTACAGCATGATAAACCAGCACAGACTAGAAAACAGTTTCTTTAACTGACCTTCTCAATGAGTGATCCATCTGAACTAAATTCAGGATGCCTAGTTTCACACATAACCACAGTAGATGTAGTTTTCTACATGCAGCTCATCTGTTTCCCACTTTGAGTAAGCTATTAATCAACATTAGACTTCCAAGGAATCAAATAGAAACTGGGTACTCCTCTCCTGCCAGCAGGATTATACAGCTTCACTTAAACATCACCAAATTAACATTTCCACATAAACCCAAGTTACTCCTCTTTTTCACCTGAGCCGTCTCAAATCACTATGAGCTCAATTCTGTTCTCATTTAATTTTAGGGATGCAGAATCCATCCCATCACTTCATAAAATACCACCACTGACTATTTAAGACCCTATGTAATGATTCATTCAAACGTCCCTACCATAATATAAAACACCTAAAAGCTCAAAAAAATCAAAAGTCAAAGATCTGCAACTGCCAATAACTTGTAGGCCATGAATGAGCTAAGATTTTGCTAAATCTCAGGCATTTTTCACAGGGCAAGTGATTTACAGTGCAAGACAAAATTTAAATTTGAAAAACATCCTCTGAATAGATTAGCAGAAGTGATTGATAACTACTGTCAACATCACACAGCAAACAGCCTACTTCAAAAACAAAATTAAAATGACCCATTGCTAAAGCTTTATACCTTTACCCATGACACTGGAAGCCAGGGTGGATTTGTCTCATCTTTTAGCTACTTTAGAACACATTGAAAAATGCTTTAGAAGCATATATTGTTCTCCATTAAAGGGAGTTTATACAAATAGCACAAAGAAAGGTATCTGTATTTGGGAATGATTGTGCCTCTTTAAAAATAAATACATAAATTTTACATCAAGTGACTGCATTAAAACTTGAACGGCACTTCCTTGAGGATGGGAGAACAAATTTACTGAAGCCTCGTTGCCCAGAGATGTGTCCTCTTGCTGCATATTGTCCTCATCCATGCCATTATACCACAGTAACCTCACCTCCTGTTCTCATCTTAACATCCCCAAATACTTTTGCTCTAAAGTTCCTCGGACCTCTTCCCCTTCCCATATTCCTCAAGAGTGGCAAGAGCCTTCTAAATCAGTACCTAAATTTGTACCTAAATCAGTGCACAAGCTCAGATCAGGTGCATGTTTTTGAAGCGATCCTTCCACCCATCCTCACCTACTGTGAGGTCACTTTAGAGAACAAGGTACACAAACTGGATCTATTTTGGATCACACTAAACTGAAACATGTGGTCCTAACAAGAATTCAGTCCCTAAAAATCAGACCACAGTTAGTCCCCCCAAAACATAAATTGTGTGCACACTGGATACCCAGAACCAAACTCCTCCCCTTGCAGACACAGCTGCTTGCTAAGGTAGACAAATGTTTGCTTCCTGGCTCTGGATATACTGACGGTCAGGTAGCTGGCCAAAAGCAGCGTCCAGCCACTCAGCTCATACGTGAGCCTCCCTCTCAGCACGAGAATAATTCGGACTACATTTTCTCCCCCCTATTAAACTGTTGCTGACAGAAAGCTTAACTGCGTGATACGCGGCTGTGCAAACCGGTTGAAACCAACAGATGGATTTGAAAGTTATTTGGGCAGTGGATGTTGGGAGCATATCAGCTCTGCTTCCCAAGTTTCCTGTCTCCCACCATAATTTAAAAGTTTCGTTTGTTACATATGAAACAAATTAGATATGAAAAAAAAAAAACCCCAGACTTAAAAACAATGAGTCCAAGCCCCCTTATACATACAGACACCTCACAAACAGTTACCCTGAATACAAGAAATTAATTTAGGGTAGAATTATTTTTTGCACAGGTACTGAGTATCTGCGTGCCAGTGTACCTACTGGGGGCCGGGAAGGGGAAGTGGCTATTTGCTTATCACATCTCAGCCTTCAGAGGGACTTCTCCTTTTGAAAGCTTCAAAATCTCATGGGAAGCGTCAAAGCTGACTGCTTTTCACTTGCCCCAGGCATCTGGTCACCCGAGAGCCAGCCTGCCTTCCCTAATCCCTGACCACAGCGCTGCAACCGGGATTTCCTCCCGCTAACACCACTCTGGGGCGGCACCCAGCCGCGCACACCCGCGGTACGCCGCCTCAGGCCTCTCGCTGCAGCCATGGCAGCTCCAGACCCTCACGCGTGGAGCTCCGCACGACGCAGCGCCACCCCCTCGCCCCCTCGCCCACAGCCACTTCTGGGCAAGGCCGCCGCCGCCCTCCCGGGGCCTTCCGCGCCCACACCCGGCGAGGCGGGGACCTGGAAAGCGGCCGCATGTTGTGGCGCCGCAGCGCCTCCTCCTCGTAGCTCAGCAGCTTCAGCTTGTCCAGCAGGTCCTCCATCAGGACGAACACGTGATAAGCCGCGCCCGGGCCCTGCTCCACCACCGCCCCCTCCTCGTCCCGCTCCCCCACCACCGCCCCGCGGCGGACTCCGACACCACCCCCTGCTTCCTCCGCCATCTTGGAGCCGCGCCGCCTGTAACCGAGGCAACCGGCCCTACCAATCCCCGCCTGCCTTGGCCTCGAAGCCACCTCCTGCCCCAATCACACGCGCCGTGAAGCCCCGCCTGTCCGGCACGAGCCACCAATGGCAACAAGGAATGCCGGGGTCAACATCCAATCAGCGCTCCACGGCAATGGGAGCAGGATCGCCTCTCCACTCCTTCGGGCCGCGGGAACGGAGCGGGACGGTGCTGCGGTTCGGTGCTGCGGTTCGTGCTGCGGGCGCCGGGCGCGGACAGGCGGGGCCTCGGAGAGCCCGGGGCGGGCGGGAGCGCCTCCTTCGGCGCCGCTCGCAGCGGGTGAAGCCTCACGGTGTGAGGCCCGGGCGCCCTTCAGCTCGCGGGGGGTGTGTTTCTTAAAGCTTCGCTGCTCGGCCCTGCCTGACGTGCGGCTCAGCCGTGGGCTCGTGTGTGCAAGCACGGGGCTTTCATCTTCTTTCCTCAGTTTACCGGTTTAATCCTGAGCTGCAAACGCATTGCACCTCACGTCGTGTGAGCTGAGAGGAGGCAGCAACTGTCCCTACTGACAGGCGATGGCCACGCTCATGGCCCTGTGAAGACAGGCTGAGAGAGTTGGGCCTGTTCAGCCTGGAGAAGAGAAGGCTCCGGGGTGATCTTCTAGCAGCTTTCCAGTACCTAAAGGGGGCCTACGGGAAAGCTGGAGAGGGACTTTTTACAAGGGCATGTAGTGATAGGACAAGGGGCAATGGATTTAAACTGAAAGAGGGCAGATTTAGATTGGATATAAGAAAGAAATTTTTCACTCAGAGGGTGGTGAGGCACTGGAACAGGTTGCCCAGAGAAGTTGTGGATGCCCCATCCCTGGAAGTGTTCAAGGCCAGGTTGGATGAGACTTTGGGCAACCTGGTGTGGTGGAGGGAGTGTCTGCCCATGGCAGAGGGTTTGAAATTAGATGATCTTTGAGGTCCCTTCCAACTCTAACCATTCTATGATTCTGTAAGTGCAGTAGTTTACAGCTGGACATATGGAAAAGTAAGTATTGCGAGCAGAGGAGTTGTAGCTGGAGATCAGATTGCCAGCTGGAACTGCTGCGGGGTGGTGAGAAAGAGAGCAGGTGGGACAGCGGGGTCTCCCAGGAAAGCAGGAGATACAGGCCATGTGTGTACCAACACCAGCAGTGGTCTTTGAGGACAGATACCACTTCCTTTCACTTCTTCCTGCATTTTGTGTTTTTTTGTAAGCCCTCTTCCCTAAGGTGCTGGAGTTGTTGTATGAGTTTCTTCTACTGGAAACCAAAGAGCACACACAAGACTTGAATTGTCCAGAGAAAATGAAGCACTAGTGAAATACTGTCAGAAAATAATTACCTGACCCTGCAGACAGCCCAAGGCACCTACTGACTTTGTTTCAGATTACCAGATATCTGAGAAGAGTGTTGTGATAATTTGTATCTTAACGTTCTTTTTGTCCTGTACCGATATTTAATCTACATCGCTCCCTGCGTCAGGTTCCTGAGTTCTGCCTTAGTAAGAGAATTGCCAGTCTCTACTGCAGCTGCAATGCTTCTGCCCTTGTAATGCCCGGGCACAATCCCCAAGCAGCGTCACCACTGCTGTAGAAATCACATTTCTGATGATAACTGATTTCTTCCATTACTCAGTTACAGCTTGCAGGAGTTATCATTAAAGAGTTTGTTCAACAAAGCCAGGCAAAAGAAATGGAGAAGAGAAAAAGCTTTTTAATTCCAAAGAGGGAGAAGTAAATGGACACGGTGCAGCAGCTTCACGTATATAGAAACATGGTTTCATGCTACAGAAACAACTGGTTTCATTTGTGGGACAGGACTGAACTTGCATATTAAATACTTGAGCTTTGGCATGTGTAGGTGTGGCCATGAAGAGACTGGGGAAGAAGGAAAGTTCCACGGCTTCGGGAGAGATCTAGATTTGATTTATTCTTTTGTATATATCCACCCTGCCTACAAGAAACACCTGACACACAAGACTCTGACTTTTTTGGCTACTTATGAAATAGGAAGAGGTAAAGAACCCCAACATTCTTATAACCGCTCTGTGGTGTTGTAAGTGTATGGGGTGGGGGAGGTGGGGAATATGATGTGTATATATTGAATCATAGAATCATAGAATGGTTAGGGCTGGAAGGGACCTTCAAAGGTCATCTAGTCCAACCCCCCTGCAAGGAACAGGGAAAAACACAGTATTGAGGTAAAACACAGTATTTTTTGTCTACTTCCTAAGACAATTTTGGATGTTTAGAATGTGGGAATCTTCTTCCTTTGGGAGTATTTCTCAACAACTGAAGTATGGAGCTAGCATTAAAGCTGTCAGGGTTTCACTGGGGGAGATGGAGAATTAATTCTCTTTTCTACTACAGAAAACGCCTCCTGTAGATTGAGTGGGGAAGTTCTGGAAAGCTAGTATCACTGTGGCTAGTACGAGATTTTAGCAGTAGGTGGTTAATATGGGGGTTTTTTTAGAACTTTACACATTTGTTTCTCTTGTTTGCTTGTTGGTAAAACTTGAAATCCTCAGGCATTTCCAGTCCTCGTAAGTGTGTGTGTGCTTGAAATGTGCTGTTGTTAAGTTACCTTGAAAAGGAATTAATCAGAATCCTTTTTACTAAGGAATAAATAACTTTTGTTTGACAGGGTTAGGAGAATATTGCAATACGCATGGCTACTCTCACAGTGGGTCAAAGAGCAAAGCTCACTGAGAAGAGGTCGGTCCCCACGCCTGTATGATAGGGGAGTGCTCTGGTCAGGGGTCAGATTGAATGCAAAGTTCAAAGATGATGCAGGATGTCGGATGCATGGTTTGGTCATTGATTAATAGAAGAAAAAGAAAGCATGTCCCATTTGATATTCATTTTCTGGAATGGCTTGTGCTGGTTTTGGCTGGGATAGAGTTAATTTTCTCCAGAGCAGCTTCTGTGGGACATTTTGGATTTGTGCTGACAAGAGTGCTGGGAACACAGGGATGCTTTCCTGCCCGCTGAGCAGTGCTTCCAGAGTCAAGGCCTCTTCTGTTTCTCCCATCGCCCTGCCAGCCAGGAGGCTGGGGGTGCACAAGAAGTTGGGAGGGGACGCAGCCGGGACAGCTGACCCCAGCCCACCCAAAGGGATATCCCAGACCAGATGCCGTCGTGCTCGGCATCTAAAGCTGGGGGAAAAGAAGGAAGGTGGCACATTGGGAGTGATGACATTTGCCTTCCCAAGTCCCCGTTACACGTGATGGAGCCCTTCTTTCCTGGAGATGGCTAAATGTCTGTCTGCCGATGGGAAGTGGTGAAGGAATTCCTTCTTTTACTTTGCTCGCAGCTTCTGCTGGACTTACTGAACTGTCTTATCTCAGCTCATGAGTTTTCTCAATTTTACTCTCCAGAGCCTCTCCCATACCCCTCTGGGGGAGAGTGAGCAAGCGAGTGGCCATGTGGTGCTTGGTTGCCAGCTGTGGTTAAGCCACGACTCGGCCAAAGTCAGTGCGGTGATGCCCCTACCACTGTCTGAGCTGTTGAGTGCTTGAGTTCGCTGTATGTCTTGGAAGATGCTTTTCAGCACCTTGTTCTCAGAAACCCTGGCTGAGCTGCTGCCCAGCTTAGCCAGTAGTGGCTCTGTATGAAATAAGTCTTCTGAAAAGTAAAGCATCAGAAAGTGACGTGACTATGATGGTCTTTAAGGTCCCTTCCAATCCAAACCATTCGATGATGGTAATTCTAGTTGTACACTATCTGTATAAATAATTTCATATTGATATTTTGCTGCAAAACCTTAGGGCGTGATTTCTTGGTTGTGCCATTTAGGTCTGTACCAAACAGGAAAAGCATAGTTCTTCAGTACTTTGCAGCATGACTCTAACTAGCAGCATACATATAGTTTATGCCTGTAAGAACCCAAACCTGCTGAAAAGAAGACTGGCCAGAGTCTACACCCGTCAGGTTTTTCTACAGACCAACATTTTTCTCAACACACTACAATGGGTAGATCCAAAGCTAAGATTTCTGCTGAACGTGAAAATTTTCAGCTAACTAGTTGTAGTTCGGTATTTGAGTACAGCTAGAAGATGTGAGGCAGCATCACTCCATGATGCAGCCTCTGAGGGCATCACAGAGGTACTGTGGGGACCACGTTACTCTCAGAGTGTCACTGCCAGTTAAACGTGTGTATTGGTTAATTAGTCGCTGGTCATAGTGTTGTTTTGGTTGTTCACCTGGGTGTGTTATGTAAATGTTTACATGCTCTGTGTATTCACTGTGGTGCTGGTCATCAACAGCGGACACGGACACTGTGGGATGTGGGATGGCCCTCAGACTAAGAGGATTATATCTGCATGTACATATATATAAGACAGGAGCAGTGGTGGTAATATAATATATTGGAAAATATATGATCTGAGCATGACACAAATGGTATAGAATAAGGGGTGGATAATGTCTTGGGTTTGGCTGGGATAGAGTTAACCTTTCACAGGAGAAGTGGGAGGGGGCACAGCACAGGAAATTGAGTGGAATTAGTCACAGGGCTATTCAATACCATATGCATCATGCCCTGAGACTAGAAATTGAGGGAGCTAGTTGGGGGGGGGGGGGGGGGGGTTCGCATCGACGCCGATCGCGAGGGGGCTCGGGCTTCCAGGTTCTGCGGTCAGTGTGGTGGGCATTTGTACTACTCCTTTTGTACTGCTCTCTTTCTATTAATATTATTGTTGGTTTTACTCTTTTCTGTTTTTTTACACTGTTCTATTAAATAGTCCTTATGCCAACCACATGTTTTACTCTGTTTCTTCCAGTTTTCTTCTCCCATCCCACAGAGGGAGAGGAGTGAGTGAGCAGCGGCATGGTTGCATAACTACCGGCTGGGCTAAACCACGACAACGTGACTGTCCATCAAACGTGGCAGATCACTCACTAAGGAAAATTTAGCATTGATTACGTTTTCTGAAATTCAAACATCAAGCACAATATATCATATCAATCAAGTTGGAAGTGATGAGCAAATGAGCAAAAAATCCAATAAAACATGATGTACACCACTTGCCAGTGCAAGGAGAAAAGAAGGTAGATACTGGCAATTGCTGCTAACTGGAACAAAAATATGTATCCTAAGTGTTTGTTTTACTCTTGCATCATCTCTATCTCAGGTTTAATATTTTGGTGCCTCTCTTGGTTTGTTGTGTTTTTTTTTCCCAAATAGAAGAGAGAGAATACATTAAAAAAATATATCACACTACCTTTACAAAAGTAATGACGTGCAAAAATCCTTGGGACGTAAGAGTCACATCCACCACGAATACAGTCACACACCAGACAGAATTATTCATTAGTATTAAAAGAACTGGCTAGCAAGCCTGGCTAAACCTGTGCCCTGTGTAAGGTAGGAATGGTACCTATAGCTATCATTCGAGGAGAAGAAAAGGCCTAGAGGAAGCTCTTCAAACTCTTTTCAAGCTGTTTGATTCCTGAGGTAATTTCTCCACTGCAGTATGCTGTATTTTAGAATAGCATGCCTGGGTAGAGGAAGAGTGTGGTCTGTCAGTTACAATAAGATTGTTCTTCTGTTGTGCATGAGAGTTCATTGTCGTTTAACTGACAAACCAGAAGATATGATGGGAGAACCTCCTCCTCCTTTGCATTCCTACCCTAGACATGTTTTTGGAAGTGCAGCTGATGCCCTTTTGACCTGATGAAAAGTAAAGTGTGAGAAGTTCTTTATATCTGCAGTATTCACAAACGCAGGCAAATTTCCCACCCCAGCAAGTCCAAGTTGCAGTAATCGGAAATATATTTTAGAAAGTAGGAAAATCTGGCTTGACAAAGGATGTCTTGCATCCTTTTGGAAATTGTACTTGACCATTTTTCCTCAGTGTCCTGTTCATGAATGATGAAGATTAATGTCCCCTAGCGTTTTGAGAACATTGAAAGTAAACACTTCCTATTTATTAAAAATAAACAAGTATCAATCTGCAAGGGATTCCATGGCAATGAGAGGGCCTCAACCATCACAACGTGTAATATTGACCTTAAGGCCAGAAATCTGGGCCAGGACTGTTCCAAGCGAAAAACCAGGATACAAAAGCCTACGCTCCTTAATAAGCTGCATAAGGGAAATGGTATAATTCGGGTATGTCTTTTACCTGCATTTAAATGGGTTTTCTCCCCTCCTTTTATATTGTCAGTTTGACATGAGTCTACTGTGAACCGAAGAAGATATGAAGAGACAGAAAATATCATCTCTTATCATCTATGTATTTCACATAGGTGCTACACTTTGGGGTAGGTTTTAGCTCTACTGTTTATGAAAAATACTAAAGATGACAATTATTACTCATTTATTAATAGAGGGGAAGGAATTAATTCTGATTTATTAATGGTAAAGAATTGATTTGGCACAACGTAAAACACTTCTGAAGCAGAAGATGACTGTTTGGAGGATGGCTGCCTGGATGGCCGTGGCCATTGAGCTCCTTCAGCACCCAAACTGTTACCTGCCCACTTTTCTGCCCCACGGCTCGGCTGATGGAGCGCGTCGTGTGACTGCTCAGCAGGCAGGAGTTGTCAGTTCGTACTGAAAATGGTTTGAAGTACTTTGGTTGAACTTGCATTGAGAAGGCTGAGGAAAAGTCATCTGGATTGCCCTGCCAGATGAGCTGGAGAGGGCATAAAAATTTCCCAGCAGCTGGACACTCTCTACCAGGCAGACCTCTAGCAGGTGTCTGAGCTTGGCCAAGAAGGTCCATACGACACAGCTAACTTAATGGAGTCAGTTTTTAAAAAGATGCATTTAAAATTATTGTTTTATGCCAGCAAGGCCTAAATTAAATGTTAACAGCAATCAGATGCTACAGTTTGCATGAATTAATTTGGAGGAATCAACCTTGATTACCTCTGGGGGCTGGGACAGAGCTCCCTGACACCTTCTGTGGTGGTGAAGCTGTTTCAAGAAGTTTCATCCTTCCTGTTGGTTGCACCATCCTGTCCTTTGTTTTCTGTTCTGGTATGACTGCTTGGCGCTCTGTGAGGTTGTTGGTAACCCAGGTCACTGCGGTGTGGGGCTATGAATGTTTGAGCGAGCAGCGAGCTGCAGCTCAAAAGGTTTCGAGGTTCAAGGTGGTGCTTTTGGAAGTGCGTTCGAAGCTCAGGTGCTAAGGTGGTGGTGTGCAGATTTGAATATGTAGGTGCTTCCTCAGGATATCTACTCAAACCGATTATAAATTCAAAGACGAGAGCTCTGCCTTATAATATTGATTAAACCAAATGAAGACCCTTGCTGTCCCAGGGACTCATCCTGCAGAAAAGCCATGAAAGAGCCATTGGCATGCTCGGTAGGAACGCGCTGCCTGCCAGAGCCAGAATAAGGTTTTTTGTCAGAGATAAGGAGAGGCAGAAATATGCTTGTAGTCTACATTTAACTTACTCATTTTTACTTACTGGCTTTAGGTTTTACAGAACAGGAGACAGTAACTGGGTTGTTTTCCAAGGATTGCATCCTCCCTTGTCCTTTCCCACCGGGGCATGATGAAGTAATTTACTGGAAGAAAGGAAACAAAAATGTGCACAGCTACTACTACCAGAGGGATCAGCTGGAAAAGCAAGACCCGGATTACAGAAACAGAACACAGCTTTTCCATGAGAACATTCCTAGTGGAAATGCCTCCTTGAAACTTACTAACTTGACTGTAACTGATGAGGGCTCTTATAATTGCTATGTGGGAACACAAGAAACTAAAACAGAAGAAGAAGTCACACTGCACATAAGAGGTCAGTAAAACATCAAAAGTGGTTGAATCACACTGGTGGAGATGGGATTACACCAACAGATTTTCTTGTGTTATTTCTCACATGGAATCTAAATCTCCCAACCCAACGGAGTCCCTTTTGCGCCTGATGGTATTATCAGGCAATTCATTTTCTCTCGTGAAACGCTGTAACATGAGTTGAAAAATTACAGTGCAGCATTTGTTCTCGTAACCTACTGCACCGCGGTTTCTAAAGGGTAACGAGTATACTTGCGTTTTAGAACATTACATGGCCTCTCAGAACAGAATAGACTCTGACATTGACTGTAAGTAGTGCTATGCTTTCTTCTGAAACCAAATAGATGAAATTTTGTTCCCAGTTAAGTTTATTCTCCCCAATAATATTTTGAAAGACCAATCCTGTCAAGTTAAAAAGGATTTTGAAACTAATAGGATTATTTATTTATTTTTTAATCTACAGTTTCCTCTTATTATGCACTGGAATACCAAAAGAGAGGCACAGAGAGGATGCTGAAGTGCCATGCCTTTCTCACTTATCCAGCACCACATATATCTTGGGTAAAAGGCGATACATCCATCCAAGAAACATATCAGGAGGAAACCAGGGATGGAGTTCTTTATTCTGTTAGAAGTGACCAGAGCATTACAAACACAACTGAACCTTACTACTGTCATATTCATCTCCCTCATGAAGAGTGGGTTGCTGAATGGAAGATGCAAGGTAGGAATGAATGGACGTCTCTTCCTACATTGTTACTGAATGTCACAACTGGTTTCAGAGCCAAACTGAATACAGTTTTTCTGCAGTGGAGCAACATGGATACAGGGTGGTGCCAAAGGTTGTCTCTCCCTCTTTGAAACTCATGTTACAATTACGAGGCAGCACGTGTGCTGTAAGTAGGGATAATCACCCTTCTGTAAGTTAGCTTTGCTCTGAACATTTTTTCCGTATCAGTTTCACGTTTCGAGGGGTGCACAATAGTCAAACTTTGCCCTCTATCACGAAGAGAATGAACTTGGACAAAATACATGGAAACCTTAGTGAACCTGTGGGTTATAACATGAGGGAGGGGAAAGTTTGCCTGCGGCTCTAGATGTGTATGTGCCTTATTCAGTCCGTTCCCCATCTTTTGCCAGAGCTTTATCAGTACCGTTTGATCCGTTCTTTGTGCTTCTTCTCAAGTGCATGCTTAAGTACCTGGGTTGAGTGCTGGGGGTGCATGGCAGTGGAGAGCAGCAAGCACTGTTTACATTTGAGCAAACAGCAGCTCATTTGGTTAGTTAAGGGAAAACTGGGCTATGAAATGACAGCTCTCCGTTTTGTCCTGCAATCCCAAACTTTTACTGGAAATTCAGTTCAAGTTAGTAGTGGGTACCTTTCAACCTCACCTGTTTCTTAGGAAGTATTTTTAATTGGATCAAGAGCAAAGTGAGAACAATTCCCCTATGAGATGTGCACGGCTGCCTCCATTGCCCTGATTTTCCCCTAAAGTATACCCGGACACTCTCCGTTCCTAATCCCCTGCATGTGCTTCAGAACAAGACTGCAGTTTTTAATTTACAAACAATAGCTTACAAGGATGGAAGGTTTCAAGTGTGGTATCGTAGTAGGTACCAAGCTGAAAGTTATTTCTAACTAAATACAATCTTTTTATTCTTTTAATTAAATTATGTTGCGACATCTTTACCCTTTTGCTTTAAACGTGCAGGTATCTCATTAGTTGCATTTCCTCCCTGCTCTCAACATGTGCAATTCTATGCTACTTCCCACAGTTACTTAGAGTAGGCAAAATCACTTTTATTAATAAGCCCCCCAATTAGAGGAGAATTAGGCAAATGAAAACAAAGTAATATCCATAAGTATAGCTAATACCAATTCAATTTTTTTTATGTAAGATAGGTTTGATTTTAAAATCTTCAGATGCTTCTAGAAGCATACTGTGATGTTTGAAGATGGTATCAAAATAGTGAAATATGTTTTTATATTTGTCAACGGTAGCATTGGACTTGAAATTCAGAAATTATCTAAATAACCTTCATAATATTTTCAAAAAAAAATGAGAGAGAGTTCTTCAATTATCTGTTTCAGGCGAAGTGTCTAATGTGGAAGGAAATAGCACTGCAATTCCTTGTGAATACAACAATAACACTACAAACACCAAAGGTTTCAGTGTTGTCTGGACATTAAACAGAAATGCACTGATCTCAACCCTGGCCTCCTTCAACGGTACATTTCACTCCTACCAGCCTCAAGTCCAGATTAACCAAAGTGACTTTTCACTGATGTTGCATAATCTTACTGCAGACTACAGTGGAGAATATCTGTGTAATGTTTCAACACCTCACTACACAAAACTTACTGTGAGAACTTTGCAAGTTGGTAAGTTGACGCTCTTTCCTTTTCAGAGGATGGGAACTAGTGAGGGCAATGCAGAGCCAAAGGGTCGATGAAAAATCTGTAAAATATTGAGAAAAAATCCTCTTGTGTAATTAGTACAGGTGGGTAGAAGTATTTTATTATTGTTGTCCTGGGAAAAAAAGGTTACCTAAGATGTATTTATTTAAAGACTTTAAGTTTCTTTTTTTCAGTCAGCAACTTGTTGTGGCAAAGGTCTCGAATCGATGGCTGCCCTTAGTTGCCATCGATCACAGAATCACAGAATGTTAGGGATTGGAAGGGACCTCAAAGGATCATCTAGTCCAATCCCCCTGCCGGAGCAGGAACTTCCCTCAGAGCTGAGGGCACAGTAGAACTCTAACATTCATGTCCTAAATGCTCTGCTGATAGCAAATATGGTCTTTAAAGGTAGAAGGGACATGAAGGGAAGCCCAAGGATGTGGTATAAATTTGCCTGCAGAAGAAACCTTGTTGAGAAGAACACAGAATTGTTATTTTCAAACCTTTAATTCTACACAGCAGGCCTAGGGATATATGTGTTTACAGGCATGCCTGCATTTTTATGAACTGTAGTAAATTTCCAACTGTGAAGTCTTAGTTACAGTTATTTCATTGTCTCCAGTTTCAAGGAGACTTACTGATCAACTTTTCTATCTATTGAAAACTCTTACCAAAGGTTAAAAAAAAATTTACTCCAGCTTTCTGAAATTATAATGCAAACAAATTGCAGATTTGTTCAAAACGTAGTATTCTTTTTGGGATGCAGCCTCCTTAAATCTCAGTCCAAAGGGAGGAGAAAAAAACTCATTCAAACAGTAGCACGTAGGCATTTTACGCAATTGAATACAGGCACCTAAAAGACTGAGAACTAATACAGGGCATCCTCATTAGTTTTTTTAAGAAAGAAGATCACTTGAAACAAGCTAGTAGGGCATGAAAAACAGGCAACATCACAGAAAAGGGGCTAGAATAAGTGATAATAACTGCATATTTTTGTCTTCTTTCCCACCACCCCTCCTCATGAGCTTAGTTTCAGTCTGAAAACTTGATGTAGGGTGTGTTTTAAACAGCAGTGGCTATATGCAACCTGAAGGAGGGGAGTTAGATTAAAGAAAACTGTTAAGTCAGATAAACACACTTCCTTGCAGCTCAAATTCCAGCATTATCTTCCTTATCCTAATAGGAATAATTAAAAAACCTAATATTGTGCTTCTGAAACAGAGAGCATTGAAGACCTCCAAGGAGTTACACACTTAACTGATGCTCCTAACTTATGTGCACAACTCCATCAGTCTCCCTCTATGTTTACTGGAGACAAACACATACACCTGTCCAGTCCAAATATGATCTGGATCATCCTCTATGAATGCCTTTATCTAAATACTCTCTGTAGATGGATCTTACAATAGCCATAGGTGATACAAATGGGTGATACAAAGGCTCCGGGGTGATCTTACAGCAGTCTTCCAGTACCTGAAGGGGGCCTACAAGAAAAGCTGGAGAGGGACTTTTTACAAGGGCGTGTAGTGATAGGACAAGGGGCAATGGATTTAAACTGAAAGAGGGGAGATTTAGATTAGATATAAGGAAGAATTTTTTTTACATTGAGGGTGGTGAGGCACTGGAACAGGTTGCCCAGAGAAGTTGTGGATGCCCCATCCCTGGAAGTGTTCAGGGCCAGGTTGAATGAGGCTTTGGGCAACCTGATATAGTGGAGAGTTTCCCTGCCCATGGCAGGGGGGTTGTAACTAGATGATCTTTGGGGTCCCTTCCAACTCAAACCATTCTATGATTCTATGATTCTATGAAATCCCCTCTGTAGTGGCTAAATTACTGTGCTGCTCTCAGAATTTTCCTACTCATGGACCAGAAATACATTATATAGAACAGAGAAGACACTTACCAGAGAGACTAACATCTTTGTGGCAACACAGGCTGAAAGCAGATAAGCAGACGAAGACAGTAGGGCATAAGGGAAAGAGCTATATCAGTATGTTGGATACTGGTCATGGCACAGCAGCTGCCCAACCATCAGAAAGATTTCCAAGTACCATTGAAAAGGAGATTTTTAAGGGGAAAAGTGAAAAGAATTTACAATTGTTTTGGAGACCTTTCCTGTGTACAGAAAGGTCACAGCTTAAAGCTCCTTTACCAAAGGAACTGAGAAGACGTGAACATAGATCTGCATGTGGGGACAGAGCCAAGCTAAAGGCACTGACTGGGTTAAATGCTCTGTTTTGGCAGTTCTCATTTTTGAGCTGTTTGCTAGACATCCACAGGCAGTTTCCAGAGGAGTGTAGAATTTTCCGAATTCGTAGATGAGACACAGCAGTGGAAAGGGAGCCTGAAGTAGAAGAAGTGTACTTAAAGGAAAGAGTCCTCTGGGTCTGAGTGTTCTCACATTGTTGAAATTGAATGGCGTAATGAGACGTGTGGTGCCACACATGACCAGCCTCTGCTAGACAGGTTTTTACTTCTGTGGAATCGGTTGTTACCACCCACCTGAGGATCTGCTGCTTCTTGTGCCCACCTGAATTGCATGGTTACATCATCAAGTTGGGAAACGTTTTAGATGAAAGTTGCAAAGATTTCATAACAGAAATCGTGAAATCTATGGTCCAGGATGGATAACGCTTGTTATCCAGTTGTTCTACTGGAAATCATCGGTACCATTAATGGCACTGAGCACTGTGCCTGGAGGCAGTGTTTACCACACTGGGCAGTTGATTGTCTTTAAATGGGACTTGTATTAAGAAGTCATTAAATCCTATTGCATGAGCACACATGGAATTTCGTATCAGCACAGTTAAGTAAAATAATCTGCTTTCAGCAATTCACACTTAAGTCGTTAAAGTATGATTTTAAAGTCTTATAGTGTGGGTCAAGTAACTTGAACATTGTTATATTAGTAACATTAAAAAGAAACTGAGACATTCTCCCTAAATCATAGCTTTTAGATTATAAATAAGAGAAAAATCCTAGCTTTGATAGACATAATTAAAATAGTGAACGTTAATTTGCGATATAAAGCACTTCTGTTAAACTTTGGGGAATTTGTATTTTTAACGAAAATTCAGGTAACACCTCGAAGATTGCGGTAGGAGTGATTGCTGCACTGGTAGCAGGAGTAGTGATCATTGCAGTGGTAGCAGGAGTGTGTGTCTATGCCTTGTCCAAGGTATGTACAATCATTAGGAGATTTATTTTTAAACATGATATTAAGCTTAAATCCAGACCTTGAATGTTGGACCAAACATGGGTTAAAGCATGGGTTAAAGCATACAAAAAAGACTGAAATGTAGGATGAGAAGTCTCAGCATAAATAAAATGTCCTCACATTTTTACTATTTTCTATATGCAAAAGGCCCTCTTTGGTACATCCATGCAGTATTATTTTGGTTGTGACAATGTTAACATGACCTTCCCTTGACCAGATGCTCTCCTGTGCTCTGTAAAAAGATGAAAAAGCTGGTTACCCTTCACAAATACTTTCTTTAAAAAACAATCAAGCTGGTGAATTTTCTCTCACTTGTGTTTAAGACCAAAAAAAAACCCCAAACCAAACCATGAAGTCCCTCAAACAATGCACATACCTAGTCTTCATTAGGGCTTAAATTACTATTTCAATTATATCCAAGGTCAAAGCTCACCAAAACTTCACTGTGAAAAGTTATACTACTTGCTTTGTTTAGGAGACCGTTACAACCACATGGTCCCTGATCTCATCTCTCTACACATCTCTCCTATTTACTACAGTACAGCATCTTCTAGTGAATGCTTTTTATTCTTGTGCGTTTGTAATAGGCTGGCTCTGTCTTACAGTATTCTGTCTCCTTCCTCTGCATTTGTGGCGAGTATCCTTAAAAAATGAGCTTTAGCTCTTAGTCCTTAGAGTACATCTTTCTGCGTATGACAGTACAGCCCTATCCTTGGAGAGATTGGAGAGATATACCTTCATATTCCCTGGGCCTTAAGATTTTGTCACAGCCTGAATTTGGTAAGCTTCAGGAGACGTTTGGCAATGTCTCGACATGAACGCACCAGATTGAGTCTCAGTCTTTTTTCATTTTTCTCTGACTTGGAGATCCACTTGCATGCTTCTTATTAGTCAATTTTAAGGCTAACATGCTTTAGAGATGAGAACATAGTTTTGAGATGCAGCTCTTTAAAGAATTTAAGCAAGATTCACTTATCTTGGGACCCGTTGAGACCTTTAACAGATCATAATCAGAAGAAGCGGAATAGTTTAAAGGTTAACTCAGCTCTGGTTACACTGAGGGAGAACTAGATGGAAGAAACAAGAATGTTTCTGCACTGTTATGTGGATGTTTATTTTATTCAGCTAATGTTAAAATGGAAAATACTGACTTATCTTTATAGTGAGTGTATCTTGTTCTGTTCCTACTAGAGGATTAATTTTACACATCAGTAGTTCTGACAAACATTTTTGTTTTGACTAGAAATGCAGCAAAGGAGGAGTGATATGACTACCACCTCGGAATACTAGAAGAAAATCCCTCTCTGGACACACAGATGCTGCTGAGATTGCTGCTGAAAATAACAAAGATTTCCTTCTCTTTCCCTGTTGAATTACACTAAGAGCCACATGGGAATGTGAATATCCGAGCAACACGAACAAAACAACTGATCTGGTAGAAAAAAGAATAAATAGGTATAGCATTTGACACTTGTATGTGAGGAGTTGGCATGAAAAATTGGAGCTTGGATATCCTGAAGGGACAATGAAAATGTTTCCACAGAGAAAGATTCAGTTTTGAGGGATTTTTTTTTTCCCAGTATGAGGGAAAAAGAGGGCTTACTATTTTGCACTTCATTCAGTATTTTAATTTCAAGCAAAGGCAGCTTCCCTGTTTAAAAGTGGAAAAGATTTAAGAGAATACCCTATTTCTGAGCCACAGGCAGTCCTGATGGGACATGTCCCTCCACAATATCTCCTATGCCTCTGCTGCAGCTGGCAAACAAAAATCCTTTGGCTGGTGTTGCAGCCAAAGTGTTAACAGTAAGGAATGTGTATCAGCGAATATAAAAAGAACACTGTCCTTGAGATAAGAAGGTAGGTTGAAGCTGTGAAAAACACACTGTCCCTGGGAAAAAAACAAGAAGGATGAAACTATGAAAAACAAGATTCTGAGCAAAACATACTAACTGCAAAAATATTAAAATATTGTAACAAATATAGAAATCTGTATCCAATCACAGTGTGTATCATACTCGTGCTTGTCGCGTGAACAGTAGTGTTAGACCAATTAGCTTGCTAAGTACAGCGCATGAAAGCGTGCACAGAACTGAGCTATGCTATAAAAAGAGCAGTATCACAGAATAAAGCGGAAGCCTTTTTACTCATCATATTGATGCGTCTTGCTTCCCCGTCTTCGGCCGCAACATCTGGTGACCCCGACGTGATCAAGAGGGTTTTCAACGACCACAACGCGGACGAGAGAGAGGACGGCCATCCCGGCGCCCGAGAGAGGCGGATAGCCCGAGAGAGGCGGATAGCCCGAGAGAGGCGGATAGCCCGAGAGGCGGATCGTCCGAGAGAGGCGGAATCGTAGCGCTACGGACTGACCGGTGAGTCAGGCAGACCGAGGTCTGGTTCGGGATGGGAATGCTGCAATGACAGCCTGGGAATGAGATGATGGAACGGGACGTTGCATTGTCGTTGTTGAAAAGCTTCTTAGAGGAGCGTGGACTAAAACTTAGAAAAAGATATTGGCCCCTGATTGCAGGGGGGTATGCAAAAGAAGTAAGCGACTGAAAAACAAAAAAAAAAACAAAAAAAAAAAAAGCAAAAAAAAAAGCAAAAAAAAAAAAAAATATAAAAAACAAAACCACAAAAAAAACAACCACAAATAAGCAACAACTGCCTCAACAGGAGGAGGTAAGCGACTGGGACAAAGTGCTAGAGAAACCAGCACTACTAACAGTTCTAACTTGATAAAACTCCCAGTACTCCTGGTTTGGGTATCAGCCCATGTACCGGAGGCAAGCTCTTCAAATATATACCTGACAAGGACTTGGGACACTATAGACGTTAAACTTTGGCGTGCAGCCACCTGTGGGGATGCTGCCGGCCTGGAAAAGTCATCATCGAATGCTTTTAATCCAGGGCCCCGAACGAAAGACAGACTTATCTCTTTCCCCCTCTTCCAACGAAGTCGGTACACCGGCACCCCCGCGCCGCGCCGCCCACCGCGCCCGGCGGCGCCCCGGGAACGCCGTTGCTGCTGCCGGCCGGGGCCGCGGGCGGCGTTTGCCTCGGCGCTGCCGCTCGTGTGCGGGAACGAATCGCGGCTGGAAAGGACGGAGACGCGCGGCGGGCCCCGCTGCGCCGGTTCGTTCGCGGCTGATGGTCCCCTCGGCGGGAGGGGGCGGCGGCGGTTACGGAGCGCGAGCGGCCGGAGCTGCGGCAACAACAACAAGAGCAACAACAACAAGGGGGGGGCGGCACAGGGCTGCTGGGTCGTCATCGCCACCCCGCCCGGCTGAGGCGAGGGAGGGCTGACCCCCCCCTTCCCCCCCCCCCCCCCCCCCCGCCCGGCCGCTGCCTGTGGCCCAGGTTGTACCAAGAGAGAGCACATCGTAACTTGGATCGTCTCGATAGGCATCGCGGGAAATAACTAATCCTCTTTTGTTCCAGCAATTTCAACAGTTAATATCAGTGTCGCAAAACCGTAAACATGCACATTCCATTGTACATCTGCGAGCGCACACCACGCTTCCAGGGCCTATAGCAGAAGGGAACAGGCGAGCTGAGCCTCTCACGAGTGCAGCTCTGGTACCAAACTCGTTAATACAGGCAAAATCTTGCAGGACTTCTACCATCAGGATACTGACGCCATTAAGTGACAATTTGGTTTAACACGACAACAAGCCCGCTCCATCGTACAATTGTGTACTAGCTGTTAAAATATGATCATGCCACCAGTGAATGGTGTTAATCCTCGTGGTTTACGCTCGCAGGAACTTTGGCATACACTTCTTATCAGACATATGTATTTTTGTCATCATAAAGTATTGAGCATGTTGCTGGTATTTCTTACAATCCTACTGGGCAACCAATCATAGAACACGCACATGGTACTTTGGAGAATATGCTTTTAAAACAAGAATGATGGGGAAATCTCCCAATGAAACAATAGCTAAAGTGTTATAGGTGTTAAATCTCTTAAATCGAGAGCTAAACATTTTGGGATGAATAAAATGTCACTCATGTCAAAATTAGGCACAGGCAGGGTTACAGCAAGTGGCTTTCCAACAACTGACTGAATTGGCTACGAGAGCATTAAGACGTGTCCCTGATTTTTGGGACAGGGGAGGCTTCCTTTGCTTCCATTCGGCAGGGAGCACAGGAACCTTATGAGCATTTCTTTGATCAGCTACAAATGGCAGTTCAGAGATAAACAGAAAATCCGGCTACTGCAGATGTGTTGGTATTCCAGCTAGCCATTGAAAATGCTAACACAGGCTGTCAATAAGCTCTTGATCTTATCAGGAATCGGGCAAAAACGATTGCAGATTTAGTAAAGGCGTGTCACAATGTGGGCTCGAAACACTATAAAGCAAAATTTTGGGAACCAGCTAAAATCATTGCAGCTTCAATATTTGCACCAGGAGTTGGAGTGGCACAGGTGTTAACTACACTGAATAAGTTGGGTTGTTAGCTTGCAAAACAAACTAATGCTACAGCTTCTGCTTTATCAATGCTCTTAATTGACAGGATGGTTAAAATCTTTAATAAAGCAGACATTATATTGCTAGTAGTTCTTTTATGCATAGCAATAATCACCCCCTGCCTATTGTCACGCTCCCAGCAGACGGTACAGAGTACGGTTAATCAAGTAATGATCACAGAAAAACAAAAAAGGGGGGAGTTGTTGTGGCATCATACACACAGCTACAGTTGAGGTTTGACCTTGATGATTTAAGCCTGTGCTCTTTTCTGAAGTTGGGAAACACCGATAAAGAGGATGAGAAAGAAAAGGGAGTGTGAACAGCTGGTGCAGGGAGTGTGAGAAGTTGACATGAGGAGTTTGGGAAGTTGATATAGAGTGTGTGAGAAAATGATGTTTAGTTTAGCAAGTAAAAAATAGCTCCTTTTTAGGCATAGCCAATAGTAAAATTAAAATAGGTGCGTGCACTATTGTTTGTAATCAATCACAGTTGGGTGAGGGCCGCATAGACACATCGTGGCCAGAGTAATAATCTATAAAAGCTGCGTGTATAACAACAATAAAGGTCACTCTGCTATCACAAAAGAATTTTGGACACAGACAGTCACAGCTGCACAGCCTCCTTTAACAGTAATCATTAATGGGAAGGCTTTTCTGGCCTAGTTGACACAGGGGCTGATGTATCTATAGTGAAAAATCCTGACTGGCCGCCCTCTCGGCCTCTGATACAAGCCCTGGCAGCTGTGATCGGAGTAGGTGGAACACAGATCCCACAGCAGAGTGCACAGACCTTGTTAGTAGTAGGCCCAGGTAACAAACAAGCTGTTTTGAAACCATATGTTTTTGATGTCCCATGTACATTATGAGGTCGGGATTTGTTGAATCAGTGGAATGTGAGGCTAACCTCAAATTTTTAGCACATCACTGATGTCCAGCCCTGACTCAAGCTGGCAAGCTGGTCTGGGTCGATCAGTGGCCACTAAAAGGTGAGCGACTGAACTGAACTCAAAAATTAGTCAATGAACAGCTCAAATTAGGACATATAATTCCCTCCAATATTTGTTATCCCAAAGAAATCAGGAAAATGGAGATTTATGTTAAAAGATTTAAGAGCTATTAATACAATCATTTCACCAATGGGTGCATTACAACCGGGTGTACCAAATCCTACTATGATTCCAGAATGTTAGCATTTGATGGCGATTGATTTAGAAGATTGGGTTATTTCACCTTTTTACTTTTTTATTTATTTACACCCTAACGATTGTCCTAGATTTGCCTTTTCAGTTCCAGTGCTTAACAATGAACGACCCACGCAACAATATCATTGGATTGTACTGCCTCAAGAAATGATGAATAGTCCTACAGTTTGTCAATTGGTAGTAGATGATGCTCTCTGTCAGGTCAGACAGTAAATCAAGCTTAGCAAATTGTACGTGCCTGCCCTGACCGTCAACGTATTGTGCCTTCAAATACTCCAGCAGGAGTAAATCCAACAGGTTTATGTGCCAATGAATTATGGCAAACTGATATTACTTATATTCAATTGTCTAATCGATCTAAATATGTGCACGTAACTGTTGATATGTTTTCTGCCTTTGTTATTGTTACTGCTCACACTGAAGAAAACCATGGGAGTACCAAAGAAAATTGGGACAGACAGTGATCCGGTATGGTGCCTTTTTACAGGATTGGAGAGTGACTCACACTACCAGTATCCCTCATTCACCTATGGGACAAGCTGTTATTGAACAAACTCATTTAACGTTAAAACAAATGTTTGATAAACAAAAAGGGTCAGTCTTCCGTATATTTCCCCGCAAGAATCCTTGGACAAAGCCACATATGTTTTAAATTTTCTTAATTTGTCTGCTTCTAGGCAACATACTACGGCTGTGGATCACAATTTTAAACCCAGTGCCATTTTTGCAGAAAAATCAACAGCATGTTATAAGAAGCTGGACTCAACTCATGGGATGGCCCTGCGCCTGTGCTTACATGGGGAAGAGGGTATGTTTGTGTTCTTCCCACAGGTCCATACTGGTTACCAGCAAGAAACATAAAGCAATGACAGAGACGCAGAATGAGGAAAATGGCTCAAAAGAATTGTAATAGAAGATTGCATGTTGATATGTAAACTGTTTTTATGTTGTCTTATTGTTTAGTATATTATGTGTGTGAAAGTTGCTTGTATATATGCTTTGTGTCTTTTCTCCGATCGGAAAGTGTATGGATTCCACCTGTAGCTACTGGAAGGAAAAGAATTAACTGGTACCAAATTAATGACAAAGAATTACTAACTGGACTTAGTTGTAAGCACGTAACTTTGAAAAGAGAAGCTAAGAGGATTGTTATTGAACAACATGTTGCGATTCGCAAAAACCGCTGTTAGCCGGCAGAGCACATACTGGGCAGCCTTGTTGCACGCACTGGCCACGCGTGCGGCAACGCCGTGTCAGTACCTTTGTCGTAGACTCTGCTAAGGGTGAAAGGAGATGGCTCAGAGCGGAGCTGAGGGAGGCTGCAGAGCACACTGTGTGGATAAACAGGGGACGCCCTGAAGGTGCCGTGCCTGCCTCCCTTCTCCACAACGACCCTGCCGATTGACACCCTCCTGCTCAGCGAAATCTTGGGTATAGTGGAAATAGTAAGGCCCTCGGAAAGGGAAGTAGTATACTAGAAACTGCTTTTGCAAGGCTGTACCAAAACAATATGCTAGTAACTGAAATTGCCAGTCTCCTACACAGAGTTTTATTCGTGCAAGAAAAGAAAAAGGGGCAACGCTGTCACTGATCGATCACACAAATTTTTTCACCAATCTGCTCGACCTCTTCAGAAAGAGTTTGCACTGTCGCGAGCACAAGCCCGTGCCATCGTCGCTGCAAGGCACCAACCCTCGAGGATTGCAACCAAGAGGAGTGTGGCAAACTGATGTAACTGAGTTTCCCACCTTTGGTCCACTGCGCCATATCCACGTCACCGTGGACACTTGCAGCAGAGCTGTATGGGCGACACCAGCGCCTTCTACCGCCTTCCGATGTGTAAAACAACATTGGCTTTCAGCATTTGCTGCCCTTGGCTTACCAAGTCATCAAAACAGACAATGCTCCTGCATACGCAGGAACAGCATGTGCTGCATTTGTAGCAGATTGGGGAATTGAACATAGAAAAGGTGTTCCGTACAACAGTACGGGTCAGGCTATTGTTGAACGGTGCCATCAAGATGTAAAGCGACTCGCTGCCATTTTGAAAAAAGAGGGGGAGATGTCCCCCAACGCGCGAACTGAAAGGCGAAGGCGGAGGCAATCCAGGAGTTCCCAAAGACTCGGACCTTTCTGCAGAAGAATAGAAGAAGTGCTAAATCTTCCAAAGAACATATTAGACGACTCTGATCCAGATGAGATAGATTTTGCCTTTATCCGTAGTCTGATACGTACACGCAAAGCTGCAAAATTATACCCGCTAACACACTGCAGGTGTAGATGTAGGAATTTAGAAATTATAACTATAGAGTGCGGAGGTTGTAGTCGCATATGTCATGAATCGCAACGTGACGCAGTGCAAGGCTGTGCAGATTGTAGACACGCTTTAGATATTAACCCATACCAGGCGCTCGCTGCTTGGCTTAAAATAGAGAACGCTTCACGACAAAGGTTAACTGCATTGTTTGAAAGTGCAGAAGAAGCTATATTAGCACACGCAGCCTTTAGGTTACAAAAACTACTGACTGTTGTAGAAGTAGCACAAAAGACACAAGTGTTGGGTACCAGATATCAGAGGCAGTGTAGACATCATGACAAGGATGGAGGAGTTTATTGGTAAGACAATACCTATAGTAACAGGAATCTTAGTTTGGTGCCAAATGACCTATGGAATCAACTCCATCAGCCCGAGAGACAACATTTGGGTAACCATTGCTAACAAAACAAACCAGTCATCAATTTGCCTAGCCCTGGGTGGTATTGGAAACCCATTCCGTACCTGTCTCATAGGAGTACCAACATGGAAAGTGGCAGCCTTTAGAGGGCTAGTAAACACCACTAACCTAACATATAGCAACTTCAATACCACAACAATCTATAGAGCGACCCCTCAACAGTATGACGGAGCAGTACAATGCCGGCTTATTCATGCACTTAATGCTTCCCTCCAGTCTAATCCAGAAGAACTAGACCTGCTTGGTAGTATGCATGCAAACACTACCGCTGGGAAAATAGGAGGATGGTTTTCATTTTTGCCATTAGACCCAAACAACTTGAATAAAAACAGGAAACTATGGGCAACCTTAGACTCTAATCTTGACAGCGCATCGGTACTTCGCTTTCTATACTCGAGCTGCAATGGCAGCAACATTACTGAACCTCGAAGGTTGCCCAAAGGAATTTTCTTAATTTGTGGGGACAGGGCATGGAATGGCATTCCAAAACAACCACAAGGAAGTCCTTGTTATTTAGGCCAACTAGCCTTATTCCATCCCAATATTAAGAGAATGGAGTGAAAATCACACCAGGAGAAAAAGAAGCCTACATGATCTAGACTGTAGCAGTGTAGGCAATCCCACATTTTGGAGTGAATTTGGACGAGTAGCTGCCTCCACACTTTTCCCAGGGTTAGCAGCAGCAAAAGCGCTCACCTTAGCAAAACAACTAGGTTGCTGGGCTCGTGACGAGATAAACTTAACATCCAGCATTCTAGATGAATTAACGAAAGACGTAGAAAGCGTAAATCATGCGGTATTGCAAAACAGAGCAGCGATTGACTATTTGCTTTTAGCCCATGGGCATGGTTGCGAAGAGATCGAAGGAATGTGTTGTATGAATTTAACAGGTCCAGGAGAGTCAGTGCATAGAAAACTTAAACAACTAAAGGACAAACTACATGCCTTGAAAGAGGTAGATGGCATCGATGGATGGTTGACTTCCTGGGGAATAGATGGTTGGTTGAGAGATCTCATCAAAACGTGCTTAGGGCCTCTTTTGTTGTTAGGCTTTCTTTTGCTTTTTGGACCATGCTTAATGCAATGTGTGACCCAACGCTTGTCAGCTATAGCGCACGCCGTTTTTGAAAAAAGAGGGGGAGATGTTGCAGCCAAAGTGTTAACAGTAAGGAATGTGTATCAGCGAATATAAAAAGAACACTGTCCTTGAGATAAGAAGGTAGGTTGAAGCTGTGAAAAACACACTGTCCCTGGGAAAAAAACAAGAAGGATGAAACTATGAAAAACAAGATTCTGAGCAAAACATACTAACTGCAAAAATATTAAAATATTGTAACAAATATAGAAATCTGTATCCAATCACAGTGTGTATCATACTCGTGCTTGTCGCGTGAACAGTAGTGTTAGACCAATTAGCTTGCTAAGTACAGCGCATGAAAGCGTGCACAGAACTGAGCTATGCTATAAAAAGAGCAGTATCACAGAATAAAGCGGAAGCCTTTTTACTCATCATATTGATGCGTCTTGCTTCCCCGTCTTCGGCCGCAACAGGCTGGTAGTAGCGGAAGCTTCTAATCTGACTGTTCATATGAAAAAGTTCACTTTCTGCTCTCCTGCAAAACTCCTACAGACTCTGACTAGCAGGACAGGTGGAAGCTGAGGTACCCTACCTTTAAGGGCTGTTCCCCAGCACAGGTTTAATCTGTGCTGCTTTAACAATCTGCATGTGAAATACATGAGGCTGTGAAGCATGACTGGATTTGCCTGTGGTTTTGATTTTGTCAGAGATCTGCCAATTAGAATTTGGTCCAGCACAATGAAGTGGGCTGTTGGCAAGATGTAATCTTTTATTGATCCCTGGGGCTCAGCAAAATAGAAACACAAAGAAATAAATGGAATGCACTATATAGTCTCTTTGGATTTTCACTTGATGTTTATTTCTGTAAGTGCTCATTTTTTTCTACATCTGCTGTCAGTTGTGCCTGATTATATCAAGCATCTTCTCATATCTGTCAGCTTGGACTGTATTTACTCCTCTTCGTGAACCTGAAATGCAATTGATACAACTGTTAAAAATTGAAGTGTTGAAGGGGTTTTGGAGTAAGTTCACAAGTAAATGACAAAAGCTTCTCCACTAATGCTTCTGCTTCCTGGTATTACCCGTTTGTATCTAGCACTCATCTAGCCAACCTTCAGCATCTTACTGCAGCAAACCTTGTACAGGTTTCTTGTCCTCACGCTAGAGTATATATCCCTTCGACAGCAGATGACTTCCATACAACCCTGTTTCAATAGATGGTGGTGTTCGTTTTGAATCACACACACTTCCCAGAGTTTCCAGGAGCACAGGTGCTAGTAGCAGTAGACAACATGTTTCTAATGCTGCACAATTAAAGTAGTATCTCCAGTGCCTTTCTCTCCCCAAAGGGGATGTGTCATGACTTTTGGGACAGCACTTGCTACCTGAACATGTTTCCTGGCAGCTGCTGCCATTACTGCCACAAGTCGCTTTTTGTGGAGATGACACCTCTGTCATTGAGCTCATCTTTTGACAGCATGATACCCTGCTATAAGCCAGAGCTGGAATTGGTGCCAGCAAACTAGCATCTGACTAACAGAAATAGGCATCCACTTTTCTGTGACTTTTGCGTATTTGAGGCAGAAAGAGGGTACTAGTACGAAGTGGGGAATAAACAGCACTCTTAATAGAATTAATTACTCCCATGGTTTACCTGTTTCAGTGTCTGTGTGATGCCATGGCTTTGTGAACTTATATATGAGTTTTGGGGTTCTTTTTGTAGGGATGGAATAATTTAAAGAAAAATATTTGGAAATTTTTTACTCTTAAAAGCTGCAAAATTTCTTTTGAGCTTCAGTTACAGTACTGCTTCCATCATATGTAAATGTGAAAGAGACCAGATCTTCATGCAGTTTTAATGTAGCTCTACTCTAGGCCATGGAGCTACAGTCATTTATATCAGTCAAAGGTGACTTTAATAGTCCAATATAAAAGCTGAAATTGGAGTGTTTCCTCACACAGATTGGTGGATACAAAAAAGAGAAGGAAAGTGGGATCAGGTGTGATAAACCCAACAAAATTATACAGAAAAGTGGTTTTTTTTCCCCTCTTTCTTGACTCAGGAGCTGTCACACCCATAAAACTTATGGGATGTTAAGCATGGCAGTTTATGTTTCTCTTAAAAATGAAATAGATAAAGCAATGACCCAGCTCCTCTTTATATCGTTCCCACAACTAACAGCCCCACTCTTACTTGCCCTGGTTGCCACAAGGCAAGCATAGATAAGCAAAGGTTTGCTTGCAGTTCCAGACCAAGTTTTTAGGCACCTTTTAGTTTCATCAGTATTATTCTACTACCATTCTGCTCCAGTGCAAACCACCACAAATGTATTTCTAATTACTAATTACTTCCCAGCACCCAAGTGACTAATCACTAATATTTTATTTTCTTTCAGCTCTTGAAATCAATACAAGTTCATTGAAAGAGTTAAAATATCTGGCAATCTGCTAGTGCAGTAATCCCCAGGCTGTATTACATACATAGAAATTGACATCGTTGGAGGGAAAAAAAGATGGAGCTTTTTAATATCCCATAAAAAAAAAAATTAAAAAATCACCAGTTCTGGAAACTTCTGGCTGCTGAGCACAGAGGTTAAATGACAACATCAAGAGGATAGAGAATTCTTTTTGCCTAAGCATCAGATTGCTGTTTTAAAGGCTTACCTTAATGTTAAAATAAAGGGTAGACTAAAACTAAAAAATGTAGTAAAAAAGAATTTATTCTAGTCCATGCTACTTCAGGAGATGTAACAGATCTTCCTGCATATGTAGCATCCACTACTGTGTATTAAACAGTCACTTTTACCCCATACAGTGTAACCATACCTTTTTCATGCCAATATCTCTTGACTTGCTCCTCAGCTTATTAACTTGAGATTCAGCTATTTCAGCCCGTTCTTCAGCATCGTCCAGATCGTGTTGCTGTTTTCTGTACTTCGAGAGGTACAGATTGGCTTGAGCTTCCTGGTGAGAGAAAACAGTGCAGCTGATTTCCTCCTGTCTGCGTGAAACGAAGCTTTCCATTTCAAGTGGGACGGAAAGTGCTCAGCATGACTACATAACAGCTGTATGGGAACCATTTGCTTCCTGAAGAAGTGAAATTGTTGTTTCACAGAGTTGATGTTTCTAGTGGCGCTCTCCATGTTAAGTGAAATGAGAAGTTCTCAGCATGCCTCCTGAGGAACTAGGAGGAAAAACGTCTTTCCTGTTCCTTCCCTTTCCCCCTTTCCTTGCAAATTATACTTCAATCTGAGAGTAAAATTGAATACCTTTTCTTAACTCTGATCAATACATACACTACATATTTTTTATATATTATAAATATATTTATACATACAAGATTTATATCAATATAAATATTAATGCACACACAAAATGTGTATTTGTATTAAAAGCTTCTATGGATTAAATATTGTGGCTTTAGGACAATAAATTTCTCAAAGGAAAAAGGGCCCAAATAGTTACTTACAGCTTCCTCTGCTTGGTGCTTGTAGCTCTTCACTTTTAATTGTAGCTTGTCAATCAGATCTTGCATCCTAGCCAGATTCTTCTTATCTTCTTCTGACTGTATCAAAACACCATTAGTTGGCAGTGTAAAAAGGCCTAAAGCATCTCCCACAATGAAATAGGTTTGGCTGCCATGTATATAATTTTAGAAACATATAGTTCAAAATACAGACAAGCCATATTGGGATCACCCTGTGTATAGATGAGAAACATCTTCAAGCAACCTATAGAAATTTATGTAAGCCTAGAGGCTGAGGACTAAAAGAGAGTACCCTCCTCATTTGCCTGTATGTAAACATAGATATATATATAAACATATATATCTATGTGCACACACTTTCAGAGATATACGCATACATACATACACACGGAGTTCCTCACTCAGGGGCGAGGAGCACTCTTGTCATTATATGGGAGGGCCTGAAAATGTGCAATTTGCATATTTTAAAGTCTGGTTTGGAGGCATCTCTGGTAAAAGGAGCCAAGTTTAAGCTGTCACAGTCCATAAGCAGAAGGACCAGCTAATTCTGCCTGCACACTGTATTCTAAGAAAACAACCTTCAGCCTCTGCATACAAAAGTCAGAGTAAAACAACAGGTAGGGGGCTAAATAAGCTCCTAAAACAGATGGATGGGATTGTCTTCTTAAGAATGCTGTTGAAAGCAAAAGGATCAGTGCTCTGTGCTGAAGATCTTTTTTGAAAGGCAAGCAGCAACAGCAGCTGTTAGCAAACCTGCAGGAGGCTCATGACTAGACCTTGCCATTCAGCAATAGGTGACAGAGTCCTGGGACTGGGCAACCCTACACTGAATGAGGTATTATAGTCAACTGAATGATGCATTACAGTCAACTGAATGCTTCTGGCTCGTAGCCACATCAGCACACCTGAGAGACAGCTGGGCTCTTTCTTCTCTTGCAGTGTGAATGGTCATCTAAGCCTGCTCCATATTAATCCTGTGCTAAAACTGTCCAAATCCTAGCAGCAGAGACCTTCTAACATTATTCACAATGAGTCAGGCATGATGATGGTAGTCCTAGGGAGATGTTCCTCCTATCCCTCATGCTTCCTACAATCAGAGAGCTCTGGGTAATGTCATCCTTCACTGAAACACTGAGGCAACTTAAGATGCTGTTTGGGAGAACATTTCTTTCCAGTGACCTAGTGGTCACTGCGGTCCTCAGCGCACCTGGTAAGTCAACTCTTTTATGCGTCTCTCAAACTTGCGGGCTCCTTTTTGAGCATCTGAGTTGCGACGGAGTTCAGTCTCAAGTTCATTCTCCAGCTCTCGAACCTGCAAAAAAGGAAAAACCCTTGCCATTATGCTACCTGTATACAAAGCAGCAAATAGTTTAGTTGACAGTTTAAGAAGTGCTCATTTTCTCAGTATCACCAGAGCATCAAATTTCAGGAACAGATCAAAATGTAACCTTTCTATTCTGCTTTTTCATAAATGTGTTTAAGCTGCACCAGCAATCAAAGGTGCAGACATATGCAAAGGCCAAAAAGAGTTTAATTGAAGCAAGCATTGCAGAGGCTTTTCCTGGTTTTAGACGTTGTGTCCTTTTTTGGTTTTGGTTTGGTTTTGGGTTTTTTTTTAAATCAAGGGCTTGGTCATCTGCTGTGCTACAACAGCTCGTTGTAACTGGATGAAGGGGCAGCATGTCTCCAAGAACTACTCTGCGTTTTGTGAAACAGAGGGAAGTTCATAGTATCCCCTATTGGCCTCTATGAACCTACCAGGCAGTCCTAGGGCACCTTCCTGGTCCCAGTTCTATAAGTCAGGAGATAGTGTTCCCTAGTTTGATCACAAACTTACCCTGGATTCCAGTTTCTGGATCTGCTTCTTGCCACCCTTCAGGGCTATTTGTTCTGCTTCATCCAGTCGCTTCTGGAGATCTTTAATGGTTTGCTCCATGTTCTTCTTCATTCTTTCCAAGTGAGCACTAGTATCCTGCTCCTTTTTAAGCTCCTCAGCCATCATTGCTGCCTGAAAAACAGCCACATTTTACAGCAGCTCTCTTATGCTACTGAATTATGTCTCAGAAGAAACGATAGGAGATCGATCTTGGATTATCCACTACTTGGATCATTCACTGTACCCAAAGCTACAGAGAATATCTTGTGTGTTCATACCTTGCCTGGACAGAGAAAACACAAAGACAGAATAGCCTTGGAGGCCTTTTTTTTCCTCCATATGCTAATGCTGTGATTTAAGGTTTTCCCTCCCACCTTTTTTTTTTTTTTTTTCCTTTTAGTACCTGTGTTATATAATATCCTCATTTATAAAGCCTACAAGTAAGCTTGTGCCATTCGCTAGAGATGTTTTACCTAGAACTTATTCAAAATCTAATCTTGGTCTTTGGAGCTCTCGAAAGGTAGCAGATCAATTCAACTGGCAGACAAATTTCCTTGCACAGCCATAGACCAGTGCTGCCTGAGCGGCTGTAACAGCAGAGCAGTTTCTGCAGACTGTGCTGGGATAGAAAGCTGAGTTTCAACATCTTACATAGTCCCTGGCTGTTCTGCAAGACAAGTAACAAGGATGCCAATTAGCTCATTTCTGCTTTGACGTTTGTCCCTGCCACCAAGAGCCATTTAAAGATTTTGTACCCATCACTGAACAGTTGTTGGAAGACAGCAGTCATTGCAATCCAGGCTGGAGCTGAATCAAGGACAATCAGCATCTTCTCTCTGGCAGGCAGTAATAGTGCTGTCAGCTGAGAAGCATTAAAGACCATGGTACAGGAATAGCTTTGTCCAGGCACTCCAGACATGTAACTCACAGAAACCTGCAGCTTTAGCTTTCATTTTATCTGTTGGTAAGATGTGAAACATCAGCTGAAAGCTGAAGACATGGATTTCTCCAGGTCTGTGGGAAATGAAACTATACCTATCCAAATTGTTGTCTTCCCTAGAGAGAAAATGTACTCTTTCTCTCCTGCTGGGATCTTAGGCCTCATGTTTTTTCAATAGAGACCTAGTTTTAGGGTACCTTGTTTGGCATTCAGTATTTTCGTTTCTCACATCAGGTTCTATGTACACCAGGAGATGAGTTAGCACTAGTTCAGTCTGAACTGGTTTAGCCTGTCCAGGTGTATGATAGGCCAGGTGTATCAAGGCCAGGTTGAATGAGGCTCTGAGCAATCTGATATAGTGGAAGGTGTCCCTGCACATGGCAAGGAGGTTGGAATTAGATGATCTTTAAGGTCTCTTCCAACTCAACCCATCCTATGGTTCACCTGATTCAAAGATGATAATGACCTGAGACTTAGAGGATGAGTGGAAACTGCATTCTCAGGACAAAAAAAACCCGACAGACAACAAAACAACCGTCCTCTTTTTACCTCTAGCCTGTTTTATTTTGTAGTTTCGTTACCTCCAGATAACTGTGGAGTGCTTTGGTTGTATGGGCTTTGTATCAAGCGTAGAGATGGTGACCTGGGAAATACTTACTTGGTTGTTCCGAGACTTGCGGTAGAGAAAAGAAATGAGCAAGGAACCAGCCTACTTACATCTGTGATTGCTTTCTTGGCTTTTTCCTCTGCATTCCGGCACTCCTGGATCGATTCCTCCACTTCATTCTGCATCTGGGAAATGTCACCCTCCAGCTTCTTCTTTTGATTGATCAGGCTTGTGTTCTTTTATTAAGTTTTCCCCAAACGAACAGTGGAAAAGGAAGAAAAGTGATGATTAGAGACATAACTTCTCTAAATACCATAGGACCTCAAGGCTTACTGGTTTTTGCAACTCCTGTATTACACAGAACAATATTTGGGAATGGAGACCCGGGTACGTGGTAAGGGCTGACCTTTACTATGTAGCTTAGCTTCAGACTGAGGAAATATTAAAAATACTATCAAAGCTGTAAATATTCAGGTTTTGGTTTAGATGAAATAATAAGCAAGAGGCTGACATAGAAGAATGAATAAGCCAGTTTGTTTTTTAAAGCTAAGGATCCATAATCAGTTAGTCAATGAGGTGATTAAAGCAGAAGCCCCATGGCATCATAGGCTGGAAGAAACATTGCCAAACATCACCAGTTTGTAGCACATGTTCATTTCCTTCTGACCGTTAATTATTTGGTGAAGAGAAGCTTTGGTTTTGTAGCAAAAATGCTGGTGAGTCAGGACATGCCCCTCCATGGCCCTGTAAAAGCTGCAGTGTCCATCGTGACAAAGACCAAAGGCCCGTATTAATGAAGACATAAGACGTGGCAGAGAGCGCTTTGCTGCGGGGTAGTTTCCTGCCCTGCACAAAATGCCTATTGTTAGAACCCAGCCTCTGCAGTTTTCATTCCTGAGCAACACCAACGCCCTGAAGCACTGCTTCTCCAAAGAAACGCTGCATCATGCCAGCCATGGCTTAACTAAAGCAAGAAGCTGGTTTAACAACACGGAACAAGGAAAGAAATTTACTCTTGTTATTTTCCGTCATTGCTTTTTCTGGAAACCGTTTAAAGCAGTTGGCTGAATCATCAATTCCAGCAAACTTGAAGGGAGTGAAGTGTCATATTTACAGAGTGACTTACTTCCTTTCCCTCATTTTCTCCCTTGGAAGAGGGCAAGGTGTGTCTGACTTATGACGGCCGTGGACAAACAGTGTCAGTGCTTACTAGACAAGGCTTAGTTTAACCAAGTGGGGGACAGGGCAGAGGAAAAGCCAACCTGAGTGTGAAGCAGGTTCACACGTTCCGTGGCCTCCAGCAGTTCATGCTCTGCCAGCTTCCGTGCCCGTTCAGTCTGGTCCAGCAAAGCCCTCAGCTCATCCAGCTCCGACTGGAGAAGATTGTTCCTCCTGTCAGAGACTGCCAGCTGCTCCTTGAGATCTTCATTCACATGTCCCGAGTCATCCAGCTGCACCTGAAGCTCCTGTAACAAAACAGATGTTTGGGGTTTTTTTACCAGTGCGACTCCATTTCAAGCCACTGTGCTTTCGTAAGAGGATCCCAGATTGCAGAGGTTGCATGGGGCCCACCCTCAGGAATTTCAGTGCTTCTTTATTGGAGAAAGGCTTCCTCCACACTGTAAGCTGAATAGTTTTTGTAGTGTGTAGTGCAATGGGGGAAAAAACCCGTGCGTTCAAATCTGTCAGAGCTGGCAGCTCTGCCTGAGGCAGAACTAGCTGCTTAGGCGTGGGAGAGGAGATGACTTAAGAGGTGCCTTAGCAAAGCATTTTTAATTTTTTTTTAAAGCTATTACAAATGTTGAAGCAAACAACAAAGCTGAATATACACACACTCCCTGTACTCCAGCCAGCTGTCTTGCTCTCCACTTTTAAAGGACTTGCAAGCTCACAAGAAGATCATAGATTTTCAGTTCCTCATGCTCTAGCTTTCTGCCCCTGCAGGAGGCTGTAGCCAGCAAGGGTTTTGTGAATGGATCTCATCCAGCTTGTATGCAAGTCTTAGAAGAAATTCATACTTCAGTATTCTCTTAGGCCAGATCTGATCACTAAGGGCATTCCCTGCAAGTCTTTGGGAGTAGCTTCTCTCTTAATTATTAGCACCACAGCTGTTTTGCTCTGTGCTAACAAAACGTATCCCACTCCTACCAATGGGTGCTTGGGACCAGCAGCTCTTGGAGTACCTTTATTTGTGTCTGCAAGACACGTGCTGACTTTGTTGCTTCTGCAGCATGCCTGTTAGCATGGCTGAGCTGGATTTCCATCTCGTTGAGATCCCCTTCCATCTTCTTCTTGAGCCGGATGGCCTCATTTCTGCTCCGGGCTTCAGAATCAAGGGTGGACTGCAGTGAATCTATGGCTCGTTGCTGATTTCTCCTGATTATGAAATAATGTAAAAAGGACACGAGGGGTGAATGGAGCAATTTTCCTCTCTGCACAGGAATGTGGAACTACCTGCAATGGTACTTCACTTTCTGAAAACGTCTCATTTCCAGAAATAATATATTTCTGAATGGCATACACAGCACAGGTTTCTAGTGCTTCACTGCTGTCTAACTGGCTGGTATGCTTCACACCCTCAGCTAACTACTGATCTGTAAGCACCTATAGCACCCTTCTCCCGTGTTTCCTTTGGCAATATTGGAGCAAGGAGCTCTCTCAGATCTCTTGTAAACCCAAGCAAGTACAAGTTTGAACATAACAAGCAGCACTTCAAGCTTAGCAGTCACTCATCAAGATGTTTACTGAGATGTTTTACACCTCAGCCTTTTTATGAAGGCATGAGTGGAGGGGATTAATCAAACTGAAGGTAGGCAGCTACGTTCTAAGCTAATTACTGTAGGCACTTTTTATAATAGATGGCATGTGTAAGCTACAATTTATTGTGTCTTAAGGTAGATGTTGAAACACATTTCTTATGCTCAATTGTAAGAGGAATAACTCAGGAACAGAAGTCTGTGTGATGAATGTCTAAAGGTAGAAGAGATTAAGCCCACCCTAATTAACAGCCTGGTCCGCCTGTGAAAGGCAGCTCAGTGCCAATTTAAAGATCACAAAGCAGATACAGACAGGTGCTTAATTGTCTTGGCTCTGTAACAGCCAAGTCCTGCAATGAAAAGCTTTGCTCTCTTACAACCAGAAGGTAACTCAAAGCACAGAATATGACTCACGCAGGGGAATGCTTATCTTGCTGCTGGCCAGGTTCTGCTGAAAGCGTAGGAGTTCTGGGAAATCACCGAGTCAACAAGGAAAACCTTGAGGGCCTTATTGCTTCAGCAAGATACTGAACCGTGCCCTAGATGCCCAGGGAACAACACAGCACGTCTGCTGAACAGCTTAGCAGCAAAACACTCATAACAAAGCTGAGACAGAAGACACTAATTAGGATTGCTTGTCCTGAGATCTCTGTAGTCCAGACATCTGCAGGACATCAGAAGATAGTATCTGAAAGGGCCAAAACATACTAACATATTGATATTAACATATCAGTCCTTGTATCTACACCAGCTAAGGCGGGCCTCGGACTTCTTCCCTACCCTTTAGCCTGCCAACAAACAACAACATGGTTCCTGGGTTAATAGCGCTGCAACACTAATTCAAGGGCAGTGTTTTCTGAAGGACTGCACATGCACACATTGCCGTCAATCTGGCCCAGCATAGCGTCATTTTGAGAATGAAACTCTTCAGACTAGCGTTTGTGCTGGGTGGGAGGGGAGACACAAAAGACATCATCCTCTTGTTGTCTAATTGCTTTCCATTTTTCCCATTTAGCCCTTTCACGGGCAAGCTCCTCTCCTTTTATGTTCATACTTTCTGCACCTCTGCAACTCTCACTGCTTACCCAAGTGGTGTACACACAATGGCAAACTCCTCACATCCTCCCACGATCAGTGTAGCTGTAACTGCATAAATTAACTAAGCGCAGAGGTAAAGATTGCCTTCAGATAACAAAGGTTTGAGCACCACTGAGGCAGTACTGCTGATTTTGCCTGTGGTTTCCCTCAGGAGGCAGCCATTGTAGAGGATTAGGAGAATGCAGCTCTCTAGACCTACTTGTCTTCATACTGTAAACTTACAGACTTGGTGGCCCTTGGTCTGCTGTGACTTTGGTTGTGCCAGTAAATTGTGTTATGGCTGCTGCGTGATATCTGTGATGGGCTTATGTGTGTGATAGCAGAGTCTAAACTGGCAGGAATATTTGAACTAAGAAGTGGTAATGTGGTAGGGCTACCCTTTGGCAAATAATCAGAGCTGGTTTGGATTCTGGGACAGATAGTATCTGCTGGTGCTGGTGTAACTACCTGTGGTGCATTTGACTGGCTTGGGTCTCGAAAATATTTCTAGTCTTTTGAGATCTTCCCCTTAAAAAAAACACGCTGCTTCCTGCACAGTACCTTATATTTTCCATTTCTTCCTCCTTTTCTGTCAGTTTCCTTTCAAAATCTGCTTTAAGCTGAGAAAGTTCAAGCTGAAAACGAAGGGTCTTACTTTCTTCGTGCTCCAAAGCTCCCTGAAATAGAAAGCATCAAGAGCTTGCAGGCCAGGATTTGCCTTTTTTTTTTTTTTTTTTTTTAAGTCACAAACTGCTGCAAAAAGATGATCCCTTCACACTTTTCTTCCTGTTGCAAATAGCACCTTTTCCTCCGTTCCTCTCTCTCTAGGCAAGGACATGAGCAGCTTGCATGGCAAAACAATGTGTTTATTTGGCTTCTAATGCAACTTGGCAGATGGAAAACTGAGCAGCAAGCTCCTCAGAGGAAAAATTGTCAAACAGGCCATAGCTCAAAAAAAAAACCTTAGGCCCTGCCTGCATGGTTTTGATATCAACAGATGTTCCCTGCTCCACACTCCAGTACAGAAACCCTCTGGAAATTCACAGGCTTGTAAGGGATATGCAAAAGCTAAAGCAAGATTGTTGTTGGAAGGATGACAGGGTCCACACATCCACCAGCTCACAAAGTTCTCTCCAAATCATGAAGTGTTGAAAGCCTCCTGTTTACACATCTTATTAGGCGATATGACTTCAAGGAAAGAAATAACAGACATCAGCAAGAATGCTGACAAAATGCAAGAACACTCTGTCTGCTCTTTCCAATTAACATGAAGACAACTTTATGAAAAAAGGGAGATTCGTTCCTATGTCTTTTTTCTTACATTTCTCTGATACGGAAGTCGAGAACTAAGCTGACAACAGCCTGTAGTGAAAGAACAGGGCCTCTGGCTTCCAGGTCTCATATAAACCAAGCTCAGCGGCATTCTGACTCCTTGCTGCTTGCATCAAACAGGGAAGGGAAGCAGAACTGGGCACCATATATTTTGGAAGTGCTCTCTGAAGGGTAGAATTGCACAGGCTTAGCTATGCATCCCACAAGAGATGACGGAAACAGAAGAGATGTTCTGAAGACAAAGCTGTACAAAATCTTTGCTAATCTCCGGTCATCATGCAACAGCTACAGGTCAACGGAACAAACACTTCATGCCAAGGAGCCACAACGTGTTAATGAGAACAATACACAGGAGTATTATGTCACCAGTGGTGACTGCCGGAGACCTAAACTCACAGGAAGTGAGAAAAATCTACATTAAACATTTCTTTCACAATTAAAATAAGATACATCACCACTTTACTTTCATTAGTTCCTGATTTCACTGAGCTTTAGGAAGCTGTTCCACACAGTCCAGGAAAGTAAAGTGTGCCCCTTAGATCCCTCAAGAACTGATGTATTCTTTCTAGTGAGAGAAGTTCATTGACAGAGCAGTTAATCACTCTCCACATCCCAGAGCTGTGGAAGAAAGACATGCTCTTTCCTCTGCTCTGATCATGACACCTGTTTGTTTGGCTGTGAAATCCCTGCAAAGTATAAAGCATCCTGTAACAGACAAAAGAAGTTGCACAGTGTTTAGGGTATCAACAGATGCCTGTCACAAGGCAATGTTCATTTTAGTAGATATTATTTGGAGTACAATTCAAAAGAAATGCAGCCTTCACTAAAAATCCCTTGCTATGTGCTGTGTTGCTTCTAACCAGCAACACCTAGACCTCTTCCTAGCTCTGCAATGCACCAGACTTCCAGAAAAACTGACAACCCAGCCCTGTAAGTAAATAACTAGGATTTCCAGTTGGCTCATTTGTTTGTTTCTGGAAACTGGGATGAGGCATTCCTCTTGGGTACATGTGTACTTGTCACTGTAGAAATTAATGCAGTAAGTTAAGTGTTCTTACCAAACTCCTATGAGAGTCAAAGAACTTCTAAATGGCCTGTTTTCATTTGGTTTCTGAGACTGCTACCATTTCTTTTAAGCAGGCTGCAGTATGCAATACAATGTCTGAGACCTTATAAAATTTAAAGTCATCAGGAGGTTTGTTTTCTTATTCTCAAAAACAGGAAATGGTGAATTTGCTGTTGGAAACTAGATCCTAGAAACATTTGATAAAAATAGTATAAGGCCATAATTCTCAGCAGTTCCTGTTTCCTGAAAGACTGAAATATTCTATGATGAAGTGAGAGAGAAGGAGGTGGGCAGAAGATTTCTGAGCTTCCTGAAAGGGTAAAAAAAATAACCAGCCCAACAACAAAAAAACCAAAACCTACAAGGCACCTCCTTGGAAAGGGCCTCCACTTGATGATCTTAGAGCTGACACCTCCAAAAGTCACCAGTCACTCTTGAAAACCCTAGCTAGCAAGCCCAGAGGAGCTGGGTGCAGAGAGGTTGCGCTTGCTAACAACCAACACATTGGCCATTGTGTTGCTGAGAGAACGAAAAAGGAAGGAAAATCATGATAAAAACACGCTTTACACTTTGAGCTGTCTTTCCTTACCTCTGCTTCTTCCAGAGCCAGCTGAACTTCTGACTTCTCTTGTTCGACCTGTTTCTTGATTTTTTCTATTTCATGGAGGCTCTTGTTTCCTTCACTAATCTGATTGGTCAGATCAGAAATCTCCTCTGAAACGAAAAAGGACAGATGGATTTAGCGATCGGAGTGTCCTAAACATACTGCAATTCATGGAGCACGAGTACAGGATCTTCACCTCAAACTGCTCCCTCAAGGGCTCGTCTGTGCACGAGTGCTGCCTTACTTTGATTACAGCAGCTTTTTTATCCTGACCAACTCGAAAGCACAGACTTTCTCGTAAATGCCCCGGGTGTGGGGCCTGAACAAAGCCTACCTTGGAGGTTCTTGTTTTCCCTTTTCAACGTCTCCAGGTGGTCCAGCGTCTCCTCATAGGCATTCTTCAGCTTGAAGAGCTCCGTGCTGAGGCCACGGGCTTCCTTCTGGGAAGCCTCCAGCTCAGCCTGTGACTCTTCGTACTTCTGCTTCCAGTCATTGATTACCTTGTCAAACCCACGCTGCTTCTTGTCCAGGGAGGCAGCCGCCGAGTTGGCCTTCTCCAGGTCAATCATCATATCTTCCAGCTCATTCTGCAGCCGGTGCTTTGTCTTTTCCAGAGAAGAGCACTTGGCATTGGCTGCCTCGATCGCTTCCTCAGCTTCTTGCAGGCGAGCGGCAAGCTTCTTCCTATCAGGTGGGAAGAGACAGTGAAATGACTGGGTGCCACCGCTGCCATGTTATCCAGAAAAACTGACACCAAAGCAGTATTATAGAATAATCGAATGGTTTGGGTTGGAAGGGACCTCAAAGATCATCTAGTTCCAACTTCCCTGCCATGGGCAGGGAAACCCTCCCACTACATCAGGTTGCTCAAAGCCTCATCCAACCCGGCCTTGAACACTTCCAGGGACGGGCCATCCACAACTTCTCTGGGCAACCTGTTCCAGTGCCTCACCACCCGCAGAGTGAAAAATGTCTTCCTTATATCCAATCTAAATCTACCCTCTTTCAGTTTAAAGCCATTGCCCCTTGTCCTATCACTTAATACCCTTATCAAAAGTCCCTCTCCAGCTTTCCTGTAGGCCTCCTTTAAGTACTGGAAGGCTGCAGTAAGATCACCCCAGAGCCTTCTTTTGTCCAGGCTGAACAGCCCCAACTCTCTCAGCCTGTCTTCGTAGCAGAGGTGCTCCAGCCCTCGGATCATCTTCGCGGCCCTCCTCTGGACTCACTCCAGCAGCTCCATGTCCTTGTGTTGGGGACTCCAGAGCTGAACGCAGTATTCCAGGTGGGATCTCACGAGAGTAGAGCAGAGGGGCAGAATCACCTCCGTTGACCTGCTGGCCACACTTCTTTGGATGCAGCCCAGGATACGGTTGGCTTTCTGGGCTGCCAGCGCACATTGCCAGCTCATGTTGAGTATCTCAATAAATCAGTTTTAAAAGATAAAACTGGGGGCGGGGGGCAAGGGAAAGGGAGAGGGAAATCAAGGATCTAGAGAGAAGGGACTATGATAGGCAAAAACCCCAGCTTAAATTACAAATGCTGACATGTGGCAGATAATTTTGTGCATGGGCGTATGTGTGTGAATATTTGAAATTGAACTTTTGAAGTCTCAAGCAGCAGCTTGCGACTTGCTAGCTATAACCAGTATGGGCTGGCTGCAAATTTTTATAAGACTAAATGAAAGTGTCATGTTCCTCCAATTAAGAGCTATGAGATCAGAACCATCAATTAGGAGGCTGGTCGTGCCTTGGGCTTTTGTTCATAGCCTATTTAGATTGAGAAAACAGGCAGCTGGGAGTTACGGCACAAAATGGTCCTGGAAAGAAAGGAGGGCCCGGAAAGAAGAACGTGGAGATTCTAGATGGAGAAAATATACTGGAAGTGGGGGAAGATCCTGCAGATCAGAGATGCATGGAGGCAGATACTGGAGATGCTCAGAGATCTTGCCCAATAATGCCTGAGACTGGTAACTGGCAGCAGCTGCATAGCACGAGCCACCATGACTTTTTGCCCTGCTTTTCCAGGACAGCCATCATCTCCCTGCTGGGAAGAGAAGTCAAGACTGGCGTAACATAGCACTGGGCTGGGGCAAAGCAAGAGAGTGTGAGAGGTAACCAAGTAGGGTAATCTAATCTTGTTAGTTCTTAAATAAACTCCAGTATCCACATCCACTACTCCATGGACTAGGACTCAACAGAAATGTCAACCTGTTCAAGCAACAAAAAGAACAGAAGGACAGCCACACGTGACAGCAATGAGCCAGAGGTATTTTTCCAACCAGGTTGCCCTATTTCCTTAGCACTATAAGAAGTCCCAGGAGCACAGTCCTGCCAGTCAAGGGCACGGTGAAGCCCATGTAACCCACTTACTTGGCATCTTCCAGCTCCTCAGTTCTCTGAATGGCATCAGTCTCGTACTTTGTTCTCCACTGTGCCACTTCTGCATTTCCCTTGGAAAGAGCCCGCTGCAGCTCTGCCTTGGCTTCTTGCTCCTCCTCATACTGCTCCCGCAAGAGATCACAGTCGTGCCTGGCTGCTTGCAGGGCATGAGCCAGGGCATTTTTGGACTGCAGGGATAGAAAGGTCACAGCATTGCAGGGTTACCTACAGCAAAACCCAAACAAACAGCCCCTAGAAATTCAAATAGAGGCTTAAGCCTTGTTTTCTTTTTGCCTCTGGCCTTGACAGTCCAGGTCAAGTGAGGTAAGAAGTGTTTGAAACCATCCCTAACTGCTGACATGCTGAGGAAGCGATCAACACTGAAGATAATCTAACATCTTTGGAGGAGCATCCAGACTTTTAAGATGCAATGTCTGAGATTTTGGCTATACTACTGGGTAAGTCTTATTTAGCATTATGGACGCTGATTATTTTCCCAAACTCTTCTCCTGTAACTTGCCTCAGTCAGGAGCAGAAACTTTTATCAGTACAATTACCAGGAAGCATTCTCATTCCTATACCTCATTTCAGCTTTTATCCAGGCTGCAAATTAACATGAACAGTTTTCCCCATTCCGTCTCAGTAATTGGGACAAAGTCAAAGAATTACCTTGGTTTCCTCTTCTAATTGTCTCCTAAGTTCTTCAATCTGTTGTGTAAATGATGTTTTACCCCGGGACAGCTGACTTATCAGTGACTCCTTCTCTTCAAGCTGTCTTATAAATTCCCCTGCCATAGGATTTCACAAAAACAAAAAAAACCCAAAACAACAAAACAAAACAAAACAAAAACAAACAAACAAAAAATAATAAAAGGAAAAAGGTAAGACCAGGAAATTACAGAGTCCCAGCCAAAATCAAAATCCCACCTGTCCAATTCTGCTGAGGAAAAGATGTAACAGTGATTGTTATCTGACCTCTTGTGAAGCTTCTTCCAAAGTCATAACTGTCAGACACTTCACTAGGATAGTTTTCCTTAGATGTTTGTTTGGGTTGTTTTTGTGGGTTTTGTGGGGGTTTTTTATTACTTGTACTACCGATACCTTGATTCATTAATTTTAGTTCAGCTCATGGATCAGACTAGACTGATGTTTACTTTCACGTGCAGTTGTAGCTGGCTGTGTTTGTACTTTTCTTCACTACTTTATGTTGGTTTTCCACAGAATTCTTTTCAGAGGGCTCCAAAGTACCCTGAGAACCTCACAACAACCAGTGTACAGAACAAAGGAATATATAAGGAAAACTTCATTTATTACAAGAAGGGCGTCACTGCAGGTTGGAAACTGCAGCCTCATAGGCGTACGAAGAACTAACATGAAAACAGACAGATGTGAAAAATATGTCTCCGAAAACGCACAGAACAGTGATACCTGATGAGGATGCAGAGATTAAATGGCTCCATTTTATGGCCATTGGCTTTTGGCCAACAGCCAAAATGGCTTTTTTTTTTAGCCATTTACTCTGGCTAAGAAACATAGCAAGCACTCAGAGGACATGTGGTGGTTTTGGCTGAATGTGAGTGTCTTCCAGAGTGCGATGCCCAAGGTCATGCTGAGGAAGATGGTATCCACACAGACATCAGTAGTACGCCAACTCCTTCATCTTCCCTCTAGCATTGCAAGACAGATCTACGTGTCCTGTTCCTGTACCTAGCCAGCACATCCATTTCAGCTCATGAGATGGTATCACCGTATGCTGGTAAATACGGTTGTAAGTTTGTTCTAAAAGCCAGTCGAAGGCAAGGTTGTACCCCACCACCAAGGTTACAAAAGTATTGAAGAGAGGCAAGTCAAAAGACAAAGCCACTGCTTTTTTCAGCAATCCTAATCTGGCCACCTTCAAGTAGATGCCATTGCACAATGCATCTCGCTGACACGGTGCTGAGATACACCTGATAGACCATTTCCCAGTAATTTATCTTAGGCTGAACACACACATACCGTTCTCACTCTGGAGTTTTGTCTTCTGGGTAGTAAGGTCATTCATGAGGCGAGTCATTTCATCCAGTTTAGTTTTTGTCTCGTTGAGATGATCTTCATAAGTGCGACAAAGTTTCTCTGCATTTGCCTAACAGGAATCAGGAGACAAGACATACAGAGCTGTAGCCTCCAGGCAGCCATGTGGAAGCAGTAGCCTTCCAAATGCATCTTCCTTTTGTTTGTCTTTCAGAGAAATGGCAGATAGCAAAGACACACAAATACCACAGCAGTAGAGCAGGGAATAGTGGCCCTGTATCTACAGTCCCAGGCCAGGGGTCTCCCCATCAGACCACCTTCCACATTTGTTTTCCCAGAACTGCATTCTGAACTGAAGCACCAGTGTAAAAAGACTCTGCAAGAACTTCAAAAGCAATCACATGCCTATGAAGTTCAGGCACAAGCCTTCTCATAATTGCTAGATGGGAAAATCACCTCCAATGAAAATTACTGTACTGATTCTGCTTTAATTGCCATTTATCACAAATTGAGTTTGATGACAGCTTTCTAACTCTCAGAATACTGAAATTTCTTTTCTTCACTTGCACTGAAAGAACTCTTTAGAGTGCTCTGAAAGGTACCAAGATTATCTACTTGGGAAACAAAATCCATAATTTAGCCATAGGAAGTAAAAATACACGATAGTCATGCAAGCCTTTGCTTTGCACTCCTTGCTAACATGGGTCAAAACCGAACCAAGGGCAGGATCTGAGGGGACTCTGCTTAGCATGGGAGATATCTGGCCATGGATGGCTTCACCCCACCCCATTCATCACCCACCCCATTCATTTCACTGGGGAAACACAATTTAAGTGACAGTTTTGTGCTCTGAGATATGCAGATAAACAATATGCTTGCAACTGGGGAGGCAGTATATGTTTTAGGCCATCTTAATTGCTGTCTCGTCTCCAGGTAAGAAGGGTTATACCACCAGCTGGGGAAAGGGGGACACTGTGCACATAAGCACCCTCAGACTGCAAGACACCACCTTCTAAAACACCAGCCCTACTAGGTGTCTTGGGAAACCTTCAGAACAGCCTCAGCTACAGATGACCTTTGGGGGTTTGGAAAGTCTCAGGATCCTTACTTTTCCCTTGACCATCTGCTCCATGTTGGATGACAGATCATCCACTTCCATCTTCAGCTCGCTTTTCTCCTTTTCCAACTTCTGCTTGACCCGCTGCAGGTTGTCCAGTTGCTCCCCCATCTCAGCCACACTGTCTGCGTGCTTCTTCCTCAGGGTGGCAGCCGTGGCTTCGTAGTGCAACGTGGCCTCCTCCAGGTCCCGCCGCAGCTTCAGGAACTCTGCCTCACGTTTCTTGTTCATCTCCAGTTGGGCAGCTGTGGCTCCCCCAGCTTCCTCAAGTCGCTCACTTAATTCCTCCAGCTCTCGGGCCAAATCTGACCTCTGCTTTTCCACCTTGGCTCGAGCAGCTCTTTCTGCTTCCAACTCCTCTTCTAGTTCTTCTATACGAGCCTACCAAAGAGACACGAGCACCTTTGGGTCACCTTCATGATGATTCCTATTGGAATACCTTGAAGCACCTCACAAATTGTTAAACCCTCTGCCAGCTCACACTTTACAACACGGGTGGAAACATGGCAACTTGCCCATTTGTGCCAATAAATCAGATGTTGAGCTAGAGTAAGAACAATGAGTCACATCTTTCTCACAGTAGATTGCTCTCCAAGCTCTAGTTCAAGACATTTAGGTCAAGTGCATTGACCTTATGTACTTGACATTCAATTGAAGTACATGAAAGAAGTTACTTGACAGTAGGAGTAGCAGCAACAAATTGTCACTGAAGGAGAGGGACTCTTTGTTCCCATCTTAAGAGCTCTGTGACTGAAGTAACTTCTCTGTAGGAGTGTTAGGACGGTATTTCAAATACAGCGGTGCGTATAATTGCATGAACAACAAATGTTCATTGGGAGCAGTCTTTTTTTATGAAACAGTTCTTTTGACCAATCAATACTTCATATCCAAATTATGCAAATATTATGTATTTACAAAAAAGCAGAGCTGATATTTAGGGTGAAGACGTTTTGTTTGGACTGTGCTGATTTTTTTTTTGCCTTTTCGTTTATTTTGAAAATTTCCTATGCATTTGAGCTCTTCCGCTAGATTTCAAATCCACGCTTATCACTGCTGAACTCTTCCTCAGCATCCACCCTCATCTCCATTGTTTGGAACAATATTATTTGCTTAAAATAAAACACCAGAGCCTTTCTGCCCTGTCTGAAACCACTAGCATTCTGTGGTCATATGTTCTGCTACTGGGAAGGAACCACTATAAGGTGAGCATCCTGAGGGGAAAAGGGATCAATCTGGGAAGCTACAGACTTGCACCACTTTGGGTCTCAAAACTGAGCTGCAGCTAACCATGAAAAGTCTCTGCAAAGCCTTTCAGTGAGGCACAAAGAGAAACCCTTTCTAAGATACATGAGAAAGAAGCAAGCTGACCTGAAGCTCCTTGATCTTCTTCTGCAGCTGCATTACTATAGCTTGTTCATCTTCTATCTTGGAATTCAGCTGGCTCATTTCAAATTCTTTCCTGCCACAGAAAGGAAAATCCTACTGTGACAATTTTCCCTGTAGCTTCAAGTTAGGCTTTTGCAATTTTTAAAGAATTGTTCAATAAAACTTCTCACGTATCTAAAAATGAAAGCAATCCTCATGAATTGGTATTTGCATGAAAACACATCTTCCTCTGAGCAGCGGTTTCCAAGTCCAGACTCTGCATGCATTTGTGCAATTGTATTTCTGGTTCTTTGTGTCACACAAAAGTAACGTTATTTTCAGACTCAATGGAAAAATATATTTAACAGCTCCAGGTCTTTCAGCAATACTGCCATAACTAGTTAGGATGAACAACTTTTTAGAGACTTCCTTCAGCTTTCTCCTCTAAGCAATGAAAAACATAAAAATAACTTAAAAAAAAAAAAATGCTGTAAACTGTAATGAATTCTAATGTTTCAGGTATACTGTGCACAAGTAAGAGTGATTTTCCCCTCCCTCCTTGGGAACACACTCTCCTCATGGAATTCCTTTTAGCCACCATCAGAGCAGGATAACACACCTGAAGGCTCTAAAATGACAGCGGTAACTGTGCTGCTTTATTTTTGTACAACAGAATCAGTCTCTTACTTTTTTAGCTTTTCTTCTATCTGCAGCTTATCGTTCTCCAAGTCCATGACACTCTCTTGGGTCAGCTTCAAATCTCCTTCCAGTTTGCGTTTTGCCCTTTCCAGATCCATCCTCACTTTCTTCTCTTGTTCAAGCGAGCCCTCAAGCTTTAGGAACGAAGTCACTTATTAAATATATTGAACACAGATGGTTTACAACAGTTAAATATGTGCTGAGCCCTAGCAAATTGTGAAGCAGAAGTACTTAAGTACAAACACCCCATTTTACATTTTTTTGTTTTCTAGCAGCCAGTGGGCATATGGGCTAAAGAAATACAACATAAGGGTTAGTCCATGCTTTCCATTTGTGCAACCATTACAGTTCTCTTAGTAGTAAAGTTTTTTGACTTCATGCCAGTTAAACTGTAAAAGCAAACTGAATAGATTTTCCCTCGTTATCGCACTCCTTTCAAAGACTCAACTACACAGAGAAGTTTTTATAGCGTTCCTGTAATTATACCTTTTACAGACAGTACAAGGACTACATTTCCAAATCCTCGATCATTTCTAAAAGGACAGGTATACATTTCAAAGCTTTGCAACATTTCAGACTCACGAAGACTGTAAGTGGTGAAAAAACGAGCCTGGGGAAACATGAAGGCAGAGCCAGCTTACGTCATCCACTTGCTGTTCCAGCTTCACTTTAGCTTTGCTCAGTGTGTTGACCTTGTCCTCCTCTGCTTGTAGGTCATCCAGAACTTGCTGGTGAGCTTCCTGCAAGGACTTTTTCTCCTTAGTAAGCTTGCTGATATTCTCATCAAGAGTTGCCATTTCTTCTGTCAGATTTTTCACCTGGATGAGAAAGGAAGATGTATTTGTAAGACTTTGAAGCAAGGGATTATCATAACCTGGCTCAAATGACTGTCTGTCAGGCTGGACAGAGAATGGATTGAGAGCAGCCCTAAGGAGGACTTGGGAGTGCTGGTGGATGAGAAGCTCAACATGAGCCGGCAATGTGCGCTGGTAGCCCAGAAAGCCAACCGTATGCTGGCCTGTATCAAAAGGAGCGTGGCCAGCAGGTCAACGGAGGTGATTCTGCCCTTCTGCTCTGCTCTCATGAGACCCCACCTGGAATACTGCGTTCAGCTCTGGAGTCCCCAACATTAGAAGGACATGGAGCTGTTGGAGTGGGTCCAGAGGAGGGCCACAAAAAGGATCTGAGGGCTGGAGCACCTCTCCTATGAATATAGGCTGAGAGAGTTGGGATTATTCAGCCTGGAGAAGAGAAGGCTCTGGGGAGATCTTATAGCAGTCTTCCAGCACCTAAAGGGGGCCTACAGGAAAGCTGGAGAGGGACTTTTGACAAGGGCATGTAGTGATAGGACAAGAGGCAATGGCTTTAAACTGAAAGAGGGGAGATTTAGATTAGATCTAAGGAAGAAATTTTTCACTCAGAGGGTGGTGAGGCACTGGAACAGGTTGCCCAGAGAAGTTGTGGATGCCCATCCCTGGAAGTGTTCAAGGCCAGGTTGGATGAGGCTTTGGGCACCCTGATGTAGTGGAGGGTTTCCCTGCCCATGGCAGAGGGGTTGGAACTAGATGATCTTTGAGGTCCCTTCCAACCCAAACCATTCTATGATTCTATAAACTTGTATGCAGGAAGACAGTGGAAAGCAAGGGATCTCCCCCCAGTCCAGCCCCTTGTGGCTTTTTGAGTGAAATTGCCATCAAGGGAGCCAATGTGTGTCAGTTCTTGTTGGGGGTTTAGTACATTCTTTCAAATGTACTAAATTCTTTCCAGTATCTCTCCCATTGTGGTGGACTCTAATCTCTGTCTCTCTGGGAGAAGCAGGAGACGAGTTTTAAATTTATAGGCTCTAAGAGCTGGAAGAACTCATGATTGCAGCAAATTGTCTACTTAACAATGCCCAAACTAGACATGATTCTTTAGCTGAAAGGCAGCAAAACCGACTTCAGAAAAAGGGAAACTTAGGCTCAGAGTTAGCACTTTTTCCCCTCATAAGGTCAAATAACTCGGTATATACTGATCCTTCAGTGTGGCCTGTGTAACAGACAGTGCAAAACCATCAGAAGACTAGTAGCTCTTGTCATAAAGGTAACCCATGCCTAACCTTTTTCGAATACAAGAAGTTCTAAAGGTACCTTGTTTTCAGTAGCATGCTTCTCTTTCTCTACTTTTGCAAGAGTTATTTCAAGATCATCAATATCCTTCTTGAGCTCAGAGCACTCATCTTCCAATTTTCTCTTCTTAGAAGTCAGCTCAGAATTCATCTCTTCCTCGTCCTCAACCCGCTCCGTCAGTTCTTTGACTTTGGCCTCCAGCTGAATCTTGGATTTAATCAACAAGTCGCATCGTTCCTCAGCATCTGCCAGAGTGTCTTGCTCCTGGTGTGACACAAGGAAAAGGACAGCAATGACTGCCTGGCTTTTTTTCTTCCTCATGTGTCCCCTATCCTCTAAGTGGTCAGAGAGCCTGATCCAACACTACAGAGCAGCTTAAGGAAAATTTCCTACTCCTGATATCAGAAGACAAGATCGACAAGTAGTTAACAGAGCAGGATGACACAGTGGTGAGGATGACTAGTCACATATAAGACTATTTCTATATCTGTCTGCCACAGACATTGCCTTGGACAGAAATTGTTAAGATTTGCATTGCTAACCCACCTGGTTATATGCTAGAATATGAGAATTTCTGTCCACTCCAATTTTTGGCAAGACTCTGACAGGACCTTCAGCTTATTTTAATTGAATTGCACTAACACTCTGGACTGTAAGCCTTAGAGTTTCAAAAAATATCTAATAAATATATGAATATGTGTGTCTACTCACAGCTTGGAGCTGGAGAAGCAAATCATTTTTTTCCTGAACTAAAGAGACTTGTTTTTCTTCAAGTTCCTTTCTCCTGGCTTCAGATTTTTCCAGAGCCTCCTTTAGTTTCAAGAACTCTTCCTTCATATTGGCCATCTCCTTTTCAGTTTCTGCAGACTTCAGAAGAGGTTTGATCTTAAAGAAAAGCTTCATCCAGGGCCAGTTCTTCACAGCCATAAAGGCACGGATGTTCCACTGAATTACAAGAAGGGCGTCCCTGGTTTAAGAAGAAAACAAAGAAAATTCCCTAAAGCTTAGCCTGAATTGAGAAAGTGAATTGTTGAAAATAATCTATTTTTTTTCATTCTCAGTCAGTTTTATGACTTTGTTCTCAGTAATATTAGGAACTTGTACCAAGTTCCGAGATATACAAGAAACTTCCTCCGTATATCTTGATTTTCAGGGACATAAAAAATTTCCAAATCTGATTTTTACCAGAGCTGCAGGCAACTAATATACAGTTGCTATCATTTTTATCATACATCCACTTTAAACCTTTAATTTAGGGTTAGCTAGAGCCTTAGGGACTGTGATAATGGCTCTATTCAACACATAATTAAATAGTAATGACTATTATCTGCCGAGATTTAAGGGGGTGCCTTCATACCTGCGCTCCACTATCTTCTGAAACTCAATCCGCATCAGTCTGCCACGTGCTCTTGCCTGGATCATTGTTAAGATTTTTGCAAGTCTCTCATCCCTCATTTCTTCTAGATGGCCCAAGAGACCAGCCTTGAAGAACACCTGGTACAGGCACAGATGTCATTTCACCATAACAAATTATTTTATACCACAGTTACACAGACCTCATTGAAATCATTCAGAAGAATGGTATTTTTATTGACACATTATAGAGGGCCAAATACTATTTGCATCAGGGACTGCAGTGTACAGTTCCAAAGTTGTTTTAAAAACAGGTCTCATGTCCCCCATTTTGAATAGGCCAGACATTTATTGCCACAGGACTTTTCAACACTGGCAGTGTTCAAAGCAGGTTAGCTAAACCACAACTCCCAAATCCCAGATCCCTGCTAATGGGATCATGTAATAATTGCACATGGCCTCATTTCAAAAGCTGCAGCTGATATTGTGGTCCGTACACGTTTGAGTGTACCTATGGTATATTAAATAAACTACTGTTTTACTGGGGGGCATGGAGCATCAGCTGCAGCTGTGTCCATTTGTAGTGTTGCTGTAATAATCTTGTGGGAGCTTGAGCCAGAGAAATAAAATTCCTCTAGCACAGCTTAAAAATTAATATCGCTTTCCTGCTACATTGCTGGTTCCTTATATTATTAACTCTTTGTTAATCACCACTAAAAATTCCATAATGTCCTATTCTGCAAATTAGATATTAGATCCATCACTTTTTTCTTTTCTCATTACCTTGGTGTGTCCAAAACGATATTGGTTATGGTCAACATCTAAAGATGCCAACAATTTTTCAGCAGCTTTTCTGCTATCCACAAACTTATCCTCTGGGATCGCACCTGGATTCAGAATGCGGTACCTGTTAATAACAGATAAGCAATGAGTAAAATTGGCCTAGATTCTGCTTCCCTGCCCCCCAAACTTAAAAAAAAAAAAAAAATCAAAAAAAAAATCACCTAGGGTAGTTTCCTACTTTGCATCTACACAGACACAAACAAGAGCAGAATTCTGCCTTCCATCTTCAGGCAAACTGAATGAAAAATAAACTTTAATGGAATAAAATACCTCAAATAAAAATGAGAGGACATGCTTTGCTTATTTTGACTGATAGATTAAGACAGGAGACTACACAGCTCTGCATTACCTTTGTTTAAAGTCAGCATAAAGCACCCTGTTTGGGAAACCCTTACGGCAAATGCGGATGCCTTCCAGGACACCATTACAGCGGAGCTGATGCAAGACAAGGAAAGCATCCATTTCACCTACAGGGGAAAAACAAGGCTGAATTAAATGGAGCTTCTCATACGGCTTTATCTTCTTTGCACCAAGGGAATTGCAAAATGTGACGTGTCATCTCCTGAAAGAGCAACACCTTTGGATAAGGTGAACAACATGGACAGTATTTAAGTACAATCTGGTGACTTGGAAGTAAGTATTGGAATGACATAGTTCAAACATACTAAAATTTTAAGACTATAGTGTTTTCCATACCTGGAGTTTTTGATTCATTGGGGATAATGCATCGTACAAAGTGAGGGGCTGTAGATTTTAGGTTAGTCATCAGCTTATTTAAATTTTCCTAGAACAGACATATTAAAAACACAATTAGCTTTAGTGGTTTAATGGAATTCCAATCACTTATTTCTTCGGTTTGTTGGTTAAGTTTATTACAGTTGTTTCTCTGAACGGTCTCCAAGAAAATTATAAGCTTACACATGTTATTACAGAGAAATATGTTCAAATAAACCAAAGTACAAATTAACTTTATTATAGGAATCCGCATCTGTGGATTTAGCAAAATCTTAAGATGGCAGGTGTTTTACTTACAACCCCAGAAATGTCAGAAACAAGATGAACAGAAAGCAAGATGCAGTATCATCCTGCAGAGCACTTCTGTTAAGCCAGCTGCATTGTTGCCTAGTCACTTCCCCACTTAGTGAGGATAGTTCACCTTTCCCATCTGTTCCTCATAAAAGCTAGGGTTTTGTCCTCCTGGCCAAACATTTTCCCTTTATTAATCTTAATCAGACATCTCCCAGGCAGGCAGCAAGCTAGCTCAGAAGCAGCCAGCTGTTCAGTGCCTACCAGTGATCACTGAGCTCTGCAAAAAGTGTTTTGTCTAGTAAGCAGAAAATAGCGTTAGAGGTGGAATATAATGTCATCAGCACAACTGTTCGAACTGAAAATTTCTCATATTCCAGTCAGGACGATAGATGAGACAACCTGAGCTGGGTACTTAGGAGCTCCTTGTGTGCTGGAAAGTGGGCTTCTGCTTGTGGACTATTAAATTACTGTCTGAATGATCCTTCAGCTATCTTTCCACTTCTCCAGCTGGTCTCAATTTCCCGTGATTTCCCTTCGTGAGGAGTACCTCCAAACAAGGTAAAATGACATGACTAGTGGGAGATAACTACTTCCTTCCCTACCTGAGGTTTACCTACGTTACAGCTTCCTCAATGTTACCTAGAAGAACTTGCACTACTGGTAAATTACAGGTCTCGTTTTTCCCAAGGGATGATCCTAATGACAGCTTCCACCAGGAGCACATGCCAGTCCCAGTAGAAGGGAGTTACTCAGGAAAAAAGAGCCTATGTGACACTCCATTCAACAACTTTTGTTTTCCATTGACTGCTCTAACCCTAGGATCCAATTACAAAGAGTAATCAGGTAGGGACTAGCAAATTACTTGTAATCAGTTCCTGTTCCACAGACATGCATGAAGCAATAAGCCACAAAATAAGTGATAAAGGTTGTTCACAAGATTTTGTGATACCTTCTCAAATAGAATAGAAAACAGTTCATCTCCTGAATGCTCAAAGATAAAATGGAGCAGGCCCTCACACATGTGATTTTAATAACAATATACTCACTTATGCACTCATTCACAGTAATAATATATTCCAACATAAGTTCCAATGTTGGATTTCAGTATTTTTTGTCCATTAAAATCCTTAACATTCCTCTTCAATGTATCATCTTAACTCAAACCATCAGGTGGGGGAGAGGTAAACAAACCTTGTGCAATGAGGACACTGTTTGAAAAGAAGCACCTTTCTTGCGTTTCTTTTCTCCACCCTGGTCAGCTAAGAAAAATAAAAAGAAATCAATAAAAATCACAACCTGTATCTCAGTAGGGGGTGCAGGCAGGGCATGAGAGACAGACAAACGGTTCTAATAGTACAACTCCCTTTGAATGAAAGGCATAGCTAAAGACTTGATGGCTCCGATTGCTCAAATATCATACAAAACATTCTGAACATCAAGTGTGATATATCACAAGTTTGCAGCTCTCGGTCTATACTGAGGATTTTTGTCAAAGACGACTGTAAGCTTTCTGGATCACATTTGCATTTCAGATCTACACAGCATCACTTGTTGTGCAGAAAGTCCATAAATATGACTAAGGCAGAAAAATAACTTTTAACGAAATAGAGTCATTTGTAGTTCATTAATAAGCCTGTAGGGTGAGACGATGCAGAAAAGTAATGCTTAGGGAAAATTTAGACTTTACATTGTACTGTACAGACGCTGATTCTCACGTATCTGCTATGCAGACACCGAACTTGTGCAAGTAACATTTGTCCAGAATAGAGGGAAATAAATATTTATTTTATAATTTTAGATGCAGTAGCTTTTCATCCCCTGAATTTTGCTTAAAGCTTCAGAGTCAAAATCACTCAGATCCTGCAAACGAATGCTAGCTTCTGACATGACTTTTACAAATTTTCATGAGAGTCAAACATGACCTAAAAATGTACAGCAATTGCTGTGGCTTTCTAAACACTGGACCATTAGATCATTCCCAGCAGGTCTGGCATTCTGTCACCTGTCAACAATAGTCAACACAAAAGGAGAATTGAAGAGTGCAATGTGCTTGATGCAATTATCCACAGCCTTTCCCCCTTTTCTAAGTGACACTGCCGAGACTGAAAGAGGCTAATCTGGACAGATTGTTCTTTTCTCCTGACACTGAGGAAAAGCAAGGTAGTATTCCGACAGACAGGAATATCCACAGGCAAATAGGCAGTTAGTAATTTGCAAGAATTTGTTAGTGGCAGGATTTTTGTTATTTACACTCAGCTCCATCTCTTATTCATATTATGAAGCCTGCAGCCTGCTTGCGTCCTCAGAAAGAGCCTTATGATTCATGACAACAATATTTATAGAAATTAGGTTACTAATAAATAGGTTGTAAGTGATTGCGACTTCAGGACGTAAGAGCTAAATCTTTGTAATGAATGCCAGTTTTATTTACTTAAGATCAGTTCCCTGGATGCTTGCTACTTGTCCTCTCACAAACAAAACAGTTCCGAGTTCTGCATACCACTTAAATATGTTCTCAGACATACATTGGTCTTGTCCAGCTAAAAAAAACCAACAGCCAGCGAGAAAGATGTATTGGCAAAATCATCTACTTTGGCCAGTGTGAAATGGTGTTCAGGTACCTTCATTGTCTACTTGCCTCTAATCCAACAAAATGCTCCAAAACTCTCTCTTAAACTTTGTATTTCTTATTTAATCCAGGGTGGCTAGCAAGGAGGACTACGGCACGGGAAACAAAAGCTGTTCTTGTTCGTAGGCATTTATGTACAACATTTTCTGTGCAACATTTGCCTGCATATCTGAACGCTTGCATGCTCAAACTCCCACTGGAGTGTTCACAACGCACAGATTTCCTTGCCAAAACTGCTCAGAGGTATTACACATTCAAACTAGCTGAGTTAATGGCCTCGTTGGTATAACCGGCAAACTCCTACAGATGCTGTGCGCATCTAAATAATTAGTCACTGCCTCATTTAGCATTGAGTCAATTGCAGTTGAGAGAATTGTTTTGTTTCTTAAGTTCATTCCCGAGCACATATCCCAGAAATGAAAGAAAACCCATGTGAGCTGCTTCCGCTTACCGCTGTCAGCGCCAACGTAGCTTTCAAACAAGCTCGCCAGGAGTTTGTTGGATGATTTTTGGAAAATACCTACTACAGTTTCATTAAGCGGGTCCTTGTTCTTCTCAAGCCATCCAATGATGTTGTAGGGAACCTACAGCAAGGCATGGAAAAAAAAACAGAGGTTGCAAATGTTCCCCCTCAGAGTAGCCAGACAGTAGTTCTTTATGGTTTGGCTTGAAGCCAATGACCTTTCGTGAAGTGCTGCTCTCAGAGCAGTACCAGCCACCTGCTTCTTCATTGCTTCCCCTCCAATTCTCTGCTTCCTAATTCCCAAACCTCTCTTCCTAATAATTACCATCTGAATCCTGCACACCCAAACTATCTGGTCCCTATATCTTCTCATGGACTCCACGTGGTTGGCTGTAGAGATACCATATGTCATCAGTGTCCCAGGAACCCTACTCATAAGTGTTGAACTACAAAACGCACAAGTAAGAATTTAACTGCACAACAGCATGCTATGCTACCAAGATTTTCTGACAGAAATTTAAAGATAAAAAGATCTAACTCCTGGACTTTGCCACAGCTTAGCAGGAAATACGTTCCATTATTAGTACCACAAGGTGACAGAAATTCTGATTTTCTTTGCTGAATACATCAACAACTACAGATAAAGAGCAAGATGGGCATTATTTTTCTTAATAAATATAAAACTGTCTTAATGTTCAATTATAATTTGAAATCTACAGGTAGGTTCCAGCTCTGCTCTGCTGAGGCTTCATATCAACTCTAGCTTGATAAAAAATTTCCTGTGTCCCTCTCAAATTCTTTCTGCCCATCTGGTCTGAAAGCAGAGCTTTGAACCTGGGCAAGTTTTGGCTCAGGTATCACAGTCCTGGATTGTATTCCTGTTCACCCTATCATCAGTGGATCTGTTAACTAAACCTTCACAGCAGAATTAACCACACTTCCTCTTGCTACTTGGGCACACTAGTCCTAACATGAGTAAAAAGTGATGTCAAATCTTTTTTTTTTACCCTTCCCTGAAGTTAGGCAGAAATTACTCAGTTCATTTGTACAGTAAACCAAGCTGCTGCTGTTTAATCACCAGTCTGAATCTGATTGTAGGAAAAGTGATAAAGGCAAGGCATATTTTCAGCAAAAGCACTATTAGCCTTCCTCAGTTTGATTCGTTTTATTTGTGTACCCGAGAACCAGATGTCTGGGAGTCTGATGGCATCTTACTGTGTTGAAATACTTGTGCAGGGAGAGTAGACATCTGCTTTCACTCCTCGGTGTTCCTTTCTAACCCTTTTCATCCTTCCCACCCTCCTTCATTGTGCACGAGGGGCCAAACCCCACGTGGGAGACCTCTAATACAAACTCTACCCACCAGCAGAGGAACTTACTGCACCAGCATAATGAAGAAGTTCGAAGTGAGCTTCATATTTCCTTTTCTTATCAGGCCTGGGCTTCTGTAAGTTAGGTGACTTGCCAAGGTGATTGTCATAGAGTTTGGCTTTGAATGTCATATCTGTAGCTTTTGGGAACATACATTCCTCTTCAAGGATGGACAGGATCCCCAATGGCTGTGGATTTGAGAACATCTTTGTTGGAAAATGCTTAGGCTGCCTGCTTTCAGTAGGTGCTCAGCCTTTATGTTTGAACTGATGGAATTGTAAGCCTGCAAAGTATCTTCGCATCCTGAGGAGGAATTCTATTCTATTCTGTTGAAGTAGTAACCACACCTTTGACTTTTCGGGACTTAGGAGTGTTAGTGATGGCTTCCAGAAAGGGTTTGATTTACCTTTCAAGGCAGTTGGGCCAACTAGCATTTTATCATTCGTCTCCCAGGAAAAGATTAAGTAACTTCCTAGCACTGGACAGATTGGTTGAGGGACTAGGATCATGCACACATATCCTACCCTCGGAGAAGAAAGTGATCAAGCAGAAGAGCATTTAATAATCAGCCTTTCTACTCCAGCTGTTCCAAATGTCCTGCTAATGCAAGACTCAAAATTTCATTTTTCACCACAGATAAGCAGGGTTAAATGCCATGCCGTGAGATGGCAGAAAGAGACAGCAAGGGAGAGCTGACCTCATTATATTCACAAAGAAGGGAAAAGGCATATCCCATGCTGGGGAAGTGGTGAGAAGGAAGCAATAGTTCCAGGCTAGGAAGAGCACAAAGGACTTTGCACATCAACACGTGATGTAAGAAACAGGAGCCTCATGAGGAGAGGTACAAGACGTGACTGAAACATAGCATTTGCCCTGAAAGGCTGACAAATTGAGGTTGATGTTAAGAACATGTGGAGCAAAGCAAATGGAAGAACAGTAGGGACAGAGAAAGGTAAAAGTGAAAAACAAGGAAGATTATGTAGCCCTGCAAATTAACAGTTACAGCTTGTGGGTTCTGTTGGCTCTGTAAGGCAAACTTACGGAGCTAAAGCCAAGTAGCCACAAATCAGATTGATTTTCCTTTGATTCTGTATTGCATGTAGAAAGGCAAGAAACTTGTCGTGCTGCTTATCCTCCTTTGTTCCCTGGGCTTTGAGGATGTCTCCAAGGGAGTATCATGAATAAAACCAATTCATTAAGTACACCTTAGCACTTTTGTACATACCTTCTCAATTAGATCAATGCAGGCCTGCAGATCCATGCCAAAATCAATGAATACCCATTCGATGCCTTCCTTCTTATACTCTTCTTGCTCCAGGACAAACATGTGATGATTGAAAAACTGTTGCAGTTTCTCATTAGTGTAATTGATGCAGAGTTGCTCGAAGCTGTTAAACTGCAGAAGGAGATAAAAAAAGAAGCATTTGCACCACAGTTAACTATGGTAAGGGCTTGGTGGAACAGCAAGAAGGAAATGGTTTGTATCTAAAACCTTCTAAACAATAACTGGTTGAGAAACTACTGAGCATAACACTGAAATCAAAGAAGTGGGAAGTTCAGTAACAGCAGGCTGCTGGCTGCTTCATGTACTGTCCTCCAGAGTGTGAGGATGCCCAGATTTGTTCAGGTCCCTCAGGACACACGTGCCTTTCCTTCAGCAGCATGCCACACCAGTCCTGTAAAGCAGAGCTGAAGCGCTCTTTGCTCTGCTGTGTAAGGAGAGCAACTCGTAGCAGCAACAGCATTAAGCACATTCCTTCAGGAATGGATTCTGAGAAACGGAATTTGTGACATGCTTTTCTCATATACACTTCTTTACAGTGATGATAGAATCACAACACTTCTTTACAATGATGATAGAATCACAACACTTCTTTACAATGATGATAGAATCACAGAAGAGCCCAGATTGGCAGGGACCTCAAAAGATCATCTGGCCCAACCTTTCATGGGAGAGGGAGCCTAGATGAGACTGCCTAGCATCCTGTCCAATTGCATCTTGAAAACCTCCAGTGATGGGGACTTCACAAAGTCCCTGAGGAGGTTGTTCCAGTGCACGATTATTCTCACTGTAAAAAATTTCTTTCGTATATGAAGATATATCCCTTATATTGAGATACAAAGAGGAAGAAATATCATACCCTATAAAAGATTCTTTCTCTTAAAGAGAAAGAGTGGGAACAATACATTCTCCTAAAACACAGCCCAAAGCCTGTGAGATGTTGTCTTTGCTAAAAGTTGCCATCCTTTTCCTCCCCAGGATCATGTCCAGCTGTGCTAAGTGCTGAGTGTTTTCTACATCTATTCATGGAAAAACTTTGTAAAATCATATATACTATTTGCTTTATGGCTTTCTTGGTACTTTGCCTTCTGTTTAATTAAAAAGAAGAAATACTCACTCAAGAGTTATTGCTTGGTATCTTTTATGTCCTTCCACCAAGTCCTCACACATTAATACTCACATCAAAGATTTCGAACCCGGCGATATCCAGGACTCCAATGAAGAACTGTCTTGGCAGCTTAGTGTCCAAGGTCTTGTTGATACGGACCACCAGCCACTTGAACATTCGATCGTACACTGCCTTAGATAAGGCTCCAACAGCATACAAAACCTAAAACACATGTTTCAAAATACCACTGTATAGAACAGAATTCACTGTGGAACACAAGGATTTCAGTGGAGTAGCCTGTTTCAATCCCTACTTATGGTTTAAATGAAATTTCACAATGGTTCTTGCTGTCACCAAGGCATACTTACCACAACACATAGCTGCTCCCATTATCTATGCTGACTTTTCTTCAGTTTGTTGTTATGTATATGTGTGTATACTAACACATAAAGTGCTAGTAAAGTACCTCTTGGGAAACAGCTGGACAGCAAACTGCAAAACTTTTAATCCCTTACATTGCTGTGAAAGTTAGGTATCAGAAAGCTCATGGGCCAGACGCCAGCCATGACGTCCAGAGCTACTGACAGAATAGGGGAGGTCAGTGCCCAAGTTGCTCACTGCCATTTGCTTCTAATTTTTGAGGGACGCTATGGCACAAGCAAGCAATAGGAAAAGTCTGTCAAAAGTCTCTTCTTTAGCCTACACGCAACTACACCGATAGGATAGACTTCTCTCCAGCAGTTTTCTAGTTTCTGAGCCTGTACCACAGACTGTCTTCAAACGATTTTCATTGTAACCAAAACACAGCACCATCTTCTGCAATACTGCTACAGCTGCAGCAGTGCTAACCCAAGGACTTTTGTTTCCTAAATTAAGATATCCCTTTAAGTGGATATTGCCTTTAGCTGATTGAGGTCACACAGAGCTTAAAATTACATTAATAATGAATGAGTGATGAGTGAATAAATAATCTATGGCTCAACTCTTCTAGGTAACTATTCTCATCCAGAATTAGATATCAATCCCCAAGTGGTTATACTGCACCTGGTTTCCTTGAGTGACTGCTACTAACACATCAGAAAAAAAAAAAAAAAATCCTTTCAAAGGCAGTGCTGGCCACTATTCCTTTGTCAGTCTCTTTACCAGTTTTCCACACTTTCACTGTCTATTCCCCCAAGTTTGAGGATAGAAAATAAGAACAGGTACTAGAGGCACATGTTAATATTTCTAGCAGCTGTCTTTCTCTCAGAGATGTTACAAATGAATCTTCAAGGCTTGTGGGACAGGTGTCCAAATACCCTGAAAGCTTCTCCTTACCTGTTCAACACTTTGACCTTTGGTCACATACTCGTTGCCAACTTTCACTCTAGGGTGCAATAAACCCTTAATCAAATCAGAAGAGTTGATTCCCATTAGATAGGCAGCTTTGTCAGCACCTGATCAAGAGAAATAAGATTTCAACTGGCTTTGAACTTCCACGTGGAAACATACCTAGCCAAGAAAAAAATGTTAAGTACATCCACTTCCAAAGAGAAACTGGCTAAAGACCTTGCTCTTTTAGTGATTTGTATTAGGTATGCCAGTACTGTCCCTGTGGAGAAGGTCATCTAGCTACCTCAGACCCCAATTGCTGCAAGAATCACACCTGAGAAACTGTTCAGGTATAGGGAAAAGAACATATCTCCACACTGGTTGTAGACAGTTTTAGGTGCAAGAGGAAGTAAAGAAGCAAGACCTGAAGATATGAAAGAGAAAGCTAAGGCAACAACTTTGTATAATCATTTTCTTCAAATGGTCACAAAAATGGAATTTCACTGGGTTACTCTGACTGTGTCTATTCAACTTAGCTAAGTAAGGTTACCCACTACTGAACAAGCCACTGCTACAAATAAAGCACAGCACTCTCGGCTGAGAAGGAGCTACAATGTGCAAGATCAAAACAAACAGACTGCTTCTTCCTCAACACAGTGCATGATATATGCCAGATTTTTGAAGACAAGGAGTAATTTTAGGTGTTATTCTTACTTTCAGTGCCGTCAGCCTCTGCCTGCTCCTCTCTGGGTCTTTGTTTGAATTTCATGTTCCCAAAGTGCATGATGGCACCTGTGAGCTTGTAGGAACCAGACTTCTCATCTGGCACAAATCCCAAGATGTCCATGGCTTGCTGTGAAAAGGAAACACAGAGATTTTTTTTCACTTCCCTGTTCAAAAGCAATGGCATTTTGCAGCCTCACAATCTACCATTGCATGGCAGTTATCACTAACCTGCCGAGGGGTGTTATCTCACAAAGCAGCCACTGGAACACCCTGAAGACCCAGCAGTGGCTGGGGAGCAAGAGGAAAGCTGCCTTCATCTAGCATTTTATATATAAAAATTTTAAGAACATTGTGCCCATGGGCATTACATAGAGCAAGGCCAGATTCAAAAGTATAATAGTTTATCAGGCCTCATGCTTCATAGTATGAATGCAATTCAGACTCATTTCTGCTTTCACTTTAGTCCCGTAGTTTCAGTGACAGAAGTCAGGCTGCTGTCAGCACTTTTCCTCTCCACATGTGCCTAATCAGTGAAGCACAAAGTCAAATCAATACAGGCTTACATCTGTTGCCATCAATTCTTCTCCGTCATCCAAGTTGTCCACTGTGACTACTCCTTGTGAGCAAAAGTGGTAGTCATATGGGTTGGTAGATACCAGCAGCATATCTGTAAAAGAACTGTCAATGTCAAAACTCCCATCCATTCAGGATATCCCCCCCAAAAATGGAGATCAATAGATCAACTCTGACATACATTTGTCTCTGCACAATTGTGTATAGAGTTGTTATTTGGGTTTTTCTTTTTACAACTGCAGGGCAGCAACCAACACTCTCATTCTACTATTCCAGTCTGAAGATCAAGATTTAGAGAAAGTATGAACAAAAAGAATATGGGAATACTGCATGCACATCTATTAAGCATGTTTTGCAGTATACCAAGTTCGTCTTTTCCCGTGTAGCCCTACTTTCTGCCTTGCATGCCTGTAGGGGTAAAAATCCCATCTAAGTACAGAGGAGAAAAAGACTTTACTATGATCCAAGACAGGGACAATGGACATGTTTCCACTCTTTTATAATAGACTCACAAAATAGCAACTTCCAGGACTCTTCGCAGAAGACGCTTGGCTCTTGATGAACGAAAGCCTAAATATGGTGCTCTTTTTTGCTCCTCTTTCCTTTTTCTTCACATAATACCCAAAAAACAGAGAGTTGTTTTCTAGAAAGCTATCTGGCTCCAAAACTACAGGAGAGTCCTGCTTCCCTGAATCAACAGAAAGTTTCACCCACGTTCAGAAGACCAAGGTTTGATCTAGATTTCAATCTTTTATATACCTATACACATACCTACATGTCCAATTATGTATGTATGTAAATATATAAATGTATATCAATATGTGTATATCAAATCATATTCTCTATAAGTCTATTACTTCACTATGTAGTCACTATGTTATGTGATCATTTATCTACGTGTTTATTTTTCTATATTTATACTTAGATCTAAATTTATAGTTATCTATATTTAGATATGTATATGTTTGTATACAAATGCATACATTCCTTGTCTACAAAATAAAAGTCCCCATGGGTTTCAGCCTCTTTAAGAGCCTGCAGACATGCTCTTGCTGGCCACTAAGGTGTGTGCTGTTGTGGAGTATGAGAAAGAGTATATTTTCCCAGCACAGGGATTCACACCAGAATCTCAGTGCAATGCTTCCTTGAAAGCTTTCCCGTAATCCTCATTAATTAGGCCATGTGAAAGCTAAGAGGGTTAGGGACTTGACCACGCACCGGCAGGATAATAAGATTTCAAAACAGATTGTGATTGCTGTGGCTTAGTAGCAGTTTAGTGCAGCAATAAAGTGACTCTTCAATGTATTTTATAAAATGTTTGTCTTCAGAGCACAAATTAAAGTCAGCAAACCACATCACTTAAATAATTAGTGAAGGTTTTATTCAAAGTGTTTCGAGATGGGAGCAGAGAGACCTCATCTGCCCTCTGCTCTTCTCCAGCAGGTCTACGGGACTGCGTTCAGCAAGGGAAAACTTGAAAGGAGTAACCACCACACAGTCAGCAGCAGGCAGCTTTGCATATTCTCCCTTGCTATAGAACATGCTGAGATGCCAGCTCTGGCACTTGGGACAGAAAGAGGGAACTAGCTTTTCTTCAAGGACCTATAAGCAAATCTCCTCATGTGAAAATCCGGATAATTAAAGTTTTATCGCCACAAATGCTTTTGGAGGCATAGCATTTTCCAGATGTTTCGAGACCTTGGATTACACAAATTCAGTGTGACGTTTTTTGCCTTTATAATGCTGTGCTCTGAAAGTCCTGTCTAAGCCTCGTTCCCGTAGACTAATCTGTAATATCACTTCACTTTATAGGGTACCTGCATCAGTATATCACAGAAAAATGGTCTCCGTTGCTGCCATTGGAACAGCATCTTTAAAAGAGTGTGTTTGACAGCAGAAGTGGAGTTTCATTCATTGGAAGTGTAAGGTCCTTTCTGCAAATGGGTTTGCCCCCTGCCCCCTCCTCAGTCATTGTCTATTCAGCTGAAGGTCGGTTCTTAAAAACTGTGGATCCACATAATGCTTACCCAGTAACTCCGGTTTCTTTCCTGACAGGATTTGGTAGAAGATGTGATAGTCTCTTTCACCTGGTTGCTGGAAAATCACTCGAGATTTCTCCAGTAAATCTAGTCGCACAAAGGAAAATTCAGTGAGAAAGGTTCTCCAAGCTTTCAGATGAGCAATTGTATTTTTTTAAAAGGAGAGAATTTGCTGCTTACAAATCTCAATATCAGCAGATGACAGCTTGCCTGTGGTTCCAAAATGGATTCGGATAAATTTACCCTAATTGACGCAAAAGAATATTCTGATTAGTGCATATAGTATACACGGAGGGAAACAAAGGATGCTGCTTGAAGGCAATCGTTTGGTCCAAAGAATCAGTTTATGCTAACTCCTTGGCTTTGCACAGGCAGATTTTCAATGAGAAATATCAAACATTACGCTTTTCCAAGCCTCAATCTGTACATGCAACTATGTAATCAGCTTGTAGGGAAAGGATAACAGTGTACTTATCTGCCAGGCTAAGACAGAGTAATGCACGTAGCTTCCAGTTTCATGATGCAGGTTTACTGAAAGGCAGGAGTCAGCAATAAGCCTGGGCATGAGACACACAGACTCCTTTTTTGACTCCTCCTCATTTGCAGTCCTAACTTACATGCAACTATTTGTGTCAGAGGAATGCTGTGATTTTACACTGCTTTGCCCATTAAATTTGCATATTCATCCCCCCCAAATTTCATAACAATCAAATATCTTTCATTTAACTTCTCATATTCACACATCAACTTTTTAAAATAATTAATTTCCATTCTAGCTGATGAACTCCTTATGCAATTGCGTAGTTTTCCACAGATGCTTACAATCTCTGAACCTCTCCACTCCTTCCAATTTCAATTTTAACTGGATTTGTTAGGGAAGCATGGGCCACAAACCCAACCTGCCATCCTCATGCCATTCTTTTTGGGCCTCTGAGCCAACGTCAACCAGAAGTGGCAGAGGCAGAGCTCCCAAGTGGATTGCTCTCCTGCAAGACTAACGAAAACAAGGAGAGGCCCAAGGTCATGTCAGCACTGAGGAACAAGCAGGAGCAGCTTACTCAACTGAAAAGGTACATGGTATGGATCAAGGTAGGAGTACTGCTGCATATGTGGATCTGCAGAGGGGAAAGATGTGGGAGGGAGCAGGGACTGAGATGTATTTCTGACACTTAGACACGAAGTAGAGCTATTGTAGAGAGAGGGAATAACTTAGGCTAGTGGAAAACATGGTAGGAAAATAAGGCTATGCAGGAGATGCAGTCCTGGGGAAGATCTGCCATTGCTGTTCAATAAAGCTAGGCTTTGCTTGTCTCCTGATCATGTACAGTTTAAGCAATTATTCAGGGTGAATCTTTCTTTTTTTCTTTTAATTTTTAATCCTTCCAGTAGTTTTTCCTGGTTAAGTCCTGCTTTATTATTCTTCCACTGTGTGGCTATCCAACCATTTTAGTGAACAAAATGAGAAGCAACTTATGAAGCGATTATTACAGAGATGTTATTAACTGGCCATTGTTGAAGAGGACATTGTTATGTTATGTTACAGACTTACAAAACGTGAGGAGTTGTCGTTTCTCAGGGTTTTGGCATTTCCAAAAGCTTCCAGGGCTGGATTCGCTTGAATGATTTGATCCTCTAAGGTTCCCTAGAAATCAAGGTTGAAATACTATCAACAAACCTACAGGTCACAAACTCAGCTGTCAACTGTAACTCAGCCGTGCATTCACTTACAGAGAGAAGCCTCCTTAGCAAAGAGATCTAGCTCCACCCCAGGGGTGGCACTGCGTGAATGGCATTGCAGCAAGATCATCTGTCAATTAGGAGTGCTTAAAAGGCCTCAAACATTCCACTGCTCTCAACTGTTTTGCTTTGTAGATTTGGTATTTTATGCCATCCATATACGAAAAAAATCACTGTATCTTCCCATATACCGTGAAGTATGTGGGGACATCCAAGTGAATGCGTGTAGGGGAGGGGCTATCGAAGACAGTGATAAGCACTAAAATGCATTAGATTTGAAAGCACTCAGAGCTTGTAATATTAGGGATTTTGGGAGATGAGAAAGGCACTAACTGTCACTGGCACAAACTTCAGTTTACTGAAGAGAACTACTTTAACTGCCTGGGCTCCTGGGATCCTTCACTGGGGTAACCACACAAAGCGAAATGCTGAGATTCATGACGTGGACTGACAGAGCCCAGTATCATTTTCACTTGGAAAAGATAAAATAGCAAAGCTGATGACTTACCCCAGTTTTGGTAGCTGGTTGCTGTCAAAAGAGGAACAAAATGGAGAAAAAAAAAAAAAAAAGAGAGAATGTGAGTACTAACACAAAGGACATGACAAAAGATAAACGATTAGCAAGGTTAGATGTCTAGTGAGCACCAACACACCAGCAGGACTTTTTGAAACCTTCCTTCAAAAAGCATGTGTGACTGTTACTTTACGTTCACCATGCAACACAAAATAGCAAAGTGCTGCTCCTACCCAGCTTGTTTTAATCCCTGCTTCAAACATCTGCCTGGTTTTGCTCTGGAGATGTTCCACAATGAACCAAAAGGCTGGCTAACTAACTGTACTGAGAAAAGACTCTGGTGCCAGGCAGTAAAATAAAAGGATATAAATACAGACAGACAAGTTTTAGACAATTAGATCGTGTTGCACTTGAACTCTTGGATTATTTAAAGAAAAAAAGAGGTGATGACAGTGAAAATAAAATGTGACCTGAGCTGATAAATTATATGGAATATCTTCTAGATGCAATAACTGTTATTTGCACATGTAATTGTTCCCTGAGCACACCAGGTTTCAGACACCATTACGAGCACCAACCTCACTGCATGCAGAAAGCTGGCTCTGGATGGCTCAATCTGTTAAGAGAGCCTTGCAGGCCTCAGATGAACATCTATGAGATTTTGGTGATGCGAGTTACGCGTACAGAATCCAAGCCTGGTTGAAATTTTTGCCTTATAAATACAGTTCATAGAAATCAGTTAATCGGCCACAAAAGAGCATTGAGCCTTCAAGTGCAATGAAGCTTGTAGTGAATAAGCTCATAGCAACACGAGATAAAAAGCAGCATGACTACAGTATTCACCGTAACCTTAGAGAGCACTTATAAGCAGAACAGCACTTATCTAAAGAGAAATGCGGAAAAGATGATTGAAAAAAGTCTTTGGTCAAAACATTCCTTTTTGTGGACAAAAAAGCTTTCAACAAAACAGACATTTTGATGGGAAATTATAATCCTAGTGCTTTTGCAGACTATTTTCCATGTGAAAAAAAAAAAAATTCTTCATCTTCACAGTCTCCCCATCTTTTGACCAGCTTTAACACGATCAGAAACATATTTAACACACACGAAAACTAAAACTGCTAGAAAAAAGCAGTGGCAACAAGCAGGTGTTCAGAACCAGTGGTGGTTTGGAGCGTTGCAAGTTCAGGTGAGCATTGCCTTTCTGCTATCAGTAATGCCAGGTAGAAGTGTCAGTATCTTTTCCCAATATTTTTTTTTCTTAACCGTGCCTGCTGAGGTCTAGCACATGGTCTAGTGTTCAGGATGCAGACTTGTGAGGTTAGTTATACGCAACAGAAAACCCTTGGGAGTCTGACACGAAACAGCCACCAGCAGACTTACATTCTTTTTACCAGGTTCACCCAGGGCTGCCACTGTGGCAAAGTACTGGATGACGCGCTTTGTGTTGACAGTCTTGCCAGCACCGGATTCTCCGCTAAAGGAAGGAGGAAGATGATATAGGCATTGCTCAAACAGCTGTAACTCATCCTTTCACCCTCCTGTCCTGCCAGCTCCTCCTCGCACACAGGCTGTTCTCAGAATTACTGACTCTGATTTCTGCAGCCTGTTGTTTGGCCATTTCAGTGGAAATCATATCAAATTGAGTGAATGAAGAGGTGAATGCCTGCAATAGCAGCAACTAATTCTTCACGTGACAGGCTCAGAAATCTAGTACAAACCCACGCTACGCTGAGCTTCCTTTGAGGACATGAAGTTTTATTACAAACACACAGACTGAGGACCTGAGGTACGCCTATATACAGCCGATGAGTTAGAAAACATACAGAAAAGCTGCAGTAATTTGCCAGCATTATCCAGGAACACATGTGAACTGTATAGAGAGACACCCAGCTCCCCATCTTTCATGCTTGCCAGTAAATGACGTGCCTCTTCCTTTCTTTGTCATCTCCCTCTGGTTAGATGTGTCCGCACAACATTCTTAAATATATTTTGCAGCAAGGGCAACCACACTGAAAAGAAGGAGTGTTCTGTGTTCAAAGAAGGCAGGCACAGCAAGGCTAACCCTGGAAGAAGCTTCTTTAACTGCCTGCTGAGCTGTTTTCATGCTTACTTGAAACGAATACCAGATGGGTTTCAGAAACGGGCCAGCCTCCATCAAACCCTTAGCTACTCCTTTCCCATGGGGCTCAAGGCAGCCATCAGATGGCCAAATTGCCAGTTACTTGGTGTGGATCAAGTTGCAGGCAATTTAGCTGAGCTTTCAAGGGTCAACTTGTATTTCAGTAGGATTTTTTTCTTCTAAGTTTTTCGCAGCAACAGTCTCTCAAATCAGTCAAAAAAGAAGCACTTACGTGATCAGCATAGACTGATTCTCTCGATCTGTGAAGGAGGGGGTGGGGGGGGGAGGAAAAAAAAAAAGAAAAAACTTTAGTAGGCTGTACAAATTGCTTGTTATAATTGCAAATGAGTACGAACTGTTCCAGAATCGGTCCTGCAAGGACAGGAGAGAATCACATGAAGCAGAGATGGAAGGATAAAAACCAGTATCATCAAGTCCGACCTCTAGCGGTGCAAGTTCTAGCCCTGTCCTGAATCCTCCTCTTGTGTTTTGTTTGAGTCAGTATTAAGACCTGTCAGTTGTGCACGTTCCCTTTATGTCTGGGAAACTATAATAAAGGAAGTAATTTCCTGTCATTAAAATATTTATTTTCTTACTCCTGAGTATGTCTTTGCTCACTTCTGACCCTTCTGCTCCTGCAATATTAGACCAACCCAAGTAATTCTGCTGTTTGTTCACAGGCCGTTCCTTACTTTGCATACCTTCTCTTTCTTCAGTTGGCCATGCTGCTGGAATGAAATTTTGTAGTATCCCTGCTGTTAATGGCCTGACCAGAAACAAGCATTTATCAGAACACTTTTCAGCCTTGAAGTATTATTAACCAAGTTCAGCAAATGTGAAATCATAGCAGTTTCCCGGGCCGTTGAGCCTAAATTCCTCTTTTCTTTTTTAATTCCAGTCATCACGACAGGCTACATATTGGGCAGCCTGGCCATATTTCACCCTTATCTGCTAAAAGTCCATGTCTTTGTGGCCACACACCCATCCCTTCTGCTCAGCGCCTTCTGTTCCCTTGCAGCTGTGGCACTTCTCGTTATATCAAAACCAGGTGACACCAGGGTGTGTTCCCATCAAGTCTCTTCGGGATTTACCCTGCAGCCTTGCAGGACCGGGTGTGAACACATCACTGCTGCCCTCTACTCATAAACTCTTTTTTTTCCCAGTAACTCGAGGGTGAGGGCAAGAAAATTTCACCAGAAAATCTGGATTTCATTGCTGCTGAGTGGGTGCCCAGACCCACAGCAGTCAGTGCAGCAGGTTTGTGTGAGCACGGGGTGTGTGGCACCCTACATAGCTGACCTTCGCTAACCTTTGAATGCATACATCTTATAAGTGCATACATCTTATAAGTGTTAGAATACTAAGCACAAACTGACAGGAAGTTTATTTTTGAGGTTGGGAAAATATTCACAGACCTTTGGGCCATGGCTTCATTTCTGTTATAAATTGATGGATTCACCCAGTTCAAACAGCTAAATATGTGCACCTTACAGGGAATCCATGTACAGAGCTTACTCTTACCAGAATTACCACAGGGACAGTCAGAGGAGTTTAAAAAAAAAAAAAAAAATTCTAAAAAAGTTGAACCCCTGTTGCTTGTAGAGTATTTGCACATTTGTTGCACACTGCAAAAGCTCTCGCAACCTTCCGTTCAGTACCCGTCACATTGGCTAAACAAAGCAAAACCAAATTTGAAAGCAAACAGTGCCACTTACTACGCAGCATGTCGTGGTACGCGTTATCAGCAATGGAGAAGATGTGGGGAGGAGCCTCTGAGCGCCTCTTGCCTTTGTATGCAGCAACAACCTCCGACTTGTAGACAGGCAACCACTTGTAGGGATTTATAGTCACACAGAATAAGCCTGAATAGGTCTAGAGAGGAACACAAAAGAAGAGGAAAAAAAAACAGCTCAAGGAATAAAAAAAAAAAATAATCGAATCATAGTTAACCAAACAGGAACCGGTGTTGCCAGCTTCTGATTTGAGTTTGAATTCTTACTTGAATTTCAGCCTTTGATCCGAATTCCTAAAGCTACTGGCCTGCTAAGCGACTTCCTATTGGCAATCAATATCAAAACTATGGATATTAAACAGTTTTCCAAAGGGGGAAAAGTATTTTCAAGATGACAACCAGAAACAGAAACAGCCCCTTCAGCAGAACAAAGGAGCAGCAAATAGACCTACCTATGATCTTCTGCCTTACTACCCAACGAGAGTTGTTTCTTCTTGAAAATGATCATTACGAAGGAAAGAAAAGTTACAGTTTTCCTGTTCAAGCTGCATTCTTAGGAGGAGAAACCTGGGAGAAACAGTCTCCCATTATTAATTTGATGTAAGTGCCTCAGGGCAATTTCTGGTGGGTATTCAAAGAGAAAATAACTTCATAGTGTTATTCCCCAGAGCTATGGAGTGTTTTTTAGCTTTTGGAGAAACATAGTTGGTAAAAATCTATGTTTGTAGTTGCTCTTTGGGCTATCTACATCAGTTGGCTGGGGCCTGGTGGTTCTGAGGAAGAATGAGTTTCCAGTCATAACCCTGGGGAATCGGTGTTAGCTGGTAACTTTTCAGGTACTTAGTCCAGGTTCAAAGAGAAATCTTTAAAGAAACCCAGCTACTATGCAGGCACAAGCACTACATGCACATAGATTAATGAGCTCAATCCATTCTAAAAGTTTCAGGTGAAATTCAGGTGCCTTCCCCTAAAAATAGCATTAGGACCTGCTCCAGAACGGCCTTGGCATGAGTCCTCAGTCCTATTTTCTACAAGTAAAAAACATCCAAACAGTAAATGGATTAAGGTGAGGTGACAGATCTCATTTTCTCCCTATACTGATCTGCAAGTAAACCTATGCTTTATCCATTCATGTCCACACAGGGGTTATTGGAGAAATGCAGAAAATATTTAACGATGGGAATTTAAATGGGAAAAAGTTGGATTCACTCCTCTGATGAACACCAAACACAAGAACAGGGATTGGCTAGAAAATCTACAGATTCCCCTGTCTGACTTCAGATACAATTGAATGCAGCAAACAGAGCAAAAGTCTGGTCTTATGAAGTTGGATGCTACTGAAGCTTGTTCTGGTACTGACAGAAATCGTGCTCATGATGTCACAGAGAAGATACAGAGCAAGGGAAAAGGCCAGAGTCAAACAAGACCGATGTCAGCACTGAAAATGAAGGGAACAAAATTACTGAACTAAAGACAGAAAGGCTCGTACTTAAAAGAAGTTGTTTGTGTGCTCTAAGACTGAGACATTGTTTCTTAAGAAGGATATCTCCATGACTGGTATTGACATGGATTACTATCAGGTGTTGTGTCCTCAACTGCTGAAAATACGTCCCATCACACCCTTTCCTAGGCAAGCAAGCGAAACCAAAGAACTAGGCACCATCTTATTCATTCATTTTCGTCTGTCCGTATTCAGACACAAGCCAAATCCATGCAACTTTGTTCCTGAAAAGATGAGCAAGACCCTCAGTTTTGTGACATACCAGAGCTGTAGACTGAATATGAAGAACACAACATATTCAAACATCACAGCACTGGAAATGGGGATTTCTATCTATACAGAGTAACGACCCTTACGTAGATCATCCAGTTGCTGTAGCGTTTTCTCAGATTGTACAACACAGACGCCTCGTTCAGATGTGTCAGCATAGCCATGTCCTCGATCATGTCAAATTTGGGAGGGTTCATCGACTGCAGGTCATCTTCTTTTATAGTCATGGTCTGCAAAGACAGATAAGCATGGCATCACTGGGATGTTCTGTTGCTTCACAAGCCTCATAGGAGAAGTTTTTTTCCCTTCCCTGTAGAGACAAGTCCTTCAGCTCAAACCCAGTCTATGTACGTAATACCATTTGTTTTCACAGATCTCCGAAGAATGGGGGAAGGCTGAGATGATAAAAGTAAGGAGCATGGTGGTATGGCTGTGAAAGGAGCCACAGGATTTAGCTACAGCATGGGGGTTTTACCTCTAGGGTCCAAACCAGAACTGACTGCTGTCAGTCAGTGGCTGATGCGCTCTTACGCACCACCACGTTGCTGGTTTTCCCTTAGTTTTTCATGGGGCTTTCCATTCACAGCCCATTTTATGGGCCACATAACTGAGCTTAAACCAGGCCAGCTACTTTCTGGAGCTTGTTGCTCTGGCCTCGTTAGTCACGGGTCAGTCAAAATTTGGTTTCATACCCTTCCATCTGCTGTCTCCACAGTCACTTTGCCACCGCTGGTTTCTGTAATTTCAGCTTCCACATAAGCTTTCTTTTCATCGGGAACCCAACATTTCTTCTTCCCTGTGAAATTAAGGAGATCAAAGGTTCACAGCCTCGTGTCAAACAGTAGCACCATGCTTAGCTAAGCAAGATTGCTGGGTTACTCTTTCCATACAAGTGACACAAAACCTCTGGGACTGCAGCAGATGGGCAGTGCTGGAGACCTGCCTGCCAAAGCAGAAGGTGCAGGGCTCACAAATGTTGTCTCTTCTTTCAGACTACCACTTGGTTTCCTCTACATCCTTCCAGCACCAGGTGTCAAAATATTTCACAAATGCTGGCTAAGCCTCAGACTCCATGGGAAATCCATAATCATCACCACCAGTGTGCAGATGGAGGAGCTGAGATCCAAGCCCAAGTTAAGGCGTTTGCTAAGAAGTCACACAGAAAATTGCGATCTGAGTGAGGAATTCAGCCCACATTATTTGCCTGCCAGCTATCAGATTTAACCTTATCCCTGCACATTTTTCTGAGGTTCGGTTTGAAAAACAGCAATATTAATGACTCTCATTGAATACGCCTGTGGCTTTTTAGAAGTTTGGAGTAGCTGCACTAGACTTTAGTTACAGCAGCTATTCTGACTAGCATACTGCTGTGGTGTATTTATACTTACTGCTGCACCTCAGGGCTCATATAAATCCATCTCATGAAAACCAGATTATGGGAAACTAAAAGCTAGTATCAGATTGTTGTACGGCCTGCAAATCAGACAGATGTACAGATAGAGACATCTCGTCGGGGCAGAATCTCTCTCATTACAGGAACATCAATGTGTGGTGGTTTTCTTTCAAATTAACAAAGAAGTGATCCTCCCTTCAGCGGAGCAGTACAAGTATGCCTTGCTTCTAAATCTAGTTAATTACTTACTTACCATAAATTGATATATTATTTCTATTTAGTACTGCCTGGGGACTTCTTACAGCTTTGCAGAAAAAAAAAGAAACCAAAACTTGGCTGAACAAGCTTTTGCATTCTGCTTTACTCTGCATCCCCACAACTCCACTTGGATGTAATCCTTAACTGGCCACTGGCAGCATAAAGGGTGCCACAACTCACCATCAAAGGCGACAGTCTGCGCCATCATCAGCTCCTTCTCGCTCTTTCGAAGGAAGGGAGCAGCCTCCCCGAATTCCGACATGTCCATCATCTTGGCAAGAGTTCAAGGTGGCACAGCTCAAAGATGAAAAAGAAAGGGACCTGGTCTACCAAAGAAGAGGGGAGGATATGTTTCGTGAACCGTCTGAGGCAATACAAAACACTCAGCACAATGTGGCAGATGGCTGATCAAAGTGATGATTAATATGAAACGCAAATACCCAACACAGATTTGGGGCTATACTGCATCCTTACTTAAACCCTTCCCTGGCTCAGCTTATTTAAAGCCAGCCAGATCCTGTGGGGTTCAAAACCTCAACATGGGTCACAGTTATCTCCACGGGAGAATTTAATCTCTTCTTTGTGGCACGAATGGTGCTTAAGAGCAGGAGATAAAATGGACCACTTGAAACTGTGATTTTAAAAAAAAACACTTAACAGGGGATGAGGAGGGGGGGCTCTGTTCTGGCCCCTTTCAAACTCTCCTGGAGCTGGCCTATGCTCTCCAGCAAGACTCCCTGGTGCCCTGCCTCTAGACTACTTCAAGCATCATCTCAGGCAGGCATTTTCTGGGAATCATAGAGCAAGACTTCACAGCTGCAAACTGAGGACGGCTGCAAGGGCGTGCGTTACACCCTTGGTGCGGTTCCAGGGACGTGTGCCTATGCTCATGCTGGGGTGAGCCAGCACTGGAGCGGGAAGCAGCTCTGCTACCTGCAGCACGGTCCACTGATCGCACAAATTAACACGTTAGAAAAAAACAGGACTAACGTGGTTTGGGGAGGTCCTGCACTGGTGCAGCTTCCCAAGTTGCTGGTACCTCCAAATCCAGCAGCTTGGGTATCCCCCTGCAGCATGGCACGGCAGAGGGCAAGCCTATCTGCAGTGGTGTTGCAAGGGCTTTGTAGTTTTTCAGATCAGTTTCAGTTTATTACTCCAGCTTAATACCTACGCTTATTTTCTCAGATGACAAGGCCACAGTGTTTAGGAGCCTTTTATCATGAGAAGGCAGGGGACACGGGTGTAAGCGAGACTGATTTGCTGGGTTTGTATTACCCAGCAATTAATTTGATTGTTATGTATTCTCTAAAGTATTATCTAAAGTGATAGTACAGATGTGTCTTTATTTTTTTTTATACACACACATATAAATACTTATACACAGACACGTATGTAATACTCAGAGTGCTGTCCAGAGAACGTCTAAAATAAGTTCCACTGTTAAAAGGCGTACACATACGCACATAATTTAAGACACTCAGAATTTTTTTTCCTTTTAAAGCCAAGACATCATTTGATTACTAGTTGAAGCTGTACAAGTGACCCTCAGACATCATCTCTTCCCTTATTTTGTTTACTGTGCAATATCCAGAGCAGCTGGACAAATTTTCAAGAGCCCTATCAAGACAGACAGTGTAGTTTTTCAAAATCTAATTCAATTTCTTTCTGACAAAATCTTAGTAGGGATGAAAACTCTTCATCAACCAAGGCAGGTTTGGGGTTTTTTTTCAACACATTCCTCCTGGGGAGTGTAAAGCCCTATGACAGCAGAGCTGCCAAACATTTTACATTCAGCTCTCTCCCACTGCTGCAGTACAAGCTCGAGACCTTCTGTCTTGTTGCTGTAGAGCAAAAACTTTCTTCCTCAGAACTAGCCTTAACTTTTTTCCTTTTTAAAGATTAAGGGCCTACATAAGCACAACTATCGCCAATTATTTTAACATCATCTATGCCAATCAAAATTCCCATCTGGAGACACAACTCAAAACTAGCATGGCAAAGTCTCTCTCCCATGGCGACCGTGTCTTAGCTCTGGTGGAGCAGTGAAATTATGTCAGTTCATACATTTAAAACATCATTAGAGCATGTAAGTGCAAGTGCCAGAGGAGCCACTCTGGTGTTAATCTCTAGGACTCGGGACAGGTTCTCACAAGTCCTAATACGAACTACAATACTCTAAAATACTTCTGTGCAACCTAGCTCCATTTGCAGACCTCTTGGGAACAGTTACTCAGCTGTCACCTCATCTCATTTCTTTTTTTTTTTCACATATATTCAGGGCGAACCACTACGGCAAGCATGTTATGGTGTAAAGCAGCACTAAGTCAGAGGGGAGAGAATTCCTTTTTCTTCAGCAGTCACATGTACTTGGAGTTATGACAGAGACCAGAGCCCAGGCAGTGCACACCTTGGGGATGCAGAGATCTCAGTGAGTCAAATCCATTGCCAGATATGAGACACTGGAAATGTTTATGGTCATAGGATTATTTTTAAAAGACAGTATGGTCAGGAAAGACAAGGCAGAGCTAAAAGCATTGGCTTTCGTTTCAGTCTGTTCTAGCTAACAACAAAAAGAGCCAGCGCTTGTATATGAACTTTGGAAGATCCCTGAAAACACCTACTCCCTGTAAAAAGCCAATATTTTTACACAACGTTAAGTGGCATGACCAGGGCCACCAATAATTTGGTGGTGCATTCAGACTTGGAAAGGAAGGACCTCATCTTTCTTTGCTGGGGCTGTTGGAAGAGCTACTATAGTGCTAATGGCTCGTCCACGATTATAGCATCGTCACCTGTCTTTGAAAGGGAACCCAGGAGTTCTCCAAGGCTTGTAACTCAGGTTGGATTAAAGAACTCCTTGGACCAACAAGCTGTTTAAAATTGCAAACTGTGTAAGTCATCACCTCTTGCAGATGATAGAGAAGACAGAAAATGTGACTTTCCGGTACTGGCTAATCAGTCCACGCAGGTGCGTAATTACAAGGGCCTTGACACTTTCCTAAGCTGTTAGTCTAGCCGGCAAAATAAACACGCTGATGTTAGAGAAGAAACATGTATTTGCCATCCTGGTGTTCAAGTAACATCCTAGGATGACTAACATAGTGCTGTATGTTTAGTGATATTACAACTAAAACCTTAAGCCACATGAAAACCTTAGTCACATCAAAACAACGGCACAGTGTTAGAGCACAGCTGGCTACCCCCATTTAGAAGTGAGAGAGGTTGGTACTCACCCTGGAGAGCACACAGAAAGTGTCACGGCTCCGCCTGGTCCAGACTTTTTATGCCCCTATCTCAAGGTCACTGGTGATAACTGTTTAAAGGCATCAGCAGCTCTCTTCCATGCCTATATTTGTCCGCCGGATCTCGGGTGAGGAGACAATGCCTGAGGACGGGACACGTGTGGCTGCGCCCCAGCGAAGGGGAGGGGGGTAGGAATGTCAGGGGCGCCCTCCTCGCTGGCCGCCCCTCGCCACACCATTCTTGCTCCATGACTTCATGGAAGAAGCTTTCCCTGCTTTTGTGTTTTCACAGGGGCAAGTATCGCTTTTCCAAGTGCCTCAGAACTTAATTACCATGGGCTTGTGGGGGTGGAAATTAAGACTGTTCAGACACAACTGCCCAAGAATATGAAAATCAAAGCTTCTTGCACAAGGGACAAGTGATTATAAAGGGAATGTGGGTGTGTGAGCCGAATTGCCTTCAAGCAACAAAGCCAGGATGTGAGTTCCCACATCCCATTCAAGTGCTTTAAATCACCTTCTTGGGTGCCAGAGGTTTAAAAGTCAATCCTTTGGGATGCGCAGGTATTCCCCAGTTTATGAGCAAGGCAAGACAGAAAAGAAATTTAAGAATGTTTACTCTGTCGGGAAAGTGAATCACAGATAATGAACAAAGTAGGCATCAATTTTAGTGAGTGCTTTGCTTCAGGATACTCACTTATGAGACTGAGTTTAGGCAATGTCTGGCCTTTTTATCGTAAACTCATTTTTCCTGTGAAACAAGCACCATAAGTAACTCAGGTCTTATTTCACTTCAACCCATAAATACCAAAACAACTGACACATCCAGATTGATTTGCTTTTACTAGCATGGGTAGATATATAGGTTTCCTTTGGTTCTAACATAAACTGAATATAAAAGCACAAAGGAGAATAAATATTGTGGATAATGCTTGCTGGCCACAAGAGAAGACGATATATTAGAGCTTTAGCAAATGCAGTTCTAAGGAAGCAAGGGGGAGCGGGGCGGGGGTTTATCCACAGCATCATGGCTTGAATTCCTAGATACCCACAGGAGCAAGTGGCTTGCTTTGTGATCAGGCCAGAAGAAAAATGTTTGCGTATTGACTCTGCTATTTTTAAAGCTGTTGTCCTAATGACTGGACAGTGGCAACTTACACAAAGTAGGTTGGTAAGAAACGGAGGAATTTATGGAAGTGATAGACTCAGACAGGAGATGGATGTGGCAGGTCTGAGGATCTGAGTGCTTTAGTAACCTGGTATTTTTAGCTTTTGGGGAATGCAACCAAGAGACAGAGAATCGCTACTGCTTTGATAGAGGCATGCCCATCTCCAGACAGACTTAAGCTGAGGAGACAGCCCTCTGCTAAAGCTCGGGGTGAAGCTTTTAGTCCTGGTCTGGATACACCTGTGAAAGGAACCTGCGCTCGACCTGAAAACGAGCAGCGTGTGTCACGCTCCAGCACTGAACTGGCTGTTGTGCCCTTCTCACTCGTTTCCTAAAACCAGAATCACTTCCCACCCCTCCCAGCTTGCTGCTTTAGAGGTGCTTGGTGCCCCGCAGATGTATGTTGATGTCGGATCTAACTCATCACTCTTTTGCTTTATATCTGGAAAAAAAAAAAAAAAAAGGAATTTAGAGCTAGTGATTTCAGCTGCTTAGGTGAACAGAGAGCAACTGTGTAAAGCTCGAGCAGACACTCCTGATCATGTAATTTGAAATAAGATAAATTGTACGCACCACCAAGATTTATGGATGCTGTTAATCTGCTGTGAAGACTAAGAATATGATTATTTCACGCCATGAGGGCATAATGTGCTGATACTTTCTGCCTCTTGCTCCTCTCTCACATTGCCAGTAGCTTTACTTCTAAACGCAATATTCCCGTTACCACCTACTTTGCTTAGAAGAAGGCATCTTTTTACAAATAAGCTGTTATCACTTACATTTTTTCTGCTCTGCAAATATTCGACTTTCATCAGTCCTGCATGAACACTACAATCTCACTCCCACACCTCCCTTTTCTTTTTTGGGGCTGCAAACAACTGTTTCCGTAGCTGATGCCAGTGCAATTTCAATGCTTGCGATGCTTAGAAAGGGACACAGCCAGCACTGGTTCAAATACAATCAATGTATTTTTCTTGCTAGCCTGATGTGCATTGATACTGCACATATTATTCCCAGCTTTCTGGAGTTTATTTGCTTTCTTTTAAAATGAACCAGAATTTGCAGCACATTTTCCCTAGATTAAATTTGTAACAGTGACAACCAAAGACATTTGTCTCTTGCAGGGGCTACTTTTAGAAAGGTTAATGCTGGTCACTGTTTCTAGGGAAACAAAGGACTTTGATAAGAAGTCCTTGTGACTAACCTATTTTAATAGCATTACATACTGGAAAGGAATGCAATAACATTTATCAGCTCCAGACACAGATAGTGTCAATATTGTGGTCTTATATAGAAAAGTTGGCATCTGGGAGCTGTAGAAGCCCAGTTATGAACCCTCTCTGTTAGGAAAGAAGATCAACCAGTCAACTGTTTTTTGACAAAAGCTGGCCTTTAGACTACTTTTAACAAAATGTGCACTGTAATAACCTGGAACTCCTGAAAAGCAAGATCAATGAGACAGAAATACTCTAGTTAGAGATACAGATGCTTGGAGAAAGAGTCTTCAGACCCAGGATCCTCTGGACTGCTCCATAAGCAAGCAGAAAGACTATCCCTCTGCAAGATGCATCTAAGCAACTATATCTAAAGAGACTGAGAACCTATTATTTACCTGGTGGTTTTTTTGGCCACTGGTCCCGGCTGCTGTTGCAGTCTCTGTTTAAAGGACAAATGGGAAAGAGCGAAAATGATCTAGTCGGATGCTCTTTGAAAGAGAAAGGTCATTCATGTGGGAATCGTTTCAGTGGAAGAAAAACATTAATATCCTATTCAGCAGCAAATCCAGGCCTGTTCCATATGAGTGGATGCATTTTCTCTTGTGAAGAATTATGGTTTAATTCTTCGAGTCGTTGATGCCCCAAAGAGAAATCGGAGGGGGAGAGAAGCTTAGCTTTAAAAATAGTTGTGCTCTGCTACGTCTCTAAAGGATGAGAAAATTGGCACTAAACAGTACATTTAAAGTATGTTTGTGACAGCTAGGTTCACATTATTAGAACTGGAGATTTTCAGGTTTCTGCAAGCCTTTGTGCTCCCCCTGCTGCAGTGCACACCCCAGGCAGCGGACACAAGCGTCTGCAACCTGAAGAGCTATCCGGAGCTTCTGGTTCACGCTCCTTTCGGAATCATCATTTTAAATAGTTTCCTCCACTTAATTCTTTGCTGATAGCTACTGCGTGGTGTGATAGTATAAAGGAAATATAAATTTCTCTATGGAAAGCATCTGCTTTCATGCAAACATGCCTGGGGAAATAATTCCTAAGCCACCAAAAATGTTTTAAGTGCCTTCTAAGCCACTGAAATCCATGATCTATTGCTATCGGTATGCTGTCCCCTGGAACAGAATACCTTTTCCCTCTTGGAACAGCTTGAAATCACCAGCGACTCCAGAGAATTAACGCACAAAACCACAAGAGGAGAGCGGCCGATGTTATTAGCTCGGTGGCGCACAGCAGCGTCCGTCCCTCGGCCGCGCTGCCAGCAGGCTTCCACCTCTCATCCGGTGCCAGCAGCCGAGCTCCAGCCTGTGTCCGCACGCTCTCCTCCTAACCAGGACCAGGATCATGAACATTTCAGAGCTGTCATTGCTGCCTCTCCCCTGCTGACATTTGATCATTACGGTATCTTAAGAACGTTTAAATAGGTCAGGATTTTAATGGGAGAGCTCAGCTTCTGGGAGCGAGACTGACAGCGCTTTGAGAGCAGATTAACAGCTCTGATAAATCAATCCCAAACTGACTCACAGCCCTAAGAAAAATAGGAAGGTGAAAACAGTAAAAAGTGAGCCTAATTAAACAAACGGTCTCAGGTCTTCAGCTCTGGAGATGTACCCGGGAAGGGAAAGAAGGTTTTTGTCCTGTGTCACTCTTCTCTCCTCAAAAGCTGACGTTCCGCCATTCTCTCTATGAAAAGTTTTCAGTCTCCAATAATCTCGAGCACTCCCATCCTGCCCATCAGGTCAGAGAGTATGTAATGGCATGTTTTCAGAATTGCTTTGCATCCTTTTCCCAACTTTCACATATCCTAATTGCCATTAGGGAGTTTTTTTTCCCTCATTTTAAACTGCTCTGTATTATCCATAACCACTGGAGGAAGGCAGGGAGTTAAAAGCCTTGATTATGCATGGAAGTAGTTCAGGTTCATCTTTTCAGTATTCATTAACTAAGCATTTATTTGCACAGCACGTCATTAGAATTACAGTAGCCCATTCACCAATTCTATTATGCTCTTCCACAGCTAATAGTCAGAAGTATTTTAGCCTTGATCAATGCAGAAAGAAAAAAAAAAAATCCATAAAGGTGTCTCTAGGGCTTGTATTACGCAATCTGGCTTCAAAGACAGGGTACTTCATTACCCCTACTTCAGCCTGGGACTTCGATGCACTCTCTCTGCTCAAGCAGCCTGAAAACCACATTTCCATTTCAATAGGCAGCACTGCCCTAAAATACTCCTGGGCCTTCAGAGGCAACGCACTGTAGCTCCCGGTGCCAAGCTCCGGCAAGAGACTTGTCTTTCTTTGCCTTTTTTCACATTTCCGCTTGAAGGACTCGTGGCCTGCCTCGCAGGTACGGCCAGAAGTGGGGATGCTCCTTGCTGATCGCCTGGTTTTGCTGCTGTGGAGGTTTATTTCTCCGAGGAGGTGAGGGGGAAAGAAAAGAAAATATTCATGCCTTTTTAGACACAAGTGATTTTTCAATTTTTTTTTTCTTCTGTAACTCTCTGAGCCGTAACTCGACTTTCTGTCAAGGTTTGTTTCCTATCTTGTGTTTACCTGATGCCGACTGCAAACTATGCTAAAAAAAATGCAGCGACAGTTTAATTAGTGAAATAATCCCCATGAGAGGATACTTCATAAACATTGCAAGTGCCGACAGAATAAACCTGATATGACTGACACGACACTAAATAGCAAGAAGACACTGCAGGAATTAGCTTGTACGTGTTTTTTTCAGCATTTACGTTCTGTAAGCAAAGACAAGACACTGTTTCTTTCCAGGCACAGCTATGCCGAGCTGGTCACATCCGCCAGGAAGCAGCAAAGCTCCTTGAAGAAATAAGGCCAATTTTTAAAGAAAATCTATTTCCAGAGGTATCGCTTTCTGCCCTGAGCCCAAAAAAGCACAAGCCTGTGCTTCTCACATGGTCTACTGACTTGATGCTTCTTGTCAGTCGAATTTAAACACCTCCAAAAATGGACATGACATCCTTCTCTCCAGCAGCCACGTTCTGGAGTGACTGGCTGGTGCGTGCATATAAGTATGTATACATGTAAACACACACACATATATACATATATTTATATGTCTGTGTGTATATTTAAACACATGTATACATACACATATAGAGATTTATATATGTGAAAACAAGTTATTTACCAACATCTCCCCTCCCAGCTATGATGCTCCATGCTTACAGCTTCATACTAGGTAAAATGAACTTTTTCCCTTGGAGACCTGATGAACTGATCCTGCAAATTGGCCCTGAACCGCAGCCGAGCTCTGGTGGACTCCACCACTGCTGCGCTCCCCCCTTTCACTACACCACCAAAACCCCTGCAGCACTTCAGGCTCAGCCTCTTTTCTGCACATTTTGCTGAAGGAGCACATCGTGCCTAACCGCCTATTAGTTTCTGAAAAGGCACGGCAGGGTGATATCAGAAAGGGGTGAGCTGCAGCACGCCGGGCTGCTGCAGACTCCCACTGCCTCAGTGCTGTTTGGGAAGGGCAGAGACAGAAGCGCTGAGACGTCAAGAGTTACAGGAGAGACGTTTGGGCCTCGAGGCCACAGGGAGAAAAGGCCACACTGGATCACCCAGAGAAACTCATGTCTAGACCAGCACCCAGATCAGCCAGGCATTGCCTTTGAGGAGGAGGATCATCTTTGGCACAACAGCGAGCAGCCAAGATTTCCAGTAAGGTTACAGGCATAACTCCCTTTAGAGTCACACCAGCTCCCCAGCAGCAGCTAATCCTGTTGTAACAGAACTGATTTTAAATCTTTTTTTTTGTAATTAAAATAGATTTTTTGTCTTTACAGGAAAAAAAATGGAGATGGGGAAAAAAAAATAATCAGATAGTATGCTTGAGGCTTATTGCACAAAGCCAAAGTACCTGTCACATACACAGTTTTAGGCACTTCGGTCTCACACAAGGGTCTAGAAAAGAAAAGGAAAAAAAAGAAAAGAAATAATACATCTGGTATGATGATGTGAAGCTAGATTGCTGTAAAAACATTAAGCGAGAATGGGAAATATGCCCTGCATCAGTGGGAGCCTCTGAAGCTTCACTATAAACACCGGTAGCTCAGCAGCATAAAACCACCAAATAACTCATTTGACAGCACCACCAGCCCAGCTGAGTAATGTGTTAAATTTTCATCAAAACCCACTCAACAGAAAACCACAGGTTTTGATCTATCCAGCCTGTCCCACAGAAACTTCTCACCAGCAGCTCCACCTATTCAAACCTGTTCACCAAAAGAGCATTTTGGAACAGTCTTGATTGAAGAGCTGTGGCTGAAATGCCCTGTGGATGCAGACGGTTATTCATCCCAACTCTTTAGATGCTGCTCTGCAGGTCCGGTGCCTGTGCCTTGCCTCTGCTAGAGGAGAGAATGGGATCCTGACAGTAACTCCTGCGGGGCAACAAAATAATATTTTTAATGACATAGCTATAGAAAGATGTATATAATTTTTTTTTTAAATCATCACTGATGTTTTTCAGAGATTCCAAATTTACAGCAGAAGGCTTAGCTGCAAAATTTAACACAGAACTTTGATAAAAATATGAGTTATTTTGATGTATTAAAATATGCCATGGAAAAAAAAGAAAAGGAAGCTTTATTTTTTAAGTTGGTTTAATCTTCCTCTTGCCTGTCAGGATATACTGGTCCTGGTAGAAACTGTGGTCCTTCTTGTTGTACTGCAGCTGATCAACAGGTGTTTTCCAGAGAAGAAAAATCTCTCCACCTGTCCTCACCCAAATGTGCATGAGAACCGCAGAGAAGGAATTGCAGAGCTGAAGCGCAGATCATTTCCACTGTATTGCCAGCATGGTCTGGATACCTACACTCATCCATTACTGACACACCTTCATACTTCAAGATCTGCAATGGATCCATCCTCAGGAAAAAAATAAAAAAAAAAACCACTGTGATACAGAAATTACTGACACCTTACTAGGAAAGGGAAGCTGACTGAGGCAAAAGTAGGGGCTACATCCACATAAACAACGAGACATTTAATTCCCATTGGTTTCTCTGTGTGGAGCTACAAAGCTGATTACCTTCAAAGAAGAGGGACTACGCAGCCTGTTCATGATCACACTGTTCAACCAGGAAAAACTACCAGGCAACAGGGCTGCAAGAATTTGACAGCACCCTGGGAGGTGGAGTCCCACTCTTCTCCACGGGGAGTCAGGCTTCTTACCAGATGGGTCATCTCTTTCATGCTCACTTGGTTTAAAAAGTAGGAAGTTTACCCATGTAAAAACTAATGGCAAGTCATTTTTGCCCAACCAGTTTATTCTGAATCAAAAATGAGAGGGGTAGATTTTAAATACTGAAAGTATAACGAGCAATAGCATAAAGTAGCACCTACCTATTGTTCAAATCAGAGTAGGTAGATACATTCAAAGATAACAGCAATGCTCATTATGTTTCAAGTCACATCTCAGGGGAAATTTGGCTCATTCTTCATCGGATACAGACACAGACACTTGAATTTTAGCTGCTTGCAGCAATCAGAAAACTATCCTGAAATACACCTGAACTACTTAGATTTTTCTATTGCCATACAGGGTGTCTGTGCTTTGGTGTGAAAAAAGCATACAAATTGGGTATGAGACCAATTGGTAGAATTTATTTCATTAAGAGAAAGAATCACAAAGCAGATATATAGATCTCTTCCCCAGAAATAATAAAACAAATGTCATTTAAGACTGAGTCCAACAGCGAGCACCAATTCTATCCCATAGCCGTGCAACACAGACAGGTCTTACTTGTTTGATCACAGTGTGTGCACAAAGTTCAAAGAAAAATATGACCCAAATACGCCCTTAACCAGAAAGGATACGGTCTTTCAGACTACAGCATCAAGAAGTGTTTTAGGGAGCATTAAAAACCCAAGTATGAATGAGCGCTTTTGTACAGCTTACAGAAAGGAGGTTGCAAAAGGACTAATGAGATGAAATCTTCCGCTCTCTTCCTGTTCCCTGTACCACAGCCTGTTTGTTAGCAGTAACAACGTGTGACATGTCACACGGGGCTCTGCCGAGCTGAGCTCCAGACCTCCGACACTAAATCACTGATAAAGTCATAACATGGAAAAAAGGGCTGTCCGAGTCCCTTCACAACAGCCAAGCTCTGGGAGTCAGCAATGCCTGCCTTATCCAGCTATCTCCATTAAGTGTCTCTCACCACCGTTATCAGAACCAGAGTGAAAAGCTATTAGCAAAGGAAAGATATTTTTGCCCAGTGCTCTTCCACTGGATAGGGTTCGCGTCCACTGTCCAGCTCAGCAGCAATGGGCTGAGCGAGGAGAGCACGTGTGTGCAAGGGCATGTGTAAGGACCGTGAGCCAGCCATGAAGGCTGCTCTTAATGACATGCTTTCAAAGAGAAAGTCCAATGACAATCCAATCATGCGTTATTATATTCATTATCGTTTAGTTTTCCTTAGCATCATCTCCTTTCTCTCTCTGCCCTCAACCAAGGACAAGATGATCTAGGAGCCGGTCCATAATCTTCCTCCACATCGTTCTCTTTTTGGACTCGGAGGAAGTGCCTGGCAGAAGAGCACCAGGAGGGCTCATCATCTGTGGCTCTGCATTTACAAACCAGAAGACAACTGTATATGGGCAAGAAAGAATAACTAGCAGATATTGTTTCAATCTTACTCCTCCTTTATTCGTTACTTTCTTCAAAGACACTCCCTTCCTCCCTCAAAATAAACCCCTCATTGAAACAACAGGATGGACACATCACTTTGGATGTCTTCACAACCTGACAAAACATACTAAGCACTGACATCTAATTTATCATTCTCAAGACTCAGCACTTGCCGTGTCTATCAGAATCTCTTCAGAGACCTGAAATACCAAAAAAAAGTAATCCAGCTCTTGCTAAGAGAGTATCTTCCCAGCCATAAAGGATTAAAGCCCTTAAATAAAAGAAAAGCTGAAGAAGCTGAAAATTCTGCAGGAACTGATGATAGGAATAGATCATTAGTACTAAAAATGTGAATACACAGAAAAGATACCATCCTCCTGCACCAACAGTATTTCTTATCAGCCAGTCTAAGTAAATCCAGTCCAGTATTTATGCATTCAACTTGAAGAAAAATACATACTAAGGACTGAATTACAGTTAGGAATATGACTACGATGCCGCCACTAGCCTCCAACCAAGTACCACTGATCCAGGAAATCAAGAGATTAGATAAAAAGAAACCCAACTACATTGAAATAAGAAACATACAGTTAAGGTTGAGTTCAAAAAGTCTCAGTGTTGCTATAAAGTGAGGACAGACAGTGACTAAGGCATCTGAGTGTTTTGTATTCCTGCAAGCTTTTTTAAAGCTTATTCCACCTTTCCGAAGTCATTCGGTGAGTAATCGCTAGCATTCATTCATTTTAACAGGCTTTTTTTCTTTTCTCCCTTCAGGATGTTCCCATTTCAAAATGACTACATGGAGACTGAGCGAGGAGCCCCAGCTGGGGCTCCTGCACAACATTTCTGGCCTTCTGGAGGAGCAGAGCACTATTTTAGGCTGAGCTGCTGGAGAAGCATAAGACAACCAGTGGTTGCCAGTCCTCTAAAGAGGCTTGCACCTATTTTGCACAACTGGAGCCTCACAAAGCAGCCCGTTCTACTCACAGGTTTGGCGTTTAATTTGCAGTAGAAGAACTAGCTTAGGGCTTCTTTTAAAAGGGAGAACACGTACAAAGAAATAATGTGAAGATCCTACTTTGAGTCCTATCAGCACCAAATTTCTGGTGTTCTCTGTGGTTCCGCCTCATTCCCACCAACAGGTAAGGTTTCAGTGGTATGGGGGACGTTTCAAGCAGAAACATGCAAGCCACTCAACCATTAACCCATTTAAACTTTAAAAACTAAATCTAAGTGACATGGTTAATTCATCAGTGGAAGTCTATGTGTGCCCTCTCTCCCCCATAAGAGCGGCATTTCAGTCACTGCACAAGACTGATAATAAGTTGCATTATCTCTGATATCACGGCAGACCTATTTAAGAATTTTTAGCCTGGCTGCGCTCTGTATGTAACATTAAATACAGCCATTGCTAATAACTTGGCTTAATTAAGAGTGGATTTCTTCATATACATGCAGGCAGGAGATTTCAATTATTTTTAATTATATGAAAAGTTCCAAGTGTCTGTTTTATTCCATCCAGATCATTCAGAACTCAGTAAAACCCACTAACGCTTAATTCTTTAAATGACAGTTTTTAATTAATTTGAACTCAGGCTAATTAAAAGATTTTCAGATTGCAACAATCTAGCCCATTTTCAAAAGGCAAGCCTTTACATCTGCAGCAAATATGCTCTATTTTCCATTCAGATTAAAGATTCAGCCCCTACTTGAAGTGCAAAAACCTCTTCAGCCTTTGCAGTGGAATTACAACTGACAGCAGGTAACAGAAGCGCTCCATCGGTCTGGGCTCTAAGCCACAAACGGTCTCTCGAGAATACCCAAGTCCAGAGCTCCAACTTGCATGAAAATCTGGGCACTGGAGACAAGAACAAGAGCTTTAGCTAGAGCCTTTGGTGGTAACAGCCTTAGCTTAATCCCTCTCACCTACCAAACACTTACCTGTTCGTGCAGCACTGTATAAAGGGGGAAACCAATGCCCAGATCTGATAGACAGTGACAGCCACCCTGCAACAAAATAAGGGAAACTGTTTGCTGGGTACCTCACAGGAACACTAGCTTCAGCGGATAACTTCAAAAAGGGAAGATAAAATATTTTACTTTAAGTTTGCAGTCAATGAAAATAAGGCTTGTGGTTTTGGGATAGGTCTCTCCGCACCCGCAGTTACTTCTATCCTTACCAATCAATTCCAGTGACATTTGACAAAGGGAAGGTGACTCTGGTTGACAGTCCTACAAGTCACTAGCTGGCTGGAAGCTGGACTCTGAAGCCTGGGCAGAAGGTTTTTTTCCTCATACTCTCTGTACACCAGCACCTGGGCCAACAAGCACCTCCACAATTTCCAAGGCAGCATCATGACATGCTGTTTCCATCCCAGTGGAACAACCTGCCCAGGGTCATGGTAGAGCCCCTGTCACTGGAGGGTTTCTGGACGCAATTGTATAGCGAGCTAGGCAATATCATCTAGGCTCCCTTTCCCACAAAAGGTTTGACCAGATGATCTTTTGAGGTCCCATCTAACCTGAGCTGTTCTGTGATCACGAGAGGCACAGAGGTGAGGAAACCAAGGTCACCTTCGCACAGAGCAAAACAAGGGCTTAAGGAGGACAAAGGACCCAATCCTACAGCGCAAAAGTTTTGCTGATTCCCGTATGCACTCCTTTAAAAGCATGAAAGTCATTAAGTCCTTGACTAGCATGAACAAAGTTAGATTTTCAACACGACACCTTCACACAGCTGCTGGCAATGAGCTTCCTTCATATACAAATATAGTTAATGTATACAGCGATTGTTGGCTTGATTTCCTCATTTAGAGTGAGTAATGCATATAGCCATAGTAACCAGCTCCTGCCACTGTCTTCCTTCTCTTTTGAAGTCAATCTATTTATGCATGGATCTGTGAAGAGGAGTTTACATTTCTCCTGGTCGGAAGAGTAAGCGAGGGAGACCTGGCTCTGCAGTTTGGCAACACACTGCAGAAATGACACGGAGTGACCTTGGCTATTGTTCTGTGAGTGGTTTTCCAGCATGTCACACGCGTCTGTTACCCACTTATCGACCCACTTGAGTCTATATAAACCAGCCAATATTCTCTTTGCTAAACAGGGTTATTAAAAAATGTAACATTGCGTGCAGTACTGGCTCGAAACAAATTTCCCAGTCAAGGTATTAATAGTTTTAAGGCGTTGGAAAAACATTTTCAATGAGTTCATGGAGTTTCACTGCAAAATAGGTTTGCAACTGGCATTCACATTAGGATTTTTCCTGCCTAAAGGATCTCGAATCTGAAGGATTCAGCTTTTAATGTTTTAAAGATACAAGCATGTCTGCCTTTAACACAAGATAACAACATCCAATTTCACTTGCCCAGATCAGCCTAAGTGTTGCTACCCAAGTGCTGAACTCAAGTCCCACATCTGATCTAAGCTTTATTCCTCTCGAACTGGGCAAAAATAAAACTTCCTTTCTTACCCTTTACGGAAACAAAAACATTGCGAAGAAGGAAGTATGTGTATACAGTGAAGAATTTAGCCAAGCAGCTAAGATTACCCCAAAAGGACTTGCAGCAAGTACTACTTTAGTTGTTGAGCTCTTTATAGTAAATAGTGCTGTTTAGATATAAAAATTAATGATGCAGACGGTAGTTTAGACTACAGACCTGTGCCTGGAAGAAGGGAAAATCCTGCCTCCTTCCCCGGAAAGCACTAAAGAGATTACAGAGATCTTTGCAGGGAGCAATAATATGTAGAGACTAAGCAAAAGCTCAAAGGTATTGTGATTTTTTTATTTTTTTTTTTTACTGTTACACAGTACCTTACTAATGAAAAGGAAGCTGGCCATGTGCATGAACTGTGGAAAGTAATTTATTTTAGACAGCAGTAAAACAGGTTTGACCTTAATTGCTGAGCTTAACTTTACCTTGGGCTACGCACAAGTGCAGAAGTTGCCAGAGCCCAGCTGGCACCAGTAAGCCCACTGAATCCCTTAGCTTGTCCCTAAGTTCTGAGGCATCATTGTAACTATCTTAACAAAAAAAACACCAGTTCATACCAGTGGTATGAATTATCATTGTTTAATATTTCAGTCCAGCAGAGTTCTGATCTAAGCACACGTCCTTGTTAGATTCGTCTGGGACTGGTGATGTTTAATAAGCCTGGGAGAAATCCAGGAAAATGTTATCACTGAACAGCAGACAGAGACTAATACCAGACTTCAGCTACCTGATTTTAAATTTTTATCACATTTTAACACTGCGATGAATGGAAAATACTTCCCAAAGATTAGCACCATTCCTCCTATCTGTCCTCTAGTAACTTTCTACCTTAAGTTCTGAAAAATGGAAGAATTTTGGAGAGGTGATGGCAGAGAGGACACTCTAGTTTCTGTACCACAAGCCATCCCACACTTATTAGCTTGTGGGGCAAAAGCCACTCATGTGTCCTGCCTATCCATGGCTGTAGTGTAAGTTTTTTTAAATTGCACACATCATACAATGATGGTAACATTCTTACAGAATTTAAACACTGACATTTTAAACACTTTCCCTCTAACCTGAGACTTATTGACATAAAACATCAGTTTTATCCTAACAAGATATTAAGGAAAGATAAAGAAGACTTAACAAGCATCACTCTCCTATCAAACAGTGAAGCAGTTTCCTGGAGAACCTCTGCACCTCAGGAATTGCACTCGTTTTGGATCAGCCAAACGGCTTTTCACCCTCTAGCAACAGTTGTTTGCAATTCTCCTCGTGTGCAGACTTGGTAAGCTAATAAAACTGTATTGGCAGTTCAGGTGTAGCCTCTATCCTTTCTTCTCACCAGCTCATGAATAAACATGACAGTTTATCATCAGGCCTTGAGTAGCTGGATTTATAATAAACAAAGCTTGGGAGCAGGAGGGAAAGGGGGAAGGAAAAGTGTCATTTGAGTACTCCAGGCTTCAGAAATAGAACTAAAATTGGAGGCTGTGCAACCTCGCTTCAGCACCTGCGTGCGTAAGCGCTCTGCTTCCAGTGATGTGATTAGATGCTATTTTTCCCCTGGGGGCTCTACCTCATTCTGCATATGAGATAGGCCTGTGTGGGGAGGAAGGCAAAGTCAGGTGGTGAAGGAGACACTGCTGTCTGCATGTCCCTTTTCACTCTGTTGCAGAAGCTGCCTTCTGTATGAGTCAGAAGCAGGAAAAGAAAGATGATTTAAAGATTCAAGCAATTGCTTGCTGTATTGCAATGCCAGGAGGCTTCACCACACAGTACCTGTGTGATGGCAAGCAAACCAGTTACATCAACCTTTAGACTGGCAGCCACCACAACTGGTTTTATTTTCTATGCAATTGGGTTGAAATCCCCTGATTTGCATGGAAATGCTGAGTGGAAGAGCATGAAAGTACTGTATGTGGAGGCTGCAGCCAAAGCCACCAAGAATCATTCTTTGGAGCTATAGAAAACATATTTGTGCACATATGTATTAAGTGTTATGCACTAAAAAATGTAGGCTTTCAACTTTTAACATAAGGAGCCCAAAGTTAGCAGTTGACTCTGATTTGCATCTTGATTCTCTGCTGGTAACATGAAGGTAATCGTATGTAGGTACCATAATGACAAGTACCATACAGAAATGAGTGAGAAAGGGGCTACACGTTCAATATTTTATCTTCACCCGCTTAATAGCTACATATTGGCGAAGGTTCTTCACACATAGACTGTGCTCAAACACTTGTGCAAGAAGCAGCACGTGTTTGAGCTGTTACAAGCTGCAGCTGTGTTCTGCTCCCACAGGGAGAGGCGCGAGGCAACCTCTATTCTGGCACTCCACTGAGTTGAGTAGCCCGTTACCATTTTGGGGGAAAACAGTCACCTCGGAGGGCAGCATGCATCGGCCAGCCCAAAGATTGTACTTTCTAAGCACACCATGCCTAAAAATATACAGCACTTCAGCCTCAGACATTAAACAGGTGAAGGAGTGACAACAGCTTCACGCAGACACAGGACGCTGCTCCCCAGCGTTTTAACACCCCTACGCCCCCAATAAAAATGAATTCTGCTCTTGTCTGTGAAAGGCATAAAGGGATTTGCTTGGTCTTTGCAGAACACAAGCAAGGCAACAGTACAATACCTTGAAGCTTATTCTAAGGAGCTTTTTGGTGCTGAAGCAAACCGTTAAACTGATACTGAAACGAACACAATAGCTCTTCAAGATTTCCCGCTGCCTCAGAAAGCCACAACGAAAGAAGTTATATGCAGGATGAGGTGAATTAACACAAGAAAGAAAAATCAAAGGCTTCTTTTAAAACCTAGATTCACTTCCAATTGCTAGATACATGATAAAAATAAACCAAAGATATTTTTCCAAGCTTTATCTTCAAGAGATAAAGAAAGAAACAATTAAGGTACTTGATATGACATGTAGGCAAGCTGATACGGCTCCTGATCATGTCCCCACCCTCCAATCAAGATTAAACAAAGCATATTGTAACTGAGCAGCACTGGATTTTTTTTCCCCTGAGGCTTATGATAAGCCTCAGGATTTTTAAATTACAACGGACTTATATTTCCTCCAAAGGTTATAGAACATTCTGGCTGTACTGTAAAACACAACTGAAAGGCAACACTTGAGTATCAATATAAGCAAACGATACACCCAGACAGATTATTCTGAAGTAAAACTGAGCCAAAACAACACCTGCTTACTTACAAAATTAGTTTTTAATAACTTAATACAGTGCAAAACCCTAAAACACATTGATAGCTCAGTTACTCTTAAGAAAAAATTTAACTAATACAGTATTTGCTCTCTCACGTAAAGGCTTAGCTATGTATGGCTAAATCAAGAGCTAGCTGTCTCTGCTATGTGGGAGAGTCCAGCAGTATGAAGTGCTTGTTCTCCATGCAGAGATAAGCTTTTTAAAGATGTATTTTGGCCCAAAGAAACAGGATCCTACAGAGTTTAATCATCACGTATTAAGTAACAACCCACCGGCTGGACTTTGAACAGAGACTCTGTATCACAAGCTAACTGCGTTACAAGAAAATTGCAGTCAATTATTATACTACAGTAGCTTATCCAAGAAAATCTGGGATTTTTCCACTCCTACCAATTTCTTTAGGATCTGGTGACACAATCTCCCCCTTTCCCGGCACTCTCTCCTTTTCTCAGCCCAGAGCATAAGCAGTGCAGGGAATGTCTCACAGAAAAAAAAAAAAAAAAAAAAAAAAAAAAACAACACCAAAAAAAGCCCAAACCAACAAATGGTGCTGGCTGTCTCTCTAGGCTCCCTATGTTGCAATAAGGAATGCGTAAGCCATTTCCATAACGTTTCTCAAACACTGGACTTCACTTCTGATGCAAAGCTTTAGAAGGAAATGTTGTTTTAAAGCCCTGCAAGCAAGCAGTGCTTTCAAAGCCCATCTAAGCAACGAGAGTTACAACGCCCACTCCTGAGTAACACATGTTGTCATTGGTTTTTGTCTCTCCTTTCTTCAGGAGCCCCAGAGGTTTGTATCACACACACACAGAGCATGCTGTGTTCAGGAGTGGGATTGTGTACGGACTGAAAAGATACTTCAGATCATTCCCAAATATGTTTCAAGGTCCTTATTCCTTCCTGCTCTTATACACTAAAGTTTATCATTACCTGCTTTCCTCAAGGTTGGGCGAAGGCTCAGCCATTAGTCTAACAGCCTTGGACCCAGTTTCACAAGTGCAACACTATGTGTGTTTGCTACAACTAGGTTGAACGCTTCCTATTGCCATTAAGGCTTCTTGCCTCGACTGTGGCCAGTTTTGCCCATGCAGTCCATTTTCCACCAGCTTTGTTACTTTGTTTTCCCTTTTTAGTGGTTTCTCCACAAACCTTCTGTTTAGAAGGGAAGATACTGGCAGAAGGAAGAATGCAACATGCAGCCATGGTCTTGTGCATTCCTCCTGGAAAGATGGGGTAGTGGGGCAAACACCACAAAACTTTTAATAGAGATACACCAGAAGACTTGTATATTTCCATTTCCAAAGACATACTCAGTAAAAAAAGATCTATTGTTATGAGCAAAGCAGCTGCAACGTTTTCTCGAAGCCCAACACTAATGGGTTAGGAAGATAGACTAAACACGTGACTGGTAGTAACATATAGAATCATGGAATGCTTTGGGTTGGAAGGGACCTCAAAGATCATCTAGTTCCAACATCCCTGCCATGGGCAGAGAAACCCTCCAGTACACCAGGTTGCCCAAAGCCTCATATCATATAAAGGCTCTCATAATTCCAGAGTTTCTATTTTCAGACAAAAGCTAGTGGCCATAAAAAAAGCTCCAACCAACAACAAGAAAAAAACAACCTGAAACAAACCCCACCTTTTAGAATCAAGCTTGCATTTATAGTTCAGTCAGAAAGCCATGCAAGCGTAAGAGGAGATGGGGAGAGTTTTTAATCACATACACATGCCGAGCGTGAAACGCATGCATGGATCCAGCTGGCTTTTCTTACTACCTTCCCTTTACAGGAATCATTCACAGTAAGACAAGATATTCCAGCTGACCACCAGCTCTTCAGTTAACCCCAGGTCAAAGGGCAACATGTCAGAAGGGACACGAGGTTGTTCCTTCAGCAGAGTTTAACACACTGCAATTATGAGAACCTCAGGCGTAGCAGATTCAAACAGAAGCTGGATGTAAAAGTCAGGATCATACTACCTCGTTGTTTCTGTTCCAAAATGGATGCCCGCTTTGATGAAGGTCCCAATTTTTTCCAGCAGTGACCAGAACAATCCGGACTGCCATTCGGGAGGCAGGGACGCACCTAGCCCTGGTTGTCAGGCATGGTCCAGGACTAGCAGGATATTTACATCAACAGCTATACAGTTTTCAGTGTGGCATAATTCAGCCTAACTAGTTATCCCTCATTTCTATGTACTCCTAGGAAAGTAGCCCATTTAGGGTGGACTGGGGTAGAGAGAGGTGAATGTGTCACTGGGGATATAAAGCTAGAAGACTGTTCCCAATTTCGTCACACTGCAGAAGGGAAATGGGTGAGAAAGAGTTGGAAAGGAAGCCTGTTTCAGACAGTGAGCAAATCTGAAGACTTCAAAAGTAACCAGATGGGAATGCATGGAGGAGCTTATTTATATATAAACCAACTTTGCAAGGTTGAAAGCATTTTTTGTGAAATAAGTACTTGCCTAAAAATACTTGATCTTTGGCTGCTAACAATAAACTCCAAGAAAAAGGAGCAGAGAACTTCTTACATCTTCGCAAGAACACTGAAACCAAACTTATAAAGCTAGGTGTCACAGTTTCAGCAGAGTTTCTCCCATTTTTGACCTGCACTTATTCCAGAAAAGTGCACCGCTGGAGAATTCCTGGAGAACTAGACATGTACCTCTGAATCAAGAAAATTGTAAGCATAAACAAGGCATAAATCCTGGCCAGCAGTTAACATTTTTGGCACTTCTGAATCTGTAGCATAAGCAGTTTTTAGACTTCTTTACTCAGAATTTTGTATTTTGTTTACACCATCTCTAAATAAATTCTACTACTCACAATCAGTAGTAAATAATTCCTGAAAAAAAATCTATCAAAGACTTATCAGCTGTTCATTATATTGCTTGTTTTAAACAGGCTCACTTACCAGCACCTACATTTAGGATCACTTCCTACAGCAAGGTCATGCTTTGTTTGTAAAGCTCAGAAGTCCTCAGTTTGTGCCGGATGTTAACTTCATCGTGAAGTTAAGAAAACTTCAGTCGAAGTTTCACAAGCCTGGGAGGAAAGGGTTTTTGCCTACATTCAGTTACACATGCTAGCACAAATACCACAGCATAGATATTTTGACCATACCCATAAAAAACCCCACAAACAAAAAACATTGTCTTGTTTATAACAGAAATAAGCATAGGGGGAGGACAATGACAGCACAGGAATTGGTTCAGGAAAAACTTCATGTTCCACCTTCTGTGTAGGCAAGGATGACCAATTGCACTTAATTCAAACGTTGGAGTTCAATTCCACAGCCTGTTTTATCCCAGAGGTGGCAAAGACTCAACGACTACATCCAAACAGCACAGGAGAAAAGCTTCCTGATTTGAATACAAGACAAGAGACTTCACCAGGCAAGAGCAAGTGGTAGGCACTGTCACTTGGAATCAGTAGTGAAAGGGAAGTGGAGAGATGCAGAAGTGGGGGAAAGTGAAAGCCTAAAATAAACCACTAGCAGAGAAGCAGAAAAAGATCAAAGAAAGCAGAATCAAGACCAAAGAGAAAGGGAGTGGTAAGATGAAGACAACATACAACAGATGATGAATTGAAGAGCATCCACTCCAAACTGTTTACCATCTCATTACCCCCAAAAAAAGTACACCAAAAATGAACTAGAGAGCACAGCAAACACGCTACCAAAAAAGAAATATTCAGCAGGATTGAAAATGTACAAAGCTACATAGTCCCCCACACTGAATGGAAAACTTTCTCCAGATTATGTAGAATAAAAGGCAGCCACTTTCAGATAAGAAGTACTAGAGTGCCTGATATTGAGACGTGAGGCTGCTCTGAACTAAGACAGCTCGAGAGCCTCTGCGCTTGTAAAACACGCAATCGACAACCTGACATCATACACAGATAATTAAAAATCGACTCTCTTGAAGAGCTATTTGTTGCACTGGTGCCAGCTACTCTCTGCCCTAAATGAGGGCTCCTGTGGGGAAAGAGAAGGAAGCTCAATAGCATATTGCATACAGCATGTAGCAAGAATATTAAAACTGCCCAGGGAACCTTATTACAGAACTATTTTCAACACTGACAATATCAAGACACCTAAAAGCAAAACCGCAGAACACAGCTATTTCTCTGCATGAATTAAGTGTAAAAATCTACAGTGAAGACAGCCATGTGTTTTGAACAATACTTTAAACAGACATCAATTTATCTGCTAGTTCCATTAGCTACTGTTCATCATCAATTGGAAAAGCACTGCCAGGAAAGAACGTAGAAATGCTGTCAAAGTAGCTTGATGTGTCCATGCCTGTATTTGCTACGCAACCCAAGAGAGTTCAGCAACACTTGGCTTAGAACAGCCTACTGAAGCAGCCCACTTATCCAGGGAAAGTAAAAACAATCAGTATTTGCACACCGTGCTTATTACTGTGGATTCTATCATGTAAACTCCAAAGATTCACTTGCCATTTCCTGGGGACATGAACCTTATTACTACATAACCTTAACCTGGTGAGTAGCTTGATGCTTTTGCCTTCTCATTCCAGCATTTGAAACATAGTCAGAGCAGCGTTTATCAGTTTAATTAGTAAAACACTTGACATTTCCTACTTTAATTTCTTTATATGAGCAGTTTCTGGCAGAAAGGGAGCAAAAAACCCCCAAACATTTACTTACCCTTTCCCCATGACCAAGAGACTTACATAGACGTTTACTTTGACACTCAAATTTCTTAATCCATTAGACTGAAGTAAAAATTAATGTTTACTGAAGCTTATTTTCCCAATTGAGTTTGCAAAACAAAGTCCCTCACCTCAGCAGTTCTGATAACTTTTTTTTTTTGACCTTCCTAAGCAGTAACTGCATTTTATGCAAACAGGCAACCAAATTGCAAGTATTGTGCACAAATTTGGCAGTCATCCCTATAATTTACCTCACTTAAGAGAATACATAAGCCACAGAAAATAGAGCAATTATTTTTTTTTTTATTTTTTTTTAATTCCTTTGGTCTTCACAGAAACCAGAACAATGTCTATAAGTCTTACCTGTGGTTAAGTTATAGAAAATATATTTCAGCAACAGGTTAAAATAGAGACAATTCATCTGCTGTTGTATAATTGCAAGAGAACGTAAAAGGCTGTACTTCAACATGAGTTGAACAGATTCATTAAGACACATCTGTTACACAATTGAAAAAAACCCAAAGAATCTCAGTATTTTAAAAGTCTAGCCATTACAAATTAGATACAAATAAAGGCAGTAATGCTACAGAAAAAGATATATATTAGATCGCCCAAAACTCTGGTAGTTCCATCAAAATACAGATGCTAATGAAATAATTCTGCCAACTGTTAAAAAACAAGTCGTTCATGTCACATGTAAACTACGAACAGTGTTCTGCCACTCGAACACATGCTTCAAATTCTAGTACTAGTCTTTCGTATGAAAGTATATTTAAAAAAACCCCAAACAATTACCCAAGTAGTTATACTACAAACAATACAGGAAATCCTGTTTGTGCACAGCAGAAAGTGACCAAGCTGACAACAGCCAGCATGCACCAGACAGAACTGTCACAAAAGTGCAGATCTTTTTCAAAGAATGAAAGGAAGTGTTGTAGAACTAGGAAAGTCTCATCTAGTTTTTAAGAAATATTTGTACATTCCTGTATTTCATTTTACCATGCTTTCCGTGATTTGCTGAGAAGTCATCCAGATGTGGTGTTCTACTTGCTCAAACTCTTACCTCTTCATAATTAGAAAGGCCTCCACACATTTACTACATGAAGCGCTTGCACCATTACGCTGATAAACGCAGCTTTCAGTGTAACATGTTCTAATTGATATAATCCATTTTATTTTTATGTTTGCACCTTAGACATCAGGAAGCAACACTGCACAAATAATAATAATGGTGTTCAGAAGAGGCAAAATTAACAAGATTAAACTATAAAAGTGCTTAACCTATGAAGCACGCTGCTAACCAGACAGCCAATAGAAGAATATACAGACAAAAAAAGTTGACAGTGACTCCTGTTTTGCTTTATATTTCCCTACATACATTTAGGAAGGTGAGTCACCAACAAAAGTTGCATTCAGCTCCCAATATAGATGACAGTTCCATCAAGACCATCAGAGGACCTATCTGCTATACAGTAGCTCGTTTTGGTTTTTTTTTGAGACTAAAGCTTCCACAATTACTACTTTTTCTTCCCAATTGATAGTTAAGCTACCTTAATTTTAGATTTTTTTTAAAGCCAGATAGTATGCTAGCTTCAAGTTTAAAAATCTTTACAAATATTCATATGTATAAAATACTAAAACCTTAACAACAGAGCCCTATAACGTGAGGTTGACTGTTTCTGCACTCAACTTGCCACCACTTAGGCTGTGAATCATTGCAATCATATTGGAGTGTTTGTTCAATTCTTCCTTCTGTAGTTTTAGAAGTGCTTCTTTTTCTTCCAAGCGTCCTTCCAACTGGGATTTTTGAACTTCCAGAGAAGACGCCTGCAGAAACAAACAAAATGTTATAGTTTCCTTCATTATCAACCGGAAAATGTACACAATACAGTGAAAGCTGAGTGACCTGGTGGTGAATTTAAGCAAGTAACTAAAAACCAGAGTTTTAAAATTACTAGCTTGTTTCAGAAATATCTCTTTCAGCCATACATTTGGTGCATATGAATGATTACAGCTATTGCCACACTTCAAAACATTAGATACCATGGGAAAGTACCAACCCCCATGTTATCATTGTCTTATTTAAGCCGAAGTGTTCACAGTGAAGCCATCCACATTTCATTTTAAGCCCCACGCTGGTAAATATTTATGGAGAACAAGGGAAATATTTGCTGTGTACTGGATAATACTGCCTGGTGAGATTAGACTTTGCTTCCAGAGAACGGAAATAGAGCCAATGCTTTGCCAGATTACACTCTGCGATTGATGATCAGTTTGCACGGAAAATGAACCTGTTCTTTGTGAGTTTACAGGCAAGGACATATAGGCTGCACTGAAGTTTTGTTTTGTTTTTTAAACATTACTTGGTCAACTTGGTATAGTCAAACTGGTCGCTGTTTTGAAAAACTATACTATTTTTCTTCCAGACAAAAAATAGGTATTTTATTAGAATTTCAAAGACCAAAAAGAAAACCAGATGCGTTTCGGTGTGCACATGTTGTACGTGTACCTTGATTCAGGACATGAGAAGAGGGAAAAAGTAAGCCAATCCACATTTTACAGTAGTCAAAACTACTGAAGAGGAGTGTGCTACATACTCTTATTTAACATTGCATTACAGGTGGGTTGTTTTTTGTTTTCTTCCAGACGTTATGTACTCACACATCATGCCTCATATAGCCTCGTTAGAATCTGACCCTAACTTCTTTTCTCTTAAATTCAACGTCAGCTACTCAAAATTCAAAAGGTATACAATTAAAGCTGAGAGTTTGTTCTTGATCACTACAGACTGCCCTAGTTTCTTTAGCCACTTTACCAGTTTGTTCTTGATCACTAGACTGCCCTAGTTTCTTTAGCCACTTTACCACTGAAATATTGATTTACCAACTCTATCAGTTACGTAGACATCTAAAATTCCTGACTCTAGAATGCAGATGCAAATAATTCCTTACCTTGATACTCAGTTCTTTCCTTGCTTGTTCTGTTTTACTTAATTCCTTTCTAAGAATATCTATAGTTTGTTCCATATCTGTCTTTTCTTTCTGCTGAGCTTTCAGTTTTTCTTCCAGAACTTTTATTTTCTGTTGCAAGGCTTAAGAAAACAAACACGTGAAAAGATGGGTTGCCAAACTCAGAAAAGAGATACTGCATTGCCTGGGAAACAAGAATGTATTTATTTTTTTAAAATGCAACATGGCTGCTCATAATTGAATTACTGAGTAGTGCCACCTACTGCTAGTTTTTAGTGGTTGCTTTTAGTCATTTGCAGAAGAGTTAAATTCAGCTCTTGTAATTTGCAGTTTCCTACAGAAAACAGTTCTAACGGACATGCTGTAAAAAGATCCTGAAGGGACATATGATGCTGTGCAGAGATTCAGTGAAGTCCATATGGGCTGGGAAGTCACGTTTATGTTTTCTTTCAAAAAATTAAAAAATTATATTTGTTTCATTCAACTGTTAAATTACGTATCCCTGGCTAACTTTAAGATTTACAAGTTACTTCATAAGATATAGCTGCTTATCTAAGAGCATTTAATAACAACATCTAGTTAATCCAGTTTGTTCCCTAGGTTCAGTGGCCTTTAGTTAAGTGACTCACTTGCTATTTTGCCATCTCTCTCCTCTAGCTGCTGCTGTAATTCTTTTCTGCGATCTTCGGTTTCTACCAACTGTGCAGCAGTCCTAAAATTGCAGAGAAATAAATGTTAATGATCAAAGTGAGATAAGCCACCATTTCTTTTTCCTAAGAAGCTAGAATGATTTTTGTATCATTTACAATTGCTGTCAGGAGCTTCAAATCAACAAATCTATGAATTTGCACGGTGTGAGTACAGACATTTTATTTCTTTTTTCCCCCACCATGAAACAGTCATTTCACTTCTCTGATCATGGACACACAGTAGAAGCTACTGAAAAGGTACCATACCTGGAGCTTAAACACTAGAAACCGTTGGCTTTGATTGCAGCCACAAAGCATTCAAAACACGACGACAGAACTGAAACTGTCATTCAACCCGAGTCAAAATTCACTGCCACTAGTGGCTGAGTATGCTGGGTTTTTAGCTCTTAGAACGCTCCTGGGCCAACAATATCATTAGTAAAACCTGTTTTGGGTATTATTCATGCAAGCACATCTCTGCATAAAGATTTTCCAATACCATTCTGAACATATTCCAGATTGTCACATGACACTCAGCAAAACCAACAGTTTCATACAGTAGTATGAGTAGTAGCCCATATACATGTCTGCTGCAGTCCTCACTAGTTAGGATAATGTTTAGTTTCCATGATATGATCATTTAATATATAGGCACTGTCATCTACTGGCATTACAGCTGTAATCCGAGTACTTTGTGAAGCTAATCTACTTTTTCCATTACTAGCTAACCTAATTTCTAAGGCATATTCTAACTGCCACTTGCCTTGCCTAGACGGCATCTGCTGTCACTCTTGTTTACTTGTTTAGCCACTTCTGACCCACCAGTTTCTAAGCTGCAGCCTCTAGCAAGAGAGGGAGGGAGTATTTCCATGGTGTCCATTTTATACACAGCAGTTCAAGAATATCTACATAACAATGGCTCCCCAACCTACCTTTAAAGAGGGGCAGCTTTCATCAGAGTATCTCCCCAATTACATACTGCACCAGTGAAAGTAAGTGTCCAAATGTACTCAGCAGCAAACTAATGTATCGGTATGAAATTCTTCCTTTTGAATCACAACTCAAGGCAGTGATTTGGACTGCCCTGATTACTGACAAGGCAAGAGCCTGGAAGGATGAAGTGAACTTTGCAAGTAAAGCCAAGAATAGCATTTTATTTCTAAACTGAATACAAGACCTGCCTATGAGCATATTTTAAAGATATCTTTGGTTAAATTAAGTATTAAATAAAATTTCTCAAATAGAAACCCTATTCCCTGAGTCACACTGGTGAAAAGTACATCAGACCTCTATTTTAAGCTATCAAAAAGGAAAAAGTTATAATTAATCCTCAAGATGACATAAGTAATGCAAGGTTTATGGTTGAGGAATGATGTTTTATACCACAGACAGAATATCGACCATCACTGTTTCTAACATTCTTTTAAAAAGTATTAGTTTAGGAGGATTGTGGTGTTTTTTTCCCTGATCTGATAACTTTACAGAGAAACCTTGCAGGCTAAAAAGCAACATGTGAAAATCTTTGGGTGATAACAGCATTTAAGAATTCAAAGGCAACCCAAAAGACATCTCCCCACCTGCTCAGATACACCCAAGAACTGGGTTGTCTTCATTGTTCTTTTTAATTCCTACTGTCACTGAAGTCTGTGGGTATTCCTCTCCACTCCCAAGCAGCAAACAAAAATAAATATAACAAAAATAATATAGGTGCAAACAAAATAAACCAAAGTCACTACTATGGATTTTCATCCAACACACATGTATAAAGCAACCCTGACGCATCTTTAGCTTCCTCTAATTCCACTTCTGAGGTGTTACTTAAAGCACAATTGAAAAATTCAGACTAAACTGCTATTTAGTTTCACTATTTATCGTTAATTTGCTTTAAAAAGATTGAATTGAACTTACTTGTCATTCTGCTGCTTGAGTGATTCGTTTAGTTTCTTCATTGCTTCCACTTGTTTATTTAGTGAATTGCATGTAATCTGTAGATCTTTATATTGTCTTTCAGTTGTTTCATACCTACGGACAAATTACAGGGTTATGGTTGAAGAGTGTAAGTGCTTTGAAGAGATTTTACTTTAACAGTTTGTCACATAAAAATACTTGACATCATCCCACTCAAGCTAAAAGCAAGGTGGTTTCAGGGGGGGCAGTTGGGGGGAAGGCGGTTGAGGATTTTTGGTGGTAGCTTGTTGTTTTGTTTGGGTGTGGGGTTTTTCGTTTTTTTTTGTTTTTTTTGTTTTTTTTTTTTTTTTTTAATGAACATATTTGGAGGAATTCAAAAAAAAAAAAGCAGGCCAAGCTTCAGTGGATCCCTTACATAACCTTAATTATTAACAATCAGGAAGCAAACTTCCTCCAGTAGAACACTCTCTGTGAACTGACAAAATGTACAGATGCCTTTAGAAATTTTACATACACCAACTGTTACAAATCAGCTATTTACAGCCACCTTTTAAGGGACCTTTTGGGTCAGTCTATTACCTTCAGTTGTCAGGTGATACCAAAAACTGAACATACTGAAGACAACACAATGTGCATTTAATACAAGTTTGAGGCAGATCTCATGCTCTAAGCAAATGTTTTCCTACGAAAACAAAATTCTCTCCCCTGATGTCAGTTATGACATTACTTGATGACAGTGCAGGGTGAATGGTTGGACTCGGTGATCTTGAAGGCCCCAACCAGATGATTCTATGATTATCTGATTGTTTTTAAGGAATTGATTATCTGATTGTTTTTAAAGTATGCAAATTGCTTAGGAAGCAAGTTTTTGCTCTATAAACACATTGTAAGGATCAGAAAGCTATTTTATTTCTACTTTGGAGAATTTACAAGTGTTAGATACTAGACTGAGGCTGGTTTATTTCACATAAATTAGTCAAATACTTGTTCACAGAGAGTATGGCTGCATACAATTCAAACAAAAAAAGGAGACACTTCCACAGTGACCATACTAGATACTTATTCAGGAAACCCCATAATGGACAAGTTTGATGCATTTTTCCTCCCTCAATGACTCCCTTATTGGCAGCAATATGCCCTCAAAATTGTTTAGTATAATGCCTGCTCCCATTATGAAGCAAGTAACCTGCTCTCAATTTTATCAGCTTCTTTGCCTTGCTGACACCTAGTGACGAGACTAGCTCATGCGAGTTGAAAAGCCAAAGCTCTTGTAAGCCCTTATTCTTCCAAAGTGTATTCTATTTTCACAAATAGTTTCTATCTCTATGTATTTTTTGTGTCTCACACATCCTTCTTTTGCTTGAGATCCTAAAGAAATAATGTTTTTAAATACTTTGAGGCACACAAGATGCCTCCTTCCTCCCTGACTCACTGTTACCTAATTTCAGTCAAACTTGCTACAGAAATGATCAAAGATGCAAGCTCCTACCTTATGCAGGCATACTCTATCGGCTGCTTCTCCAGACTATTTATAGCATGTCATCAAGACAGCATACAAGATCAAAGAAAGAAGCTGAGAGATTGGTATAATACTAACAGAAACTAAGCATTGTTAGTTCTGTTTCTTAAAGAACAATGCTCCCTTTTATAAAAAATTCATGCTATTTCCTGAACTGGACCTTCAACATTTACGACTTCAGTTCTCACTTTATTTAACATTAACTTCTTGACTGACTTAAGTTAACCTCACTGTCAAGCATATAGAAGAAAAAAAATAATGAATTTTTCACTTAAAAACATGAAGTATCATGTAATGTTGCCCTTCTAGTGTGCTTAGACCAGTAAAGGGCTTCATCACTCTGAATATGAAGTATTTGCTTAGAGATTTTATGCATCTTACCTCTGAAGAAGATCGACAGAGGATTTTTTCAGTATTTCATGCTCTTCAGCAACTGTTTGTAGTTTCCTGTTGTGTTGAAAGAGCTGCTCAATATCAGTCTGTGCTCTTTCAGATTCTACCTGCTGAGCTTTCAGCAAATCATTAAGTTCTTCATTTTTTCGTTCTGCATCCTTCAACATTGCAGCAAGAGTTCTTGCCTTTGTGTGGAAAGGCATCCCCCATCAAAGGAAAAAATAATAACCACAATTACAAGCAATTCTGTTTCACAGGTTACTTTGTAATAGGCATATTTGAAGCCATAGATCTAACACTAAAATGTCATCAGCTACGTCAAGAAAAGGATTTCTCTCACTTAATATTAACTACAAATTAATTTGTTCATTAAATTCCCCCAGCTCTCTTTACAGACAGGGTGAGAGGAGAGGAAAGAATAAATTAAAAGATGATACATTTTAGCTATGGGTTTAGTAATCTGCAGCCCAATCTTTATTATAACCTTTAAGGAATAGAATTCTGAGTTTTCAATGCACACCTCAAACTTGCATCCATGGGGTGTGTATTTATTTGAAAGTTCATCTTTGACAAGTGACTAAAAGGCACAAACAGGAAACAGTTCTTCATACAGCAACAAATTCTATACAGAATTCTAGTAAGTGGCTTTATTAATTTTCAAGATTACTACCACTAAATTAACACTAATGGTTAACAAATGATAATCAGTATAGTAAGTTTGTTTTGTTGACTTCCTATAAGTGAAAGGACATTAAAGAAAACTGTTTCAAAGAACAATCCAGATGAAAACGGGATGTTTACGACGAAAATTAAGACTGCCCTAATTTGCAAGCATAGCTCACAGCTAAGCAGCACAGTTCCCACACATGCAATCACAGTTAAAGCTACCCAGACAATTATTACTCAGGCCCACCCAAGAGTCCCAGAAGGAAGCTCCTTCTACTTACCTCAGACTCAGCCTGGGCTCTCTGGCATCGGTACTGAGCCGTCAGTCTATCAGCCTGAACCAGAGCTAGCGCCTTTGCTTCCAGAAGGTCTTGCAGCCTAGTTTCTTTAGACTGTACATAGGAAGTACACTTTTCATTAACATTTTCTGAAGGTACAGACAGCAATGTACCGATACACATCAGGTTGTACTCACTGCTAATGCCGACAGCTTCTGCTCGTAGACATCCATTATGTCAGATATCCTCATATCAGTGATCGGTTCCTTCATCTGCGGAAATGTTCTCCAATTACTGCTACTGTAAATCTGCATTAACTTAGATAGGCAACGTGTATCTAAGAGCTCTGTAGTTCTGTGAATTCCACCTGGCCTCTAGTTTTTTAAGTTATTATATCTGAGACTGTCTGCTCAAATGCATCCACCTGACTCTTGTGGAAAGTTTGTGAATAATCGAGCTATTTAGGCTGAAGAGGGTTCATATGCAGAAGACTATTAGTTCAGCACTATGAGAAGGTAACATCACCACTCTAAAATGGTTCCTCTTGGTCTAATCTTTGCTGGAGAATTAGCAGTCCTCTTATAAGACACCTGAAGTAATCTGTTTGTTTACCATATATGGCACAAGTCCTAAGTGTTTATTAAAATATATACCCCAGTCAAGTGAGAATGCTACTTGGTGATTTCAGGATATTTCTTCTTCAGCAGTGCTACTAGAACACCACTTTTGAGCAGCTGTTCCTTTGTGCTGATGCACGACCAAGAGCAAGCTATCCCAGCTGTTCATACAATGAACATCTACTGAAAAGCTACCATCTCTGCACCATTTTGAACCATTATGTAATATTTTTTTTCTTATTAAGAGTAGCCCCCACATCACTCCAGTTCTCAGATCATTTTCCTGTCCCTAAAAGCAGGAAACAGTTTCTTTTCCTGCTTGCAAACTTGCCATCTCTATGTCCATTTAGATATTACTACTATAAGAAAAGCTTCATTAAGTTCCCTTCGCTCTCTCTGTACAGTAATACTATTAAAAATGTTTTCTCAATTAAGTTTTTACACACATTTGAGCTTCACACAACATATGGAACGCACACAGAGATGAAGTACTAGATATTTTAAGTGAATGTGTGTATTGATTTTTAAAAGAAAGTTTTACTAATTAGAAAGTCTAAGAAAAGATTCGCTCAATTCATCAAGAACTTTCTCCCCTCAAAAACTGAAGCAGCTTTACAATCTGTCACATTACTGGAAGCTGCTGCACTAGTGCTGTTAGACACCTGTGGCTGCTTTGATTTACATCAATATATACACAGCAACACACCTACAGACAGTCACATGCAGTCCTGAGAAGGATGATCAATGGGAGCACCCAGTGGCAAAGTATGAAATAAGCCAATGAAGACTCACTTGATCTTTTTCAGTATTATTCTAGCAGCTGACTGGAACTGGTAGCTTGCTGAGTTTCATTCTTATCAGTTACAACAAAAAGGGGAGGGTTGCAAAGCTAAGGCCAGAGGCAATGCCACCAATACAGATATCAAGCCGTTATCAGGCGCTTTCTGTTCATTTTCCCAATTTGCATATTGTTCTTTTAAGCCAAAAGAAAATAGAATCAGCAATCCACCACTCTGTCTAAAGCAGATACAAAGCAACTAACTTGCTTGGAAGAGAAAAGAGAAAGAGGGAATATATTCAGTACCTGACAGTGTGGCTGCAAAGCAACACACTGTGTGGTGCCTGTTTGAGCACCTCATTCACAGTGCATGTTGCTGCAGAGGGAAGCAAAAACTTTCTTCCGAAGTAACAACAGTGCCTTTCCAAGAAGGCCACAAAAACTGAACTGCAAATGCTAAAGAGTCAGCTACAGACAAGAAAAGGAAAATGTTTGTACGCACGTTTAGGCATACAGGAGATGCACCATTCTCTTTTACAGCAGTATATCATGTCTATTTTACCACAGGCTATTTCTTAGGAAGCAAGGGGAAAGGGTCTCCTTGAATGCAGCCCAGCAAGCCTAGGCAGTTGCTACTATATCTGACACCTGCCTCCACATCAGACACCTAGAAAAGCTCGGGCAACCCAGCTGGAGAAAAGGATCTCAATCAGGAGCCTGGCTTCTGACATAGCACAAAGCATCTTCACTGAATTCTGCTCAGGAGCTCAGTCAAAGCAGCACATTCTAAACAGGCAGGAATCTAAACTGCACTCAACTGATACACGCGCTACAGCTTGACGCTTGGATTTTAATTTCCATCCCTCCTGGAAAAAAAAAGCGTTGAATATTTAGCAAGGGTATACAGACTCTACTAACCTCTAGTCCCGAATGAAGTTTTTGTACCAATTCCTGAATATTTGAAGTTGCGGATCCATCACTTGAAGGACAGGATGAAGAACATCTCACCGCAGTGACGCTGGGCACAGGTAACTGCAGTTGGATTCTCTTTGACACGTGCTCCGTTTCTTGCTGTCTGTAAGCATTGTTTGCTGCAATGCTTTCACCAAGCCTGTACAAACACAGGGGCTATTAATGAAACAACCTGCTGCAAATGTCATTGCCAGGACTGAAGATGAGAACAATTTCATAACAGAGTTAACTTCTCTTTCACTGAAAGCAGATTACAGAACAGTCACGTTTGTGTTACCACACAACGCTAAGATGTAATATCACACATGTGTCCAAACTGTCCAGAGATACAGAAAATAGAAAAAAAAAAACGGAATCCTGTCATGGCTAACCTTTAGAAACAAAAGCAGTATTTCGCCAGAAAGGGCATGGTGTTCAGCTCTTCTTGAGCAGAACAGGGCATCCGTCTCTTACAAGCCTGAGAAACAGGTTATTTCCCAAGTCATTATTCAACTTAACTAGGCCACTGTTTGTAAGTAGGAGGACTGAGAAGGTATTTGGTAAGAACTGTTATTAGGCATAAAAATCAGAAGACAGAATCATGAAAAGGCAGAGTGCTACCAATAAACCTTAGTTATTCCTTGTCTGCGATGCTACTTTACGACACTATATTGAGTACAGCACGTTTCATTTTGTAATTTTTAACCAAAATTCAAGTATGCAGATAAAAGTGCAATCTGTTCAAATCTGTACAGGGAAGAGAACGCAAGAGGTTAGACAGAAGTAATTACAGTACCTATATTGCAGTGCCTGTATGTAACTCGTGACTGGTGTTTTCAAGGCAGCTACTAATGACACTTTCCAAATCAGAGAGGAAGTCAACGGAGCTGATTTTTGAGGTAACAGTCAAAAATCTTTTCCTCTTGATAAATTCCTTAATTACTAAGTTATCCCAATTACTTCACTGAAGTGCTGTCTCAATTGCTCCCTAAGTGACTAAAGCCTATTTTTAACTTGCATTTATAGACATGTTATCTGGCTCTTCCATTGTACAACTCAAGGCATATCGCATTGTACAGATTCTTCTATTCTTCCAGCCAGACTGTTTGTACCAGCCATTATAAAAACGTTTCCTATATCCACAAAATCATGTGATCATAGAATAGTTGAGGTTGAAAGAGACCTCTACAGATCATCCAGTCTGGATCATTCCAGACTCACTCTAGTATGTTTTTATCTCTCTTGTACTGGGGAGCCCAGACCTGGACACACCACTCCAGATGTGGTCTCACCAGGCCTGAGCAGAGAACAATCACCTCCTTTGACCTGCCAGCAATACTCTTCCTAATGCAGTCCAGGGTGCTATTGATCATTTTTGCCATTCTTGAAGACAAAAGTTACATGTGCTCTCTTCTAGTCCACAGGAACCTCTCCCAGTCACCGTGACTTTCCAAAGATAATTTGGAGTGGTGTTGCAATGACATCAGCCAACTCCCTAAGCACTCATGGGTGCATCCTGTCAGGTTTCATGAACTTCTGTATGTTCAGTTTATTTAAATGTTCCATAGCCTGATCCTCCACCATCCAGGGTAAGTCTTCCTCCCTCTAGACTTTCCTATCGCTCTCAGGGACCTAGGATTCCCAAACAGCAATTCATACCAGTGAAGACCAAGGTGAATAAGCCATTGAGTATGTCAACCTTTTCCATGTCCTTTGTCACCAGGTCCCCTGCCCCATTCAGCAGAAAGCCATCTGTAGTCTGTCTTTTGCTGCTGAGGTACTGGCAGAAGCCTTTGTTGCTCTTCACATCTGTCACCAGGTTCAGCTCCAGATGAGCTGTTTTTTCTAAACCCATTCCTATATACTTGCACACTTTCTTTATATTCCTCTCAGGTCATCTATCTCTGCTCCCACTTCTTGCATGCTTCCTTTTTATATTTGAATTTTGTCAGGAGCTCTTTACAGGTTTCCTGCCATGTTTGTTCAATTTTCTGCTCGTTGGGATGGGATGGACTATTAAGTCCATGAAGAAAATGATCCTTTGGGGAGGAAGGGTGAAGGGGATGGGGCAGGAGGGGGAAAAAAAAAATAGTAGTAATTAAAAAAAAAATAAAAAAAATCAACCAACCAGCTCTCCTTGACCCCTCTTCTCCCTAGGGCTGTATCCTTTGGGATTCTTCCAAGAAGATCACAAAAGTGGTCAACATCTGCTTTCCTGAAGTCCAGGGTTGTGATCCTACTTTTTGCCCTCTTCCCTCCTCTCAGGAACTTGAGCATCACCATCACATGGTCACTGCAATCAAGGATGTTACTGACTTTCACATCCCCAAACAGTTCATCCTTGTTTGTAAGTAATCAGGTGCAGCAGAACGTCTCCTATCATCAGCTCTTCAATCCTGTGTTAGGAAGCAGCCATCAGTGTGCTCCAGAAACCTCCTGGATTCCTTGAGCCCTACTGTGTTACCTCTTCAGCAGATATCAAGGCGGTTAAACTCTCCTACAAGGACCACAGCCTGTGAATGTGAGGCTTCTTCCAGTTGTCTAAAGGCTTCACCTACTACTTCTTTCCGATCTGGCACTCTGTAGCAGACACCCGCTACAACATTAGCCATTTTGCTCTGCCTCCTCATCTTAACTCAAACACTCAGCTGGTTTATCTGTCCCAAGGCAGAGTTCCACGCATTCCCTCTGCTCTCTCATAAAAAGGGCAACTCTCCTTCCTCAACCTTCTGGCCCATTCTCCTAAAGACCCTGTATCTGTCCATTGCAGCACTCCAGTCATGTGAGCCATCTCACCACAGCTCTGCAACTCCATAGTCCTCTAACTGCATGCAGACTTCCAGCTTCTCCTGTTTCTTCCCAACGCTGTGTGCATTATTTTGCAGGCATTTCAGACAGGCACCCCACCTTGCTGATTTCCCAGGAAGAGTATGAGAGCTTTTCCCCCACAATACTGTTCTACAGGCAATCCCTTATTTATATGAGTATTGGGGTGACCCAGCTTTAGCCCTATGGTGTTGATTGTACGGTTCCTCCTATTCACATAAATTCAAGTCCTCTGTTTTCCAACCTAGTCTACTACTTCCTCACTTGATTGTAGGTCATCTTTTCCCCTCCCTTGTCACTTTTAGTTTGAAGGTCTCCTCATCAGGTTGGCTAGTCCTTGATCTTCGGTCTCATGGACATGGACACCAAACCAAAACTGTTTCTGGCACTGGTTGCACAACCAATTGTCGACCTACAGAATCTGTCCACTCCTCCCCCTCTCCCTGGCAGAACTGAGGGGAACATCACTTGCACTTCCATGGCTTCCAGCCATCACCATCATAGAAGTCTCCATTTGCCAATCTGATAGGCATAGACTTTGTCTGCCTGTCCTTTGGTACAACTGGGGTCTCAGGTACTTCAAACCGCAAGGTCTTGAAGAAGGATCTGGTCAATTTTCCTTCCTTATCATCTCCAATATTCACAGGCTGCTGACCTCCTGCAGCGTCTTTACTTGGCATCACAGATCCTCAGCAACTGCACATCTTCCTGCAGCCTAGAAGACCACCTCCTACTGGTCCGGCCTTAAAAAGAGGTCCCAAGCACTCCCTGCAGTCTTGAGACCTTCAGAGCTGCATACCTCTTCTGAAACTTGATTTGGGTTGGTGCTTCAGCTTCCCAAATTTATTTTGTACCTACTTCAACAGTTTTACGCACATTCCTCCACTTAAACAATACACCTCACTCCCCATACTTCTCTTCTGAAGCCTACAGTTAACTAGATATACTGATACATAGTACTAGTTGGTAATCATAAAACCAGCACTGATGTTCTCAGCATGGACACAGTTTTAGACTTGTATTACTGTGTTTTATCACTGGCCTATTTTCGGGTTATGATAGAAAAGAGTATGATTCTCTAAGGTGTGGGGAGTTTTTTTGTTTGTTTAGTTTTGTTTGTTTTTAAAGTTCCTGTACATGCCACTATCTTCACAAGCTTTCTCAAAAACAACCAAAAAAACCACATGAGGCAAATTACCATGATTTGGTTAGGTCATCTTCCTTTACTTTTTCCCCCCATATAAGTAGTAATTCGGTCACTCTTCCAAGATAAGCTAGCTATGTTACAAATCCTTCACTCGAGAAAAGCAGCCCAAATACCAAAAAGGCATCCAATCTGCAAGTTCTTTCAAACAATTCCCATTTTTGTTTTTAAAAAGCTCTGCTAATAAAAAGGGAAGGAGTTTCAGATTGGTTTTCTAGGTTGCAAAGACTGTGATACAATTTAAGATAATTTTTTCTTATTTTATTACATCTACAGAAACAAGGACTCCATCAAACAGAGTTTCTCAATATTTTTTCCCCTATTTAGGCCACCTTAAATACTACCCAAACTGCCATCTGCCTGTGTCTTATCCTATTCTGCACTTTCTTGGAAGTTACTGCAAAAGGGTAAGGCAAAGCTTTAGTAACCAAAAAGTGACATGCATGACAAAGTTCAGTAGAGAGAGAAATCTGACAGTCAGAATATTAGATGGTCTCCAAGTAGAAAGTTCCAAGCATAGACTTCAGACACACGAACCCTGAGGACAGGAGTCAGTCACTACTATGCTCTCTAGGATCTGATGTTAATTGAATACCATCAGCATTTGAACTACTTCCTCTGGCCTCCAAGATCGCTACGGTCTCATAACTGCAGATAAAGAAGAAACAAGACGATTTTTCTGAAGTTCCTGTCTCTGGTGAACTGAAAATAATATGCCAAGAAACATGAATATCACTAAGCCCCTAAAAATGTCAAATCCTACCAGACTATCACAAAAATAAACTTACACTATGGCAGGAAAATCTGGTAAGGGTGCAGCCTCAAACAGTATTCTAAGTGCCACTTGGACTTGCTCCCTGTGGTGTGATGTTAAAGCAAACGTCAAAGGCGTAATCAAGCGTTGATCCTAAAAAAGAAACTAGTTTGGTCAAAATAAAATATAACTGTTAACAACAAAAAAACTAAAAACCACTCAGACATCACAATATCAAGGCCCATGAGCACAGAAATGTTTTATTCAAAACTTAAGTTACCTTCTTAAAGTTTGCCCTTCTAAGTTTCTGAGCCTGACGTCACAGAATCATGGAATGGTTTGGGTTGGAAGGGACCTCAAAGAACATCTAGTTCCAACCCCCCTGCCATGGGCAGGGAAACCCTCCACTACACCAGGTTGCCCAAAGCCTCATCCAACCTGGCCTTGAACACTTCCAGGGATGGGGCATCTACAACTTGTCTGGGCAACCTGTTACAAGTCAATGGAAGAAAAGTGATTTTAAAAACAGTTTTACACTTCGGAGTATTTAGAAATGTGTTTTCCCATTAAAGCCAATGCAACAGGTGAAGAAACTATTTAATTTCTTCAGGTTTTCAAGTTCTTGATTTCCATCAGAAAGGGTCACAAGTTTAAGTTTTACAAGGATTTCCTGAGGACTGTGAAACTCTAATTGCTACCCATTAAATTACACAATTCTCATTCCTGAAAGAAAACTCTCCAAAACAGCATGAAGTGTTTGACTGTCTGGATTACTTTTCCATCTACAAAGTAAATTTTTAAGGTACCATCCAACCAACAGTTAACAGAAACTGTTTCGACTATGCAAAGTCACAAATTAGATGTACATATTTAATAGTAACCAACCCCACAAATAATTATGCGGTTGTGATAACTTTTTTCTAGTTTGCTACCTTTAAACTGCATTCCTAACACAGTATTAAAAGGATAATTCTTACCAGGCAGCTGAAATACGATTTCACATGCACTACTGAAATAAATGATTGGAGTAAGAGCAAACTGCTCTTATTTTAGAGGAATTAACAATGAAACAGCCTTTCAGAATTGTGCCCAGGGGACTGTATTTTCCCAGAAGTTTTACCGCTTGCAAAACATTCAGACCTAAAACTACTGTAGTGCAGTGACACTTTCCTTCACAGACACGTTTCGTAAGACATTTTAAAATCATACCTGTAAAACTTTGTAGAAGCTGACCTCCATACCATGCACATCTTGTTTCAGTCTGCTCATAAGATCAAGTGTTTTCAAAATAATATCAGCAGCAAGTTTGCTTTTAAACATACAAATAGAAAAGCAAAGTTGGTAAAAAAAAAAACAAACAGGCAATGAGATTTGTCAGAGCAATTTGTCAATAAAAAAATTAATAAATACCTTCACAAAGAAATTAATTATGTCTAGCAAGGCAACAATGCCAACACCAAGCGAGATCACAGAGTTCCTTGGACAAACTACTGAGCTTCTCCAGCATGCCAAGGATGGCAACAGTGAAAAAACACTTTCAAGTTGAAAGTGAGGAGGGTTTAATCACAGGTTCAATTATATTTCACTGTTTTTTGGCCATATAACTCTCAGTTATATTGACACTCAGGTTAATGACACTGAGCTGAAGGAATGCATATTCCATTTTCAGTGCAATAATTCCCTCCCATACCGATGTGTTATATTTTTGAGCTCTGGTTGCATCAAATCAAAATGAAAAATTAGGTGCCGTGAGCAGTTCTGGTAAGCTTCAACTTGGACAGTCTTGAACTACTGCATGAGGTTTAAGGTCAACCTTAAGTGGATCTTATGCCGAAAACAATATCTGAACGTTTAAGCTAGGTTTTACTTATTGAACTGACCAGCAACATTACTTTCTATTGCCACAAAAATACTAAGTTTGATTAAAAAACAGTATAGATCTACATGCATTTAAATGGTACTTTCAACTACAATATCCTTTCCATTGGAATAATATCACAACTCTCATATGAGTCTTGCTAAATTAGATTTTAGATAAATTTGTGTGCTCACCACATCTTAAAGTCCATTACTTTTGTCCCAAAACCAGTATCAATCCCACTGTAGGTAAATTGGTGTTCTATCAGAGATGTGCATTGGCTGGCAGTCAATACCTTTGAGACGTGCATTTTCAGTATGTCATCTCTACAGAGCAGTAGACTGAGTTAAGAATAAACTTAATATACCTATGCTTAGGTATTGGCACCAAAAGGCAACATTTTCTAATAATAAAGGACACAAGAGTTGGTGTATCAAAGTACAGGAGCCTCCAAAATGCTTTTAAAACCCAACCACATAAACCACTTAAGTCATGCTTAACTTACAAGCCAAGTAAGCTTCACTTTTCAACTAAAACACACATGTACTTGGAAACAGACAGCTAAAGGAAACCACAATAAAACAAACGGCAAAAAGAAAGATGGTGAACACAAGGCAGGGAACCACCAGTCCCTAATACAAGAACTAGTTACCTAGGAGTGAATTAACAAAGAGACTTCTTCACAATACTCAGCTTAAATGCAGAACTACGTCCTGCAGTCACGTCCTCTTTACTACATGACACTGCGGACACTACAGACTCCAAGAGGAGTGTAAAACTGTATTATTCCACGTTATTTTTTGTCTTGTTTCACTGATCTAAATTTGTATCATATTTGGCTGGGAGATGCACCTGACTTAGCTAGGTGAAAATACTATATGACCAAGATGGCCACCCAAACTTCCCTTGCAATTTCAACAGAAAACACCCATCTTCATTTTTGATCTGCAAAGTGCTTCTATACTGCTGAAGAGCCACTACCTTTTATCCCCATCACTGTATTATGAAATAATTTCACAGCAATTAGAAAGCTACCTAAGGTTTTTCAAGATGACAGTCCTAAGTAAAATTAGGGCAGTTGCATCATTAGACGTGACCCAAGATGGATGTTTCTTTAACATCTTAGAGCAGATCATGGTGGAGGAATAATAAATTAACTGCCAATAGGCACATAAAAAGGATATTCATCAGGACATTAACAGTCATGACCATTCTTTCACACTTTTTCTTCACTAATAGCTCATCCACAATCTGTTCTGGCATCTGAAGATGATCAAGAAGAACAGGCAGCAAAAGATCCACAAAGTGTTTGGCTGAGGCGCTGTTCCCACTATTAATAACATCCTGTAATAAAGACATTTTATTTTATGTCAATATTTAAAACTACAGAACAAGTAAGCCAAGCCTAGTCTAACCCTTCCTCCACCAGCCTGTCTTCTAGCCTCTTGCTATTTCAAGTTTAAGACTGCTTATCAGTATGATACTGGAGGAGGAAGTTTAACAAAGAGCACAGAAACAGCAGAAACTTCCTCACTTCTACAAGTCCTAGAAAGCAATTCTTTGATAGCTTTATGTCTACCTCGTGACTTCATGAACTGTCTATCTTTCAACACAGATATATTTCTAAAATACAGCATGTCTTTAAAAGAAAAATTGTTTTACAAAGTATAGAATTCTAGAACAGGAAGAATTTTATTTCAGGTATATTTTTACATGCTATTTTTCAAGCAAAATGCTAATAGTTGTTTAAAAATCAATTTAAAATATAGCTGCTAAGAAGCTCTTTAAACTCAGTTATCCATCTTAGTACCTCAAAAATCTCTTTGAATAGTTGCAATGCTAGAACTGAACAGTCTTCGGAGCCTTCCAATGGTTGGTTTGACAAGTGCACCAACGCAACAGATGGTTCAAAAGTCTTTGGGCGAGTCACAAATCTGGTATTTCCAGAGACTGGCAAGCCAGATGGTTCCAGTATTGCCTGCCGCAGGGTATGACGCAGTTCTATCACAGAACAGAAGGCAAGCAGCAGCTCTAAGATCTGCGTGAAGCAAATGAGAGTTCAAATGCTTTGAAATCAAGTACTTACACAGAAATTGCAACTCCCATAGCACAAGCCTAAAGAGATACACAAGTTCCATGCAACTCCTTCTAGCTCTTTAAAGTTCTCTGAATAACAGTTTTCTTCCCTTAAAGCCAAGTCAGCAGCAGAAACAGAGTTCATTAGACTGGCAAAGGCTTGTGACGGTTAGCACTCAGTGTACCGCTTCCCCTTCTTTTTTAAAAAGCATGACTGCTGGCTAGCAACCTAATAAGCAGTAGAAACGTGTATACGCTCAGAATGAAGAACGCTACGGAAGCAAAAATGTTCTGAGATGCGAACGGATGCAGAGGTGCACACTCAGAGACGAAGAGGACAGCACCTTGGAAAGTTCCTTGTCAATATGTCTTTAAATAAAACCAATAAACAACAACAACAACAAAATTACATACATAGAAACATTAGCATTATTATTTACTATGATATGAAACACATTCATTAAAAAAAAGCTTAAAATTTGTTTCACAGATGTGTTTAGACCAAATATTTTCACAATATTTCATATTTTAGCCTTTAGCAACAGGCAGTCAATGTTTCATTTATGTAAGGCGGTAGCTAGACAAAGTTGAAGGCAATAGTTAACTGCTGAACCAAACGTGGCACCAATTTGTTCAACTAATCTGAAAGAAGTTATTCCTAAATCTTTGAAATTAGCATCATGGCTCCCTGATCATCAGTTCAAAGTCTGAGGAACATTAATTCAAGTTTTAGTCAGTGAAGTGAGGTACAGACTGCATTTCTGGTAGATCCCAAAATTTCTTATTAGCCAAAGCACAAAAGATGTTCATGTTGGCTTTTTATCTTTAGGTCTGTTACCTGAGAGCAGACACACATAATCTGGCAAAAACCCCAACCCTTACAAACTCAACCCGACAGCCTTTTGAACAACTGCAAAATATAAACTTGGTGAATACCACAGGCCACTTAAGAGTCCTGAAGTCAATGTATTTCATTATCAACCCTCATACACAAGGCACCTACTTATGACTACAGAAGTGGAACTAGATGAGGAGTTGTAACCTCTTAGCCTTAAACTGAAAAAGCATAAATACCTTAGATGATGAATCAGGATCCCTTCCATGAAGGAGATCTAATACTTGACCAAGGCATGAGGTAAAGTGCTCATATCTACAGCATACATAGGTGAGGAAAAAATTAAAAAAAAAAAAAAAGGAATTGCAACACACCCAGACATTTTTACCAAGTGACAAATAAAAGTGCCTTATTTCCCTCCTTAACCCCAAACACTTCAAGTACAGTGACAATTTGGATAATGTAACTTCTATTTAAAATAGACTAAGCTTTAAAAATATTCCAAGAATGAAAGCAAGTTCCTTAAAATAAGCCAAGATTTTCCAGCTATCTTTACTGCTAGATTTAGATTGAAATTCAGCAACTAAATTCTGCTAGCTGAATTTGCAGAGCCACGAGTCAAGCTCTCCACAGAACTACTCTGTAACACTCTCCAATAAAATTATTACAACTTCAATCATGCTATTCCACTTTAAGAAAATACAGGCTTCATATTATAGTCATCAAGTTGTCTGACTACCAATACCGTCCAGACAAATAATTACTGAACATGACTATTAAATATTCCTTAAGTGACAATGAAAAAACAGACTTCTGATTCGCACTTCTGTCTGAAACTAGTAACACAATAATTCTTTAGTTTCAGGTACAGCAGTTATAATCAACCAGCAACAGTCAAAAAGCACCTAGGGAATTTTTTTTTCCAATGTTTGGTTCAGAATACAAACAGCATTCAGGACAGTAACTGAACAAGAGCTTAGAAAAAATATCCTGTACTTTTATGAAATGAAACCATACCTGGTAAGATAATCTGCAACTTTAGGGTTCTTCAGAAGATCCATGAGTAGATCAACAGAGTATTTTCTTGTTAGAGTACCATCTCCATTTACAACAATATTGAATATTAACTGAAATGTCTGATGGATATTTCGAGCATGAAAGAGCTGAAAGGAAGGAGAAATTTACATATGGGCACATACTTACTTTGCTGTGCCTCTCGCTTATTAAAACTAGCTGAAATTAGAATTCTATTTTGCCAGTGTGTATGTTGCCTACTAGTTTTACTCACACCTTAAGAATAGAACAGACTTCAAAGCATCACTTACTTTTTCTCCTACTTCTTCATTTAAAGTAAGGCTTGATAATACTGAAAGTGCAAACACAACCATAGTCAAACTACTATGGGCCAGGAAACTTATTAAGGTACGATAGAAACTCTTCACATTGTTCTAAAGCAAAAAGAAGAAACATAGGTATTATAAATTTTATTCTGTTCTATAAAAAAACCAAACGTACAGATTGTACATAATTATAAATAAGCCATAAAAATCACGAATAATAATATAAAAAACATGTATTAGAGTAATAACCGTTCTCTAGTAAATCTATTTTCGTGTTTTACTGCACAATACTGGTGTTGATGTCAACAACTAAATTCTCTGTTGAACTTGTATAGGGAGAAAAAAAAAAAAAACACCAAGGAAGAAATGCCATCATTATTTCAGAGAAAGATAAGAAAGTCATTTTTCTGAAGTCTCTAACAGGAAATAACTACTGAAAATTGACCCCCATCCCTTCTCTGCTCAATGATCAGATCTTACAATAGTTCTTCCTCCCGTGGCCTTTCTTCCAAGGTAAAGAGTACAACATTCACTGCTATGGAGATGAATTTGTACTTCTGAATTGAAAAAGAAGTTGGTTGCACTGGTTTATGAAGAGATAGGAATGAAGCAGCTCAGGCACGTATTCGTATTTGAGGATTCGAGGGCCCTGACCCAACATCAAGATCAGTAGTATTTTATTTATTTATTTTTTAAAAGGCAAATCTCTTTCTTGGCCAAAGTTAACACAGCTTACCAAAAATCGAACTATCATCTTTATAAACATCTTTTTATAAACAACATTTAGTTTTTCTAAGGAAGAATGCTCAAATTTTAAATTTGCCTTTCATTTGCAGAGAAGAGTTGCAGAAACTGAATGCATACTGCAAGCTAGTACAACGACACAGCAATGTAGACCAGAATATCCAACTTGCTGTTCTACCGGTTATTTTCTCCAACAGACGAGGAAAAAAAAAAACACACAAACTCTGCAGAACATTCAGGTCAGGGTTGTTTTTGCCACAGAAAAGTGTGTAAGAGATACGAAGGTAGAGCCTGAAAAGTGAAGTAACTCTTTTGCACTCAAGCCAGAGAATCATGCCACAAAAACAAAACTCTTACCAAAGATTTTATCTGAGTTTGAATAGACAAGTTGTGACGACAGAGGTTTGCAAGGAGTCCCAAACATGGTATCGTTAACTCATCCTCAGAGGATTGACTTAAAAGAAAAACGCAAAAATTCAGACAAAGATATTTTTATTAAAGCAGCAAAATTTCGTTACGAGAATTTGTGAGTTGGGGGACAGGGTGGTTGGGGGGCTTTTGATTTTGGTTTGAGTTTCAAGGTTTGTTTTTTTTTTTTTAATTAGACACCATCCCACCAAGCAAAGCAAAATCGGATTGCAACCCTCATAGTGTGGCAGTTTTTAACTGAACTCACCTGTAAAAAAACAGTGTCAGAGATCAGTACTATCAAAGGTCCTTTATTGCAGGTGCTTTTAATAGTCATTAGACTTCTTACAAGGACATTTGCACAAAATTCTAACATAAGTCTGCTTCTCATGACAGGAAGGAATTTCCTCCTGGCTTTTCTCTTTGTGAGCTCCCTGTCCTGGAGGTGTGGGAGTGGGCTAAGAGACCAATTAATATTCAGTCACCTGGTCTCACAATCACTGCATTTGACAACTTAACAACATAGTCTTCAGAGAGAAATCTCTGTTAACTCCAGAACAAAAACACCACAGCTCACTCTAGAGACCAGGTTACTGCAACATGCTAACGGACTTCAGAAAGTTCAGACACTTGGCCAGATGTTTCCCATAAGAAAAGATAACTGAGTACACACTTACACGTGATGCATTAGAAATGAAATTAATTCATCAATGTTGGCACCAGGGCAAAAGACTGGAACATTGTAGGTTAGCCTCTGCAGCAACTGAATACTCTGAGGAAACAAAAAGCTATTCATGTATGTCTTTCCTAGAGAGCATCTCACTGACGAATGTTACAAGTTACAGAACCTTAAACTGAAAGGACAAATAACAAGATGCCACGACTGAATTACTGAATTAATATTCAGACTTGAATTATTTAGAAATAACTAAATACCTTAACTAGAGAATAACCTTCCAAGCTCTCGTGCAGTCACTTCTTGAAATGACTTCAAAACCAGATCTTTTTGCTTGGTTGGTTTCTGGGTTTGTGGTTGTTTTTTTTTTTTAAATTAATTAGAGTTGCTAAGAAGTACAAGCAAGATTAGAGAGAGAATACAAAGAATTCTATGCAGTGTTACAATCCTGTCATACTAGCCTCATAAAGCAAGTAAAATACAAAGCTTAGATCAACTTTTCCTCAATACGTTATTTCAGACAGAGCTTTTAAAGAGCTATAAAGCATGCCTTACACTGTTTGCATATAACAACAGTAGCCAACTATTATTAAGCATTGGTTCCTGTTACCTGCAATAAGACTGGGTCGCCAAGGTCAGTAGAGCTTCGACGAACCACTCCTGCCAGCACGCTGGTCAGGCTGTAGGTATCCTGAAGAGCTTCTCTAGTCTCATTGTCTAAAGCTGGAATTTCAGAGTTACGAACAAAACACACTATGTAATAGCAAAAGCAACTGCTGTATTGGCTACCGATCGAAGCAGCAGCCAGTTTTCTCATGTAGATTTCACAAATAACAACAAATAAATCACAGCTCTTATGCACTTGCATCTCTATCTTCCTTCTGAACTTATGGTTAATTAAAACACTAATCCTTTCCCTGAGACACTTGGACACTGAAGGAATAGCCTACCTCCTACTTACAAAGTTTGAGTTTTATTTGAGATCGGGAATCTTGCACTAAAAAGGCTTTAAAAGTTAAAAATCAATGATCCCAGTTACTTGCTTCATGCTATGGGTGGGCAAGTGGACTAAAACTGATACCTTGATAGGGTTGTCTAGCAACAGCCAAATACAAAATGCCAATTCCACTTAGGCAGGCCTGGAAAAGATGTAGCAAACAAGGATGACAGGTAAAGTTGAAGGAGGACTCCAATTCTTAAAATTCCCCAGACCCAACAGGCTGAAAAAAGTAGTTAAGAACCTCAGCAAAAAATATAATTTTACAGTGACCATTTAAAAAAAACTAAAAGGAAGCTCAAAGAGGGTAAAAGCCCCAAGAATCAGAGAAGATAATCAAGGGGCCATCATAAAGGACTCAAGTCTCAAATAACCACTCATGCATGATGAAAACTTGAGCAGTCAAGGCATAATTTTTCTCTCTGTATGTAACCTATATATATAGGTTATGGTGGCCACAGAGCTCCCTAGACAATGAAGCCTCACTTCTGTGAAGTGAGAAAAAATAATTAATCCACCCCAAGAAACAAGAAAGAGGCAGTAGATCCTATTTACTAATTGGGAAACTGAAGGCACACAAGGCCCAGGCCATTGGAGAGTCCAAATTGCCACCCAGCAAGCACTCCAGGGGGAGAACTTAGCTGAGGTGACAAAAACTGTGGATGTAACACAGCTTCTCCCTATCTTTGCATCTTCTAGACAGGTTTCTTCACTTCATTAAAAAGGGTACTCTTTTCAAGCTCCAAAAATCAAAGACCCAACAAAAGCATAATTCCTCACCCTGCTCAGCGTCGAAAAATTCTGACAAGCACGATCGTTATCATTTCCCAGTGATGACTTTAAATCTGTTTATCACTGTGATTTGACATCTTACCGGGCCTTGTATGTACAGTCAGGCGGTTCAGCCAAGTGCTCCACTACAATGAAAAACACTTCGTCTTTCACACCTTACGCTTTTCCCAAGAAGTTCATCACTCATGCCACGGAATCAGTACTTGTCTTTTCTTCCCTCTCACAGACCCAAGAGAAAAAGTTCCGATGCAAACCCTACCTAGCTGTGATAGCAAAGTAACCACAGACGAGGTTAGAGACGGGTCTGTAGTAGCATCCTCAAGGAGCTCCACTAGGCAGCTGAGACATTCACTTGGTAGAATCTGGTTTGAAGCAAATAAGCGTGTAGGCTTGAGTCCAGAGAGAACCTGGAGATGAAGGGAAAACAACCACCTCAATTACACAACTGCAACGAAGTATTTGACACAGAGGTAAAAACACAGAGTTGTATTAAACAAACGTTGTCATATTTGACAAACCGAGAACGTAAGTGCCACTCTAACGGGACATTTGTATTCACATTTGCTGAAAAAAGCAAAAAAAAAAAAGTTTGGAAAAAGGTCGAGTTTTTCATTCCTGTGATGTGTTCCCCTTTACTCTTGGAAAGTACCGAGTTTATATTGTGATTGTTTCTAAACACATTGGGGCTTCTTTTTTTTTTTTGCTTGCTGACAGCATTCCCAATAACAGCATGCCTTCTAAACTCACAGCTGTAGCAGAGCAACGCTTTGTATTTCTCTACAGACTGAACAGAAATAATCCCAGATTATTCTTCCTACACCTATGTCTTGGCACAGATAAAACATCGGGGAGATGGACGGGCCGAGCCCTCGGCAGCAAACGCCTCTGACCACCCGCTGCGTGAAATCGGCCAACTCCAGATACAAGAGCAGTTCATCATTCAGGCGCTATTTTTCAGTTGTGAAAACAAAAGACCCTTGTGGGTCAGCATGTAGGGGGTAATTAAGAAAAAAAAGTCCATTCTAAGGGACATCATACGCTTAGCCCACGCACGTTCAAACTTACCGCACACACCTGCGAAGGCACAGAAACGCCGTAAAACGACTCTAATAGAGGACAGAGAAACAGCCCGGAGACATTGCCAAGAACCGAAACGTTTCTTCTGTGCCACGGCCGCCCGCGGCCACCGGCGCCCCCGGGAACCGGTCACCGGGCGGGTTCCCGCACCGCCGGCCGCTGAGGGCCCGGCCGGGCCGGCCAAGGCGGGAGCCCGCAGCAGGGGCGAGGCGGAGCCGGCTGAAGCCCCGGCGGAGCCGGAGCCCCCGCTGCGGCCGCCCAGGGCCATGGCGGCGAAGAGGCAGCCGCGGCCGAGCCCCGAGAGGAGCCGCCCGCGGCCCCACGCCCGAGGGGACACGACCCCCACCCACACGCTCCCGGCCTCGTTCCCCCGTTGCCGCCGCGGCGCGGGACCGGCGCCGCGCTCACCTCCAAGCTGCGCTGCACAAGGGCGAGGTGAGGCGGAGTCTTGGCGGCCCGGTACTGCGCGGCTGCGGAAAGCAGCGACTTCATACAGCCCACGGCATCCATGGCGCCGCAGCAGCCCCCTCAAAGGCGCCAGCGACGAACAGCGCTCGTATTTCCCGCCGCCGCCATGTTGATACCAACAGCCACTGCAAGGGAGCGGCCGCCAGCTCCGCGGGGCGGGGCGGGCGGGAGGCAGCGCCGGCGCTCCCCTCCTTTCCCGGACAGGGACGGGGGAGGAGCCGCCGGTGGGTGTTCCTCGGCGACGGGCCCCGGAGCGTCGGGGTTGGGGCGGAGCGGAGCGGAGTCTGGCTGCTGTAGCACCTCCGAGAGAACTGGGGGGAATCGCAGACGGGCAAACGCTTCGGCGGGAACCTCCGGCTGCAAAGCTCATGTGCGCCAGAGACAGTGCAGAAAGTCAGGGAAGGAGGTTTTTCGGCAGGGGAGGCGAACGTGCCTGGGGCTTGCTGAGTTGCCAGCCCCCCGGCTCTGGAAGGCAGCCTGAGGCCGGAGCTGGCGCAGGTTGGCACGTGCGCCCGCAGCGCTCCTTTTTCCCTGGCCGGGGGGTGCCTGTCTCGTGCCCGGCAGCCTTTGGGAGCCCTTTGGTGTGGGGCTGAGGGCGGGCAGCCGGCAGGAGCCCGCCGTGCCCGCGGCTCCCTGGGGAAGAAAGAGAAAGAGGGCGAAAAGCGTGCCGGCTGCGGCTGCTGCCCCGCGAAGGGTGAGGAAGGAGGAAAGGCCAGGCGGTCCGTGCGGGGGGCCGGGATCCCCCGGGCGGGGGCCCGCGGTGGCAAAAGGCGCAGCGGGACCCGAACTCGCAACCCTTGGGCTCAGCGTCACGCGACCTGGCCCCTCCCCCACTGGCGATCCCGCTGGCCGGGCCCGCACGGCGCCGCCTACAGGCCGCACACCGCCCTGCGCCCGGACGCGCGCCCCCGCGCCCTGCGCGCCCTTTCGCCTCCGACGCGCGCCCCCGCGCCCTGCGCGCCCCCGCCGCCCGCTCCCGCCCCGCCTGCCCCCACGCCCCGCCGCCGCGGACGCTCGCCTTCCTCCACGCTTCCTTCCACGCTGCTTCCCCGACGGACACCACCTCCTGCTGCTCACACACACCTGCTCGCCGCCTCCCCAAACTCGCACACCTGGCCCGTGCCCACCCACCACTCAGCCTGGCACGCAAAGGCACCGTGCCCGGACGAATTCTTGATGAAGCGAGGGCAGGAGCTGGCCCCTTCCGCCTGGGGCGCCCCGACGGTGGCTTTACTCTTGCTTCTCAGCCCTTTCCAGCACTCAGGTCCAACACCGTTGCACCTCTCACTGCTCCACATGCACACACGCTCACACATACCTTTTTGGGATGTTGGAATGTAACTGCTGAACTGTGAAGCTTTCAACTTACATTCTCGAAACTGATGCATAGATTTCTTCCAATGTACAGGGCCTGCTAAGCGCTGTGGGACGTGTATGTAACCTCTTTTTGTTATTCTGTTAACAATATACATTCCTGTAAATCACAGCTCAATATCGTGAATGAGTTTCTTTGCATTCTGGGTCCTTGCTACCTCTTTTGAATCCTTGATTGTTGGCACGCCCTGTGCTTCAGCTGACTGCCTCTGAGGTATCGCCTGAGAAGTCACGGGAGCGTGGGCATGGATGCACCCTTGCGTCTCAATGCAGCATCTGGAGCTGCAGCCGCCTCCGCCGCGTTGTCCGTCTGAGTTCAATGCACGGCTCCCAGCTTTAACCAGAGCAACTGCCAGCAAAAAAGCACCGCAGCTCAGCCTCTCGTCTCCATTGGCTTTGAGTAATCGTCTATTCAGCCATCAGGAATCACGCAGTTGGGCTCCTGAGGCACCGCCTGGGATCCCCCGTCCCTCGTCCTTTTCCTAAGGTTGAACATCAGCCTGACTGACTGAGCAGCAGGGGACTGCTGGGAGTCTCTCTTCAGAAAGCCCGTAGTGTTCCGCGCTGTTAAACACCAGGCTGCTGGAGTTGGGATGTCTCAGCACAGCAGCCACTCGGTCTGACCCGAGCGGCAACCAGCTACCAGGCAGGCTGCTGAATTGTGCGAGGAGACACATCGGCATCTGTGCTTCTACACAGCGAGGATTGATTTTTTTCTCTCCAATGGTAGCATTTTTCATGGAAAACTACTTTTGTTGCAATTCATGATTTTTGGACACATATGTTAGTATTTTTGGCAATGCCAAAATTATTTAATATTCCTAGTTTTTGTCTCCTTCATGCTACAAGTACCAGTTCAGCCTGGCAACAAAACCTGTTAGCTCTGCTAAATTCATAATGAAGTGCAAAGCACTGAAGCATCTAACAGCCCTTTAACAAATCATAATGTGAAAGACACATAGTGAGAAAGAAATCCAACTGGTATTACCCATCAAAAGACATAAATAATTTGTGATAGATATTAAACAAGCACACAGTCAACGTAAATGTCTTCCTCAAGTTTTCAAATGGAGAGGGCATTGGTACTAGGGACCGGCAGAATCAGGACATAGGTTCCAATTCTGGCTTGGGTTGCTAATTGCAGGCTACCTTCAGAACAAATATATACATTAAGTATTCAAAGTGAGGGGAAGATTAAAGCAAATTCTTACATTAAAAAACAAATAAAAAACCCATACATATTACAATACAGAGATAATGGCAGTGGCAAATGAAATGTGGTAAGCATTCTCATATGTACACTACCTATTAAAAAAAAAAAGGATGTGTTCATACTGATATACATGTAGAACTTGCACTCCTCTTGTATTCTGCCAGAACCATTCATCAATGTTAGAAATATTTCAAACCGTTTTCATGTTCTTGATTAATTCTTTATGGCATGGATTTAACATAGCCTTTCGGTTTTCATTTAGATTATTCCAAACTACAGGATAATACTCATATTTCTTGACATAGCTGAAATATTATCCACTTATCCAACAATGAGGTAACACGAATAATGAATAAAATAACAGTTTAGAGCTTGAACAGAGTTTAGAGGCTTTTAGGCATCCTGTGATGCCAACAGAATTTTTATTGTGTCATTTTTATCAACATATATCAGTTCTGCCATAAACTTCTGCTTTATGCACATTCACTGATTGTGTTTGTATTGCTGCTTTCTAACAGACTGTTCATTTTAGCAGCAGACATCTTGAACAGTTTGCTGACTAAAAAACCAAACCACACATATATGCACACAGACACCCCCTCCTCCCCCCATATGTATGTGTATGTATGCATGTGTCTGTTATAAAAATTAATTATTTTATTGCTGAACAAATAGATACAGTAGCTTGTAGAGGAGCTACAATAGTGTTGATAACACCTCCCTGTTTTGGCTGCTGCTGAGCCGTGCCCACAAAGTCTTGAGGTTGTCTCTACTCTCGCAGCGAACAGGCTGGAGGTGTGCAAGATGCTGGGAGGGGACAGAGCCAGGACAGCGGACTTGGATTGACCAAAGGGCTATCCCACCCCATTGGTGGGGGGACGTTCGTGGTTACGGCATTTGTCTTCTCAAGAAGCCATTACGTGGGCTCAGGCCTGCTTCCAAGAAGAGGTGGCTAAACATCTGCCTCCTGATGGAAAGCAGTGACTAAACTCCTTCTTTGCTTTGCTTCAATGCACAACTTGGCTTCACCTGTTAAAGTGTCTTTTATCTTGATCCAGGAGTTTCCTCATGTTTACTCTTCATGTTCTCTTCCTCCCTGCCTGTCCAGCTAAGGGAGGGAGGGAGCGACCTGCTGGGTGGGTGCGTAGCTGCTGGCCACGGTCGACCTACCACATTCTAGAAAGCTCATGGCTGAATCTGACCCTTTAAAAAAACCCCAATCAATCTCCCCTCCGCCATCAAGATATTATTTCAGTCTATTATTTTAGTAAGCCAAAACAATCTGACTGAAAAATTTCAAGATCAGAACTCTTATTTCGCATTCTTGGCAAAACCTTGTAAAAGGAAAATCGAGTTTGAAAAAACTAAAAGTGTTTGAGTTATTATCTGCTGATAGACAGGACAGCAAACCCCAGTAGAGTGGCTATAGGCCAAAATACATTATTTTTTGTCAACACATCATTCTTCTTCATGAGAAATGGTCTTTCGTACTCCGTCCAAACCACTGATAAGCAAGAAATTACTAGCTTACGAGAGCTCAGTGTGTCCTTTATGGAGTGAGTTCCTCAATCCACTTAACCGCTACTTAATTAATGTCAGTCCTGTTGGCTGTCCTACTACAAGCAGAGGAGTGAGCCAGCTTTTTAAGTGGCCTCTCACCTTGCCTAGGGATTTGATTGATGCTGTCAGCTCTTACACTTATTCAGGCAATGAGCAGCATTATCTGAGGTCATCGTTCCAGGTGTATTCCAGATGTGATCATGTACCAGACTTTTTCAACCTACAATATGTTTGATTTGACCAGAGTATAGCTAGAGATGTATATGATACTGGACATATACTAAAGAGCACGTATGACATTAGGGACTCAACAGTGGGCTGAGTCTCTGACTCCTGCTGCTGAAAACAAACACTGTGATGGATGGAAGAGATACCACATTTTTAACAAAGCGTGAGCCTGGAAACGTCCGCAAACAGCAGAGAGTATTAAAGTCATGAGAAGCTGTGCAGGAAAACTGAATGAGACAGAGATAGGAAAGCAAAACAGAAGAGAGCCTAGAGTTTGCAAAATGAGAGGACATTTCATATCTTGAACTAGAAGATTACTCTAACCAGGGGTTTCAAAGAACTTATGAGCTAAACCTGACACAGGCCTTTACAGAAGAATAATTTGATTCCACAGACATCCCATCCTCTCATCTATCTTCTTATCCTCCTCTTGAGCAATAACTCCCTAAACTTCATTTTGCAGTTGTATCGCAAGAAGGCTGTTGAATTCTTGGAGAGATGTTAGCAGAAAATGGCCTCCAGTCACCAGCACCCAGAAAACGACTGCACAGGTCCTACTTCTGAGAAAAGTATTCTTCCTTGGCATTTCCCAGGGTTTTAGTTACTATTCTTTTTAACAATATGCAGGTGTTTGAACATTCAGGCTACTGATGGCTTTGGATATATTTTGACAGCAGAAACAAAAGCTTTACCAGATATCACAATGGCAGCTATTTGGGAGACAAACTGGAGATCATGACCATGATCAAAAAAGGCAGTAAAGCTGCAAAGAAATATACACCACAAATAAGACGGGGAGAATGCGGGGAGGGCACAGGGACCACTCTCTCAATACAAGTTCTTTTAACTGGTATGCATGTTAATCAGAAGGACTTCAGCTGTAGCTACATGAATTGAGATGACATGAGAGGCAGAATCTTAGGCTGAAAACCTAGCTCAGGGGAGCCACCTGCGCATAAATTAATAGTTAATCTGGGAATCAACTGCTTTGTTCTGCCAAAAAAGCTACTATGGACTGAGATCAGGACAAGACTTCCAGTTAGAATAGATTTACTTTAATTCGAAGAGTTGCATCACTGGGATGCATCTTTTGCTTTTCTCTTCCTTGAGACACTTGTGGAAATTCACATGTTCCTGGCTCAAGAGCCTTTTATAAATGTGGGTGTTCATTCTGTGCATATAGACATAGAAATGAGAAAAATCAGAGACTGATCATTTTTGAAACTCATTCTTTACTGATAATCTAAATTTTGAAAGGTTACTGCTTGGATAGTATTTGGCTACTGTACATTTTACTAAATAAACATGAAATAAACATAAACATGAAACTTCTGTTTCCACATTAACTACTAAATGTTTATCAACAGCTGCATATGGTACAAATTAATAAAGTGCCTAGTCTGGGCACAGGGGAGATCCAGTGGCAGAAAAGCAGGGCGAGAGGAGTTTTTTTAGGGAGAATGACATGTTGAACCAAAGGGAGAAGGTCTGAACTGAGGCACTGTCAGAGACCTGCGACAGCTTTGGATGAAAGTAGCCATGTGCTGTGGAGGAAGACGTATCAGCAGAGCCGTGCACCTTTTTCCCTGGCCGGGGGGGTGCCTGTCTCGTGACCGTCAGCCTTTGGGAGCCCTTTGGTGTGGGGCTGAGGGCGGGCAGCCGGCAGGAGCCCGCCGTGCCCGCGGCTCCCTGGGGAAGAAAGAGAAAGAGGGCGAAAAGCGTGCCGGCTGCGGCTGCTGCCCCGCGAAGGGTGAGGAAGGAGGAAAGGCCAGGCGGTCCGTGCGGGGGGCCGGGATCCCCCGGGCGGGGGCCCGCGGTGGCAAAAGGCGCAGCGGGACCCGAACTCGCAACCCTTGGGCTCAGCGTCACGCGACCTGGCCCCTCCCCCACTGGCGATCCCGCTGGCCGGGCCCGCACGGCGCCGCCTACAGGCCGCACACCGCCCTGCGCCCGGACGCGCGCCCCCCGCGCCCTGCGCGCCCTTTCGCCTCCGACGCGCGCCCCCGCGCCCTGCGTGCCCCCGCCGCCCGCTCCCGCCCCGCCTGCCCCCACGCCCCGCCGCCGCGGACGCTCGCCTTCCTCCACGCTTCCTTCCACGCTGCTTCCCCGACGGACACCACCTCCTGCTGCTCACACACACCTGCTCGCCGCCTCCCCAAACTCGCACACCTGGCCCGTGCCCACCCACCACTCAGCCTGGCACGCAAAGGCACCGTGCCCGGAAGAATTCTTGATGAATTCTTGTTTTCCATAGCAAGTGGATGAGCATCTCTGCCCCTGGATCAGCTAATCTGAGAGGTGTGCATCAGTTTGTGCACCAGTCATGTTAGGGTCTAAGCAATGTTTAAGTTACAGTTCTAATCCACAAGTTGTCTTGAAACAGCATTGAGAGTTCCAGTGTTGATTGCCTCCAGGTTTAGGACAGTTTTGCTCTGCCTAGTCAACCGCGGACAGACAGTCCAGTCTCTGAAGCAATTCTGAGCCAATACATATTCACCATCCCATTTGCTACCTGAAGACAACTCTTGCTTTCACCTCTGCAAGCCAGTATCTGTTGTACCATTGCTGCCACCCCTACAGTTTAACTATTACGTTTATTAATGCACAAGTTAAAGTCAAATGCACTAAACACTAAAGAGTTTTTTTAACAGTTTTTGACACTAAAAACCCACAGAGGCTAGCTGGAAGTCACATGCTTTTTCATATGCCTGCCCAGAACACCGTCGACAGACAAAAAAGCACATCTACAAGCTATCACTAGGTAGATCTGCTTTGCCCTTAAAACAAAAAAAGAAGAAACAGAAAGCAAATGTGTTAGTGTGGCACCGAGCTTAACCTTTATGCCAGCTTTGCATCTGCCCACCATGCAGTCTGTCGATGCGCCTTCTTCTGCATCGGTAGTTCAAACTCATCACACACACCTAAGTAGCTCTTCACTTTCTCACCTGCCTCTACTTTATGAGATCTCAACAACCATCTTCCCATGTCAGGGACTATCTTCCTCTCTGCCAGGATCCACATTTGTCCCTTCCAACAGGGAAGGCATGTCCTTTCACTCCCATGCTCCCTTCCCTCTCCGCATCCCCTACCTTGTCTCCTTCCACAACATACTGAGGGCAGGTTCCTGCAGCTCTCTCCGTGAGGGATCTGTTTGTCCCCCACTCGCCATTTCTCTTCTCCTTACTCTGTCATTTCATGGAACTCCTTTCTTCTACCCACCAACCCCACAGTACACCATTTCCCTCTCCCTTTTTCTCCCTTCTCCTTTGATTTCTTTCAAAAGAAACACGTTTTTGATTATTGATAAAAACATTTTTTCTGATATTTTTTAATTAATTAGATGTAATATTAATTTTTTTTATGTCACGCTCAAACACATCGTCAAGGAGAGTGTAAAACCTCATCAAGTCAAGAGTTACTAGTGTATAAACTTTGAATGCATTAGGAACAGATCAATTATATTTGAAAAGTGTAAAACAGGCTTCTTGAAAGCAAAATAAAAGTGCTATTCCCTACAGGGAGATAAAATGATACAATTTTAACTTAATTAAAGTTAAGAACTAGAAGTAGCCATTTTCTGTGACAGTCTTGTTCATGGACCTGTCGCATCAATGTTCTTAAATCAGATAAAATTCCTCTGAAGCATAAGGCTAGCTTTCATCAGACAGAAAGCCTATGAAGAAGGAACTGGTTTGTAACTTGCTGTGAGACTTTCCACTGTCTCCACAGTGCTACTAACTCATCTTCAGTGGATTGAATTAAAAGAAAAATCCAGACAAAGATATTTTTATTAAAGCAGCAAAATTTAGTTACGAGAATTTGTGAGTTGGGGGACAGGGTGGTTGGGGGACTTTTGATTTTGGCTTGAGTTTCAGGGGTTTATTTTGTTTTTTAATTAGACACCATCCCACCAAGCAAAGCAAAATCGGATTGCAACCCTCATAGTGTGGCAGTTTTTAACTGAACTCACCTGTAAAAAAACAGTGTCAGAGATCAGTACTATCAAAGGTCCTTGTTGCAGCCCAAGTGTTAACAGTAAGGAATGTGTATCAGCGAATATAAAAAGAACACTGTCCTTGAGATAAGAAGGTAGGTTGAAGCTGTGGAAAACACACTGTCCCTGGGAAAAAAAAACAAGAAGGATGAAACTATGAAAAACAAGATTCTGAGCAAAACATACTAACTGCAAAAATATTAAAATATTGTAACAAATATAGAAATCTGTATCCAATCACCGTGTGTATCATACTCGTGCTTGTCGCGTGAACAGTAGTGTTAGACCAATTAGCTTGTTAAGTACAGCGCATGAAAGCGTGCACAGAACCGAGCTATGCTATAAAAAGAGCAGTATCACAGAATAAAGCTGAAGCCTTTTTACTCATCATATTGATGCGTCTTGCTTCCCCGTCTTCGGCCGCAACAGGTCCTTTATTGCAGGTGCTTTTAATAGTCATTAGACTTCTTACAAGGACATTTGCACAAAATTCTAACATAAGTCTGCTTCTCATGACAGGAAGGAATTTCCTCCTGGCTTTTCTCTTTGTGAGCTCCCTGTCCTGGAGGTGTGGGAGTGGGCTAAAAGACCAATTAATATTCAGTCACCTGGTCTCACAATCACTGCATTTGACAACTTAACAACATAGTCTTCAGAGAGAAATCTCTGTTAACTCCAGAACAAAAACACCACAGCTCACTCTAGAGACCAGGTTACTGCAACATGCTAACGGACTTCAGAAAGTTCAGACACTTGGCCAGATGTTTCCCGTAAGAAAAGATAACTGAGTACACACTTACACGTGATGCATTAGAAATGAAATTAATTCATCAATGTTGGCACCAGGGCAAAAGACTGGAACATTGTAGGTTAGCCTCTGCAGCAACTGAATACTCTGAGGAAACAAAAAGCTATTCACGTATGTCTTTCCTAGAGAGCATCTCACTGACGAATGTTACAAGTTACAGAACCTTAAACTGAAAGGACAAATAACAAGACGCCACGACTGAATTAATATTCAGACTCTGCAACATAACAATCACATAGGCTGCTACAAGCACATTGAGTAACGACCCACCACACTGATGAACTTACTAAAAGCCCAAAGTCAGGAACAAGATTTCATGTGGACACAGGAGTTACCTTTTTAGCCCATCCAATCCTCCCCTTCACCTTAGCAGCAAGTTCTCCATTCTGCTAGGGAGACAGGGACTTTGTCTAGATTGAAAGATCTAGAGGTCTCACCAAAACCCAAAAAGCACTTTGCAACCTCTTGCAGAAAGTATTCAGGCGCTATTTTTAAGTTGTGAAAACAAAAGACCCTTGTGGGTCAGTATGTAGGGGATAATTAAGAAAAAAAAGTCCATTCTAAGGGACATCATACGCTTAGCCCACGCGCGTTCAAACTTACCGCACACACCTGCGAAGGCACAGAAACGCCGTAAAACGACTCTAATAGAGGACAGAGAAACAGCCCGGAGACATTGCCAAGAACCGAAACGTTTCTTCTGTGCCACGGCCGCCCGCGGCCGCCGGCGCCCCCGGGAACCGGTCACCGGGCGGGTTCCCGCACCGCCGGCCGCTGAGGGCCCGGCCGGGCCGGCCAAGGCGGGAGCCCGCAGCAGGGGCGAGGCGGAGCCGGCTGAGGCCCCGACGGCGCTGGAGCCCCCGCTGCGGCCGCCCAGGGCCATGGCGGCGAAAAGGCAGCCGCGGCCGAGCCCCGAGAGGAGCCGCCCGCGGCCCCACGCCCGAGGGGACACGACCCCCACCCACACGCTCCCGGCCTCGCCCCCCGTTGCCGCCGCGGCGCGGGACCGGCGCCGCGCTCACCTCCAAGCTGCGCTGCACAAGGGCGAGGTGAGGCGGAGTCTTGGCGGCCCGGTACTGCGCGGCTGCGGAAAGCAGCGACTTCATACAGCCCACGGCATCCATGGCGCCGCAGCAGCCCCCTCAAAGGCGCCAGCGACGAACAGCGCTCGTATTTCCCGCCGCCGCCATGTTGATACCAACAGCCACTGCAAGGGAGCGGCCGCCAGCTCCGCGGGGCGGGGCGGGAGGCAGCGCCGGCGCTCCCCTCCTTTCCCGGACAGGGACGGGGGAGGAGCCGCCGGTGGGTGTTCCTCGGCGACGGGCCCCGGAGCGGAGTCTGGCTGCTGTAGCACCTCCGAGAGAACTGGGGGGAATCCCAGACGGGCAAACGCTTCGGCGGGAACCTCCGGCTGCAAAGCTCATGTGCGCCAGAGACAGTGCAGAAAGTCAGGGAAGGAGGTTTTTCGGCAGGGGAGGCGAACGTGCCTGGGGCGTGCTGAGTCTTCCAGCCCCCCGGCTCTGGAAGGCAGCCTGAGGCCGGAGCTGGCGCAGGTTGGCACGTGCGCCCGCAGCGCTCCTTTTTCCCTGGCCGGGGGGTGCCTGTCTCGTGCCCGGCAGCCTTTGGGAGCCCTTTGGTGTGGGGCTGAGGGCGGGCAGCCGGCAGGAGCCCGCCGTGCCCGCGGCTCCCTGGGGAAGAAAGAGAAAGAGGGCGAAAAGCGTGCCGGCTGCGGCTGCTGCCCCGCGAAGGGTGAGGAAGGAGGAAAGGCCAGGCGGTCCGTGCGGGGGGCCGGGATCCCCCGGGCGGGGGCCCGCGGTGGCAAAAGGCGCAGCGGGACCCGAACTCGCAACCCTTGGGCTCAGCGTCACGCGACCTGGCCCCTCCCCCACTGGCGATCCCGCTGGCCGGGCCCGCACGGCGCCGCCTACAGGCCGCACACCGCCCTGCGCCCGGACGCGCGCCCCCGCGCCCTGCGCGCCCCCGCCGCCCGCTCCCGCCCCGCCTGCCCCCACGCCCCGCCGCCGCGGACGCTCGCCTTCCTCCACGCTTCCTTCCACGCTGCTTCCCCGACGGACACCACCTCCTGCTGCTCACACACACCTGCTCGCCGCCTCCCCAAACTCGCACACCTGGCCCGTGCCCACCCACCACTCAGCCTGGCACGCAAAGGCACCGTGCCCGGACGAATTCTTGATGAAGCGAGGGCAGGAGCTGGCCCCTTCCGCCTGGGGCGCTCCGACGGTGGCTTTACCCTTGCTTCTCAGCCCTTTCCAGCACTCAGGTCCAACACCGTTGCACCCCTCACTGCTCCACATGCACACGCGCTCACACATACCTTTTTGGGATGTTGGAATGTAACTGCTGAACTGTGAAGCTTTCAACTTACATTCTCGAAACTGATGCATAGATTTTTTCCAAAGTACGGGGCCTGCTAAGCGCTGTGGGACGTGTATGTAACCTCTTTTTGTTATTCTGTTAACAATATACATTCCTGTAAATCACATCTCAATATCGTGAATGAGTTTCTTTGCATTCTGGGTCCTTGCTACCTCTTTTGAATCCTTGATTGTTGGCACACCCTGTGCTTCAGCTGACTGCCTCTGAGGTATCGCCTGAGAAGTCACGGGAGCGTGGGCATGGATGCACCCTTGCGTCTCAATGCAGCATCTGGAGCTGCAGCCGCCTCCGCCGCGTTGTCCGTCTGAGTTGAATGCACGGCTCCCAGCTTTAACCAGAGCAACTGCCAGCAAAAAAGCACCGCAGCTCAGCCTCTCGTCTCCATTGGCTTTGAGTAATAGTCTATTCAGCCATCAGGAATCACGCAGTTGGGCTCCTGAGGCACCGCCTGGGATCCCCCGTCCCTCGTCCTTTTCCTAAGGTTGAACATCAGCCTGACTGACTGAGCAGCAGGGGACTGCTGGGAGTCTCTCTTCAGAAAGCCCGTAGTGTTCCGCGCTGTTAAACACCGGGCTGCTGGAGTTGGGATGTCTCAGCACAGCAGCCGCTCGGTCTGACCCGAGCGGCAACCAGCTACCAGGCAGGCTGCTGAATTGTGCGAGGAGACACGTCGACATCTGTGCTTCTACACAGCGAGGATTGATTTTTTTCTCTCCAATGGTAGCATTTTTCATGGAAAACTACTTTTGTTGCAATTCATGATTTTTGGACACATATGTTAGTATTTTTGGCAATGCCAAAATTATTTAATATTCCTAGTTTTTGTCTCCTTCATGCTACAAGTACCAGTTCAGCCTGGCAACAAAACCTGTTAGCTCTGCTAAATTCATAATGAAGTGCAAAGCACTGAAGCATCTAAAAGTCCTTTAACAAATCATAATGTGAAAGACACATAGTGAGAAAGAAATCCAACTGGTATTACCCATCAAAAGACATAAATAATTTGTGAAAGATATTAAACAAGCACAAACAAGCACACAGTCAACGTAAATGTCTTCCTCAAGTTCTCAAATGGAGAGGGAATTGGTACTAGGGACCGGCAGAATCAGGACATAGGTTCCAATTCTGGCTTGGGCTGCTAATTGCAGACTACCTTCAGAACAAATAAATATATCAAGTATTTAAAGTGAGTGGTAAGATTTAAGCAAATTCTTATATTAAAAAACAAATAAAAAACCCATACATATTACAATACAGAGATAATGGCAGTGGCAAATGAAATGTGGTAAGCATTCTCATATGTACAGTACCTATTAAAAAAAAAAAAAGGATGTGTTCATACTGATATACATGTAGAACTTGCACTTCTCTTGTATTCTGCCAGAACCATTCATCAATGTCAGAAATATTTCAAACCATTTTCATGTTCTTGATTAATTCTTTATGGCATGGATTTAACACAGCCTTTTGGTTTTCATTTAGATTATTCCAAACTACAGGATAATACTCATATTCCTTGACATAGCTGAAATATTATCCACTTATCCAACAATGAGGTAACACAAATAATGAATAAAATAACAGAGTTTAGAGCTTGAACAGAGTTTAGAGGCTTTTAGGCATCCTGTGATGCCAACAGAATTTTTACTGTGTGTCATTTTTATCAATGTATATCAGTTTTGCCATAAACTTCTGCTTTATGCACATTCACTGATTGTGTTTGTATTGCTGCTTTCTAACAGACTGTTCATTTTAGCAGCAGACATCTTGAACAGTTTGCTGACTAAAAAACCAAACCACACATATACGCACACAGATACCCCCTCCTCCCCCCATATGTATGTGTATGTATGCATGTGTCTGTTATAAAAATTAATTATTTCATTGCTGAACAAATAGATACAGCAGCTTGTAGAGAATCTATCGGGAGACAATACAGCTGCTCTGACAGTCTGCAAAAGGAGGAGACTAATTCCAGAGGTACAGACCCACAGCGGAGAATGCCCAGCTGGCAGCTGTCCCCAGCTGACCTGTTGTGCTCCGGCACTGCCTGAAATGGCAGCTTCCCAAAACGTCAGGTTGCAGATCAGTCACGGTAAGACAGTGACATAATCACTGTCATCAACTTCTGTAAAGAAATCAATTAAAAAAGGAAAGGGTGATATTGCAAATGGCTCCTCTGAAACCCACGGTAAGCAGGATACCCTGTGGCTGTGTTGCTGGGCAGGTCTCCTTATCTTACCCCTGGAACCCGTAAGCATTAGCAGAAGGTCAACCAGAGAACTCTCTGGTTCCAAAGCTATGATCCAGAGCACAAGGCTATATGCTTCTTATTTTCAACATACTAACTTAGAAAATTAGTAATGTTGTAATACAAATCCCTACAAACCACAAGCTGGCTGGCTTCCCCCTCCCCTCCCCAGTATCTTAAAAATAACTGAGTTAGATTTTGGTGTAAAAATAGGTTTCAACCTGAACAATGAAGGTAAAGGACAGCCTCAGCTCCCAGTGAAGTACAAGGCTCCGGCAACTTGGCAGAACCACGTTGGGTAAAACCAGTCCTCAGCCTTCCCTAGCATAGAATCGTCCACACCCACAAAGCAGTGAGCTGTGGGCAACATCACGCTTTGCCTTCTGTATCTCTTGCAATTTTAACTTGTTAATTTGTAGTGGATGAGGGTATGTAACCTGTGAGCTGGGAATAACTGTTTTCCAGTGAACATATGAGAGAAGGAAGGACGTTGAACTGATGTCCCTGCAAGCTGATCCCAGAGGACACATAGCAACTATTCACCACAAACCTGTCAATACATTCATCTTAAAAAAAAAAAAAAACCCCACAAAGGCAGAGCTAAATTTCTCACCAGCATAAATGCTGTCCCTTCCTGACTTGAACCTCTGGCTTCGTTGGGAGGCCTTTGTTTTCTGTACTGGGTAGCGGAGGTGTGTTACTAGTCCTTGATTTGGCTTTTCGTAAGTGTATATTAGGTCCTTTAACGTTCTGAAGATCCTCTCTGGAACACCTTCAGAAGTCTGCAAGGAAAGGAAAATAAAGTTTGTTTGCAACTGCCCTTTGCGTAGAGTCCCCTAAAGGGAAGGAACGATAGGTTGTTTCTTGTTTACCGAGGAGCTGTTTTGTGAACAGCTTTGGAGAGAGAATGTTGTGCTGTCCTTAAAACACTAGAGACACCTGCTCAGGGTGGAGTTACGGCACTAAGTGTAACCTCCCTCCCCATCGTTTTTTTTGAAAGAAGAACATCAGTTTAAGGTACTGGCTCAGATGTGTGCTGCAGCAACCCACTACAGCAGTGTTGGAGAGCGACAGTAACACAGACTGCCCTCCGGTCTTACAGCACAAGTTTAGGGCCAACACATTTAGTTCTCACTTAAAATGTTGTGTTTAAACAACTACGTGACAAGCAGAAGCCAAACATCTTACAAAATATCAGCACTGTCAAGCCAAGGACATGTGCAGAGGCAGTGGATGTGTCTGGGGATCCATATGAAAGTCCCCAGCACCAGCTGTCACTTTTAGGCAGGAGTTCGTTATTTGTCCAGCTTTGGGACCTGCACTGGAGACTCCTGAGGCCGAACACGGAGGACAGCACTCCGAAGTGGGGGAACAGCGTCCTCACAAACTGCTTTTTAGTGTGTGGGTTCACACAGCTGGGCTGAGCTGCTTCCATGGCACAGCGTCCCTGTGAGCTGCATGGAGATTTTGCAACGCTGGTGACTTCAGGGCAGTGACAGCTGGTGAGCGTATTAATCAGGTGAGCGTATTAATCAGCCCGAATCACAGCGAGGGTCCTCCTACCAGTCCTTGAAAGTGAACGGGGCTTTGGTTTTACTTCATTCGCTATCTGACGAAGAAACATGTCTTTATTTTTTTCGTTTTTCTGCATCCTTCATCTTCCACTCAGCCCTGTACGGACAGGCTGCCACTGCCTCTGTGTGCTGGGTCTGGCTGCGACATAGTTAACTTTCTTCACAGCAGCCCGTATAGTGCTGTGTTTTGAATTTGTGACTAAAATAGTGTTGATAACACCTCCCTGTTTTGGCTGCTGCTGAGCTGTGCCCACAAAGCCTTGAGGTTGTCTCTACTCTCGCAGCGAGCAGGCTGGAGGTGTGCAAGATGCTGGGAGGGGACAGAGCCAGGACAGCGGACTTGGATTGACCAAAGGGCTATCCCACCCCATTGGTGGGGACGTTCGTGGTTACGGCATTTGTCTTCTCAAGAAGCCATTATGTGCGCTCAGGCCTGCTTCCAAGAGGTGGCTAAACATCTGCCTCCTGATGGAAAGCAGTGACTAAACTCCTTCTTTGCTTTGCTTCAATGCACAACTTTGCTTCACCTGTTAAAGTGTCTTTTATCTTGATCCAGGAGTTTCCTCATGTTTACTCTTCATGTTCTCTTCCTCCCTGCCTGTCCAGCTAAGGGAGGGAGGGAGCGACCTGCTGGGTGGGTGCGTAGCTGCTGGCCGCGGTTGACCTACCACATTCTAGAAAGCTCATGGCTGAATCTGACCCTTAAAAAAAAACCCCAATCAATCTCCCCTCCGCCATCAAGATATTATTTCAGTCTATTATTTTAGTAAGCCAAAACAATCTGACTGAAAAATTTCAAGATCAGAACTCTTATTTTGCATTCTTGGCAAAACCTTGTAAAAGGAAAATCGAGTTTGAAAAAACTAAAAGTGTTTGAGTTATTATCTGCTGATAGACAGGACAGCAAACCCCAGTAGAGTGGCTATAGGCCAAAATACATTATTTTTTGTCAACACACCATTCTTCTTCATGAGAAATGGTCTTTCGTACTCGGTCCAAACCACTGATAAGCAAGAAATTACTAGCTTACGAGAGCTCAGTGTGTCCTTTATGGAGTGAGTTCCTCAATCCACTTAACCGCTACTTAATTAATGTCAGTCCTGTTGGCTGTCCTACTACAAGCAGAGGAGTGAGCCAGCTTTTTAAGTGGCCTCTCACCTTGCCTAGGGATTTGATTGATGCTGTCAGCTCTTACACTTATTCAGGCAATGAGAGGCATTATCTGAGGTCATCGTTCCAGGTGCCTCAGAGTCGCACAGAATTATAGATAGGTCCCTTTAAATCAGAAAGATCGCTGTACTATTCCAAATCCCTACAAGATGCTGGGTGCAATGGCAGAGCTTTCAAATAGAAAAAGCTAATTAAGAACAGGAGCAAGTAATGAAAGTGATACATTCTTCTTCAGTGCTATCAAAAATAAATGGTCAAATCAGAAATCAGCTGGTCAACAAATAACAGATCCACTTAGGTTATGAAGGAATTCTGCAAAGATAATTGCCATTTCTTAGCTCATATGTTAGAAGTATAACGTTAAAAAGTCAAGAATTTAGTAGAGAAGAAAGCAAACTTGGAAATATCTTCTTAAGTAATGTGTTCTTGTTATAGTTTTTTTAAATCAAGGCAATGATCTTTAGTGCAATCTTTGCAGATGAAATGAGAGTAACTCACCTGAATTCTAAAATATCCTGGATGTTCCCTGAAGATGCGGTAAGTGTAGATCAGTTCTTCAAAGCTGTGAAAAACATGGTTGTATACATCATGCTTTTTATCAACTGTCAGACCACTGCAACTTGCTTAGACTGCTACAGCTGATCTTGACTGTCAGGTTTCGTTTTTGTTTGTTTGCTTGTATATCTGAAAGCAAACTGCAATACAATGAAAGACTAAAACCAAAGAAACACATCTAAAGGGATGCCTGATGCTAAATAGCATCAATTTTATATATACATATGCATTCACTTTTCCATTTGATTCATGTATCAGAACTTTCAAAATACTTGAGATTCTCTAAGTCATATGTTTAATTGTCTGTTAAAATAAGATAAAATAAGCCAAATTAAGTCAATCATGTTGTTTTCTTAAGCCTCAGAAACCCAAATATAACTTTATCATGCCTTGCCAATTCAGATCTAACCCCCTGTACATTCCTATGCAGGTCTGTTTGATTTTGGACCAAATTTATGTCACTCTTCTTTGCCCTGCAGAGTTAGGCCGTGTACGATAAACGTAGCTAAGAGTGCTGTGTTCAGCCTGCAGTCACTGCACTTTACTTAGCATAGATCTCGATAAAGCACGTCCAGCCAGCTCACCTCTGCAGCAGCCAACTGCCTGAGCTGTCCTCCAGCTTCTCAGGTACATTTTCTATGCTGAGTTTTGTACCACTACAGCTCCAGTAAAATAGATCTGGTAAGTCACAACAGTGAAAATGGTTCAAGTTTATATATCCAGAAAGGGCTGGAAGTCATAGAGACTTTGAATTACTTGTTCTGAGGCAGTAAAATGCAAAATAGACCTTGCAATTCCACTGTAGGTGCCATGTAAGAGAAGAGTCCTTGATTCCACAGGGTGCCTAAGTCTTTGCTCACCGCCAGCAGAACTGCTTCACGGCACCAGAAACCACTTTGTGCAAATGTCAATGTGGGCACAAACTGCAGGCAAAGGGCTGGCACGTGCGTCATTGAGAGTTGCAGTATCTTCATCAGCAGTGAGAAGAAGGGGAGCTGTGGCCTGGTCGACTCTCAGACTTTACACTGGGTTGGACTGATTATCAGACAACCTTTTCGCAATGGAAAGACATGTTATACGTACCTCTCTTTCAAAAATGGAGCTATAAGGAAGACCTCAATAGCTACAAAGACAAAAATGAAGTGCCCTTCATTTCCTGAAGTCATAATCCAGGGGAAAATGGACTGGATTTCAGCTAATCACTGCATCCACAAGAAAAGCAGTCACCTTTCAAAAGGCTGATCTGCAGCTGAGAACAAGGATGAGAGATTCACCTGGGATGTGACACAGGACTGCAATGCTGTACAGAAACAAACACATTGGCATGGAGTGATGCTCTGAAAGATTGTCTTTACGAATGTCTTCTATCATATTGATAGAAGTTGGGTAGGATGTGAAGGGAGAGAGAGAGAAAGAAAACCATATTAATCTAGGTAGTGGTAAAGAATGATTCTGTAGAAAACTTTCAGTTCACCTGTTGCATGAGATTTGCCGGCATTCCTCTAAAAAAGAGAATAGATGAGAAGGTTGCCACAGCATACAGCGTGTGAAGCTGCAGGACATTTTTCATGTGATCTGCTTCCTTTGTGGGAGCCCTCATGTAGTTGTGGCACCACAAATTCGTACTGTTATTCTCCCCACACTGTCCCACACAGTGACCCCTTGAGCTGTCTGTACCTTCCAGATGTGATCATGTACCAGACTTTTTCAACCTACAATATGTTTGATTTGACCAGAGTATAGCTAGAGATGTATATGATACTGGACATATACTAAAGAGCACGTATGACATTAGGGACTCAACAGTGGGCTGAGTCTCTGACTCCTGCTGCTGAAAACAGACACTGTGATGGATGGAAGAGATACCACATTTTTAACAAAGCGTGAGCCTGGAAACGTCCGCAAACAGCAGAGAGTATTAAAGTCATGAGAAGCTGTGCAGGAAAACTGAATGAGACAGAGATAGGAAAGCAAAACAGAAGAGAGCCTAGAGTTTGCAAAATGAGAGGACATTTCATATCTTGAACTAGAAGATTACTCTAACCAGGGGTTTCAAAGAACTTATGAGCTAAACCTGACACAAGCCTTTACAGAAGAATAATTTGATTCCACAGACATCCCATCCTCTCATCTATCTTCTTATCCTCCTCTTGAGCAATAACTCCCTAAACTTCATTTTGCAGTTGTATCGCAAGAAGGCTGTAGAATTCTTGGAGAGATGTTAGCAGAAAATGGCCTCCAGTCACCAGCACCCAGAAAACGACTGCACAGGTCCTACTTCTGAGAAAAGTATTCTTCCTTGGCATTTCCCAGGGTTTTAGTTACTATTCTTTTTAACAATATGCAGGTGTTTGAACATTCAGGCTACTGATGGCTTTGGATATATTTTGACAGCAGAAACAAAAGCTTTACCAGATATCACAATGGCAGCTATTTGGGAGACAAACTGGAGATCATGACCATGATCAAAAAAGGCAGTAAAGCTGCAAAGAAATATACACCACAAATAAGGCGGGGAGAATGCGGGGAGGGCACAGGGACCAGTATCTCAATACAAGTTCTTTTAACTGGTATGCATGTTAATCGGAAGGACTTCAGCTGTAGCTACATGAATTGAGCTGTCATGAGAGACAGAATCTTAGGCTGAAAACCTAGCTCAGGGGAGCCACCTGTGTGAAATTAATAGTTAAATTAATAGTTAATCTGGGAATCAACTGCTTTGTTCTGCCAAAAAAGTTACTATGGAGTGAGATCAGGACAAGACTTCCAGTTAGAATAGATTTACTTTAATTCGAAGAGTTGCATCACTGGGATGCATCTTTTGCTTTTTTCTTCCTTGAGACACTTGTGGAAATTCACATGTTCCTGGCTCAAGAGCCTTTTATAAATGTGGGTGTTCATTCTGTACGTATAGACCTAGAAATGAGAAAAATAATACTAGAGACTGATCGTTTTTGAAACTCGTTCTTTACTGATAATCTAAATTTTGAAAGGTTACTGCTTGGATAGTATTTGGCTACTGTACTTTTTACTAAATAAACATGAAATAAACATAAACATGAAACTTCTGTTTCCACATTAACTACTAAATGTTTATCAACAGCTGCATATGGTACAAATTAATAAAGTGCCTGGTCTGGGCACAGGGGAGATCCAGTGGCAGAAAAGCAGGGCGAGAGGAGTTTTTTTTGGAGAATGACATGTTGAACCAAAAGGAGAAGGTCTGAACTGAGGCACTGCCAGAGACCTGGGACAGCTTTGGATGAAAGTAGCCATGTGCTGTGGAGGAAGACGTATCAGCAGAGCTGTGAACCATATCTGATTAGAGACAAGGCGCTTTTGAACTGGTTCCACCATCCTGACTCCCACATCCTCCCTCCATGGTAGCGCCCTCCCCTCCACAAAGCCCAATCAGTAGAGGACAAGATCACAATTGGCTGTTTTCCATAGCAAGTGGATGAGCATCTCTGCCCCTGGATCAGCCAATTTGAGAGGTGTGCATCAAGTTTGTGCACCATTATATTAAACACACTTTTACCATCCCATTTGCTACCTGAAGACAACTCTTGCTTTCACCTCTGCAAGCCAGTATCTGTTGTACCATTGCTGCCGCCCCTACAGTTTAACTATTACGTTTATTAATGCACAAGTTAAAGTCAAATGCACTAAACACTAAAGGTTTTTTTAACAGTTTTTGACACTAAAAACCCACAGAGGCTAGATGGAAGTCACATGCTTTTTCATATGCCTGCCCAGAACACCGTCGACAGACAAAAAAGCACATCTACAAGCTATCACTAGGTAGATCTGCTTTGCCCTTAAAACAAAAAAAGAAGAAACAGAAAGCAAATGTGTTAGTGTGGCACCGAGCTTAACCTTTATGCCAGCTTTGCATCTGCCCACCATGCAGTCTGTCGATGCGCCTTCTTCTGCATCGGTAGTTCAAACTCATCACACACACCTAAGTAGCTCTTCACTTTCTCACCTGCCTCTACTTTATGAGATCTCAACAACCATCTTCCCATGTCAGGGCCTATCTTCCTCTCTGCCAGGATCCACATTTGTCCCTTCCTACAGGGAAGGCATGTCCTTTCGCTCCCATGCTCCCTTCCCTCTCCGCATCCCCTACCTTGTCTCCTTCCACAACATACTGAGGGCAGGTTCCTGCAGCTCTCTCCGTGAGGGATCTGTTTGTCCCCCACTCGCCATTTCTCTTCTCCTTACTCTGTCATTTCATGGAACTCCTTTCTTCTACCCACCAACCCCACAGTACACCATTTCCCTCTCCCTTTTTCTCCCTTCTCCTTTGATTTGCTTCAAAAGAAACACATTTTTGATTATTGATAAAAACATTTTCTGATGTTTTTTAATTAATTATATGTAATATTAATTTTTTTTTATGTCACACTCAAACACATCCTCAAGGAGAGTGTCAAACCTCATTGGGTCAAACAAGGACTCAGAGTTACTAGAGTATAAACTTTGAATGCATTAGGAACAGATCAACTATATTTGAAAAGTGTAAAACAGGCTTCTTGAAAGGGAAATAAAAGTGCTATTCCTTACAGGGAGATAAAATGATACAATTTTAACTTAACTAAAATTAAGAACTAGAAGTAGCCATTTTCTATGACAGTCTTGTTTATGGACCTGTCACATGAATGTTCTTATGTTCTTAAATCAGATAAAATTCTTCTGAAGCATAAGGCTAGCTTTCATCAGACAGAAAGCCTATGAAGAAGGAACTGTTTTGTAACTTGCTGTGAGATTTTTCAGTGTCTCGACAGTGCTAAAATGCTATTCACTCATCGTTACAGAGGCAGTAACTTTGAGTAGGGTTCTTACCATGTTTCGTCAGGCTATGCTATTTTCTCTGGTCTCCCCTTACTGTCTGCAGAGAAAGCAGCATCAGCAAATTACAGTTCATCTATTCGCTGTTGTATAAAATGTCTTTTGCAATTCCCACCCTTTCGCCGCTCACTATAAAGAAGGCAACCAGGCCTTGGAGTCTGTTCATATAAGGGAAGAACTATTAATGTTAGAGAAGATGAACGCTTGTCTTTGGATCTTTGGATAGAAAATTTAGTATTACGGTACTTACAAAACACAGAGACACAAGGCTCCTTCCATGCTTTCGCTCTCACGTATTAAATAGCTACCATTCTTTCTTTTCTTGATCAGCAGTTCTTCGCAGGTTTTTCTTGTTATCTTTCCATGAAAAAATGGCAACTCCATGGATAAAAGAAAACAAGTTCACTCGCCTTTCAAACCAATTCCAGAAAAACTCAGAAGCCTGGCATTGAAAAAAGGCTTATTCCAAATGCAGCTGTCTGCAGACAGCTGAAGCTGCAGGTGCTAAGTATATCCCAGTTTATCTGTGTTGTTATCACTGACCTGTCCCTCGTGAAGTGGGTTATCAGCCTGTGCTTACAGCTCACGAGCACAGTGAAGGCAGGAAATGGGAAATGGTTTGTCTACACTGGTCACAGTCCGCATCAGAAGGGAAGAGTTTTGTCACATTATATCGGCAGAAATTTGAGTTGTATATCACACTTCTAAGTGATGCAATAGCTAAGCTGACATCCAAGTATAGTTATATTTTAAAGTTAACTCTTGTTTAAAGTCGTGCAAAGCCCTGCAAACAGAGTTCTTGCTCAAAAGTTTGATTCCTTTCCTTAACAGGCTTGCCTTCTAACACAGTTGTTTGGCTTTTGGGGGGGGGGGGGGTGTGGTTTCTTTCTTTTTTTTTTTTTTGTTTGTTTGTTCACTTAATTTTTCAAGTTTGGGTGAAAGATAGTCAGCAATATTTGAGAATGAGATTTTTCAAAACAGAGCATTCTCCCCTCCACCCCCTTCTTATTTTTAAAGTGTAGCTGTTTTATCAAGAAGTCCTGCTGTCTCTGTGCCATGATTTAGGAAACCTAGAAGGAAGGATAAGGGGATCACACAGTGACTTTCGCCACCCCTAGGAAGCTGCTGTCAATTCAACAAGAACAGGATACAGACACATGTAGAACTGCTGCTCCCTGATGAAGGAAATGCTGCCCAGCTCCACGGAAGATGCTCTTCCAGGCATTTCGTACTTTCCCTGCTGGAAGCCAAGGACCAGAGGAGGAGCACGGAGACATGGAGAAGCAGAAGATAAGAACCAGGCTGGGCTGTGTTTGTGAGGAAGAGCAAATTGAGGGAGGACCTACAGATGTGGGGGAAGTAGTGGTTCAGAAGACAAAAATGGCAGGAGAGAGAGAGAGTCCTCAAAGGAGAGGAGAAGGATCTGGGACCTTTGCAATACAGCCCACTCTCAAGGTCAAAATGGAGTCCAGATACATGAATGTTAGCACCGGCAAAGGTCTTCCTGATTTCAAAATATGCTGTTCGCACATTCACCTCCCAGCTCTGACACCTGGGGCCAACTCTTTCTGAACTATTGAGGTCCTTGTGATGGGTCACGACTTCCCTGTTGCCAAGTCATGCCAGTGACCCCCTCGCACCAAGGTAATGACCCTCTTCCATTTCCATTCAAGATGGTAACGTCTGGCACCACTATTGCCGCTTACCCCATTAGTACCAGTGGCATTGGGCCCGTGTGGTGCAATTCCAGGAACCACCTGGCTGATGATCCACACAGAAGACAAGGGAATTCTGGGAAGAAATTATTTACAGGATCTCTTGTCTTTTTTCTTCAAAATTAATAGGAGAATTTGATGAAAGAAAATGAGTGTTTGTGATACCCTAATCATCCTCAGTCACGAAGCCATGGAAAGGTCCAGAAAAGACTTGGCAATTCTCTGTTCATGCAGAGGTTTAAACAGAGTTCAGCAAAATAAGCTGTAGAACTACACAGGGGTTTTAAAAAAGAAACAAAATGTGAGATACAGTGACCGCTAGCATCTTGACCACTGAGTGTGGAAAACATCCTGTGTTAAAACCAAGGTAAATGCTGACTGAACACTAGTAAGCAAGGACAGCTATGTTGCACAGGCAGCTGTTACTTTCATGTTTCTTACTCTGACAACTTTATACACACACAAATCTTCCAATAAAATTAGTACTTTCAACTACAAGTTAACCATGCATGACACTAAGAGCATTTCTGGATAGCATCTTAGTTAGTTCAGGTGTAAAGCAAAAAAGTACACCTTTGTGTCAAAGAAATTTAGGTAGTTAGAAAAAAATTATTCTCCTGAGAGAGAAACCTAAAAATGGGAAGTCCAAGGTGATGCTAAAGCTGAGGTCTCCACTGCAATGACCACAGATTACCAATAAAACCAGTCATCATCCTCAAGGGGACAATGAAAGTGGGGGGAAAATACGCCCCCTCACCTTGCAAGTGACCTTAAGAGTATGTGACAAAGGTGGTTCTTGCTATCAAAACCACCAGTATTTTCCTACGGGTCAAAACTCAGGGTAAAGTTTGGGGCTTTTGACTACACGTTTTATAAATAAAATATTTCCATGAGGTATGGTGAGGTGAATGGTTGGCTGAGAAGCCCAGCTGTGCAAAGCAAGAGCAGCAGCTGCTCAGCGCTGCCCTGCTCCAGGCAGTTTCTCTCTTCTCTGTGTTGAAAGGAAAGCAGGTAAGAAACAACAACAAATTCCTCTTTCAGGAAAGTAAAGACTGCATGTTCTTCACAAATTTCTCAAATAAAGACCTTATTGTCTAGGCGCAGAAACAGAAGACAGTAATTTCAGTAGATCTTGCCGATCCGAATCTAGAAGTTACTTAAAGGGAAATGGCAGCCACGTGTTACCCATGGACTTCCTTGTCTCTAAAATGGAGAGACATGGATTTGACAGATGGACCACTCGGTGGGTAAAGAACTGGCTGGACGGTCGCACTCAAAGAGTTGTGGTCAATCGTGCGATGTCTACATGGAGACCAATGTCAAGTGTTGTCCCTCAGAGTTCTGTTCTGGGTCCGGTGCTGTTCAACATCTTTGTCAGCGACATGGATGATGGCATTGAGTGCACCCTCAGTAAGTTTGCTGATGACACCAAGTTGTGTGGTGCCATGGACTCACTGGAGGGAAGAGATGCCATACAGAGGGACCTTGATAGGCTTGAGAAATGGGCCAGTGCTAACTGCATGAGCTTCAACAAGTCAAAATGCAAGGTCCTTCACCTGGGTCGGGCCAATCCTAGGCACAAATACAAACTGGGCACAGAGTGGGTTGAGAGTAGCCCTGAAGAGAAGGATTTGGGGGTGTTTATAGATGAGAAGCTCAACATGAGCCGGCAGTGCACGCATGTGGCCCAGAAGGCCAACCACATCCTAGGATGTATCAAGAGAAGCGTGGTCAGCAGGTCAAGAGAGGTGATTCTCCCCCTTCACTCTGCTCTTGTGAGACCCCACCTCAAATACTGCGTCCAGTTCTGGTGTCCCCACCATAAGAGAGACATAGATTTGTTGGAGCGTGTTCAGAGGAGGGCCACAAAGATGATCCAGGGGCTGGAGCACCTCTGCTATGAGGACAGGTTGTGGGAGCTGGGATTGTTCAGCCTTGAAAAGAGAAGACTTTGGGGGGACCTAATAGCTGCCTTCCAATACCTGAAGGGAACCTACAGGAAGGCTGGGGAGGGACTTTTTACAAGAGTGTCCACTGACAGGACAAGGGGAAATGGGTTTAAGTTGAAGGAGAACAGATTTAGATTAGATTTTAGGAAGAAATTCTTCAGTACGAGGGTGGTGAGACTTTGGAATAAATTGCCCAGAGAGGTTGTGGATGCCCCCTCCCTGGAGGTGTTCAAGGCCAGGTTGGACAGAGCCTTGAGTAGCCTGGTCTAGTTGAGAGGCGTCCCTGCCCATGACAGGGAGGTTGGATTAGATGATCTCTGAGGTCCCTTCCAGCCTATGCCATTCTATGATTCTATGATTCTATGACTTTTAGTAGACCAGTAGATTTGGTCTCGCCCAGCCTTTTCCTGCCAGTGGCAGATGCAGCATTGTTGCTGATCAGCACACTTCTGTTTCATCGACGCTCTTCAGAAGCTTTGAACTGACTCTAGGAAAGATACGGTGAGGTTTGAGGCAAAGGGAAGCAGAGAGCAGGATATGGATGGAGAACTCCAGTTGAGGGAAGGGCTAATATTGCAGTGGTATAATAGCTAAGAATTATCAGAAAATTAATGAAAAAAACATTCATTTGTGTACTATTTATAGAACTAAAAAAAGGAGATAAATGAGCAGGACCTTGAGAATACTGAGAAAGAAGATTTGAAAAGGAAAATCTCAGGTTAAAGGGAGAAAGGAGTACTCCAAATAGAAAAAGCTTTTAAAGAAAACTAAACAAGGACAGCAAAAGGGTTAAAATTGGAAGAAAGCCTTAGCATAAGTAAAAGGGGATGGAATAGACAGCAAAGATTAGTAGATTTCATAATAAATAACTGAATGTAGTGAAAGGTACTATCAGCCATGACCACCGATACATGTAACCTCCTTCCTTATTTCAAGGTCTGGGCAGTTACTGAGCACACATAGTATCAGAGCAGTGGTGCTTACACTGGCGAAAATGGCAAATTTTGAGCTTGGTACTCAACTCTGGATACTGCTATTCTGCTCAGTCTCCTTAGTTTCTAAGTCTGAAAACCAAAAACCACTGAAGAGAATCATCTCTAAAATTCTCTGAGAGTGTGGATGCGGTGCCTAAAAGAGTGCCTAGTGCTGTAGTAGGCATCCTAGGACATCTGAGAGAGCCACACAGGGCTGGCAGGTGTGACACTGGATTTGCATGGGCAGACCCATGACCTTTTGGAGTGGCAGATGGAGGTCAGTCAGAATAACTACAGCATCTGAAGCAGCACTAGATGGTGATGAATTGTTCCTGTTGCGTCTAAGGAAGCCAACACCTTTACCTGCTTAAAGAATTAGTTTCTGCTCTGGACACAGAAAAATGAAGGTGAAACCATCGACGAGTTTTCAAGAGAAAGCACAATGGGCTCAATAGCTTTCTCTCTGAGGAAGGTTTGCTTTCCTCACTATATTTGTGCACCTATCCAGCAATTCCCTACTACAAAACCAAGTATTGTCTCCATTCCTGTTTAGAAACAATCCTGTTGTGCTTTCCATGAGAAAAAGAAACTCAGGTTGCTTCTGCTTCTGTCCCATCAACAACAGCACTGAGTCAGAACCTGAGGTCATGCATTTTCTTAGTGGTATGCAACTGCATAACCAGCTTTGTTAAACTTCAGCAACGACTCAAATTTTCCAACCATCCTGGTAAAGTCCTGCTAGGAAGATAGGTGGTCCACTTTGTGCAACATGCTCCATTTGTTCACAAGCATGGTACAATATCCAATGTATTTCTGTTGGCTGGAGGCAGGGGCAATGACATATTTAATGTGGCAAGGTTAGAGCTTTGCTCTGGTTAATCTAAGATCGTTGTTCTAAAAATCTCTGCTCCTGGAAAGTACCATGAGATGGAGATGGAGGAGTTGTGCAACAGCAGATTTTTAGTTCCTTCTAAAGTTTCCAGTTCCTGGGAAGTGATATTCCCAGGCAAAAGTTCTAACTCTAAACCAGGAACTTCAGACACAGAAAAATTTCCTATGTTTTTTTCCTATAACAGAGTTAGTTCTTCTTTTCAGCAGCTAGAAGAGCTCTGTGTTTTGGTTTTAGTCTGGGATCCGTTACGAGAAGAATGTTGACAGTGCAATGATGTTTATAGTTGGCACTGAGACCTCAAGGACCTTTCATCTTGCCGTGTTCTTGCCAGTGTGCAGGAGTGCAACAGGCTGGGGGGGAGCATGGCCAGGACAAAGGACCCACGATTGTCCTTATGATTTGAACTTAGACTTAGGATTGAGGCCCAAATTAGCCAACGCAGTATTCTATATAATGCAACATAAGGCTCAGTATAAAGATGAGGGTTAACTGGAAAGGAGGGCCTTTACTCTTCCAAGGGTTCTCACTCTCAGAGCGCCATCTCTCTCTCACTCTCTTTTAGGGGCCCCTCGCTCGTCTGGGATTGAGGTGTTGGGACTTACCTGTTTCAGAATCATTTACCAGGATGGGACAGGCGTTGGTCACTGAATGGTGAGAAATTATACTGTGCATCACTTGTTGTATATATTATTATCATTATATACATATATATATTCACATATTATTATTATTAAATTGTTCTTATGTCAACCCACAGGTCTCCTTCCCTTTTCCCCTTTAATTCCCTTCCTCATCCCCTGACGGTAGGGCAGAGTGAGCAAGCAGCTGTGTGGCATTTAGTTGCCAGCTGGGCTAAACCACATGAGGTTCACGGTGCACTGTACACAATACAAGCATAGCTCCAGCAGAGTTGAGAATTTAAAGTGTTTGTCAAAGAAATACAGTTTCCACAGCTCTCTGACAGTGTTTGATAGGACACCCAGGAATTAATATGAGCCTCTTGCCTTACCTTACCTATCTGTAGTATTCAAGTGGAGCTGAGAATAGGAGCTTGGTTTAAAAGCAGAAATCATAGAAATATACCAGAGAAAGAGGCTTGGGAGGGAGGAAGAAGAGAGAGGCTGTAAATACAGTCTGGTCTGTCACTAAACCACAAACATGGTTCAGTGGCCAGACACAGGAAGTCCACATTGTGTCTTGTATGCATACATATTTGCTCTAGCACCAGTGAGCTAGTCCAGGGCAAATCTGCAAGGCACTGGAAAAGACAAAACAGGAACTGAAGACCACAGCATGGCATACCTGTTGATGGATGCTGTGTAGATACCTGGAAGGCGGTGGGAGATGTCCTTGTCAGCCACTACAGAGCTGTGCCATGAGCCTTCACCATGACTTGTACTACACAGCATTGAATCTCTACCATGTATGTTGGGATCACATAACAATGTATCTCTGTGGGCCAAATTTACCTGTAAACTCTGGGCAAGGATTTCCTAGCAAGTATTTCTGGCTTAACAAATTTAGCAAGTACTTTTGGCTTACACAAACCTGCATGCCCAGGCTGCCATCTTGGCTGAGACTGAGGACTGGTCAGAAACATGAGCTGATGGTGTTAATTGTCCTGAAATCTGTGTATACTTCAGTTTATGGGCTAGGGGGATGCAGAGAGCAAGCAACATCTGGGTTTCTTTGCCACTGTTCACTGATAGAAATTTCTAGACTGCTTGATGTCTGAGAGGCTCTTGTTTGAATAGAAGAGAACTGGAAGGGGTGATGCTTACATGACAGTCAGGAGCAGAGTGTTTCTCAGTGAACTCAGGATATTGCATGGCATAATAATTTTTGGGCGTCCAGAGCAGACCTGAGGCTTCTGGTCAGTGCGGAGGAGCGCTTTCCTGGAAGCTGCTGCAACCTCACCTAGTGAAAACCACAGTGGGCAAGCCTGGTCTCATTTCTCACCTGCAGCTCATTCTCGTGTTGGCTGTGCTCATAGTGGAGAGAGCTCGAAGCCACTCTCATTCACACTGTAGACAGTTTGTGATAAAAGGGGCTTTTCGTTTCAGAGGAAAAAAAGACTGAGAACTTCTCCGAGTTCTGTGCTGTTTATGATGAGAGGCCTGGGAAGGTAAAATGGCAGTGATGCCCCAAAGCAGTGGGGCTTGCGTGGCTGAGGCAGTCATGCCAGGCTTAGCCTCTGGGCATTGTCACTTGAATCTCAGCTACACCAAATCAAGCTGTGCCTGTTGTGAATCTGCTCTTAAAATCACTTTAGGCCCCTCCAAAATAGAATTAGGTGGTTTTTTATCTCATCCACTGAAGGAGATTTAACAGTTCCTAAGATAGCCTCCCACAGTGATTAACTAGACTTTCAGATCTTAGAGAAGGGGGAAAAAAGAAAAGTTTTTGCCTGAGAGACTGCCTTTTGGCCTGCTTCTACACCCACGTAGAAAAAAATAGCTGTTTATCACTTCTTACAAATCTTCTATAGGCCAGAAGACTTACATCCTTTAGTCAATTTTGTGCGTGCGTCGTTACCTAAATGCAACCACTTCGTTCAGTCTTTCCCCACAAGTCACATTTACTTGCAATCGTTTTCTGTTTTTCTCTGGCATCACTTTGGCTAGTACTTCTATAAAATTTGATGCCTATAAGTGAGGAAATCTTTTGATTAGAAGAGCAGGACAGCTGGCTACTCTTCCTCACAGAACAGCTGTTACAGGAACAAGACCTGCAACATTTTTTGCAGCAGTGTCAAGTCCTGGGTAACTGTAAGTCTAATTTTTTTTTCTGCCATTCTGCTGCCTTTACCCGTTTTCAGTTTCTCCTTCTGTTAGTCTAAAACTCAGTGAGGCCTTTTCACACTGACAACTCATCAAGCACATTTGGAGCTCTGGTTCTACCACCTCTGCCAGCTGCAGCTCTAACACAGCAAAGCTCTTGATAGCACCTCTTGTAAGAACAGGAAAACTGAGGAACAGCTGGTTTGCTTGACAACATTGAGAGTTAAGTGTTTGGTGAGTAATTGGGAGGGTGTGGGAGACCAGAGTTAGATTGAAAGCTGTGTCAAAAGCAGCTAAAAGCAAAGCTGGTGTGCTTGACAACTGGGGTGAACAAAACAGAAAGCTGAAGGGTCATTTGTTGTTTGACCGGATAGCAAAAACCACGAGATGAGAAAACAGAAAGCAAGCTGAGTTCTAGCTAAGTCTCCTGAAAATTTGAGTTCTCATCGAGCCATGTCACTAGGCAGTCACAATTCTGTGGCTTACTGTACAAACCAAACCAATAAAGGTTTTTGCTAGAAGTGCCATTATAGTGACAAATTACGTTTAATTTGCAAAATTCACAACCATGACGTGAGATCTATGCCCGTCTTCCCTTTTGCAACGTATTGTGCCTGGATACAAAGATTTTCTGTGGCAAGATTTACTTGAGACCCAAGGAATTATCATTACTATTTAAATTCAAGAAGAAAATTTAACTAGTGTGTCTCTTTCTCATGGATTGCTGTTAGAGCTGTCTGTGCAGTGCTAGAATAATTCCCCAAGGCTCCAGAACTCTGCCATTAGCTTGCTAATCAAATGTAAACCTAGGAGGAAAAGCCTGATAATAACCCTCTTAAAATATTGTCTGTTTTTTTTTAAATATGAGTAAATTTAAAATGATCCTTCAAAATGCAAACTTCTCTGTGCTAAAATTAGAATTCAAAATTCATAGAACCAAACAACTAAAAAAGGTTATATGTCTATAAAATACATGACTATGAGTAAGTAGTTGGTGTTGGTCTTGAAATAATCTAGAATTTTGCTTATAAATTTACTTGCAACATAGAGTCACAAAACAACATTTTCCTTCTTAGTGGAAACCCTGTTGTCAGGGTTTTCAGTGATCCATATTCAATTACTTGCTGAGCTTATGATATTTTCAATTTTTGTATTTAAGTTAATATACTTCTCGCAAAGAAAGAAAAATCCAAAGAACTGAAAGATGAAAAAAAAAGGTTTCCATTGACATAAGAGTTTTCAGTATCTTTAAACTGAAGAAATTGTTGGCATAGAGTGGCTTTTCAAAAGGACTTTGGTGCCTTCTGAAAGACTTTGGCCAGCCAGGGGGGAACAGATACTTGAGAGATGTGGAATCCCGCTGGCACTGGAGCACTTCAGCTGCTGCGCAAATTCAGAAATATAATTCAGCCTGACTGGAAACACATTCCAGGTACCAGATGCCACCAAAATTCCTCTGTAGACTTCAGTGGAACATTAGTTCCACCAGGAAAATTATTGACTTGAAGTTCACTCAATCCATCCTAAACGGCACAGATCTTTGTAAGAAGTACACTTAGACTTTCTTGTTACAAATCTACACTACTACAATGCCAAGGTCTTCAAGACCTAGAATGCACATTCTTCAGCTTCATTTTCACAAAAGCAGCTCCCTCCACCAGCTTGACAGTCCTGGTTCTTATTAACTGTTATACACCCTGACAATTCAGCTCCTAAGACATCACTGGTCTCAAATATCACATAAAACAATTCACAAAATGAAGTAAGAAGTCAATTCACATCACAAAGTCTTCAAAGTACTGTCTTCCTGTTAAGAAATGTGCAAATAAAGCTGTGGGAGATGACAAAACCCGCTAACAATCATATTTCTATAATTCTGCTGTGTATTACATCCAACATAACTTCACTATAAAACTCTCTTTTGTAGCTTTTGTCTTACTATTTCACAATAAGACTCTGTCTAGGGTGTTCATCTGTCCTTCACATCTAGAGTAATATCAACAGTGGTATCTTTTTTACCTTCTCCGTTTACTCTTACTAATAGATCATTTTGCCCTTACTAATATTTTCCTAGTCTCCAAGTTGCCACTGTCCTGTCCAGACTGCTGTGTACCTGACAACTACAACTGGAAGAGCGGCTTGTCATAGTGCCGCTGGATTCTTATCTTTGCATAATCTTGAGAACAACACTTTTTCCTGTAATAATTAGGCAGTGCATATTGTAAAGAAAAACAAACAGGATGACAACATGAAAACTTCAGAGGGGTCTTGCATAATTTTCTGAACTCCTTTGATAGCAGTATTTAATTGTTATCCTTCAGTTATCAAACTTCCTTCACATATGCCTATTCCTTTACAGATTGTCTGGGCAACACTACAGAGAGGTGATCAGAGAACTAGACTCTCCACGTACACAATGCAGTGCATGCACAGGACAAAACAATGGTCCAAACTCAAGAGCTGACCACACAAGTTCACATAGAGCCTGGGCTTGAATCCATGTCCTCAAGTAAGGCAGAAACACATGAATTCCCATACAGAGGCTTGTATTTCAAAGTATCAACTAGGCTAAAACTCAAATGGGAGTTTAAGTCATAGACATAAAAATAATGGGGTCAAAAGAATAGGCTAGGGGAGCTGTTTAAAGTAGAATTTGTGGAGCATATCAAAAGCAAAGAAAGCGTTAAAACTGCCCACCTGGTTTGAACCAAAAGGTATTTTTATATCACACCTCCAACAATGGTCACTAGCAGATATGTAGAAAAAGAAAGTGTAAGAAATACACCTTTTTGTACAAAAGTGAATACAGTTTTTGTACAAGAGAGGATAAAAACTGTGGAAGGACAGCTAGGATAAGACCCTTATCCATGAAGATGAGTAGGAAAGGACATGCCCTGGGGTTAGTAGACAGCATCTGCAAAGTTCAGATGAAGACTGAATATGGGAGCCTAGAGATGCCCCACTGAAGGTGACATTCAGATTTGTGTCCATTTTGTTGTGCTGCATGGTGAAGACAAGACAGGAACTTAGGGCTCTTTACATTAGTGTTGGGTGATAGAACAAGAGGAAATGGGTGTAAGCTTAGTCAGGGGAGATTCAGGCTGGATGTTAGGAAGTATTTCTTCTCTGAAAGGGTTGTCAGCCACTGGAATAGGCTGCCCAGGGAAGTGGTTGAGTCCCCATCCCTGGATGTGTTTAAGAATAGGGTGGATGATCTACTTGAGGATATGGTTTAATGGGGATTAGGGATGGTTGGACTCGATGATCTCTAAGGTCTTTTCCAACCTAGAAATCTATGAATCTATGAACAGTTGTGAGGAAGGCTGGCTTGGTAGCCAGAGATTCTAGAAAATGCATGTAAACTTAGACAGAGGGGTTTAACCTATGAAGGTCTGTCAGCAAGCTGTTAATAATTTGTGTATGTATGTACACACAATTTGTGTACGGAGCTCTGTAGGTTTCCTCAAAAACTTCCAAAAAACAGCATCTCACTTGACTTGTTAAAGACAAATGTGCAATGGTTATATTTAATATTGGGCAAACAGCAAGAAGACTTTGGCTGTAGATGTTGGCTTTGGAAAGGTACTCAATTGTTAAACTTGAAACCCCCAAAACATGGGAGAAATTCCTTTCCTGGTGGGAAAGAAAACAGATTATGTCTAATGTTACAGAATTTGTGCAGTTCTTTGTTTTAAACTATGACTAAATTATGTGTAGAAACTAAGAAGGAATCAACGAGGGAACTGGTATAAAACAAGAAAAAAAGAGATATCTCTTGCCTGTATTATTGAACTATAATTAAGCAATACACATCTATTCCTTCACCACTTCTCATCAGCAGGCAGGTGTTCAGCTGTCTCCAGGAAAGTAGGGTGCCATCACACATAACGGGGACTTGGGAAGGCAAAAACCATCGCTCCCAACATGCCCCCTTACTTCTTCTTCCCCGAGCATTAGATATTGAGCATGATGGCGTTTGATCTGGGATTTCCCTTTGGGTGGGCTGGGGTCAGCTGTCCCAGCTCTGTAACCTTCCAACTTCTTGTGCACCCTCAGCCTCCTGGCTGGCAGGGTGGTGGGAGAAGCAGAAGAGACCTTGACTCTGTGGAAGCACTGCTCAGCGGGCAGGAAAGCATCCCTGTGTTCCCAGCACTCTTGTCAGCACAAATCCAAAACCTTGTCCCACAGAAGCTGCTCTGGAGGAAATCAACTCTCTCCCAGTCTAAACCTGCACAACGATGGAAGATCGCTCCCTCCCTCAGGAAAGTTACTCTCATTTCCTAGGTGAAACATAAAGTGGGAACCAGAGTCAGGGAAGGAAGTTTTTCAGCAGAGGAGACGTGGCTGGAGCGTGCTGAGTCTTCCAGCCCCCAGGCTCTGGAAGGCAGCCTGAGGCTGGAGCTGGCGCAGGTTGGCATGTGCACCCGCAGCGCTCCTTTTTCCCTGGCCGGCTGGTGCCTCTCTTGTCCCCATCAGCTTTTGGGAGCCCTTTGGTGTGGGGCTGAGGGCGGGCAACCGGCAGGAGCCCGCTGTGCCCGCGGCTCCCTGGGGAAGAAAGAGAAAGAGGGCGAAAAGCGTGCCGGCTGCGGCTGATAACCCACACTACCTCGATGCCTTCAGTGACCTTGATTTATGCTTCAGGTTTCAGGAAAATTCAGACTGGCTCCATCTCATGACAGGACGTTCATGAAATCTCTTGGGTTTAAGTCAAAACATTAAAATGTATTCCCTTTCTCCATTGCTCATCCCAGATCATTTACCTCAGTCCCTCTGGTAACCAGCTTTGGCAAGCGGTTGTTCCCCATGGATTACGGATGAGAGCAGAAGTAAGTCTCCTCAGACACTGGCTCCGCTGTGCCTGCAGCATTCCCTTGCTCGTAATAGCTGTGAAGCCACGTGCTGGGAAGCAGCGTGTTAGGCAGTGCCGAACAGTCGGGCTTGCCAACAAAAGCCTTCCCAGGAAAGCTGGAAATGCAAAATGCTTCCTATGTGAGCCTTAACCCCCATGGCTAAAGAGAGCGAGGGAAAACCCATGGCACGTGCGTTAGCTTGGAAGCTGGCAAGGATTGTCTTGCGAGTGCATAGTGCCTGGTGGCATGTCCTTGCAGAGGTGCAGCTGAGGGTGTGAATATCGAGGGGTTGGCTTTGCCTGGGTTTTGCTGAAGCCTAGGAGCAGCAGTCCTCAGTTTTCTTTGCATTTTCATATGGAAAACAGGTTTTAAAAAATCCCCAGAATGGCAGTGATAGGCCCATGTTTAAAACTGAATAATAATAATCACAAAGCAAGACATTGTTTCAGTGAAAATCACTGTTCTCAGGAATAATGTATTAAACATTAAGTAGGCTAATAAAGACCTGCCTGTTCCTCTGAAATGAGATTTGAAAGCTGTCGAAAATGTGTTTGCAGTCTCTAGATGGCACTGTGACTCCATACAATGATTAATCTAACCGGAACAACGCCGTTAAAAAAGCGTTTGCAGTTGCCAACGGGGTAAGAATTCACAGCCGCCAACTGACCGGCTTCCAGTTCTTTATATATCAGGCGTGTAATAATAGCCGTATTTATAGTGCTTAATTACTTCTTGGGTCACAACACAAGCTTGTGCATCACAAGATAGCCCCTCCAGTTTGTTCACAGTTAATACTGCAAATACAGCCAGCTGGGTACTGTTATACATAAATGTTCTTTCCTAAGTAAAGTGAATCAGTTAATTAGGGACTCACTCGGCTACTTGTCAGTCCCTGTACTCTCAGGATGTAGTATCTATAGCCAGGTTGTTATGTCTGATTAGAAACACTTAACTAAAGGGTTAGTTGGCTGCTCACAATTGCTGGGCATCTGTGTGATCAGTCAGTGTTAGTGAACTCCCTGTTCACCGTTGAATTCACTGCTAGCAATCATCTTGCTAAAGGTGTGAAGAGATATATTATCCAATGTCTTAAATCAGTAAAGATAATATTTTTTTCTGCTTCCAGAGTGGAAGTGAATATCTTTTAAAAAAGTGTTAAAATACAAATCAACTTTCCAATCTATGTCACCAGAGTTGTTACTTGCAGGAGCACTAGTGTAGGTGGTGAGTGATGCACAAACCAAAAGCAGGTTCAAGATCACAGGGATCTGCTATATTATCAAAGAGACTGGTATTTACTCACCTCCTGATATATATTGATAAAAGCCTCTAACATTATTTCCTTAATGGAAAACAGTGTGATAGCTGTCGTGATGAAAGATCAGGCTTAGCATTTTGGATAATTATTCTGTGTGTTTGGGCTGCAGCTGGATATCAGCTCTAAGAACGTTACAGAATTAGGATGAGAGAAGAACACAGTTTTCTACAAAAAAGATTAATCTGTTCCAACCCACTGAGAAGACTAGTGCATTATATAATCCTCCCTCATTTGTAATACATGCTTTTAAGTAGTGCTATGTGCTATCGTTATGTGAGCACACTGTGTTTCAACAGATGTAGACCAATGTTATAATGAAGGCGCAACAGTAGGAATAAAGTTATCGAGTAAAAATGACAAAATCCTTTGTGGTCACATACCAAAGAGTCCTAAGCTCTTCTGCCACTCACCGCTGGGCTGCAAAGCTGTGTGTCTTTCCTAATTTCACGTCAAATGTTTCCGATTTGCACAAAAATGGTTTCACTGCTATGAAACCAAAGAGAAGCCGGAGTCAAGCCCAAGGTGCTGTACCTGAGACAGTCAGTTGCTTCGGCTTCTGTCAGCCAAAGAATAGATGCAGATGGTGTTCAGACTTGGTGACTGCGATTTCTTAGCATCAACCACAATGATAAGAGGAGGAATAATGGCTGCAACTGAATTCCATTGAAGTCCTAGAGAAATCTCTCCATGTAGCTAACTTCTTTACAATACCCAAGAGGGACCAGAGACCCTTACAGTGCAAGGATATTGCATACAAATATTGTAAATATATACTACCGACTCACGATTTTGTGTTTCAGATGTCGTTGGGAAAATGAGACACACCAACTGTGAGATCTAATTAGTAAACTATTGAACAGATTATGAGAGAAAACAAGCTTTAAAACACATAAGCAGCAACAGCATTTTTAAAAAGCAAGCCCCTCGACCTCAGACGACTGTCAGATGACGCTGTGATATCTGCACATATGCACAGACATCCCCCCAAGCCCCCTCAACAGTGATGGAACAGCCCATCAAAGTTGGTAATTCTTCTGCTGTCCCTTGAAAATCTTCCTCCAAGAGTAATCTCTTGGTTTGGGCTCCTATAATGACAATTATCACAGCAACAAGATGTCTCCACACTGACAAAACCCAATCAGTGCCCTGTCCTCACAAGTGAGCTTGAATGTTCTCTGATGCAAACTTGTATTACAGATACCTGGTGTCAGTCCAAGGCAGGAGAGCAGTGATGGCCATTTACTGTCCTGTGCTGACAGATGAAAATGATCAGGCTCCAGTTGCTGCTGGTGCAGTGTGCTCTTCTGGCTGACCTGAGCTCCGGCCCCGAACAGCCTAGGGGGGAATGTTTTAGATCATAGAGAGTGTTTCGTTGGTTTTGTGTAAATCTGCTGCTATAGAAGCATTATCATTGTGGAATTACTGATTATAATCAATTGAGTTTTGAAGATCAAAAATCCTCTCCAACAACTAGGCGTTACGTGCAATTCAGCTGCCATATGACTTATGGAAACAGATAGACCAAGACATGCATGGAGTTACAGCAGTAAGTCAGTTTATACCTGGTGCTTGCCTCAGTGTGGATGAGACTGTGTTCTGACCTACACCTAACTAGAAATCACAGAATGTTAGGGATTGGAAGGGACCTCAAAGGATCATCTAGTCCAATCCTCCTGCCGAGCAGGACCACCTAGATTAGATCACAGAAGAACATGTCCAGGTGGGTTTTGAACATCTCCAGAGAAGACTCCACAACCTCTCTGGGCAGCCTGTTCCAGTGTTCTGTTACCCCTACTGAGAAGAACTTCTTCCTCACGTTTAAGCGGAACCTCCTATGTTCCAGCTTATATCCATTTCCCCTTGTCCTATCATTGGATGCCACTGATAAGAGCCTGGCTCCATCCTCGTGACAGTCACCCTTTACATATTTATAAACATTAATGAGGTCCCCCTCAGTCTCCTCTTCTCCAAGCTAAAGAGACCCAGCTCCCTCAGCCTTTCCTCATAAGGGAGATGTTCCACACCCTTCATCATCTTTGCGGCCCTGTGCTGGACTCTCTCAAGCAGTTCCTTGTCCTTCTCGAACTGAGGGGCCCAGAACTGGAAACAATATTCCAGATGCGGCCTCACCAGGGCAGAGTAGAGGGGGAGGAGAACCTCTCTCGACCTACTAACCACACCCCTTCTAATACACCCCAGGATACCATTGGCCTTCTTGGCCACAAGGGCACATTGCTGGCTCATGGTCATCCTGCTGTCCACCAGGACCCCCAGGTCCCTTTCCCCTGTGCAGGTCCCCAACAGTTCAGTCCCTAACTTGGAATGTACCAGTCTGAATCTGAATGAAAAGCTATTCTGAAGTAATCTAGTTAATATTTTACAAAATTAACACCACCTTTATACTGTTCATGTCCAAAGAAAAATAAAAGTGAAACAACCTTTTGTTTATGGAACAGCAGTCACATCTTTTCGGTCCCAGCTCCCCTTCCCCATCTCTTCATTCAAAGACAAAAATAAACTGACAGTGCACATGTAAACTAAATAATGGCACTTCAGTAATTCTGCCTTTCGTTTATCAAGTTACACTTTGTTCCTCACAAATCTGAAGATTCATTGGTTTCAATGAGCTATATCATACCAAAAAGCTACGACAAATGACTTGCCAGCAAGGTCTACCTTCTTCTCGGTCTTAAATGCCATTTACTTACCGATTTAATTTCAGTGTTATGGCTGAAATTTAACACTCCTCATTCCAGAACACAAATTCACGTTTGGCCTGTTGCTACGTTACAGAAAATAAAACCCAAGCTTGTTCTTTCCCAAGATAGGAAGTATATTTGATCTAGAGAACACAAGTAACATTCAAAGACAATTCACAAACCAGGCTTCGAACTCAGTGGAAAATGTAAAAGGTCATTGTGAAGGATAACAGTTGTATTGAGAAAGATTGGGGGGGAAAAAAGCTTTATTTCTAATATATCTGTGCCATGAAGTTCAGATTTTGATCCAAACTCACCTATTTAAAGGGGTCCAGATTTTGATCCAAACTTCCTTATATAAAAGGCTCCAGATTTTGTTTCATTTTGATAATTCTAACTGAAAAAAAAAAAAAAATCAACATAAACCACTGCTTCAATTCAAAGATATCAAAAGATTATTTTGTTTCAAGATTTGCAATTCGAGTATTTCAGAACTTTACTCCGAAATGCAATAATGTTTTAACCATCGTCCTGCTTCACAGTAAAATAAAATAATAAAACATATCAGCTTTTAGCCTGAAAAATTCCATTTTGCAAGTGTCCAACTGCTATGCTGCCATCTTCAACGAAGCATAACAAACAGTGTTCCTTGCCTGTACGCTGAGGACTAGTGTGCAACAGTCTGCAGAAGCAGCGAGCAGCTGCTTTGTTCTTACATTGTCGATGTAGGGGTTTTGGCAGACATCACAGGGTTGAGGTATCTGGGCACTCTACTCCCAGAGCACCTGCCCCATCACACATCCCAGGCATGGAGATGAAGAAACAGTTGAATACCTTCTTCGGGAAGCTTCTCTGATCTCTACTTAATATTATAAATTATGCCTATTTGCACTTTGGCTTTCTCGGAAAAGTTATGTTAGCTTTCTACATGCAAAATGGGATGGTTAGAGTTTACGCAGAGAGCAGCCCTTGTGTATCAGTTATGATCATTTAGATAGCAATAGAGCGGTCCCTCCTAGCTGGCAGTGGAGGATTGGTAATGTTTGTTCCAGGCATCTAATTAATTACTTCCACACTTTCGAATATGAGGCCTGAAAATTTTCCTCTTTTCTAATAATTCAGATTTGAGTTATTGAGATTTGTTACAACAAACATTTGCTATAAATTAATTCAACTTACTTTTTTTTTTTTTTTTTTTTTTTTTTTTTAGAAGGAAAAAACCTGCATTGTATTCTGGAGCTGTGTAAAACTTGTGAAATCAAAGGACTCATTACAAGCTTTCAGCATTTTAGCTTGGAACTTTCCCTGGGGCTTTCCCTGGCTTTTACTTGAATTTCATTTTTCATTTCTTTGCTTATGACATGATGGGGTTAGTTGAGTGCAAGTAGTTACTGAAAGGCAACAGTTTCTTGGAGTCCAGCCTATTTGCCATGTCCTGAGAGTCTCAGCTATTGTTCTTGGTTCTTTTTCTGTCCATGTGTCTCCTTGTTTATCCGTAAGTGGTACCGTACTAGTACAAATTTATGGACTATTTATTTTGATGAGTGTTATTGAATCACTAATGTCTATTGCTGCACCTCCTCCAGCAGCTGCTTCAGCTTCCTTGATGTTATTCATGTGCTTGTGACGCATTTTGTGCTTCATTTTACAGCATTTTTTTTTGTCTCTTTTGCAGGTGTTCACAAAAAAATAAGACTTGCCTTTGCTTGTTTACTTTCTCAATATAGATTTTAGGTTTATTAATTTGAGAAGTCCAAAACAAAACACCCAAGCGATTAGCAGTGATGTTTCTCACATCACAGCATAAACGAGGATCAGAATGTGCTTGTGCCAGTCCCGCTTTTCAAAACCGGAGCTCTGCTCTCTAGTACCATTTGAACTTGTTGTGATAACAAGAAGGAGTTATCACTTATCTTGTTATCAAGAAGGATAACAAGAACGAGCCCAGAGGAGGGCCACGAAGATGATTAGAGGGCTGGAGCACCTCTCCTATGAAGACAGGCTGAGAGAGTTTGGGCTGTTCAGCCTGGAGAAGAGAAGGCTCCAGGGTGATCTTATAGCAGCTTTCCAGCACCTAAAGGGGGCCTACAGGAAAGCTGGAGAGGGACTTTTTACAAGGGTGTGTAGTGATAGGACAAGGGGCAATGGATTTAAACTGAAAGAGGGCAGATTTCAATTAGATATAAGAAAAAAATGTTTTACATTGAGGGTGGTGAGGTACTGGAACAGGTTGCCCAGAGAAGTTGTGGATGCCCCATCCCTGGAGGTGTTCAAAGCCAGGTTGGATGAGGCTTTGGGCAACCTGGTGTAGTGGAGGGTTTCCCTGCCCATGGCAGGGGGGTTGGAACTAGATGATCTTTGAAGTCCCTTCCAACCCTAATCATTCTTTGATTCTATGATAATGTCTTTTCTATTAGCTGATGGCTGTTAGCTGTCACAGTGCTGTGTCGTGGTTTAGCCCATCTGGCAGCTAAGCTACCACGCAGCCCCTGCTACCAAAACGCGCCACAAAAAGCCAGCACATGCTGTCTGGCGTTTTGTTCCTTAAAAGCACTTTTTAGTCTTGCTGTACGGCAAGCATGGCTGCATTTGATGCCAGCTCCTTTGTACTTTAGTATCACAAGCGTGAACCTCGGTCTGCTGACCACATCCATATCACGTGGTTTACCAGCTGAATGTAGCTCTTCCTTCCTGCACTGAAAACACATGCTCCCGGCTGGTTACAAGAGTCCTGCATGCTTCCTGATACAGGCTAACACTAGCAGATGCAGTAATTACACTCCTAGTGTAACCCCCGATAGGGTATAGGAATAGTCCTTTCACCTTTAAGAGGGACTAGCTTACAGTTTGTTTTGTCATGGCAGAGGTTTATTTGACAGTACTTACGTGGGATCTCATTAATCAATTTCCCAAGAAAGAAGCAGTCCCTTAGATTAGATGACATGTCTCTCATTGAGTGATCAGAGCTCGTAGGAAGCCTTTTTTTCAGTTTTGTCTTACTGTGTCTCAGGAAAATCCAGAACTCTTTGCTTGCCTCCCTAAAAAGTCAAAAAAGAAAAAAAGATAAATTATAACCTTCATTGCACAGTTAGATGCACTCACAAATTCCTATCAACTGGCTTGTCACACATTCATACCGTTAGCAAAACCATCCGTAAGGCTGCACACTGCGGCAGATATCTAACCACTCGACCCCCAGAATGGGAAATACCATTCCACTGCGGTCTGACGGGCAACAGCAACACCTACACCACTTCCCTGCTTGTACGTGCTTCACTTCTCCGCAGGCTGTTTCAGCCTTGGAGTTCGATGGGAGCCTACAGCAGCGAGACTCCAGCCGGGGTCTCCGCAAGGCGAGCGCCCGGAGAGAAATGGGCTCCCAGCCCGGTCCAAGCACAAACCTTGCATCTTGGTCCCCAGGCACGCTGGGATGAGCAGGGCATGACTGGAAAAGCAGGGAGACTAAAGCCGTCACCCAGCCTCCCATCTCTGTGTCCAATGCTTCCCGCCCGCTTGTTCTCCCTCCCTCTTCCCCGCTCCTCAGATGCAGCTGGTTTCTGGGGAGGTGGAAGGCCCACAAGACCCCTGGAAGTCCTGTCTGGGGAGTTCGGTTGTTGGCAGCTCTGTTGCAGGGACCCCGAGATAAGCCTGGTCCTGCAGGGCAGTGCCGTGTCGCCAAATGGGAGCAGGCGGCCGCCCAGCTGGCTTTGCTGGGTGGTTCTGAAGCGGGTGCCATACCCCACCATTGCTTCCTCCATGGATTGCACCGGCCCAAGCTGGACACACAAGGCTTCTGTACTCTTGGGATGGGACACTCCCAGACTGTGGGCAATCGTAAATTTTTATTTTAACCTTTCCTTATGGCTGACCTGCCATTTGCATGTAAGATTTTTTCTTTCTGTTTTCAAAATTTAGCTCGGAGCAACTATTTCATACTCTGATACAGAAGTATAAAGATGCCGTGAGACACGGCTAACACACCCTTCTGAATGCCCAATTGTTCTCCTCTTGAAAGGACTTTTATCAGTTCCTGACCTTTACTTCAAGACTTTTTGAGATTTGCAGAAACACATGGGAATCCTCTCTGATCCAACATTATATCCCGCTCTTAGCGAGGGAACAGCCAGAGTGAGTTTCTTCTGACTTTGTGCTGCTACGCAGAACGCAGCCAGAGTAGCAGCCAGGTATTGCTCGTGTTCTGGCCCATTTCTCCAACCACTCACAGAGGAAATATTAACTTCAGTTGTACCAGAGAAGAGCAGAAAGGTCTTGTGATTGATCAAGTTAACAATCTGTAATTTAGGTGTTAGATCTCTGCCAATACAGACATCCAGTCATGTTAGTCACAGCTAAATGGAGAGAGGGTTCAGTTTTATTTCACTGTAAGTCCGAAGGTGACCTGGGGAGTTAAAATAACTGTGCAAAACGGGCATAATGAAGGGACTCAGGCTCCAAAACATTCGCTCTTGGTAATTTTGTGCAAGAAGGCGGCAATTATTATTTTATATTTAACATCTCTCATACTTTTAAGCCTGATATAGACAGTTACGATTGAGTGCCACCTGTACGGCAGTCAATCCCATACATTTTATAGTACTTGATTCTAAACCTTTATTTCTTGAGATTATTTACTGTGGAATCAAACTGTGGGAACTGGAGAATGCCATGGCTTTTAATTGCACTAAGGACAAAAATCAAAGGCTCCATTTAAATGAGATATTTTGTTTGCAGCATATCTGGGTGTGTTATAGCTACATAGGGTATTCAGGAGACAAAATCACAACTTTTTTGTGTGTAGTGTTGTGATTTAGCCCAGCTGGCAGCTAAGCTACCACACAGTCACTCCCTCACTCCTCCCTATTGGCGGAATGGAGAGGAGGAAAAGGTAAAGAAAGGCCTGAGGGTGGAGATAAGAACAGGCAGGGATCACCCACCAGCCATGGCCCTGGGGCAAAACGGACTCAGCTTGGGGACAAACCAATTGAGCAGTTAACTTGAGAGGATAATAAGAAACAAAGCCATATCTTAAAAACACCTTCCCCCCATCCCTCCCTTCTTCCAGCTCTACCTTCTTTTCCCAGTGGTGTGGGAGGATGGAGAAATGGGGGAGGGGGAGGAAGGGGGCTGTTGCCGATCAGTTTGTCACACATTGTTTCTGCTGCTGCTCCTTTCTTAAAAGGGGAGGACTCCTTACACTCTTCCTCTGCTCCAGTGTGAGATCCCTCCTCATAGGACATAGTCCTCAGACTTCTCCAATGTGAGTCCTTCCCGCAGGATGCAATCCTTACCCATCAGATTGCTACAGTACAGGCTTCTTCCCCACAGAGTCACAGCTTCTTAGGGCTCAGCCACCCGCTCTGGTGTGGGGTCCTCCATGGACTTCAAATACATCTCTGCTTCGTCACCAGTCTCCAGCAGCAAACGGAGACCATTTTCTATGACCTCCTTCGTAGGCACAGGCATCTCTGCTCCAGCGTGGGCTTCTCCACAGGCTGTGGGTGAATCTCTGCTCCGCTGTTAATCTCCACAGGTGTCAGGGCAGCACCTGCCATCTCACCACGGGCTGCTGGGGAATCTCAGCTCCAGCACACCTCCTCCTGCTCCATGTTTGCTGTCCCTGGTGCCTGTGTGGCCGTTTCTCTCAGATCTCAGTCGTCTCTCTGCTGCAGCCGTGCTCGGCCCGACAAACCCTGGCAGGACAAACACTGCCCAGTGGGCACCCTGGGAGCAAGGTGCTTCAGAGCTCTCCAAGTTGCCTCGCTGTGGCCATCTCCAGTCAAGTGGTGCCGGCCCAGCATGGGAGGCTGAGATGGCCAGCCCCCTGCTCTGCATCCCCTGTCCCTCTTCACTGCAGGTCCTGCCTGATTCAGGTTCGTCTGTCTCCTTCTTGAAAAGGGCATTCGCAGAGGCACTGATCGGCTCAGCCCAGGCCGGAGGGGAGAGGGGTCCCATCTGGCTGGAGGCTGGTCCAAACAGTTTTGGAGCCAGGGAATCTTCTGGTATCTCTTCACAAGGGCTGTATCTGCAGCCTCTCCCCTGCTACCAAAACCCTGCCACAAAACCCCAGCACAGTAAAGAGAACTTCTGTCTCAAAAGTCAGAACAAGCACTGTTTCGTAATGAAGTAGAAGGACCTCTTTCAAGGAATCACAGTATTGTCTTAGGAAATGCAAACTCATTCATCGAACTGAGGATGCTGGCTAAAAAGCTGGAGAGTTATTTTTAAACTGCTTTGAGCAAAATATTTAGTGCTCATTTTGGTTTGCAAGCACAGGATTCAATAGCATGTAATTAAGAACAAGGAGCTGAAGCTGGGACTGTTCCCCAATTTCACTTTTTAAGGTGACTTTGTGATATGGTCAGTGGGTCCTTTAATAATGCCTTTGACCTCGGTACCCCTACCCGGCCTTTTAAATATGTTCTTTGCACTTAGAGTTGCATTATCATGCATAACCTTGCTTATGCACCGAGGTCAGAATAACTCCAGGTGTCAGTCCTGAATACTGTAATTATGCGACTATCGTGTGCTTTGAGACAAAGCAAAAGCTTTCAGCCAGCCTTGATGGTTAATAAATTCAGCCCTTGCAGGTGTTACACAAGGGCCATCTTGCCACACACAAAACAGTGATGGGAAAAGCAGGCACAGCTCCTTCACGGAAAATTCTCAGACATGCTTGAGGCACAAAGCCGGTGCATTTCAGAGGACTACTTCTTTATATCAGTGTATTAGCATGACACTTTCCAAGCAATCCTGTCCTGCCAGCTTCAAAAATACATTCCCCATTGGTGTCCTAGCCTTTCCATGGTTGCCCAGAATGACTTCATAGGCTGACTATGATTATGTGTGCCAGATTCATATGGAAGAGCTGGTGTTTTCTGGTCTGATATACATCGTTTACTCTTCATCTAGCCTACCAGGCTGCCCATTACAGATAAGCGTTGATCCCAGAAAGACACTCCAGTTCAGACAGAGCAAAGAGCAATATGGCAGAAAACCATTTGTACAATCACACAATAGTTAAGGGTTCTCAAGATCTTTACACACCTTATCCTTGATTTTTTAATAAGGCATGTTCAATTATATTACAAAAAAATAACGCAGGCTGATGTTGGGACGTGCTAAAGAGGAGAAGTGGGTACATGTCCAAGTATGGCTTGGAACTGTCCCATATTTTTCCTTTTGGAACGGAAGTCCTAAACCATCAGGGTTCCTGTGACTATTCAGGAGCAGACCTAAACCTTCACTTATGTTTCATACATATACATCAGTTGAAAGAAGAACTCGGTGACACAGAGGTAATGAGTAGCCCTTTACATCAGAAAAAGTTCCCGAACAATTTAAAACTTCATTGTACTGTATCTTTCTCCTTGGGCACACAGATACCACTGAAGCGGTTTATACCCCAGACTAATTGCTTAGGCTCAATTCAGCATAGACAAGCCCAACATCAAAATATCCTCAATAAAGCAGGACTATTTGGACTCTTTCTTCCCTGGTTTGAGACCTACTGTGACGACTATTACAATTATTGCCAAAACATAGAGGATTAAACCCTCCAAGAGTCTGTCATAAATTCTAAATCAGCTCAGAGTTAGGTTACAGAAGTAGAACCTCCCTCAACACTGCCCCTGAGGAAAAGTTTACAACTCAGATTCTAAACCTTATTTTCCAAGGAGGAACAAGAGGTCCAAAAGAGACAACATACAGCATTAATGAAATTGGAGATGATATCTCTTACCTTTGGTGAGAGTGTCATTTTTTGTTACCAATCCACTGTAGTTCCAAGCATTTTAGTTTTCAGAGGGAACTGCTTCTAATGAATCAGCAGTGTCTGAGATTAATGAGGGTTAGATGATTTGCACCTGGAGTTCTTATCTTCTTAGCTTGTATTGGTTGCAAAAGGTTGCGTGTGATCCCTCGAGCTGAAGCATTTTCCATATATTTAACATGCTAGTGCAAGGTGTCTTCCTCAGTGCTTTCCTGTGGAACAGGAAATATTCTTACTGTAGCCATGCTGATGATCCCATTGCAAGGGTGCTGCTTACAGGTGGCTCTTCTGGATTGCTAAAACCTGGAAACAAATGGAGGAAGCCCCGTTGGCTGACACCTTGAAGAAAAAAATGCAAGCAAACAATCAGAGCATGGTATTTGGTTATATACTAGAGCATGGAATCTTATTTCAACAGGAAAGATAGAATTGCTAGGCAAGTTGTGATTGAGTCAGAGAGGTTCAGAAACAACTAAAATCATAACCATTGCATCACTCATATATTTCCTTACCCCAAGAAGCATTAGATATAGCTCACTGAAGTTTATAACCCCAGTGCAAACATTTTAAACCCACAAATTTTGATCAGTAATTCTCATTGCCTGCAGCCCGTAATGGAGTTCAACTTCAGGCAGGAATAAATGGTAACCCCTGAGAGATGGATTTGTTGATGCAGCTAGCTCATTCAATGTCTAAATGAAACATGATCTCCCTAAGGCTAAAGGTTGTTTTAAAATTATTTACCTACAGACTGATTATATCCATGGGCTTATTTCATTACTCTGCTGTTGTTCATAGATTTCATAGATTTCATAGATTTCTAGGTTGGAAAAGACCTTAGAGATCATCGAGTCCAACCATCCCTAATCCCCATTAGACCATATCCTCAAGTAGCTCATCCACCCTATTCTTAAACACATCCAGGGATGGGGACTCAACCACCTCCCTGGGCAGCTTATTCCAGTGGCTGACAACCCTTTCAGAGAAGAAATACTTCCTAACATCCAACCTGAATCTCCCCTGACTAAGCTTATGCCCATTTCCTCTTGTTCTATCACCCATCACTAATGTAAAGAGCCCTTCCCCTACCTCCCCACCATCTTTTCTCAAGTATTTATAGGCCATAATCAGGTCTCCCCTCAGCCTCCTCTTCTCCAGGCTAAACAGCCCCAAATCCCTCAGCCGCTCCTCATAAGTTTTATTTTCCAGCCCCTTGACCAGTTTGGTCGCCCTTCTTTGGACTCGCTCCAGGAGCTCAATATCTCTCTTAAAGCGAGGGGCCCAAAACTGGACACAATATTCCAGGTGCGGCCTCACCAGTGCCGAGTACAGGGGCAGGATCACTTCCCTGCTCCTGCTGGTCACACTATTCTTGATACATGCCAGTATCCCATTGGCCTTTTTGGCCACCTGGGCACACTGCTGGCTCATATCAAGCCGGTAGTCAACCAACACCCCCAGGTCCTTCTCCGCCAGGCAGCTCTCCAGCCACTCCTCCCCGAGCCTATAGCGATGCTTGGGGTTTTTATACCCCAAGTGAAGGACCCTGCACTTGGCCTTATTAAAGCTCATGCCATTGGCCTCAGCCCAACGATCCAGCCTGTTCAAATCCCTCTGAAGGGCCTCCCTACCCTCGAGCAGATCGACACAGCCTCCCAGCTTGGTGTCGTCCGCGAATTTACTGAGGGTACATTCAATCCCCTCATCCAGGTCATTGATAAAGATGTTAAACAGAACTGGACCCAGCACTGAGCCCTGGGGAACCCCACTGGTGACCGGCCTCCAGCCGGATTTAGCCCCATTTACCACCACTCTTTGGGCCCGGCCATCCAGCCAGTTTTTAACCCAAAGGAGGGTGTACCTATCCAGGCCAGCAGTTACCAGTTTCTCCACCAGAACACTATGAGAAACTGTATCAAAGGCTTTACTGAGGTCCAGGAAAAACTACATCCACAGCCCTTCCCTCGTCGTTCGCTACAGTCCTCCCATCTCTGCCCTCCCCAGCCAGCATCTGCAAGAACAGTCTAGCTGTAAATTTCCTCTATAGTTAACACATTTTATTTTTCACAGAGAATCCCCGCCTAAATGACTTGTGTACTTTCTTCATTACCAACAGAGTTAAGGAAAAAACCTAAGTTCCACTTCGTATTTGTCTGAGAGGTGCAACTTGCCTAAATTGACAGCTATGGAACAGCAATGTATTCTCATGCTGTCTTTGGATTGTTTTACGTCTTGGTAATTAAGACTTCTTGGAAGAGCTTACATGTCCAGTGTGAAGGCATGGTCCTGATATTTGTTATAAATTTTTTTTTTTAGCTGTTGGCACTGTCTCATCTTTTACTTGATTGTTATTATGTTGATTGTAATAAAGAACTAAGTATTATCAGTGCTTTTTAAAAAATATGTATTACAAATCATAGAACGGTTTGGGTTGGAAGGGACCTTAAAGATCATCTAGTTCCAACCCCCCTGCCATGCGCAGGGACATCTTCCTCTAGATCAAGTTGCTTGAAGTCTCATCTAACCTGGCCTTGAACACTTCCAGGGATGGGGCATCCACAATTCCTCCGGGCAACCTGTTCCAGTGCCTCACCACTCTCAGAGTGAAAAATTGCTTCCTTATATCCAATCTAAGTCTAGCCTCTTTCAGTTTAAAGCCATTACCCTTTGTCCTATCACTACACACCCTTGTAAGAAGTCCCTCTCCAGCTTTCTTGTAGGCCCCCTTTAGTTACTGGCAGGCTGTTAGAAGATCTCCCTGGAGCCTTCTCTTCTCCAGGCTGAACAACTCCAACTCTCTCAGCCTGTCTTCATATGAGAGGTGCTCCAGCCCTCAGATCATCTTCAGATTAATGGTCAGGGCCAAACAACTTGCATAATTTTCTCCTTTAAGAATGTTTAGGTGTTTTCTTCAGTGAAAGAGGAGATTTTCAGGATCCTTATATATTACAGGATTTCTCATTTATTAGCAGGAGTCGTTAGGCTAGTTCAATGCTTCTGTTCATTGTGGTGTATCTAAACTTTAAGAATAATAAACTGGCTAAAAAGACTTCTTGATTTTTTACAGGATCTGTCATATAAAAAGAATCTCAAAACTAAACAACATTTTAAAGAACAAAGCCAGATACAGCAGTTGATTAAAATAAATTTTCTAATGTCTTGTCTGAAAACTGTTTCCCCTTTCACTGTTTTGAGGCAGAGAACAACTTTGGAATAAAGGAAATTACTTGCTGTGAATTTCAGGCAAGTCAAGAATAAAAGATCTAAAACCAAACTTTACTGATTTACAAAGGATAGAATGAGTCCTTTAAGAGAAATGCAGTGGTTAGTTTACATGCTAAGGGAAGAAAATCTATCAAGATTTAGGTGGGGCAGGGTGGTGGTAGGGACATTCATTCAGGTAACAGTGATCTGTTAATCCAGCTCTCAAGAAACTTACCCAAATCTGATCATACGTATGCATTTATTTAGAATAATTCTCTCTGTTCTCAACACTAGGTGGATTTCAGTAGCTAGAAGTCTGTCTTTTGAAAAGAATCTTTATGGTAGCAACATTCAAGACTAAGAATTAAGTAGTTAGTTGCATTGCACTGTTCTGTACATAAACACTCCCCTGTCTGTTAAGTACACATTGGTAGCCTGGGAGGAACACTCATATCTGAACTGTGGTTATATGTAGGTAGTTGCTTCGGTGGTTTCTGAAGAGTAAAGCAGTGCTTTCCAGAGTGTTTCTGTCTTGCAAAATCTCCTACATTATTCACAGCAAACAGGATCTTAACAGGTGAGAATCACTCTGAATCTAATCCAGCAGCGTGCTCAAATGCATCCTTAACTTTATGCAAATACCCCTGCTAAGTGTAATACATGTATGTAAACCAAAATATATTCTAAGTGTTTTGCTGAATCATGACCAGAATGCACAAAACCTGCAGGATTACATCACACATGGCTTATTTCCATTATCCTTAATATTTCTACTGATATTTAGAGGAATATCACTGCTAGGGCCATTATAGTCTTCAAAGTGTAGCAATTTAGACCAAGAAATTAAGCAATTTAAAATTCCAACAGACTGTATATTGCATATTTTGTCACTAGGGAACATATATACATTGCATTTTAAAAGAAAGATCCCAGAGAGAAAATTGCTGTTACGTGCAGCTGGGTACCTTACTTTGCAACTTGAACTTTTTTTTTTTTGGTTATCTCTGCTCAACTAGCATAGTCAGAGACCTTCTTTTACTTGACAAAACAAATTATAGCCATTTGTTTGATAAAACCATCTACTACAGGTTTTCTATAACCTTATAGGACTACAGCAAATACATGCAGACTTAACAGGTAGAATTCATTTCACTATTGATTCAAAAGTATATATACTCTTTCTTCTTCTGGTACTCACAGCTTTAAAACCATATATTCAGAGATGCTGCTGTTTGAAGTATGAGGTATAGCAGGGTGGGGTTAGGCCCCGAAGGCATTCATTAGCGGTGAGGTCAGCAGAGAATGATTGTGCATTTCGGTTTGTATCTATACAACAGAGATGCTGGCTCTTCTCTGTATCATACGAATATCATATCTATATGTGCACATTAAGACCTGGGTACTGCAGTGAAAACACACCAAACGTAGCCCCTGGGATGTGTAAGACTATAGGGCTTGGGAGGTAACCTGCTTCATGCGTGGACTGCAATCCATCCTTTTTACCCAGTCTGAATAGCAGCTCCTGACATGGCTCTGAATCATTTCCTTCACTTTCAGATTTCAAGGACGGGCCCCATTTCTAGAAATTAAATCATTCTTTCATAGCAGTTCATACTAAAGTACCATATGCGAAGCATGAAACACTCAAGGCTTCTCCAGAGCAGTTTGCCTGTCTGCTGTAGGCAGGCAACGCTCAAAGTCCATACCAGCTTGCTCCTTTTTCCTCCTCGATTTAGTGAAACGTAGGATTCATAGATTCATAGATTTCTAGGTTGGAAAAGACCTTAGAGATCATCGAGTCCAACCATCCCTAATCCCCATTAGACCATATCCTCAAGTAGATCATCCACCCTATTCTTAAACACATCCAGGGATGGGGACTCAACCACCTCCCTGGGCAGCCTATTCCAGTGGCTGACAACCCTTTCAGAGAAGAAATACTTCCTAACATCCAACCTGAATCTCCCCTGACTAAGCTTATGCCCATTTCCTCTTGTTCTATCACCCATCACTAATGTAAAGAGTCCTTCCCCTACCTCCCCACCATCAGTCTTCAACTGATTATGTTTCACTTGCTCCTACTGCCTCCCCCCCTCAATTTGTCTTACTACTTACCATGCATACAAAATTACAGCAAATTGATCTCATCCGAATTTGAAATAATCTCTGTGTTAGCCCTGCTTTCTTACAAACCTTAAGCTCTCAACAACAGACTGTTAGACCTCAAACTTAGTCTGAGACTTTGCATTTCAGTCTTCAGGGAATCTTCATGTTTTTTCCTGTTATGCTGCTAAGAGTCTGTAATTTCTCAATTTCCAGACCTTAGATACAAATAAAAAAAAATAAAACGTTTATAATATGAAAGACTGGCATTTCTTTATAAAAACTGTAATATTGATATACTTTATCTTATGAGGATAAGGAGCATTTGAACTTCCAGAATTCTTGAAGGGCACCTGCATTTGTTCCAATTTTATGCAAGAAGCTCATGTTCTTGGCTAGACATTCAGTTTTGTAAAAGAAATCTGCAATTTGGTAACCCTTCCATAATTTCACATGCCAAACCGACTTCTTGTTGCCTTTGGAGTCTGTTTAATTACAATCAGCTTGGCTTTTGATCTTCTGAAGTAGAACAGATACTTACTAGAATTGATTTGTGAATAAGAGCCTCCTTCAGGTCACTGTTTATGGGTTGTGGTTCTGCTTGGTTGTCGTGGGTTAGGTTGAAAACCGGCCCCCCCCACACACAGCCGGTCACTCCCCCTCCCCCACCCCCAGGAATGAGGGAGAGAATTAAAGGATAAACGGGAAACCCGTGGGTTGAGATAAGAATGATTTAATACAGATGATTTAATATAGTGTAGGTGCTCACCGCCCCCTCGTATGCGAAGCCCATCTCGTCCCGAAGCTGCAATCCCGGACGAATGCGAGGCCCCGAAATAGAGAGGGGCAGAGAGAGAGAAAAAAAGGAAAGAAAAACAACAGAGCAACAGCGCAGCAAGCGTGAAAGAGCCAAAGCGCAAAAGCCCTTCTTCCCGGCTGACCCTCACTTTTATACTGGGCATGACGCTGCATGATATGGAATACTAATTGGCCAGTTTGGCCCTCAATCTTAAGTTCCAGTGTGGTCTGGATCCGTCCATGGCAAATAGTGGGGCTGTGTTTCCACCCCTGGGGCAGTCGATTCCAGGTATCCTGGATGCCCCTCCAAGTGAAAGCAAACTGTGGCCTGCATTCCGGTGCCAAAGGAATTGAGAAAAACGCATCAGCGATATCAATTGTAGCGTACCACCTGGCTGCCTTTGACTCCAGTTCATACTGAAGTTCCAGCATATCTGGCACAGCAGCACTCAATGGTGGTGTAACTTCATTCAAGCCACGATAGTCTACCGTCAGCCTCCACTCGCCATTGGACTTACGTACAGGCCATATAGGACTGTTAAAAAACTCTGTCCCAGCTAAAACTAGGACATTGGTGAACCTCCAGCTATTTCAGAAAACCTTAATGACTTTCAAGAATTTCATTTTCATACACATTTTGCAGAGCATTGAACAGCTACCCCTCCCCACCTGCCATTTACTGTTCTCTAGTTCAAGAGAGCGTTGTTATTCCATGTAGGACTAACGCGGTGCAACGGAGGAAGCCAAACACCAGCAATAATCAAAGTAAATGGTTAAAGATTACCAGTGCAATGCAGATTCTTTCTCACCATCTAGGAAAATAAACAGTGGCATTTTATTTTTGCAGGCTGTTTGCAACATCAGAGGAAACCCACGGTTTTATGGGTCACAGGAAATGTTTATCAGCTGTTGGAACATCAAAGATTGGCTGTCTTCAGACATAGCGCTTCAGTAATTAAAAACTTCATTTAGCAGTTCAAAAGGCAACGTGGCATCAGAAAAGCAACTTCTGCTGTATAACTGCATTGCTGCTATGACAGGCCATGCCTTTTCTGGGAAGCCATTTTAGAGCTGGCAGAAATGAAGATAGTTCAACCTCTATCTGAGTTTTTGTCTCAAATCTTTTAAAAACTCCATTTACACTTTGTGGTTTTGTATTGGTTTTTTGTTGTTGTTGTTTTTGTGTGGTTTTTTTTTTTCCTAATATTGAGAATAAAACATTCCAATTTAACCATGAGACTCCAGGAGCTGGGTGGGATTCTCGGGCTAGATCTCACACCCCTATACCCCAAGCTGTTCCCTGGCAGCAAGGCAGTTTCTGTAAGCCTCAAGCACTCACCAAGCATATTGTTTCTAGAGTATTGATTCAGTTCTATCATAACAGCTAAAATTATAGTTAAAAACTACTTTCCAAATTTCATGTGTGTGAGCTTTTAATTTATGTTGAACACTTTCTCCATTTCACCAGCTTGTTTTTCAGCAAAAGTAATGGAAGCAGAACCTTCTGCAACACTCCTCCTCAGTCATCCAGAAAGTAATTTGCAGGCATCCATAATAAGCATGGAAACCAAAACCAACTAATTGAAAAATAATTGAAAAGTCATTAAAGTTATCTGGAGAACCTTATAAATAAAAGGCAATTAAAAAATGGAAGCATGACATTTGCGATTAAATATTATATGATAAAAATTTACATTTGTTATTCCTTAAAGCTTTCAGATTAATTACCATGCCAGTTTTTTGTAGAAGTGCACTGATTAAAAAGGGAAGCAGAAATAAATCCTGTTTTCCTCTTAGGAAATATACCTGTCTTGATTACAAAAGCAAAAGTTTATTTTTGAACTTCGGTCCTCGAGTTAGCTGAAATGCTCCATCTTTTCTCCACCTACTTCTTCTTCAATGCTTCTTGAACAAGAATGTGGTGATTGTTCTGGCTATGAACATTAAAAGGGTAAATTGAATTATACCCGTTTTGGAGAAGTATTAATATGCTCTTAGGTCTGTTTCACATACAACCAGCAGCTGGTTTACATCACCTTTTGCTCATTGCAGGGATTTTTACAGATAAACTTGCAAAAAGAGTTATTTTGATCCCTTTCCTTGGCTGTGTGTTCTCCCAAGATACCTGAACTAGTCAACTCTCAGACAGTTCTGTAGGATCTCAGCTGTTGGTTAATAAGTCTTTATCTATTTTTCACTTAAAAACACACAGAAAAGACACATTTTTTTTTTTTTTGAATCAAGAAACTAATGCAGATAGGACAGTTTCTGTCTCTAACATTTGAGCAGCTGAATCTGAATTTAACATTTTCAGAAATGCTCCAGAGGCTTAGGAGCACAAAGGTGTGCTGACTTTTGAGGGTATTTTGCTGCTGTAAAGTACTTCACAGCTCACCTGGCACAAGCACTGCTTAGTACTTAGAAGTATACTTCGCAGCCCCATATTAATCTAAGCACACTGATAACTTTGAAATAACTCACTATGAAACCTCTAAGCCCTTAGATAGCTTGGAAAAATGCAATACCCCTCTCACCACCTAAAGACACCGAGAACAACTCAAAGGACTTTCCCACAAGGATGCTTGCTTGGAGTTAGATTTCTCCAGTGCTTTGACATTAATCAAAATTCAGCACTGATTCATAATTTCATTATCTCAGCATGACGTGCACATGCCTAACATCGCTCTGAGGCGTGAGCACAAAGCAGGTACCTGCTGCTTGGTCAACAATGGTCAGTGCTAGAGAAAGTGCCTCAAATGAAAACGAGTACTACTGCACCTGACTGTGTAAAAAGGCTGGCTATGCAAACTTTCTTCAGTGGATGAAATACAGAAAGGGACTTAGTATCCAGCTCTGTGCTTAATCAATGCTAATTTAGGACCATTTTTAGCTGTGAGAGGATTACTTTTCTCTCCTTCTACAAAATAAATCGTTTGCGTGAATTAAAAACTGAACTGAATTCTCCACCCGCCTCCAGAAAAACCTGATGTTAGAATAGTGTTGTAGGACAAATAGTTGCACAAACTATTTAGCTTCTCCAGGCTCCAAGATTGTATAGCAGACAAGTGCTGTACAATATTACTGCTGCTTCCACAATCCTAACAAACAGACATTTTAGGCTTATAATAGAGGCTATTTTTAAACCACTGTGGGGTAACACTGGTAAGTGATTACACCAGGACGTGATGATTCTTTAACCTACCATAAAAACCTAGGACTAATTTTGAAACAGTAACCGATGAGCTACAAAAGGAGCAGAACAACAAACATGAACCTTTTAAGTGACCTGTGTGCTTTGTATTGCTACAGACTATATGACAATAAAGCAATTTCCCAGCATAGTGTGTATTAAATATGGTACATCAGCATTTCTTACTTGTACATTCTATTTCAAATCTGTATTTCAGGCTGAGTTTGAAGTCTACTGGAATATGCAGCTCCTAAAAAACACCCAGAAGAAACTAACCTTGTCATTTGAGTACGCACAGGCTGAATCTGAAGGCATAATCTCTGAAGATGATAGGAAATACGAGTGTGAAGGCAATCTTCTGAGTAGCATAGTCTTCTTGGAAGTGAAGAAGCTCCAGCCAAGGGACAGGGGACTCTACACGTGCCAGACAGCATGCTTAATACCACCTCCACACCTGGAAGCAAGCAGCAATAGAACATATGGATATGGTAGGATTTTGCTAACCTCCATTTACAAGCCCTTCTCCCCAGCATATAGCTAAGACATGGGGTGCTTGCACAAGAGAAAAAAATGCAATTATTTGGCAGCCAATGTATAAAAGATAAATTCACCATCATCTTAAATCTTCAAACCTGCAACTGTAGCCATGGATACTGAAATCCTTTGGTTATCCACAGGCTGAGAGTGTGACCGCTGTGACCATGAATAATTCCCAAGTTTCCCCACAGTCCTGTACATTGCTCCTGCTTTGGCACAAAGCTTTCCTCTAGTCAAGGGCTTATAGCAGGTGGAAGCGCTGTGACTGCTAGAAATGTGGCACTGGCAAAGTGGAGGAGTGTGGCGGCTTAATGCACGGACTCCATAGATCTGATACCAGAGACCTTTATTTACAATTTACAAGCAGCTTTTTCAGACTATTTTTCCAGCCACGATGTGTCCACGCGCCCTCTGCTTAGTTATCATTGGTTACAACCAGTAGTGCACGCGCTTGTTTTAGCTTTACTGTTGGCTATGCCTCAAAAAGCATTATTTTCTATCTACTAAGCTAAATGTCAGCTCCTCACACTCCCTATATCAGCTTCCCATCTCCCTATGTCAGCTTCTCACACTCCCTTTTCCTTTTTATCCTCTTTATCGGTGTTTCCCAGCTCGTCAAGAACACAGACTTAAATCATCAAGGTCAAACAAACCCTAACTGCAACTGTGTGTATGATTCCACCGTGGAGAAATCATTTATTTCACAAACAAGTTCACTGAAAGTAACTTCTCATTTATCAAAGTAGAAAAAATTTACACCTTGGAAACCAAATCCTTTATTTCCTGACACGCTTAGGCCATGCAGTCAGCAAACAATTGCATACATACAGCTATTGGCTTAAAGCTTGCTAAGGCATCCAGAGCTCTGGTGAACTATTTCCTTTTTAGGACTGTAAAACTGTTAACAAGGTGCTCTGAAACAAAAGGGACTTTAAAGAAAAGGTGTGTGTACTTGCTATTTAGAGACATTGATTTTTTTGTTATAACATTCTTAACACAGGGGTGGTTTTTCACCTCCTTTCCAGTCTGTCCGTCTGATTTGGCACAAAGAAACTGTTTCACTCTTCCTCCTCTTTCCTCTTTAGTTCCTAAATTTGAGCTCTGCTTGTAGCTGGAAGCGTACTTTGACCTAATTTTAGGAAAATGTACCAAAAGTTACCTGCTCTGGAATGTGGTTTTAAAGTTGTCTATGAGTAGAAGACATATCACAAGCCTCTTTTAAGACATGGGATAAGTTTGTCATCTGCATTACAATTGCAGTGACCTATGCCTCTGTCAGTCACAGCCCTACTAGTTCACGCATGGGCAAGTGTTTTGTTTTAAAGTCATGTATGTCCTAAGTAACAGAGTGATATTTTATTGGCAACAAGTTCTGTTCCCATTGAATTATCTCCTTATATGAAGGGGGCAAGGGGGTGGAAAAAAGACAAACCACCTCATTCAAGATCTCAATTCACCTTAAAAAATAAAAAAAAAGGGGACCCTATTAAGAAATTTTTGAAGCACCTGTTTTTATCCATATTACAAGGGTAGAATAAGGAAGTAGGAGACCTTCAGTCACATATGACTTTTCACAAGTTCAGTTAGGCCACAAATTAACTATTTTGGAAAACCTGTGTCAGTACAGGTGTGATTTAAAAGTATAGGTTCACTGGTTTGGGGTTAGACACCTAGGAAACTTTATTATAGTTTGCATCTGAAAGGAATATTGTATGGCCTCACCATGCTTCTCTTTGTTAGAGAGTGACTAACCATACTCCCCTGGAGAAGGGGAGGACAGGAACAATACTCTGAAAGACAGGGACTCAGATGAAAACTGTATTTCTCCACTAACATTTTCTCCTCAAGTGCAATTCATTCCTCTCTTCTCTGCCTCAGTTTCCTCTGTGGAATGAGAGGCAGAAATGACAGCTATGTAAATATTTTGAACTTCATGAATGGAGAGGCAGATTGAAAAAGAAAAACAACAAACCCCGCAATTACTAGGTGCTCAGGACACTCACCAGAGCATTCTGCTGCAGATGGGAGCACTCAGGTAACAGCAGCACCTCACCATCTCCTTGTTCTTGCCCAGTGAGTTGCAGAACACATTGAAAAACAGAGGTATGCACCCAAGTGATCCTATTACTTGAAGAGATATTCAAATTGCAGAGCCAAGATAAACACTTTTCTTCATTTAGCTGAGAAAAAACATCATCGAAATACCGAAAGAAAGCAGAAATTCATAAGGACTTTCACGCAAGATGATGCCCAGATCAAAAAGTCTCTCGCGGATTTAATACCACTGGGAGAATCCTCCCAAGTCTAAACTGGACACATTTGAGTGACAACCATTATGAAGAAGACTGGAGGCCGTATACTGCCAGCTTCTTATCACGCTCCCAGTGCCTTATATCCATCTCAAGCTTTTTTGCTCATACTTTCAAGCAGTTCAAAAGCATTTATTTGACATTTGTTATTGTGTCAGCTGCTTATTCCTGTTGTTATGTAATAAGATTAGAGGGTGTGGAAGGTGGGGATGCACTGCTCCTGTAATGCTTTGGGAGATTAAATGTTTTCTTTGTAACATTTTAAAGTCTTATTTCGTTTTGCACCTATTGATAATGGAGTGATTTCTCCCCTCCCTTCCTTCCCCATCTCCTCCTGTTTGAAGTGGCGTGTCACCTTGAAAAACAGCATGGGGGAGCTATATGAGAGAAGCGGGAGAGAAAAGCTTTCAGGAGCAGATTTGTGGTCACTGTGGGAATCAAAAACATAGATCTGAAAAGCACAGGATTAACTATAATCTCAGATTTCAGTGTGAGAAATAATGAAACTGTATGCTCTTCTACATTCTCATTAAAAGTAAAACTAGTTTTCTCCTTAGAAAGATAGTGGCAAAAACATCAGGTAAGATTTATCATTGTATCTCAGAAGCAATTCAAAAGGAGCCTGATACATTTACAAGAATTCTGTGGGTTATGTAGCTACTTCCCTTTATTCTAAGAATAGACAGTCTCTAACAAGTTGAATAGTGAGATATTAAGAAACCCTACTGCCTTCTAGTTAATTAGAAGCATACCAGCATAGGAGCCCATAGATCTGCCTACACAGCCTCCTAAAGAAATTAAGATATATTACCTGACAAACCTGTTACAGCCTTGTTGAAGTTGCTATGTCTGAATGCAATCTAAATGACAACAGACATAAGATACTGTTCTAGGTAAGGACATACTCTCCTTTAATGGATACCTCTGAAAGCCTTCATCCTTTCCCTGAGCAGAGCATTTGGAGAAGAAAAAGGAGCAGGGAGTGGAATATTTAAAGAGACATAAAGGTGAGGGCAGGTATGCTTCACAGGAGGCATCACTCACTTTAATTTTGTCTCAGCTGCTTTCAGATACAAAGCAGAATGCATTTACTCAGGAGAGTGGCCAGGCTCCAGTTGGCGTTCACACTGGCTAGCAACTAAGTCAGCTTGACCTGCTGTGTGCAGGAGTCTCTTACTGTCATTCTTAACTACTTACACATGACACAGATCAGTGCTATCAGGAAGCAGCGTTATTCCCATGCTGCAGACACATGCCAGGAGCTCTTAAAGAAGTGAAACTAACCCTCAAGTGCTTGGTCAGAGGAGTTCCAGCTCCAGGCTGTGGTCGAGAAAGCTTAACTCTTTACTAAGTCACTTTTTCTGTTAATACACACATGGATTGCTGTAAGAGGAAAAGAGTATCTTTCAGTTATATGGGTTGGTTTGCATTTTAGCTTTAAATTTATCCTCCTTAGACTTCTCTGAATCCTGGCTTTTTCACCCTTTCTTTCCTGTTCTGTATCCTATTTCACCTTTTCTTCCAAATGTACATTCTGCTGAATTCTAACTTCTTGCTTTCCCAGTTACAATTTTGATCTACATGTAAGGAAATCTAATGGTCAAGAACAACAACAACTAGTGAAATGTCAAAGCTGCTGGAGTGAGCTGAATTATGCAAGCTGACAGTTAAGTAAGAAATCTGCCTTTTACCTATTTACTTCAGCAGCTCCCACAGCAGATGGCTCAATTTGCTATCAGTAGGAAGATGCTCAGCATCATTGTAGAGATTCCCATCCATCCTCCTCCACTAATCTTTGGAAGCATTTGGCTTGAAAGAGTCATTACATCCCGAATCCGCCTCGCTCAGCCTCTGTATGATGCCATTTTATTAATATCTGTGGTGTGACTGAAGCATTCGTGGTTTCATTCATAACCTGTACAAAACCCAGCTACAGACATTGCTGATAAATGAAGCTCCAAGTTCTATGTGAAACATTATTAAATAATACATCAGTTTCATGTCAGAGCTACTGATGTTTTTATGGCCTCTCTATTCAGAGTAATGGGCCTCTACTCACAGGGGTTTCATAATTTGAATAGCGAGCATCTTTCAGATTTACAAAGTCATTTATAAAACCTGCATCATGAGTCAAGGCTAGTTATGTAAGTGGGAAGTTTTTCTTGAAGTAAGAATTGTTGTTGCTTTCTGTGGATTAATGTGGTCTGCATGTTCTCTGGAGAAACTCCTAATCCCTAACAGTATCCTGAAAACAGTGTTATGGTAATGAAGGCCATTTTTGACTTGTAATCCTACCCAATTAAATTTGAGCAATGGCTTTTTGCAGATAGACATATGTAGCTTAATGTCCTGAGCAATTCCTTTCTCATGCCATAACCAACGTAAGATCCCACAAATTCTGAGGCACAGTACCTGGAACAGCTGTTCTGAGTCATGATGAAATGCACGTTCCCTACTTTGGCCCAAAATAACCTGAAAAATAAAGGTTTAGGTAAAGTAAAGAGTCTTCAACAAAGTATTTCTGAACCCTCCTTCAAAACATGAACAACACTTTTTTGAGCTAAAGAAAACAAGTCAAATATTACTAAGAAGTAGCTGGTTTTTTTTTGTCTAAAATATGTATTTAAATGTCTCTTACATGCATCTCTCAGGTGTGAATTAAGGAAAATTTGATGGAATGCATGGAAGTCACCAGTTGCAAGCAATATCAGATTTCATGAAATAACTCAAACTCTGTATTGCTCCAGTTCTTCCTGCAGGTCCCTTCTTTTTTTCCTGAATTTGTCATATTTCCTGTCCTGTTGCTTTGCCAAAATCCTGACAATCTGAACGAAGAAACACCCCAGCAGCATTCATGCTGGGCATCATGCTGCATTCTCTCTTGCTGTCCTTGTTACCTAAATGCAAAGGAAGTATGCTACATAATTAACATTGTGTCTTAAAACTTCAGTATGAAAAAACTGTTTTGCAGTGTTATTCTGATCTGGGAAATGGGGAAACTGTCAGAAAGTTCAGGTAGTTTATTGCTATAAACCACTCAACTCTAAGCCGTTGAACAATGCATTGCCTCAAGTGTCTGGACAACTCAGCTTTCTCTTTTTAATACTGTTATTCTAATATTCCACCAAAACATGAAACAGTATTTTAAGACAGCTTTAGGAAAATGGTTGAAAAGTTCTGCGTCCATCTGAAATGCTAAAATATCTAAATGGGAATATTTCCTATTGACTGCTGATAGTGAAATTCAGGGAACAGATCCCCCTCTCAACATGAGACTACTCAGAATGGTTCTAAATCTCTCTTTCCTTTCCATCACTGAAGCAGGGATAGTCTTACTGGCAACTATAAAACTCAGCACTCTCTCCTCTGAGTCTATTGCAATCTCTGGTTTATTAATGGGAGGCAGGAACTTTCCATAATTTAAGCTTGTGCTGTGTTCACTTTAATACTATGTTTTGATCTCCTTTTATATTCAAAAGGAAGAAAGATGAACTCTCAAAATGCTTAGAGTTGTCTCATTATCAGAAGATGTTATCCAAGAAAAGCATCTGTAAGATTTAAATAACTTCGACTGGCCATTTAGACATCTGCAAAGCCTTCAGTGTTTTCATGTTATTTAACTATCACAGGGCTCATTCAATAGCTATGAGAGACTAGAAGATGTATTTCTAAATCAGTAACAACTTTATTAGGAAAAAATCTAGTAGGTTGATGGAGATTTAGTATTCGTGTGATTTGTATGCATCCGCCTTTCCCCCCCGCCTCCTTTTCCATGTATGTTTAGGCTTCAGACAAACTCTAGAAGTAAACCCAAGCGTTCCCCAAATGCAATTCTGTTTCAAGATCACTTGATGGTAAAAGCCAGAGTTTGTTCTTCGTGCTCCCTCCTACAGTAGCATAGTATTGAAGTGACTGCTAGAGCCGAGAAGAGCAGAGCTGGAAGTATAGCTACAAGTACATACAGAACCGGTTTACGCACAGTTGGCCCTGGGTTGCCACCACTGACCAAACAACAAGAGCTCTTAAAGGCTGACTTCGACTGAAATTATAATACCTGCCCTAATACATGGTATTCCAAAGGATCACATCCCAACCTTTTCTCATTCAAAACAGCTCACTGAAGGGGACATTCGTTTGCCCTGCTACGCCCTGCTCAAGCCATCCAGGCGAAGGGTATCCTGTTACCAGTCCTCCTGGGGCCTGCTCTGTTCACCACAAGCCAGTTTACTTCTTCCCTACAATTTGTCGTTCAAAATGAAAGTGTGGGTGAAGGAGGAAGCAGGATTCACATATTGTTCTCACAACCCCCAGTCGTGAAGGACTTTTGAATTGGGTCCCTTTTTTAGCCTAGAATTGCCATGGTAACCCTTCTCTGTATGGATGTTGCTGGTATCTCCTACAGCAGTTATTTCATGTACTCATCAAGCAACTCCCTAAATCTTTTGTGCAGCTCCTGGTTAATGAGTCCAAGCTTGCTTTACTTGGAGCTCTTATAGTTGTTTTCTTCCTGACCCTCAAAAGAGAGCTGATTTCTCACTCTCTTCCCTGACGTAAATTACTCTTAGGGATTAAAAGGAGAAAGACTAAGGTGCAAGATGTTGGCTGAGAGATATTAATGTGTGGTCCGTCCCCATAGGAACCATGCTGCCAAGAGCCCCAGGAGGAAATTAATTTTCCAGGACACCACATCTCCAGCCACACACTGCTTTCACTATCAAAAAGACTGCTCAACTACTGCTGCAAGGAGTCTGCACAGTACGGTTAGCTAGCCTTTAATTTATGCAGGAAACTTAAAGATAGGCTTTAGCCTCACTTGTTTCTAACAGGGCTGAAATAGGGGATAGGAGTAGAGGACCGAATTAAGATTTTAAGAGGATATGGTGAATTGTATCACTTTGAATTGCAAAGGTTTAAATGGGTTTATCAGCCGGTCAGGCAACTGGGATGAAGAAACGAGATTATTCACTACCTGGCTGTGCTGGTAACAAGGGTTGGATATCATGAAAGGTCAATGACTTTTTGTCATACCTTTGACATTTATCTTCTTAACCGTTATCTAAGTACTCTGAATTGCCTAGCTGCATTCACATTGTCATGCAGAATGCAGCCTCACAAATCCCTTCATGATTTCTGAGACAGCTGTTCTCTGGAAGCTGACTGCTAGGGACACGACTTCACGCCCCAACAAAAGCACCTTCCGCTAGGGTGCTCTTGGGCTTGTTGGGAAATATTATTGTGCAGAGGCACGTAGCATTTTGAACAGTGAGGAGGCAGTAGGTATCTGTTCACCGAAGTCTTCAGCAAGTCACTTAACATCTCAACAGGGGCTAACCAGCTACAATACATGCTAGCTGCTTGCCACAGGTAGGAGACAGAAATGTTCTATCCCCTGGAGAGCTCACCTGAGCCTGCTTAAAGCACCAACAGAAGACTTTCCTTTGCTTCCTCCACCTACCTCACTTTTTGGTTCAATTCACCACGCTTCTCTTTCCCTGCATCTCTTCACATCTCATTTCAACAGCGATACACATCCTTCTTTCACTTTACTTTTGTGTCCTCTTTTTTATAAAAGCATCCCCTTTCATCCAAGTAACTTCAGTGCTATTCATTATTTGGCTATTTTTCCACTTCTTTTACATTTATGTATTATTTTCATTTCATAGCCTCCTGTCTCTTCAGTCCTTGTTACATTCAGTGTTCTCACTTTCCCCTGTAGACTCAGCCCAAGTAATAAAGACTTGTTTTGATAATAAACTCAGCAGAGCATTTGACTTAGTTTCTTCCCAAGTCCTTTTGCTAAAAACAGATTATGTAATTTTTGCAGTGGCAGCCAGAGAGCGCCACAGAAATTGTGCTAAGTACTGTAAAGGCACATGAGTCTGACTTCTTGTGGCTACAATACACTTTGTTCTTTGAAGAAGTTCAAGGTTTCAAAAAAGCATTGACCCCAAAAGGAACAAAAAGTCAACTATTTAAAACGAGATTCTGAAAAGTAAGTAGTATTTATCCACTTGTTAAGGGAAGAAATAAATTGTGAAACGGTGCTGAAACAGGGGAGCTCTCAAGAAATATTTGCTCAAGCTTTTCCAAAATGAAACATCAACACAATTTTTAATGAACATTTCAGATCTTATTTGAAGTCACCTTTTGGTGGAAAATGCTTAAAGTAAACGTTGTTACTAACTCTAATTGTGAGCTTTCTAGGCAAGTTACTCAAACAGAAAAAGGTGCATATCGCCTTTCGTATAGTCATTGGGTACGTGTTGAGATGAAGGATTTTGCTGCATGATGCTGGGCAATCTTGCACCAGAACCTGGTGCTGAACATTAACTGTCCTGAGTCTCCACCTAGTGCCTCAGTCCCAAAGCCATTCTTCCCAGGGTTCACTCCCACCAGAACGATGACAAGGGAGAGCTGGCTGACCCTCGCAGCCTGGCTGTTCTGCTGTGCAGTGATTGTGTTAAGTTCACAGTGCATTCAAACAGCAGCTCAGACAAGTGGTTCTGCTCCCAATTTAGGAAAATTAGTTCTATCAAATAGCTAATTTTAAAAAAGTGAGAGAAACAAAAAAAGGTTTGGGGGTTGGTTTTTTTTTTTCCCCTTTACTCTTTCTTATCCCATTGTGTCCGGACTTCAATATTGAAGTAAATAAATGAAAAATCAATGTAGAATTGAACACATTTTAATCTTACCACGGTAAATATAAAATTTGACATCACAAAAGAATGGCATTATTGTGGCTACACACATCTATAAATGTCATTTGTGCTAGACATGAGAAGCAAATGGCTCTGCCAGCCAGGAAATGAGCTGTTGCTGCCTCTGTGTTCCATCAAAGGTTGTAGAAGACCTGCCAGAGGGAAAACCAGCTGCAGGGCACCAATGGCTCGTCCCAGGCAGAGCACAGTTGTGTTCCCTGCAGGACCCACACTGCCAGCCTGGCCTGGACATGGCCACCGGGCTCTGACTGGGGCAGTCAGAGGAGTTCAGGCCCCCATGGGAAGGTCAAACTGTCCTCATGGGGGGAAAACCAGGGCAGAGATCAAGGCTGTGTCACCGCAGCAGTACAGAAAGAGATGGCAGTTGTTGAATGCCCAGAGGATTATACAGGTATGCAAAACATGGACGGGCAACCAAGGTCCTACCTCCCCCGTGCTCCTAGTGATCAGCTGTTGACCTAAGACACAGATTTCATCTCTGCTTCGTCTTCCAGGACCGACCCTGTTCCCCCTCCTACCTTTGTGCCTGCACAGGCAGCGCAAGGATCCAACTGAAGAATCACTCTTCCACAACCTTCATATGTGTCAGGAACCAGGAATTCTTTGAGAAAAGGCTCATTTTATCGAGATGGCTTTTTTTTTTGGTCTTAGATACAAATGAAAATATCTGTAAAGTGACGGAAACATGAACTTGAATAAGCTTACGACGCATAAAAGTCTCACACGTTTCCTTTTGCGCGTGTTTGTTTATGAGTCAGAGCAAGGTAAGGCAGCAGTAGTTTCATTCAAATCTTACCTTCCCTTGACATCAGGAAGAACATATTCAGAACAGTTGAATGGTTCAGAATAGCTTTACTTGTGTTTTTTTTTTCCTCCTTTCCTCCCAGGAAAGGACATGCTTGATATTACTATGGTTCTAGATCTGATTTTCCCCCTAGTTTAGAGATAATAGAAATAAGCAGGAAAACAAACAACCAAAAAATCCCCAGTCTCTCTCTCTAATCATCTGCACTAAACTGAACCCAACAGATTGTTCTGTTTCTGTAAAACAAGGTTTGTAAGAAGAAAATCCCTCTTACTAAGCCAGCTAATCAAAAGAGGGGAAAAAACTCCAAGCTGGTAGCACTTCACTATCAAGAAGTCCACTTCTGGGTTTTTGCCCCAACCACAATAACCAGTCTAAGATTTTCTCTCCCTTGTTTATGTTCTGACGTTACCCAATCTGTCCATATCCATTAGAGGTCACAGAAACTTAGAGATGAAGAACACCCATAATCTTTAAATTCGTAGCTGCAACAGTTGTTGGATCAATATTTTTGGAATTGACTGGCAAGGGGTGGCCCGAGAAGTGAATCGTACTCTAGATTCCAGTGCAGAAACTGTGTACTTGACAGATGTACTGCTAACAACAGGAAAAGATGCTGCAAGCTGGATAAAGCGGAGGTGAGGAGGGAAGAGAGAGCAAAGATAGAACAAAAAATAGGTGCCCCCACAAACTTACCTGTAACACAAAGTTTCATGAACTTGGATTTCACTCAGAAATTGAATAGCGTCATGTATAAGCTTATTTTTCCATTAGTGCTGAGATGTTCCAGAGGTCACTAAGTGGTGCTGGTGTACAACAAAAGAGGCAGCCTTGTGCTTCTGTAAAATAGGAAGCAAGGCCATGCTCCTTCTTCATATATCATCAGGCAGTAACAGGACAGAGACATTACAACATGGGAGACTCAGGTATCTGTGAAGGTCTCATTGTCCCTGTCAGAACTCACTTAAGGCAAGCTTTTCAATCAGAAATATTAAGGAATCTTCTAACATCTTTAAATATGAACTTTTTTTAGATCAAGGGTGATGTACTCACCTTCCTCCCCAAAAAAGAGTACTCAGGCAAATGCTTTAAATTCAGGAATTAGGAATTCTGAATGATTCAACCTCATGCCCCTTCTGGCACTGAACAAGAGGCCCTGAGGATGGAGAACCAGTCAGCAATGAGGACATGAAATTGTAAATACAGATACTCCTCCATAGCAGAGGGGGACAGGTCAGGCTTACTGAGACCCAGAGAGGCAACAAGTACTCTAGAAACACTTTTCTCAACACGATGTCAAATTTCTAAGGTGAACACAGCACAGGGTGCCTAGGAGCTGACAGCAAGAGGACCCTCGTGACTCACTCCCACGCAGAGCAAGCTATGTGAATATGAAGTCCCTGAAGTTTGTAGAGTGTTTCCAGCATGGAGCACATAAAGCTGTCGGGTGAGGTTGCCACAAGTCACTCAGCTTTCAGCCAGGAGGCTGAGGGGAGCTGAAAGAGACCGTGACAGTCTGTGGAAGTTCAAAATGCTTTTCAAAGCTGATACTGAAATAAATTGCCATGACAATAAGTATCAGGCAAGCAGCTGATGTATTCAGCAGGCACATCTATGCATATTGAGGGTGCTAACGAGGCCCCTTCTTTGCTGGGATTGCTGAGGGACACAACAGACCATGTGCTAATAGGACACACCATATCCTCTATCCCCACCATTAGCCAGGGAAGTAAGTAGTTAAAACATGTTGCTGTTGACAACCAAAAGCCAGATTAAAGCCTGCATTCAGAAAGCCACTAACATCTTGGCTAAGGAGAAAGAAAAGTGAAAAAGGCTCTGTATACAAATGGTTCATTTTCTTCTGCATCGGTAGATGGTGCTCTTTACATTAACTATTGCAAGTTACTTCTGAGAAACAGGCCTGCACGCCCCAGGGTGAAATCTCTAAGTGCTTTTTCCACACACCCCTCTCCATCTCCTTAAATTGCCAGACCTTCTTCCCTCTAAAGTGTCTGGACAATAATCATATTAGCTCTCAATGGGTTCAACCAGGAACTTCAGATTAATCTGTCATGGTAAATAACTAAAGGACTGGGAGAACATGTAGGATTTCTATGCCTCTCTGGAAGGCTACCACTTAATAAGTACTAATGCAATCCTCCTTTGTAAGTGCTGCTGAAGGAGTCTCATCATGCTTCTGTCCATGGCTGTCCAGGCAGGAATGCGCTGAGCAGCAGTGACACTACTTCTGGCAAAGCCCAAACAGCACTTGTGGGTGCACAGTGTTTAGAACCAGTGTACAAATTTGACATATCAGAGACACATCAAAACCACCCTGCACACTTCTGCAACACCACTTACTATTAGGTTACCAGAATCCCAAACAGACCCCACAGTCACATTCAGATAAAATTTCCAAGTGCAGAATGAGGACACGTCCTGGGAAACCCACACAAATACCAACCCCTTTTCTGATTCCCAGAACAGAGGCATCCAAGGTCCAGCCAGTGGCAGAACCAGCCGTCCTCATCTCCGCAGGCAGGCACAAATGCCCTTGTTCTCTGGAAGTGGAGCATCTGGGCATTCGTTCCAGTGCGCTCACTGTAACTCAGGCAGGTGATGGAATATCAAGCAGTCTTTAAATAACCTTAGAAGCATGGCAAAACACAATCAATTTCTGGGATAATAGGAGGAAAATAAGTCCAAACATACACACAGATAAATCAAGCAAGTTGGCATGCTTACGTAAAAGTGCTATAAATGATGCAGTACTGTGCAGGACTCTGTCCTTTCCGGATTGCCTTTTAACTCTACAGCCTTCCACTACTGGCATTCAGCTTTTCACGGCTTCCTACTGAGTCTGGCACTAGAAGTTGCTCTAAAGACATTGTGTTGTATGAAGTGACCTGGATTTATTAAAAAGGAATTAACCTCTACCACAAAATGCATCCAGCCCACGACAGTAACAGTAAGACCACAAACCACAGACAGAGTCACTGCCACCACTGAGGTAGCAATACACTACGGTGCTTGTCAATCAGCTTTCCCACCAGAGGAAAAAAAAAACCAAAATAAACCAAAAATTGTCCCAAAGCCCAAGGAGGTATCTGTTACATTTACTACAGCTTTAATTCTATAGCAAACTTGGTCAGAGTGTTTTTCGTCAGAGGTCTGAGAAGGAGTCTTTTCACCCCTGGCAGTGAAGGTAACCCACAAAGAACCACATGTAGAGAACTAGGACTTCCTCATGAATTAGCTCCTCCACAGCTGCTCCCTTTTTAAACCTAGAAAAGCTCCCCCGTGGTTTTTTTTGTTGTTGTTGTTTTTTTTTTTTTTCTGATTGTTAGACTTTTGCCCTTGTGTACAGAGCCTGCTCTGTGCCCTTGGCAGGAGGTGGAGTATTTCCTCAGAGCAGGTTCGAGGGAGAAACATGTAGCTGGAACATGAAATCTTTTTCTCAAGTGGCAAGGCTCAACACTTCCAAAGATTTTTCCACATAAATGGACATGGTTTATGCGTCCGTTACTCACTTCCAAACTCCTTCCTGTGCCTCGCCTCCTCCAGCCCGGTCTTTATATCAGGAATCAGTTTTGCTCTTGCAGCTGGCCTCTCAAGGATTTCAAGAAGGACACGTTAGCATCACCATCCAAGGCTCAATACTTCTGGCTACTTTCAAGAAGTATAGTCTGCCTCATAGGAACTTTTGTTATCTGTCCTTTACTGAAATGATTTGGATTCTGCTCTTTCTCCCACATCTCTTTCATTATTCCTTATCTCTTCCTCATCTTAAATCTTCTTTTTCTTTTCCCCGCAGTGTTACCCAGCTGCCCTTTCCAGCAAGACCCTCTGATGTAACAGGTTCATCTTTAAACTCAAGCATACATAACCTGAGGAATTTTCTGAGAGCAAAGGAATTCAACTTCAAAACGTGCTGCTGAAAAGCATGCACAGAAACTTCGGAACTCACTGCCTCAGTCTGCATTTTCGCAATTTCTTTCTGAGCTAGAACATTCACCTTGAGAAAGTGCTGAATCTGGCATGAAGATAAATATGGCTTTGGCACTCAGTGCACTTGCTTTTTCATTTGTCATTGTAATGAAGCAACACAAACCCCAGTACTTTTCTCCCCACAGAAACCATGTATCTGATAGGCATTGGAAGGTACCGAAAGGGATTTTCTGGGTTGTCTCAGAAATGCCACCATGTTGTGGTAAACTGAGTTATGCATCTTGACCTGATGTTTACTATACATATATATGGGTTTGTTTTCACCCCATGCTCTGCTCTCTCAAGATAAGTCATCCTTTGAAAAGAGGTGAGCGGAGGAAATGGAAACACAGGAGGATGAGACAATTCGGTGCACTGGGAAAAGTCTCTGGCTCCTGCTGAGGGCATGAGACTGGTTCTGTGCTTAAAGGCAGAAAGATGAGAACAGAAAAAAAACACAGGTGGCCTGAAAAGCTCTCTAAATTAACACTGGGTGTGTCTGCTGGAAGGATCTGAAGCTCTGGCTGCTCAGCTTATCATCATAAGAAAGTCTTTGCACAGAACAGATGGATGTATTGACGATTTTAAAAACCTCTAATTAAATCATAGCTAGGGTTAAGACAGCAGTAAAATCCTTATGCTTGCCAGAAATCACAGACACTGGAAGTAAAGCAGCACAGTTATTGATCCCACTCCACAATAACAAACATCTTCATCTCTGACCTACAATAAGGCAGCTGCCAATTAACTGGCAGCCTCAGTTTGCTGGTGAAGGGAGTGAGCGATATGGCCGATTTGTACAGAATAACCCTGCCGCACAGTAAAATAGGATCTTTCTGACCACTGAAGAAACTAGTTTGCTCTAAGCAGTGTTAATTGCATAGGTGACATCTCACTACTTGGCCAGCATTTTCTAAGTTTTAAAGATTTGCACGCCCTCCCCTCCACCTCCTAATAGGAGATATCAGAGACACGCTACTAAAGGCTGACACATGCAGACAACCCTCTGTTCTTTCTCCTGTTAGTGCTGTCAGGTCTCTCAAATGGGGTAAGACAACCTTGCCCAACTGTCTCCCATCACATGCTTCACTGTCGGTAGAGCTTTACCTTGTGAATCAGTGCAGGAAACACGCTCCAGCCCTGCACTGCGGCTAGGGGGAGGCAGGGCAGGGCAGGAAAGACGGTGCTTAAAATGTAGCCTGCCCATAGCGAACTACTAACTGTGTGGCCCAGGGCAGGAGTCCCTCACCCACCTCGGGACCAGGATGGTCAAAGCAGTAGGTGTCACATCAGGAAAGCAGAGACTTAAAAGGATGGTACTCTAAGTACTGCTAGCCACACATTAGTAAAATTCCTTATAATAGTGGTCTACTCCCCTCCTTTGCTTCTCCAAACGTAAAGTGTAACCATCTAAATCATAAATATGACATCTTTAAAAACACTGGTGTCAAAGTGAGAAATACAGGTTATATTTCATAGTTACTTTGTCAGGCTCTCTATAACCACAGGGAAATGTTACTGAGTTGTTACTCAAGTCATGTCATAAAATACAAGCCTGCTAGGTAGGGTAGAAACTCCCTTGCTCCAGGAACTTTAGAAGTAGTAGTATAATGCTCCTTCCTGAAAACTTGGACATATTTAGCTTTAAATGCATTGCATTTCCAGATTTCTCCTGTCCTTAAATGAGATGTGAATTAGTGCTCTCAGCAAGTCATTGAGGGTCTGAACTTGCAAATACAGTAACGCTCAATGGAAATTCAGAGTTGAGACTCTGGACAGGTACCATAGACCTATTTGCACAAAAAGTTACTCCAGTGTGTTACTACCTCTGCTCAGGAGAAGCCAGACTGCATTCCTCATTTGATAGCATCCTTCTGTCATGGCTTTAAACAGTCCCACAGAGCGGCTGCTGGGTAAGAGGTGTGTTCTCTCTCAGAACTGACTGCCATTCAACGCTGGGTGTATGACCGTGCTGTGTATGATGCACGGCATTTATTGATTTCACTTCGTAAAGTGTTTTGATATGTTTCAAGGATAGATAGTCCTGTAAGAAGTCTTTTATATCAAGCCTTAAAAAGTACCTCTGTACAGATTCATTTCTGTATGGCTTCTTTCTGGATTTCAGCATTGCCTAAGCTGAGCAGATAGGTACATTGAAATACAGAATTCCATTATATGATATCAGGGGAAAAAAGTTAGCATCAAGTCACAGCATTGGTGTATGAATCAGGCATTCAGTTATACATGCTTAACCAGTGAAATAGAAACCTTTGTGAGCTACAAATGGCCTCACTCTGTTTTTTCTCTCAATTAAAAGAAAACCTTTCAACAGCTTCTTTAAAAGAATCTCCTTAGCCTCTAGCTATGGAGAAAGAAAGTCAAAGTATATTTGAATGTCAATCAAATGCTGCCCATTTGTTCAACAGTGTTGTCAGTGCAAACTTTTGTTGTGTACCGGAAGCTAATAATGTTTAAAAGAAACATTTGTTTTGTTACTGCTACCGAGTTGTGGCACAACTCCAGAGAAACTGGTGCAAGGGAAGACAGAACCTGCCATCTCTGTGTTACTAAATGACCCCTGTGAACTGTTTAACCAGTTCTGTTAACCCCTCCAGTTCTGTTTAACATCTTTATCAATGACCTGGATGAGGGGATTGAATGTACCCTCAGTAAATTTGCGGACGACACCAAGCTGGGAGGCTGTGTCGATCTGCTCGAGGGTAGGGAGGCCCTTCAGAGGGATTTGAACAGACTGGATCGTTGGGCTGAGGCCAATGGCATGAGCTTTAATAAGGCCAAGTGCAGAGTCCTTCACTTGGGGTATAAAAACCCCAAGCATCGCTATAGGCTCGGGGAGGAGTGGCTGGAGAGCTGCCTGGCGGAAAAGGACCTGGGGGTGTTGGTTGACTACCGGCTTGATATGAGCCAGCAGTGTGCCCAGGTGGCCAAAAAGGCCAATGGGATACTGGCATGTATCAAGAATAGTGTGACCAGCAGGAGCAGGGAAGTGATCCTGCCCCTGTACTCGGCACTGGTGAGGCCGCACCTGGAATATTGTGTCCAGTTTTGGGCCCCTCGCTTTAAGAGAGATATTGAGCTCCTGGAGCGAGTCCAAAGAAGGGCAACTAAACTGGTCAAGGGGCTGGAAAATAAAACTTATGAGGAGCGGCTGAGGGAGTTGGGGCTGTTTAGCCTGGAGAAGAGGAGGCTGAGGGGAGACCTGATTACGGCCTATAAATACTTGAGAAAAGATGGTGGGGAGGTAGGGGAAGGGCTCTTTACATTAGTGATGGGAGATAGAACAAGAGGAAATGGGCATAAGCTTAGTCAGGGGAGATTCAGGTTGGATGTTAGGAAGTATTTCTTCTCTGAAAGGGTTGTCAGCCACTGGAATAGGCTGCCCAGGGAAGTGGTTGAGTCCTCATCCCTGGATGTGTTTAAGAATAGGGTGGATGAGCTACTTGAGGATATGGTTTAATGGGGATTAGGGATGGTTGGACTCGATGATCTCTAAGGTCTTTTCCAACCTAGAAATCTATGAATCTATGAATCTATGAACTGTCCCATGACGCAAAGTCATGATCTGCATATTTCAAACACAGAATAAAAGCATTCAGTCGGAGAAAGCCGCAAACCAGAATGGTCAGCCTTTACCACAATTTTTCCTCCTCATGCAGTTGCAATACCCAGGTTGTGACTGTTCAGCTAAAGCAGAGAATTATTTCCAAGAACAACAGAAAATAATTTACACTCTTCTCTCCACCTTAGCACGGTGCTACAACTCCTACAATAAAGTTTCCCTTCAAGTAAAGGGTAGAGTGAGGTATAAAACCAATGCCTTATCCAGGATGCTTGGCTCACATCAGAGACAAACAGTTTTAAGCATGCATTTGGTCATGTACTTAAAATAAAGCTCAGTGCACAAAGATCAAACAGTAACACTAACATCATTCCCTTGCTTGCCTCATTTCATTTTCCACCTTCAGGGGTGCTGATAGTTTTTTCTTTCCCTGCCTCCCTGAGCTGTGGGTACAGCATATAATCCACCTCCCTATACCTCTCTACTTTCCTGTAGGGCTTAAAAACAGGCCACTTCTCAGTTAAAGAGGTGTAGGTAAGGTTGGAAAATGGCTTGCTCTACCTGCCCTCCTCCTCTTTTCAGCAGCTGCAGAACGTGGCCTAAAGAGCATTTTAAGAGCTGCGTAGTTTTAGCACACTTTCTGCTAAACCCACAAGTAATTTTAAAGACAGGAATGTCACCTATTTCTGCAGTGCTCACACAAAGGGGTAGCACTGCTGGCCGCTTTGGTGTGACTCACTCCCATCCCAGGCACAACCTCTTTGCTGAGAGCTGGACCTACACGTATATTTGCATCGATGGTGATGTAGAAGGATGTGCAGTCAGTTACATCAGCATCTGAACAGAAGTTTCTAAATAGCAACCAAATCACAAAATTGCCCATCCCCTGTAAATACTATGGAATTTTTTTCTTCAGATTATAAAAGGAGAAAAGCCACTGACGCAAACATTTCTGCATCCCTGGATAGTGCTACAAACAAAGTACTGACTAAGCGACACTAAGCAAGAATTTATTGGCACCAATAATAGCATGTAGAGTAACTCCTTCCTAAGCATCAACTATGGAAGTGGGAGCTGCACACATGTGAAAAAGACGACAAAAAATACTCCTAAGCAGCATATTTTCAAAAAAGAGAAAACCACTTTTCTTAAGTAATCAGATTCAAAATAAGAGTTAAGCATAAGATGTGAGTAGAAAGATCATAGTAGTCTAGATTAGAAGGAAAGCAAAAATTGAAGTTTTGGGATTATTCTGTTAATTTATAAACCTGAAGTAGCAACAACAGAGCTTGCTTAGAGCCGATCAGTTTTTCAGCAACACCATACTTCTGAGATAACACGGGCTTATTAGCTAGGAAGCTTAGTGAAATGTGCCATGACACTTTTTTTTGGGAAAAATTCCTCCCACTGAGGATGCAGCATTTGTGCATGACAGAGTAAGGCCACCCCACAAGACCTAGCAGGGTCCTTGACTGCATTTCTCAGGTGCCACATGGAGATAGAAGTTCAGTCCATATCCTGCCTTGTCCATGCAGAAACTTTAATCCAAGACTCTCGTGCCCAAAGAAAACATCTTAAACATACTTAATACTTACTTTGGCCTCCAAGAAATGTCAAAACATGTGTGTCAGTGTAGAACAATCACTTTACAGCCTTACAACGTTTTGTGGGACGAGACAGCCATTTTCCATGCACCTGTGCTCTTACTTTCTGCAAACGCTAAGAAGTCACTGACATTTTCTACTAGGAGGAAACTCGCACACAATTTGCTGTGCCCAAACAACGTGCTGAACAGGAAGCAGCAAGAAAACTATGTTTTAACAGCCATGAATGTGGCGAGGCAAGCACTTTTATCTGCTTACCAGATATTTCTTTAAATAGAGATGCAACCACAACAATGTTAGGCTGAAAGGTTCAGTATTTGAGTGGTTCAGTTCAAATTCGCTGCTCTAATGCATCACTGACCGCTTTTCAAGAGTTAGCTTCACAGTGATTATTTCAAATCTTCATCTTAACTTACATGCACACTAATTAGATCTAAGCAGTCACTCAGCTGCACTGCAAAGATACCTGGGCTTATGGGTAAATATATGCAATGACAGATTAAATTGAGGCAGACTCACGCATTTTTTTATTTTCCCGTCGCTGTTTCTGACTGTGCAGACGTATGCACGAACATATCCCTTGGCTCCCAGTGCTGTGGTTCTCCTGTTGCCCTCTGGGATAAAATACAGAAAGGATGTTAGAGGAGAAAAAAAAGTAGTTCAAATGCTTTTTACCTGCATTGTCATGGCAAAGGGAGGTGGGAGGTTCTTCTAACAAGAACCTCCAAAAAGACAGCCTAGCCTAGATCTCCAGCAGCTTTTAAAGAGTTCAGAGCTTCCATTGTGTCCAGAAGAGGGATAGGCTGAAGTCCAGCTAAAACTCAACATGAATCATCCTGTGATAACACAGGATTCAAGAAGCAGTGGAAGAGGCTTAGAGTTCAAACACAGAGACTGCATCCTAAGTTAAAACAATTCATTAGCTGTGACGCCAATCATTCACTAGAGTACGGGTGTTGTTTTGCTCAAAGCAAGGGTTATTTTCATTCAAAATTGTATCTGGGAATACTTCACTCAAAGCAGAGTAAGTTTAAATCATTGCAACAGAGAGGAAAAGCTTTCGATGTTCTCTTAGCCAAACATTTAAGCCAGAAGCAATGGATGAGAAAGCCCACCATGAAGGCTAAACTGGCTAAAGGATGCACTGCAGAACTGGAATCAGCTTAACCACTTCAGCAAAGAGCACAATTGAGGAGCCAGGTTTATCAGCTCAGCCTTAGCGCTGCAGGAAGGGACTTAGACTGTTTGGGGAGATTCTCCACAAGGTTCCAGGCCACATACACACGTTTGGGGTTTCCACACTAGCTTCAACTGAGCCACCTGGATATGCTCATGGTGGTCCCAAGCAACTTCTAGAAGTACAGCCCCAGTATTTTAGGGACATTATCTTACTCACAAATTCATCTTGTACATTGGTCAAAGTTGATAAGAGTTGAAAGCTTGCTACCAAGCACAGACTGGGGCCCGCTGGCTTCACTAGGGTGTCTCACACGAGGAACAGTTGCAGAATCAGGTCTTTGGCTGCCCGGAGGGAAATATTTGCCCACACTCTTTGTATAAGTGTGTCAAGGGCAAACTACAAAAATCCTAAAACCAGGTAAATGGATTATAGCAACTTTAATAGTAAATTCATTCTTCTTGTGGCTGTTGAAAGAAACATCACTGGAGATTACATCTCTGGCAGGATGCAGTATCTGTCCAAACAGAAAATAAAGTCCACTGAAGTCAATGGAAAGGCCACACTTTACTTCTGGAGGTTTCGGATAAAGTGGCATCTGTTCTGTTTTTCTCTCTGCTAGTCATGTAGAGGCTGCTCAGCTACCTCATAGCACACAACACAGAAAAACCCACCCAAAGCTGCACAAGTGTGCAGTGTTAGCTTTCAATGGAAATTTTGACAGTGCAGAATTACCAAGATAAGCAGCTTTCTCTTTACAGTCCTTGATAATAAGGTTTTGTAGCATTCGGAAAAAAACCCTGTGGTTTCCTCACAGGAAACCCATGATATTGCTTGTAATAGGAGCCATAATTTCAGGGGCAGTTAATGAGGTAGCATTGTTCTTAATGCCGGTTTAAGCGAAACGGTGACATTCAGGACTGTGTGCAATGCATAAATGACACTAATTCTTCTTTTTTTTTTTTTTTTTTAATTTTATCATTAGGTGCAAAACTCACAGTGAGAATCAGAAGAGCTCTCTGCAGCGTTTGAGGCTGGCTTGAAAGGCCTCACTCTCTCCAGCAGCTATTTCACGCCAACCTCTCTTCTGTGGCATTGTTGCGTGTTTATGTTCACTACACAAGGGGCACCAAGTCTGCACCTGCAATCTGAGCGAAGAGCCGTGCGCGAAGCTTAAAAGAACAGCTCTACTTCTCTGATGTTTGTGAGATTAGAACCAGAGCAGACTCCACTTCAGCATAAACTCCCCTCAAAGCATTTCTGCTGTAGTTACTTTCCCCAGCAAATTCTGGAAGATTCATGATTAAAAATACATTTCCACTTCAAACAGAAATGTCATTTACATCTTGCAGGAATACCTACGCCTTTCAAGACTTTTACTACAAACAGTTTCTCTTTCATTCTTTGCAAGGAGGTTTCCACTACACCACTTAGCATTGAAAATGACATCATTTTTCAAAGAAATGTTATAATTTGAGTAGTGATAAAGTGGGCATTTGAGGCCTGATTCTGTTGTCAGCCGTGCAATTTATTTCACCTTCAGGAAGGTGGAATAGATACATATTCTGCAGTCTTAGAAAAGTACAACTTGCTGGCAACATGCATACATTGCAAAAGTGAACTGAACTAAATGAATTTCATGCAATTTTTCATCATTAATGAAAAATGTAATTACAAAATTTTTCACTGGGTGGCGAGGCACTGGAACAGTTGCCCAGAGCAGTTGTGGATGCCCCATCCCTGGAAGTGTTCAAGGCCAGGTTGGATGAGGCTTTGAGCACCCTGGTGTAGTGGAAGGTGCCCCTGCCCATGGCAGGGGGGTTGGAGCTAGATGATCTTTGAGGTGCCTTCCAACCCTAACCATTCTATGATTCTATGATTCTAACCTCAGAATCAAAAACAGTATAAAGTGTAAGAATTCCCACCATATTCTGTATTTTTATATTAATTTCTCCTCATCAACTCACTTCATTATCATAGAAGTCTGAATAGTTAAGAGTTTATATCACCTTTGGACTCAAATGGAAGGGTATATTATATTAATCAAGACTAACCTGCCCCTTTATGTTCAAGTAAGATGCTAAGCCAGTAAATTATTTCTTACTATTGATCTGAGGCAGTTAATATAAAAACAATATTCCAAAGTAAGAGCATCCCAAATAAACATATACTGCAAAGGACATTTTCTCACATAAGAACCTTTCTTGAACAGCCGTGCTTTACGTTGCTCCTTAGACTACAGCGAGGGCTATTTCAATGTACGTATGCCAAATGGACAAACATAGTCATGTGATTCACTACTTCTCTTAAGAAATCCTTCCCGCTTCTACGTTATGCATAATTGGAAATAAACCTGTTTGCTCTGAAAAAACACAGCCCTCAAACCTCAGAAGATAACAGAAAGCTTCTTTGACAGTGCTCAGAGCGCAAGCTTCCTCTGGAGGAAGCTACTTTGATTCTGACGGTAAAATGGCTTCTCTACCCAAACACAGGCATGTTTCATTAAATTTTAAAGATAAATAAATAACAAAGTAAGCCACATGCTGATTTACCCTCTCTTTCCACAACTGTTCTGGATTGTGGGACCCAGATTCATAGACTTTAAAGAACGGAGGAAGCACATTACGATATCCTAACCTGGCCGTCCAGAGCTGGCAATGGTATAATTTCAGCATCATGTCTCAGCTGTTTCAGTTAAACTGTAGGTTCTCTCAGTGACAGACTTTCAGACCTGTTTAGAAACCTCAAGGGATAAGAGTCAAATAGCACTTCTAGGTAAAATAGTTCTCTAATTTAGTTTAAGAGGTATCTAAATACTTTTGTTGAAATCAACATCACATCACAAACAGGAAGACTTGGAGTACGGATCTCATATGAACATTACAGAAGTAGGTTTGTACCACGTAAAATGGAACTAATAGTCCTGTACATGCTCTTCTTTGGCAAGACAGGTGGATAGTAAATGCAAGTGCACATGTAAATATTTCATTCCTCTCTTGGAGGCAAACACTGGAGGAGACCGTCAGTTGGCTCGTGAGGTTGTAAAAGTCTGAACCACATTTCCTGTTTGTAAGAAAGCAGGTGAAAAAACAGACTGGAGACTTCAGATTGACGGCAGCTCTAGGGATCAATTCATGCTGCTAGGTCGAAAACAGAAGAGGGTCCAAGGTCTGCCAACATAACTTGATTTCCTGCTGGATAAAGGAGCAAGGAGTATTCCTAGAAACAACAAAAACAGGTAAGCCTTATCTTTTCAGTATTATAAACTTGTAAACAAAGGAGCAGTAAACACACACTAAGGTAGGTTACTAGCCTTTCAAGAAGGTTACTCAAGGTTCTGAAGTCAATTTATTAATAATAATCATGATGATGATGAGTCATCATCAACAGCTTGAACTTTCATTAATTAAGGTTTGCTAATGAAGACTAAGCATTGGCCTTAGTTTTGTGCTTAAAATATTTACCATGCTGAGGGCTTCTTATTTTACAATGTGCTGCTTCCTTTCTGAAGTATGAAGTTGATATCTTACAAAGCAATTAGTTATGCACTAATTAACTGCAATTTAAGGAATCCTTTCCAGAGAATTAATTCTATCTTAAAAACTCATACAGGTGGAAGCATCTTTAATGTTAATTTAACATTCATCAGTCTCTTAAAAGGTTTCTTTTTCGAAGGGTCATTAGTTCAGAATATAATTTATTTCACCATTTAATCAGAGAGGGTGAGAAGCAGATAATTTTGTCTCATCTTTGACAAATTTGCAGACAGAAACAACAGGAAACAAACCATTTTGTGCTCCAGATCATTGTCTTAAATCTGGTAGTAACTAAAGTAATTAATTGCTTCTATGAATGATGAGCTGACAAAATAGATGGCATGTCCAGTTCTTGTTAGACAGATATTCCCCACGTCATGTTCCTTTTTGGTAGGAAAAACTGGTAGAAATATGATATCTTCCTGTTATCCTTTGTGATAGATTCTCTAAACAAAATACATTAGAACAAGAAGGAACGAAACTCATTACTTCTGCTACCTATTCTTATGCTGTTAGGAGGATAAATAACTATTTCTAGCTCTGAATTGTTAAATCTGGCTCCTTTCCCCAAAGGTAAGTACATGATTATGTCCACTCCTTTGAGTTGCAGTGACACTGAATTGCAGAAATTCATCCAGGAAAGATTATAATGTTTTGGGGGCTTTTGTTTGTGTAGGATTTTGGTTTTTTGGTTGGTTGGTTGGTTTTTTGCTTCTTCCTGCCTCCCCCAATTACAGTATAATGAACCTGCAAAGAGAAAACCTAAGAACAAGTGACCAAAAGTCTATTTATCCCCATGTCTTGTCCCTGTTGATGGAGGAAGTTGTCAATAGATTTAAAAAGAAAAAGCACAATTAACTACGTCTTTAGAAAGTCTTTTGTTTGCCTGCATTTTGTTGTGTGAATATAGAACCTTTAGTTTATAGCACTGTAAAATATACTAAGAGGAGATGAGTTATCCTATCCCTAAAGTCAGAAAAGTAAAAATGTTATCCAGATGGAGTAAATTACCTAAGGTAGATGTTCTACTGGGATGCAACTCCAGGTTTGGCCCTGCTTCCAAATACGAATGAAAGAAGAGCAGAATAGGAATGTATCGTTAATGCTAGAGAGATTTTGGTATCAAATATTCAAAATATACCTGTCATCTTTATCATCATTAAATATAATACTTTCCCCTCTAACACATCCCAACTTCTTCTAAAAATAAACGAAGAATTGTTGTCCTTCCCGTAAAACCTTTGGCTATACGATGAACTCTTTTCTTTCACAGAGCAGCACATTACTTTAAGAACAGCTTCAACATGATTTCTCATGAACAAACTACTATCACTCTTAGGTCTTTCCCATCGCAGATAGACTATTGCAGAAAGCTGTGATGGAATTTGAGCTTATCCTGTTAGAATCATAGTGCTATTCCCAGGGACCTAATTTTTCATTAGGACTTCTTTTTTTTTTTTTCAAAGATATAACAAAGCTTTTAAAAATATTCAATTTGACTGCAATTGAGTGTGAATGCCTCTGAACACCATGCTATGAGTTCTTTGGAATAGATATGTAAAAAAAGAAATAAATCTGGTTTTGCTACATTTGACAGTAGATGACTTGAGTGAGAATTAAAATTAGAGAATAGAATAAAAAGACACTATTCCAGAACAGACTATAATTGGTCTAATAGACTTCTCTTTCTCTTTATTTCTCACTCTCCATCCACAGACACCTAATTTTTTTTGTCTTTAGCACCGCCAGTTAGCTGTCATGGACTGCAGCTGCTATTATACGTACAGAGACAGCACTGTAGTTATCTGAGGAGACAAATTTTTCTTCACATGGGTATTTCAGCTTTCCTTCTACTGCTGCTGTTGTCAAAGTAGTAAATATTTAAATAATGCAGTAATAAGTGTAAGTAGCTAGCATATTGGCAACAGCTATAACGGTGGTAAAAGAACAGCTGGGAAAGACCCGGGAGCTGTTTATCTGTAAAGCTAGGATAGAAAATCAAAATCTCTCATATTTTGTACATGGACAATAAGATTAACTTGAAACAGACGTTAGAAAGGCACAGAGCACTCAAAGCAACACTCAAATATCTCTGATCAAGGCCTTTACTATGGTTTTAAGGGGTAAATGAAAATGGTTGTTGTTTCTGAGATATAAGTAGTGTTGTCTGACAAAAAAGCTCGTATAGCAAAGGTAAGAAAAAACTTTAAAAAATAAGACACTGAAGGCACATGTATGTTTGTATATATTCTGCTGAAATACAGATGTGTAAGTCAGAGTTGTGGAAAATAAATTTTAAAATACACTGAGTAGTGTTCAGCTAGGAATAAATTTAAATGTTGTGTTCTTAATCTCCTCACACCCATGCAGGTTTCTAAACCATGTTTAAGAAAGCTCTAGGTTGTGAGGTTTAAAACATTGATACATTTTATTAGAAATCCAAGTATCGTGCCTTTTGTTCTGCTAAAATACTTTAAGTCCTAGAGAAGTAGGATTGCTCAAATACTGTAGAAGTTAAACTTGAGACTGAAAAGGGAAATAACTTTTTTCCAACCTTTACTATTTTCCAGATAATAAGTCCAATTTAAATCAGAAGATGAAACACAAAAGAAATATTTGTCATCAAAAATTTAGTTACCTCCTCTCCACTTCACTTAAGGGCTGAAAATATTCAATTTGAAATTAAGAGTTCTCCTCCTACCCTAGAAACACCAGGGAAAGTAGAGTTCCTGAATCAGAAAGATAAATGACAGCATTCAGTGTCAAGAAAAAGGTACAAACTTAGGCTCCAGCTATACTTTAGGTATCTACTCACTCTTTTTGTTCTAGTGAATCAGAGGATTGTAGTTTCTATCACAGTTACATGTGCTTCCCTTCTTTTAGGCCGCAGCGCTGCTTTTGATCCTGGGAAGGGAAAAAATAATGGAATTTTTAGGAAAAGAAATATGAAATGATTGTAAGAAAAATGGAAAACAATCACTTCAGAAAAGATAAAAGGACAGGAGAAGAAGGAAAGACAACTCATTATTTAGGCACTACACTGAGACTTAAAAGTTCTTGACTTTGACATAGACTTCTTGTAGTTTCGGGCAGGTTGCATAGAATGCAAATGTTCTTGAATGACTAATTGTAGAGTAACTAGGTTCCAAACACTAGTGGTTCTTGACGAGGCCTGATAACATCTTCTCAAGGTAGGATCTCCCTTTCTTTTAACTCATCCTCTGAAAAAATGGAATAATATATAGTTGCTTCATAGAGGTGTTTGTTGCCTCTCCTCATTAATGTTTGTATCTTATTGCAAAAAAGTACATCTCGACAAGAAAAGTAGCATTGCCGTGATGGAGAACCCTCAAACACCTTTGAGAAAACTTACGTAGGAGAAAATAAAAGAATGGAAATTGGATATTTCATTTAAAAAGAAAGATAAATGGCCACTGCATGTACCATGTGCAAAAACCAGTTACAAGTATGTCGGTTGCAGCTTACTTGCTCTGTTTCGTTCCTTTTAAAAGAGCTCTGATCAGGAAGCAAACTTGCATCATAGAAACCCATCCAATTGGTGATTTTTTACTACCAAGGATTATCTTATCTTGTTTCATCATCATCAAAAAATCCGTGGCTTGGAATAAAATAAAACTAAAAGAGCTTTCGCAACACCAGCGTAACTAGGAAACAAAACCTGTTAGGAGCAGTTCCTAAGGTGAGGTGGAGCCAGTCAGCCAAGGAACAAAGCTCTGTCTTCTCATCAGGAACAAATGCATTAACCCCTACCACCCACCTCCAGCAACATGGGAATGTATATTCCTGTAATCCTTTATCTCAGCCTTCCTTTGAGAAGCAAAAAAAATGTCAGCCTCCTGGAAGAACCCAGCTACATCAAACCCAAGTAAAAGTATTAAGGACCTGCTCGAATCTCACTCAGAGTATCTCTCCCCTTGACTGCTCTGCTTCAGCTAGACTTTTTTGTCCAGTATTAGTGGAGTTCGTTAATTTTTGGACCAGGCTTTATTTCAAACACTCTCAATCTAGAAGAACATGAAACAAGCCTCTGGGGAAAGTGAAGAACCTACATCTATACTCCTCTCAGACATGTATTTGGCTCAGCATTTCCTCTATCAAGGAAGGGTTTTGCAGGTCATTTGCAGCAAGGCTGATAATTTTGGCCATTAGACTGTCACCAATACGCTGTTGTCTTCAGCAAGGTTTGTGATGGAAAATTTGTATGAGCTAGGTTAATTGAAGAATTAATTAAATAACAAAATACATTGGGTGCAAGGGGGCTTCCTTCCTGTGTTTCTAACAGGAAACTCCAAGGAGAGACAAATACAGTGCAAAGGGAGGTTTTGTTCATTCAAGTTGACCCACCAATTGATTCTTCAGGAGCAGTTCAGGCTTTTCTCTGGAGTAGTTTTGGGTGTTTCTCCACCCCCCAGCTACGGCTCATGGTTTGCCACTACACCCTCTGCTTTATTAGGAAGGCGAGCGAGGATGTGAGTACGAGTAAGTGGTTTTAATAGACGATGCAAGAAAACACACAACCAACCTTTGAAATGTGTTGCAGGGATTGTTAGAACCTGTTGTTCTTACCTGTTACTCAGAGATATTTTCAGTGAATCAAGTTGTTTTGACTGAACTAATCTTCAGAACTTCACTCACAAACTCTAGAATTTAGCCAAAAACTCACTGCAAATAGTAAAAGACAACTGCAAAAATAATTTAAAAGCTATTCACTAAAATGATTTTTTTCTTCATCAAATTCTGATTTTTACTGTGTCTTACTGTTTTACAGGAATTCAGCCAAAGGTTTGCCTGTATTCCTATAAAACAGTAGTTCTGCTACCAGTTCATTGATATTACTTTCTTATTATTTAGCATCTGCTTTCGATATCGATTATTTAGCTTGTATAGCTGTCACAGACTAAACAACAAAACTGTAGCTTGAATTACAGAAAGCAAAAATCATCCAGCCTCAAAGAATACAGTAAAATTGTTAGACAACACAAACTACAAAACTATTTTCTTTCAGCTAAAGAGATGGACTGCCATTTTTCTGTCTGGGGAGTTCTGGCCTTTCTGAGTTTGGCTCTGATTGTTTCGTTGATATTGAACATTTCACACTACATGGAAAAGAAGCAAGGTAAGTAAGGGCGTCTCGCTGTGAGGAATGGAGTTTGAGTGTTTAAAGTGTTTGTAGAGAAAGGCATCACTGCTGGGAGATTTCAAGCCAATAAATTGATTCTTCTGAATCTTAACGTTATATTTTGGCAAGAATGATTCTAGGCGAGAGAATGTAACTTTAAAAAATTTTTGGGAGAGTCAGGTATGATTACTGAATGATTGCCCAGTCTGCTGCTAAAAACAGCTGCCCAAACCCATTCTCTGAAGACAAACCAACAGAACATGTACAAGGTGAAGAATTCAGTTCTGGCTAAATTTTTATTTTTGAAGTATATTTTTAACACCTGTAATTTCCTTTTCTAAAGTATACTTTTCATGTAAGTAGTTATTGTTTGTAGTTTAATTCAATTTTTTTTTTTTTACGTAGGTGCACTGATACCAAATACATTTGAGAAAATTTTCTTCTTCCAAAACTCTTAAATACTTATTTGAATTTCAGATTTCACACACATTTTATGCTTAGCCAGTTTTTTCAAAATAAAGTTCTAACTGGTTTTCATCATGGGATCCTAATGTAGCTCTTAAACCAATGTGTCACTCACAATAAGGAACCAATTTGTTTAATTTATGTTAGAGGGTGACTACAGTCATACTCTAGCTTTGTTTAAAATTAACTATCACTTTTTTAACAGAACTGATTATGCCAGTGCAACCTCTATTATGCATACAATTCTATAGTTATTAAGTTTTAGAATCCTTACCATTCCCATTCAGGGAAAAACTGCCTTTACGCAGGGAAAACTGCACCTGTGCTATACGTGTATGGGTGGACAGGTAAACATTGGTGGATTCAACCACTTTAAACACGCATACACACATAATCTACATGAACAGAAGGTCTATGCTTATAAACAGAATTCATCGGTATAAGAGAATTAGTATGGCTACAGGGTATTAAAAGAGTTGCTGGAGTGCTGCGGGATGAGGAGGGATGTGCTTTTTTGCATTGTTTTGTCTTTTAGTGCTACTAGGCAGAGACTTCTAAGATGAAAAATCACAGTCATTTACAAAACTAACCTTGAGCAAGCTTTCAGTCGGATTGGCTGATGCTGCATTGCTCATGGAATCAGAGCTTACCATGGTAAATTGTGGAGTGCTGGAGCACAGGATAGAAAGTCAGGCATTCCTGAGTTAATAATCAGGCTCTAGCTATAAATCTCCTTGCAGCCACCGCCTCTCTGCTTCGGTTTCTTCATCTATGTGGATCACAGGATATCTTTCTGTCACAGATACAAGCAACAGAAATAGTAAAATAAATGAACCCTTCGCCTTGTAATATAAACATATGATGCATCTCCCTAGGCAGAGAAAAAGATCAGGTAGAAGCAAAAAGAGGAGGAAAGAAGGAATTAATCGCACAAGTTACAACACATTTTTGAGGTCTGATAAACTAACATAGACTTCACAGCCACAGCAGAGTCATAACACAAACGTTTCTTATATTAGTCAAAAGTTTTTGAAAAAGGCAGGGGGACAACTGAAGGTCCTGAAAGCCAAGAGCTTTCAATTTTACTCTCTACAGTGAAATCAAAAGCATGTCAGTTAAGACAATTATCTGAAGTGTTCTAAAATAGCATGTTTCATTTTATCTCAATGTTATTTTTTTAACAAATTTTCCAGCTAAAAGGTATAAAGACTATGAAGACAACAGTCCAAGGTAAGTTGGATAAAAACGTTTCTTTCCGACGAGGATGAAATAAGCAGTAAATAATGACAGCTGGCTTTGGAGGGACAGCATAGAGGAAAATCCACTATCTCATGCAGCCTGTCTAGAAATGTTAGAGAGCAGGATGGTTGTGGGAAAAAAAAGTTTTCCAAAGAAAACAGGAAAATAAATTCTTGTGGGAGAGATGTACTCCAGTTCTTTTATCAACAATGAAATAATTGCATGCTAATATAATAATTTTATATACTGAAAGATGTGCAAGATATTGAGCTGAACTACTATTTACTATCACTCAAACTCAATAAATCTATAATAATTAAAAAGAATGCTCAGAAAACAATGATATTATAGTCTGATATTTAATACTTGTGGAACAAGAATTTATATGTATTTACGTTTCATACCCTTCTTATACACATGATGTTCAAAAGCAATAACATGGAGTCTGTTTACAACTGCTGGATACCTTGTGATCTGCTAGAAGTCTGTTTCTCTTATTCTATATAAAAATGACCTACCAAAACTTTAGAAAATAGAGATGGAAAGTCTCGTCTCAACCCAGATATAAAAGGCGCTTGAAAAAAAAATATAAAAGCCTTCACCTGTTCCCCCAAACCAATCCTCAATTACAAGTTTACTTGAAGTTAGGAAGTCTCTATTCGTCTATCACTGCCTGTTCAGCTGAAAAATACCACTGAAAAAGTGGTGTTAGATTGCAGTACTTCATGCCCCTGACAAGGCGCAGTACAGGGACGCAATATGAACAAGGTTACACAGTGCTTCCCACTAACAGTTCCCAGTTTTACAAATATGCTTAAAAACATTTTCAAGCAACACCAAGTAATGAAACACAGAATGCCATTGAATATCCAAAGCTGAACTTTGCTTTGGTCTTCTCTAGTTGTGCTGAGGTATGTATTTTAGTTAAATCAAGAGTGAACTTTTTAAGAACACCTCCCCAAAAGACCTATTTAGTGCTTTAGTTTGTGTTGAGAGTGGTCTTATAGGACATGAACTGGATTCCTTTCAGTGATTGTTAATATTTCTAGAACTGCATCAAACAGTAGCTTAGTAGTCTTGAGATTAGCTTTATTCTTAACCAAGTCACAGGAAAAAAAGTTCAATTCTTGGCTAGATAACAAATCTCTCTTCAGAATATGGACATCACCATTTCTTCCCCTTCTGCAAAACTGGTATTTCCAACCTCTCTTGATATTTTTGTTCTTATTTTGTAGAACACATATAATCTGCTACTGCTATATGTGTGTAAAACGTTTAGAGTAGAATAGTGGGGTCCTAAAAAGAAAGCATATTCTGTGAATTAAAAGTATTTTTCCATTCCCCTTCTAAGCTATGATGACTTCTGCACAGAAGATGACCCAGTTTATGGCAATCTCAATCAAGATATTTTAGGTAAGATTCACTTTAAGAACATTTGTCTGTTCAGAGGCTCTGATAAATGTATGGTTAAAAGCTGACTGACCAACACTTTCTGCGTTTCTCAAATAGCAAACTTGAGAATCTATCCCTTTTCAATTGCTGTGTTAATACTTAGTGGAGATAGAATTGCAAACCATCATACTGCACTACTGTTTGTAAGACCAGATCACATACAGAATTTGACTTTTTACATTCCAAGTGGTCCTGTTTAGCCAAACATCTCAAAACCAAGAGTTTTTCTAAATGTAAAGCTGCACCCATTGAAACAATAGCTTGATCCACGCATGTTAAAGCAATCTAAGACACACACTACTCACTGCCCGGAGCCAACGCTCCCAGAGGAGCTGGCAGAAAGAAACACATACCAGTTCTCTGCTGTGGCTATCCCATAGATCATCAGCGACGTTGACAAATACGCTGAAACAATCTCAGCAGCTGAATGATGGGCAGACATAGCTTTTCTCTGCTTTACTGGGCTGAAGTTAACAATCCTGGAAAGAGAGACAGCAAGTTAAAGGCAGTAACATCATAAAACTGCAGCTAGAGCTAGATAAGCTGAGGGAATGTCTCCTGAAGTCCTTATGGTGCTATAGTATTTAAGTGACATGAACACAACTTTTTTGCTAGCCGTGTTTGGGGTTAAGCAAAACTGGACCAGAGTACTTGAACAATAAGGGAAAAATCTTTTTCATAAAGTGTTTGCATAATTTGAACTAAGCCAGCACTCAACACTCAAATGCATTGACACTACAAAAGCCTAAAAACTGTAAGGAAGTAACCTGTTTTACTGATGGCTAAAATGAGATAGGGCATGACAAAATAACTCCCATCAAATTTACAGAAAACTGAAAGCAGAGTCAGGAATAGAATTTAATCTCCAGCTGCTACAACTCACAGCCTCTTTCTCAGCCAAAGAAAAGATTGCCTATACTGAAAAATACATCAGTATGTGGTTACTCCCCAATTGCAAGATGTCTTCCTGGCAGTCTAAAATGATGCCCACTTAGTGAATAATGAGCAATTTCCCATCCATATGAACAGAAAATTATTTTCATTTTCACAGTATGCGTGTCTGAATTTCTTAGCTCTTTGCTCCTCTGTAAATAGACCACGAGATCTGTGTGTGATTTCAAAACAAAACAAACTTCTACCAAAGTAAACTGGGGAGGATCTGTTGATCTCATCTTTTAAGACTCAGTAGTATGTCATAACTAAAACATTTTTCTACTTTGATGACTTTTAGAGGAATGTTGTTACGAGCAGATGAAGTCCCAGCCTCAAAGGCCAGCTAACCAACTACAGGTATCTTTAATTTTAATTCTGGATTTTTAAATTAGGGTAACATGGTCTATCTCAGAGTTCTTGTGTTTGTCCCATGACAAGATATAACAAAAATCTTCACACTGCTCATCACAAAAAATACCATGCTTTAGAGTCCCAGTTCATCAGAGAATTTAAGCACAAACTTGACCCTTTGTTCAATCTGGGTCATTAATGAGGGAGCAGAATTACAGACAGCTCATCTCCATCCATACGGCACGATAAACCTCAGTCACAGGCATACAGATTAGGCTTATGTAAAGAATTAATTTTATTTATCTTGAACATCAACCAAGTGAAAATACAAACTGCATCAGATGATAATCATGAATTTGACTGGCTGTTTCCTGTCCAGTACAAAAATCTACGTGCCTTAACAAAAAAAAAGACGACCATTTTTCTATTGATTTGTATTTTATTGAGATACTTGGATGCCTAAAAGCATGCAAGCTTCAACTGAAATTTATCTGTAATTGAAGCATTCCTAGTATCAATTCCCTGAGTTGATTTCCAAGTATTTAATAAACAGCCATTTCCAGCCTCTCTCAGGATACTTCCAGAGGGTAGAATTTTTTTTTTTTTAATCTAGACATTTGTTTTTATTAACCTAATGGAAACAGAATAATCTATGAAACTTCCCATGTCAAAAGTGCGTGACAATTTGGCTTGTAAAACACAGAGGCGCAAGGGAAAGATAGACAAAAGCATACATTTTGCACTGGAAATGAGATTATTGATACAGACAAGAATCATCCATCTTTGGTCGGCACAGACAAAGCCTGTTAAAAACGTTGCTAATAACTGGATTCTAATTAAAAAAAAAAAAGTGGGAAGAAAACCAGATCAAATAATGTCTTGCATCCCAAAGAACTTGGACCGATTATATAAGCTGCCTTCATTCCCACAGAGAATCTTTCCAATAATACCTTGATGAATTTTTCCTTACTGTCACTATCCTAAATACACGAGTCACTTACCATTGGGTTATGTTGGTCTGTTTTCTGCGCTGCCACAGCTTAATCAATTGTACTTTTAATGAGCTCATTTGCAGCCAGCTTGGGTCAACTTCAGCCACTATTACGATTACAGTGTGGGCATATTCAAAGTCTTTGACGTAATTTTAAAGCAAGTATAACTACTGAACAATAAACACACAGTGAATTTCCTTCTAGGTGGAGTCTGCCAATCAGATGTGTTATGCCTCACTTGACCACAGTGTCAAGGGCAAACGCAGAAAACCAAGAAGAAAGAAAGACCCTCCATTAGAGGAGGATGAAGAGGAAAGATCGTCTAACCCCACCAAGATGGCTTCCAAAGTTAGCATTTACCTCAATAGCGAGCAGCTGGCTGCTGAAGAAGCTGTTCATGATGATCCTATCAGATTAATGGGTTTGATTCATACTACAAAAGAAGAGAACATCTGAAGCGGCTTCACAAACCAAATACATAATCATAAACTGAGATCTGCTTGTTCATTCTGAAGGAACAGTGAGTAATTAGAGGCAGTATCCTGGCAAACCGACATACCAAACAAGGGTATAAAATGGGTAAGTTAAGCGTTCCAAAGCATCTTCCAAGCACATTTACGGACTAAGCAAGAAATAAGATCCAGCCTGCCACTTTGAAGAACCTGCTCCTCTGAAGACATTTCCAAAGGAAGTTGTATAATTTGGTATCCCAGCATTCACATGGTACTGATTCCAGTAAAAATTAATCCCCTGTTTAAAACAACCATTAACTTTCAAACAGTCCCACAAGACCCAGTCTGTTGTCTGTAGAGCTCTAGCAGAGTATAACTATTCTTCTATACAGGTTTTAACAGTACTTTTGGAAAGAAATTGCGTTTCATACTTGCACACTGATTTAGTTGTTTCCACAATTAAAAACTGATCTGCTGTTCAACATTGTGTACTTTCCCTGCTGTGATTGGTCTATGGCAATAACACAATATATCTAAAGCTAATTAGAGAATAATTTAACAGCTTAAAGTAGTAATTGTACAACTCGTAAGATTTAATGATATCCTTATATATCTTTAGTTTCCTTCTGTGAGCAATACCAGAACACATCTCAGATCTCAGCTCCTCTGTTAATGTAGTGCCAATATCCAAAGATATTGGCAAATCATCTGTAACAATAAGTCTCCTGGGGAAGATTTTTTCCTTCTGATATTCTATGTGTTTAAATTCCTATTAGGTGTTACATTGCCATTGCTACCAACTACTTTACAAAAGTTACCAACTATTTTACAAAAGTAGAAAGAGCTTTTTATTTCCCCAACTAATTCACACACTGTGTGTGCGCATTCATCTTAAGACTTCAATCTCATCAGATGGTAAGCTTTTATAGAGCGAGGACTTATTTTTATATTCTGGAAGTCGCTGAGTAGTAGTAGCAGGAAACAGTAAGGCATGTTGGTATAATATGCCTACCTCTAGGTGTCAGACATTTCTGCCTTCTCAAAAAAAGGATATTAATGCCTTATAAAATCCATGCAGAGCACAGTGTCAAGGAGCTTGAAACCCTCAAGCACATACAGAGCTCTGAAAGTGTTTCAGGTCTTGAAGGAGATCACTCTGAAAGCAGCTACAAAAAAAAACTAAAACCAAAAAGTTCATAGTACAAAGCACCAATGTCTCTTCTAAAAGCAGAAGTGGATGGACGTGTCCAGGGATGGGACAAGTTTTTGAACAATAAAAAAAACCCAAACAGTTTTTTGACGCCCTGATTCGTGTTTAGTTTAGCTCATAGCTAATGAGCCTCTTTAATTAACATGCCTTAACTTCTGTGCTAGACCAAAAGGAAAGGGCCAACCCCTGCAGTCAAAGCTGCCCAGTGTCACTGCCTGTCTTGTGCTAGCACTTGCTTTTGTGTGCAGAAATCAAACCAATATATATTTGGCTGTTACACCCCAGAAACAAGGCAGACTTGGAATTAAGGTGACTCTTATCACAGTCTTATACCAACTACCATCGGATAACCAAAAATAAATACTGTTGAAGAATCGATAAAAAATTTTAATGGAGAACCACATTAAATGATGACCCTGACTAAGATCCTAAGGGGGGAAAAGAGGAAGGCAAACTCAAAGCCAAAGATCCAAAGCTAAACACCAAGATATCAGCATGTGAAGTACTAACTTGATTTGATGAGATTAGGAGGAATTATACTTTGTTCAATAGTAGGAACAAAATAAGTAATAAATAGGTATCAACATACTCTTGCTTGGATTCACATATCAAAACTGTTTGCACAGTATTAATATGGAAAATGTTTATACAAAATATTTCAGTTTAGCTGGCACCAATCAGGAGCAATGCTCAGCCCTCTGAGATGATTAAGTTTTCTTAAACAATCTCTCGAGGAAACAAGCATAGGCCCAAGTTTCTGTTTGTTACTATTTTCCAACAAACACATGAAACAAGGAATGCTGTATTTTCATTTAATACAATTTGTGTACATTTTGTACAGAAGTTGCTATTTCCCAATTTCCTCACAGCATTTGCACTCTTGATTATGCCTTTCCTCTAAAAATTCCAAAGTCAAAGAACCTCTGTGAGTGACTTAAATTCAACCTGTCATTTCAGTCTGATCGTTAATTCGATGGAAGTGAAGCACACACCTCCCTCATTGAGCACACATGTAACTAAGTCCACTTCACAGGATTTAGGTACATCCAGTTTCCTCTGTATTCTTGGTCTTCACTGTTTAATCCAGCTATTTATTTATGCCAATTTCCAGCAGCTGCTTTCCCCTGCAACACAGCTTGATAAAAAAGCTGGGCATTTTTGTAAATATTCTCCTTCAATATACACTTCCCTTCCACATTTAATCATTGCTTCTGTTAAATTATTCACTGCTGCTCTCTCAGACTCCACTTCAGGATCATCTTTAATGGCCTATCAGCTGTTTCCAAGGCACTTCTAATGTTATCAGTCCAGATTTAGATTTATTCCTCCAGCTTTTTACTCTCTATTTGCTTCAATGAGCAACTGAATGACTTTTTTTTTTTTAAATGACTTTTTGGGATAGTTTTCAAATGACTACTGCATTCTTACATGAAAGAGCATGTTCAATATTGCTCCATCTTCAAGCCATTAGAGAAAGACCTACATAAACGATCATATATTAGTTAAATTCTTTATGTATAAAGTTTCAACTAAATACAACAAAATAAGAAAAGGAGATGCTGGGTCTAGGTTTATACTATTGCAGTAACCCAGCCTGTTTTTCCAGCGTTCCTTACAAAAAATTTGAAGCAGAGGGAAGCAGTGTGAAGCTGTTATTAACAGTAAGCTTAACATTCAAGTATCAGTTCAATGGAACAGTGAAGAAAGAGTAAACAAGAGAAAATATGGTAGAAGAAGCAAAACTGGAAGGGAAGAAGAACGGAGCTCAAAACAGAAGAGATCAAGTAGCACTGCAAAATCCTTTTAAGTCTAGGACAGGTATACTCCAGTGGTCATTATAGCATCTGAGAATCACTGTAGATGCATCCGTATAAACAGTATTGTTAGGAAAAACAGACTTTTGGTTCTATCATACTTTTAAGAGTCTGCTGGCTCAAGTGGATGTTGGAGGATCAAACTCAAAAAATTATTGTGTAACCTTCTCCCATTTTTGGCTAGTGCTAGCACCAAAATAGTGGCACCGGAATAAGCTTATCTTCCAACACTCCAAGGTTTTTCAAGAACTACCTCTTAAAATTCTTTCAAAATAATTTTCATGGAGACAATGTACTATTGCTATGTTGTTTAAGTAACCTTACCTTCTTACCTGGGTATGCCTGCATTCAGGTTGCTGTGTAGAAGACATATCTAGAGTCAGAACATGTCCAAAACCCAATTCCAGCTTACCTTCAAGTTACTTTAAAACAGGAAATTAATGGAGTTATGTAATCTCTCAGTAGTGGGGTATCAAGACGTACTGGAAAATAATTACCTCAACAAATCCAAGAGGAAGGTAGTTCATAAAGCATATTACCTACAGTTCATCCATGTCTGGAACAGGAAGACAAATGAGCCACAAAAGCACTTCTAGAAGACAACCTTTTGTTGCTGTTGTTGAAAGAAGCATAATAGACAAATGGTGAAGGATAGAACGTATGTGTGTATATTGTAGAAGTTCCTGTCCCATCGCAGAGTAAACCTCACTGAAACCTCACTTGTTTCATTCAAGAACAACACTTAAGAAAACAAGATCTTGGTTTTAAGATCTAAAATAACATAAAAACCTCTTGTGCATCCAGAAATGAAGAAAAGCCAAAGGAAAATTATTTTTTTCCTTTTCTGGAGCTCAGAAAGCTGACAAGGGGCAATGCCAATAAAACAGACTGTGCTTGACCTGACACTACTAAAACCACCTCCTTGCCAAGACCGAACACAGCAATGAAAACCTGTGGGACCTTGCCATATCATTCTCACGTATTTGCTGTAGGTAGACAAACTCCTCCTGAGAATTTACACACCTGAAATAAAATGTTGCAAGCAGGTATTTGTTCAGAATATGTTTTTATTTAGAATATATATTGTGTCAGGTAGAATTTTGTCAGAACACAGAATATAACTATCAAATCCACTAAAAATGATAAAATTTTATTGAACAGGTGAGCTACTTAGAAAATTTAATATTAAATTCACATAACAGGCATATTACTAGTCACATCATGTAATACTGCATTTGGATCATCCAGTTGAGATTTTTTCATTCATTTAGTACTGATACACCTATAAAGCATGAATAGGCAGGAATTTAGCAAAAAGAGCCTGTTACTTATTACTTATATGTTAAGAAACAAAGCTTATCGGTAGATAGATAATATAGATCACGTTCTGTTATTACAAACACTGCTAAATACATAATTTAAACTTAGCCACAAAAAGGAATCCAGATTCCCAGCAATACCTGATGAAGCCAAAGGAGTAAGAAACTCCTCATCAGAAGGGATAAGCCAGTTGCTGAAGATTTATATTACAGGGAAGTACAAATCAGGATTAGTCATATATTATACATATCTCTGATTCTTGGAAGAAGAAAGAAAAACAAAACCAAACCAAATTTTATAAAACAATGTTTTCTCTGTAGCAGTCCATGAGCACTCCTTGGCAAGTTTTGACCGGGAAGTCGTCCAAGGCATTGCTAGGATTTTGGTCTTTCCCATCAGTATAGCTTAGTTTTCTGGATGTCCTATAGAAATGACACAAAATTACTATGCTTGCTGAAACTCTGACAAACAGAATGAAATGAAAACAAATTGCCAAAGCAAGACATCTGAACATCTTGACTGTGAACAGCAGCAGGACTACTTGTCTGCAGTCCTGCGTGCTTTCAGCTGGAGAGGAAACTTCTCATCCTATGTCATTTTAATGTCTCAGTAATACTACTACATTAACTTAAATTGTATAAATACTTATTAAACTTCGAGATGTAGTCTTTAAATGTATTCACAGACGGCTAAAAAAGAAAGATACAAGTCAGAATACAATTATTTCCTTGCATATTACTTAAGATATGGCATAATTTTTTTAACATCTATTTTAAACTATTTTGGTTTACATCTGACAAGTATAGCTGCAGGACAGCATTCACACAGAACTGAAGAAAAGTTTAACAGTTATGAGCATTTCTTTTTCTGAAATCTCTCTTTCATAATCATCTTCTAGATAAAGGCTATCAAGTTCCAGACAGGAAGACAATATTCCTTTGCTTTCCACAACTATTCATTGCAACATACAGCATTGTGCTACACGGCTTCAGCATAAAACTTCTGAGGGCTCTGAAGCCGTTAGAGAAGAGCAGCTTCAGTCCTAGGAGAACCATAGAAGGCTAAGAGAATATCACACCACAGGCCTAAGGACTTGCCAGCTGACGGTCCGTTTTGGCTACAAATCAGCAAACATGTATTAGTGTAATCACGGAACAAAGAAATAGATTTTATTCCAGATGGCTTGGCAAGAAAGCACTCCGTGAAATCCTGATTTCCTACTCTTTCTCAAACTTTTCTACTTACAAACATTAAGTAAAGGAAAATCTTTTCCTTTAGAACAATTTCTAATCCCATAGGGAGGACTATTTTGGATGGAGTCAGGAAAAAAGTGAGAAAAAACAGGGAATCCAAGAATTGAGCAAAAAATATACTCAGCTAAGCAGACATACTCAACATCACAGAAACATCCTTGTATACTCATCCAATCTTCCATTATATCAAAAATAATACGAATACCTTCTTTATCAATATTGTTACATATTTCCAATACAAGCCTCTAAGTTTTAATTCCATCTTTGCTTAAACTGAAACTTTTTTCCAGTTAAGTTCTCCATACAAGTAGTGTAAAAACGCATTCAGGCTTCCTTTGACATTTTAATTTGAAAATTGTCAGAGAATTTCTGTATCAGTTGTATGATCATCTCAAGCATAGTGAAAATATTTCTTTACTGGGTTTAGGAAGGCAGTTTATCTCTTGGTGCCAAATTAGACTTTTTGGTAAAAAAGTATGTAAAAAACTTTTTGGAAAATAAAATGAGAAACTGTTTAGAGAACTTTTTAATCCTGCTGCCTATCAAATTAGTTTGCAATTAAAAATCCAAGAGATCTGAAACTTGAGAATCCTTTAAAAGTCACATATTTTCTAAGAATAGCAGATGTAGTAGGCCAGTATCCAGGGAGACAGAAAGAGCATTTTTGTTCCAGAGATGTAAATACACTGCCAATGGTGACAACAGCAGGAGGAAAGGATCTCGGATATCTCCCAGACAGAGCCACTGCTTGTTTACACTGAGTCAAAATGAGGTAACTACGTCCAACTGCACAGAAGCTAACTTTTCAAAGTCCTTTTAAATGGCAATACACTGTACTCTCCACAGCCTAAGGATCTGAGAAGACTTATTACTTAAACTTGTGTTCACTGGCCATTCATGCCAGAGTCTGGCCAGTTTTGTCCACAGGCGCTTGCCTCCCAGTGTTCAAGTCTGCAGATTTGATTAGCTTGGGCTCTCCCAACCATCCATGCTGATTTTCATTCTAGAAGTATCCATATAAGCAACCAACGAACCTTTAATATAGATTAATAATCTTTAATATAGATTATAGCAAGAATTTCTTTTGAAATTTCCTTTCTCAAAAAGCATTTACCTTTGGTGATGCTTCTGTTCATTTCCAGGACAGCTGTAATTCTTCAATGCCCTAGGCCAACCATAGTGGGCATTTGCAATCCCAGATTCTGGTGATGAAAAAAAGTAGTATGAAAAGGGTAAGAACGATGCTGAGTAGCATGGACACTATAGTATACTGTTAAAGTACTAGCCTAGTAAGACATTGGTAATACTTTACTGGCATACTTCAATGAGAAAATTTCCTTATGAAAATATTCTAATGTAAAAGGTTACGGCAAATCTTCATTTCGAGTATGTTTTATACGCTGAATTTATTTAAGTATAAGCTTTTTTTTTTTTTCCAAAACACTCATAATTTATCACCATTAGAAAAACGTAGAAGAAACTGTTGATACCAAGAAAAACGTAATACAAAGTATTAATTGAAATTTGAGGAAGGTAAAATAAGACAGATGGGATAAGTCCACCTTGAATAATCAAATTCTTTACAATTAATCAGTAATGAAAATGCAACAAGGCAAGAACCATGCAGAAAGTGCTTTTCTGTCATTCTGTGATTTCTTCTGCCATTTTCTTCTTGCATACCAGTTGACAATATTTCAGACAACTTTCTTCAGTATTTTCCTTTACATGTTAGTTATCTTGATGACAAGGTTCATAAAAATAAAATATGGAAAATAAACATTGGTGATTTTACTTAGCAGTAAAAAAGTTCAGGTTATGTTATAAACATGCTTTAACCAAAATCAGAGGAAACTAAGATTAGCATCTAAAATCTTAAACTTTTTTTTTTTAAAATAATAAAATTCTACTGTCCTGAATTGGCAAAAGTTTTTTGATCCAGATTATTAATGTAATTCACCTAAGCAAGTGACAGCAGCCATGCAACAACTCAACTGCAAGTTTTTGTAAAGCTGAATAACCAAATGCTTTTGTTTGGATTCTTCAAGTGTAGGATTAACAAATTATAGATCTTCAGCTGAACACTTAGATCAGAAGGTAAAAGCAATAGCAAACAAAATAAAATAAGGAAGAGAGAAAACTAGTGGATAGTAAGCAATGCTATAGTATGAAAAGCTTCTTAAATAGCTGTTAACATGCAATTCAGGAAACGCTTTTCTGTACAGATTTCTTAAAGGAGTACTTAAACATACCCCATTAATACTGAGGAAGAAGAGCTGTCACCTTGACAGTGGTCTATTGAGATTTGTAGATTTACCATTTGAAGAAGTGCTTGTGATTGCTAAAGTAGTAATTCATGAAGTCTCTGAAACTAACCTTGCAGGGAAGTACCAGGAATACCAAGAAAAGGTTTATCTGAAGAAGCACGAAAGTCAAAGTGCTGAAAATAAAGCATCAACAGATTACACCAATGGAAAACTCACATACTATTTCACAGCTTTCCTCAGAAGAAATGACTGGGAACCTGGAAATAAAGGCCTGATTTAATATTTAAATTAACAAGTCTAATGATTCCGATGGAACCTAGTAAAGTTTAATTTGTTTGCCTCAACTGGTCCATCTATAAAATGAATCATTTTAGAAGGACAACCCTTTAATTAACAGAGTCACTGTTTGAGATTTTCACTAGTGACACAGTCTATTAAAATGTAACAAACTTTTTAACTGAACTTTTTATAACAATTTTCAAGGTTATTAAATATAGTGAGCTTCCTCACATGATCCAGGAGATCTGATAAAACTTAGATTTTGGCAAATAAAAATCTCCCAAACCCTAAATCTGTAAATCGACCAAACAGCACCAGAAGTATGCCGTCAATAGGTTAAACAGCTTCCAGCTCTAATCCATTTTTAAGCCCTTCTCCAAACACTAGCAAAGAGTGTACAATCATTTTTTTTTTTTTTTCACAAGATCCTTAAGTACCTGATTCTGACTGTTGTGACGGTCAAAAAAGCTGGGGTTACTGTCATTGTGTCTGCTCAAAAAATCCATGCCAACTGGCTGAAGATTAACATTTTTTCTATGAGAAATCGGTTGATGGTTTGTTGAAGAAAAATAACGTTCTGGTATGTTTTTCAGTCGCTTTACTGGTGAACAAAGATGATCATTGTGAGAATTTCCTAGTCTTTTAACTCTGTGAATTGCAGATGAAGTTCTAACAGGTGAGTTAACAAGAGCATTTACAGTTTCAGACATCTGTATTTCTTCGTATTTCCTTAAATTCAAAGCTCTCTGAAACCCAGGAAGTTGTGGAACAGTCTCACTACACAATTGCTCGTAGATCCTGTCAAATTCTCTATCGTACTGTGTTTGAGACCTCACAGAATCACTTAAATTTCTCTTCACTAATATTCCTTTCTCTTCAAGGTTCTGTGAATTCGAAAGAGGCCTTGTCAATGTCAAAGGCCTTTGGATTTCTTTGGAACACAATTTGTGGTAGAGTTTTTCAAATGCATCTTCGCATTTCTGGGGCATCTGTGAAGAACTCTGCTTCATAGACAATGAAGAAAATGAGTGTTTGCGCTGTAAAGAAATTTGTCTTTCAGAAATCATTTTTTCAGGATTTATAAGCAAAGTATTTGATGCTCTTGCAATTGAACAGTTTGTGACAGGTGTAAAAGTGTTACTATTGCCATAGGAACTGCAAGTAGCTGAACACAACTCTGAGGTATCACCACAACGAAAGTTAAGTTTTTGAGTTTTACTCTCCTTTACCAGATTAAGCGCTGCTGACCCTGAACTGGTAGTAGATGTTATAAAATGGTATTCCAAGGGACAATTGTAAGGTAATTTTTCACTTTCTCTGCATTTTAAATTCTTCAGTGAAACAGTTGTCTGTAACTCATCTTCAAGCAGAAATGTCTCTCCCATTCTAGTTATAACATCAGGAAAAACAGTCTGTTTGGAGACTTTCTGGCCTTTTCCAGATACCAAATGATGTTCTAAGCTTGAGTCAGAGTAGTCCATTTTGATTTCACTTGTATTGATGTGAGAATAAGGTACTAGACCAGATGAATTATTAATGGAACACTCGTCATCACAAAGTTCTCTGTTCTCATTTCCAAAAGTTTGATTCTGGATGTCTTCACTTCTCCTGCGTACGCTGAGTAGTGCTTGCTTCAGTTTAAGAGGTCTGAACCCTCTTATTTTGTCTATGGTGACATTGAGCTTCAGTCTTCTAGAACGCCATCTTTTGTGCCTTAAGTGTCCAAACATGTATTTTAATTCGTTTCTCCTAGATTGCTTTGTCATGAGTCTTGTAAGTATCTCTACCATCGCTGGATACAAGTCTGCAAGAGTTACACTGCTCCAGGAGCATTCCTCATCTGCAGATTGGTATTCTTCCAACATACTATCATAGAAAGTTTTATTCAGTTCTGCAGAAGGTCGATGTCTGGGTATGGTCATTGCAGTTGGTGAAATGGGAACACCAAAAAATTGTAACTGCAGAGGTCTGGATGAAGAACACTCACTTGACAACTCAGCTCTCTTCCTGCAAACAGCTGCTTGGTTGCCTATAAAAAAAATTTAAAAAAAAAATCACAGAACAAAACCAGAAGAAAAAAACCCAAACCTATTAGGACACTTCTAGTAAGGTATGACATGATTTAGAAACAGTTGCACGTGGTACAGATGTCTTACTGTAATAGCATACCTTCATTAAGCTTTTTTTCCAGGCTAAATGGATGATTAACATACAATCCATTAGGAATTTTGGAATTAGGAATATGTTTTTTCCCAACTATAATGAATTAACAGACTATAGAAGACAAAAATAAAACATGTTGGAAAAAAAAGGATTTTAAAATAGCTTAAAATATAGATATAAATTTATTTTCATTGTAGAGGCAGACTGCTGTGCTCTTTGTGGTTTCTGACCAGGAGGAACAGCCTTATCCTACAGGTTTTTTAGTTTATTTCCATATTATTCGAAAGCTTTGTACTTGGCCTAGTACCAGTGCAGCTTTGCTTGTCACAAAGCACGATGAAGATAATGATTTTTGTAGTTGCTAGGCTTGAAATATTTACACCAAAATTCTATCTTAGGTTTGCATTAAGCCTGGAGTGCTTCTGAAGAAAGAGAGTTTACTAGTGAAGTACCACTTTGAGTACCAGTCACCAGCAGACCCAAAGCCATTCTTTACATTTCTTGAATTTAAAATAAGCAGAACCAAAAAATTATGCTTTCATTTAATTGAGCTTAATACTGCTGAATTTTGTAACCATGCATTTTTTTCCCCTGGGGCTATGTAAGAAAAGGGGTTTTTATGTATACAAGTTATTTATTTTCTATTTCTCAAACATATTTTGCCATAAGCAAAACCCTAACGTCTTCAAGAATCCAGTTTGCTGAACTTTTCTGTTGCATAAATACTGTCTGTGTTTTCAATAAATTATGTATTTATATCTAATAAATTTTAATAACAACACATTTTGTAACTAACATATTTGACCAACACTCAAAAGATTTAGTTGTACCAATCAGTTCTTGCACCGGCGAAGCCAAATGAAGACCTTCCGATGAATTTTGAGGTGCTAACTGAAAAACAAACAAAGAAAAAAAGACATACAATCTAATGTCGTGAAATTTTTGCATGTTAAAAGTAACATCAAAACATTATTTGTGACTCTTCCTACTCTCTCCTTACTATACTAGGTCCTGTACAGAGTTATAGTCCTAAGGGGCTTAGTAAATTTCAGACAAGGAAGAAAAATTCTAGTCTAAGACTTCAGTAATAATTTTTTAAGATTTATCAGTTTAATCTTGCAACATCTACATTATGTATCATATTTTAATCCCTTTCCCAAATATGAGAATTTGTACATGAATATATATACACCTGGAAAATCTATTAATCTTCTGCAACTCCAGTAGGAAACAGAAGTCGTACCATGTAACATAACACTTTGCCCTCAATTCGCCTCATCCCTAAAACCAAAATAAAGCCAAAATTCATTCTTTCTCTACAAATCTCAAATTTAGGCTTTTAAGAAAACTACTGAAGTGAGGATCAACTTGCACATCAGGGTTCAATGAACAAAGTATAAAAGAAAAAAAAAAATTTGGATAGCATCTGCTCCATTTCTTACAAATCATTGCTGTCAGACCTGAGATACCGCGATATGTATGTAGACAGCAAGCAGGAGAGGAACAACGATGGAACAGCAGAGAAGTTGTATTAGAATTCATCGTACTGCACAGTTACAGAGTTCTTATTTTATTCTAATTAGCTAATAACTTCTGAACAACAGGAGAAATACGTTACCGTAATCCACTTGGGAATTTTTCTAGCATAATCTTGTACTATCACATCCACTTGAACTTTTCCTTTCTCTTGAATTTTCCCATCATCTACATACGAATTCTTAGAGGAGAAAAAAGAAAAGAATTCATTAAAACACACAGTAGTTATTGACACGGACAAACTCAAACTTATTACTTAAATTTGTTTCAAACTAGTGTTATTCAGATGAGGATATCCAAGCAGCAGAAACTTATTTTTAATGTACACACATTTTATGTGCAAAAAAAAAAAATCACGAGAAGGAATTGTATGTGAAGACATACAAAAAGATATAATTAGATAGTTAATTGATGCAGGGAAAAGCACGCACCGCCTCAGAAGACCCACTGATAAAAACGCTGGTAATTATGGCTGCAAATCTTCACATGTATTATTAACATCCCATGAATTCACATACAAATTGAGGTCTGCTCTGTAGCACCCCTCTAGGTACAATGCAAAAGCATTTGGTGATGAAAGGCAAATGTTTTTCACTAGTGAAGCTCTCACTTTCTGAAGCAGTTTGTATTAGCTATTGTTGGGGACATGACAATGCCTAGTGAGGAAGGAAAATTACATTTTTAGTAATTGTATTTGAGCAAGCAGAACGCAGCACTGGAATGGCTGCGCACACACAAAGTGTGTGTTATACTTTTCTTTGTCAATGTACCTAACTCTGGGTAGTCCCAATACACATAGTTTAGTCTGGGAAACAACAGCAGAAGATTCCAGATTGCATTTGTTATGGTAGCCATTATTTCAGGTTTACTTTTTTTTTTTTAAGTCATGTTACCTGTTTATGTTAGACTATCAGGTGAACAACCATTTTTTTATAAGTGTTTTCACTTTGTGATTCATCTGGTCATTCTTTTTCATATTACAATAGCCTTTCTCAAGGTTGTCTGGCTTTTCCTGGTATACTAATAATACCAAGAGATAGCATTACTTCATATTGGACTTCATGCCATCATTTATTGAACCTCTCTTTCTCTACACTTACTAAAAACACGCACTAAGATGCAGACTACATTGAGTCTTCTGCTGACAGGGCATCAACTCATCAGGCACGTGTAAGCTATTCAAACAGTTCAATCATTTCTGTTGAACACAAAAGCGTTTAATCACGTTAGGCACCAGAAGTTTTTACCTGGAAGTGAATGTCTTCAAATTTTCTTCTTACTGAAACTACATCGGCATCATTTTCTTCATCTACAATTTGAAGATAAATACTAAATAAAATCTAGTTGAACTCAAAACCAAAATGGAAGCATTTTTAAACACACACCCTATAACTTTTTGACTAAACTGGTTTCATTTTAGCAAACAGTTTTCTACACTAAAACTTTTTATCTGTATTACATTTCCATTTCAAGTCCAATTGAAAAATATGGTTTATAGGTTCATAAATTAGTTGAGGGGAACAAAGAAGAGTGAAGATAACTTGTTTGTAACCAGTTCTTCAGGATTTATGCTAATTATTTCAGAGAATAAAATATTTTCAAAGCACTGCTCTGCAAGATTCACTACTCATTAATGTATTGTTCCTGCTTATTTCCCCACTATGTTCCTAAATATTCCAACAAAGACAGCAAGGACCTTCTACCATGCTTCCTTTTTTTGGTTTCTTATTGACAAGACTGCCTTAGAACCGTCAAGGCGAGAAATCAGACAGACTTGAGAATATTAAAAAGCAAGTCCAAATCTTCCAACTCAATTATAAGTATTCTATGGATATTTTTGTGAATGAAACACAACAAAACATTATTGGTTTTTTTTTTTTGCTAGATGTAGCCAGACTTTCCAACTCATCATTAGCTAGAGCCTCAGTCATTCATGATCATAAAACATTGCGACTGCGTTGTAAGCCCTGATTTCTGAATTTCCCTGGGTGTTATGTGTTTGTCCCATGATCACATTCACTGCAGGGAGGGAAAGAGTAGAGGAGAATAACCCTGAAAAGGAAAATAATGAGTGAAAACAAAATCTTGGTTATGATACCTAGCACATCACTGCCTTTTCATCGTATTCTTAAATTACTAAAACTAGAATGAAAATATTTTCCAGCTAATCCCCTCTTCCTTTTTTGTTCCCTGTTGGTGCGATCATCACCTAAAGCTCTGTGGACAGCTGCTGCTGTAGAGCTAGGCTAAAGATACATATGAAAGAAACACTATCGTTGTGGGAAACAACACAGTTTTGCATCTTCCAGTGAAAAGGTTGAGCAATCAAAGTTGGTTTTGACAGTCCACCTGACCCCAGTAGAACTATTTTCTCAGAACTCAAACCCATACCTGTCAGATTATCAAAGTTTCTTCCCACCTGACTAATGGAAGACAAAGTTGTGGTCACTTTATCCACAGGAAATCAGTTACTAAGCATCAAAAGTGGAGGAAACAGTAAGAACATTAATGTTTTAATCTGGAAAAGTTTCAGCCTTCGGTTTCTGTTGTAACACCTGATATTCTCTTTCTGCCATACAGTCTTCTTCCTGCAGTAAAACTGGGCACAAATTGGCAGACCACTCCCCCTAAATGGTGACTGAGATGACTAGACTACTACAAAAATGGGAGATTCTTGAGATAAAGGTAACAACTCCAGTGTCCAGAACAGTTGACTCCATCGCACCAATTACAAATTACTAGAAAATAGCTTGCATCATAGAATGATTTGATCTGTATACAAGTTGAATACTCTTCTAGGTGTGAAACCTCACAAAAAGGGTAATTTTAGTGTGTCTTCAATGTATTGTCAATCATACTCCATATCACTGGTGCACTAATTACTAGCAGAGGACAATGGCACAGCACAGAATGGAAAAAAAGTGAAGCATCTTCTTCAGAGAACCTTCATGTGTTTTTAAGGGCCAAAAGGGAAATTCAGGAACACCTTTGTTCCTCAAGTACAGAAGAGAGGAAAAATGAAAACTCCTACCTTTCTCTCTGAAAATTTGACCTATAATACAGGAAGTTATTTCACTGGAGATGCACTCAATACACTACCATTACCTAAAAACCGTATCTTACTAACATGTTGATCTTTTAAATAAGGGAGTTACCGTAAATTTTAAGTTTTGACTTTGATGTGATCTAAACTTAAATACACTTAGATAAATGTACAATTCAGATTGAACTTTCCCCTTTCTCTCCAAATAAATTCATTTTTCTGTGATACTATTCTAATAGATGGTAAGAAATTATTCAGATATCACTACACTTTGCTGTGCTACTTCCTCTAAACGTGAAGAAGGTAGCCCTAATAATTTTCCCTATTAAGGGCAGACCAATACTTGCAGTTACAGGTGAGAACTGTTTTACTTTATTTGTACCTGCTGTTGACAGGCTTTGCATTCTTTTGAAACAAAAATACTGTATAATACCTGGAAGAAACACTGCCTTCACTGAGAAGTGTGAAGCATTCTGTATGAATACTGAAGGTGGGAAAAAACTGTCAAAACTGAAGTTTTAGCTAAAGCAGCTAAAGATACATTTTTTTCTTAACAGTTAGCGTGCCCTATTGCTAATCTTTCGTATATTTAAAAAACACTCCCCAAACCAAAACACCTAGGTGAATTCCATTTTTATGTGAGGAATCCAACCCCACATCTCTAAGAAGCTAATTTCTAGGTCCTACTGTATTTGGGGATAGCTGGGACTCACCAAGGCTGCTATAAATCCTCTACAGCCACTTCCTAGAACGTTCACAAGAGAAGGAGAAGGAGTGGATAGTTGTATTATTGTACACTGCTACGAAGATACCAGAGTCTGAACTGCATCACTCATTTATCTCGTAAATGCAAAAGGCAAAGGACACCTGCAGAAGCTAAGCTACGGATGCCTCCAAAATTCGTTTCCTGTATTTCCTTGCGCAAGTTGAGAATAAACAAAGTCACATTTTCTAAATTAGCAGAAATGATTTGATCATTCAAATAGATATTTGAAATTATCCTCTCAAATGACAGGAGGACAAACTTCAAACTGCTGTTTCCTGTTCTCCCTCAACAGAGAGGTAATCATCTGCCTTGGAGAGTTATGCATATGAAGTACCTAATTGATACCGGAGTATTTAAACAATAGCTAACTAGATTTTGCTGCAACTGCTCTTTTAATCATTAAATGCTGGTTACCACCCAGCCACAGTTTAACTTATGCAAAATAGTAAGTTTTTATATGCACAAGCATCAAAAGATCTTGAGCAATACAAGTTTTAAGTATTTCAAAACCTCTGTATTTTCAAAAATTCAAAGATTGTTACCACTAATTAATAAAATCAAACAATTATTTGGGAATACAAGGTCAAAATCATCCCAAACTCTTTAGACAGGCCACAAGACTGATGCTGAAACTGTTACAAACACTACTGAAGACATAATGTTGCTTCTGAATGCAATATCCATGTTTACCAGACCACTAGAATTTAATGTATATGTTCTAATTAGTACAACTTCTATTGCCACTTACGCCAAAGTTTTGATTTCACTGTTCCTTTCTTTATGAAGAAAAGGCAACTGAACATATTGACATACATTGACTTCCCAATGTCAGGGATTCAGGACCGAGATTTTAAAGAGGAATAAGGATACTGATTTCATAAGTACTACCAGTAACTCAGACTCCTGTTATTCCTATTGTTTACTTTCTGAAAGGGTACAGAACACATAGTAAAAATAATTTTATACGATTAGAAAATTATGAAACAGTTGTTTGCTATCTTCTTCAAAAAGTTAAAAAAAAAGGTAGCAAAAAGTAAATTGAAAAACCCACCTATGTCAGACGCATTCACAGCAGAGTTCTCAGGAGATTCCTTAAAAGCACAAGAAAGGAATTTTAGGACCTGGTAGCATAAGCTATATTAACTAGTCTGTAGAATTTTCTGCTCTCAAGACTTGCTTAACTGTTTCTGGGGGAGAGGAGTGGTGGTGAAACAAATCCAGTTGTATTCCACAAACTACTTCCAAATGACACCATCTTTATTAACAATTCAGTACACAAATTTGATTCACATCAGATTACTCAACGGGGAAAACTATTTTCTTCCCAGCCCTTCTATATTTGAACAAATGCAAGGAGAAGCTATTATATAACAAGAGCAAAAAAAAGTTAACAGATGAATTCTCATCACCAAATCTTTATCAGTATGTATTGGGGATTTTCTCTGTGTTCTAATGTACAGGGAAACTTTTGTTTAACTGCCCACTTTAAACAATTCTTAATTGCTTACTTCAAACAGCCTATATATAATATTTCAAATAGTTTTTCTGCTCTCTTTTGTAGTCTTGATAGTTGCATTAAAAGCTCATTTATATGGATAAGGAGCCTTTTCTAGATGTTTAAAATCTACATCTGACATCACATTCTTCAGAATTTCTTTTAAAAAAGTCTAAATCTATTCTGACCAGTTCAACCACAAAATTAGTGTATTGTGGGTTGAAATGACACCAATAAATTGAGACAATCCTAACTACCATCTGTGTAGAACAAATAATTAGTAGGAGTGACCAGTGAGATGGCCCATATCACTCTTCAAACGCTGAACATTTTCTCCTTAAGACAAGGAGTCAAAAGAAGTTATTCTGAACAACCACAGATTTTACAAATAGTAATTTAAAAAGTTAGACACCCATGTTGTCTAACAAAAAAGACACTTGATGGTTTAAAACTATTTTTCAACTGCTCTATCTGCCTTTAAATAAACTTAAAAGAAGAGTAGAACTCAGCTGAAATCCATGGCTGATATCATGGCTGTTATTTGATACCCCAAATATCACAATAGGAGGGAAGATATGTAATTATATAAAATTAAGAGCATACGTAGTAAGAATTAAAAAAAAAAAAAAGGAAAAATGCATGAATCCACCATCACAAAATGTATTAAAGGACCACATATAGAAGTCCAGAACTTGAATTCGTCACCATCTCAAAAGCACAGAACTTATCGGGGAAGAAACAGTCACAGGAATTCTACTAGATGATCAACATTATCCAGAACATGAAAATTTTAATTTTACACAAACAGGTACCTGGTAAGTAAACACGTATCTTTCCTAAAATAATGCAACTACATGTGGGGAACTACATGAGGGGAAATATAAAGCAATTGTTTAATAAGATTCATTGCAGTTCTTCACACTTAAGGTAAGAACTGCAGCAAAACATTTTAAGCTCTCAATTTTTCAGAAGTACTTATTTAAGGAGAATAAAATGATTCGATTCAGCAATTAATAGGTCTTTAAAATCTAATGTTACAGCTCTGGTACAGGACTACTTGCTCATCAGTCATTTCTTAGCTTTTGATTACATAAATAGGTTTTCTCAAAGAGGCTTTATAAAAGTACATGCAATGCGGTGCCCATACCTGATGTATTGTTGAATGTTCTTCTTCATAATCACTGGTCTGTTGCTTTGACACATCTTATCATGCATGGGAGGAAAAAAAAGACATTTCTGTTTCAATTTGGTATGTCACAGATCAATGTTATACCTGAAAACCCATAAATTCTTCATTTGTATATACTCTTTCTTACTTTGAAAAATACTTAACACAAACATTTAACAAATGGAGAACATGGATAGGACTCAAACAAAGAGTACACAAACAAGAGAAAAACATTCTAGTCAAATATGGCAGGCTAATTCTGACCAGAGATATGCATCTACCATATTACATGTTTGCTTCTTAACCCAGAAAGCACCACAGAACATGAAGTTTGACCCTTTATCAGGTGGTACCACTTATAGAAAAGGAAGACAACTGCAAACATGTTGTGCAGTTTTCTTTGCATATGTTGAAAAGAATAATTAAAAAAAAAAAAGACTACCTACTCCTGAAGCCTGAGGGTAGAGCTCCAAACGTCTATTGGATCTTTTTAATGATTTTTGGCAAGAGGTCTTCCAAAACTGCTACGCCTGTCTTCCCATAAAATTTGTGGGTTTTTTTTTACCCCCATTTATTTCATAAGAAGCAGAAGAAATATAAAGAGTACAAGAGCTGTCTAGTTTAGCAGTTCTCCCCTTTTTACATTTCAATCTATACTTTGTTAGCTCTCGCAGCTCAAACAGATTTAAATAAAACCCAAAACATATTAGACACACAGAGAAGTAGCTATCTTCAAATAAATGTGACTTCCACATGAGCTTATTTCACAACTAGCCTCTAAACCAGATACTGCTGCTATTAAAATTACTCAGACCGAACACTGTTTTGATATCGCTGAAAAAAGTTACAGTTCTAATCATTGCCTTGTCAGATTAAAAAAGGTATCTGTAACAAGCTACAACCTCTCAAGTCTGTATTCAGTGCATATGATTATGATGTGTAAAAATTATTGCTTAAATCTATTGTTACTACTGCATAAATTACAGAAATTTAATCTTTCCTGAAAAAGATCTGTATCTCCAAACATATGACTCTGTTGCTACTAAAGCTGTAGTGGGACTTCTCAGGATTGGATACATGTGACAGACTTTAATAAAAATACTACATGTGCTTTAGCAGGGATTTTAGCCTACTCAAGACAGTCATTAAACAAGTTTGCTTATTGCAGAATTTGTTGTCCTTGCTTTTTTCTGCATTTCTGATTCCAGATAAACTGATGTCAAATATCACAAGCAATTTACTTTTTTTTTTTTGGAAAGTGGTGAGAAAACTTCTCTCATACCTAACTTAGGCACAAACGTATTATTTACTCCTATAAACACTTCATATTATTTAATAGTGCCAAGCATACATCTAAAGATTTCCAGTTTTCAAAAGGTTTAAAGCATATGGAAAGGAACCTAGATAGCTCATCTATTCCTTTTTCTATTTTAAAGCAGGAACAACTACACCTAACTTGCCTCTAGGAAAAGTCTAACTGATTCTTAAGAGCAACTCCATAATCTCTAAAAAACGTATTTCAGGACTTCCCTATGTCTACCTTTGGAAAGCTTTTCTAATATTTAACCTAGAGGCTCTCTTTTGCTGATATTTCCCCCTCGCTCCATCCAAGTCCTATCACCAGTGGCTTTTGCAATTCTTTTTTCTTTTTCTGACTCACTCCAGCTAGTCAAACTACTATCAAATACAAAACAAAGTACTCCACCACAAGTTTTATCACTGTTGAACAGTGCAGAAAACCTGCTCTGTGTGCTTTACGTACGAGGCACCTATGTGTATCTTCTGGCACAGCGTGGGCTGTTTTCACAACAGTAATATTGTCTCTTCCTGCAATTGATTTTTCCTACGTAAAGCTTTTACTTGGAACTTCTCTGCATGACATTACACGAAGTTTAAGTTTTAGCCCCAGTTTGTCAGACCACCTTTCACAGTGGCCATCCCTCCTTGGGACCATCTGCAAGTCAATTAAGGGCATCGTCTCTTTTACTATTTACTCAATGAAAGTATAAACTAGCAATTTGCGCAGGACAAGTCCCGGAAAAAATCCCTCATGCTTCCATTCAGTTTGGGCACAGACCATTGATAACAATTCTAAGCACGGTTTCCCAGTCAGTAGGAAACCAGGTTATAAAACCACTCTCATAGAAAGTTAATGAAGCGTATTATATAACTAGAAGGCTTCAGCTTGTAACCTTCTCAGGAAATTTATGTTCACTATTTTGCAAAAAACTTCAGCAATGCTTCCTTTCAAATACATTAACAAGGCATTTTTTTTAGAATTTTCCAAACATTTCTGGATTGGGAACACAGTAAATCAGAATAATGCAGTAATGTCCCACTGAAATCCCTTACTGAGCAAGATCTATGAAACACCACAGAGGATGTTTTGTTTCAAAAAAAATTCTCAAGGAAAGAAAGAACTTTCAGGGGCTAATATATGACAGAAATATTGCTCCTCTGGGAGACTGAAATTTAACATACTTGGTCCTCCCATGCTGAGAACTGCCATATATTAGAAAAAAAACAAAATCCAACAAAAAAAAACCCAACACAAAACATTCAAAGGATTGTCATTTTATGCAGTAAAACTTCATAGGGATACTGGATATTCTACCCAAATAGTAAAAATGGATTCTAGAAAAAAATCAGAATTGCAAGTTGGAAAAAACAACACAAGTTATTAATTAACCCCTTCCCTTGGAATATAAGTATTTGGCTCTTATAAAGATACTTCAGATGTTCGCACTTAATAGCACAGAGCTTTATGTATCCTAATTGAAAACACGTATCAGGTCTTCCAAAGAGTATAGAACAAGAATAGGAAAATTCATTGGATGTTAGCTTTAATAATCCATAGCCTGAGGAAGCTTTTTGGTTTTGTTGTTGAGTCGGGGCTTTTTGGGTGTTTTTCAGTTGGTGGTGGGGTGGGTAGGTTTTTGGGTTTTTTTTTAAAAAAAGGGAGATACCAACTACAACCAACCAGTTGAAACGCTTACTCCATGTACTTCTGTGTTTCAAATAAAAAAAGTCAGTGCAAGATATGATTTGCTTAAATTGAACAAAATCCACGAGATCGCATCTTTTATAGCATATATAAATACAATTCTGTAAAAGTGGCTTTTTCCTTATAATAAAAACTGTTAACACTAGTCCTATTCTCTCACCTTCAAAGTTTAGTTAAATATTTACTCTCTAGGATAACTTAAAACATAACTAAATACTAAAGACATTACTCAAGTTGTATTAAAAGTTGGAAAAAATATGTCATCTATCAACTTTCCTGCTTTTCTACCTTATCTATAATGCAGTACACTAAATATAAAATTAATTAGATCAAGCCTTTGCAGCATTAAAGAAACTCCAAGTAAATTCCTTCAATAAGAACTTCTAAGGAAGTCAGACCTTAGGTCAAAACGCAAAGATTAACAAAAAATTACTTCTAAAAGACTTCAAATATTGTATCTTTAAAAAAAAGTAACTCCTAGATGCTCTTTCTGAGTTTTAAGGCAGATTGTAACCAGTCATTTTTTGTACTATTTAGACCCATCAGTATACATTTTCTAAAACTTAGAGGCAAAGGTCTGGACCATCTGAATCTTTTTTTCTCAGACTCTTATTTCCCAGTGCAACATTTTAATTTCATAGGTTGATTAAAAGTCTATACCTGAACTCCGTATGGCCAAATTTTTTGGTAGTATTGTAAAGAGAGATACACTAGATTGTGTTTCGTCCTCAGATATTCAGCATAAAAGTTTCTCAGATTAATGGCGTAAAACAAGCAACGCCAAAAAAGCTACCTCAAAATCTTAAGGAAATAAAGCCCAACATACCTTTGCTGTACTACACAGCATGATTTCCCCCCATCATTTATGCTAGTAAGAACATGTATTTTATTGGAACATCTGGTTCCTTTTCAGAACAAAGGGAGATGTACGACATCTGAAGATTTTCTCAAACTAGTATCACAATTACACTTCAATGTTCAGTCTTGATTTGACTTCCATCATGATACTTGATCTCTAATGAAACAACTGTACACTACTTTTTCCTGCAGGCAGCCTGATCCATTCAGTATACAGAATATTTTGATAAATTTTTGATAGTTCATCACGTCTTCATGAGATTCTTTTAACACACATTTTTTAATACGCCTACTTATCTAGTTATTTTCAAAAAGCTAGCAACTTCCAGATTTCTCCATTTGTACACCCACATAAGTCAGGGTTGGAATTTTTTTATGTTCAGTGAACATCTGAAAAAAACCCAACAAAAATAACAAAAAAGCTGTCTGTTTAATTGATAAGGGGAGATTATTTTAATCAACTTGCAATGATAGTAACATCAATTATAATGTATTTACCCATTTTAAACATTTTAAGCTACACTTCGGAATCCTTATGAACCTAAGTATTGCAGTTTTTTGGGTGGTTCCCCCCACAAAACCACTGAGTATCCTACAGAGTTTGGCATAAAACCCGGATGTCTTCTATTAAGTCAAGACTCTTTGGATAAGATAATTTATAACACTTCTTTTTTCAGACACTTTACCTGCTTTCGATTGACTTCTTCTATTACGCTGCAATTAGAAATAGGAAAAAAAAAACCACGTCAGAAAAATCTTAGAATTGTTATTCTAAGTTATTTGAACTGATGCTTTTATTTACTTTGGTATATCTCACAACTAGGCATTTCCTAAATAATCATTCAGCTTTCTTCAGGTTTCCCATCGCCTGACCAGGAAAGCCACAAATACATGGTAAAACTTACCCGATCATTCACTTCTTGCCATACTGTTGCTGTTAAAATCACTACAAGAACTCAAGCTGTAGCTAACTTGGCCCACATCTGAGGCTGACAGAGAATTCCTCTTACAGTCCTCAACAGATTTAGTCTAAAGTTGTGCAGCGATGCTTAGTAGATGATGCACCAGGTATTACCAGGAGTGGAAAAGGAAAGGGAAATATAGTCCCTTTTCTGCCTCCATTAAATCCACTCTTGTTCCCCAAGACTGCATCTCACTCCTCATCCTCTCACTCTATGAGGTTCAGAACAGCTTCTGTGTTAACTACCAAGCACACTACACAACTTAGCTTTTTAGACAGGTATTAGGAATGTATCAGGAAGGTGACTTTTGACAGTTACATGAGAAACACTGAGATTTTGATGAAATTCACTGTTCCAGTTCAGGAAATAGAAAAAGAAGCAACTGCTTGTTTAATATATATAATCAAAATAAAAAAATATAGATCATATGCCCACAAGAGTAACGGCTTTAGCCTGACAAAGACACTGAGTGTGAGACTGGTGGATGAGAAGCTCAACATGAGCCGGCAATGTGCGCTGGCAGCCCAGAAAGTCAACCGTATCCTGGGCCGTATCAAAAGGAGCGTGGCCAGCAGGTCGAGGGAAGTGATTCTGCCCCTCTACTCAGCTCTCGTGAGACCTCACCTGGAATACTGTGTTCAGCTCTGGAGTCCCCAACACAAGAAGGACATGGAACTACTGGAGCGAGTCCAGAGGAGGGCCACAAAGATGATCCAAGGGCTGGAGCACCTCTGCTATGAAGACAGGCTGAGAGAGTTGGGGCTGTTCAGCCTGGAGAAGAGAAGGCTCCGGGGTGATCTTATAGCAGCTTTCCAGTACCTAAAGGGGGCCTACAGGAAAGCTGGAGAGGGACTTTTGACAAGGGCGTGTAGTGATAGGACAAGGGGCAATGGATTTAAACTGAAAGAGGGCAGATTTAGGTTAGATATAAGAAAGAAATTCTTTACATTGAGGGTGGTGAGGTACTGGAACAGGTTGCCTAGAGAAGTTGTGGATGCCCCATCCCTGGAAGTGTTCAAGGTCAGGTTGGATGAGGCTTTGGGCAACCTGGTGTAGTGGAGGATTTCCCTGCCCATGGCAGGGGGGTTGGAACTGGATGATCTTTGAGGTCCCTTCCAACCCTAACCATTCTATGATTCCAAAGATACTTTAATTACTCTAGCATTATTTTATAGAAAAAAAAATCTAAAGGTTAAACCAGTAAGACTTTCAGAAATTAAAACTGGTTACTTGAACCAAGATGAATTGATTCAATGCATGTTAACTTCAATGGCAATATTCTGATGAGACCTAAAAGTACATATGCCCATCAGACAGCATTTTTCAAAAAAATACATTTTTCCAGGTTTACCAGTGGTACTAATGACTGGTAAATGGTCAATTAGTTTAGTCTATCTTATCTGAGAGTCTTAACCGATCTATCCTAAACCACTATTTTAAAGCAGATGCTGACTTCATTTTTAGTCTCTCTTGTAAATATTATATGGCATAGCAAGATTAGAATGTGTTCCTTTATATGACATATTTTTTTAAAAAAAGAAATATTGCTACATTTTGACTGCATAGTAGGACCATATTACTAGATACCTTAAGTACTTCCTTCTTCCATTTTTTAAGCTTCTTCGTTGACACTTCCGCCCATTGTTTTGGTCCTAGAAATAAAAAGAGATATCAATATAAATACAGCTTTTTTATAACACTATCTACACCAAGAATCATTCTAACAAACATACATCTGCAAAGAACATATTAAAGAGTAACAAAACATTATCAAATACGAACAGTCTCCAATAAAATTGCTGAAACAAAAACTTACAGGAAAACAAACCCAGAGAATATTATAATTTCAAGTTAACTGAGAAGTCAGTCAAAAAAAGAGTATCACATACTGAGTCTAGCAACACTAAGCTAAAATCCAAAGAGCATTACAGCCCCAGATGCCACACAGAGAGGGAAATAAGCAAATTATTTTATTTTTTAAATTTTATTTAATGTATGGAGACTACATGGTATCTGAGGTTACTTCAAGCCATGATTAAGGCTTTTAATATGGATTGAGACCCATATTAATTCCATACTGAATAGAGGTTACTAAACAAAAAGCATAACGAAGCCTTTACAAATCCAAGACTGTATTACAGTGCTGTATGCCTGTTTCCTACCTCTTCCTCTCTTGATGGACAGTGAAAGCCTTTAAAAAGTAAATCATATTTGGTGCAACCATTACACTGGGCTTGACACTGTGGGAGTACTTCATGTGTATGCCACGTTCTTCTTTATGAGAACTGATAACGGCCATTTATGTATCATAATCCTCACTTCAGTGATGATAAAAACTGGCAGGACCTTTCATTTCCCAGTAAAGTCTCCAAGAGAATAAACCACAAGTCCCACTAGAACCCTGAGCAATGTTTTTTAGAACAATAGTTTTATTTTTTCACAATAAGCTCTCCATAAGCATTACCAACTCTATAATGGATCAACAGTTACAGCGAAACACTGGACAAACATGACATGGCATAATGTGGTACGGATTTACGCTAACTGCATGAACGTTCAATGAAGAGCTAAACAGACAACCTACCCAGTCCACCCTGACATCCTACACAACAGAAATTTATCAGAGTAGCCTTCAAAATACTAAGCGGAGATGAAACTACACAATCCATTCGTGCGTATCAGCTTCCTGCTCGTACCTCCGTTCCTCTGTTTCCCCTCAGTCTTCTCCATTTTGATTCTTCCTCTTACAAGACATCCAAATATTAACCATTGTTATCCTGAACTTTGCTATTAACTCTTTTCTGTTGTCTAAAATAAAGCATGCAACGGACTAAAACGGTGCATGTAAATAAACTCTCCAGATATTATACGTGTATATCAAAGTTTACACGCAAATTGACAAACCTAAGTGGACAAAATTAAATATCTGTTGCAATCAGAATCATAGAATTAAATGGTATATAACTGCCAACAATTGCATGCTTCTGTAAGTCTAAATATACAGCACGTAAATATTGAAGCTTTAAGAAGTTCTTACCTTCGGGTGTATCATATGTGAGAGTTTCCATGGAAATAACTAAATCATCTTCAAAAGGGTGATTATACTAAATAAAAAGGATTATTCAATATTAGAATAAATGATTAAAACAGTGTTTTTAAAATGTATTTTAAGTATTGTTTTTATGCAATTTTGTTTTGACCAAAACGTGAAATTATCAGTATATTGTTTTATTTGCTGAAGTCAGTGATCTGGAAATACTAATTCCTAGAGAAAACATATTTTAAGCATGTATGTACGACGTTCAATTTCAAGGCATAAGCCTGTCACTGGCAAAACGGAGCTTCAGAGAGTTTGCAAAAGTAGTTAAGCTCCTCTATTACAGTTTCTTCTGAATGTCCTCTGTAGTAATTGGAAGCAGCCACTTAGTATACATCTACAGCTGATCACATATAAAAATATCCGATCTAATGCTAGATGAGAAAAACGTTCCAGAACCAGATGTTACCTGGACATTAGCACAAAACATTTCTCTGAACAGTAAAGCTGACATCTCTGAATAAATACATGCATATCTGGCCAGAGTTGTACAGTTCTCATATCTTTAACACGAAACAGCTCTAAAGTAAGAATGGGTCGTGGAGGCAGTCTCCCACGTCTTCCTGTGGTTTCATTGAAAATACCTCATCTAACAGTAGCCAATTTGGGTTAAGGGCACTATAAAGACAACTCAGACTTAAAGCCACTTACTTAATACTGGCCATCCCAGATTTAAGTTTTATGGGCGCATTCGAGGAGCGAGTTCTTTACTAGCTCACTCAGGCCAAGCCACAGGAGTGCGTGGCTCAGCACAAACTGCAAAGCTGCGCGAGGCCCTGGCTGACAGCTGCTTTCGGCAGCCAGGAAAAACGGGAGTTCGTGACACCTCCGGTAATTAATCGGCCAAGAGAGTTCAGCGCCGGTTACCGCAAATAAGCGCACAGAAAGAACATCGAACCTGCCGGAACTGGCACACCCGGACCTAGAGGTGGTCAGGAGGCAGGAGGCGAGCAGGCAGCCCTGCCACAGCCTGAAGCGAGGCGGGCAGCGGGCCGCGCTGCCCGGCAGCCTGCCAGAGGGGGTCGGAGGGCCGCGCCAGGGCGGCCGGGCCCGGCCGAGCCACGCCACACGCCATTTCGGCGAGGAACCGTAAGCGGGCTGCGCTCCAGAGACAGGCAGGGCGGCGGCAGCCTGGAGACCCCGCGGGGCGCGGCCGCGCAAGTGACACCTTCCCCGCCGCCCCCTCGCCCGCCTCAGGAAGGGGACGGGAGCCCCCGTCAGCGGCCGGGACGGCGCGCGAGGGCTCACCCGCTCCAAGATACTGTTGATGGAGGCCACGAAGCGGGCGTTGCTCTGCCGCAGCCTCTCGTCCAGGTCCAGGTCCCGGTCCATGACGCGAGGGCCGCTCTCCTCCGCAGCGCCGGCAGCCCCGCACGCACCGCGGCCCCGACCACCGCCCAACGCTTCCACTCCGCCCCACGCCAATTCAAACTGCGCGCCACCCCGCCCACCGCCCGCCCCGCTTCCCACCTCTGATTGGGTCTTGCTCACGTCAGTTCGGGTGCCGCAGCCCGTTCGAGTGTGCAGCGCTGACGCTTTCTCATTCTGACTGGCTGCTGGCGCTGCCGAGCGCCCACCCCCTTCTCACAGTCAACCCGCCTCAAAGTCCTCCCATTGGCTACGGGGCTCGCTGCTGGTCGGGGGTTGAAGGCGGTGCAAAGTCTCTGTTCTACCTAGCAACAGTGGCCCACTGTGAGCTCCCATTGGCTGCTGGCCAGCTACCGGAGTCGCCCGCCGACCTATGTGCTTGCGCGTTCCGGTGGCGGCAGCGGGCGTGGTGCTGCTTCTCACCCGCCGGTTCCGCCCGCCCGCTCGCTCGCCGGCTGCGGCCGGGAGCCGCGTCCTGCCTTCGGGCGGCGGCTGCGCTTCTCCGGGTGTGCCCTCCGTCGGGTCGGGCACTGTGTTGTCAGGCTGCTGAATTGAACGCGGCGGCCCGGGGGCCCCGCGGGTAGCCGCTGCGAAGGGCCCGGCGACGCTCTGCTTGTCCCGCAGGGTGCTGCCCTGGCGTCGGCAAAAAGCCAAAATTTAAAAAATAATATGAGCCACTTCGTGTGAAATAGACGCGAGCTCCTTGGGGCTGCAGGCCCTGCCGTTCCCCGCCGGGGAGCGGTGCAGGCCGGGGGACGCTAGGCAAAGCTATACAGAACATAACCTTCCTGCCGGAGGCAGCAGAAGCCGTCCGAGCAGGAAGGACTGGAGAGTTTGATGCTAAATGGCCGCCAAAGTCATGCCCCTTCCAGTCATTTTCCAGCTGGTCCTGTAGGGTTGCTGGCCTGTGGCCACTGAGGAGGGGGCTGGACCTGGTACCTCCGAAATTGTTAACGTGCCCACCAGCACCGATATTTCTGATACGATCTCATTCCTCTCCCATATTCTTCAAGCAACTATTGCTTTGCTACAAATAAAGATTTAAAAAAACCCAACAAAATGCTATAAAGTTCCCTGGAACCTCCCATTATAAAAATGTTTGCCATTCTGCTAACATAAAGAAAGACATAGATGTGTTTTTCATAATGGCTTCTTGTCTAAAGCTGATTTGTATTTATCTACTTACTGTTTTATGAGTTCTGTTTTAATAAATCTTATTTTTTAAATGGCAGAACTAGAGAAAAATACATTGTTTCATCCATTTTTAAGCATTCTTACTATTACGTGGTTGTTAAAGCCTCCATAGCTGACCAGTTCTGCATTAAGACCTTACCCTTTTTTTGAGGTACAGTTTTTCTGTACCACTGCATGAACCCCTGTGCTCAGTGATTAAATCAGGTATGTGTGTGAGCAAGCTGGGTGCAAGAGTAGGTGTTGATTTTGGTCAGCAGGAAGAGAAAGGACGAGTGTGGTAACTCAAAGCCGACAAACTGGATCCCATCCCTACGTTTGTCACTCTCCTCTCACTGGGATGAATGCAGGACAAATCCTCTGAAAACCAGAGTCTCACTGATGATCACCTGACTGTGTATTCTTTATTTCCTTGATGCCCACCTGAGAGTGGATTTGCGGAAGCTCTCAGCACTTTTTCGTGCTATTGACTTTGATGAAAGCTATGCTTTGAATATATAAAAGCTTATATAAACTTCCTAAGATTTTTTAAAAAGTGTAAATACTCTGAATAAATCAGATTCTGTGTATCTCAGATTGAATTGATAAAATCGATGGGCACTCAGTAGTTTGAACCAAGTGCCTATAGTCTTTCCTTTGGGTAAAAGAGGAATAATACTACTACTTTTACTCCCCTAAATAGCGGAAGAATAAATTCTGTGAGATTTCCAACATGGTTGTTGTGGGTTAGGCTGAACCCCCCCCCCCCCACACACACACAGCCGGTCACTCACCCTTCCCCACCCCCAGGAATGAGGGAGAGAATTAAAGGATAAATGGGAAACCCGTGGGTTGAGATAAGAACAATTTAATACAGATGATTTAATACACAGGGTAGATGCTCACCACCCCCTTGTATGCGAAGCCCGTCTTGTCCCGAAGCTGCAATCCCGGACGAACGCGAGGCCCCGAAATAGAGAGGGGCAGAGAGAGGGAGAGAGATAGTACTCCGAGAGTGGGAGTACTGGGAGAGAGAGAAAAAGAAAGAAAAACAATAGAGCAAAAGCGCAGCAAGCGCAAAAGAGCAAAAGCGGCGAAAGAGCCAAAGCGCAAAAGCCCTTCTTTCCAGCTGACCCTCACTTTTATACTGGGCATGACGCTGCATGATATGGAATACTAATTGGCCAGTTTGGCCCTCAATCTTAAGTTCCACCACAAATCACAAGGGGAATCATGTCCCCCTTGTCCCAGCTATGCTCCCCCCTTATCCTGACGTGTTTCTGCGCACCGGCACACTGAAAAGTCCTTGCAGTCTCAAACATCAACTTGCTATCAGCATTCTTCTCAGAGCAAGCCTCTGAGTAAAACCAAAACACGGAGCTCTTCTAGCTGTTAAAAAGAAGAGCTAACACTGTCCCAGCTAAAACTAGGACAATGGTCAAATATTGAGATAGGTCAGAATATTAGTAGGAAGTTTATTAATAGACAAGTAAGTCCATGTATGTTCAGGCCAAGTTTTAGATGACTTGATAACAAAGTCTTTATCTCAGGTTCTACTCAAATGAAGATACTATTATGAAAAAACTATTTATGAAGTCATGAATAAGCTGAATACTAGGAGAAGTGGTTTGCAGTCCTCATTTGAGTGGAGGTGGCTGGGTTGTAGAGGTCTAATTGTACTATGTGTCATGAGGAAGCACGTGTCTTGAACAGTACCAGTGGAGAGATGAAAATGTTCTGGTCCATCAGACCGTATGCAGACAGACTTCTGAGGCTTTGCTCTTAGGTTTTTGCTCTTGCTCTGCCATTGGTGTCAGAAGGAAATGTCCTATGGTATGAAGACAGCTAGCATATTTTTATTATGATTAAGTAGACAGTGAACATTGTGCCATTTTTTTTTGCTACAAAAGAGAATATTGTTAATTAATATGATGCAGAAACACAGACATTTCAAGAAGAAAACTACTTTGGTGCTTGCGTAGTGCTTGAAGCTCATCCTCTGTTCTATCCAAGCTCCACATCTTCTGCAATTCTGTTGAGTAGGTCTGCGCAGAAATGTTTGACAGAAGAATTAACCTCAACTCCTCTTTGATTAGTTCGGCTTATAGAAGAATAATTTGTGGGACTGAGTTGCATGTGTCATTGCTTACCCTGTGGTACACTGCCATATGTAATTGTTTTATTCATAATGTTTATTCATATTTGGAGAGGGCTGTGTCCTCTGTAGCTCATCAGTTAGGCAGCCTCCACCTGTATTTTGTCTCTTTAGTGCTTTTATCACGTTTTTATAAATCAAAACATCTGCATTAAGTGATCATGTTTACTATTCTGCTCTAAACTTTCTCCAGTCAGTCAATATCTTTGAGTATGTAGACATCTGGAATAGTAAATCATTTTTGAAAGCAACCTCTGAAGAATCATATAAAAAGCGATTTACACATCTATTCTCTGTAGATGTTGACCTTCAGATAAACATCACGTAGACTGTTGAAATGAAAAACTCGTCCCTCTTCAGTATATTTCTTCCGGATTGTGTGCTGCTTTCACTCTTTGTACAAGGGAGCATGAAAGCCTAAAATGACTGCTTTTTCTCCAGAAACCCTTGCACAGCTCAGCTTGTGTCAACTCAGTAAATATAATTAGAGATTCAGAGGCTGTGAAAAACCACTGAGAAGTGTGGAGGGCAGAGAAGCTGTAGGCCTGCAGAAGAGCTGGCTGCCTCTGGAAAACGAAGCATGAGCATCCTGGGGAAACGCCACAGTAAGTTGGTCAGCGCAGGCCAGGTGCTGCAGGAGGCACTGTCTACCAGCGCCTCTGCGAGGAGCCCTGCCTTTCCTGCTGTCCCACAAATAGGAAAGAAAGCGGTATTTTACTCCTCCTTACTCACAACTCTCTCCAAAGACAGAAATTAGTTTCTTCACATAAGGCAGTCCCTGCGTGAGTGTCTCTGTTGAAACAGGCAGCTGTTTCCAAACCTTATCATCATGAAACACACCCAACCACTCCATAACTCTGCTTATATAAACCATAAAAGAAAACGAACCCCAAAAAACCCAACCACAGTTGGCCATCAGGAAGCCATCAAAAATCTTGCCCATCAAGCCAAATACTTTGCTAAGCTCCAAGTGCGGTACTGGGCTGAGAAACATTATTTAGCTCCCTGCGGCTGAACGTTGTGTGCAGGCCTGCTGGAAGGGAATCGGAGCAGGCTCTGAGGCTGCGCTGGCTGGGTCGCTTGTTCTCTGAAGGCTGTTTGCTGCCCTCAGTTGTTCAAAAGCATATTTAATTTTGTGGGGGAGTAATTTAATCAGTTCCAGTCTAATCAATCCTCTGCCAGAATGGGGCTTTGCTATTTTAATTTCTTTCCTGGTGTACTGGATCTGGCTGGGATGGAGTTAACTGTATTCATAGCAGCCCTATGGTGCTGTGCCTTGAGTTTTTGGCTAAACCAATGTTGGTATGACATTAATTATGTGGCTATTGCTGAACAGTGCTTGCAAACATGAGTTTTTGTCTTTTTTCCCACTCTGCCTGTGCCCCCTACACCCCACAGTGAGTATGAGTAGGTGGGGGCTGCGCAAGAAGTTGGGAGGGGACACAGCAGGACAGCTGACCCCAACTGGCCAAAGGGATATTCCATATCATGTAGCATCATGCTCAGCAATAAAAATTAGGGTAGAGGAAGAACCTCTGCTTGTGGGAGGTAGTGAGCCATGGCCTTTGTATCACTTGATTTTCACAGTTGTGGTTTTTTTTTCCCTCCCTCTTTCCTTCACCTACTCAGCTGTCTTTACCTTGACTCATGAGTTTTCTTGCATTTGCTCTTCCTATTCTCTCCCCCGTCCCACTAGGGTGTGTATGGGTGCTTGGCTGCTGACAGGGCTCAATCCACAGCACCTAGTTACTTCTAAAGCCTTCTGATCACTGAAATATGTTCAATTGTAAGCTCATTCACAAAGGCAGGTCCCAAGTTCAACCACCATGTCTATGACTAGAGGAACAAGCAATTACTAGGACAGCCATTACCTTGAAATGGTCAATCCTCTCTTTCACCACATGTGAAAATGGAGAAATGAGAACAAAAGTCACTTTTTATCATTGAGGACTTAAGGCACAAAGCTCAGACATCAAACCTAGTAAGATTGTACTACTATTAAAGCCAAGAATGAGAATTTCCTTGAAAGGAAATGAGCGATTCTTGCTCCTTTCACTGCTCATCACTTTGCCCAGTTTCTCAGCATCAGCTGAAACTGTCTAGATTGACTTTTGCTTCAAACTCTTCACTCTGTCTTGTGTTTTGTAGAAGTAGCTCCTGCCTGGATTGGCAAAGAACTGAGTGTCACTGATGCGCTGAATGAATGCCACGACTCAACAGTCGCATCATGCCTTTCTGACGTAGGTGTCAAACTGTTTCACAAAGCATAGTAAGAATTATTAAACTTGTTTGATCGATAGAAAACCCAAGGCACAGAGCTAAGTGATTTGCCCAAGGTTATGCACATGCTGTTGGCAGATCGGTGAATAAGCCATAGGCATATCCTAAATTCTAGTGTAGCAGCCCTCTGCTTGACAGTATTAACACCTAAATAATCGTAGCCAATTTCCCTGGGCGCTTTCACACACATCAGGATGGAAGGTTTAGGGTCTATCGCCAGTATGCTTGTCCTCCTGAGGAGCGCACGACTGCCTGTCGTGTCCCTTTCAGTCTTCCTTTGAAGGAAAGGAAGCAACCATTCTGCTTGACCCTCCCCGTTCCTGCCAGCTCTCACGAAGGAATGATCGCAGTCAGATACATTGGGGGTGATATCAAAGCATATTCATCTGTAACAGAGGCTGCCAGAAGATGTGCTGTAATCAGCACCGCTACCTAACCTCTGTCCTGCATAAGGAGATTAAATTGTTTTAAAATGTTTGAACATAGCACTCATTATGATCAATGTCATTCTGTTGATCAAATCAGCGGGAGTGAAAAATAAAACCACTTTTACTCAACAACAAATATTGGCAGCGCTTCTGAAACGGGCCAAGGGCTTATTCAAAAGAATATTGATTGAGCCAAGAAAACATCAAGCAGTTATAAAAGTTTAATCATATTCTCATTCAAGCCTGCCTTCAGTGCCAGGAATTAAAATTCCGCCATCTCCTGAGGATGGAAGATACATTTCCATAATGTTCTGTAACTTCCAGTGCTCTGCATCTGTACCGAATGGTGGAATTATTCATTGCAGATGATTTAGCTGAGATACATAGCCCATTGTATGGGCTTTCTGTGAGCGTACAAATTATGGCATAAACAAGCTGTGATTTTTTGAATGTTTCTCATTTGCAATTGTTTAACAAAAAGCTGGGCAAACCAGAGTTAGCCCACAAGGTATTTCTGAAGGGGTCAAAAGAAATATTTGGTCTGCATGATGCAACAACATATGCCTGGTCACACAAACCAGGCGAAATTATAACAGTCCCTCAGCTATAAAAGATTAGTTTCATTGAAAGGATGTGTCCATGTCCTTATCAGAAAACTGCTCATAAACATTTGCTGTTGCCTGAGAGAATTGCTGTGTACGGAGAGTGAAAGGCCATTTTCAGAATGGCATACTTTGGCACAAGTGCTGTGGCAGTGTCTGGTTATAGAAGCTGTGTGTGGTTTAAGAGCACAGAAGAAGTTAGTGCTTGCCAGGGGAAAACAGGAAATGTTTTTTCTGGGCTGCAGTTGTGAAGATTCACACCTTTCTGAGCTAGACTTGCTGCTGTGAAGAATAAAAAGAAAATAGAGCTATGCCTGAGCTATTCCTCCTCCTCTTTCAGCCCTCTGCTTCTCTTACCTCTGCGGCAAGCTTTATAGAAGTCAGGTGTTGATGGGTCTGTCCTTCAACAGGAAATGTGAACGTAGCAGGGGCAGCAGTGTCTCAGCTGGCTTCCAAATAGCTGGGACTGTAGCGTTAGCAGGAGTGGTAGGGCTGTGCAGGGCATGGGCTCCCCCTGCACACACCTCGGAGCCCTCAAACACGCTGCTGTATTCTCAAGGAGTTTTGTGTGGCAGGTACCTGGCTAGATCAGAGTTACATGACACGTACGCCTGTGTGTTGTACAATTCACTTATATCCCACTCAAAATAAGGTGCGATGGGTGTCCTTCCCCCATTACAAAGCTCATAAGAATTCATGGCTATGAATGGGGTCAGTTGGCAGTGTAGCTTTACAGACGTGTCCTGCTCGTCTCAAAACTCTGACTTCTGACCACTGTGGGTCGCAAAGTGAGGAGTTAAACCCACCTGAACATGTAGGCTTCAATTTTCTTTGGGTGGCTTATTGCTTCTGAGGTACAAAGGACAGTTGCATTGGTGTGTGGAGTTCTGAATTTCTGACCTTCCCCTTCCTCTTTCTTGCCCCTCACCCTTTCTTTGGTGGGCTCTTGTGATGATTTGATGTGCGGGGGAAGGTTCTGGTGGCAGGAGCTGCCCACCAGATCAGACTCCCATCTGCCTCGGGGTTTGAGCCAATCAGCGCCTCCACGAATTGCCCTGTTTACGTCGAGACAAAGGAACCGGAAAGGTGCGCCTTTGCCCAGGAGCAAGGAGAAGGGAGGGGGGCGCTGCCCCTGCTCCCCAGCACCCGGCCAGGCAGTGGGCCGGGGCCGGGCTGGCGCCACCCGCTGAGGATGGCGGTTGCGGAGCCGTGTGGGGAACTCGGGGAGAGCTCCGCTCCCGGGGTGCCTGCTGGGCCGAGTTCACCCAGAGAGGACTGAGATCTGAGAGAAACGGCCACACAGACACCAGGTCAGTGAAGATGGAACGGGACGAGGTGTGCTGGAGCTGAGCTTCCCCTGCAACCGGTGGCGAGATGGCAGGCGGCCCCTCTGCAACCAGGATGGACTCGGCGGAGCAGAGACTCACTCACGGCCCGTGGAGAACCCATGTCGAGAAGAGATGCCTGAGCCTGAGGACAGTACGCATCTAGAGTCCGTGGGATGACCCACATCGATGGGGAGGTGTTTTGTTTAAAGGAGATGCCTGAGCCTGAGGACAGTCATGAAGCATGGGCACAGGTAGAGATGCATTTAGAGTCTATATGACGACCCACGCCGGAGCGAGTGGCAACAACTGCCTAAGAATCTGAGACTGTGGTAAAGCCCACACTGGAGCAATCCGATGGGGAAGGATTGCATCCTGCGGGTAGGACTCACGCTGGAGAAGTTTGTGGATTTTCCTCGTGAGTAGGGGATCCACTGGAGCAAGGGAAAAGGGTGTAAGGACTCCTCCTCCTTTAAGAAAAGGAGCGTCAGTAACAATATGGGATGAACTGACCTGCACTCCCCCATTCCCTGTCCCCCTGTGCCGCTGGGGGGAGGAGGTGGAGCTGGGAAGAAAAGGAAAGGGGGGTGGAGAGGTGTTGATTTGAAGATCTGGCCTTGTTTTCTTTTTATCCTCTCAAGTAACTGGTTTTGCTTGTCTTTATTCTTTTAAGTAACTGCTAATAAATTGCTTTGCTTTAAGAAATCCGAGTCTGTTTTGCCCGGGACCATGGTTGGTGAGCGCTCCCTCTGTTCTTGTCTTGACCCTCAGCCCTTTTATTATATTTTTCTCCTCTCAACTTCACTGGAGAAGGAGTGAGAGAGCGGCTGTGTGGGGTTTAGTTGCTGGATCGCCCTAAAATCACGACAGCTCTCTTCAAAGAAGTGGCAAGAAATTTTATATGTGAAAAAGGCTTGAAAATTAAAATAGGGTATGTGTGATGTCGGTTGAAGGGTTGGGTTGCAGAAGAATAATCAAAGGGGACAGATAAAGACCCGGTAGCAAAGTGCTCGGTAGAAAATAAAGAATTGTGATGTACTGATGGGGGTATCTTGGGTGGAGGTGGGTACAAATAGGAGCAGAGCCAAGAAGAACAGGGAAAGCCTGGAAAACTTTCTTGAACCATCAACATATGCACACAATCTGGATGCTTGGAGGCCCTTTTTTGAGGATAATGAGGAGAAACTACATCACCCCACAGGAAAAAAAATTCAACAGGAAGGCTTAGACCAATTCCTTTCTCAGTTTATCTAGGAAGGAAACAGTCAAAGTCACAAGCGCAGAGCACAGGGCTCTGCAGAGCTGTTGCGTCCTGAGGCACCTGCAGCACCATGTGTCTGATCTGGTGTGTAGCACTCATGGATTTGTAGCAGAGTACCCCTTGCTCCAGCTACACCTGCTACACAGGCCAAGACAGTGCTTCCTAATGGGACCTGTGCTTAAAAATGACCCATTTGAGGACACGTTCCCAGACTACATGATTGTACCCTGGTCCTTTACATGTCATCTAGGACCCCTAGCTACCTGTGCTTATTGCATGACTGAGCTATATGTGTGTTCAGCAGGTTGCTTTGACAAGCTGAACACTGTGCTCCCCATCACTTAACCCAGTATTTAGAGCATCACACATCACTATGCTCGGTTAAACTGAAAATTTAGGTCTGCCTTTTGGCACAATATACCCAAATAATTTAGAAAGAAAAAGGAATTCTTGCTTTGCAGTAATTTTCTGCCTTACTTTTATGATGCACAAGGTTAACATTTATTTGCTTAGACGTTTCTCTGCCTTTAGAGAAGGTCTGGTAAGGTGGACACAGCCCTATACTGTGAGGTGGGGGTAAGATCATCTCAACAAGGAGATGAGTGCTGGGAGGGAGCAAAGAAGCTGCTAATCAAGGAGTTGTATCTCCTGCTTATGTGTTTCAAAAGCAATACTATACATAGATTAGCAGCATGTGGGAAAACAAAAGCTGATCAGGAATCATTTACAGATATATATTAGGATTACTTTCGGAGTGGAAGTTAGAGCTGGATTTATATAGCTCACTGTATCTGGTCACCGTACTGCTGCAGAGGTTATAGTGAAACTCATTCTCAACAAAACCTCCTTTAAGCAAAATTTGTGTTTACTTGGGCTTCTCTATCTCTGCACTCTTTCTGGTATCACAGAAACATGTGGAGATAGATCAGTAGCCAAATACTAATCTCATAAACTCCACAAACACTAACTAACACCATCTGTGGCAATTTTTACTGAAAATTACCACATGTGAAATGCTTCTCTCAGTCTGATAATCAGAGCCTTGTCATGGGAATAGTGTCACAAGGCCTCCTTGCACCATGGCTCTCATTTCCAGATGTCTCTGGTTTAGATATACAGGAAAAGATGCTTTATTATATCTCTCCAGTAAACAGAAAAGTTCAGCTCAGTGCGCCTTGAATGTCAATGGAAAGCAGAAATGAAAGAAGTCAAAATAGTGGCAGGAGTAGCACATCTGTGAGTAAACAGTTTTTTCCAGCACAAAGCTACTCCCTAGGTGCTGGAAAGCCATTTTTATCTGTTCTCTCCTGCTCGTTCTCAGGGTCTGACTCCCTCTCCCTCGAGCTTCCAGTAGCACTTTGGGCAAGCAGAAAAAAGCACAAAGAATTTGGAGGGAAAAACCCATAGTTCAGCCACCAGCAGACCAAAACAGTGGGAATAGGAAAACAGACATGGAAGAACAACCTGCCATACTCTGTTCATACCCAGTTTGCCTGCTCCTCACATAAAATATTCCCTCCTGCCAGCAGCAGACTGTCTTGCCTCAAACATGCTTTGCCATCGCCACTTTCAGGAAGAAGTCTTGAGGGTAGGAGGATTTTGCTTTGAGGATTTGTCTTCTATCTGAAACAATGATATAGTTTAGTCATTGAACCATTTCCTCCTAACTTTTGTATCTGCAAGACAGTAATTTCTTACATGTCAACCCTCGCTTTGGGCTGTCTTAAGATCATTGGTCAGCACTTCCCTTAAGTCCTGGGCATAGCTTCTTGCCTATTGTGCACATCTGGCTTCTACTCGGAGACCGGGCATCATTTGGCACTTTTCTGGACAAGAGACAGAGAAGGTGACAGCAGAACACATCCTGTATCTGAATGGGCACAAATGTGCTTTCTGCAACAATCAAAGCCACCAGGAAGTGCTAATTAAAATGTATAATTGTGTTCTCCAAAGGCATTTACAAACCCTGGCAGGTAGAACACATAATTTTTGTAGCTTCCCTTTTTGAGGAGCAGTGCTATGCCTTCATTTTGCTTGATTATTCTTGTCAGCCTCTTTAGATGGTAGTTCTGATGTGCTGACCTACCACTACAAGAGCTTCCTCTTTCCACTGACTATCTAAGGAAAGTCAGCTCTTAACTTGGATGCTTGGGAATCTCACCAGCGTAGATACTTGAAAAAAATTGACTGGTAATGAAAAAGCTTGGATTTTTTGTGTATTTGTTTTCCCGGCACACTTTGAAGTTCTAGGGAAGAGCTCAAACTTTCTTGGAAAACTAAAAAAGTACTCTGCTTGGAGGTAGTTCTGATCATAAGTTACAATTTGTTTTGTGGGCTATTTAATGTTCACTATTTATGGAATGTTACTGGAAGTCATTGCATTACTCAGAAGATGACTAAATTATTGTGATCTTCATCAGAAGTTGATTGCTATCTGACACTGCTTTTAGAGGCTGGTGAACAGGATGTCAAAGGGAAGACTGACCTAATTAAAAAATAAATGAGGGCAAGGGCAAGGGAATAAAGATCCTCTTCTGATATATGCACCTTTAGTATAATAAAGGAACAATGAAAGAACAGTAAAAACCTGTTTAATTGCAAATGTTCAATTTTTTCCTCTAAGTATTAGCAGCTCTTAAAAGTGAACTGTGTTTTAAATCTGAGGGGATTTGAAATCCTCCAGGATAGCAACAGTTTGTCAAATATTTGTAATTTAAATAAAAAGAGGAGGAAAAGTACAAACTCTTCCCATATTGTCCAGAGCCATTAAAGCTCTGTGTCAGAGGTATGCTGCCAGTGTAAAAAAAAATATCATTTTTATTGCTTTGGGGACAGGGATGGAAGGAACATATGAATGGATGCTAAGAATGAAAAGCTGTGCCTGAAGCCTGATGGGAGTTTCGTTTCTTTTGATACTCTCAAAACTGTGTCAACCCTTTCCATGAATATTTCATTCATTTTTAAAAGGAAAATGATCATGGTGCTAATACATTACTCTTTTTTAAAGTGTTTTCAAAATACTTATTTAATTCCTCCCCTACACCCTTTTGCAGTAGCCCACAGAAATATTGTGCTGCATAAAAGGTTAATAAGATTCTGAATAAATCAAGAATTTGATATATTCTTTAGATATTAGCGTGAAGAAATTCTGTTTTGGTTTGCAGTCAATGGGATCATTGAATTAGATGGGACCACAAACGATCCATAAGTCCACATTCATTTATCATTCTGAGTGTACTTTCAGTTTTCCGAGAAAGGTGGGATTTAAAAGATCTGTAATTGCTATGTATATTCAAAAAGCCAGAAGACAAGCTAGCTCATGGGATAGGAGAACAGAATATCAAATATTTTATCTTTAGATCAGTGGCTCAGATTCAGTTGTGAAAAACAGCACTTGAGTATCATTGCCATTCAGAGGATGTTTAGTTATCTGTGAGGGAAGAAATTACTGTGTTTCCTAAATAGTTTTCCACAGCATGCAAAATTCTGCACGCCAACACACCTGTTGGTACCTTACCAACTTGGACAGCTAATGAAAATAACAGAGAGAGGAAGAGCAAAAGGTACATTTGTTTTGCTGGGCTGTTGAACATCCTCTATGAGGAAACAGAAGACATCTTGAGTGGTTAATTTCTTTGGTATTTGAGAAATAAAATGCAATAGCAGTAGTGCCCCAGCACTATTCTCAGGTAGAAAAACCTGCTGGTGCAGATTATCACTATTTCAAATTCTTAATCCAATTCTTTCTGAATGGTAGACAATCTCAGAAGGCAATATGGGTTTGTACCTTTGTGCGTATACAGGGTAGTGTGTATGACCTCTTTTGGGCTCTTCCTTCAACAGTACATTGTTGGAAACATTTTCTAAGTCCATTAGGGCAGTGAGGAGAGCTAAATCTAGGATAGTCTCAGGTGAAATACTGTATACTTTCTATGAACATGCCTCTGCATAGCCTGAGTCTCTTCTCTTTTGCCTCTTTTACATGCATTGACATTTGAACTTTCCTGTAGAGCATGTCCCTGAGGGCCAGAGGTTGTCACATCATGATGTCCCTTTCATGGGGCCCGATCTTCTCTCCCTCTCCAGGTTTCTTTCCCTGCTGCTTTTTCCCCATGGTCTTTTTAGGTGTTCTGTGACTCACTTACGTCCACCCTCCCAGTCTCTCCAGTGTTCTGCACAGGACATAGGTTAGTCTATGTGTTTTGTAAGCAGTGCAGCTTTATATGAAGGGAGAAGCTCAGGCCTTACTAAAAGCAACTAGACATTCAAAGTAGAGCCAGTAGTATTTGATGGTTTAGCAACTCAAAACGGTAGTATTTCATTACAGTGTTGTTTGTAGGCACATTAACAACTATGTAGTGAACTGTCTTAAAATTCTTTTACAGTTCTACAGCAGAGGAAGTGGAAATAAATTAAGTCTGATATACGAAAACTTTTAGAACAACTTTCTTTGGCAGTTGTTACCTTTGATGGCTGAACCTTCTCTCACATGGGTGCTGTAAAGCAAAAAGTGCAGGCCTAAGCATAAGACATCACTTTTCAAGTTGATCCATATACCTTCATCCACAGCTGGAGCTTTGTCTTCCTTTCTGTGTCCCATGTGGGCTGTAGAAGTTCCCTGACTGCTACATGTACCACCTGAGTGGTGGCTCCTTTCCTAATCTTTAGGTCAGAAGAAGTCATTAAGTTACTGGAGAGTAAAGCAAGGGTTCAACAAAGCTTGGTTATTGATGTAGAAATGCCAGTGATGCAAACAGGTTGGGCAGACTGGAGAAAAGAGCCTGTTCCAGCCAGAAATGGGTCATTACGCTTGTTATTTCAGATAGAGCTCTTACAACCTCAAGTCAGCTAGATTTTGCCATGTTAAAGTCACATGCTTGAGCTCTTTTCTCCCTCAGCTTTCTAACAAGGACAGGTCAAAAAGTACAGTATAAAGCTACATGTGTTTCCTATCTTTGGACTTTTCTACTATATTTAGCAGAAGTTTTTTAAATGGTGTTTAAAAATCCCTCCCTGATATCTTCAGCAATTTCTATCATCATGTAAGACTTCTAGGAATATTTCCATGTGGAAAATCTTGAGCCAATGTCAAGTAAATGGATAGATGTCCTTGCACACAGGGAACCCAAGGTTTGGGTATTTAGCTGTTATGGTCTGTATGGTACAGCTAGTTTTACCTAGGTAAATGTAAATTAAATGTAAATAAGTTTTACATAGGTAAATGTAAATAAAAATCAAATGTGGCTACGAAATCTTTTCCACACCACAGCAAGCTATCCTCCCACTTTGCCAGGGATGCATAACTATGGCATTAGGTTTAATCATGCCTGTTCGTGCTTAAGCAATTTCATATCTACAAGAAAAGGCAATTTGCTTGTGGCTTTGAATTCCCAGATTCTCAGAAGAAAAAGTACCTATTTATTTTCCTAGCATATTGAGCTACCAGAAAGGAAAAGGAGATATTTTCAGGACAATTAAGAATTGTTTGAAAAAGGGGACTGTCACACTAATTACCTTTAGCTGTTTGGACGCAATAAAAAGAACATAAAGTCATAAAGATTTCTTAACAGTAAAAGAGCTTATATTAGAAAAGAAACTACCAATTACCCTGTTGATTGGAAAAGCTCACCCAGCTGCACAGAGTGAATTTGAAACCTGCGATTCTTTCCAAGGTGAATGTAGTGAGAAAATCATTAGCCATCCTCAGCACACATCTGTCTTAATTAAAACCTGCCCCCCTGCGATGATGAAATAGGCAGTCCATCTTCTCCAGACACTCACAGCTGGCATCTACATCAATCTTGTTGACAAAGACACTTCTCGAGAGCATGTGCTATAACGTTCTTTCTCTCCCATGCAGGGCTTTGAAGCAAAAGCATTCCTGTGGGCTCTGGCAGCCCTCAGGATCAGCGGCTCAGCGCTGCCCCTTCACCACTCATGTATTTGCTTAGGTGTGTATGTAACATGAGCTAACATGAGGCTTTCTTTTTCCTTTTCCACTGTCTATTCAACTAGCAATAAGCATTCTGATAGCCAGGGCAACTTACAATACACCTTCATGACTGCAAAGCACCTCTGCCACAACCAGTTGCGGCTCTGCCTTGGTTTAGAACAAGACTTTGGGAAGTCACACTTGAGAGTTTTTCTATGTGCCACCTGATTTTACTGATACACTCGATGAGCAGCTGACAATTTTAGAAGAAGACAACCAATAGAAAATTGTGGGTATAATGCATTTCTCAAGCAGCTGTGTATCAAATGGTGCTTAAGTAGTTAAAGGAAATTTATGTTAATCAACTTGCAAAAAACTAGATGGAATCTTATGACTAGTCCCAAACACAGGTGGAGTTACTGTAGGTAAATATTTTTGGAAATGATGTGCCAGAGTGTTTACATGAAACAGCAAAGATGCTTGTTTCTTAATTACACAGGTTTCTGCTAAATGATTTCAGATTCAAGTATAGAAAATGAGCATGTCAGCTACTCCTTTAAAATTTAGTTTAACAAAAAATGGCTAAGAGTTTCCTTACATACATATATATTTTTAATACAACACAACACTCCTCCTGCATTGGTATTCACTTCATAGAATTACAGTTACACAGAAAATTTAGACAAGTGTAACTAGAAATACTCTCTTTAAAATCCCTTTATTAAAAAAAAGAGTCTGTGTACATAGATAGTAGTAATTTTTCAAAGTCCATAACTTCATTAGTTCAAAAGCAAAAATCCAAAACATAGCTGTTCCCATGCACCCAAATTACTTAGATTGGACCAATTTATTTTAAATATTTTAAAGTCAATTCTGAAGGATACCACCCTCATAGGAACTAAATGCAAAAGTGTTAGACTAAGGAAAGGGATTTTTTGAAGTCTGGGTGTGAGAAAACTGATACTGACAATGACATATTAATGTGTCAATGATGAATAAATACAAGAACTTAAAGTTTGAACCACCAGCAATCTCATACATCATTGTCTTTTTTTGGAAAGGATATAAAAAATTCAAATGTCAGAACTATAATGTCAGAACTGTTTATAATGCCAAGTGATGCATGTTGCATACTCTCAGTGTATTCCATTGATTGAACCAGAACCTGGGATAATAATTGCAGATGATGGAGCACATTTCTTGTGAAATGGACATGGATTTGAAGTGAATTTGGTAGAAACACATTTTCATATTGAAGTCTTAATAATCGTTTCGTTCAACCTGCACCGATCCATGCACAAATTATTTTACATAAAACTGATGCTTCTAACAATAACTAATATTAGTGTGATGCCTGCAGGGCACCATCAGCCAAGGAGAACTTATTACATAATGTAGTAATTTGATAAACTTTGTTGCAGACTTGAGAGAGAATCAATCCCAGCAGAAACAGAGAGAACAATAATTTTCCCTTTGCAGACAGTTCATGCAGTTTCGTTTCAGCTTATAGAATTAATCCTGTTATTTATAAAGTAAGGTTGAGTTGTTTTTAGCCTAGTTTCCTAAGAAAATGAGGCATATGTGATCATGCCATTTGCGAATGCCTTCCTTGCACGACAGCCACCACGTTCAGAGACAATTGCAGCTCAGCTTGAAAGAAGGTAGAAGTCTCAAGGAGACTAAATTGCTAAAAGCTTTCGCCCAGGTATCTGGGCAGGGCAAAGAAACCTACATCAGTAGTCCCTGTCAGGGAAAGGCAGGAAGAATTCAGCCATTAAACAGTCTGTTTGGCAGAAGCCAGCAGTCCCATCAGCAGGAACTACTCACGGTACCTCTTACCTTTGTCTCATGCAGCCATGGCAAAGAGCCCAGTGAAAATGAATTTGTTTGAAAGGGAGGACGTACAAGTAAAAGGAAACAAATCTCTGGGAAAACAGAGTGCTTACAAAATGATTTGGTTTTAGCTATTCTTTGAACTTCTAATTTTACTCTACAAAGATAACAAAATTTCATTCCAGTGCTTCTGTAAAAGGTTAATTTGAAAGAACAGTAGCTGAACCCTGCCAAAACCATCCAAACATCACATTATTTTAATTTACAGATGTAATAACATCAAGTGGTAGACAGCTTGTTAATGAGGATGCACAACTCAGGAATATTAAGCTGACTGAGCTGTTTTCCAGAGAACCTACTCCCAATTTTGAGTATCTATTAGACAAAATTTTAAGTTAATGAAAACCAGGCTTCATTCTTAATTGATCTGGATAGAACCCAGTCCTACGTAGAAGTTTATGTCCACACTTTAGATAGTAGGTTAAAGAGCCCATACTTAAAAGAAAAAATGTATTGACTCCATGTCTTCTAGAAAGGTTGCATTTTGCAATATTTTCATTGTTTTATTGATGACTCTGAATGGTGTTCGTAGAGACCAAATAAGTTATTTGTACTGCATCAAATAGCTTTTTCTGTTATATGTGGGCAAAGGTTTGTGTTCTGTGGCTGCCGCAGTCATTAGCGAGGGAAAGAATAAAGAAAAGGAAAGGAGAGATATGGAGTCAAGGGTGGAAATTGTTACTCTTGGAGTAGGCTGCTCGGTATTGCCTGGGCAGGCTTTGACAACATCAAGCTCTCTGAACGTATCAAATATTATCTTCCTTGAAATGATGACACAGATGCCACATCCATCACTGAATCCTTCAGACGCTGTTTCTTCTGCCGCTCTGTATGACTTTGAGTACGTTGGAAAGGTCAAAACTTTTTGTAATCAATTCCATTAGGTCCTCATCTCTTTCCACACCGCTGATAAACTCTTCTAAAGTCAGTTCCCCTAAAAGGAAGTCAGATACTCCTTAGGAACCAAGAAACCCAGCAATCACTCTCAACCCAACAGAAGGCCGTTCATGCCAGATCGAATCCCTCAGGAGGATTCCCATTCTCTGCTGACAGGCAAATGCAGGAAGAGTACTTGCTAATGTTTTCCCACTGTGCATCAGACCCTAGAACTCAGACTTTTTTTTTTTTTTCTGTTAAAACAGTTCAAATACAGCTTTCACTGAAGTCTAAAACAACTATGACTGCTTAGCATCTATGGTGACAGAAATGTGTGAAAAAGGGCACTAACGAAGTCTGTATCAAGGGTGAATTTAGCTGTTCTCACTGGGCTAACTGGAATTTATCTTTTAGCTGGTTTTGACAGAGAATTAGGGTGTGATTTGCTGAGGATTACCAGGCATACTCCTTGTTGACTACTAGGATTATTTAGAGCCATGATAAGATGTAGTAAAAGAAAAAAAATCCGTTAAGTGGTTTGATTGGATAAATTCTTCCAAGCAAATGAAATGGTCATTCAGAGTGTGAATTTTTGGGCTCACGTCAAAATCAGGCAATACCTTGGAAGTTGCATGACAGCTGTAAAACCTCTTTTATTGAGGAGCAGAAATATTGTTTAACATTATTCCTCTTTTCCTGCTCTCTTCCCTGTCAGCAATGGCACAGGCCCGTCCTAGGCATGTGTCTGCTACCATGGTACACAGGAGTGGACACAATTGTCTGGTTAGAAGTTATTCCAGTAATATTTTTTTCTATGAAAGGGGGAACAGAACTTAGTTTAATAGGAAGAGCTTGATTTTTTTACTCTGAGAACGGTTTAAAGTTTCTTGTTAAAATCACAACAATGAATGATTTCTCACTGAAATAAGACATGACAACAGGGCAGGCAAAGAGGAAGGTAGCTGGATGCCTTAGAGCCCCAGGGTGCAGGGGAGCTGCAATACAAGTTGTGTGCACTTCTGGTGAATGCTTAGCTAGATGGCTTTTGGCTATTTTCGGATTTAAGCACTCCCTGGAGTTTGTTTTTTGTTCATGGAAGCCTTGGAAACTGCATCTCATGTTGAAAAACGAAAATGATCAGCATTTGAAAAATGTGAAAACCACTTTCTACCCCTGGGCAGTAAAGGCTGCTTCCTCTTTAGTCGTATAGGTCCTCACCGCACTGGTGAGCAGGCTCATGTACACACTATTAAAGTAGAAAGACATCGTTTGACAGAAGTGCTAGCTCTTAGGCTTCAGTGAAAGGAGTAAGACCCTGTCCAGGGGCTGGTGTGCAGTGCCCTGAGGATGTTCATGGCTTCCCCATCAACCCCAGGGCCCTTATATGATCATCCCGGGGACAGAGACAGAACTTGTCGTCTCTGTACGCTTGTCTGCATCCTTCTGCTTTGCCACTCATCCACTCACTTTCCCTAATCTCTCCTCCTGTCCCAGGTCCTCTTCTTAATTCTCATCTCCTTCCCTCTGTATTGCATTTGACCGAGGTCTTTGGTTGGATGGGGTTCCTGGACTCATCAGATGGACACGCTGCATCATGTTCCTGCCTGTGCAGGTCAACTGGTTTTGAATTCCCTCATCTTGATCTCAGGCTATATATTTCAAAGTACCAATACCAATGTGCAAGCATACAAAAACCACTGCAGTTGCCAGTGAGATGGGGTTACACTGGCATGTGCAGATGCACTGCGAGCGTGACCGGTCTTAGGTTTCCTTGAGCTAATGAAAATAAATTGCAAAGCCGTCAGGAGATTTGTTTTAAGAATGGCTCCCTACAACCATGGGATTATTTCTTGTACCTTAATGTGAGGAAGGACATTGCAACTTATTTGTCAGTTTGCCCTTTTCTTCAGTAAGAAGCTACAAGGAGGTAGCATAGTTTAAGCTAAACTTGGTAAAATTTGTCCTATTCCTCAGGTGGAGCTAGTCCTGCTGCTTTGCAGCTATTTAAAAATAACTAACTATGGAAAGCAGTTTAAAATGGGAGTATAATGAAGATAATTCTGAATAATTCATGTTCTGGCATTTCATTGCTAAAATGTAAGGCACAAAAGTTATTTTTTTCAGCTGGTGGTCTAGCTCAGATACAGTTATTACTTGCAGTAAACATACGGTCAAAGCAGGGGGCAAAGCACGAATAACCATAGAATTTGGGTTAGATTCTAGAATATGACTGTATGTCATCAGGAGTCATTTGGTAATTTGCCTTCACCCAAAAGATGGGCCAAGCAGGTGAGGGAAAGTCCTGTACGGGTTTTTGCATGCATCACAAGATCACTGTTTATTCTCTGGTTATATATGACAAACAGCTTTTTTTAAACTGACCTTAACACATCAAATAAGACCAGAAAAATGAACAAAAAAATGCCCAAAATTGCTGTCTGGGATCTGATTTTGCTCTGCAATGTTTTCCTAATATTCCTAATTTTTTAACAATTGCAGTAATTGTTGTAAAACGTAATTGCCAGTGGAAGGAGGATCTTCATGATTATAAGTATGAGGGAAGACATTCATGTTACAGGTTTTCTATTAGAAACAACTCTGAAGCAGTGAATTAGAGTTTTAGCTTCCAAACTTGAGTCCAGTTGGTTTAATCTAGCTATCTTGAGAAAAAACAGTAGCATGTGTCTCAGCATGTGTCTTCAAGGGACATCCAGTATGCTGTCCAGTCTTTAGAACATGCTAGAGCCTGTGCAACCATGCATCTTAATTGGTTTTCTTATCCATTTTAGACAGATTAAGCCAAGACAAAGATACTATAAAAATACCTTGATCACACTTTCGTTTTGCTGTGTAACCAGAGCACTGGCATTTTGGATGAACAGTGCCAGACCCCCATGTTTTAGCCCCTACTGCATGTAATTCCCATGCCAGCTTAATAAGAGTCAGTTGATTTACACGTCACTGTAAAGCTGAAGTAATATGGGTAAAGAAAAGCAGATTTGGGCTTTCAGTTCATGTAGAACAGTCAGTTCTTCAGTAGTGTGTTCGACTCCCCTCTTGATCCCCTACTTCCTTACGGGGAAAATCCCTGCCAGTGCCAAGATAACGTAGATTCTTACCATCGTTGTTCACATCAATCTTCTGAAATATCATGTTTGTGAACTCTTCAGCAGACATGTTGGTGTGGCCATTAATAGCCTGGATAGCCTGAAGGGAGAAGTGCAGAAAGTTCTTTCAGACTTTTTTTCCATCAAGTTGTGACAACAATACAGTGCCAACTGCAGTAATTGTGATGCAGCTCTTCAGTTCACCAACCCTTTCAAAAATCGCTAAATAAATAGCTATTTCAAGTAAATCTTCGGTAATGAGGATTGGAAATTTAATTAACATAACACAGCCTGAAGATTACAGACTGATTTACATATCTCTGAAGGTCTTCTGAAACCACGTGGCACCTCTGCTCTGCAATACACTTTAGATTCCACACCAGCATTTTTATCTGGCCCGAGAGAGTTCTGTGTCTTTGGAGAGCGCCCTACGGTCTGTGTGATTTAAAGATAGTATTATTTTTCACAGCTGAAAGCACATGAGGAGAAAGCCTAAGTCATTTTTCTGTTAAGACATGTTTAACTTAGTAATCACAAATAAAGTCAGACCAGCAATCCTGGAAGTTGGCAGAATTTACTTGTCCTCCAAAGAAATTAAGAGGACTGGAAGTCTCCTCTCTACTTTTTCTGTGGCAAAAGGGCCCAATATTTGGAGTAAAGGTATATATGGATATTTTTGCAGAATTGTATCCCATTCATTGGGATAGTAATTTTTACATTATGGTGATCATTTGGGTTAATAAAGTAAGAGACTACATTTTAATAGCCAGTGGTTCAGAAGCAGCAAGCCTATGTTTACAGAGTTGGACTCAAACTCAATACCACAATTAGTAAGTGACTGGGAAAATGCATACATATATATGTATAAACACACATGCATATATATTCTATAATAGGCACACTATAGAATTAGTCTTTCTACACCTGAACTATCTTGAGATGAACTCTGTTGCATAAGATAATTCACTGTATGTGCCAGTTGTTTCCTTCAGTATTCCTGATACTCTTTTAGAACTCATTATATTTAAATAAAATGAAAGTTAAACTTGTTCAGCACTGATGTGGAATTCTTTACCGTCACTGTCTTTATCTTACTTTGCACAAACGAGTCCAAAAAGATAGCAAGAATTTTACAAAAAACAGGTACATAAATTTGCTTATATTACCAACTGATACTTTGGATAGTTTTGGTGTTTTATATGTCTGACCCTGGTGCAGTTCTCAGAAGAAGGTTATAAGCCTGCCATGGTTAAATTTGTTGTAGTGCTAAGAGTAAAGCAGTGGTTCCTGAAGCACTTGAATCACTGACTACCACAGAATCACCTTAAATAATAAAATGAAATAACTGGGCTCTTAAAAGGCACTGAGAGAGTGCATGGTTGTCTGGAAGGAATTTTGATGGTTTATAATGATCTGCTGATCCAAAGTTTGCATAGCTGTAGGGGCAGATGATGTAATTTAAACCAATGTCTCAGAGATGACATATCTTTTTGGACAAGCCCTTGTTTACTGATGCTTAGTATAAGCAGGGCCCTTAATGGCTGTAAACCTGTATTTTTATTTTTGTTTAGAGCCCACTGATTTTAATCTAGCCTAGGTCAAATGACTTGGTTTAAGTTAAAGTTCTCATATTCCAAAAGAGAAGAAAACACACAGGGGTTTAAACTGGTAAGTTGAAAAAGAAATCTATTTTACATTAAAAGGATTTTAATTCTTTTTTTGGATAAGGCCCAAGACAAAACTCACTCGCCTCATTGACTCTGGGTGAAAAATGATGGAGACTATCTGCAAAAGAAAGATGTCATTAGTCTTAAATGATGAGAAATCTGGGAGATGCAGCCTCTCCTTCTACCTTTAGAAAGCTGCTCTTTAGAAAGTGATGCTTCAACTTTATTTGTTTGACCCTGTAGCTCCATCTGGCTCCAGTTCCTTCTAATTTGGTCAGCAGCTCTTGAAAGTCTCTAACAGTGACTAGCCAGGCACCAGCAGTAATACAAAATCCAGGCAAAGTATGTTCCTTGTTTATTATGACATTAAATCCCTATTTAGATTTTATGCTCCCTCCAGCAAAACCTTGATCTGTAACAAGTCCTGTACATTTAGGGAGCAATATTAAGTCATTCATATTTGCAAGGAACCCTATAATACCTTTTGGATTAAAGCAGCTACTCAAGTGCAAAATATAATTTCACTAAAGTAAGCTGAAAAATACAGAAATCATTTGAAAGAAATAATTACACTGCTTTGGTTTTATGAGTTTGAAATGGATCCACCTTCTGCAAAATTTTCCACAATATTCGTATCCAAATGTCAGTGCATGATTTAATAATAAATTTCCCCAATTTAATTTTAAAATAGGAGTAATGGCATTTGTAGTAAACAAATCTAAAAGCCTTTCGAAAAATTAAAATGGAATATTTTGATGACATCTATATTGTTTCTTGCAGCAAGTTCAGTTTGAGAAGTCAGTTTTCCACAATAGACTGGCTCAAACACTTGTAACCAGCTGCTTTATTCGTTATGCTGCTTCAGTTCTGCCCTGCCTTATAGTATTGTTTATCATGATAATGTCTCTACAGTTTCTGTAGTTTTTTACTTTCGGTAGAGCATTATATCAGTAGAACTATGGTTTAAAGTAAAATACTACTTATATACGTTTACTTCAACAAGCAAGAAACTAGTGGCAGGAGTGTCACTAGACAGAGCGATTCTGGTTTTACAACTGTAAAACATTAGGTGAAGTACAGACAATCCATTCACAACACATGATGAAATCACTGTTTCAGGAGCAATGCACTCTGTCAAATGCTCTTGCTATTGGTCATCACTTGCTTACCGTGAATATGCTTAATAGTTCTTTTTTGTCAATACATCCGTTTCCATCAGCGTCGTATAGCTTAAAATACCATTTCAATTTTTGGTCAATTTTCCCTCGTATAACCAAATTTATTGCAGCTATGAACTCCAAGAAGTCTATAAATCCATCCTAAGAGAGAGAGAGGAAAAAAAAACACCCATTTAACAACACCGTTTTTCTGTTCATTCTGGCAATTTCACGGAAACAGGTCATCGAATTTGCTATAATCCACACTGATTTGTAAAGCACCTTCACATAGAAATCTCCTGTGGGGTTCCAAAAGGATGCGCTTAACTGGAAGCACGACAGGAAGGGGCGTTAGCACAGACAAGTTTGTTCTCCTTTGAAAACTGGGGGCAGTAGGAGTGGGGGGGAAAATCTGTTCTCAACAATTGTAATTGACGTTTTTTGAGAAGAGAAGCAGTTTTGTGGTAGACTTCCACATGTGAAAAAGAGAAGTCTGGGATATCTGGTTTGGTTCAAATGAGATGTCTACAACGGAGTTGCTTATGTTCATATGGATACTGCAGAACTACGGATGATTTCCAGTGCAACAGAGCTGCTCCAGGTGTTATTCATCTGAGAGATCATGTAGTAAGTGCTGTACATGGTAAACAATGACCTAGGATGAACTCCAGACACTGTGGTTTTTCCATAATAACATCAGGTCTCTCTGACTAATACATTTTGCATGGGATATAAAGCCTTCAAGTCATAATTTGTTTCTAAATAGTGAGGATTGGGGGATATTTGTAGGGAAAGAGCATTTCAGATTGATTTAATTCTGTATTTTCCACTTCCTAGTGATGGAAACCTGTCAAGGACAGGCCTCCGTGGTCGGGTGGTCTAAGCCGCTGTGACAGTTCCTCTGTTTCTGTAAAAATGTGGTGAGGATGGAAGAAACAGTTGCTGAATTTGGAGAGTACTTGCTCCAACTGTTTCTCATGTGCATATAGAAAGAATTAACAGCTGGTAAATTTAATCTTCTGATCTTTACATTGGTCAGAGTCCAATTGCTTGGAAAACCTTGGAAAGACTATCAGTTTCAGATGGCCTGTGATTGAGAAGAGAAGGTTGGATGAGTATCTGGTAGGTTTAGCATGTTACTTACTTTTATTGTCATACATCAACAGACGTCTTGCCAGTTGAGGTTTTGCAACCAGCAGGCATCAATCTGCCCTTGAGATTAGACTAAAGGAAAAGAAGTCCTGGAAAGGTGTGGTGTGACTCATTGCCAGACTTGTTGTGCCTGTTTTGGTTTCTGTGCAAGGCTGTTTGGCAGTGGCACCTAAGAGGTAAATCCAATGTTTCAAACACACTGGATTCAATGTACATGCAGAAATGGTGGGTGCAGAAATGGTGTGTGCATCACTTGCGCTGACTGACCGTTGCTTCACAGGCTCTTGGTGCAGGTTCTGCGGTGGTTGCTTTACTGTGTGTGATTTACTCTAACTGCAATCACAGCAAACCCAGCAAAGGCAAAGACACCATTCAGCCACTGTTCGGGATGAAATGAAATTTGGCAGTAAGTGCATGTAGTTTTCAAACCAGATTAGGCCCAGTATTAAAAGCAGATGCTTTACCAAAAAAATGTCACATCACATAGCACAAACTTTATGCTTCTTTTTGGCACACCAGCTTGAATTTCAGTTTTGCAAGTATTATTTCAAAAAGGATCTCATCAAGTATTTTACTGGAGGGCAGCGTTTATTTTGCTGATTACATTTCCATCATCTGATTTGACAGATCTATTAAGAATGTGGTTAGATGCATTTCACATTGCTGGTTTTTTATTGCATTTCATACTACTTGTTGAAACTACGGATTAATTTTAGGCTTGCTGGATGTCCCTGATGAGATTAATTTTCTTCTTTCTCCCTTACATTTCACTTTGGAGTTTGGAAAACAGAATTTTGTTTTCTTCCTACGTCTTGGTGTCACTGTTGTTGCTCTGACAAAATATCAGAAGTTTGGAAAACATAATAATCAGCTTAATGTGTTCAGGTATGTAATTCTGATCTGATCTGTGAGAACCTCATGAAGTTCAACAAGGCCAAGTGCAAGGTCCTGCACGTGGGTCGGGGCAATCCCAAGCACAAGTACAGGCTGGGCGGAGAATGGATTGAGAGCAGCCCTGAGGAAAAGGACTTGGGAGTGCTGGTGGATGAGAAGCTCAACATGAGCCGGCAATGTGCGCTGGCAGCCCAGAAAGCCAACCGTATCCTGGGCTGTATCAAAAGAAGCGTGGCCAGCAGGTTGAGGGAAGTGATTCTGCCCCTCTACTCAGCTCTCGTGAGACCCCACCTGGAATACTGTGTTCAGCTCTGGAGTCCCCAACACAAGAAGGACATGGAGCTACTGGAACGAGTCCAGAGGAGGGCCACGAAGATGATCCGAGGGCTGGAGCACCTCTCATATGAAGACAGGCTGAGAGAGTTGGGACTGTTCAGCCTGGAGAAGAGAAGACTCTGGGGTGATCTTATAGCAGCTTTCCAGTACCTAAAGGGGGCCTACAGGAAAGCTGGAGAGGGACTTTTGACAAGGGCGTGTAGTGATAGGACAAGGGGCAATGGATTTAAACTAAAAGAGGGCAGATTTAGGTTAGATATAAGAAAGAAATTCTTTACATTGAGGGTGGTGAGGTACTGGAACAGGTTGCCCAGAGAAGTTGTGGATGCCCCATCCCTGGAGGTGTTCAAGGCCAGGTTGGATGAGGCTTTGGGCAACCTGGTGTAGTGGAGGATTTCCCTGCCCATGGCAGGGGGGTTGGAACTAGATGATCTTTGAGGTCCCTTCCAACCCTAACCATTTTAGGATTCTATGATTCTGTGATTCTATGATGCATCATTTGCCCCAAGCGGGAAGGCACCGGAGGCTCAGGTCAAGAAATTCCCACCTCTGAAAAACACCTGAGAAAAATTGTAGCTGCCAGGAAAGCCCCAGCCTGTATCTGGTCTTTGCATTCTGTAGACATGCAAAGACTACTGGTGACATGTTGACCTCAGCAGCCAGTGGACCAGGAACAGAAATACCGAGAAGGCAGACATGTTTATCTAAATGATGTGGAACCAGAAACATTGCACAAAAGCATTGATGAGAATTGTACTGTTTTTCCTTTCTACCCCAAAAAATACACATTGTAGGTAGAAAAGAAAACATTTGTGTGACGCAGAAGGCTATAGTGATCTTGTTACATATATATACAGAGCTTTTTCAGATGAAGAGAAATAGTGTGCTTTTTACAGTGGCATCCAAAAGCCTCAGAATAGTACATTAAATAATAAAAAAAATCATAACAGTAACCTATGAAGATCATCCTGTGGTTTCTGTGAGTACAATAAATAATACAATAAATGTGTTATGATGTTATTAAAAGAATACTGCTGTGCTGATTTACCCATCTGCTGCTGTATAACCGTCCACAATACAAGTATCTAGGTAGGTCCTTACATGGCTCACAGCTCTGTAAAACTTCACTCCGTGCAGTGCACACAGGAAAGTATCTGTTGCTCATATTAGGAAGTGAATAATTCACAAAAAAAAAGGGCTATCGTAAAAATAATAAAATAAACAATAATAAAATAAGTGGAGAAAAACCCCAACAACATAATAAGCAGAGCTGATTACCAGTGGTGAAAGACATAAATAATTTACTTCTGGTGCTTTACTCTGTTATTCCAAAAGGCAAATTTCTGATATTTTTATGAAATGGAATTAATGCTGGTGAAACCTGCTTATTTGGCAGCTTAGGGTATGGGACAGATTTAGATGATGGATGCATTTCTTCTGTGTGAAGGCTTGTTTTCCATGTTTGTGTGGCGCTGGCCATACCTTCCTCGGCTGCAGCATGATTAGACAGGGACACCGCGGGCATCTGGAAGGAGGGTGAAATCCTGCTGCCTTCCCTGCCCATATGTGCAGAGCCAGCGGGGGTACGTGCACAGGGTACCCCCTCTGCATACGGTGTAAAATAGTGGGGGGCAGAAATCTCCTAATGTGGTTTGGAGGAGTGGGCTGGAGAGACACCAAAAAAAGAGTTCAGAACTTCTTTTACATGCCCCCAAGCCTTCTGGACTTTCTGCTTAGCATAGTATACTTCAAAAAATATATACTCTCTTTTTAGTCTCTTAATGGCTTCACCAGATGAACTGGAAGCTTAAGGACATGTTGCTGTGCGTGTGTTTGCGCCCTTTGATGCTGCGTTTTTGTAACTTGTTCTGCTTTCACTGATGAGCAATGTTTTAAGCCACTCAGAACAGTTTGATTCAGAAAACAGAAACAAAAGAAGGCTCCAAAACTGGAAGGAGAACTTGCTGATGGTATAAAACTCATCCTCATGGCCCTGAGGGCACCACCGGCCCTGACTGCCCCGCCCCATTTCAGATGTCCCTTAGTTACTGGATCTCCTGAAGAGAAAGCAGTTTAATTTCATCTTTAGATGAGATGTTTTTCTTCGGAATGCCAGCCTCTGTGCAGTTGCTGGAGGCTGCTCACTTTTGTTTGGTGAGGAGAGAGACGTATGGCCCATGAGGGCGAAGCCGGCAGCGAGGGACCGCAGCGTTACACAACAGCAATTAATACCCCAGCCCCGGAGCCGTAGGAGGGCATTATCCTTCGGTTCCCAGAATAGCGTTGCTAATCTTCACAGGTCCTTAAAAAACTCTCACGGCTTCCAACTATTTGAATACAGATTAAAAATAATTGACTTGTCAGCTGTGAACACGCGGTGCGGTAACTTGAGGTTCGGCCAGAGTGATGGGAACTCGGCGTTTTGGCTGCTTAGCCCTTGCCCAAACGTCATTTCCCAACCGAGTTGATGCAGTGCCAGTGGGACAGCGAGCCAGCTATCTACCACGGCACACCACGGCTACGCATGGGCACATTTCTGTCCCCACAAAACCCTACGGTGAGTGGACTCATCGTCTTGCTCGGAGCACTGAGGACTCTACCAAGAGCCTGTACGCAGTCAGCTGTGTCTTGTTTTCAAATTTGCTCCTGACCAATCTCTAAACTCAGCCTGGCACCGGGAGAAGAGCTCAACAGGCTTTATCGGGATTAACAAGTGTGCAAATATAGACGGTCCAGGTATTTCAAACCTAGGGCTTAGGACATTAAGCCACCTTCCCTCCCGCCCCCTGTCTTTCAGAATACTACTTAAACCTCGTAAGGCAGAAGGAGGAGGCACAGATCAAACAACAGATTACAACAGCTCAGAATAACTGTGAAATTTATAGCTAATCCTGTGGCCTTCTTTCTTTCTCTCTAGCTCCCATTTCAAATATAGCACTGCTTTCTCTGCCTTCAGAAACCTAAAGGAGTATTCATTTCCCTCCATTTCATCTCCCCTCATTTCCTTGCTTTCTTTTTGTTTCTGAAGATTTTCAGCTGTTCCTCTGAGGTTGCACAGGCATTATTGGAGAAGTACGGAGCTACTTGTGACTCCATTACTTTGACACGTCCCTAAGGTCTGAGATTGGAGTTTGGGGCTCGGAGGGAGCTCTAGATCCCCCACAGGCTATGGTCAGAGTCACCAGTTTCCTAAGTAAACAAAGCTGGCATTTCTCATGAGGGTGGGGGCGTGGTGGGGGGGACTCTTGGCAAGCAAAGACTATTAGATAAGGATGAAGAACAAAGCAGGGAATTAGGAGCTGTGGATCATTAAGTGGTTTTGTGATAGTTGCATGCTCACTGTTATATAAAGAGATGAGGCCGTATTGACCGGACTGTTACACAAGGTTCTGCTTTGCCCAGACAAAGAGGACCTGTGAGATCTGGGGACTTAGAAAATACCAGGATCTTTGTGTTAGAGGAGTTGGAAACGCAGAGCCAGCTGTGTGTCCTGGCTCTCAGGCTTGCAGGCTACCCTGGTAAAATCTGGTGAAATCCAAAATGTCAAGATGACAAACAATTTTATTTCTTTAAAATTAACAACTACCCCCCAACTGTCTGCCATCACTCACAATTTTCCTTCAAGATTACCAGAGACTACCATCTCCTGGATGATGGGGTTCAGCTTTCTGCACCCCTAATTTTGAGCATCTGCTTGTGCTTTTAGGAGCATCTTTCCCAACTTAAAACAAAGCAGTAAGCAAGAGAGAGAAAACTAAAAAATGCAGCCATGACCACATAATGCATTTTCCAGCAAATCTCTTGCTGACTATTCCAGCAAATTCTGCTTGTTTGCCAAACCCAAGAATGTAGCAGGAGGAACCTCCCGGAAAAGAACTTCGAAGACATACACATCTTCTAGTGGCAAAGAAGCTCTATTTGGCAGATTATTCCAGCTGCTCCTAGATGATGTTTTTAAGAATCAATATCTCAAGGGATGTATGCAAGAACGCTCCCAAAAGTTAAACACATATACTATCATTCCCTAAATTACTCAGTATTATCAGGTAAAGGACCCCAGGAAAGCAAAGTTAATACTCTTTACCTTCTTTACCTAGTAGGCATTTTTTATTTCTGTAAAAAATTATAGATTATAAATCATGTTTTGCCACAAGAAAGCAGTTACCAATGTATCGTCACTACATGAGTTTGTGGCCAAGTTAGTTAAAACAGATTATCCAATTTCTGCTGCAATTTTTCTGCAATTATTCTTTCCAAAGCATGGTTCACCAACATCATTGTCACCAACAAATGTGTGAATCATGATTGCATAGTTTTGGATGTTCCAAACCAACACTTAAATGATAAAGAGGAAAAAGAAGAAAATGTATACCTAGAGTAGCCTCTAACTACTCTGTTCATAACTAACAAGGAAATAAATAGAAAAAAAAGACAGTTGCACTTTTACTTAAAATTTCTTTAAATAAAAGAAGCAGATTCTTGAACTGTTTCTCATTAAAATTACTTTCTCCTTTATCTACATCATCATTTAACAAGTAGTATTTAAAAGTAATTATGATTAATTGTACAAAGTTAATCTTCATTGCCTATTCATGTAACATTACAAAATTACAGTGGTAGCTAGTCATGGTAGCAATATGCTCCAAGCGCTTTTTGAGCTCAGTGAAAGCTGCAGGGTGCGTGCTGATTTGTTTACACGTAAATGGAATTTTCAAAGAAACTCTACGTATGTTGTTAGAAAAGTGTCATTGCTTCAGTTTGATGTGTAATATTGGTCACTGAGTAACTGCAGAGGAAAAAACTCTAAACCCTTTCTTCTGTTTTAAAAACAGGGGATGTAGGAACTCGGGTAGCATAACCAAATGGGAGACTGCGTAGACAATGAAGATTATTTTTAAATAAGATTGAACTTCATCATTCTTCCATATTCCTCCCTTTCTATACTGACTCACACTGAGTCTTGCCATATCTATGATTTGTTTCCGTGGGACATTCAGTAAAAATGTATGTGATACAAATTTAATCCCCATTACAGAAAAAAAAACAAGGAAAAAGCATTAAGCCAAAGAATCACTTGATCAAACCTCTAAGTGCTTAATTTTTATTGTCAGTAATTTTGCCACTGATTTCTCTGTATCCAATACAGTGGTTCATTTTTTCTAGGTCTCTTGTGCAACATAGTTGGCATTACAGCTTCATACAGAACCTATGGGCTGGGCTGTTTTACCCTGCGGCTCTCAGGTGCTGGGTCCTGGTGTGAAAGGGGACTCCTGATAGCCAGCTGCCAAAATGTTGGTGGATGTGGCACATCTGGCCTTGCACCATGCACAAACCGTGTCTTGGATCTGAGCATGCTCTACAGTGTGGTGGACCTACTGCCCAAGTGCTGGAAATCTCTACTGCAAACGCAGCGAGCCTGGACGCGCTGTGCACAAATGGCAAGGAAGGGGCTATTCAGTGAGGTGGGGACACTGCTGCCCTGTCCCATAGCTTAATCCAATCCAGCTAAACATCAGGACTGCGATGCAAGGAAAATTCAACTGGAGTATTACTTAATAGCACTTACCTACATTAATATTTTGCAATTTTGTTTTTAAAGAGCAAATTTCTTGGACATTCAGATTACCCCTTCTGAAATGTGAAGAAAAGTCAATGAATTCTACAATGCTATAGTAGAAAACTGAGACAGACCTCATTTTGATATCCCATGTAAAGAATCAGCCTTCCACGCTTGATGGTGCTGTGCCACTTCTGAGGAATTACCTCTGGTCTAAAACTTTTAGATCATAACTCGTACCATCAAATCCTATAGTCAAGAATTCGACTGTACTGACATTAAGCAAGTGATGATTTTAATGATAATGTTAATGTAGGCTTTTAGCTGGTAATGATGCATTATTATAGCTTAAGTTAGTACTATCACAGCAGTAAGTCCTGTGCCAAACCACTAGAAAACAAAATTAAGATTGTGAAATTGCACCAATAATTGTGAGAAGTCCTTACAAAGTAATAGATTCCTTTTTGGAATCAAAGCATAAAATTTGATGTAAAAAAATTTTGGAGGTAGTTAAGAAGTAGAACAAAGACATTGTTTAAGATGGCCTATAAATAGAGTAGCATTTCACGAACCAGGTGAAATATTTGTAGAACTTGGCTTCTATTTGATAGAATTTTTTATATTGGTAGAGTACCTTTCAAAGGCACTTAAGTATGCTGACAAAAATGATATAAGCACACTGCCTTGAACACAGGAGAGCATAATTTAACCTCCTCTTCCTTTACCGTAGTCAGGCTAGTTACTTTACATTCGATACAATTTTATGCAACGTTACTCTAGATTAAGGAGAAGCAAACGGTTTGGCTTTGTTGTTTTTGTTGCTTTTGTTGAATTGTGTCTGAAGCAACATTTCCCAAGAATTGTGGGGAAAGGATTTGTACATATACGCGTCAACTCCAAAAAGCCTGAATATTTCAGGCAGAGGTGTACGTAGGTTATTTTTTTTTCTTCTTCTGCCAGAAGAATTCTTTCTGGACAAGAGGCATCTTGATTCGTATTTTCTTCTAGCCCTTGGTTTAGAAGCTGATTAATTTTTTGACACACAGACTTTTATTCCTGACTCTACAATGTGATAGTCTTGACCGTCGTGAAAAAAAAAAAAAGTTTTCTAATTATTTCTTGTTGTGGAGACTAATTAGAGGTGATTGTGAAAGTGAAAAAGGATTCAAAACCAGAAAAACCAAGAGTTAGAATTCTCTGGGCAAAGTGGTAGTGTTATCCACAAGAATCATGGAAAAGGAATAGCATAAAATGTAGCATGTCTTGCCAACCACAATACTAGCTTATACGGCTCTTGGCTGTGTAGTGTAGTGTATAATGCAGATGTTACTGCTGCTGCCTTACTGCCTTGGTTAAGCTGGCCGGTTAGAGTAAGCTAAGAAAAGTGTATTGTCCAGAGAGTCATTTCAGCCTGAAGACACCCCTAAAACTACGCGTGCGTCTGAACTTATGTTTTCACAACTATTTGAAGACTTGGGATACAAACGAGGAAAGTTGTTCAGGAAGGTTTGGGACAGTATTTCTACAATTATCATCCTCTCTCACTCTGCTTTGGATAACTATTAACCATTGCACCCAATTCTATTGTGTCAACTTTGGTAATGCTTACAAACACATAAAGATGCAGCGAACAGTCTAGGCAGTTCCTTAGGCAGCCTGACAATTCATATCACAGCAACTATTCCTGGTCCTAAGGACACACCAGAGCAAGACAATCTGAGAAAGGAAGACCAACTGAAGATCAAATTTTCTAGCAAAGGAGACTTAGTAAAGATGTCCTGAGCCATTATAATTAATTCCACGAGAGGTGGAAACAGTTAATATTTAGGTTCCAGGTAGTGTTTGAAATATTGTTAGTTAGCAGCCATTTATTTCATCTTTTAAGAGCTCAGGTAGTGTTTGAAATATTGTTAGTTAGCAGCCATTTATTTCATCTTTTAAGAGCTCTTCATGTCTTCATTAAGAACATGGAAGGCAGCTATCGCATAGTGCTAGGTGACCATTGCATAGTTGGGCCATGTCAACCTTTAACAAAATAATGTCTTCAGTAGAATCTTTACCAATGAATTGCCTCATATCAATGAAAATAATATTCCTCTGTCTCTCATGATTCTCAAGAAGAGGGAAAAAGTGGAGGGAGAAAACAACTGAAAGTCAAATGAAGAATGAGTTACATTAATCATCAAAACATCTCTGAAAAATATTACATCTTTCTGTGAACATTTGCATGCTTTTCTTGGAATATGAGGTGCAACCACCACTTTCGTAGAGAATTCCATGGCCAAATGATTCACATTTCCTCTACTACAATATGTGAGAAGATATACTTGGCTAATCCCATTCATGCCTCTATAACCAGAGAGGATAACATCTATTTAGAGCCAGAATGTGGAATCAGATGATGAAAAGTCTTCCTGAAAATTGGAACTATAAAGACACAGCAGGACAGTGGGGAAGGAGCTAGAAGGAGGAAAAAAGGAATGGTGGTCTGCCTCCCAACACTTGTCAGCAAAGTACAAGAAGTGAAAGGAAACTCTTCTTCAGGAAAAAAAAATGTAGCTTGAAATTTAGTTTACATTGATATGGAGTCATTTCGACTCACAACAAGGTTCTATTGAAGTAACACATTTTTGCATTTCTTATTATCTGTTCTACATAAAACAGCCTGTTTTAACTTTCTTCTTTAGATTTTAAAACAGATTCCTTTTAAAATCTTTTTTGTAGTTCCAATCTGCATAATGATGTCAGATGAACTCTAATTTATCACAGAACTACTTTAAATTTTAAATGAAAAAAGCACGAACTAGAAAAATGACTAAATATTGACATCAGTTGGTGTCTCCTCATCTAAAGATTTCTTAAACTCTTTGCTGTGGAGTGTCCATTTTTCTGCATCTACCAACTTTATCTCTGCATAAGAAGTGTAGCAGAAAATACTATTCCCTGCTGAGGACTATGCAATGCTTTATAAAACGTTAACGGAAAATCCTTGAACTTGCATAATTTTCCTTCAGTGCCACATACCTATTAATCTTCTTTACTCTTCTCAGCATATCCTACCTTTTAAAATCCGATTTTCTTACAAAGCAACAGACACTTATTCCTGTAGCTAGTTTCAATTAATGCCAAAGTAAGTGATAAGAGAACTACCATAGCAGCATCTCATTTTCGGTACATTGCTTCACATATTAAATAGCTATGCAAATTTTATCCTTCCCAGGTCATAAGAATCCAATAAATCAATCAATCAATCAATCCTTACAGTGTTCAATTTTTATTTTTAGTGGTGGCAATTCCTATCTGCAAGCCAGGGGAAGGGGATGACAATGATCTGTGTTTCTGATTTAAAGAAAGAAGATTTTTTAGAATAAGCATTAAATAGTAGCAATGCTGACTATAGAATGTTTCCTTAGTTCTGCTTAAGAGCAACTAACACTTCCAATATATTATGGATACACCAGACATTATTTTTCTAGATATGCTCTCTCCTCTAACGTTGGTGTAACCTCATTTTGAAGGTTATAATCTCTCTGAAATATGATACATATTCTCACAGAAAACCAAATATACATCAGCATACTTGGCAACTACTGAAGTATTTTAGATAAACTGTTTCCTCTCTATAATTCATCAGTAGGCTGCATGAACTAGGACTGTGTGACAGTTATGCGTGGACTGAGATGCAGAGAGAATAAAAAAAGCAGGAGAAATTCAGCTCACTTGTATGTGGTTGCAGCTTTTTCATTTTTGTATTACAAATAGCTTAAGAGTGAGGAACACTGAGATCATTTTTCCCTAAAATGACCTAATAAAGGGAATCTTTTAAAAAACAAACTCTGTTGCACTTGTATTTTAATAAAAACATTATTTTTGAAGGCTTTCGTTGGAAAGCTGTGGCAAAAGATAAACCCGCAGTTCATTACACTGCCAATGCCATTGTATAAATAATGCATACGAGTATTAATGTATGAGTCATGAAGAAAACGTTTGCTTAAATGCTACCTCCTGCACTCCTCATGATAATCTCAAGGAAAGGTAACTTTCCAATTACAGTTCCAAATGTTCAGCACCTTTATTTTTCACTGGAGCTAAGAGTAATGAAGGGCAACTTTCAAACTTCACTAGCATATTAATTTATTTATTTGCTTGTTTGTTTAATTATTAGCAAAGCATCCCAGAGAGGACAAGGAAGGGGTGAAAAATGTTGATATAGAACCCTTGTTTTTAAGAAACATGGAAAAATTAAAGACGTCTGCATACTTGATGTGTAAGGTCATTTAATTATGAAACAGCTGGTGTCTGCGCAAGAGACACACCACCAATGGTTAGCGTTTATTTCATAGATTTCATAGATTTCATAGATTTCTAGGTTGGAAAAGACCTTAGAGATCATCGAGTCCAACCATCCCTAATCCCCATTAAACCATATCCTCAAGTAGATCATCCACCCTATTCTTAAACACATCCAGGGATGGGGACTCAACCACCTCCCTGAGCAGCCTATTCCAGTGGCTGACAACCCTTTCAGAGAAGAAATACTTCCTAACATCCAACCTGAATCTCCCCTGACTAAGCTTATACCCATTTCCTCTTGTTCTATCACCCAACACTAATGTAAAGAGCCCTTCCCCCACCTCCCCACCATCCCTTCTCAAGTATTTGTAGGCTGTAATCAGGTCTCCCCTCAGCCTCCTCTTCTCCAGGCTAAACAGCCCCAAATCCCTCAGCCGCTCCTCATAAGTTTTATTTTCCAGCCCCTTGACCAGTTTAGTCGCCCTTCTTTGGACTTGCTCCAGGAGCTCAATATCTCTCTTAAAGCGAGGGGCCCAAAACTGGACACAATATTCCAGGTGCGGCCTCACCAGTGCCGAGTACAGGGGCAGGATCACTTCCCAGCCAGTTTTTAACCCAAAGGAGGGTGTGCCTATCCAGGCCAGCAGTTATCAGTTTCTCAACCAGAACATTATGAGAGACTGTATCAAAGGCTTTACTGAGATCAAGGAAAACTACATCCACAGCCCTTCCCTCGTCAACCAGGCGGGTCACCCCGTCATAGAAGGTGATCAGGTTTGATTGGCAAGACCTGCCTTTCATAAACCCATGTTGACTGGGCCTGATCACCCGGTTAACCTGTATGTGCTCATTAATAGCACTCAAGATAACCTGTTCCGTGACTTTGCCCGTCACCAAGGTCAGACTGACAGGCCTGTAGTTCCCCGGATCCTCCTTCCGCCCTTTTTTGTAAATGGGGGTAACGTCCGCCAGCCTCCAGTCCAGCGGAACTTCCCCAGTGAGCCAAGACTGCCCTAAGATAATGGACAGGGGTTTGGCAATGACATCCGCCAGCTCTCTCAGGACTCTCGGGTGGATACCATCAGGCCCCATAGACTTGTGGGCATCCAGCCGAAGGAGCAGATCCTTGACCCGTTCCTCTTGGATTACAGGAGCTTCGATTTGCTCTCCCTCCCTGCACTCAGACACCGAAGGCCAGCTCACCTGGGAACTACTGACCTTATTATTAAAGACTGAGGCAAAGAAGGCATTAAGGACCTCAGCCTTGTCCTCATCCCTAGTGACTAACGTACCCCCTGAGTCCAGTAGGGTCTGGAGGTGATCTTAGCTCGTTCCTGAGAAAAAAGCTTTTAGGACGTAGCCTATGTCACTAAACTCCAGTAGAAACAGGCACTGACAGGAAACAGCTTTTACACATTGAACGGATGCACTCTCTTGAGCCAGAGGCGTGAATACCTGTATAGTGCTATGCTCTACCACATATAAACATGCAAGATAACCAAGTCCAAGAAGCCATACGGCCACGGTAGCACTGCCTCTTTGGCACAGCAAGTTAGTGCCATACCCGGACCGTACATGGTCTGCCTGCAGCCAAGACCACAGGTAACCTCAATCTCTACGTGACATTGAATTGTGCTGTGAAGATGTACCCCTCCCTGTTGCACCTCCATTGACCGTAGTCATTTCCATGAGTGGGGAGCTGAACTACTCTATTTCTCCAACCTGAAGAAAGCCAGGGAATGATAAAGTTTGGCTTGCAGCTGAAGTCCTGTTGGTATTTGTATGGATGACTTGAGTGAAACAAGCTTTGACTAGGCTTTCAATCTATCACAAATGGTCAAAAAAAACTACCACGCTGCTGTAATTCCTTTTTAACTGTTTGCAGTTTACTGGCAAGTTTGTTTGTTTTTTTTTTAAATGGAAATCCTAAGTAGGAGAAGGATTTCTGGAACAAAATTCAGCTGGAAGCAACAAGGCTAACAGGACATGAAATGCAACTCACAACTGTATTTACCATCACCACCACCCCCCTGCCAAGTCCCACTGGCATCCTGTGAGGTTAATATTCCACACCTTACCTGCTGGAGGTTTTAAACTGGGCATACACGAAACACAGAAGAGCAAGTCTATGTACCTTTTAAGAGAGTTTTATCATCTTTTTCTAGGATACAATACCTCCAAGCATGGATGACCCCAAATTAACTCAAGAAGTATTAGGCTGCTATATTTGGAATTGTAGATTAATCTCAGGCCTAACACTTTAGCACACCTTTCTGAGAAGATTCCTATTTGTAAGAAAACGGAAGTCTATGTGAGAAAAATATATTCTAGAGAGTAGAAGACCTTACTAAATGACTTTAAATTTTCCAGAATGAGTTTCTTTAGATTTAGGTCAGCTGTTAACTAGTCCCCAGACTATACGATTTTATATAAAGAGCATCAATATAAGTCATAACAATTTTAAACTGTAAAAGCCCCACTATTAAACCATGGTATTGTCTGGCCACAAAAAGTTAGATAAGGAAAAAATCAGGTCATATACCTATAAAAGTCAGCTGGGGGAAGCATGAGAGAAGGTTCAAGTTTGCTAGCTGTCTAGCTAAACAGCATTTCTGTCTAAAGGGTACTATTAAGAGAAAGGAAATAATTTCTACCAAGAAGTTTTGTATACTTCACCACTCACTGGCATCATAGCCCCTTTATTAGAAAGCAACAACTAGACAAGAATACAATAGCAAAGGAAATACAATTTTGGTCTACAAATCTGAGAAGTTGCTATAGTACTGAAGGAAACTCAATGTAAGCAAAAACTCAAATGACCAAATTATTTCTGAATTTGTGTGTGTGCAACCACTTGCATCCATTAACTTCTGTGGCTTGGATGAAAGGTTATAATCTGTTTAATATTGCACGGTGCCTAAATGTTCTACATAACGTCATGGAAGGATAATGACCACTTATTTGCACAATCATAGCTGCCATTTCAGAGCCCACAGTGTGATACTCCAAGTCAGCCATCCACTGACCACTCTTCACACATCTGTACTTAACTAAAAGCACTTTTCAAGATCAAAGCCTACATTTCTGCCAAAAACCCTGGGGAGGAGAAAAAGCTGTAGAAAGGGTATAGGACAAAAAGTGAGCGTATGGAATAAGGAGACCCTCTTATTTTACCTCATCAATAGCATACAACGTTCCTTTCTCCTGCCCCGAGAGGCTGGTCTGTTGCCACTTTATTCCCAGATTAACCACATAAAAAGCATGTTAGCCATGTACTTGAAAAGTGTTTGACTGATGTTTGTTTTTTCTGAAAGTACAGCTTAAAAATAGTGGTCATTAGTTTTGGTAATAAAAGAAGAAAATAGAATTAAACTTATAAAAAGACAGTGCTGTTAACAATGTTAGAAAAAGAAACAAAATAATTGAGGCTGTACAGTAACAGAAATGCAATCATTATACTGAGTAGAGTTTAGAATACAACAAATCTGTAAAGCTCTGAAAGATTGTCATGAGCTCAGGACATAAATATTACATCTTAAATTGTTCCTTTCGATTTTTATTCAGACTAAAAATCTCTGCTGGTCTCAAACATGCCAGTTTTAGTGTTGTTTGCCTTGCATCCTTCCCTAACAGGCTTGATCCGCTCAATAACTGACATACCTCTCTCTACAAATGCTCACGGGCTAGTGATCAGCATAGATTTCTGAGCTTTGCTGCACTGTAGCTTGATTCCCAGGTGCTGTATTGTTTAATACCCATTCTTTTACTTTGTTTTTTCTGGGTTTTTTTATTCCTCATTTTTCTTTTAGCTTGGAAGGTAATCTACAGGTTGGGATCTCCTTCCTGTAACCACAGCTCAACTCCACCTTACACAGAGAGCTGAAACTTTCAGCAAACCCAGGTATGAAACACTTGAGGAAAAAAAAGGATATCTATAGGAGCTGGAAGAGGTGCTGTGCTAATACTCTCCAAGAGGCGTTCAAGGATCATAATTTGTGTCAATGGCTGTGCATGTGATAGTTTGAAAAAGACCTTAGCCGTGAAGGCTGACAAATGCATAGATTTGCTCAACTTGAGTGGCCCAGTCCCTGTTTGCAGATAGTGAGGTGCTGGTGCTGGACATGCACAGCCCTCTCTGATGGAGGGAATTCTGTTCCCAACCACCCAATTTGCTGTAATCAAGCAGGTTATCCCTCATTGGTCTGGTATCTGTGACTGAGCATTATAAAATAGACATTGGAGAAGACAGTAGGGTGAAATGTTTTCTCTCGTGTTGGCTATACAGCCATACCCTGCTGTCCCCCAAGGATGTGTTTGTGAAAGGTGGGATGGTTAGCAATATGGTAGGTGATGAAGCAATTTTTCTGTGAGACTGAATTCCTGGCCATTACCCTGTTTTCCCATCCTTTAGCCTTGCTAGATCTTGGTTCATCTGAGGAAGATGAGGATGAAGACAATGATAAGGTACAGTTCAAAAAGATGCAGCAAAAAAGTCCTTGGTAAAAGAGGAAGCTCGGTCACACAGATGAAGCAGGTGAGATCTTTCAGGATGGTGATCCTGAAAGCCATGCTGAAAAGATAACATGTTCTCCATCTGACAATCTTGGTGCAGCTCCTCCTGCCTCTTTGTCCTCTACATTATACATACTGTCCCTCTATGTTTAAAACACATGTATTGAGTCCCCCCCAAGCATCTACCCTCTGCTTCTTATGGTAAAAGTTGGTTTGCTATCTGGCAACTTGACGGCTTTATGTATGAGAGTGATGACGGCCTGCAGAGCCGGGTGACACAACTCTGAAACGCCAGTCAGAGAAGCAACAATTAGAAGGGGCTTCCCATTTTGTTTTAAGTGTGTGTGGCCACTGCCACAGCAACTAAAGGTGAGCAAATGCTCTTCCTGAACCTGCTTTTATTCCGCTCTCCCCACTTTTACATTAATCCAGAATCTGAAGGTCTCACAATTCTGCAGACCATGTGCTGACAACCAGAATTCTGAGACACTCCAACATTGCAATTAGTGGAGAGCTCAAGGTAGACAGTTCCAGGACCTTACAATCATGAGGCAGCGCTCGAGATAGACCTAGAAAACAACCCACAGTTGTGTGCCAGTCTGTCAGTTGTTAGATTCTCTGATATCTTTTGCCCTCTCCCTCCACAACCACCAGGTCTTCTACACCCAGTGGAAGATGCTACACACAAGTACCAGGTGGCCATGGCTTTGGCCTCGTCTGCACACCTAAGGAAAATGCATATTGTCTGTCTGGCAGCCAGCTACATTATGGAGAGCTGATTACAATCACAAGCAGTTATTGCAGTAGCAGGGTTGGCAAATGAGAAATCTAGCCTGGAGAAGCTGCTTCACCTCTTCATTTGGCAGTCTGTTTGGTCTTGTGATTTTGGCACTCTATGATCTCATCCGAGTTACATTTTCCTCTCTGACACAGGTTCAATACAGTTTTCTGGACAAATCTCTTTATCTACGCTGCCCTTCATCATTGGTTAAGTGAAGACCATATTTTCCTCTCTGCCTAACATTGCTGTAAAAACATATTAACTTCGTTTTTGAGCATACCAATCTTTTCATATGCTTACATACACATGCAGGACAAGCAAAGGATGGAAGAATAACCAGTGAACTGCAAATTATGTCTCATTTTCAGAATTGTTTCTTGACATTTTTTAAGTGCCCCTGGAAAGTACTAACAACAGTCCTACTCGAAGCCCTCAAAGCACAGTCCCACTTCTTCACCTCTAGTGCACCATAAGGGCAATCCTGTCCACAGCAGCAGTTTTGTGAGCAGAGCACAAAGAAGAGCCTGCAGGCTACAACTCACAAACAAAGCAACAGTATGAGATTAAAGAAATAAAGAAAAGAAAGTTTACCTGGTTCAGGTCAAAGATATCGAACACTCGTTTAATGTATATATCTCCCTGTGGATCCAGCCCTTGCAGACCCAGGAGGTGCTTGAATTCATGCAGACTAAGTTGCCCAGATGGGCATTCTCTCATAAATTTGCTGTAATAATGGTGCATCTCTGGGATAGGGCCATCACCTGGTAATGATTCTTTGGCGCCCATGTTACTACGCAGAAAGTGTCTCTTTTTTCCTATTCACATTTATATCCCTGAGGTTCAGAGTCTTGCTCATGACCAGAACTCATACAAATACTGCATTTAAATGGCCACGGTAAACCTCTTACAGCGTAAGTTTCTATTTTTATTTAGTGACTATCTGTACTCATGTGAGATTACCTTTAATGCCCAGTTCTAAACCAGATGGGATTTCAGAACATGGCTAAAGTAGAAGTAGGGAGTCACGCTCAAATTATAGTTAATGAAAATCTAGACTCTCCCACTGCCTACAAACATGCGTATTAGAAAAAGAAAAATGAGGAGATCCTCAAAGTGCTTGACTTTGAATTGTATGCAAACCATTATCAACACGTAAAAGTCTAATCCTGGATTGACTGTAAGGAATAGCTACAATTTACGCTGTAAATAAGGAAGGAAAAGGTTGAGAGTACAAACAGACATGCCCGTTATTACATTCTCTCCATTGTAGGTGGATTAAGCCTTTCTAAAGACAGAGCCCTTTGGACTCCTCCTTGAGGCACTTCTTATCATGAACATGCTGTGTGGTATCTTGTATTTGCATGCAGTTGCACCCTGGTTCCTCTCTCTCACCATGAGTCCCCAGACCAAACACACAGTTTTGGTCAGCAGCCTCGTGACAGAACCTGAGTGGAAGAGGAATCTTTTACAGTAACTTCTTTAACAAGAATCAGCTTGGTCTGATAAGTGAATTAAATGCAAGTTTCCTTGCTGTTGGTCAGTGCTGTAGTCCTGCTTTTTATTTTACAGCTTTCAGGAGCTGAATTCCTTCTTCCTTTGTAAGGTCAGAGAAGGGGTTAGGTATCAGTAATACTTCTGTACTGATTAGCTTCTATACAAGGAGATGAGCGGCTCAGGAGCATTACTGTAGCATGGACAAATTTGGAACTATAAATACCGGTGTAAAACTACAGGATGTTGGAGATGTAGGAACAAGACACTCCCACTCACTTATCCTTTTCAATTATAATCACATGGTGGAGTAAAAAAGCACAGTCCTGTGAGGTGCTGAGTGCCTTGTGAAAAACAGCAACCTCCCTCCAGCCCAACTTAAGCCTGAGAGCAATTAATATCTTACAGGATCAAGTCAATTTTTGAGAAGGGCTCCCATGCTCTTAACAGGCTATGCTACAGCTCTCTCCACAGGACATCATTAGGTTTAACATCATATACTTCCAAACGTGGCACACGAGTAAGAAAGCTTGAACCAATCCTCAAGTGCCCATGAACTTTTGAAGATTAAATAGGAAGATACAGACATTACCCTCAGTTTAGCCAAAACTGGTTCAGTAGGCAAAGCACATACAGCAAACTGGGTGGTTGGTGTGTTGCATTTCCCTCAGAGACCACGTCTGAGCCCTAGAGCTGCTGTGTCATCCCAGTGACTGAGGGAGAGCAGGGACACATCTCGTGCAGACACCTCATCTGCAGGTGAGTGCCTGGTGGAGCAGTGGGGGCAAGGACAAGGGAGGTGAAAGGAAATAAGCAGACAAACCTTTGGTATGCACAGTCTGACAAAAATCCTGAATTTTCTTCTTCAGCCATCACGCCCTGCTCTTAAAGCAATGACCTGTCATTGTGTCAAACACCAAAGAAAGACAGGGCACCAAGAACATGCCTTAAGCAGGCTGCAAACCCTACATGATATGATCAGGTAAGAGCTGTCCATCAGTAACTCTCCCAGGGCTAGTCATCCTTCCTCTTTTATCTCTTTGACTGGGAAAATGACAGCTCTCTCGCATCTCTTCACATGACCTTGTGCAAACGCTGTCCACAGGATCCTACTCAGGCATAGGGAACTGGGGAGTTGCTCACATCTATTCATCCCTCTCCCCTCCCTCCTATTTTGTCCTCCTGAAAACCACACTACTGCTACTTGCTTCCAAATAGCAAGTCCTGGGGAAGCGTACCCATGGTGACTGAGGCACATGAGAGAGATCCTGCACTGACTTGAAGATTTTTGTCAGATTTCATACATTCTGGTAAAAAACTTACAGGAGAATGTTACTTTAAAATAATTCCAACTTTAATTCAGTACCTGTTTTCAGGGTCCCTTTAGTTTAATAACAATAACTAAAATACCTGCAAAAGACAGCCAAAAAGCCTGGGGAAAAAGTGGTCTGATTTATACTTCAGCCTCACAGCATCCCTCACTCCTAGTGGGGGACTGGAATACTATATAATAGCTGATATTACATCTGGCAAAAAAAAGGAAGATGAGCTTTACAGAGCATAAAAAAGGCTAAAATTTACAACCTGCTGCATAGTTTGACAGCACTTAAACTCACAGACAAAGCGTGTGCTGAGATAGTAGAAGTTCCACAGAAATCACCTGTTCCTGAAGCCGACGGCAACCGAACATTTCTGCTTTTACAAATAAAAGTAGAAAAATTCATAACAATGTAGAGCTGAACTGATGAAATTAATATAGCAAAGCCATTTCGAAGAACTCTGAAACGATGGGTATAGAGGCTGGTTTGTATATAGGTAGCCCAGTGAAGCAGTTCCAAATGAGCTATCTGTAGCAACCTGAGCTGATGCTGAAAGATGAACATAAAATTACAGTATCTATTGAGATCTACATTAGAGATGCCCAGAAGCTTTCTGGTGTCTGTACAATATTCTGGGAATTAAGAAAATACAAACAGGCAACAGTGGGACTATGTACTTGTACTGAAAATGACAGTCCTATAATAAAGAAGATTGCTGGTTCAAGGGCAGACTGTTGGTACACTGCAAGAACATGGGCACACAGAAAATGCACACTGCAAGTAAAGCAAAACCGTCTCTGTAGGGAAACATGAGAAAAAAATCGTTTTCATTAGTCCTACTCTGAAAATGGTATTAAATCTCATCCGTTTTGGAAGGGATGATGTCATCTAGGTTTCTTTAAAAGTGGAAAAAAAAGGAGGTAGTCTTTGGACAGAAATAGCAGTTGCTTTTTTTTTTTTCTTTTTTTTTTAAAAAAAAAACAACCAACCAACAGAACCACTGCTTCATAGCAGGGTGATCAGAAACTACCTCGATATAAAAAAATGGCAGAAAAGTAAAATAATAAAGATGACATTCTCTTTCTCTTGGGTATTATGAAAGCGGCAGTAACTCGGCTGTAGGCAGGAGATACTAAATCCCTGCGTTGTGAAACAAGGAGGTCACACATCTTTCCACTCTGATAGATTCAACTGAATGCTACCTGTTTGAAGTGTGAGACAAAAAAGACAACTGCTAGCACTTGAAGTGGCAAATGCCAAGTTTTAAATGCATGTGAATAAAAAGCTCATCTACACATTTTTTTTATCTAAAAGTTGTGTCATCTTTGCCAATTAACTTTTTATCTTTTCTTCTATATTTTTTAATTCACTCCGGCTCACTCTAGCCCCATTCCCTTTTTCCTTCCTCAGCAATTTCTATCTGCTATTTGCTCTGAAAAATGCCATTTCTCTCTCCTGTGTGACTCAACTTGTGCTTCTGGAATTTGCCCCGTCTCTCTCTTCTTCTATTCCCATTCTTCTCTGCAGTCCACTGCCATCAGATGTTGGGTCCTACTGGTGCTGAGGGTGTGCAGACGTCTGCCACCACTCATTTCAGCTGCAGAGCTACCTGGGCAGGACCACAGAAAGCATCATTGCAGGTGTTCCCACATCCCTGCCTAGCCAGCTGAGTTAAAAGCATAGTGTCCTTCTCCTTGTCCTGCCATCTCCACATCACTGCCAGCTCTCCACATGCACATGGCTACTTCTCATCTTCAGCCAGTTTTGAAGTGCATTTATGTTTCTTAAGGCAGATGCAACCTGCCTTCCAGCTCAAGCAGACCTGGCTGAGGTGTTTTCAGAGGGGCCACCTATGCTGCCCAAATGAAAGAGAGTCATCTTCACAAGTTACAAAATTGTAGAAAAAGATTATCCTCCAGGAAGAGCTGGAATGGCCTGTCCTGGTCAGAAAATCTACCCTGTGGAAGTTTGAAAGTCCTATCTTCTCTCTATAGCCCACCCTGCACTTCTCTAAGTATTTAAATGAGTGTTTAACTTTCAAATTCTGCTTTCCTCCTCCTGTATCTTCATCAGAACGGTAGCTTGCTTTTAAGAATTGTTTTCTTCTCCTTCATAAATCAGAAAGATTTTGCCTCAATAAGGCAAATTTCTAGGAGGACACAACCTCCAGTCTCTCTGCCTGAGAGGAGACGACTCACCAAATTCCCGCTAACTCAAGCATGGGGTGAGGAAATAGAAATTCTATCCTATGGCATTTTAACCACAGCATATACAGCAAAGCATATGGCAATATATGTGCAATCACTTATTGTTCTCTCATTGAAAACACTGATCAAGCACTGGCACAACTTTATTCACTAAGAATCACGTTCCTTGTATGCCTGCTATTATGTTTCTACAAGCAATTAACTCCTTGGGTTTGTGTATGGATTTAAAACAGAAACAGAAGGCAGTGACCATTTAAAAACATATCTATAGAAACTTATTATGTCTGAGTCTTTTTTGTACTACTGCTTCATTATTCCTGACGTGGAGATTATGAATGTGGCACAATGATACATGTCCTGGCGATGAGATAAGCAATTGTGCTTACCTTAGTTGCGCGCAGTCTAGCCTAGGCTTTTATTTGCCATTAAACTTACACTTACAGATGTGATTTTGTGGGTGTTGTTAGCCACACATGCTACAGTGCACCGGGATCTCTAAATAACCAGCAGACCATGCATAATGAAATAACAGGTCTTATACTTCTTGCAGAACCATTTGCAGTGCAGTTGTTTTCATTTTAATGCTTATGGGAAGTGCTCCGAGATACTGACTTTGTTTTCCATCTAGAGTTAAAGACGTAACACAATGGGCACCTGCTCATGAAGTTGTTATTTTCATAAGGGTTATGTTATTTTCATAATCTCCAAAGAGATGCATCCTTCTTTGTCAGGAGGATAAGTCAGGAATACTTTCTTTTTGTAGCTATTGCAAATTCACTGATTTTCCTGAACTCAGGAGTGGCAAGAGCTTGGGATGTGCCTGACCTTGAGGACATCAGGGAACTGCAAGTGGGACCAACAACCTCCGATTAAGTACAGAGAGGCAGTGGAATGACTGTTAAACTGTTACTTTCAAGTGATCTTATTAGAAATGAAGGGAAAAAGTCCTCTCATCCAGGGAAAATCTGAGAGGGCAATGAAATGTCGTGACTCCAACTGAGAGAAGTAAAAGAAGAAACCTCTGAACTTTTGCATGCTGATAATCTGGGGAGGAAGGGGGGGAATCCACTTAATTTTGAACATTTTTTAAATACTTGGTTTTCAACCATCTGTAGCTACCATTAGTTTAAATTTGTAAAAAGAAACTTAAGTTAATAAATTATTGTTTCAAAAGTCCCCAAAATCTTTCTGTTAAGGGTAATATCTCTGAATTATCCCCCACATCAATGACAGTTTGATGCCACAGGCTGCTTTCATGAAGGTTTTCAGCTTAGGCAACTTGGATTTTTCCAGTTAATAATATTACATATAGGTCCTTAAACAACTCTAAATCCCAGCTTCCTGTTTTTATCTGCCTACGCAGCACAGCTATTTGGAAGAACTTTGTATATTAAAGCATCCCTTTTTCTTCTATTTTTTTTTTTTTTTAAAAATAAAATCCACTGAGTTAAGCATTTCGGAAGAGGGAAAACTGAGCCAATAGAGAGCGACATTAGTAAACATTTAATTAAAAGGAGAGGCTGTCTTCCCTAATTAGGCACCGTTGTTTTGATGGGAGATGTTCTCATTCTTGTTGTCTGAAGTCTTTCCCAAACCGACCAGACGCTGAGCATCTTGCATCTCCTAGTGGCTCCGGTGAGCGAGGCAAGAGCTTGCTGCTTGCTAAAGAGCACGGCAACACTTCTGTCTAGTAATCCCTCTCCAACTGCTTTCCTGGATCAGTGGGAGAGGCAAACCCTGTGGAGAGACACCCCGAGGGGCTGCATCTTGTGGCTCCCATTTCCAGCCTCTTCTCCGTCTTACTGCAGTGGAGCAAACGACCACGTTTATTCCCATAAGCTGTTTCTGTCCGAGCTCTGTTTCTGATGGAAAATGAATCTCTTGCTAAGATTTCAACTGCCTTTCAACACTTTTTCTCTCCAGCTTGCATTTCAGTTCCACAAGGGTTTCAATTCACGTACGAAGAAGGGATGAAACACTATTTCCTCCTCCTGCTCTTTGAACATTTATTTCTGTCTCTTTATACATGTGCCTTAAGTTTGTTAATATGATTTTTTTGTTTGTTTGTTTGACATTTCACTTATTTCTTCCCCATCCTGGAAAGCTAGTACCTACCTTCAAGTCTATTCAAGTCTACCTTCCTTCCATTGCTCAGCTTTAAAAGTTGTTTTTTTAAGGGTTGGGTAGGAAAGTTAAACTATCTATATTACTCAGAATAAAAATGATGATAATAAAATCGATGGTAATAAAATAAAGAAAAAAGAAATTAAGTTTCTTATAACTGTCCAAAAATTCAGCTCAATAGATCTGTAGAGACTTTGTTTTGGAAATGGTGGGGAAAAATATTTTTTAAGAGGAGAGTGAAGACACAAATATTCACATGACCTTCCAGTAGTCAAAGGGGGGAACACGAGAGTTGTTAGGCTCTCATCCAGACCCACCTACCAGGAATCAAACTTGTTTAGCAGATTTTTGAAGAGCTCTTCGATTAAACAACCTAAATGTCATTGAAAAATGTGCAACAAATCCAGTTTTCTCAGTTTAAGTAATGCTGCACAGCTGTTCAAAATTAATGAGAAAACCTCCAATTCCTGGTTTACCTGACAGTTCTTGTTCAATATCACTAGGCCAAAGTCCTCTAATGTTCATACTAGCACGTATATTTCACGATTAAAATAGTTCAAGAAAATGTCTTACCTGCTTCATGTCAAAGATGTGAAACACCTGTTAAACATACTCATTTGCCTGAGGGTTCATATCACATAAACCCAGTATTGTCTTAAACTCATGGAGAGTAAGTTGCCCTGAGGGGCAATGGTTCATAAATTTCTGGTACCATTGACTGTTTCCTATTGCAGCAAAATCATCAGCTGATTCCCCGGCACCCATAGCACCATCTGCCCTTCCTCTCCATCCACGCCGCACTGTTTGCTGTTGCGCAGTGCTCCTGCGTTCCCTGGCTCACCTCCAGCTAGTATTCACCAACAAACCAGAAGCTGAAAAAGTACCCTAAACCTCTTAAAGATCCTCACAGATCTGGATTAGGCAAAAATAGAAAGTCCATCGCATCTCACTTTGTGACCTGCTCGAATGCACACAGGCTTGTCAATAGGTGGTCCCTCTGGCCAGAGCTATCTCAATACCTCAGTGTGTTCCCAGATGTGGCTTAACCCCAGCTGGCAACTAAGCATCACACAGCCACTCACTTTCTCCCCACCCGGTGGGATATGAGAGAGGAAATTAGAAGAGTAAAAGCAAGAAACCTCATGGGTTGAGATAAAGACAGTTCAATAGGTAAAGTAAAAGCCGCACACACAAGGAAAGTAAAAGAAGGAATTCTTTCTCCACTTCCCATCGGCAGACAGACGTTCAGCTGCCTCCAGAAAAGCAGGGCTCTATCACATGTAATGGGGAGTTGGGAAGGCAAACGCCATCGCTCCCAACGTGCCCCCTTCCTTCTTTTCCCCCAGCTTTAGATGCCGAGCACGATGGCATCTGGTCTGAGATATCCCTTTGGGTGGGCTGGGGTCAGTTGTCCCAGCTGTGTCCCCTCCCAACTTCTTGTGCACCCTCAGCCTCCTGGCTGGCGGGGCGGTGGGAGAAGCAGAAGAGGCCTTGACTCTGGAAGCACTGCTCAGCGGGCAGGAAAGCATCCCTGTGTTCCCATCACTCTCTTCAGCACAAATCCAAAACCTCGTCCCACAAAAGCCACTCTTGAGAAAACAAACTCTCTCCCTGTCCAAATCAGAACACCAGGGCTCAACCTGCTGCTGGAGGAGATTTCTTGAAGACAAAACATGAAATTTGTGCTCATTTTATGCAAGATCCTATATCAGGTTTGCAGCCTTGGTACTCTTGCTAAACTTACAATGCTTTGCACTAAAAATGCGCTGGCTAAGATGACTTTCCCAAATTGTGAAATGGTGTTGCTGTGCTTTGTTTGGAGGGCTTTGTGTTCATCCCCTTGAAAAACAGGGAGAATCATAAATCCTGCAAAATACTAATGATGTGTGTGATGACTCTGGTGTCTGCCAGTAAGTGTTCCTCCTGCTGAAGGAAGATAATATGTAAACAGACCACACAGTATCATAACATTAGCATTGAAAACAAATGTTCTGATAATATCTCAAAGGAAACATCAGGTTATTTAAACAGAAAAACTGGTGAAATTCACAGATTAGAACCTGAAGAAAGGATATAAATCAGAGCCAGTGAAATTCAGGAAGAGGACTTTTTCACTGAAGACAGACTCTTCATGACCCTCCAATTAAAAGTACATACTTCGAGTTTGACTTAACATCCCCTCTAAACCAAGCATGTAATAAATACTTTTCATATAATCTTAAGGTAAAAAGAACTAGGAACATGTCCTTATTCATATAATTCTGAACCAGTAAGAGCGTGGAGAGGCACTGAAAAGTAATCATATTGCTTCATTTGCATAATCCACTTAACACACGCGTTGTGTTCACACAGTCTCAGTGGTGGGTTTTCAGATAATACAGTGATAGAAATTTGAATATTTAAAGCACGGCACTTTCAGTATCATAGAAACTGGAAGCTGATAGAGGTACTTTCAGCAATTTTAGGTTCAGGGAGAAGCTTGAAGCAAACCAAATTCTGCTGTTTGCTTGAAATCTCACTTCTTAAATGCCAAATGCGTGCTACGAGAGATTAGATCCCAAATTATTTTCCTCATCCTGTAACATCAAAGATCTGGCAGTGATTTTTACCATCATGTCAGTAGATAAAATCTGATCCTCTAACAGAAGGAAAATAACATATATACTTCAGAAAAAAAGAAAAGAAAAGAAAAGAAAACTAGCCCTGCAATTTTCACCTTCAAAATTGCAGGGCTCAGGATGTTATGACACTTCAGAACCTTGATTTATTGTAGTTTATTTCAGAAAAAAAAATATCTGTTTATTCTGTTAAGAAAGAGTTAAATAGTTTCCACTGACCAAATCAAGTAGGTTGTTATTCCACTGAAGCATAAGGGAGGGCAGAGAGAGACTGTTCATCTAACCTGTGAAGAGCTGAGTCATCTTGAAATAAGATCCTTCAGCGCTGCTAAACGTGGAAAGGAATCTTGAGCTGGATATCCGTATTAAAACCAGAATCCAGAAGACAAATGCGTTTTGATTGTACTACACATAAGTCATGCTCTTGTTAGAGAAGTGTAGATATAGTTAGAATGATCAAGAACAGTATGAGGATACTGTTACTGAGAAAGCCGGTGCCAAGCCGTAAAAATCCCATATGTGTTACTCTTGGCAAACTGGTGTGCCGACAGCTCGTTCTTCCTCTCGTGTAAATTGGTTCCCTAAGCCAGCCTGAAGCCCCACAGAATGACTTCACAGGAAACATACGCTACAACAGATAAACGTACACATCATATCAAACTAAACAGACGTGGTGTGAAGCCCAAAGGGGAAGCTTATGAAACCCTAGCATGTGGCTTGAGAGGTCCTCAAAGAGTCCTTGAGAGGTTTTCAGAGACTCTCACAAGATTTTATTGAAGGCAGGAGGAAAGAAAACTGAGCTACAGTTTATCTAGAAGCTATATGTTGTACCTGAATCTTGTACTTATACTGTTGCCATTTCATTAAAAAAATACACTGTTGCTATTTCATCAAAAATAGATTATTTTTTCTATTCTTAAAAAGGAAAAAGTAAAACATTCAGGTAAAACATTCTAGGTTCATTTGATTCATTTCTCTAAGTGTTTAAGCCTTTCCAGCCACTAAATTGTACAAATAGATTAGACAAGGAGAAAAACTTGCCAGCCTTTGATCTGGGAGTAGATGCCACGTTCTTAATAATATTAAATAATATTATTTCCAGCTGCAAAAGGATACAGACTATACAATTTCAGGTGTATGACAATTCCAAATGTGCAATTCCAGTCCTGCCTTCTAAATAACTTTTCCTGGGTCTATTGCTGCAACCGCTCAATTAAGAAAATCTGCAATAAAATCTATGCCTCAGATTACAGTAGCTCATGGAGGATTGTTACAACATCTTGCAGAACTGGAAATGAATATCAGATCTTTAGCAGGAGCTAATTATTAAATAATGAAGTTGTAAGCCTAGCATAAGCAGTTTTTATAGTGGATTTTATGAAGCCCTAAAGGCCAAGTCGTTGTTTAATTTCGTTAAAATGGGGGAAGACTTCCAAACGGATAAAACATTGAAACATCTTTTTCTCTTTAACATGGAACATTAATTAAACAAGCTCTTCTGGGAACAGCAAAACAAAAGCCCAGATTTGTACAGATTCAGTCTTTTGTCCCCTAAATCTCCACACCCTGGTACCCCAGCTCCACCCTGTATCCTCAATAGGCAAAAGGAAACAAGTGGCTGATTATTTTGCCAGCCAGCTGTTGCTTTAAACAATGAATAAAAGCTGAATTCTGCATGAGTAGGGCATTCATTCTGGATGTTTCTCTGCTACCCAGTTGCCAATTTTTATGAAAACTTTAGTAATTAATTAGTTGAAATGCTTACTCTCTGAACTTTAATTGAAATATGCCAATTGATTATGGGGAAACAAGAGAAGGGGATCAGAGACTGATGGACAGGGCTATGTAACAGTTAAACTCCCATGTGTGTATAATCTGACAAGTTTAAGTCTTAGTATTCATTTGATAACTCGAGCAGGCTACTCCTTGGGTGCTAAGCTATTTGTACTGGGAGGGAGGCCCCGTAATTAGTAACTTGTAAAAAACCAACCAACCAAAAGACAACACCAACCCCCTCCCCCCCTCCCCAAAAAAAACCCAAACCCAACCCAAGACCCCAAAAAGCTCCCCACCTTTTTTGGTTTAAAGCTCTTTCCCTATTTAGACAGGTCTCAGGTTCACATAAGGCTTATCTTAATACAGAATGACTAGCTACTTTTGCAAAATATTTTTCTCCTTACAGAAAGGTGCTCTAAATAAACTAGATATGGAAAAGTATTCTTCACATGTATATAAAAAGGAAACGCCAGGATCTATATGCACATTCTCAATACTATAAGTAATATAAACAAGTGAAGAAAACTGTTCGTTTTAATTACACTCGGTATTACAAGGACTACAAATAGTAGAGACAGCTGAATGAAGTAAGGTGGTAAAGAACAACCGTACTATGAAAGTTTGTCTCTAATTTATTCTGCACCCTCTGCCTGTACTGGATGCACTATTTGCTGAGTACAACAGATATTTTCAAATATATAGATCAATACTAATAGTAGTGGCAAGTTCTCCTAGACATTTCTTGGCACAAAACTATTTGAAGGGTACTTTTTTCTTTCCTCTCCACACTCTCATCCCATGGCAAATACTCAGTTTCCCTATGCCTGTGGTTGGTCCTGCACTGGTATTGTATCATCTTGACAGAAGACTGATTTTCAAGAAGTGCTCATTTCATGTTCCAGTTTTCTGAGAAGTAACTAAAACAAGATACGGGCTTGATTTTCTGTAACATCCTCAAGTCAGTAGTTGCTTTAAAAGTATTTATCTAAAATAAATTTTGGAAAATTTTCCAAATATTTGTCAATAGCAGTGAGATGTCAAGGGCTTTTTGCAGTACACATCAAAGCTAAACTGAAAAAGCTCTTAGATGAGCTTGAACATTGTCCATGCGCGTTACTCAAGAAAGTCAGCACTGATGCAGCTTTACTGGGAAACATAATGCATCAATTTATTAATTGAAAAGAACATAGTAAGCTGACAATTTCTGCCAGTCAGATTTGATATTGATAGACTTTAAGTTTGCTCACCAACTGTAATTAGCACATTTATTGAGTTAGGTGATTCTACTTAGTCAAATTCCATTATATCTAACCATCTGGTAACGGACAGGGGGGAAGAAAAGAGCATGTGATGAGTCTGATTTTGTAGGAGCAGTACTTGAAGATTATATAAGAAAGAATTGCGTAACACCAAAAAAGCAAGCTGAATTGAGGGTTGGGGTATGTGTGGAAATAAGCGTAACAAGAAAACTGGGTGTAGCAAAGGTGCTGACTATGGAATTCTTAGTCTACTGGGCACCATACAAGAAATTGAAGGTTGGATGTAAAAACATACAAGGTACCTCATACTCTCAGCATTTTCTGAAACAAATGTAATTCATTTCATAACAAAGAACAGAAAAGGTCATTTATGGGAACTGAAACTGCCTGGAGTAGTTCTGACTACAATTTGGACTAGTTTTAACCTGCCACTTAAAGTCATTCATATAATGTAATAACACAGTTTTCAATACGTCTCTGAATTCATTGAGATCAATGGAATGGGGAGTGGGTACAGAACACTAATGCGGACTTTTTTTAAAAAAAAAAAAAGCTTTTTAACTATTGATGGGCCCATCTGTTTTATTAGCTGGAAGCAGACTTTGATTGCGTAGTATTGACAATTTGGCCTAAACCTTATTTCAGTTAAGGACAAACACTTTTGCAGAAATTACAGATGACTCTCCACTTCCCTTGTAGCATTTGATAGAAAGTGTTATTTTGGCTTAAGAGGAAAATAGCAATGCATGGTCTTCTGGATGGGTCTCATGACTAGAAGGAACCTGTATCAACACCGAGTTGGAAGAGCGTGAGACAGTAATGCAACTAACAGCTGCTGGATGCCTTCGGGGCGACCTAGGATGTTAAGCAGTAAAACTGGGATGATGGATCAAAACTAGACAGATGTGTCTTCGGAAAAGGGGGATTGACTAATACCAAACTAAGCCATAGAAGGTGCTCAGAATGAATCCAGAAATATTTTACTCACTGACAGAAGGAATCGTATTGTGCCTATGTTGCATATTCTTAAAGCATTAATACCTATTGACCCAGACAAACACTTACTGCTTTAAAAAAGATTTTTCAAGTAGAGTTACATAAATAAAACTTCCAATTATTAACACACACTGAAAACAACAATAAAAATCCGTGTTTGGAGGATGAGAAGATATTCAGCATGTATTAGAATAACTGTACAAATTTTCAAAACAGCAAAAGGTACTGGGAACAGCATTCAAAATTGTCTGCCTGCCACTCCTGTTTATTTGCCTGTAGTTTACTGTTGAATCACCTGTGAATCACTTCCATTACCTCTGAATAGTTGGCACTGCCAGCCCTCCAAGACACGTTGCTGAATGCATCAAATGATACAGCCATAAGCAAGCCAGCAAGTTCAGAATGAATTCTTACCTTATTCATGTCAAATGTGTGAAATACTTGTTCAACATAGCTGTTAGCTTCTGGCGTAAGTCCGTGTAGATCCAGGACGTGTTTAAATTCATGCAGACAAAGCTGTCCAGATGGACACTCCTTCATAAATTTTGTGTACCAATGATGAATTTCCATAGCATTAATGTCATCTGCTGATCCAGCAGCACCCATAGCATCAAACATACCAAGTAACCTTTTTCAGTATTTATTCATCCAAATGTTCATTCTTGCTTCCCAGCAACGATCATTCAAACACCAATTGTGCCTCTGAGAGCTACTTTAAACCTCTTACAGATCACTACCGATATAGACTAAGTAAATATAGCACCCTAGCAAGATTACCGGCGCCCAGGTTTAGTGCACCATGGTTTTATCAGCTGATTACAGTCTTTGTGCACAGTCAGTTTGCAGAGCCTCAGCAGGGCATGAGGACCAATTATGCTGATTCCCATCTTGCGTTGGCATCTGTGCTGCTAAAGCCATGTAAACTGGATGAATATTGAATAAGAAACATGCAGGGACTTTGAGAGCAGTTTCTAAACCTTAGTTTTAATAATTCACAAGGTTGTAACTAAATCTTCAGCCTTATTTCAATACTTGGATACCTTGGATACCACAGCAGTGCAGCTGCCTTGTAGCAAATGACTTTTCATTTTTCTTCTGTATCTATCATGGTCCAAATCTTACCTTATCAGCCAAAACTGCAGCATGATTTCACTTGGATAACCCAAAAAAACCCTGAAAGCAGCTATACGCTAAGCACAAAAAACCTTGGCCTTGTCTTTAGACAGTAGTTCTACAAGCATCTGAGTCTTGCATAAGCCAATGTTGTTCTAAAAACTGCTGCCTCACTGCCGCTGCTCATTCAATCCCATGCTTTCTGCTTTCCCTTCCCTCAGGCTGGCAGGAATGTTTGTGGTTGCACTTGGGAACAACCGTCTGAACAGATCCAGGCAAAAGCTTGCAATAAAATTAAATACTAATAAATATAGTTAGCTTTAGACAACTTTTTTTTTTTTTTTTCCAGTTTTGCATTGTCTGGTCTCACAAAACGTAGGGTTGTACAAAAGAGCAGATTAAGCAGGGATGCAAAAGGGTGACTAGCAGTAGAGGGGGTGCAGGATTATTTCTCTGGTGATTTAAATTGTTTGTGGAAACTTGTAGTGCAATATCATAATGTCTGGGCTGTACAGTGGTACATAGCAGTTTACAGTTTTACAGTATTTAAGCCTTACAGTATATACTATGGCACAGAGCAGTTAAAGACTAAACTGTTGAAATGTAAAAATACACTTGTTACACTTAAGCCTACTGTAAAGGTGGTGTCTCACCAATGGTACATTGGTGGTGTCTCTCAAGAGGGAAAAGCGAGCATTACTTGAGCAGCGTTTCTACTTCACCCTGGAGATCAGAATGCAGTCCAGCTGCCCCTGGAGCGCTGTACAGCTGCACGAGCTGAATTTTCCTCTGAGCCAAGGTTCAGGCTGATTCAGCTGCAAAAGCCATATCAACATCCACGAGAGACAAACTTAACCTCAAAACTGCAAAGAAACTGAATGGTACTGTCGGACATGTCGTGAAAACCAGCTTTCAGGTGACACAAGGGATGAGTGGTGGTGCATCTGTTGGGTGTGCACAGGGAGGGTGGTGTAAGAGAACCCAGGCAAGCTGCCCCTGCAGCGGAAGGTTTAGGGTAGGCTTTGTGTCACAGCATACAGGTTCACGTAGTCATCCAAAATACTTGAATACTTGAATCTAGTTGGAGATGTCCCTGTTCCTTGCAGGGGGGTTGGACTAGATGACCTTTGAAGGTCCCTTCCAGCCCTAACCATTCTATGATTCTATGATTGAATTCTTTAGGCAAAAAAAGAGCTGGGAGACACTAATCATGTAAAATTGGAATTACAAAATATTTATCAGAAATATGTACAAGCCTTCATTGCAAAGATAATGGCTGGAAGAATCTGGGCTATGACTACAGGCTTTCAGCACATATTTATAATGACATTGCATAAACCAGAGTCTGCAGCCCGTCAGGGCAATGCTGCTGAGGAGGAAGAGATGGGGTAAAAAAGCGCACCTGGATGCCTGGAGAACTTCAACATACACTGTAGTTATCATTGAAATGTGATTTTTCTAATCTTTAGTCTTTCCTTGCACCTCTTTCAACAGTCTTCCCAGAGCAACAATAGCTGTCTGCTAACATGCTGTCTGTTATAGGATCAAGGCCTTCAACACTGAGAAGCAGCAGAGATTACCTATACAAAATACCGAATAAAACCAAAATAAATCTTGAACATGTGAAGTGGTATTTGGAAATACTCCACTTCAAAGTATCAACAGCAGGCAAAGCATGCTGTACTTGTAATAACCAAGAACAGCAAGCAAAAGGAAGATTGCTTGAAGTAGCAATCTTCAGTCTTTTATCTTTGTTCATCGAATCTAAATTTTCAATAGCTATGAATTGGAAATGCTGATACAGAATTTTCTAAATGTATATCTACCAAAGTTCTTGTTCAAGAAGAAGAGGAAGTCTTTTAAAACTCAAATGTTACTCAGTCTTCCATTTTTTTCCCCAAAATAACAGCAATATTCAAAAGGAAAAAAAAAAATCAAATATTTCAACCATAGGTTTCAGAAACCATAAACTATTTTTTTTGTAAATACAGGAGTCTACAGTCAATTTTGTACAATTTTCTTTTTCAAATGCGCTTCTGAACAATGTGACAGCGTAAATGTAAGTATCAAAGACTAAGCCATCTCAGTCCATGAAAACATGCATATCTCTTTCATATGGCATGGAAGAATCTCCTAACTCTGTTGTGTTTGTCCTTACAGAAGACAAGGTTAAAATGCCACAGGAATCTATATTTTATTTAAGTAACTCTTCAAGATAATCATGAAGCTGTTCTAAATTATCTACTTCAGGAATCTGGAAAAAACTTAATTGTATACCGCAGCATTTGACAGAATAAGCATATGAACAAATACGAGATGTTTGTCAGCAAAGGTCATAATTAAAAAATAAATAAGAGAGAACAACCAGAAGACTTGAAGAAGCAGTGCAATAGCCCAGAATAAAATGGAAACATGGAAGCTGGAATTAAGTGCAAGTAGGAGAAGATATTGCTTTTAAAAGAGTTCTTATAGGCCACGTTCCTGTTAGGACAGCTTTACGGAGGGATTACAGTGATGAAGTACATGCAGATTAGAAAGGCCATGCTGGCAACACTGTTCTTTTTAGCAGTTTAATACTGTCCTCGCTTTCACTCTGAGGAAAACATACTTCTCTAGTTAAAGCACAGTTTTCTCTGGCTTACTGTATCTGCACATCCAGGTTAGTTATATTTCTTCACATGTATGACCCTACAAGCAAAATCCAGAAGGAGAATGATGGAGAATGCAGCAGTAGTGAAGAATGGGCATTGTAGGTCTGCAGGCAACGTAATATAAAAGGGAGGAAAAGCAGCTAGAAGAGGAAAAGAAACAGCAGAGAGACTGACAGGACTTTAGGAATGTAAGGCACTTCAAGAAAACATGGGGGAAAAAAAGAAAATTCTGGCATAAAAGAAGCATGAGGCCTGGAAAGAAGCAGCTGAACTTACACATCCGAGTGAAATCCAGAAGTTAATTCTAAAGACTTAAATCCAGCATCAAGAGTCGTACACAGAAACTCACTGCCCAAGTAGTGCCTGTATCGAATATATACCACGTGCTTAGTTTCCTCTGAACATGATTGGGAAAAAAAGCCAGGTCACCTGGCTCACAGCACCTCTCGGCGCTGTACCAGATGGCACCGGCACTTAGACCTTCACATGTAATGGAAGTGACTCAAGGCTACTGACACAGCTTATGAAATAAAGGCCCTTGAGGCTCTGATAAACTCTGTCTAGGACGTTTCAAGATTTCTAGGCATGATGCTATGAAATATAGGGGAAAACGTTAAGGAAGCACTTGAAACATAAAAAACGCAGAGAATGAGGACAACATCATCAGGACAGAGAAATCAACAGCTATTTGATGGAGAAGCTTCAAGGGACTAAACTCACCCCAGCTTTTTCCCCATAGTGAAATTCTCACTAAGTCTCTCTCAGTGTTATATATTAACACCATCAGGCTCTGCAATCCACAGGAATAAGATGCTAGGACTTCAAGGATGTAGGAAGAGAGTGCCATTTAGAATTTTTATCTGATCCCTTTGCTGCGGTGACAGGCAATGATCATAACTGTGGCCATAAAATCGCAGGTCACTGAACTGAAAAGTCTTATTTTCCTTTAATCTCACGACAGCCTTTCTGGAATTCTTTGAAATATTCCTGCAAAATAATTTGAGAAAGGATCACTCAGATTTCTTTAAAAAAGAAAAAAGAACGTTTGTGTAATTATACTGTGGAACTGATTACCAGAAGGTGGTACGGAGGCTAAAAGTAAATATGAGTTCAAAAAGCAATTAGACAATTTCACGGAGGAAAAGCACATTAAACCTGTTTATTGAACTTGTTATTTGATTGAGTGGCCACAGCTGCCAGAAGCAGAGAGGGTGACCGAGGAGTACTCGTTCCCTGGGCATATGCTCCTGGCTAGTGCTGGAGACAGAAAAGAGGACCAGAAGTACTTTTAACCTGACTAGTGAAGTATGGCTATTTTTATACACCAGACATGATCCAAAGAGAGTTTAATTGGCTTATCTTTATCCGGCTGGTGATCAGACTGAATTAATGAAGAGCAAACATTTTGGAAAAAATGATGCTATTTTGAAGGTCCTGTCTTAGATGGATGTTTGGGTACAATGGAGGCAAACCCAGTTTATTTGTAATTTGCACATTTACCGTAAAAGCATTGATGTAAATTATTTTTTCCATACAGTTTCTGCTTGCATCTTCCCATCATCTTTTCACACAGGCTTAGTGCTTCCTTATTAGGACCCTTTCTGTTTTAATTTGCCTGTAGGCTTCTCAGTGTGCCTGAGAAAATATGCAACTCAACACCAAGTAATAAACCTGTAAATTAGTGGCTTATTATTGTGTTATGTCCTATATCTGAATTCTTAAGTGACAAAAAAATACATATGCAGAAATCTGTCTGCTACCGAAGTCATGATGCATACAGGGACAAAAAAAGGTTCTACTGATATCAGCTAATAAGAGAATGAAAATCAGAAAGAGTTGTGACAGTCTACACTGGGGAGATGATTAGGTGGCAGTTAGCCTATGATTCTTTCTCTTCTATTGTTTTTATTATTATTATTATTATTATTATTAATTAATTTGCAGTGGCTCCCCTAAACCTTAATATATGCCTCTGAAAATTAGTTTTGTCAGTTGTTTCTAAATTGTTGGCAAGGTAACTTAAGTAATAGTCTAACGCTATGAAAGTCCTTTATGAAAGTATTGAGGTGACATCATTTTCTTTCTGGGACAACACAGACACTACTTTATCTTGAAAAAAAACTGCCAAAAGTCAACCATTCCCTCCCCCCTCCCTCCAAGAGGAAAAAGAGAGATAGGACAAATAAAAGTTATTCTTCCTTCAGAAAGATATTAAATATTATAAAATTCAGCAAAAGGTATTAATGAAACAATTTAACAATTAATATTTGTAAAGTGATTATACAAACTGAAGTTGAAGAACATACATAACATGCTTAGCACCACTAGCCTTGAAAAGAAATCTTCCACTTAATAAATAAATCATAATTTGATCTGACAGCCGTAATTGCACCTAATCTGTCAGTCCTTGCGGGGGTAGAGTCTAGGATTATCTAAGGAGCGAGATTAGTGCTATGTGAACGGGCACAGGAATTCACGGCACACAAAGCATCACACCATTCCCTCCGAGCACCTGCGCGCAGAGGGACTCGCTGGGAAATGGGAGCAGAGTCAGCTCCAGTGGACCAGGGCATGTCTCCCAGGCTGCAAATAATCCATAGGTGAACAACTATGCTATCTTTACACATCTATGCTTATAGATGGACATGCAGCTAACTGTAGAAGCCCAGGACAGGCTACATTTTTCTTCTTTTGTTCAATAAATAGAAAGACTTGTCAAATTAAATGTAATTTACCCTCTGCATGCACTTTAGTAATTTTGCCATCTTTCTCCTAAGGCTACTAAGTTTTCTTCGAACAGCTGTGTTTGCAACTCACAGCTTTGCTGCAGTTTCCTAGCATACTCTGCTTTGTAGATGCAGCAAGTGAGGGACGGAATTTTTTTTCTCTCTCTCTCTCTTTTTTTTTTTAATGGAACAAAACAGTCTTTCAAATCCAAAGAGACTGTTTTGGTTTATATCCTGGATAAAGGCAACCCAGCACTCCCTTGAAAATATATTTCTACTGAGAACTACTATAAATATTCATCTGCATGTAGAGAATCACTAGCTAATAACTCCTCGTGGTTAATAACCCATAACAGGGGACATGCAAACAGTGGCCTGTAAGGTACCTCCGTGGTTCGTATCTGGTCAACAGTAACCGATGCAGAGTGGACTCAAGTGATTGCAGTAACTTACTTTATAGCATATCCAAAAAAATGTTTTATCTAAACCTTTGCCAGCCTGTTGCCAGCCACAATGCCAGTTCTTTTCTCCCTCCTCTTTTTCTGTCAGAAGGACCTCAAATAGTTGAAAGCCAGATCTGTTAATAGGATAGGACAAAGAAAACAAAAAGGAAATGGCCATCTTTTTATCTTACCATCAGCATTTGGTATTACTTCCTGAGAGGCAACATACAAAAATAAAACCAGCATGGAATTTAATTTAAAAGAAAGATGTGGGAAAATCTTTCAACCTTTTATACTTTATATTCCTCAAGAGGAATTTCATCACCACTGTGCTATGCAGCGCTGGCTGTGCTGCAAAATTGTCTCACACCACCACAGCAATCTCAAAGATAGTTCCTGACTGCTGTAATTCTTAACACATTTTAAGATATGGAAAAATATCAGTAGGTATAACATTTACTTCAGTTTTTTTTTTTTTTCACTGACTATTGACAAAGAGTACTTCTCTATGTTTCAGTCTGAAAAACTGACAAAAATACATATTCTTCACTAAGAAGTTGCACTCTGTGAGTAGGAAGTTTGGTGCTTTTAGAAGAGGAATGCATGTGCTTAATCAGCACATACAATTAAAATAAAGGCACAGGAAATCTGGTAGAGTTTAGAAAGTAAAGATCACTGTTTCCAGACAATTTTGCTGATGTATTACAGATTTCTTTTTTTCATTTTTAAAGTATTTTCATCATCATGTAATAGATCATAATATCGGTATTCACTGTTAAGAGTAAACTACTTGAACTCTAAACTACGAAAAACTGAATTCACACTTGCAATAAAAATTTGGAAAGACCCAAAATTGATTTGGGTCCCAAAGCTGTTTGAAGGTTTAATTTCATGAAAAGAAAAGTGCTTTCTAGTTTAAGAAGTGAAGGTTACACATTTGATTTGTGAAACCAAGTAGGTTCCTCTCAGTCATTACACTTAGGTGGAAACAGAGACCTCAGCCAATCTTCCAATTACATGAGTTTGCATTTTAAGAAAGTCTGTAATCTATTTCAAACTTCTGTTCTGTTGAAAGAACCAATATCCATTGAGGTGGTAGAAAGTCTCAGAAAGTTATTAGAAGACAGGAAAAAAATTCTCGTGCCTTAAAAATCACATGTTCAACATGCAACAGCAAGCATGAAGATTTTACCAAATTCTTTTCTAGATCAGATACAAAAGGGAAAAAGCATTCTAAGTACTCCATGTTAATTTACTTTCTAAACCAGTCCTCATCCTTAAAAAACAAATCACAGTAAAATAGACGAACTACTTTTGACAGCAAGTGCTATTTGCATGAGCCTGGAAAACTGAGCTTTAACGGACTAATCTTGATTCTCTCACAATTCCTAAAAATCTCCGCACTGATCTGATTTGTCTAAGATACAAGATACACCTCCTAGAATGGTTCCTCTAAAACTTAAGATTTACTTAAAGATAGTGAACCTGGTTTTGCACTAATAAGTTTGAGACCAAATTTTCCAGACTGTTAGAAAATAATGTATTCATAAATCCAAAAAAATTTCACAAGAAAATGTTTAAGTGAACTAAATTATTTCTGTATTAATCCCTTGATAGACTTGACTGCCACAGTATTGTGTGACAATAACTGAAAGCTAAAGCTGAGCTCAGGTTTTCTGAATTAGGCTTAAACTTTTTGTCTATTCCACATAATTTAAGAATATTCTCTAGACTAATAAATGTACTTCTGTTAATAAATTCAAGAGTATAAGTAAAAGAATGCTCTTTTCTTTGGAAAGTAGCAGCATCCACAAAGAATAATTACACCTGTCTGGTAGCACATAATCTTGGAATAGAAATGAATTTATATAATACTTTTTACCTGGATGTAGCACAATTCTGACTTTAATTGTTCAGGAGGAATCTCTAGCTGCTCTTATTTAGAAGGAAAAATAATTAGTACTTACATTCAAGAAGTGAATATTATATGCGTATCTAAAAGGAGTCAAGAGAAGCTTGTTAATAAACCAACAGCTGAACAAAAGCAAATAGAGAAAGGAGGGAACACCAGTCAAGTTCAGGAGGGTATGAAAGCCCGAGAAGAGCAAACTAATTCTTTACCGTCAGCTGGTAAATGATATTTTCACAGCTGAGTTATCCTCCTATGCTTTATGGGTGACACTGGAGTATTTAAAAATAATAAGTCTGCAGTACTGGAGGAAAAAAAAAAAAGTCAGGACTACTGATTAACCTTCCCTCTGATAATAACATAGGTTTCAAATCCCTTGATTTAAAATGAAGCTCACCAGAAGAACCATAACTGACTGTTTAATTTTGTAGATGAATTCCTGAAAAAGTTTGAAAAACTGAAGTTTGTGGCTGCAACAAACCTCAGAGAACGTGAATGTGGACTTTGGGCAGCCAACTGGTGGCATCTTCCAGTAATACAAGCCCCCTGTAAACATGTACAGATAGTAAACTTTCCTGATACTGCAGGACAGCATAGGACAAAATATAAAAAGATCCCTGAAAACAAATCTCTATGCTTCTTGGGTCTTTGACGAGGAAGCAATTCCAACTCTGCATGAAAATGTCTGATCTTTGCCTTTCACCTGGAAGCTGTTCCGTTTCTAAACTGAATTAGCAATATGCAAAAGCCAGAGGAAAGCAGCTTATTAACAGGGGCAGAGTAAGCTGCAGCTTCATTCTTAACTCCTCTACCTCCTCCCCCTGAGCAACACAGGGGATGGGGAATGGAGGCTGTGGTAAGTCCGTAACAGCTCCTCTCTGCCTCTCCTTCCACCGCACTCTTTTCCCCTTCTCCAGGGTGGCTTCTTCCCATGGGCTGCAGTCCGTCAGGATAAACCCGCTTAGCGTAGGCTCTCCAAGGGCTGCAGCTCCTTCAGGGCATGTCCACCTGCTCCAGCATGGTCTCCTCCAGGGGCTGCAGGGCTGTTGGAGCCAGCTGTCTTCAGCACGGGGCAGCCCCCCAGCTGCTGGGCAGCCCCAGCTGCTCCTCACAGAAGCCACCCCTGCAGCCCCCCAGCTGCCAGCACATGGACGCCTGCACCCTGTGCATCACTTCAGCCAAAATTTCACTGCAGCTGAGGGTGGGGACGAACACTGGAGAACAGGAAAGGCCAATCACTTCGATTACAAAGCTAATTGGGAAGACTATATCAATGCTGCCTTGATACCAACTCTGTGACGTCTTCACATATCTACGTGTCAGTCGGTGTCACTGCGGTTTCCAGTGAAATAGGAACTCTGGCTGCTTCTGTATGTCAGAAGTACTTAAGAGAGCAGGACGTTCCACCTGCTCAGAAAGCATTTTTTTTTTTTTTTAATTATGCCAGTGTGGACCTTTTATAGTGGAAGAGATATATATATGTGCTTTATACATATATATATATAATTTATATATATTAGAGATATATACTCTAATTCTGAGCAAATACAATCAGGCAGCTGTAGGTTCCCATACTGTAAACATAGATGTAAAGATCCCCTATGGGCATGCAGGCAGGCTGCTCTCTGGATAGCTTACATCTGGCAAAAAACTACAGTAGAACTCCAAGTTCAATGACAATAAAGGCAAATACACATCAGTGATGAAGATTTCTAAAGCACCAAGGCCAAGAAAGTCACGTTCTGGTCACTCAGTCAGGGTATCTTTACTAAGAGCCATGGCTTGTAGTGAAGCTCTCCCTCTGTGCAGTGGAGGGAAACAAACTGTTTGCAGCAAATGAGACTACGCTTTTAAACACTGCAAGGCTTTAACTTCTTGTAGCTCAGTCAGAGCGTTTATGGAGAAAGATTAAAATCATACACACCAAGTGTGCTTACAAGAGTTCAGCGCATGCCATTCCAGTAGAAGAACTAGCAGAAAATTTACTTCGTCAACAGTTTCCAATTTAGTACACCATTAAGTAGCAGAAAACTTCTCAATTTTATGAAAATTAATTCCGTTTTTTCAACCAGCTGTATAAGATGACATTAAACCATCTGGCAGCCATAGTGTGTAATTTGCTGTGTTTAAAATTAAAGAACTGGACTGCAGGCCAACTATTTGTGCTATCCAATGTGTCTTCACTATGTGTCTGTGCTATCCAATGCCTTCAATGTATCTTCCACACAGTGCCAGCAGAAGAACAGAAAGCTTTTTTTATTTGAATTTTACAGCAATGATGGAAAAAGTCCACATTTTACAAAACACTTCCTTGTATTTCAGACAAGAAGCTGCAGCACAGAAAGAGTTGTCTCAGAGCTTCAATGAAACCGTGGTGGGGTCAGAAAAAGCACATGCAGATCTGACACCTGACTTAGTCACTTGGCATCTCAGGCATGAGGCTCCTTCCCACTCCACTCACTCTGTCCTTGCAAGAGGTGCAGAAGAGCTGCCTTCTGCTGCAGGAATGCAACAGCTTCCACTGAACAACGTACAGTGTATTTTCTCGTGTCACTGTGTGCGCAGTGGTTGTGAGTTTGGCAAGGAGAGTAAGAGTAGCAACACAGCAAGAGGATGAAGGAGGACCTTCTTTCAGGCAGAATATTCATGTTGCCTAATCTACATTGCCTAATAACCCTGCCTGAATTACTGAATGCCTTAAGATGGATGCAAATCAATCCTGGATGTCATTTCAATAAACAAAGTGCAACCCAAATCACAGACAGAGGCTTAACACACCTGGAAACTGTACTACCCTATACATGCACTTAGAGAGTGAGGGACGCCAGCTTCTTACAAGCTCAATTTTACCTGCAAAAAGTCTGACTGTAAAGGTTGACACTGGTGGCATTTCAGATGCCAGAACTTCTGGCCTTAAGTACTTTAGTCGTGCTTTTCCACAGAACAGCGTTGACATGCAGGGTTTAATACATTTCTCTTTATTGGCAGAAAGGTCATCTTAGAGAACCATTGGTACTTCTGGCAATTTTACTGGACATCTACTCAGTTTCAGGCACATAATAATGATAAGGCTGCTATATTGCACTTATAAATTTGAAGAGACTGTTTAATGCACAAACTAAAATCTGACAGTTCAACTGCAGGGTGCTCGTGCTCTTTTACAACTTTGATTCAGTAGATCGGAATCAAAGAATAACAATACAAAACACAGCAGTTTTTCCTCTGTCAAAGTTATTAAAAGATTTTTGAGTGATTTCAACATTTCTTCCAATTCAGGAGTTATTTTTCTCCTCTCAGGAAATGACTTGGAGCAATTATATTAACAATCTTAATGATATAGCTGACTACAGCAACTATATTCACTGAAAGAGAAATGTCATCATTTTGCTAACAAATATCTTTAAAGCTTCTTCACATCTCTACTATTTTACTTCACAAGTTGATAATCTTTAAATAAGAAGCCTGGTTAAGTTTTGTCTATTTATTCTTAGTTTCTACTTACATTTTTTTCTTTAGTTTAAGAAGAATCTACTAAACTATACTTTATCTAGTGGTTGTTTAAGGTAAAAGGGTCTTAGAGAGCAATAGCCTACTACGGGACTAGGGGCTCTTTATACGTGACCCAGAGCTTCTTAGTTTTAATGATCAATGTAGCAGGAGTATGGAAGATGTCCCTTATTCTGTCATTTGCTCAGTACATCTCTCCTTTTTGTTTCAGGAGATAAATTGTCTGAAAATATCAAAAACTCTTTTTGCGTCTGTCTTCAGAACCTGACATAACACTTTGCTTTTTACTACAGAACAGGCAGTCTCAGAGCCAAATCTGATAGTGAATCAGTTTGGTATTTTACTCCCTACGTGAAACACATAGTGCACGACAAGCCAAATTAAAAATGCAGTGAAAAGTGAGAGAGAGTTGCAAAGAGAGTTTAGATAGCACTGTTGCCACAGTGCTTCTAGTTTCAATTCTAAGCGCAATGTTTCAAAGTTATACTCTTGAACTCCCATTCCTCCTCCAAATCTAGTAGAAACACAGCATCTGCCAAAAATTCACGCAGTCAATTTGTGCAATTTCCTGATCACCTAGTTCAGCACTAAACTAAAGATTTCCTTCCTCATCCAAGGACAAACTACTTGCAGCTTCACTTTTAATTCAATTCACTGTCCAGAAGAAGGAACAGTCTTTCACTCCCTGAAAAACAGCCCTGAACACCCGCAGGGAGCATGGCTATTATTGGCTTCAGAAAGAGACATAAGAGGTAGTAAGAGATGAAAATCCTCGTTTCACCCTGCTAAATCCACCATTACACTATGGTGATGTGACAGGAAAAGAGCCAAATACCTGCCACTTTCATCCTGCTGAAGTGCTGAAACCAGGATTAGAGTTATGTAACACTGTAAAACGGGAATTCAGCTTGCAAAGGGAGGAATCTCTCAGTTCCCTTTGTTATAAAAATCGCTGCTCATGCAGCTGAATAGCATTGCCCCAACATGAACAAGCAACACAGAGGAGCCAAGTCTTCAAAACCAAGCATAGTGTTACAAGAGCACGCTCCAGGTGATCTAGGTGCACCTGAAAATTTCTGCTTAGAGTAAAACTGCAGGACACATGTCCTCGACTGGTGAAAGCTTGATCACATGTGTATTATGTCCTGGGTGTTTTGTACAGTGCTAAAATTTTGTTTGTATTTCTGCATAAGACTCTGAAGCACAGACTCAGATTTAATTCAAATCTGCCTGCACTCAAGATGAGCACAGTGGGATTGCTCAGGTATTTGCCATAGAAAAGCTTACTTTAAATGACAGGTTGGCACTTGCAGTGTCTTCCTTCACATGCACAGGGAAGATCCCATGAATGCTGCTACTGCATCAACTTCCCATCTAATGGTGCGGACTTCTTCAGTACACTAAATAAGCAGAGAACAGAACAAACTTAAAGAAAATCAGAGGTACCCTTCCTGTTGCCTTCTTAACAGTTAACATGTTAAAGCTGCCACACTAAGTGTCAAACTAAAACTTGAAATCAGGGAGACCACACCATCCTTATTTTTGAGTCAAGGTTGGGGAAGCAGGTGAAGCCTCCACTGGGCTGAGGGCACTGGCCCAAGGGCTCTGGACTGGGCAACGCTAGTTTTCTCCAACCTTGCAGCACAATCCTAAAGTCCACTTGATCCTGAAAACAGGGAGTAAGGGATGGCTGCCCCAGCCTCTTCAGCCAGAGAGCAGAAAAAGGGCATTTAGAGTTGTAAGAACAAAGTTAAAGCAAAGGGCTGACAGAAAAGCTTGCAAATAGTGTCAAGTAGGTCTGAGCCCTTCCAAATTATGGCGGCACTAATGCCTCTCAGGAAGCAAAAGGGCTGGAAGAGTTTGGAAGAAGTGGAGTGAAAGCAGCTCAGGTATTAAACGTCTGCTTTTGCTCTGGGAGCAAGAGTATACATCGCTTGGAAAAGCATGGTCTCCTTGACAGCCTGGCTGTGTAGGGTAGAGTGCAGTATGCAGATATGCACAGTGTAAGCCAGGAAAATATTTATTAAATCAACTGTTTTGCCAGCTGGAGTTCAATAATATCAGACAAGGATGAACAGAAGCCATCCTTCAATGTATTCTTTCATCTAACGGGAGACAGGTACTTTTATACTAGGAAGACAAGTGAATCAGAGTTGTAAATTTTACTAAAGAGCAAATAAGAAGTGGCTGGTGGAGTGAAACATTAGAACTTAATTAGCTTAAACATGCAAAATTTAAAAAGTATCAGGTGAATAGGTACTTTTCAAAGAAATAAGGAAGATGGAAAACAGACTAAATATTTTAAGAAACAGCTAGTGTTATGTATTTTGAATTTTTAAAAAATGTTGAATATTTTACATCAAAATATCCAGTATTTTAGCATTGACTAGCCAATATTCTGACTGTTGCCTTCTCCACAAAAATCAAATTACGTTGAAAAATCTGCTAAAAATACAGCTTTATTGAGTGGGCTTCCTTTCACTGACTTTTAAGAGAAGCATATGAGAACATTCAAAGCAACAATTCCCAGTTTTGATATATACTGTAAAATGCAGAAATTGATACTGCACACAGCAGCAGTCCAAGATACCACATAAAGATAAACGTTTGAGGTACTGCAGAAAAAATATTTGTCCAGATACTACCTTATTCTGATACAGCATGATTTTAATACCTGCAATAGTGTAACTGAAATGCCTTTTCCATTTATCTTACCTCTGCACGGCAACACTTTACATGCCTTTAAACTCATTCATCCAACAAAGCCAAGACAGTTGGCTGAATGCTACATTGCATTTAACCATCCTGACAAGACTAGGGTCAGGCATCCAACAACCTCAGCCTAGGGAGTCTTATTACAGCAAATTTATGAGAGCAGATGTTGCTCCAAGCCTTGCAAGACTACGTGTTGTGTTTGGCACACTGGAGCTAAGCAGCTACAGTGGTACATATATTTTCTCACAGCTGCGTAAAGTAGCAATTACATTGGTCTAACTACATGCTAAAAATGTACAACTGAAGCTAAGCTAGCATGATTAAGGGATCTGAAACCTTGGACACGTCCTTGACTTTAATATACTGGCTAAACAGCAGGGTCTTAGAAGAACTCCTTCTGTTTTTTGGCAGTTTAGGGAATAGCTGTTTAACCACTGCTTTTAAAGTCGCCTTTCTGAAAATAATTGAAGCTGTGTTTTCATCAAGAAAGTCAGATTTATTGTATTAACCCTATATTTACCAAATAAATTACCAGAAAATGAAGAATGACAAGAGTAAACAAGAATGCTATAGGTATAATTTACATCAAGAGGCATTTATTTACAGAAAAATGTCACATGTAAAATTATTATTAGTTTCTCAAAATTGACTGGAATTATGGTTTAAATCTTTAAAAGAGTAAGAAGATCATTTCAACGGGTATGGAAGCCAAAATTTCATACATAAGACTCAATTAAGATCAAGCTCAAATATAGGAAAAGCTTGATAGCAAAGAGAACAGCTTGTGTTACTTTGGTAAAAGGGGAGGCTGATGATCATCTGCTGCACCAAAAGATGGATCTTAATCTGTTTATGAGCAGAGTTATGCGGCATGGTTGAGTTCGGGATGAGGAGGAGGGAAATTGTCTTAGGAGGATACTCCTGGTCATGTAATCCTCAGTTAATACTAATACTCTATATTTTGTAAATTAAATATCATACTGAAGATGGTCCCAATTTACTGGTGTATCTGCTGACTGAAAAAAGCCTCCAGTCTGAAATGTTTTTGGAAATCAGGACATTTTTGGCAGTTGGTTCAGTGTATAAGATCAATGAAATAGGTTTAATGGTTATGCAGTCATCAAAAATAAAGCATAAATACAAGACATCAGACATAACTCTCTGGGAAAAATCTCATCACTGAAACCTGGGAGGATCATTAGCCCCAGTTTTTCACTCACTCTTTCATATAGAACAGTCTACGTTATTGTCATGGTTTAACCCAGCCAGCAACTAAACACCATGCAGCTGCTCTCTCACCCTCCCCCCAGCCCCAGGGAATGGGGAAGAGAACTAAAGGGCAACAGGGAAGGAGACTCATGGGTTGAGATAAGAACAATTTAATAATTGAAATAAAATAAAATTTAAATTAATAATAAGAAAAATTAATGTGATAATATGTAAAATGATAATAATATCTACAAACAAGTGATGCACAGTGACGACCACCTGTCCTGTCCCAGCAAGCGATCCCAAAAGAGAGAAGTCTTGAAACCACAATCCCAGAAGAGTGAGAGGTCCAAAAAGAGAGTAAGAGAAAGATAGGACATAAGAATCAAGACCCCAGGCTTCCTGGCCAATGCCTATCTATATACTGGGCATGATGTTACATGATATGGAATTGGCCAATGTGGACCTCAATCCCAAGTTTAAGCTCAAATCATAAGTTAGGAGCTGTGGGTCCTTTGTCCCTACCATGCTCCCTGCCAGCCTGCCGTGATCCTGTACATTAGCAAAAAATGGGAAGCTGAAAGGTCCTTCATGCCTCAGCACCAGCTATAAACATCAGTGCACTATCAACATTCTTCTCATAACAAATCTCATACTAAATTCAAAAAGCAGTATTCCAGCTCCTAAAAAGAAAACTAACTCTGTCTCAGCTGCAACCAGGACAGTTATACATCGCATTATGTTTTGTATCATTAGCTGCAGCTATTCCAAATAGCATGGTTACCCTTCTTGCCTGTCTGGTTTAAGCTACTTCCCTTTTCTTCCCCATCAAATAAATATATGTTTGTACCTCATAACATTTTCACTGCTCTCAAATAAATCTACAGACTTGGCCAAGAACATCAACTGAATTATTTGAAAATGGTATCTAAAGAATTTTTAAACATGACTACCTTTAGTTAGGATGTATATACTTATTATTTAAAAAATTTTAGCAATCATTTCTTTGAAAGAGCTTACACAGAAGAGTCATATTGCTCTGTATTGAGGGCAAGCAGAACAAGAGGCTCTTCAGGATGACTTTTCTTTTAGGTAAATAATCTATAACAGGCAGATGGCATTCAGATTGCTTAGTTGCAGTTCCACCTGACATACTAGCAAAATAAGGTTTTAGTCCTGTTATATAGAATCATAGAATCATAGAATCATAGAATGGTTAGGGTTGGAAGGGACCTTAAAGATCATCTAGTTCCAACCCCCCTGCCATGGGCAGGGAAACCCTCCACTACACCAGGTTGCCCAAAGCCTCATCCAACCTGGCCTTGAACACTTCCAGGGATGGGGCATCTACAACTTCTCTGGGCAACCTGTTCCAGTGCCTAACCACCCTCAATGTAAAAAATTTCTTCCTTATATCTAATCTAAATCTCCCCTCCTTCAGTTTAAATCCATTGCCCCTTGTCCTATCACTACACACCCTATAAATAGTTTTGTTAAAAATCACTCAAAAGCAATAAAATCTCACAATGCAAATTAAAGCTCAGAGCAGGAAATCTTTTCCCCCCTGTCATCAATAAAGCCTATTCTTAACTTTCCTTATGCCGAAGTAAGTCTTCAGTCTCATCTTGAAGCAAAGTTTATAAAACGTCACTTACAATAAAGTCACAATTTCTATGCGTTATCTACCTAACTTTTAATAAAAACATGAATATAGCTAACAAGAGTCAGATGCTCTTGGTTCATCAGGTGCAATTTAACTTTACCTTTGCTTTTATTTTTATCAGAAATAAGTCCACTGATGTTAATATGTTCAAAATGGCAGAGCCGAGCTATAAATATTTCCTTGCTAGTTGTTTCCTACTTCAATCCAATACATTTTCAGACGCCAGCTCATCATTATTATGAAACAGATTATGAAACTGTCTTCATCTCGAACCACAATTTTTTCTCACTTTTGCTTTTCCCATTCTCTCCTTCATCTCCTGGGGATGGAGGTGGATGGGGGTGTGAGCAAGTGGCTGGTTGCTGGCCACAATACAGAATAGAGAAGCATGTGTTCACATACAAAGCATTTTATTAGAGTTGGTGAAAAAGATTAAGCTTTTTGCAAGCTCTTTGACTGACTTAATTATCTTAACTATGTCTGTACCCTGACAGTGACTAAATAACATCATAAGCAGATATGCAGACCTTGGAGAGAAGTGGTTGAGCTGATGCTAGTGGAAGAACCCCATTAACAGCTGCTGTGAAAAGCTGAGTGAAAGAGCTCAAACCTCCCACCTCACAGCCACAGGCAGCAGCAGGTCAGCCTCTTCGCTCATTCTGCCCTGCTATGTGCAAAGTCCAAAAGGAAGAAGCAGAAGCAAGACTGGTTCTGCAGGGAAAGCGCTGAGCTTGATGCAGGCTACCAGAGACAGAAACAGCATCCCCTGTTTGGCCAGAGGTATAGATTGGTACTAGCCTACAATTTCCTGTCATTTATATATAGCACATAACTGCTTCAACTACCTTGGTTTATTGCCTACTGAAAAGTGAGTAATTTCACACTTGCTCTTGGATATTAGGTTTATTATACCAAGCTTTATCTTAGAGTGTACTTTGAGAACTGTTATAAATTTCAGAAGAATAGGGATTTGTAACGGAGCTAGTAGCAGGCCTTTATTATAGAGGTGATCGGAGTTACTGTCTGAGAATAGTAGAGGCTTTTTTACAGAGTAATTGGCATTGATTATCTTCCATCCATGTGCACTGTCACTTATCAGTACAGATGCCCTGGAAAGACGGTTTTATGAAGTGTCCGTGTAAAGTACTGTAACTTTCTTTGTGGTAAAAGCAAGCTGATCATCAACTATGATCAAATCAGACTAGCCACAAAAATTAATCACAGGTCTAGCTGTCCCATATAGAAGTCACGGAAAGTCAAGAATTATTAGCTCACAAAAGGAGATAGGCAAGCTTCTAGCTTAAAGGAAAAAAACCACACCCAAACTGCCCCAGAATTAAAGATGATGTAAGAAAAGAAAACAAAGCTAAGTGCTCTGGTTTATCTCTTGTGGCCGCAGTAAGTTCTCAAGACAGTTTAGACAGGCCTTAGCTACGCCATTTCTCTGAATGTTGTCATAGCTAACAACAAAAAGGCCCAACAGATGATTAAAGAGATGAGGAAAGGAAGCGACATCATGCTTTCCAAGGAAAGACAGGATCAAGACAGATGTAACTTACTCTAGTTCTTACCATCAGATTCCTACAAATAGAAAGTAATACTGGAGCTATTATTGTCACCATTGAGGCATGATGAGAAGTGTTAAAAATAATGAACTACCTATCTGAACACATAAAAATGAGGTAAGGCATGGCATAATGCATGAAGAGCAGACATTTCACCTAGCTCTGAAACACGCATAATATGTGTTCTGCAAACTATTCATCAAACTTAACTTAACATTATTCCATCTGAGAGATTAAATGGCTGATCTTCAGTGCGTGTAAAATTGCCAGAGATCCAGCAACTTAAGACGACCCAGGCCAGTTTTCACAAACAAAGAGCCTGAGCCTAGTAGTAATGAAAATTACTATCTTCTTTTATTCTGCCAAAATGCCAGAGTTTGCATGGTTTGAAACACAAAAATGAGAGAAAGACTGTGAGCAGATAGCTAAGCAAAGAAAGTGGGGTTAAGATGAAAAAAAGCAAATTGAAAACTACCAGCTTTAGGGTACCAGAAGCTACTAAAGGAACACAAGACAATTAAATCTTATGTTAATTTTCTAGCACAGAACAGCATATTCAAAAAGCAATCAAAGGTACATAGTTTAGTGATCAGCTGACCTAATTGTTCACCAACAATATGAGACTAGATTGTCAGCTGTGATCATGTAGTCGTGGCTTAGGCAAGTCATAGTGTAAGATAAATGTACATATGTTTTAAAGAAATTGAGACAGTGGTATAAGGGCTAAAAGAAACTCACAAGGAATCAGAAAAGATAAGCATTGTAGTGGGTAGCATACCTGGAAAGAATTATGCAGTAATTTTGCAAAATTAATGTTTCAAGCATAACCACTTGTAAGGAGTTTATAGCTGTTCATCATTTACAGGACAAACAGAATAGTATCTAAGCAGGAATTAGAAACAGATTAGGATCAAATGATACAGACTGGGTAGAAGTTGTATCATGGCAAATTCTTGATCAATAAAATAAAAATTTCAGTATAACACAAAAAAGCGCCCTCACAAGATATAATTGACTTGGCAGCATTAAGTATTGTGTATGGACTCAACTTTTGTTTGCACATCAGCAGCACAGATCCTCGATTACACAGAAGAAACTGCTAGCAGGCAATTTCATTTGTAACATGACTTGGAAAGACCTGTAAACTCAAGCTAGATGATACTAACTTATATTACAGTTCTATCACACATCCTGCCTCTTAAAAATGACCTTATTTGCATATAGACAGGTATTTATTTTCAGGAAAAACATGGAACACACTAGAAGTGAAAGCAACACAACTGTGGTTTATCTTGACCATAAAGACTGCAACCCAAACAGCTTCCTGTGATATCACCTCAAAATAGATGAATTCCAATGTCTGATAACAAATGACACACACCTTTAGTGCCTTGCTCAGTGCCAGATTTCATATCCCTTATGAGAAACAGTTGTGCGCTATAAGCACTCCAAACTTTACTGACATTTAGTTTAATGGAAAGAAACTATTTTGCTTTCAATCAGCTCAGGAATATTCTGCTCTCAAATTGACTGTTAATTCCTAATGCAAGCCTGCTATCCATCCACACTGCTATTACAGAAACCGCTCCTTCATTTGAAAGTCTCTGTCTTTCTCCACCAAAGGTGTCACAAATTGGTGCAGATTTCTTTTGTTCAATGAAAAATGGCATTAGGAATTTCTTTTACACTTTTTGTACTCTAAAAGGCCCATTCTGTGCTGCAGTGAAGTGCTACAACCAATTAATGAAAATAACCTACTAATATCTTCTAAGCTTGGCCTGACTTATCTTCTGCTTATGCTTTACCCTCTTGACCCTGGCGCGTTCAATTCACACTATTTTCAGGAAATTACTTTTCTATGTTTCTTTATAATTTTGCAAATTAACTTTTAGCTATCATATTTCTATTTCTCAAAGTTAATACATAATACATGTCTTCACCTATTATATCAGTGGGTTTTCTTTATTTTTTCTTTCTTTCAGAGAGGGAGAGGGAAAGATAAATCTACTATTTAGAGGGTTTGATACTATTCTAGGTTGATTATAGTATTAATTGAACTTGTCTAGCAGGTTTGTATGTTAATTTTCACTGCATCATCAGCATTATGTTTTCAAGAACAAGCCAGCACTTTAAGACAGATAATCCACAAGTAATTAAGGCAAATGATATCCCGAGCCAGAGATTTAGAGTGCTCAGTCACAGTGTTAAGAGTATTACTGGCTTTAAGACATTGAAAGTCCATCCATGCTAGACCTCATCCATGTCACTTTTCCTGCCACAGCAAGGTCTTTTATCATGGTTTACAAGAAACTTGATAAATTCATATTTATACACAAGTGCTTTCAATCCTCAATGATAGTACAATATTGTAAGACACCAGTTCTAAACATGGTTTGTTTTTTTTTTTTTTTTAAGCAGCAGCAGGTTTAGGATCACCCCTTTGTTTAATTTTGATATGATTTATTCTCATACAACAGCTTTGGTGCTTCAAAGAAATTCCTCATACAGATAATTTCTGGATCACTGTCTTTCACATCAATTGTGACAACATCCAGGGTTCACAGAACAGGTGTTTTCCCTTAGATTGGGAAGGGATACCTGAAAAATTAAATATCTAGGGCCAAATTTTCAAGAAAGTGACACAATTTTCTTGTGCACATCCTGCTTGCAGTTTTTGTAGAAAAATGTGAGTGAAACTGGATGCTTTTACCTTTCTCTGATTGACTCATAGAAAAAAAATAGGTTTTCAATTAACAGCTTATTGGCTGACAACCCTTTGTCTTGCTGATAGCACTTAGCTAAATGACAGGTTAATCTTCCAAAGACTGAGATCTGACACGCTTCTTTTTCAGGAAATCAGAAACAAACAAAATACTCATCAGTTCACACATGGCCACATAATTCCTCACCACTGCTTGCTGCAGATATGACCAGGAATTATTTTATCAGGTTAAACCAATATTTCATGTAATCTTTAGCAGGAGTCAATAACAGGGAAAAGCAAATAAACCAGGATGCAAACATTCAATACACTCATACTCCACAAACTTGCAGTGAAAGGAGGAAGAATGGGCTACCAGGGGACAAATTTTTTCCCCCGACCTTTTTGAGTGATCAATGTACATCCTGAAGCATGAAGACTGACAGCACCAATGAGTTTTTATCCCAGCCAGTTTAACTACAAGCATTACTCATGATATGCCTTATAATTTAGACTATATTAACATACAACTTTATTTACTGCTCTCTGACATTCTATTTCTTCCAGCACAGTGCAGAAATGTTGGGCAAGTTGAATTATAGGAGCTATAACACCACAATGTTGTTTTCTCAACTGTATATACATTAACATTCTGATCCCTTTCTTTTGGGAATGAAATCTGTAGTGCTAGAGGCCTGGTCTCTATGAAAGGCAAAGCCATTCATTTAGTTCATTCCTCCCTGCCACCCCACCTTAGTCTTTGCAGATGTATACGGGGATGGAATTTTCAGCCATCTGAAATAAAAGTAGTTCTGTCTTTTTGACGCTTGAGGGAATGTGAGAACAATCTGATCCAAGAAAAGTTACTTTTTTGTTCTGAATAAAAAAAACGTAGCAAAGTACTGAGAGCTAACTGCCTGAAAAATGGCTTGGGAGCTATTCTAATGAAAAAACATAAATATAAACAAACCTTCACAGGAGCAATGTAATTAGTCCTCTTGTCAAAGGCATGACCTGCAATATCGCAGTGTAAGAGGCTATTGCCAAATTCAAGAAGCATTAATCATGAGTCGATCCAGTCACTGTAGTAAAATTACCAACATAGAAGATGAGCTTCATCATCATTCATGAGCTAAAAGATGAGTGGAAATATTTGTGGTTCGGCAAGCGAACGTCCTTTTCCAAAGCACTTGCTAACTATACTTATACTGTATATACCAAACACGTGCTCCTTGAAGCCAGTATTTCACACAGCTAGTGTTAAGGACATTGAAAAACATCGTCTTGGTCTGAACTGCTGCACTGGTTTCAAAATGAAGGTGTTAAAACTTGTAATTAGTCTCTGTAATTACAAGGAAACTTTTCACTGAGAAATGAGACACGGTAAAATTTAATCAGCATATTTACAATTCTAAAAAACCCACGCAGGGTAAAGGTCTTAGGAGAGTAACTTTTCAATTGGCACACCAACTTCTGTAGGCTTGAGAGAAAAATGTTAAAGGTTCCCTGAATCACCACCGTGAAAAAATCACCAGCAAGAGCCAGCCATACATTTGTGTTCTGGTGTGCAGTAGATGTGAGTCAAACAAATGGAGAGATACATGAAAATAGGTGTGTAGCAACAGCAGAAGGAGTGCATACCTATTGCTGGCAGACTTGGAGATTGTTCCAGGGAAGCTAGTACCCATTGTAATGCTAAGTGATGCTATCATTTATGCATTAAAACCTAGCCAAATCAGCTTAACATGAAATGTGTTAATTCTTCCTGTACCATCAAATGCCACTTAGGGTGTACATAACTTTCTGTAGCTGCCTTGCACCTTAGGCCTCATTTTTTGAGCCTTCCCTGTCTGGTATTTAAGAGAATATTTTTTTTTACCATGTCCCCTCTTCCACATGCTTCTGGCTGTCAAATGACAAGGGGAAAATTTCTGTTTCAGTGACACTGTGGCCTGTGCACACAAATGAGAAAAGTCTTTGATTCCTTCCTTATTTAAAAACCTCCTCAAACCTGAAGTTAGGTTTCTGATGTGATTATTTATCAGTTGGAAAGGGAAACACAAAATCATTTACTATATACACTCCAACAGCATTTTAAGGCCAGGTTTTGTTGGGCAAGAACTCTTTTAAAAATATCAAGAACAATTCCTTTCTCAAACATCTTATTCCGTAACATGTCTAAAGTAAGCAAGATCCAGTACATGATGTCCCCTCACATCAGCCTCTGCTATATAAGAAACCTCTTTTTGAGGTATGTCTTCCCTTAATCTCTTTGTATTTAGTCTGCAGAGCTTTAATGAAGAAACTGGTTGCTACCATGCTGGCACATCAGCTAGTCAATAGAGACTCCACAGACAACCATGTAAAGCCACAATTCATACAAATGGCAGCATAGGAGGGAGCTGAGGCTGCTGCGTGGACACTTGAGTGATTCTCATCTACACACACGCTCCCTACTGGACATATGTGTTGACCTTCACACAAAAGTAACAGGGCTGGCAAAGAAAAGATAAATATTTTACTTCAGATTGGGTCTGGTGAATCATTTTTGATGGTATTTGCACAATCTTTAATGTTTCTGAAAGTACATTTGAAATTGCTTGGTTACAAAATACACACTCTGCAAACGCAGAGCTAACATAAGGAGGGAAATGAGGGATTGCAACACTGCCCCTGAGGAGCACGAAGATGCTCCCCATGGTTCGAAAAGGAAAGAGAGTACATCTGCTGTTGACATGATCTAGTTTTCTTTGGGGATGGAAGTCTCTGTCCTGAAGTACAGCACCTTTTAGAGCCTGCTTTTTGCATGTGACCTTTTTTCCTACATCATCTAGGCACAGAAACGGCAGAACTGATCCCTCATGGAAAAGTAGCTTTGGTGCACTCTTTTTTGACCATTCACTCATTGCTTAGAGAAAGGAAGATGCCAGCTGTATTACAACCTGCCCTTCTCCTGCTTTGGTTAGTCCATTTAAGAATTGTCCATGTTTGATTTTACAGTGTAACTCATGAATAAGTGTAAAGTTTGACCTTTTCTAGTTCCCTGCTAACACTCCATGGGTTTCCAATCAGGTAGACTGTCTCTGTAAGATGAAACGTGACTTTTTCCTAGGGGCAAGTTTCTGTTTTGCATGATGTAAAGCCAGAAGTTGACTGTGTGCATGGACTATTTTCGTTCTTACTCTGGTGCTGTTTCATGTTTGTCAGAAAGCACGAAACCAAATAATGAAATAGATTTGTACCTGCAGCTCTGCTGCCTCCAGAAAAAAGAACTGTTTGTGGTCCTCATAACAAGGCCTCTAGGAAAAAGGTGCATGAAATTTAGGCACTTAATTATATATGCCTGTCACTAAATGGTAAAGGCTCGCTGAATGACTGTTCAAAAGGTTAGCAACTGACATTTTAAGTTAATGCTCAGATTCAGTATGCCCCCTGATGTGGCGGAACAAAGAAACAACTACAGAAACAAGCTGCAAATCCCCTTTCGAAATGACTTCTAACTACCCTTACCAGCCTGTGGAAAAGAAAGGTCACTTCAGCTATGGACACCTGCTCCTTCGGAGATGATGCATCCTGGGCATGTTCAAGAGACATCATATCAGCTCCCCCCACTGTCATGCAGGACAACCATACAGACTTGAGGCATATAATTTCTACTACTTGTTGACAATCAGCATAACATTAATGGGTATTACCAAACACCTGAACTCTGTATTTTCTGTTTCTAGGAAACTCAAGAAATGAGAATATGAAATGACCCTTCATTTTTTACTTTATAAAGGTTTTGAGGTTAGGTGTTAAGTAGACTCTTCAGAAGACTTCAAGATGAGCAGAATGCAAATTTATTTTTTTAAAAAAATATTCAAAATGGGAATAGTAATATGTTTTAATATGATCAGTTTGCATAATAAATTATCATAGACAAAATTAGTTCAGCATCTAAATTATAGGTCACCTTGTGATTCTTTAAGAGCTATACATTTTCAATACATATAAAACATGTTATGTGTAGATATTATTTACATAATATTCAAGGAAATTATTTACATAATATTCAAGGAATGCGGGCTTTATAAGAGTGGTCACTCAGTATAAAATTATGTTTAGACCTTCCTGATGGAATAAATGGATGTATCAATTTCATAAATGTAAGGCCGAAATACTACACGTAAGTTTGTGACCTGGTTCAGCCCAAGGGCCCACCTCACCACCTATTCTGTTCCCAGAAGTGCTATATGAAAATGCTGAGTGAGAATAGGATTAGGCAAGCCACATGTAATATTTCTGTAATAGCTTTCAGCTAGTTTTAGATGAATTTTTTCACATGAAATTTTCATACATTTTCTATAAATAGCTGAAGTATGTTTATGCATGAAAACAAATACAAATTTTCAGAAATATGTAAGCATTTATACTTCCTGGAAAAAGTGTTACTGTCACTTAATGTTTAACAATGACTATTCTTTCTTTCTTTTTTTTTTTTTTTTTTAAAAAAAAGAATAAAGGTTTGTACTGCATTTTGAAAAGTATGTATTATGCATCCCTTTTCTGCATTGTGCTATCACACACACTTTAGGACTTCCTTTATTACTCTTTGATAGGTGACAAGTTCAAGAAGCATCCAAAAAGAGCTTAACCCTCTTCACCTGAAAATCCTGAAAAGATTCTGTAGTTTGAGTGAAAATTTTGAAAAAACAGACTCTGGTGATAGTAATGATGCTTTACTTGAAAAGACTGCAATATAAAGAAGTGGTATAAAGCTGCCACAATAAAATGCATGCATTTTTCAAAATTCTGTAGGATCCATGCATAACTGAAATGTTATTCCATATTCATTTGGACAGTGGAAAAACATTTATCTTACCTGCAAGAGTCCTTTGACGGTATTACCACTAAGATAAAGGCAAATTCAGAGGATGTAGTTATATTTAGATTTTTCAAAAGCATTTGGCAAGGGATTTCAATCAAAGAAACAGAAGGTACAATAGAATATGGGATAAAAAAGCTCTCTGAAGAACAAAAAGAAAAGCTGCATAGCTGGAAGCTTTTCAGTTTGGCAGAGATGACTCCAATGCCTACACTATTTCTGCCCTCTGCAGGGGCAGTTCTAGGAGCTAGTTAGATTGCCCACAGATGAAAAGCCAAGAGTCTAGATAGATGAGATACATTATAAGAAACAAATAGTCCATAAGGCAGTAACACAAGTGTATTAAATTAAATTTCAGAGTAAAATTTCAGCATTTCTATGATAGCTGGTGCATGGTGACTTACGAAATCTTCGCCCCATTTATGAACACTAAGTGAATGAATATATTCTATATCTTCTCAACTCTTAACTTTACTAAATCCTTGTCTCATATTCCTTTTGTGAGAACAAACAACTTAGCATAAATGAAGCAGGATTTGAACTGCAAGCATTAAGCTAAATAGAACACAGAGGTTATGCTTTCAGGCAATTAAATACCAAGATAAAGAAGATTTACAGAAGATAAACAAGCATAACCAATACTGGAATAGAAAATCTTCAGAAAACAGAACTAGATGAAGACAAGAGTAATCTGAGTGGTTAACTTGCTAAGAAGCAACATTCCCAGAAGAAATTTTAAGAAAATTGTAGCAAGAACAGAAGAGGCTTGTGTTTGGCAAACTAAAGGAGAAATGCTAAATAACGAAGAACTTGTAACTTAATTTAGTGGTAATATTTGATCCATTTATCAACTATGTAGGGAAACATAATTTGTTCTAGAAAGAAAGACATATGAAAAGAAAATGTGATGTTTGATATTAAGGAACTTGTTTGTAAATCTCTAGAGAACAAAGGAAAGCAAATCAAAAATACTAGATAAGCTGAAGGAAAAAAAAAATAAGAGTATTACCAACCTTGCAAAGAACATCACAAGAAGTGGTATTGATGTGCTTTCCTGTAGTTGAAGTGATTCCAGTTTTGCTAATAAGAACAGATGAAAAAAAATCCACACAGCTACTGACCATCCTTCTGTGACCATGCTTCTGTCTGATGGCTTTTGCAAGACTTGAGATGTGTGTAAGCATCTGATTCTTATATAAACTGTCGTCAGAAATCCTTAATAAACCAAACAGATATTGCCCAGAGTGCAGTGGTGGAAACCCCAAACTAAACTAACTTCCCTGGAATGTAATGACTTGAATGGAAAATCCAATGAAGCAACAGATAAACAGATGTCACTACAGAGGTTCCAAGTACATTGGCTGTGAGACTGAGGACAGGGAAGAAGGGAGATTTTGAAGAATCAGGATCAGCCAAAGATGCAATTAACAGCAAGATAGAGAGGAGAGTCCATGATGTAGAAGAAAAGCCTGATGTTCTGCAGTGATATAGAATGGAGTGAGTGGAGTTGGGAAAGAAAATGAGTGTGAGAAGACATCAAACCATATCCTGCAGAACACCTGCAAACAGTGAGAGAGCCAAGGCAGGATGGCGCACTGTTTAATTCCCACTTCATCAAAGATCTGGAAAGAAAGCAAACCTTGTAGAAATCCTGTGCAAAATTCAACTACCGCATGGCCAAAGAGGTAAAGGACAATGGAGCTCCAGCAACGGAATAGGGCTCTTGAAAAAAGAGTGCTTACCACTCTGGAAACTCTTAGGTGGAAGAGGCTCCACTTTCAGAAGGAAACTCCAAAGATGGCCTTGTGTCCCAGAGCATGCTGGGACGCCAGAGACCCATACTCATGGAGGTGTAGCCCTGTACAGCTGAAGAGCAGGTGGTCCCATGGCACGAACCCAAACACCGCAGAGTGCTCCAGCTGCTGGGGATGGGGCGGAAGGGTCGGCAGGCTGCGATGCTGCACAGCCTGTGAGTGAGCAGTGCAGTGGCCATATGAGATCCGATTTTATGGAAATTACAGAAATCAGCTGAATATACACTTGTGGTGACATAATGGCAAAAAAAACCCATGAAACAATTTCCTGTCCTTTTATCACTACGCAGCAAAGGGTTGGAATTACAACACGCGAGGCACTATGTCTTCATCTCTGATCATTAATAATAACTCTATCAAGCCCTTTCTTGGAAAACAGTAGAATAATTTGATAAAGATCATGATGTGACAGGAAGATGGAAGGAGGTAGTCTAAAAATGAACATGCTAAGTAATTTTTAGAACTATGCTACTACTGTAAATCTAGTTGATAAGGAAAATTTCAATTAAGACAGTAATTAGACATTAAATATATTTAGGGAAAGTCTTATGATTTCTTTTTCCTTCAAGACAAGACAGAATTGGAAATCAGGATGAAAAGAATGATATTATGTATCACGAAGTGCTAACTTGACCAAACAGTAATTTTCTGTTCCTTAAATATGGCAGAAACAAGCAGATGTCCTTGTTCACACTATTAGAAGTTTGTTTATGAGAACAAGCACTTTGTCATCTGAAGAAGCGCTATAGCATACAGTTTTGTGATGCAAATTCCTGCGAGCAGCAGATGTTTATTTACCCCCTGACCCTTGATCTAATGCAACAATTCTTGATGCAGGATTTCTCCTTGGAAACCAAATGCTGGCATAGGCTCAAGATCCCAAAAGCCTTCACTTGCATTTACACTCCTTCTGAAAACTGTTTCCGTGGACTAAGGAAGGTAATTGCTTAAGAGCTGTTAGCAAACAACTTGCCTGTAAACTACTGGTATATCCTATTCCTAACAACCTACAATTTCCTAAACGTATTACTACTTCAGAGGAAACACCGATTTCTATATTCCAGGTATAGGAGAAGGAAGGCCTACATCTTTCAAACTGATCGCTCTCTTTTTCATTCCCAGTAAACCTGATGTTTAGCAAAAAATATTAAATTATTTCAGGTGTTACTAGCTTCTACACTGCATTTGGATAAGAGGTTACAGCAGCTGATTCCACAATCCTAATACTTGTCTGAAAAACTCTGAGTCAAGGGAAACTTGAAAAAACACTCATACCTTAAATGCAGCATGATTCTTTTAATGCTTTTACAGTCAGAATATTTTATTTCAAAAATAGACCAATTTAGATATTTTTGATGGTTTGGGTTTTTTATGATTTTTTATAAAGCAGATTAAAACAATCAATCTTTAACGAGGCAATGGTAACCCTATAGCTGCCGCAGGACAAGTACCATGTAGCCCACAATCCCTTTAACCATGCTAGTTTTTTATCTATTCTTCCTAGGAGGTAGGGAGGGAAGGGGAAACAAACAAACCCAAAACCGCTCAGTATTTAGTTCTCAAATCCAGACTGAGTACAGCAGAACTTTTTAAAGAGAAACCACAGATGACTCGAAAGCTGGATAATCTTCAAGTAACAGCTCACCTGGGACTGCAGATTTCCAGTTGTTTTTGATGTCTCTCAATTGACTCTCTAAGGTGATTCTTTTTGTCGTTTGACAAATGTAGTAGTTTCTTCAAAGTGCTCAGATGAACAGAGGGTAAAGCACCCTGGTCTATCACACTTACAGTATAGGACCAATCAATACATGAGAAAGAAGCAGCAAGAGAGGAACATTATGTGCCATCATCTTGCATTGCCTGGTAAGAAGTTATCTTTAATGATTTAAAGTACAGCACTGTTCTCATACAGAGTTGTTCTCCAGAGTGACTATAAGAAAGGCTTTGTTTTATACAATAGATCCTCCTCTCTGTATCATTCCTGTTAACATCAAATGACAAAACAGACATTTCTAATTTTAGCTGTTAGCTCTAGGAAGCATACACTGCTCAGAGAAAGGCACTGGGTGTACATTAGCCTTGCTTACTAAATCTGCAAAAAAGGTTAGTTCTTAATTGCACTGAAGGCAGGTAAAAGCCACTTTCTTGTAAAGACTATGTTAAAATCATACAGCCCGAGCAGAGCACTAATGTGAAGAGTCTGACTGAGCATCACAAGGACAACAGCTTTTCCTTGTCACTTAATTTCTTTTAGTAGAGCAAAGAGAAGCACGGTTTCATTTGAAATTTCTTTTACGTTACTTTTCAGAGTAGAACTGCACCTGGCATGCAGGTGTCCAACATGGTTTTGTATCCTCTGCTCAAAGAAAAGGGCCTCCAACTCTCTCCACGGACGTGAAATCGGGATGTCCGTCTCCACTGCTTCCCATGCAGAACAGTTTTTTGTTAAGATCCATTGCTGCCTGGCTCTCAGTCACATATTTGTTTGTTCTCACCAAGATGAGGCCCTGGGAGGTGAAACGATGAACATGACAGAACGAGTGAGGTGACTCAAAAGCTAAGTTCACTATTAGGCTAGGTCCAATAGGAGCCTACCCTCAATGCTTGGTGTGTGTTTGCAGAGACAGAACAAAGCCATCCACTATTATTAGATCATGAGAGTGAATTTATCCTAGGGAACTAGCTGTCAGCTGTAGCTTGCAAGAAAATGCGAAATATTTTATTCTCTATAGCTACATATATACCTATATAACGATATACTTACACAATAACAGAACAAATGACGAATGCAAAAGGTCATTCAATGTTTGCTTTCTAGGTATATTTTTACCGGCTGTGATTTATTACCGTAGCAACACCGGAGGTATCTAATGGAGGAACAAGTACATTGAAAGAACTAGACTGATGAATTGAAAGGTTACTTTCCTATCAAACCCTAGGGATTTTTGCAAGTCTTTAGACCCTCTACTTTCTACACCAGAGAAAAATGTTTGAACTCTCCACATAAGACACATATCTGTGGGGAACCCAGAGAGAGAGCAAATCAAAGCAATTACCAAATTATGGTAAATGTGGGACCTGATGTCTAACCCTGCGCCATGTTTTCTCATTTCTTGTGGATACTATGCTTAACTGCATTCTTCATGCCCAATCATTTCTTGGTGTTTGCATTAATTTAATGCGTTAAGAGAAATTTAGGCAAATAGCTGTCATTAAAAACAGAAACAAGCCTTCAAAGTAACCCATCACAGAGGAACCTGCTTTCATATTCCCTAAACTACCTCCAGATCCCAGAATGAGTAACATTCAGGGTAGATGAAGTGCCATGACTTGAAGCGTGAGAGATGATGGCTCATCCACAGTAGGAATGACTGAAACCTACTGTCAGCCTTCTCATTAAAAAGTCAGGATCTGGGACCATAAATCCTACAAGGAGAGAAAATATGGTACTGTAGAAATGACATGACGTATGAAAAAGTAGCCAAAGTAGTTTCAAAATGTTTCCAAGAGTAATATCCCTAACTGGAACCACATTACTAAGGAAGACATCTTACATCATTTCATAGCTGGCATAGTGTAGCCCTGTAGCAGAGCAGATACTGCATTCCCAATGCTAGCAGCAGTGCCGAGTTTGCAAGGCCTTGGGACACCAGCTTGTCAAGCTTTCTTTGTCTGAGCTCCTCTTGACTTGCCTGCAACATCCCAACTTAGCTGTAATAGCATTTTTTCTAATGACAAGGTGGTTATGCCTAATTTGGTTTATTTTTGCTTATATCTGTATGGTATAACCATAGTTTTATGTAGATATTCTCTGTAGAAGATATGGTATGTCAGGAGAGGCATTGAAAAGCAGGGACACAGAATGTGGTCTAGAGAAGTGCAAGCATGGGATGATAAGAGAGGCAGCACAGGGTGACACTGGAGGCTATAGTGCTATAAAAAATTCACTGATGGTCAGTTGAAGAGATGCAGACTCAGAGCTGAGCAAAACCACATTTAGAGGCGCAAAGAGAACGAAGAACAAGCATCCAACTTGCATGAAATGTACCATATACAAGAAATTCGGTTGTGCCATAAGCAAGCAAGGTGTACGGCATGTTATCAAACACGTGTTACTTCAAGAGGCTCCTAAGATGAGGAAGGAGAAATCAACACTATCATGTTCCTCATGGCTAAGGATTTGAGCTGCATGATCCTCTCTTCTTTCTGAAACCTTCAATGCTAGGACTCCAAGGGGCATTCAAAGGCTGAGTATAATATCAGGAAAAGTAGCAGAGACTAGGAAGTATGTGTATGACAACTCTACGTTATTATACTTTTTCTGTATAGTACTTTTTTTTTTTTTTTGTCCTATAACAACTTCATCTAGGGCAATAAATATTATTTAATTAGACTGTTAGGATTTCAATTGGACTTAAAATGAATTCTTGGCTTTACATATAGTATCTGTTTCTTTTTTGCCCATAAGAAGAACTTGAGGTTAATGCTCTACTTACAGAGGCCGATTCATGCCAGGATTTTACATAATTAAGGCGTTTTATTCAGAACAATCATCATCTACTTCCTTCACCCATCCAAATTTGAAAACAAACCAAAAAGGCTTAACTATGGGATTTTTCTTTCCTGGTACAGTTTCTGTAAGTTCACTGATTATCTAGCGGTAGTTTGCATATTGACACTCTTTTAGTTCCTACTTGGTCAAAACTGAGTTAATTTGCTCTTTTGTAGAGCCTGCTGTGTGACTTAAGCAGTAATAAAGTGGGCAGAATATTTTCTAAATGTTAGCAATCATTATGCTTCCTCTGTGACAGAAGTCACTACTTTTCTGACTATCAGTCCAACATCTTAAAGATACTTATGAAATGACTAACCAGTAAAACTGCTGTCAAAATGTCGTATTGTGGGCAAGACAAATAATGGAATACTATGTGTTACATTCACATTGCTGGCTTTCCTTTCCACTCCACTGAATTCCAACACTTTCAGTAAGCAGTCATAGAAATACACAAAGAATTGTGCTATTTTTGGTGGAAGCAGCTCTAGACGGCTTCAGATCTAGCTGCCTTTTTGTTCCACTGGTTTTGCAACAGAAGTTGATCACTCACATTTGAATTGAAGTGCCCTGTGAAAGTCAGACAGACATTAAATTTTAGGGCTTGCATGCTGCTTTGAAGTTGAGCAGCATGAGTTTCTGATGATCTAAGGCAAATTTTGGTGAGCCCTGTTCATTCAATATTTGTCAATAGTTTTCTCTGTCATGGTGGAGATTTTTTTGGCACTAATCCAGGTTGAGCAGTAAGTGCTGTTGCTCATGCAAGTGAAATATTCAGTTCTGCTGTAATGATTTTGCAGTCTTCAGGGTATGAAAATATATGTACCTAATGGGTAAAGAAAATAATTTGGTATTTTTGACTCTACATTGCAGCAGAGGAGCATATCTCAGATAGAGAAATTTAAAATTTCACACACCATCTGTGTCTCTTTCCTTTTTAACTCTAAAGGCAATTTAAATGTCATGTTCTTCGCTCTTACTGTTATTACAGTAGTCTCCTTTGTGAAAACAGACAACTTAATCAAGAAAATACTGTATTTCAGAGACACTGAGGGGAAGAAAAAACCTATTATGGGAGCTTTTCCATGAAGATACCTCTTATTAAACTTTTGACTTGGAACATCTGTCTCCTAAGTTCTTCAGAATGACTTGTGCTGTACTTGCTTAACTGCATTATGATAAACTGAGACATGGGATTACTTTCCTATTAGAAAGTCGGAAGATCAAGCTGACCATCTGTAAAATAAATGTTGAGCTGGAAGCTGTGACGAAAAATATTGAGAAGTAGACCTGAATTAAACTGACAAGATCTCTTTTCAGAGTGTACTGCTTATATGAAGAGTGCAATGAAACCAACTATTAAAGTCTGCTAACTCCAGATTTGTTCTTTTCCATCTGTAAAGCCTAAAGTTATAGTCTTGCATGCCCCTGGTACACAAGGAAGCAAGAGTGAGCCAACTTTAATGGGAGCATGCTGCTTTTTAATAAGACTGGTAAAAAAGAGTTTAGAAGTTAATTCAAAATAATGGTTAAGCTACAGACACGGATTTAAAATTTTGCCTCTATCCTTATTTTCTTGAAGTAATGAGGCCTGGTATACTACAATGCTCCAAACTGCTGCCATCTCTCTGGTGTGTCTTTGGAAATGACCAAACAAAAACAGACGAAAATGAAATCAGCACATCAGCCCTTACAAAATGTTGACACGTTCTTTAGGTAAAGATGAAAAATGAAGCAAGAGAGCATTAAGAAATAAAACATAGCCTATGTAGAAAGAAGAAAATAAGAGTGTGGCAGTATATTTTCAGGGTGCTGGAAAGAGCTGAAGCCAGGTGTTTTATTTTTATGACTTTTTTGGGTATTACCTTGCTAAATCCTAACTCTGTTTCCCTTTATATAGTTCCAATTATATTGGCTCACCACATTGAGCAATAACAGGGACTTCTGCTGCCTGGCCTCATTTATAATGAGTTGCCTCCGAAGGTTTCACAGAACATTTGTCATCTACAAACTAAACATGTTCCAGAATGAAGCCACCCTATTTGGCCTTTAAAAAAAAAAATACAGCCAGTTATCCTGTGCCAAAGCAACATGTTTGACTAGTTTGCAGAGTTTGCAGTTGAAGAACGTACATCAGGGAAGGAAATTTTATCTATATCAAGAAGCTCACACAGACAGGAAGGTAACTGGAGCAGGGAGCTGCCAGGACACAGGCATGAGTGACATTCTACTTGCCCTGAAAAAGAGCTTTCTTCCAGTGGCCACAAAAGCATCAGGGCTGTCTCTTTTCAATTAACCACCTACCTGATGTAAGGGTTGCAGTAAGATTGATTACCTCACTTTTGCTAAGTCCTCTGAAAAGCCTCGAAGGCACAGGAAGCACCTCTTCATCATTAAACTCCACTAGGTATGTTGCGAACTGCCTCATACCTGTAATTTGGAGACATGTTTTAAGTGCTTAGCGTGTAAATGGAAATGGAGATATGTGGTTAGTAGAGCACTCTGCAGAAATACGTTGTTGTTTACCTATCAATGGCTTTTTGACATCTCACCTGTTCAGCAGAAACAGCTGTCTTCAGATACTTTTCAAAATGAAAGACGTTCCCACCTGTCAAAAAACACCACAAAATACAGCTGTAGCAAAAGACGACACTTTAGCATCTATTTGTAAAATATGCTCCCTAAAAAGACTTCAGTGTCATGGGAGATTTCAAACTACATTTTAACTAAATAACTTTGCCTGAAGCTGAATATATTCCAATCTCCTACTATGAAAAACAGTGACAGACCAGGCAAGGTTTCTGAATGCAGATGTGTTTAAATTCCAAAACACTTTACTGATGGATTCAAAAGACAATTTTAAGGAGTGCTTGTCAATTTTGTAGCTATGTCTATATCAAAGCAAATAATAATGGGGTCCTTAGATTATGTAGATGCTTTGTATATTTAATTTTAGGGCCTAAATTCTACAGATTCTAACTCCAAATGCTTACAAACCTACCCACTGATGTTTAGGTTTGAAAAATAAATTGAGAATCTCAAGGCCACAGGAAACCAGGGAAGCTGGCTTGTCATTCCTTTGTTCACGCTCTGAGCAATACTCCCATAGAGGTAGAAGTATATGGATATAAAAAATCAGAATAAAAGAAACCAGAATCCAAAGAAATCCACATAGAGTAACCAAAAATAAAAAGCACATTTCGAACAAGTAAGAGAAAGACCTCTTTGGGTTGTTCTGTTAGTTTTTTTTCCCCAAAATTTGTTAAAACATCTTTTGTCACATATGATCTTCCTTGAACAAAAAAAATAAAAGGAAAAGAAAAAAGAAAGCAATGTTCACATTCCACATCTATTTCCATGAGATTCTTAATTCATTTGTCAAGTTACCCATAAAGTTTTACTCCTCAAGATTTTTTAATTTTTTATATATAAAAAACGGAAACAACGCCAGAATGCCATAAGTATGTAAAAACAAGCCTATAGCATCTTCTGATTCTGGCAACTGTTGTCACAGTTTGCATTTCTGTATATTCTGTATTTTCCTATCATAGTGTCTTTGTCATAGCTTTGTTCCATCAGCCCAGCATTTGTAGCAGAAAGCTCAGTGAAAGGTTGCTTGCTTTTGGTAGCGTGAACCCTGAACTAACTGAGCTGTTCTCCAACCTCTTTTTCCGAATGCCAAAGCTGGGTCATCCAATTCCAGCTCCTGGAATTGCTGCAGACAGTAACAGATGCTTACACAAAGCTCTAACCTGGAGGATGTGACAGATACTTGCAGCATGAGATTGATATAACAGGCTTTTTTCTTGGTATGCTGCTACCAGGAATGCAGGATAAGTACGGTTTGTATGACAAGTAAGGCTAATTATGAAAAAGCCCCAAATGGTCTTTCATCTCCTTTCTTTTCCAAATCAAGTATCAAAGTTCTTGGCAGTATGCACTAGTGAATTTTATAACCCATCTCATCCCAGTCAGTTCTAGGTAACCACTGTTTACATCATGTAGGGAGCATGCAGCAGCTCCCGTATTTCTTTCACCGCAAACAAAGTTAAGGGCTGTGAGAGGGGGGAGGTGGGGAAAAAAACATCATGAAAATATGAGAGTCATGGGGAAGAACTTGAATGAAACTAACTGGCAGCAGGTAGACAAAAATACTAAAGAAGGTACGTTACGCAAGGAGATAAGCTGGGATACTCCCACAGACTGTCTTGGATGCTTAAGCTTGCAAGAGTTCAAAGGCAGTTGAACAAATTCATGAAAGCAAGCTGCCTCAAAGGCCACTCAACACAAACATGCTGCCTCTAGTCAAGAGCAACCCAAGCCTTAAATCACAGAAGGCTAGGAGAATGGTCTGGAGAACCTGTCCTGTAGACCTACTCTGTTCTGGTACTCTTCCCTAAGCATCCCTTCTTGGCCACTCGTGTGGCCAGTTAGCATGTCTGCAGGGGATAATCCAAGCATAAACATGCACGCCACCTCACACCAGAAACATTTGCAAAAGGAACGTGTTGCCCTGCTTGTGCTGAATACATGAAAAATGAGAGCTCCAGGAAAAGGAGAGCAGGGAGCACAGAAAACCAGTCCACGCTGCGGAATACTGCAGGAATGGTAAATGAGCAAACTTTAAATGAACTGCATGCTGAAGCCACAAATCATGGTCTAAAGGTGTCAATACTGTCGTCACATTCCAGCGTTCTGAGGCGACGAAAAATAACAACATGGGCAAAGACTGCAGTATTTTTTTAAAGAGATGGCAAGACACAGAGAAGTAAGCCACAATGGAGAAACGACTTGGGGCTGGCTAAAACAGAACTAAAACCGTTGCGTATAATGGCTGAACTGTCAAAAAATACAGAGGGGAATAAATGTCCAGAAAACATTTCTCATCCTCTCATTGTGCACAACACAATTTGTCTCAGAGGAATGGAAAGACAATTTTGCTTTGATGAAACACGTGGAGGACACAGTACGTGAAGAGTTAATAAAAGTATATGACACATAGAGGTGTAACTCATTTTCTTGCTGTAGGTCTGAAGCTTACTGAGAGCTGCTGAAAGAGCTGTCCTGGTCTCTGCTGAATGGACTTGAGGACTAAATGCCCAGTTATCTGGATGTCATGATTCAGGCAGCCCTGTACAGTTTGTGTTCAGCACAAAAAAACGCACAACTGCAGAGAGGCATAACGAGGTGAAGACAGGCAGGAAAGGTTAAGGACAACACATCCTGTGTGACGGCTTCCTCTGGCATTGCCAGCCTTACTCCTTGTGACTGCAGAACTGGCAGTTCATTGCCCTGATCCAGTCCCCCTCCTCTTAAAACATCCTCAGGTGGTGCCTCTCACACCTGAGCAGGTTAACGATGGGCCTCAGAGCATCTTTAGAAGCAGGGACTTTTGCTTAATTTTACGCTTTGCCAGAGCCAAATTGCCTTTGAGGTGATCCATGCGAGTCAGAAACTATCACTAGTTTTCTAAATCCCATGAGCATCAAGCAAACAAGCCGTAGTACTGCACCCATAGGTACTGGTGGCCTAAAAGGATGAGCAGCACCTTGTTCTCTCTGCTCCACGTTACTACTCCCAATATCACGACGTGTCCTCGGTGCAGGTGTCTGGTCTCTCACATACAGTTCAGAGCTATGGAGAAGTCACCAGAGGATGGTGTCCACATGCTGCATGTGAATGCAGGCTTCATAGCGGTCCCAAAGACCTGGGTTCACCGACTGAGAAATGGTTCACTTATGTCTAATCGCTGGTAAATTAAATGCCACAGCAAAAAGAAAGGCCAATGGAATGAGAAAGAGAAGGAAAGTTGCATAAAATACTACCAGAAATCAAACCTACAGCTCCCTTTCTGCAGGAGATTAACTGCCTGCTTCAGTTCATGCTTGGACGACTCCCCATTTTCAAAAATGAGTGAAAAAGTAACCAAGTGCCCCACTTTCACTTTTATGAGTAGCTATTCATACCCTGGAGCTCTGAAAGTATTTTATTCCTTCTGTCCTTCCTCCCCAGCTAGTGTTGAGGCCAAGGCAATAACAATTGTCTTTTTCCTTCCAGAGTAAAAGTAACAGATGAATCTGGCCAAGAGGAGAAAGGCAGTTAGCCAGAGATATAGACTGGGGCTGTGTTTAGCAGGCGGAATCAGAAATATGGAGACTTAAGCCTATCAATATATTTCCAGAGACCTGTGTAATAATAACAATTGAAAGCTTTTATAGCTACGCAAATCTGTCAAACACCACTTCAGTGATATTTCAGGAGGGAATTGGGCAAAATGCTTTTTACAGAGAGTTAGGGGAGTTCTGTCACACCTGATCTATTTGATACCACTTTTAAGCACTGCAACAGCACCTCTGTGCCCAAGGTAGAAAAGGGAGTGCTATCAGGCAAACCTAAGCTGAAGTACAAAAGACAGCAACTCTTCTGAGGCAGCCAAAAACCCCTCCTGAAAAGCATACTTTTCATGGTAGAGTAGGAAATTAGAATTGGCAAAAAGCAGAGCTGGGTCATGCAAGAGGCTCAAGCTATGAAAAAGAATCTCTGAAATAGAAGAAAGTTCCTTTTTCAAAGTGACAAATTCATGTTTATATGGAAAAAAATCACCACCTTCAAAACAGAACCTAATTATTCCAGCCACCAGCATAGAACCGAGGACTTGAAGACCCTAAAACAAAACAGAGTAGCATGTTTTATTTATAAGAAAACCTTGCTAAGATTGTTTATTACTTTCACTCCTGAGTTGTTATGAGAAAGCTCAGGTTTTACTCACACTGCATATATTTGTAATACAGATGGAATTAAGCCATTCTACAAAAAACAGATTACAGTTTTTAAAACATTGCTTTAACTTGGACACACCAAGGGTCTCACTTAATTTGCATGCATACATAGGCATATTTCAAAACTTAAAATTTATTTAAAATTTACATATCTTTATATTTGCCTTTCCTTTTTTTCTGCCCTTCCTAGTGGAACAGAAATGGCTTGAGTTCACCACTACTGAAGCATCGCGGGGGGCAGGGGGCTTCCTTTCTCTCCTCCTGGTCTTCACCTTCCTCTCCTTGTGAGGATACAAATGGGCTGCCCTTTAGGATGACTCAGCTTCAATATCACTCAGCAGCCAGCTGCCCGTTTAGGTTTATACTTGCTTATCGCAGTCCTTCTGCTTCTTAAATTAAATACTGCTTAGGTCAAAAATAAACTGTCTGACCAGCCAATGACCTTGCTTACATCCCAGTTTAGCTTTTGAATAGCTAATATCCATCTACTCAAAGTATCCCTCTTAAGAGGTGTCAGGGCATTTACCGGTCTTTGTTTCCACATATATTCCCCAGACGTCATGACAGGTGCACAGCAGGTACATCAGTTATCTGGTTACCATTTATGGTCAGCATGCAAAAAATCTCCAGAAATTGCCACTGGTACTGTTTTTGACCTGTGCCTTCTCCCTGTGCTCCTCTTCTACTTTACTAAATATGTTTAATGAATTAGCAATGACATCCAGAAAGGAAAAAAGCCATGAAAAACAAGAACCAAAGAAACCTTGCTCAGCTGGGCCAAGTGGTTAAGACGTGCTTATTGTTGTGTCCTTCCAACACTCAATCGGACTACATTGCAGGGATGCCATCAAGGGGTTTAATTCCCAGTAAAAGTCTGCTTATCATGAGTTGCCCTCATTACTTCTAAATGCCGTATCTACTGCATGGGCTCTGAACCCAAGTAAAACCAGCTGGAACTCAAAGCACTTGGAGCAGTGAATAAAGCGAGAACCTGAAAATATGTTGCAGATGAGAAAAAGGAAGAGCCTTTGGAGCCTGGAAGAGCAACAGCGACATCACCTCTGCTTTTAGCTTGCCCAGGCAAAAACTCTAACTTGAAATAACATAATCAAGAGTAACAACTTTTTTAGGCAGGACGACTTGGAAGAAAGCAAGACCAAGTTAGTTCTTTTTCAGCTCTCCCACGATAGAGTTCATCCTGGCCTTAAATTTTAGATATCCCATATGCTGGTAAATGTCTTGTTACCAACCGAAAATTGCTGTTTCCTGGAAAAGCACATAGAAGGTTTTAAGCCAGCTCTTATTTAAAAAAAAAAAAAAAAAAAAAAAAAAAGAATTCTTACTAAGATTGTGGCTCCTTTTTGGGTTATAATTTTTCACATGTTCTGATTGCACGACTGTTGTTATAAATGAAATATCCACCCTGACTTCTGTTCTCCACATTTATTCCAAATACTTGATAGCACTTCTTTGACTTTCTTAATTTTCTAGATAGCGAAAAATCCACAGGCTGTTACTTTTCTATTTTTTAAATGCTTAACATACTTCCAGTTTAATGGCCACTGCCACGCTATGTTTGGAAAGAACTGGATCACTGACATTGAATGACTGTAAATGCGAAAGACAAAATAATCGCAAAACAAAACAAAACAAAAATTACAAAGCTATCCTCTCTGTGAACAAAGTAAGTCAGGGACTTCGGAATACTGGCAGCTGATAGAGTGAATATGAGACACCAAAGAATTTCCTACTGCGATCTTGAAGATGAAAATCTAAGTACTTTGCTTACACAGAAGATAAGTAGCGTTTTAAACAGATAACTGAGATACCTTTAGATTTCAGGTGTTATTCCAGAGAACACAAAGCTACAGCTGTGCTGAGGAGAAGGGTTCAGCATACCTAGAGAATTTTGCAGGATACTGGTGTCCTCAGGAGGTATTCCCAAGGATATTCTAGATCTACTCCGAAGATGATATGGCCAAGGAAGACAAACTAGGTTTTCTATTTCCTTCCCACTTTCCAAAAGAATACACTAAGCAGATAAACATATTCCTAACAGTAGGGATTATGAGCCGAACTATTTTTAATAGAAAATTGCAAAGAAGGAAGCACAGGTTGCACCCAGAAATCAAGGCAGGAAAATACTAGCTGCAGTCTTAGAGCAAAATTTGTCTTGAAAAAACACGGTGCAACTTCTGTGTTGCACACTTGCTGTCCTGAGTAGCTCAGGTTCACGCAGGGGCTCCAGAACACCTACTTGGACACAGGTTAGATTCAATCTCCCAGAAACAAGGGAAATTTTTCTCCAAAGTTTCTGACAAAGGGAACCAGCATTTTAGATCAATTCTAAGCAAATTGCTTCATTTATGCATTACAACTATCCCATAGCATTTTTTTTCCTGTCCCTGAAATGGAGGAACTGTTATTTTCACATTTTGCAACTTGCCTTTGTTTCTGTTCAAGCTCCTGACACACTCCTTCTGCATTTTCCTGAGCATACAGTAATACAGCTTGCGCAGGTGATTTCATCAGAGGAAGGAAGAGGAAAATGAACTTAATTTTGCATCAGGTAAAACAGAGTAAAGTTACATTCTCCTGAAAAAATGATCTGGATCTCATGCTTCTTACAAAGCCATCCCTTACCCTGCAAGCTGACTTGGTGCTTCTTCTTGATGTTTGCACACTGGAAACTGAATCTGATTAAGTTTAAAAGGCTGGTAAGCCTTCGCTCTCACTGTTCAGTAGAGGAGATGGAGCTGAAGGCAACAGCGGGATACCCTAATGCTGGCTTCTTGAAGGAATTCACTTTCTACAGAATCAAAACAAAAAGCAAAACCAGTCCTGTAAGATGAGAAAAACAAAGGAAAAAAAAGCAATGCTTTTGACAAGCAAAAATAAAATAAACAGTGAAACATACAACTACTAGAAAGTGTGAACACTGTCAAAATACTAATTTAGAAAGTAATTTAAGTTCAATGGTTCGCAATGGTTTACCAACCTGCATCTGCTACTGGTCCTCCTCTTCTGTGTTTTTATAAATTCAGCGAAGTCATACATATTTCCAGAGGGAAGAAGCCTTGCTGTTATTACCCTCTGGAGCAACTACAGAGAGAATTTGAGTCTGTGTGCATGCAAAGAGACAGAAGACTGTGGAAATAAGTAAAAGGGAAAAAACATTTATTTGTTGTCTCCCACAATACAACTGATTGAAACATAAGGAAATATAAAAAATGCTGTACATGTAAATTTAGGAAAGTATAATCATCCCAATCACTTAAAACCTTATCATGGAGGAGTGATAGAATTTTATTCCGAAGCTACTAAATGCTTCCTCCTTGATAACGGTAAATATGTAATTAACAGCAAACTGTTCTGTTGATCTTCTCTATCCTCTAATGCTACCAGTGGGATAAATTTCAAAAGCCTTCCATTTAGTTTGTTCATAACATGGTTTGGAACAATTACATTAAAAGTAAACCGGGTAGTTTTCCAAAAGCACGCCATTGTTGATTTTCCACAGGAATACCCTGGGTCCCATAAACCAGGTGTTGCTGTAGTGTGTTGGAAATGAAAGGCAACAATTCGGAATTTGTATAAGGAGATGACGTATGCTACAGTGCCTCGACGAGTTCATGCAAGAGAGGTTCTTCCCAGCGCTTTAATTGGCACTTAGTTTCTTTTACAGCTTGTTCGCCTAGACAGCCCGCATGAAGTAGTGACTTAAAGTGTAGCTTAGAGTATTATAAAACGCATCTTTACAGGAAATAAGAACATTCACTTGATAATTGCCATGACAACCTGGCCACGTTAGATTTAAAAATCATTAGTTTCGGATCTGTGAGATGCTGAGTGCTTTTCCACCTCCGGGCATTCACAGCAACAAGGAGTGCTTGCTGAACTGCCTGGAGGTACCTTTTCAGTGTGAGCTGCCCAGGGATGAACGTGGCTACAGCCACTGTGGCTGACACAGGGGCTGGGGAAGGCAGGGGCATCATCACCCGGGAGAGCTCAGCCTCAGAGCCTCAGTCATATGCACAACTCTGGCAAAAATTATTCAGAGGTTTATTGATACATTCACCCAGTCCTGTTACAAGGCAGCTCACAATACACTCCTTTTAAGCGAGAAAATGTAATTCCGTTGCAGATCTAGAAATGCAGGAAGAGTAACAAATAATGCAACCTGCAACAAATAGAAAATACTTGTTCAGCAAACCCGAAATATTCCGTAGGAGCATGTCAACTGCTGAACCTTTTCGACAAAACCAAGATGGGAAGTGCAGGGGGATGGGATGGCAGGCTTGAAGATGTACAGATGAAAAGATGACTGCCCCCCAGAAACAGGATTTCATAGCTTCCAGACAGGTGAAGCATAACTAAAATGTAATTTGGTTAGCTTCAGAATAACCGCTTTACAATTTTCTCTTCTAGAAAACTTGGAATTCAATCCTTTGCTATAATTTTGCAGTAATAACATTCTTGCAATTAATACGTTTGCATTTGGGGAAGAGGTTTTTGGGGGAGGTTATTTTTTTTTTTTCAAGGTTGAGGAAAGTGATGGGGAAAGAGAGAATGAAATAAACATTCTTTCACAGAAAGAACAATTTCCTCCTTTTAAAGCAGTTTTTCACTGCTGCTATTAAAATTCAGGTCCATTGCCATGGAGAAGTCAGTTGATCACATTAGAAAGTTTGCATATGTTTTTTTGTAACTTAAGATATATGGAACTGTATGTATTAATGAACTAATATATTTAGTAAATTTTCATTCTGCTGTTTATGCTTTACCATAAACCACTCTCTCCCTACTCATCTCACGCTTACCCGTCCCAAGAGCAATCACTACAGTCTTGCTTGCTAAGCAAGATTATTCTTTAAAATGAGGTATCTCTAAATAATGATCAGTCATCCCTACTGATGCTGTTTTTAAACAGTCTTAAGAGTCTGCAAGCACAGAGAAGGTTTATGAACAAAGTGTAAAGTTACGTAATAAAAATACTACTAATTTTTACTGGCAATAAGCTTAGCTAGCCTTTGTAAGCCACAAGTGTGTACTAAACATCAATATGAACATGTACATAAAGCAGCAAAATAGTGTGCCAACAGCTTGATACTGCATACCAATCTTCAGCTATGCCTTTGCCTTTTAACTTCATTCACTGCAGCCTTTTTTAATGATGATTGAGATGAAGGGATACATGCTATGAAGGAGTACAGCAAATCATTATAAGTTTCTCTTTGGAGGATGGATTTTACACATCCCTCAAGACAGTTACAAGCACATACAATGTTTCTTAATATATTAAGAGCTGTGTAATGGATTAATACAGTTTTGATTAATTTACCTACTGACAAAGCAATAGCACCTGGCTCTAAAATGCACAGCACCCGCTAGCTATAATGTTAAATAAGTTTCTCAAAAAATGATCTGTCACCAAAAGCCAATGTAGAATCCACAAGTTTCTTCTCATCTTTGCAGTACTGTTTTCATAAGGATGACTTATATGGTTTTGATTGTCATGGGACTATAGCAAAGACATCATAACGTCTATGTCCAAGCTATCTAGAATGCATATCTTAAAAATATCATAAACACACCACAGCCACAAGCTGCTCTTTGATTCATACAAATGGATTTGCTAACTCAACCTGACAACTCAACTGATTAGATAAATAAAGTCTCTTGGATAACACCAGTGTTGATAATAACATTTTCCAAATGAGACAGCTATATTTCATGCTGAAAGTGAATATACAATTGCAGGTTGTTAGAGATCATAGAAAAGCATGTACAACAGCTAACAAGAAAAAGCAGGTATTTTATAAAAGACTGGCTCTTTTCTCATCCTTGTTTATACTAGTGGTTTCTGTCTGATGTACACCTTTAGCCAAGTGAAACATCAATGTATTAGGTAAACTGCTGAGCAGGACACAAGCTGCTGAGCTCTGCTGAGTGTATTAACTGTAGAGGTGGCAACACAGGCTAGCCGAGAGAAGCTCTAATGCTGCAAATGAACCCTCCTTTCTCCATCCTTTTGACCTGTCCCCCACCCCTCCCCCTTAAATCCCTCCTGCCCCTGGGAAGCACAGTGTGCCAAAGCAACTAGGCAAGGATGAAGGACCAAGGCTGGAGATGCTCGCAGCAGTAGCCTGGCTGTGTATCTAGGGATGGGAGAGCCCATGGGTAGCACTGGAGAAGTGGCAAAAAAGGAGAAAGTCCATGGTCATTAGGAAATCCTACAAAAAATAAAACGTAAAGAAAAATGTTGGGAACTGCTGGTTTGTATCATGCATTGTGAAAAGATGTCACCAGCCCCCATCAAAGAAGCTCTTGGAACTAAAAGGAGACAAGCCAAAATCTGCAATATTTCTGGCACCCGCTTGAAATATTTAGCTGTAACCAAAGAGAAAGCACTCAAACAGCTCAAGGGAGAATACTAAGATGAAAGAAGATATCATTAAGATAATTTTGCATACAGGAGATCAGTACAAGACAGCACTTCCTCTGAAAAGAATTAGCAATTTTGTGATCTTTAAAATTAATTTAGATACTCTCGTTGCTTTTACAGAAAGCTTTCCAGAGAAAATTGAAATGGGAAAGGGTTCTTAGAATTAAGAATGATTTGAGATGATGGGACAATGCTCAAATGATGCTGTAACATTTGAAGAGTGAACTAGTGTCATTATCAGGCCCTCTTATTTTCTTTTTTCATTAGCCCTGGATTTTTAAGAGCAATTTTGCAAAAATTATCAGACATGTCCATTTATGTAATGGTGCCCTGTTATTTAAAAATCTTTCATTGACACTATAAACTACTCATGAACATGAAAACTAACAATTGCCAGTAGATTTGGTATGATTCTAAAATTGAAAAAAAATTAATGAGATGATTTCATGAATTCTTGATTGCTCCAAAGAGTCTGTTTCATACTGGAAACTAGAAAAATAAGCAAAATATATTAAATGAGACATGATTTTTTTCCCCAAATCCAAAATTTTAAAATTGAGCCTAAGTGTATTTTGTGTTCTTTTGAACAGTAGAAAACAGCCAAGCGCTGAAAACTCGATATTAGAAACAGAGACTGATTGCTTTTCCCAACTAGCAGATTGGGCACAGAACTTGAGGTTCCTTTTCATATGCAATTTCAAGACGATGCAAAATTCCAACTCGTGTAAAAGAGATAAATATGTGCAGTGCTGAGAACACAGTTATACTTGTCAGTGCACTGCAATGGTATCTCTTGGCCAAAGGAAAATTTAAACAGATGTTACAGCTCCACCTACTGAACCCAAGAAGAAAGGATCAGAAGGGGTATAATTAATCACTGTAATGAACTGGAGCAACTGAGGATCTACACAGACCGCGAAACAGATTATTTTGGGGGTTTTGACACAGCTGTCTGATCAGCACTTGCACTCCTGCTCAAGATCAGGCAGTCAGATACAGTAAGCCATAGTAAAGAAGTGGGAGGCAATCAACTTGCCCTGTTAGAAGCAGCAGCCTGTTCGCAAAACTCATGAATTGTAATGTGCTCGTTTCTGCATTTACTTACAGTCATTGGGTGGCATGAAAGTGAAGATTTGTATGCACAGCCTTCACTTCAGATGGATGCTGCCACTCCAGTGGTTTTGATGAAGCAACAGATCCTCTGTCTATTCAAGGACCATGAAGGGAAGAAGCATTTTTTCAGCCTTTTAGTGCCATTTTTTGGTGTATGACAAAAACTAAAGAAAAGGTTGGTTAATGTGAAGGCCACTTTAAACTGGAGGAATATCCAGGTGGTTAAAAAAAAATCAATCTTGTAAAGAAATATAACCATGTAGCTATAGTTTTAGCAAATAGACTCTACTCTTTAATCTGATGGTAGTAAGCGTGAGTCAAATATGCTACTTCAATGAATGCTGCTCTCATATATATGTCTCCTGGGTTCAAAGAGTGGCTCAGAGCCAGAAATTCTTGTTATTGCAGAAACCTTTAAGACAACAGCAGCTCAGCCAAGTATTTCCTATACACTGGGCCCATGTTGACAGGAGATAAATAACTGACAGATGCCAAAGCAAAACTTCTTAATCAATAACTAGTGTTTGACACTTACTAAGAAAAGCAGAAAGGAATGTGGCAACACAGTAGAATAGGAAGAGCACGGATAGCATAAATCTTTCAAGGCACCTGAAAGATTCTTACAATAAGCTGAAACTCTATGTCTGAAAGCCAGCAGATGTAAATATTGCACTTGAAGCAGTGGAGTGTTCAACGATATGACACATATAATAGGCAAATGATGAGGCATTTAGTCCAGAGGATAACCAAACACCGATAGAGCACTGGCAACAATATAACACAAAACATGCAGAACCTAGAAAGTAGAAAAAAAATTATAATAATAAAAAAAGAACCTGTAAGGAGCAAAAAGCAAACATGAAATGACACAGATAATAACTGGAACTTGAACTTCTGCCTAATGTGTACATGCTGTAACTAACCAACCTAAGTGCTGGAGAGATGACAGTTAAAAAGCAAACATTTAAATCAGTGGGTAGGGACTGTGGAGTCAGACTCCTTGAAAGGTAGACTCAGTTGTGTGCATCTTGGTCCTACATATAGTGTGTTTTGCTTGCCACTTGTCTGTGTAAAGGAATTTTCTTGATGAACACAGTCTGAAGTGCAGATCCAAAGTCGGCAGGAAAGGCAGGCGTGGGAGGAAGGCAGCTGATAAGGAGCCAATCCTGAAATAACCATGAGAGGATGAAAAAGGCAGTTTCTGTCCACACAGAGATACAAGAATTATAAATTGAAGATCTATAAACAATCACTTTTCATCTTTGATTCTTACGGGCTCGATGAATGAGGAGAGAGAGACATAAAAGCAAGGAAATCAAACATCTGTATTAGGGTTGTTGAACAGTGGTAACGACAGCATTCAGTGCAAACTCTTCTGAACTGACGCGTTTCATGGAGGAGCTGAAGGACATGAAGAGCAGACAGGTTTTAGTTGACATGAAAAAGCATGACTCTGTGACATTTCCACCACTGAAAAAGTTACCAAAATAATTTATGAATTAAAGGCAACAGTATCAAAAATCCATCAGATCAATGTTTCTTTGCCTTACAGCCGCCTCCTCCGTCTAAATAAAAAGATTTTGAAATAGCACACACTGGTGGAGGAAAAAAAAAAAAAAAAGAGCAGAATCAAGCCCTGATCTCTCAAGTGACAGAGGTAATATACGGAGTTGATTAGACTTCATTTTGTTCTAATATCACTTTCTCAGTTTGTAACAAATGTAAGAATGTGGCAGCACATTATAAGATGTGAAGAGATTCTGATTTCATAAGAAAAACGAGGAAGAGCAAATACAATACATTAACAAAGAGAACTGACAATCCGTACTTAAAATAGAACAAATTACAGAAAAGTCCATTAAATGTGACAGAGAACCAAGATAACGGGCTTAATATTTAAAAGTGATTGAACAAAGAAGGGACATGCAAATGAAATGAATACAACGCTTGAAAGAGATGAGACTCTGAAAATGATGGAAAAAGTGAATATTGTCACTAAACCACACATTTAGAACAAAAGAATAGCTGGTTTATTTTCAGAAGGAATGATATTTTTTGGTCTCTGAAAAATGATTTTAGTATCTACCTAATCTGCAGCAAGGGTGGCACTGGAGGATTATTGTTACAGGAGACCCTCATCACAAAGCAGCACATGCTGCGGTGGCATTGCAGCAGCACCGTGTCCCACGGGCTCTTCAGCCTGAAGGCTGAAGAATTACAAGTGACTTTCAGAGGTCATTTAGAATATACCAGTTAACTTGCTCTTTGCTGGAGAAAGCAAGAGGCTTAGGATGCTTCAATCCTTTCTGATCCAGAGTGCTTTCCAATTCAAAACAGGAAACCTGCAGTTACTCATTTCTTGACACTACTTAACAGGCAGTCACCTTGAGACTTCAAGCAATGAAAAGCAACTCTGCAGGGCAGAAGCTAAAAATTTTGCTATGTTAATACCACAACTTTTCAACATTTACTTCCTTCAAGCATATCTCTTTATTCCTCTTAACTTTGTGCTCAGCATTTTACAAGATGTCATCGGTGCTCTGATAGCTCTTACCCTAGCAAGTGTAATGCTCAAGTTTTATGTATGCTGCTTTCTACTGGGCTCAGCAGTTGACTTCAGATATCTATTTCAGCTTAAATGTTTACAAAATACACACAAATACTTGGATAGGTAACGAATTTGCCCAAACAACTGTAGCGGCTGAACAAGTTTTTGTTATAGCTCAGATTGGAAAACTTTGCCTAGCAGGAAGAGTTACTTTATTATTGTTGAGCAGTTATCACAAATGAGCAGTTATCACAATTAGAAAAAGGAGAAATGCTAACAGTGCTGGAAAGAAAATCATTATTGTGAACCCAAATATTTTAATACAAATATCTAAAGCAAGAGAATTCCTTAAAAGAGCCTTTAGTCAATCTCAGCAGGATATAAAAACAAAGGCAGAGAGCAAAAGTTTCTCATGACAGGATGAGACAGATACTAGGCAAGCCTGAGACAGAAAGAGGAAAGGCACAAGTTTATGATCCACAGTTTCAGAAGCTTGAGCTGAAGCAGCTGATTCAGTGATTAAAATTTTGTTTTAAGGATAAGTACGGTCATCACCCGAAACACAGCAGACCCTTGGTCTTTACCTGCTTACGTGGTTAGACCCATCAGCTTGCTGAGTTTATAAAACATCTACCGCAAGGATTTTTCTAAAAAGTGCACTTGTTTGAAAATAGGTGTGAATCATTTATGACATCCAGCTGCGTGTATGACAGATACAATCTGCACCTCACCCTGCGGCAAACAAGCAGATTACAAGCAACGGGCAGGGAAAGAGCACTCTGCTGGACAAACACTATTAACTTGAGAAGACAGAAATAAGGTCAAGGTTAAGCACTTCTGAAAAATCTACTTTTGGACTCCGCAGCTACAAAGGATACAAGATAAGAAAACGTGTACCTAAACAGCAGTAAGCTTAAACCTGATAAAAATGACAGACCAGATCAAAATAAAAATCATGTCTTGTCATACAAGGGAACAGCATGCCAAAGCTTGTAATTCATCAGTGCCAACAGCTAAGAGGACTGGTAGCAAGTCTTCCTAAGGACGTGCTTAAAGCTCCTACAGAGGCTGTGGCAGCAGCATCTATCTGCCACAGCCACAGGCTGTAAAGCAGGGTGAACCCAGATAACTTTGTGTGTCAGACCTGGATCTATCTGACGTAGGCTGAATGCTCGGAAAACCCAGGACCGCTCTGTGCCAGGCGTCTGGGTTTTGAAATTCTAATATCTTTGTTCAGATGAGCTGCATTTCACACACTGGAAATACGCTTTAGCAAAGCTCTTGTACCCATACCTCACCTACAACAAGACTCAGCGTTTTGTATGTTATCACCTGTACTACGGACTGATAGGGCCAATGATTAATCTTTCCATAAAGAACCCGTGTTAACAACTTAGCTGCTAAATAATGGATTGCTTCAGCTTGTACGCTTAGTAGGAGTCTCTCTCTGCTGATATCCAAGAGAGCTGGATCAGGTCCCAACAGGAGTGTGAATCTGTCCACTAATTAGGCACGGAAAGATTTACTTCGGGAGGAATTCTGTGTAAATAACATGTTAAAAGATTAAGAGTCCCTTTATAAAAGAGCTGAATAAATGACCTATAATCTTATATTGCAACTTTTACACGTTTTGGAGACACTCAAGAAAAATACCTACAAGTACCTCTTAAGGTGATTATATTTTGTACCATGTTTTCTGCCTTAGGTTGCAGCGACTGCCAAGTTTTTTTGTCACAGATGGTTACACTTAAGCAGACTTGCCTGCTAATACGATTTGAACTTTGCTTAATTTATAAGTCACCCCACCATCTAAGTCAATTTCCCACCATGACAAAAAGGTTATTTAAGCTTTCAAGTGCTTTGTATGAAAATTAAAATATCTAAGAGTGTAACAATAATGCAAATCTGCTCACCTCAGTCTAGAGGAGAAGAAAAAAAAAAGGCATGTGGTATGCCTCTGGCTTCTCAGCTTGAAAAAATATTCTTGTCCATGGGTCAAAACACAATAATAGCTACATAGTCTTCCAGTGACTGTCATCCTGGACAGCTGAAATATTTGACATGCAAATAAGCTTATTTGCAGACCACAAAATGAAAGCTCTATTGTATGGAGAATATTAAGTGCCTAATAAGCAGAGAATACACAACCATCCCAGAGTTATTAGACTACGGTGTCCTGGATGCTGTCCACATTGTGAGAAATTAGAGGATTTTGTGAATTTTATTTGACGTAAGTTTTTCAGATCCTTGGAAGGAAGCTTCAGTTTGAGCATCTTCACTAGAATTGAATCTAACAGAACTAAACACTCGCGTTATTGGCTAGAAATAAGATTTACAATGGCATACTGAGACCACGCAGGATGAAAATTTACCAGTCAGTGGGATTTAACGACACACAGGGGGAGGCCCAAGGCATTGCCATCCTGCAGAGTTACTAAATCATGACCAGAGACCGCCGTCCTGCATGAAAAGAGTCACAGTAAATAGCAAGATGGAATTCAGACTGAGTTGCTGGAAGAGACAGAGGTAGCCTTGCCTCTCTGCCCTGCTTTTGTTGCTTTCTTAGTTCTTTCCTTTCCTGGTCAAAGTTTTTAGCCAAACCTTTTGGAAGACTCTCACCACAAAGGACAACGTTTGTTGTGTTTCCCTCCTGCTGTGCGTAGCTTTGCTTTCTGTTCTTCTGTCTCCCATTTGCAGCGAGCTCTGTTCCAGGACCAAGGATTCAGCCCCTCCTTTCTCCCTGTGCTCTGTGCTCACCAGTGCTTGCTGCTGAAATCTGCACAAAAGTATGGGAGAGGAGATTAGAAGTGGAGAGAGTGCACTCAGGGAACATCACCAGCTGCCAAAACTTTTCTGTAGGATACATCTTTCATAATCCCTGTCCTTTTTATTTGGTCACACCTTCCCTTGGCCACTAGGTACCTCCTTTCTGTTTAGTCCATTTCTGTTCCCTGTAGGATCAAGATTTCTAAGATATTCCTTCTAAAAATTCAGAATCAGGATTTATTGTCATATCTGACATTCTCCCTAGCTAAATGTCAAGAAAAACTAAAAAAATATCCCAGCAACTTTGAAATTTCTTCTAAAAGCATCACTGGATGATGCATGTGGTAGTGTGTTAACGATGCTTTAAAAAAACTAACTGAAACTGCAGTTTTCATGGGTCTATATTGAAGACACAGAAACACCGCTGAGTCAAAATCCAAAATAAATACAAAGATTATTCACTAAATAAATGACCCCTTATTTCCAGTGGGGCTTCCTCCTTTTTAAGAGCCTTCCCCCCCACCCCAAGTAGTTCTTGTCAAAAATTCCTAGCTAACACAGGCAGTAGATTTCTTTTTTTTTTTTAAAAAAAAACATTTTCTGTACTGTTCATCCAACCTCATTGAAAAATGACTATTTCCATAATACTGTCCCATTTAATTTCCACAACCAAGTCTCATCACTGCCTTTCCATTTGCCTTTCTTAAAAAAAATGGCATAATCCTTTCCATGCTATTTTTCACCTGGAAAGGTGTTATTAGCTTGCCATTATAACAGACCTTTCTCTTGCTGTGTCTGCTAAAGAAATTATCTCAGTAGCCCAATGAAGCCATGTCACCTGTCCAGCAGCCCAGCATTCAAAGTGTTCATGTATATAGCTGAGCTCTCCATTGTCCTTAAGTTTTAAAAAATAAACAAAAGTTAAAGTTCCTAGAGAAAAATATTATTTTTTTTAAACACACACAAAGATGGCTATTATTTTCTGGCGTCTGCTTCACTTCAGACAAAACTATGGAAATAAAGCTGGTAGTTTTAGGTCCCAGTCCTACTAGGAAATACCACTGATGGTACGAATGCACGTTCACTGGACCTGCTGTGGGAAGTGGAGTTGGCAGGACGGGGAATGCGCTCTTAACTCTCTTTCCAAGTCTTGCCTCTTTTAGATGCCTGGACCATCATGACTAGGGTAATGGCCTCTGCTGATTCGGGCCAAGATAACGAGAGAAGGAACTGAGGGAAATGATGGAGAACTTCAAAGTGTTTGTAAATTCAGAACTGTAAAGTGAAAAAAACTCAAACCACTGCATCAATTCAGCCTCAGTATTTAAAAGAGAGTATTTTGAAGTCAGTGGAATCTCCACAACACATAGAAACATCATAACCTGTGATAGGTTCTCCAGCAGCTGATCATCCCAAAAGCATTAGGACAACTATCTAAAATAATAAAAAGTATAATCCCTGCACTATTTTTTCAAGAATAGGAAAGAAACATTCTTACTCTTGGACTTTTGATTTCTTTGAGAAATCGTAAATGAAAGAATTATCCTCAAGATAATAAGTTTCACAAAAGAAAGAATGAGAACAGTGCCAATTGTAATAAGTTCTCCTTAGTGAAATTAAAACCATAGCAGTAATCTGCTAGTAGTTAGTTTTCATTTTATTGCCAAGATCTGAGATCAATTGTTCTGAAATGTATGTTGCTACTACTATTTCTGCAGAGAACTTTTCAAAGGCTACATCTGGAAAAGATAACAAAAGAGACCCAGCTAGCAACCTATGGAAATCAGCTATAAATCTGTAGCAGAATGCCCTAACTATTTTATTACTGTAATCGTAGAATCATAGAATGCTTAGGGTTGGAAGGGACCTCAAAGATCATTTAGTTCCAACCCCCCTGCCATGGGCAGGGAAGTCCTCCACTACACCAGGTTGCCCAAAGCCTCATCCAACCTGGCCTTGAACACTTCCAGGGATGGGGCATCTACAACTTCTCTGGGCAACCTGTTCCACTGCCTCACCACCCTCAGAGTGAAAAATTTCTTCCTTATATCTAATCTAAATCTCCCCTCTTTCAGTTTAAAGCTATTTCCCCTTGTCCTATCACTACATGCCCTTGTAAAAAGTCCCTCTCCAGCTTTCCTGTAGGCCCCCTTTAAGTACTGGAAGGCTGCAATAAGATCACTACGGAGCCTTCTCTTCTCCAGGCTGAAGAACTGGGATTAGATCCATTCTCTACCACACATTCAATGAATGACTGTCAGAAAGAAATCAAGTGCATGACTAAAGATCAGCTGAGACCACTGTTCTTCTCAAAGAGATGCCATCTTGGAAGGTTCTACTAAAATTTATGATGTACTCAAGTGCTATTTGGCCTTCACTGCCAAATTCTCAAAATAAGTAAATCATTATCTACAATAAGGAGATCTGGAATGCTCAAAACGGCTTCACCGCTTCATAAACTCAAGGCGAAATGACTAAACAAACAGCTGAGAAAGATAATTTACTTTTCCAACAAAAGCAACCTTTTTCTCGTATGAGAAATGTAAGAAAACTATGGTATGCTTCCAGAAAAGGATCAATAACAAACAGAACTTGTACAATGTTCCTTAGTTTTGTTTGGCGCTCAGTGCTGTTACCATGAGCTGTTATTACAATTATCAATAAAACAAAATTTCACAGAACACCTCAGATCAGACTTGCTGCTGTCCACAGTCCTCATCATGAGAGTATATTACATGAATAACTTTATTATCGAGTTACCTATTTGGAGGACGAAAGTTACCAGGGGCAACACACAAACACATAAAAATCACATCCGAAATTTAAGTCCGTGTTTGGTGTATTGCAACACGTGAAATACAGCAGGGCAGAAACAGAACTTTTAAAGAGAAACTGTTCCTCTGCAGTCACAGTTTCCCATCTGTGGCAACTGCTCTACAGAAGTATGACATTTATTCTGGGGTTTCTGGCTTGGAGGTTTTCCCCCTAACACACCTGCAATGGTTTTGAGCATTTTTTGTTTGTTTTGTTTTGGTTTTATATACTTATGGTAAGAAGATGCTTGCCCTTTTTTGTTATTGTTGTGCTAGAATCACATCTCTCCTCAGCAGACGCAAAGCTACATTTACAGCACAGAGAGCACAGACTGAAAATTTCTTGGGTTTCTTACTTGAGGCCTGAGTAGGAGAAAATATCCATCAGTTGTTGGCGGCTGCTATTTATTCACAGGCTTTTAAACACATTAGTGTATGAAATGTTAGGATGTAAATCAACATTGAGTCTCATCTATGGAGAGATCGAATTCTTTGTCAGACTTCTGTTGCTCAGATATTTTCACTGGTACATTTTTCTTTGGCCATGGAGAGACCTGCTCTCTCCTCTGCTTGCCAGGGGCATGAAAAACTTCTTGCAAAAGTGTAAGACTGCAACTCCACTGTATTATACACCTACCCTTCCCTCTCTCTTTTCTTGTGCACAAAGGTCCGGCACAGCCTGTTTAGTCCATTCTTTTCTCCTTTCTCAAACAGTGGAGGATCAGTCAACCTTTGAGAAAGAAGAGTTTTTAATGAGCACTGACTCCAATGCCAAAAGACCACACACTCTCTTTCTGGTCACTCTGACTATTACTTGCTGCTTTTCTAATTGTTTAGATTCTCAAATGAAGGTTTATCAGTTAGATGCTTCATTATGACAGTTCTTGTGTTGCTCCCTCTTTCTCATCCTTTTCTTACTCATTCTTTCAATTCCACATTTTTTCCCTCGTTTTTCAGCTCTCATGTCGTTGCTTACCCTGCCAACTGTAAGAGGCTTGCGGTAGTGAATCAGTTTTACAACCCTTAATGAGTAAAAACAATGGGCCATTTCTCTAGGAAAGTCGTGTTGGGTTGCACGAGAAATCGGTTGTTTGGTCCCTGTTCCATGAAGCTCTTTGTTCACCCCGCAAGGGAGGACTGCACATAGCTTCTCCCTGACACCGTCCAGTTTGGTCAGAGGGGCAGGAGTGGGTGAAATGGGAGGCTCAGGGAGGATCTGCAGCTCACTGCCGAACATCAGGCAGCATGAGGTATGGCTGACAGTGAGATATCTTCTTGCTTTTCAGCTATTGGCAAGTCCCTCCACATAACAGACTTACCTTTCTGTAACAAAGTGCACTGAGGAAACACAGGTGGTGATTTCTGAATCAAGATCATAGGCGTCCTTTCTAAAGAAAAGAAAAAGACAATTTTCACTCTTCTCAAGTACGTTTTTCTACATACATTATTCAAAACAATATAAACAGCTGATTTAGAAACACTGCTCTCTTAAATATCCATGAGTTTTAAATTTGATCAGACTGAAGAGGTGGTTAACTCAAAGCTTTACCCAAACTGCTCATATGACAACTAAAGAAAAACAAACTACCTCAGTAAGACCTCCTTTCTGAGAAAGCATTTAAGAGAAGTGCTTATGTCATTGCCCCTTCTTTCTCTGTGAATAATATGAAATCTTTTCCTATTCACATGCAATAAAAGTAGGAAAGAGCTGATTACTCTCAAAAGCTTGTTGTCAGGATGTTACTCTATTTTAAAGAGATGATGCCCCTATTCTAACATGCTCAGGTTAAATTTGCAGCACTAGTGCTGTTGTGTTCATGATAATTTGAGGACAAAGTTTGTGGAGAAAGGAACAATCAATTTAGTCCCAGGGCTGCCCTGTGGAATCTATGTACCAAGGAAGTTGTCTGGTTTTCCTAGCTGATCAGTTAGAAACTACATCCATATGAAGCAAGAATAACAACTGGCAGCATTCTTCTGAAAACCTTTGAGACAACAGGAGGAAGGATGATTTAAAAATACGTTTTTGAAATATTCCTCAGAGATAACCACAAAATAAGTATCCCAGATCTTCATCTGCATTATAAGCAACAGCTGCAATCTAAACAATGAGTTAGATAACTTGCTAGCTTTTCACTACTCATGGTCATATAATTTTATTCTGCCTGGTTTTTGGAACTTGTCATTAAATGAACTATTTAAAATCAAACGGAGACAACTGGTTATAAGCTTGTGATTTAAAAGCAAATCCTTGGACTTCATCTGTTGTCAGTATCTAATAGTCTTGGAGCCTCAAGTCCATTTAGAAGACCTTCCAGAATAAATGAAATAATTTGCTTCCTCTGAAACACAAGCAGGCTTTTCATTTACTGAATTGTGCCTATAAGGCATTCATTAGATAATACCCTAAATAGTGTCCAACACACAGTTTCAAAAACATACGGTATTTTTCTTAGTGCTATTATCATTCATGATACTTCAGAACAAAGCAGTTATCAAAACTCAAGTGTATATTATTTCTGTTCAGCTTGGTAGGCATCTAATACATTTTCCCCTTGCTCAGCAAACTCGATACAGCTCACACATGCACACCTCTCCTTGTCCTGAAACCAGGCTCGAGTCACTGGCAGAAGCCAGAGACAGATTTCAGAGACAAAAGACCAAACTCCAATGGTCTGTTCCACTCTACTCATATCAAACTATAAATATTATGCTTTATTTACAAAATAGCTGATATTTGCATCACATTCAATACAATTATCCGGATACTTCATGAGTATATCGATCTTCAGTGTTCAGAATTGGCAAGGGCAGTTTTCCCATTTCTAACATAAGGAGAAACACCATTAACAGCAAGTGGCTTCTCATAACTGGGATCAGGCAGCTGCCTGGCCACATCAGATACTGGACAAAAACGCAAAATGCATGCAAACATGCAGATCCAGTAGGTACTGATACCTGCTGAAGGTAATGAAGAGCTCTGTTTCTCAGGAAAATCCATATGCTCAATGTCTTTCAAAGGCTTAAATATGAAGAGCTGGTTTGCAAGAATACCTGGCAACCCCATTTTGGTAACAGTTTATTTTCAGCCTGTGTCAAACTTAAAGACACCAGAACACAGACTTTGCGTTATCTACTTGGCAGTGGCATGAAACAACCGAGATATCAAATGACAGACACCATTTTGATTACAAGGCAATTTGGCTACTTGAAAAAGGGCAAATGCTGTCTTAAAAAGAAATGCATAAACAAAGACACAGCAAGAGAAGCCAGAAAACACTTTTTAGACAGCAAAAGACTCCCCACTACAACCGTGTGTAGCTTCTTCCCTGGAGAGAAACAAGCTATGAACAGGAGCAATGTCATACTGGAACGCTTTAATGCTATCCGTATGTCAACTTGCAAAACACAACGGCAAAATTATGCAAAATTTTACCACAGAGTCTCCAAATCAATGAAAGCTACCACCACGGCAGTCATTTGTAAGAAAACTTTTTTAGAAAACTGTCTGTGTGGGACCATGTAAAAAAATATAATATGCAGCGATATGGGCTTATCTTGACCCTTTTCTCACAAGCATATGGTGTTGATATGAGTTTTCTTTAAAATATGGGATATAGAGGATAAATGACCTTTTTCAGAAAACTGACCTTCAATGATTATTCTTTACCTGGCTTAAGCACAATACAGAGAGTAGGAATTCAAGTGGCAGCCACATCTCAGTAACAATTAGTACACACTAATTAATGCTTCAATCATGTTTTAATTAAAAAGGTCTACATATTTTAAGAACATAAATGAATATCCCTTGCAAGCTTCTTCCCTCATTAGCTTCCAAGTAAAAGGTCATATAAACTCATCTGTGCCACTATTATTTTTGATCCTCTAACTGCATCGGTGTAGATCAGCTTTCCATAGCACTAACTACATGGCACAAGGGAGTTGGAGAATTCAGAGCGAAAAGTGCCCTCAAGTGCTCTTTCCATTTCTCAACGTGACTATATCTAAGAGACCATGAGAGTCTCAGGCTTAATTCTTACACAGGTGATATTTAAAGGGAAAAGCATTTTCAGGCCATCAGCAAGACAGTGATTTTTCTGCTAGATTTTCACCTTACTTCTTCTGCCAGAGGATCTCAACATGCACTGGTGAACCTAAAGGACAACACAGCAAAGGCTGCAGCAAACGAGGAATGAAATGGGAATTTGGGAGAGGGGCCAACACAGCAGGCAGGAGGGAGTCTCTGTGACCTTACTCAATTTAGGCACAGCATAGGAAATGCCCTAAAACTGAGCGAGGGTGGAAGAAGAACTCTAGGAAGGATATTTAGCTAAAAAATGAATCTGACTTGCAAACTGTGACTAATATCCTATTTTTATAGCATTAACGAAAACTACTGGATATTTTCCTTAAAGCAGGTTTTACTGAGTTTTTTCTAATTACAGAATTAAGAGCTAATACTGTGTTTTAGACCTCTGGCTGCTTCCTGACATGTGGTGGTGCTACTGCTTAAAACAAGTCAGATAGGCTTCTTTAAAGATCAATTTCACATTTTATTTCTTTAAAAAAATTGCACAGTCATCTTAGAAACAATAAAAAGCAATCCCCCATCCTCATATTAATTTTTTCTTCTCATAAAATATTGTACGAATGTTCTTTATTGATCTAGGCATATTTTTTCCTTTTATAATAAATGACTCTATATGTATGGTATTCCATTAGTTTGAAGAAAATTCCCTTTAACCATGCAGTTCAGCACTTACGTAACTACCTTACTTGGGGTCATGCCATATCTATTGTCCGAAAAGCCCAGTAGACATTTTCCTTTCAGCTCACCTCCATCCTCTGGAAAGAAAGAATGCGTCAGGAAATTAACATTCTTTTGGCAATAAGTTTTCCTTCACCTTCACTGAAGAGAGCTGATAAATGTTCTGATATGCCATTCTAACTCCAGTTTCACGCCGTTTACTGCAGTTGTGTTCTACATATGGACATATTTCATTTTGCTCCAAGCTGTGCAGAAGGGAAACTTGTCATGGCATCCCTTTCAAACCTGATGAGAGCTATGCAAACGCTGGCCTTCGTTCAAGGCTGCATCTGATGCTGCTGGCAGCAAGCCAAGCAAGTAACAACACACATGGAGGAACACAGGAGGAGCACGAGTGAAGGCTGGCTTCTGCGACATCACAGCGTTGTAAAAAGATTTGTTTTAGAATTCTCCTATGTAGTAATAATATTAACAGCAATAATAACAATATTAAATTTTGTTGGATCTTTGTTGTCAGAAACTGGTGCTGTTAAGGGAATTAGACCAGCTCAACTCTATAGTTCCTAGAAAGATCAACTGCTAGAACCAATTTGAGAAGGCTCGGCTCCGTGCAGCAGACATTCCTCTTCTATCAATGGCCAAGAATGGAAAGGTCAGTTGAAAACAGCTTACCTGAAAAAACAAAAACCTTTTTCTGCAAGGAAGCTAAACTGACAGTACCTTAAAAAGCTTACTGGTGCCGGTAACACCAAGAAACAGCCTTTTGCACCCAATGCGAAACATGCAGTTCTTCATGCCTTCTATCTGAAGCATAAAGACAGTTTAGGAGGGGGGAGATAAAATAGGGGAGGTCAGGGGGAGCTTCTGAAAAGGCAAGATCCATTTGACTGTGGGATAGTTTTCAAAGGGAAATGAAAATGTCATCACCTGACATTTCTGAAGCTGAGCTTTCAACTCCTGAGACAGTGTGCAGGCAGGAGTGTTAAATGGAAGAGCTGGTCACAGACTAGTACACTCTCCATATGTTTCCCTGGGGCAATTAGCGTCACTTCCCCTACCAAGGGGCTCAATGTGCTTACCAGTGAATACGTCAAGTTCGGTTACTCATGAATCTCTGAAAATAAACACTACAAAATCACTGACAGGACCTTTAGGTTGAAAAATGAATCCCTCTAACTCGTACAATTTCAAAAAAGAAAGTTTAATTGAACGGTCCTTTGAAAAAGAGGACTCTATGCTGCCATGTGACATTCCCAGAGAAGAGAAGCAGAACACATGCAACCAAAAACCTATCTCAAGCCAGCTTTTAGGCTGCCTTAATCTAGTTTTTCCCTCCCCTCCCTTCCTGTTGCACAGCTGGATTCATGACACAGGGGCAAACACATGGGCACCGTGCCACAGCGGCCCTCCCCGAGGAATCTGGAAACACTGACTCAACGCTGAGATGCCCCAAGCCAGTGGCATGCCGGGAACATGCCTTTTCCACACAGTGGACAACACACCACAGGCCCCAGTGTGCCTGAGGACCACACTGGGCTGCTTGGAGGAGCCGTTAGCTAGTGCTGCACCACAAAACCGTTTAAAATTATTTTTATTTAGAAATCCCTTTATGACTTACGATAAGCATCACCTCTGAGGAGTTGTGTAGATGGCAACACTAAAAGAACATGTTAGCAAGGGCAGTCACAGCTGAAGGCCTCTCCCACGTACAAGCCATCACACCAACCTCCTCCTTCCCCCTTCCCTCCCTCCTCCTGAGATGCACACAGCAGGGAAAAGAAAGCTATTTCTTCCTTTAAAGCCCAATACTGATGATTGGTCACTCCTCTTTGAGGAAGAGGGAAGTAGCAGGAGCAGGGACAGGTTGAGCTTCCTTCCAAAGCATGCCATCCTGGACCTGCCCTCAATAAACTGATGGCACTGCTTATACAAGTGGGGACTGGCCAAGCTTTGCCCAGGGGCAATGTCAGGAGGAAGCTGACAGAGCCTCAGCACGCACGGGACTATCTGGCACATCCAGCTACCCAGGGGCGTGGTGCTGGCCCTGTGGCACAACGCTGCCAGCATCTGGTGGCCACTGGCCCGGGCCAGTGATGCCAGACTGCCCTGTGGCTGATTCCCGCAGCAGGGAAGGGATTCCTGAATAAGAGTCTTAGTTAAAAGAAAAAAAAGTAAAAGGAACAAAACAAAAAGGCAAAAAGCTTTAGTTTTCACTTTAGAAAGTCATCTGCAGGAGTGGAATAAAACCACTCTATGGAAGAGATGTACTTTGGACTTCAAAGCCATCGGTACCCATCCATGGCAAGCTCAGCGACGCTGACCACCCCACAGTAAATGGGACTGACCAAGAGCAGTGAGCCTTGTGTGTCCTTCACAAGCTTTATAGAATTAAGTTGTCTTTCAGGCAATAGTTTCCTGGGCTTTTTTTTTTTTCTTTTTCACTTCACTCTGGGTAGCAAGATCTTAATGCAATATCTGTTTACTACTATTCTCCAAGAGGCAAGACGTTCCTTGGCTTTTATCCAAACCATTTAGTTCACATACATATTGGAAAAAGCTGTCATGTCAGCAGCTAAGGTTGATATCAAGAGAGACAATAAGAGGATTAAGAGGTGGAAAGCTTTAGAAGGCAAGCTACTGAATATTTCACAAGAAATGAAGCTGAGTGTGCTACTGATGCAAGGGGAAGGTCAGAAAGCTTAAATGCCTCAGGGACAGTTAAGAAATAATAAAACAGCCATTCGGCTTTCCAGATGTTGATATGCAGCTTTTAGGATCCTCATATTTCAATCTGATTTTCATACCAAGGCAAGTGCCTCGCTGAATGTGCGTCAGTGACATACAGCACATGCCAAGGGAATTTGCTGGGATGCATCTACAGTGTCACATCTGTATGTGACATTTGGGAGTGCCTCCAAGGGCTGATGCTTTGTCTTTTTATTGCTCATTTTTATTAATACCTGAACGCTACTGATGTGGATGAAGTTCCATGTCTCCAACTGCGAGGGTCTGGTGAGATCCAGACTGGTGAGAGATGTCACAGATCGACTCCTTGTCACAGTTACCCCTTCCTACCTGATCCTCTAGTGACACGGTTAAACGGATCTTCTCTTTTATTTTTCACCATCAAGACTATGTAGTCTGGGGAAAAAAGCAAACAGTAGAAGAATTTTACAGATCGTTACAAATATTTGGCAGCAAAGGGACCAGGCAGAGGTAATCCCGGGTGTTTTGTGTAGCCTTGTCAATGACAAGAGGCAAGGCACAGCAGGAATCTCTGTAATTGCTCCATTCTATGCTACAATAATCTCACCTATAAACTTCAAGACACAACCTGGCAATGGGCAATTCAGTGAACATTAGTTTCTTGCAAAGTAGAAAGGGATTTAAGTATCACATTACCTTACATTATCCTTTAACTCACAAGTACATCTGAAATGACCCTTCCTTCTCTCCTCTGTCTGCAGCCTACCAGGAAGGCATTAAGAAACTTGGACAATATATTTTATGTCTTCATATATAAGAAGATAAAAAACCATCTTTGGGTTCATGGAACACACTAATGATTTAACACCTTGTCAATATACAGTTTCTGTTATACCATGCTTTTGTGACACGTTTTACTTAATGACTTTCTGGAAATATTCAGTCATATGAAATCTCTCTCCCACCTTCTGTTTAAGTACAGCTATTCTACTGTGAAAGCCGAAAAACATTCGCCATTTCCTTTTATCTTGACGTTTTAATTCAGCCTTTCATCCAGTCACGTTGTACTTTAAAAATGCTTGAATTATAAAGAATAACTTTCTAGCCCTTATGACTAAAAAAATTGGTTTATTTCTTGGAAAACGTAACTTGACTTTTGCTTAAAAAGAAAATTTCTAGAAGTAAATTGCAGACTAGTTTTTGTTGTTTTTTCTTACTTACATTAAAAATTATTATATTTAAAAATTACTAATTCCCCACGTACTACTACTGAGCTATTGTGGTTTCATGTTATGAAGCAGCTTTGGCTAGCAACTTGCCCACTGTGTGATTTCTCTTTTATTCTTGGCAGTTATTTTAAAGTATTCATCCCACTAAACAACAAAATGGAAGACAATAAATAAATAGTTTTGGAAGTGTATGCTATTTGGTCATTGGAGATGGTAAACACACGGTAAGTCACAACTGCTTCTTAGAGGAGCTGTGCTAAAAGGACAAGTTAAGTCAACATTAATTAGCAACTAAAAACTGTATCTTCTGTACGCTAGTTGAAATGATTGGTGGGAATTTCTTAGCAAAACAATTAATTGCAACAGATTAAAGATAAAAAGTCATTTTAGCATGCCAGTTTCTACCCAAGTTTTTGCATTTTACAAGTACTGAATCTAGTTTAGATAACACGGTACACTAGTTAACAGGAGAGAGAAGCCTTAATTTCCCACACCTACAATAAACAGGAACACAGAAATCAAGACACAAGGCTCAGAGACTTCAATCTGTGTGTCCATCGTGCCAATGCAGGTTTAGATAGCTTACCAGATTTAGTGCTGATAAGCACTGTATTTCTTTCAAGCAATCAGACAAATCATTATAACATTGCAGCAGTTACTTTTCCAAGCTCTGTTTTCCTATGAGATATGATGACTGTCTCCAGTATTTTCTTGAGGTGGAGTAACCCCAGCCATCAGTCATTGTTGCAGTAGCAATGGGAACGCAGTCGTGTAGGTTTGGCTCAATAAAATAATTTTTCCCATTAGCAAATAATGAAAAATTAAAAATACCCTCCTCCCTCAAACGTTCAAATTGCATTTTTTCATTCAGATCATGTGTCATTTGACATTTTCTGTATCACTTTTGTAGAGCATGGCTGATTTTGTTGAAGCTTTTACCAACTACCTGACAGAGAACACCTTCCTCACTCAGTCACTGCAGATTCCACAAAACATGAAAAATATTTCTTCCTTAAAAGCATGATATTTGCTAGGCATTATCAACCATCTCTGCAGTCACTCTGAAAAGGAAATCACGAATACCGCTAAAATAAAGAGATTTAAATGTTTTAAAGAATTAGAATTAGCAATAATAAATCAAATAACTATGTCTTCCTAATGATCAGGACCAGTATCCTCAGCTTCAGATATAAGGAATCAGGTAAAAGCAGCTTTGTCTGATGATTCAAATACAGAATTGCAAAGGGTCCTGTTAAGTACTAATAAACAGCAAAATGCCGACCAAAACCTGTAACTCCCTTTCTCAAACTGTTTTAATCTTTTTTCTATATTGTATTCTGTACATTAATTTGCAACACTATAAGTAGCGATGCAATTAACAAGGTTGTTCTCTACTGAGTTGTAAGGCTAGTATATATATTTTGAATGTAAAAAAAAACCCAAACCCACCCTTTTGTCCTAGTGTGGCAGAACGGTCTATGTAGAGCTGGAGCTATGCAGACAGGTATTTTTGTAAACAAAGAAATCAAACCAGGTTTCATACCTCTGTAGCTCCATTCCTAGCGGACCTTTCCCTATTTACTACTACAATGAGATTTAAAACCAAACCTTATCTTCCAAGTGCACATAAGGATCAGTTCATCCCGCATTCAGCAACAGCAGGTGACAGGAGGATTGAAGCCAGATTAACAGACGGACTTCACAGAACAAGGATTTAACTTGACTGTGTTAAATACACCTGTGGCATGTCACACCAATAGCAGTTAATTCCCACTGCAGTCTGTGACAGCACTAAAAATGCTCCTCATGTTGCTCTCATTATAGAATTTTTCATGTTTCTCATTGGGACACTAATTTTCCCAGATTTATGACAGGACTATGAGAATGCAGGCTATGGTTTAATGCTCAGTCCTACACGTCAAAGTCAATTCTTTTGGCTGTACGTTATTCAGCTTTTGAAAAGAAGTAATAAATATTGACTTTACAACAAGATAAAACATTTGTTTGTTTATAGACATTACAAAATGCTGCACTACATAAGTAAAAAGGGGGGGACAGCACAAGACACTCCCAACAGCTTTATTGTTTTAGCTGAGAAATGGCATCCACACGCCCTCCCTGCAAGGGCTCACGTTAGAGGGAGCAGAATCGTCAGGTCCTGTCCTGGCTAGATCACCCTCACTTCGTAAACACGGCCCCAAATCTGTGCAGGAGCAGCAATATATATTGATTTTCAGAAGAGAGGAGACTTACAGAAATCTGCATTTTAAATTGCTTCAAGTAGCACCTGCCACAGTTCCTACATCATTGCTGGCAGAAAGGCAGGAAAAACATACAGAAGATTCTGGATGTGGCCTTATACTACATCAAGAGAACACGGCATGTGTTTTTTCTCTCCGCAAGCCAGGGTTGCTCTATCATGGATTAGGAGTGATGGATTAGAACGGCTCCAAAAGCTGTCAGCTAATACCTACACTGCAGCAAGATCAGACAGCAGCAACCTGTCTGGAATGCTGTGACAATTTCTGACTGCCACCATGAGAACTGCAGGTCATGCTACTGCAGGAGATTTTAAAGTAGAAACCTGAAGTTAAAAAAAAAAAGCACCAAGACTGCATAATCTTCTACAGAATAGGAAGCAAGTGTTTAGAAGATAAAGTACTGACAGTCTCTTATGTTGTTGCTCCAACTTCTTATGCAGTCTGATGCCACCATATTTTCCTGCTACACTGGGGCAGCTGCATTCAGGTCAACTGAGAACAAGGCCAGTGCCAGAGTTATTAGTGGGGCTGACTGAGCTGGTCACCCAGTTACACCCTTAGACCTGCACTTGAATTCAATGGTTAAAAAAAAAAAAAAGAAATAAAAATCTAGGCAATCCAGATGCTTGTAGCTCCTCTAACTTCACCGTGCATTGAAGACACCCCTTATCCTGTGACAAGAAGACACTCAACAGGTACAAAATCAGACATAATGGAAAGCTTAATGAAGTTGCTGAAAACATAGAAAAACATTGAATGCACCATAGTAAACGCTCTGTGAAGGGTGTTAGAAGTTTAGTAATTAGAATCTCAGCAACAAGAGATGTGTTTCTTATACATTACAGTCATGTATGAAGGTCATGACTTTGCAAACAAGGTGACCATTCAAAGCAATGATTATCTAACTTTCTGAACTTTGGTATCCCTTCTTAAACTTTGTACTGATACAAAGGAAGGAAACCACAGTCACTGGTTGTGCTGGTCACTTGCCATGTGTTAAAAAAAGCATTATGAGATTTGAGCCTATGCATGATGCTTGTAGGTGATTTGGTGAGAATAGCCGGGAACATGGAAGGCACAAACCTACTGACTTCTACCTACCTGCCAGAAACACAGTCAGAGGGAGCCCAAACCAGCACGGTGACTCTGCCTGAGACGTGGCCATGCAGCCCAAATACCAAGGCACAGGTGTTCACACTGGTGGCACCCCAGTATGGGCACTCCCACTGCACCCAAAGAGCAACAAAACCTAGTGAGGTGTCCTGACCACCAAAGGGAGGTGGATGTCACCAGATGCTCTCAGACCCTGGCACAAGTCATCCACAAACTGAGAGGCTTAAACAGACGGCTCCTGTCCCTGCTGCCAGCTGTTCCCTTTGGACTGCAGGATCTTCCTTGGAGCTGCCCTCACTGCAGACAGCAGCCTGGGGGTGCTGAGGGGTGAGCTGAGAGCTGCTTCCAGCACCTGCTCCTGCAACTGGCAAACTTAGGGGTATGTATTGTTGAAAGGTGAGAGTTTTACACAGCACAATTCTGGGAAAATCTGGCAAGTTAAAGCATTCATGCCCTCTCCCCCTGTGAAGAGAGTGTCACTCGTGCCCTTGGGAGTCATGAAGGTGAACAAAAGTGCTTGAGAACATGAGCAGCAGGACAGGACTGGTGGTCCTGTTTGGGGCAGGTAAACGCAGGCTTATCAAGAGCTGTAGCTAGTTGGAATAAAAAACTGAAATAAAGTGCACCTCCAAGCCAGAAGGTGTAAAATGCACAATCCTGCTGTGCTAAATACCTCACCGTATGCTAGCAGGCTTACTTCAAAGCAAGCACTTGAATTAGTGGCCAATAAAGACCTGCAAACTTGCTCACATAAGACCTCGCTGTAGGTCTTAGCTCCACTCCACTGCATGCAGATTTATATAAATTGCCTTCACTCCATCACCTTGGAAAAGTATGGGATAATGAATTCCTATGGGGAGAAAAATTTTGTAAAGGCAGGTTAGTCAACAGGATGCACTTAACCACCCTAGGGCCTTGGTGGCGACTTTGGAGAGGCACCCTACTCTGCTCTGCTCGTGACATCTGGAACCAGAGTGCTGCCCCTAGGTCACGCGTGGATACACATCCTTAGTGCCAGGCTGACGGCAGGTGTCTTCCAACACTTGCACTACTCAGAAGCAGTGGGGCACAATATAGAAAACAGTAACTGGATTCAATGATTGACCCAAAACACTGAAAAGTCCCCAGTAATTTCCCAAAACTCCTTCCAAGGATTGTCTTTTGTATTGAACTGCAGCAGCACCCACATGGGGCAGTCCAACTTCAGCCTTCCTGCCTTTCCACCAGGCATGAAACAGCATGCAGAACGGTGTAGCCAGGCTCTCCCCATGAGACAAAAGTAACAGAAGAAATTTTGCCCAGAAAACTTGTCAGGTGCAGGGTTCAACACAGCACCTAGTTCAGTTATGGATTTTAAAACTAGTTACAAAACTAAGGTATTGAGAATCTATCCAGAAACATTAAACACTGTTTAATGCTACTGACTGCTTCTGACTTCAAGTCCTTAGCCACAGAACTGGTGGTTCTACACTGGTTGTACAGAAGGTACACGGGTGGAAAGGGTAATGGTCGCTGTTTTCTTAGCCCCCTCCTCAGACCTCTGCTGCTGGCCACAGTCAGGCATGGGATGCCAGGCTGCCAGTTTAACCCAGTATGACATATCTTTCGCTGTGCCCCTGAGGCATAGCTGCTGCAAGAGGTCTGCTTCACTCAGTTGGCTCAAGTCTGCCTTTGCATTCCCTCCTTGCTCAGTTTAACTAGGCTAAATCAGGTGGAGAACACCAAGCACAACAACAAAACAAGGTAAAAGAAGTTTGTGGGCTCTTCACGCTGCTGATACACCACCTGTTTTGAGTCCTTGTAGTAGATTGTCCCTCATGTATAACTTTTTGTGGATATTTCCTCTGTTTTGAGAGAGGTTTTTCACATCCTGCGTATGTTTTATGTTCCTTTAAACATTACTTTGCAGCTGTCTACTCCAAAAAGATACCACAGCAACAGGCATTTCCAGATACTTAAAGTTCAGCACTGGTGTAGGCACATCCACTTAAGTCAAAGGTGCCTACAGAACTGGTAAATTATCTTAGTCAAGCTGAAACAAATGAGGAATTTGATATTAAACACATCAGAAGAAAATGACATTTTTCATCAGTTACATAGCAGTTTACAAAGTCCAAGAGATTAGCAATATACTTCGGTGGCAAAATTGGATCAAAAGAATTAAGCTTCCTGCTGCGAGACACAAGTACAGGTGTGAAGCAGGTGCCAAGGAAGAAAAAGAATGGATTTTCCAGCTCAGATTGTTCAACTTTATCTTCGTTTTTGTTCCCTAACTCAGACTATGTATATGATTTCCTACCTGTTTTCTCCTTCCCAGTAACTTTATATTTTAGCTGATTTCAATGAACTTGAAGTAGGAAGCAATCTCAAGGAAATTCAGCTCCCCTATCTCTTGGATATTTTACAAATTAGCGATCTTATAAATACTTTGCTAGTGAAAAATACATTAAAAAATTATTTAAGGAGACAGAGGTCTCATTGTATAGCCAGTGGTCATCGTTTTCCCCAGGATGTTTTTAAGATGAGCCTTTTCTTCCTAAAACTGCTTCAGCTGTAATCAATTACTGTTCTGGATTTTTACACTTTTTCCTGAAAGAAAAAAAATTAAAACGATACTAGTAGGGGAAGAACATAGAGCTTTCCCCTGAAATGGTGATTTACTAAGGTTATGAAATGTAAAAGGAAGAATGTTCTCATCTTTCCCTAACTTAGAGTTCTGCTGTTTGAAGCCTACCTTACACCTTATTGGTAAGGCTGGTACCATGGAAGATTGCCTGAGATGTCCCTTCATATAATCCTACTTTCACTTGCCTGTAACTCAGTTAAACTTTTATCATTTGGTTTGACTTTTTCAGTATTTTTTTTTAATATGTCAGGTGTCTGCCTCAGGCTGAAATTTTTTGGAAGCATTTCAGCCAATATCTCAGATATTCCTGCAAATGAGACAAGGATGTGTGTGGGGAAGTTTAACTTGCACTGAGTATTCTGATGACAACTCCTTTGAATAAGCTTTCCGCGCTTCAAAGTGGGGAACAGAAATTTGACAAGAGAGGGAGGGCATCATATGAAAAAGATACAATGATTCATTCCTCCATATGAATATTTGAGATGTTGGGCCAAGTTATAAATTTTGTAAAAAATTGCAGCCTGCATATCTGTTAGTGATTAACAGCTAAAATTCTACATTCAATGAATGCATTCATGCTTTTCATGGGTTTTTACTGATATCCAGATTGCCTATATAATGCCCTCAAAGAACACATGTCTCCTAGAAGTTTTTGTATGTGAGCCAGCTGGGCATATGCAACTCCTAGACTAAATATACATTACAGGGCTTCAGAAAGAACACTGGCTATTCTGAGCAGAGGTGAGACTGGGAAATAGCAGGACTGGAGTAAGAGGCAGGGAGGGGTGAACTTGAGAGCTGTACACCTGTGTGGGTATGGAAAGCAGGACAGATATGAGAGGAAGAAAGTGAAATCGCACTGGGAAGCCGCTTTCCTTTTAAGAGAGACAATAAATTCTTCAATCTGAAGAAGATGGGTTTTATGGGCATAACATAATTTTATGTGAAATTGCAAAGCATGCGACAAGAGGAAAGACAAACATGCAACAAGAGGAAAGACAAATCTCGGAGGAAGAAGGCAGAGGTGGGCAGGTTAGACAAGAAAAAGCAGTGGCTAGGAGCAAGACCAAAATCAGACAAAGAAGTGAGGGTGGAAGGACAGGGCATGAACCAAGGAAGAGCAGGATGAGCATTCAGGTATCATGTATCTATACATCCAAGTGAAGTGTTGACTGCAGTTTAGCTGCTTCCCACATCATTGCCTAAGCTGGCTGACCACTGTCCCACTCTACAGCAGAGTACACCTTGAGTTCTTCTGAACCCAGAGCCTAGGTCCGGGCACTGCAATATCCCCACCGTGGTTTGTGGCACTTTCTGTGCCTCTCGGTGTGGACTTTCCCTATCACAGGGTCGAAGCTTCATTAGTAAAGAATATTGACATGTCATATTATCCAGAACATGACAGATTTTATTAGGAAACTGCAAGAACAAGGATGAGTTCTGGGAGCCTGGACTTCAGGTCAGTCGTGATCTGTGGCCTCTGTCTAACTGTTTTATCATTTTTTCAACTCCTGTTCCTAAGAAAAGCTTTCTCATCTCATTCCATTGCTTCCTAAGATGAGATAGGAGGAGTAGGTGTCTTGGGTCTGTGTTGTCAGTCCAGCATGAATCCCTGTGATCTGCTCCCAGGTAGCAGTGAAGTCTTACTGGCTGCTATCGTTTCTTTTGGTCTAGGCCATATCACTAGCACTTTTCACTACAAGCAGACTGCACATTAAAAAGAGATAACTGCAATAAATATAAAATTACATGCCAACATATTCTTCCACACATTACACTTGGAATTGGGAGGAAAAACCCATGGGAAGGAAACTGCAATAGAAAGGCAGGTCCATGTAAGATAGAAGTGTGGAAGAGGCTGGAGAAGATGGCCCAGAAAAGTCTGTGAGATAAACGGATGACTTGCATACTTTCCTGGAACTCATTTCTGGGGGATCTACAGTTCTTGAGAGTTTGTCTGTCACAGCCATCTGTGTCACCATTGGCAATATCCCAGTCCTTACACCTTTTATGCAAGTGCACAAAAACGCTGACATCTAACATATAATTTAGTAGTTCAGAGTTGGGGAAAGCTGATCGTAATTTTGGACAATTAATATTTGTTAACATGGCACCAGACTGCAGAGCACCTGCCTCCATGCATAATTTACTAGGTGGAGTTGACTATTTTTTCTTAGAACAAAGCTAAAATAATACTAAAGTGGTGAAACGACCTACTGCAAGATTAAGGATTCCACTGTTAGACCTGCTGTTTAATAGGTCTCCCCTCCTGCCCACCACCGTGTAATGACAAAAACTATGAGGTTCTGTAATTACATAACTAAATCATAGAATGGTTTGGGTTGGAAGGGACCTTAAAAACCATCTAGTTCCAACCCCTCTGCCATGGGCAGGGACACCTTCCCCTAGATCAGGTTGCTCAAAGCCTCATCCAACCTGTCCTTGAACACTTCCAGGGATAGGGCAGCCATGACTCCTCCAGGCAACCTGTTCCAGTGCCTCACCACTCTCAGAGGGAAGAATTTCTTCCTTAGATTGAATCTAAATCTCCCCTCTTTCAGCTTAAAGTCATTGCCCCTTGTCTGATCACTACATGCCCTTGTAAAAAGTTCCTCTCCAGCTTTCTTATTGGCCCCCTTTAGGTACTGGAAGTTGCTATAAATGCCCTTTTACTTCACAACAAACCTTTGCTCCAAGCACTGTCTAGACTGGATGGTTTCACTGTGAATGCTAGAACGAAGGACTACTGCCCATCAGCATGGAGTCAGGTCCCTGTCCTGTGACGTCAGCAAGGTCTAATTCCCCAAGGTAAAGACCTTTGAGTACACACACACGCCTGTGTTGGTGAACTGCTGATCAAGTCACCTCAACCTGTAATAAAGCTCAGCTTTTCTGTGGTCCGTTGTCATCAGTGTAGGTGAGCTTATGAAGATAAACTGCTCTGAAGTGAGGCAACTGTTACTGACAGGGAGTGGTACGTAAAGACAATGTCTAACTGGAGAGATGGAAAAGGTAGGACAGCATGAACTTGTGGTGTCTCACACTACAGAGTCCCAACACCAGCAGAAGTCAACGAGAGACCCTGTGCCTGGTTCAGCGCAGGAACTCCCTCTCTCCTTCCATGCCCTAGTGCTTTCTCAGTCAGTTCTATCATAGGTTTGTTTTCCTCGAGTTACGCAGCTGAAATACACTGTACAGTTAGGCACTGCTTTCAGAGCAGGTGGATTCAAACACCATTTCCCACCGCATCCGACTATAAACCACTCATGCCCATTACCACCACCAGGGTAAAAAAATCATGCAGAAGATTGACTCACAGACACGTGCCTGTTCAGCAGCACAGAACAAGCCCAATATATTTTGCATTATAAATCTTATGGAGAAGTTCATGTATCCACACAGTAATGAGCCATTATGGCTCATTAGAGGCTCAGCTTGCAAAGTCCAAAGTGTACAAACAGAGGCATATAGGACAAATCTGCACTAAGCACTGTACCCTGCCCTCTGCCTGCACCAACAATTTACAGGTATCTGGTAAATGATTTATAAACCTAAAGATAACAAAGTATAAAACCGTATGACTGCCTCTGCTTTACAAAGGAAATACTGTCTGGATAATTTGCCATGTGTCTGAAAATGTTTCAAATTTTGGTGTCTGCTCTGCTGTTTGCAGGTAAGTGCCTGGCACCCTGTCTCATGTCGTTCCCTTCTGGCTTGTTAAATAGTCAGTTGGCAAAAAATGCCATGTTACCACCGGAACAGCACTGATGAAAGAGAATTAGCTGGAAATCTCTGCAGCAGGGACATATGGGAGAGTGGGCGAGCACAAGACTGCATAGAAAATTCTGTGAAACACAGTCTTGATTCTGGTCCTCGTGACTACTTTTGAACCTCTTACTGTACAACCCCTCAGGTATGAGGAGAGAGGATGTATTCTGGACGGAAAGGGATTCTTACAGGATGATCTCCTGAACTGTTAAAATTGCAGAATGAGCTTAATGCTGTTTTTCTGGAATTTTTCCTAACTATTATCTCAACTTTTATTGTTTGTAAGAAACAATTTCACATGCATTTATAAGGACCCAAAATTATCTATTTCGCAAGTGATTTCTGAGATGTCTGATTTGAACTGCTTAAGAAGACTGATTTTTTTAAAGCTCTCAGGCTGTCTAATCATTGAACCTTCACAGCAACATGCAACCAGAGCATCTAAAATCAAGGCTCACCCTGTAAAACTTGGGCCAGAGTGAAAATGGATGGGGCAGGGCTGCACCATCAGCAAGGCTGAAGGAATGCTCTTCCCAAAGCAGCACAGATTGGCAGTCAATGATTAGCGATGCGTATGCTGTGAGATTAATTTATTCCTCACTAAATTAGAGCAAATCAGGCAGGCAGTAAGTAACCGTTGACTTCTCAGGTGACTACTTGCATCATAGAAAGAAGCTCCATCCACATGCGTGCATTAAAAGGCTTTCTTAGCTCTGAGTGCTCCAACACATATGCAGTAAATACATGATGTGAAGAGCTAAGGCACAACGAGGTAGACAGATTTAGCCAATGCTTAATCATTAATTAATAAAAAAGGTGTTTTGCAAATTGGGATCACAGTCAGATGTACTCTCCCTTATAGGCCAAATTCTCTTCCTTGTCATATGACCCTAAGTTTTGGCTGCAGTGAGGCTCTACAGGGAGAGAAGAAGATGGAAAGGGTCTTTTTTCTCTTCTGCAAGTTAGAGCTCACCTAGAAACCTTGCTTTCCCCTTATTTGCTCTTCCTGATCCGCTGTGCACCTGAGCTTGGACTATTCCTGGGGACTTGTTTGTCTTCCTGAACCCCATCTCCTTTCCATCATGACACAAGCAGTGTCACCTGAAGCCAAGCAGGGAGCACAGCAGCCTGCTGCTCCTCCTTTTGGACGACACCTTTGCTTTCGTCTGCCTTATGTCTCTGTCTTTCCTAACAGGTTTTGTTTGCTCTCTTTCCCAGGTTCCTTCTTTCAAAAGACAGGAAGAACTATTTGTTACTGATTTTTAATGAGCTCTTAAAATGATCAAGTTTCATTGATCACAAACAGTTCAGTTTTCATTAATTGTGAATCCTATCAGCAATGATGAAGGTTGTGGTGAATTAAAACAGAGGCTGTCAGACTCAATAAGAAGAACCTGACTCTTCTTCGCATGCTCAACTCAGCTGCTATAAACCACTCCCCATACAAAAAACATCTTTACATCTCTGGGAATAGGCTTTCTGGGCTGTTTGCTGGACCTTTTCTGAATTTAGGAAGGAAATTCCACCAGGACCCATTGAGCAGGACCAACGCGTCAATGTGGGTTTTTTAACACTTTGCTGCAGGGGAAGTAGTTCCTTCCCTAGGATTATCTAGGATTTTTGCCAAATCGCCTTGCTATTTACCCATACCCGACAACTTTCCTGACCCCTGGCATCACACCAGCAACATGTTCAATAGCTAATTCTGCATTAAGTGTCTGTAACTTGTCTGCTTTTGCTGATGAAGGAATGAGGCTGATGCTGTAGCTCTAACGACTACTAATGACTGAGCTCTCATCTCTCGAACCAGAGAGCTCGTGTCTACTGCTGCAAAATCAAGAATTGTCAAAGAACAGAGATTACTATACGTCAAGGTTTAAAAATAAGCAGATGAGACTAAAATTTCAAAGACTGAGTGATATGAACCATGTTGAAGCACTAAATAATCAGTGACTTCAAATTTTCCTGTCCACAGGTATTAGCAAATCTAACCAATTTAATTTGAATTTAAGGCCTGTTACCATTCAAACACTTTGGGATACATAGCCAATGTGCATACATATATTTCTTTTTCATCATTTGAAAATGCAATATGCAGGTGTTTGACATGAAAGTAATTGTACTTTTCAACTGAGAAAAGGTGACACGTGGCCTGGAGGTGGCCCACAGAATCCAAAAGTCTATCGCTGCTACAATTCACCCATGTACGCAAAGTACTGACAGATAACGATATCTTGATATCTGCAGGGTGCCATATAACCTAGAGAAACACTTTAGTGAAGAGAAAACCAGCTGCTTCCACACTTTTCTTTCAGTACTTGCACTGTTGTGCTGTGGTATTCTGAATCCTCAGACTGACTCCCAGCGTCTGGCTTTGTGAACCTTTTCTGGATTTAGAAAGTCAGATAGCTGAAGCATGGAGGGAGGGGGGCACTATTCTGGCCCATTTCTAACCTTAAGAAACACACCTGAGCTGCAGCATTTGATTTACTTTTCAAAGTTCCCCAACACGTCAGCACCAGCCACCTCAGCAAGGTTAAAGCGTCCAAGGTTGAAGTTTAGCTCTGTCCAAGTTTAGCCTCTTTCCAAGCTCTGCCCTAAAGTGCTGATAAGACTGGCAGCCTTACCCCTGTGAGCTGACATTTTGATCAGACAATCACCAAAGCTGGTAATAAGAAGAGTTATTAGACTAAAAGGAAAGGAGCCAGAACCATTACCAACTTTCGATGTTTAAATGCCATTGATATAAATAACTTCACCAATAGGTTTTCAGGTTGTCAGAAACTTACAATAGTCTTCGGAAACTAGGGAGAGAAACAAATAGCTTCAGTTTATATGACAACGTGCACAGAGAGTGACTGAAGTGTTGCTAAGTAATTGTCAATTTTATTGTAAATACCACAGCAAATCAGACATACACCACTTTTCCCTGTGGTAGATGCACACCGGGGATAAATTTTGGTCCCAAGCCTTGAGATTGCTCCTCACCACTTATACAATACTGCTGATCTAGATAAAAAAAGTCTCCCTGTGGGAGTGGGAAGCATATCCTACACTAAAGCAAGTTTAAATGTTTGTCTTCTTATCATTTAACCCTGCCGTTAGACACGGAAACAGTGGCTTGCCTGCTCTCCCCTAAGATCGCTAAGCACAGAATGGCTTGTACTGCTTAGCTTTTAAAAATGAAAAAATCTATCAATTAAATGGGTGACTAAGGCGGCAAAGGTGTCAAAATTTAATCCCATACTCACCTTTCTGACTGTGTGATCAAGTGGATCATTGCATATTCAGCTGACAGAAAAAGCTGTCTTCCTCGGTTTCATGCAGCTAAATATCCTGCTTTCTAGAAAGCTATCCCTGGATAATAAGAGTTAAGCTTCCATTTGAGTCTAGTATGAAGAGGTTGTAATGCACAGTAATTCAAGATTTATGCAGGTTGAGTGCAGTTTTCTTGCTATCCTGTAATACTTTTTTATTATTACGTGGATATTTCAAGCTATTTGATATGCTTTTTCATAATCAGGTGTGGGGTTTTTTTGCAGTCAATGCTGGATTAAGTACATATTTGCTATTTTGCCAAAGACAACAACGTTCCACCGCCATCTCCTCTCTCTCATGCTTAGTCTTATACCAGTTCACATTAATCCAAAATGAGATGCTCAGAAGGCACCATAGCAGTAATGATTACTAATAGCCTTCCCTTTGGACAATCTGTTTAGGTGTACAGGATAGACAAAACTACCTGCTGAAGGCAATAATTACATGAGCTAAGCATCTGCTTGCTAAAACCAGCCAATTTTTTCTATAATTTGCTTTTCATATGAGAACACTGAGTAAATCTTCAAGAGATGATGAAAGGAAACACTCTAACTGGTAACAGCTGATACAGCCCCTGTAATAGTTCACTCTCCATACACATTCCTACTATTTTCCCTTTGGACTATCAATCCCTGAATGTGCTTTTCTAATAACATATTTATTCAAGAGAAAAGAGGAAAACCAGTGTTGAATAAAAACAGTAACATGCAATGTGTCTGAGTGCTCTTCACAGTGATTTAGCTTTGTTTCACTACAATTTGAAATTCTTCATGTTTTTTCAGCTCAACTTTGTGCACTGTGAGCCATTTCATGAACATTACCCACCTGCTCCTAACTCCCTCTAGTCTCTCACCCAAGTGCTCTGAAAATCAGTTCTCCTGATTTCTGTGCTAGTCTTCTGCAAGATGGAGAGCTGCAGTCTTTCAGGAATAGTCTGTGTTTATAAAGCACCTACCCAAGCAACAAATTATTCCACAATCTTTTACTAAGCTGTTCAAAAGGCAGGGGGAAATCACACCCATTCTGAGAAACTTAAATTGAAGCAAGATGCAAGTTATTTGCTGAAGACTCTACACTGTATTCAAAGGGGCTACTCTGATGGAGGCACCTGGTCTGATGCCCCCAGGTCTACATCAGAGCTTTAAGACCTTGCTTTCTCTGAGCTCTGCCAGAGCACAGGCAAACATGCAACCCTGCTTGTCTGTGTAGTCCCAGTGAAAGACCAACAGGACTATTTCTGGTTTCACTAGAAATGGTCTCACTGGAGTTGTTCTGGAGGTGAATGAAGTTTGCTCCATTTAGAGATGTATAATGATCCTTATAGTAAGATGAAGAGAGAATGAGCAAATCCTGAAGGATTATAGAGACACTTACTTGATTTTCTTCTGGTACTTATGCATCTTTGGAGTGCCCCAGCAGCTAGGGACAAGCCCTGCAGAGATGGCTCCCAGGTGCTAAAGGTGAGACGTGGAAGGATTTGAGATAGAAGCTAGAAAAGAACAAGAACTGGCTGTCAACAGCGACAAAAGAAGCCAAGAGCAGAGCTGCCACCCCTGCCTCCCCTCAGAGCCAGCAAGTGCACTTAAGTCAAAGTGAATACTCAGTATGGTTAGGGATGGCATGTCTCATTGGATACGGGTGCGGACAGAGCAGACTGTATATCAAAAATTGAAAGTTAATACTTTTAAGACACAGTGCACTGCACCACAGTAGCCAAGACAACACCTCACTGTCCCACCAGCAGAACGACAAGCTCATTTTTTGAAGATGCTGGTAGTGGGGAAAAGAAACACAAAAAAGCATAGCTGCTTAATGATCTTTTTTTCCTAGCTTACCATGAAATTGGAAGGCCAGGGCACATATTGGTGATAAAATTTAATGTGTAACAGCCACTTGCTAACTATGTATACACATTTAAACAAAAGTAAACACAGTTACTGAGCCAATTTCTGATTCCAGTTCAGTTATCTTGGTCCAGAAGTGTAATAACGAGCTTACAAAAAAAGCCCCAAATTCACTAAAAACAAGTTAACAGCTCGTAGATTTTCTACTGAATAACAGCAAATTGCTAGAGAAATAATGAAATTTGGCATGAGCTTAGTTTTATCTCATGTGGCTCTGGAACAGAAGTGTAGCAGCTTAATAGACAAATTCAAGAAACGTATTTTTTCTTCCCCAGGCCAAAATCTTACTTGTTTTCTGAAGTACAGAAATAACTATTCCTCAGTTCCCTAAGGGGGAGAGTAGTTCACACAAGAGTCTTCACACCAAATGTCTGAACTTAGGTTTTTTCATGGAGTTGTTAACATTTTTTAAGACAGTATTCCTCGAAAACTCCCTACCCCAAAATTTCTGCCTCCAGTTTCTGATTATAGTAACTTGGAATATGAAGAAACTGAAATAGGAAGGAACTACTAGGACTGTGATCACTCACTAAGTAAATTTTCTAAAATACTATTTCATGTCTTTGTTAAGAGTGAAGATGTCAACAACTGTCACTTCTGGTTTTTGTTCATTACTGTAGAATCAAGCATTTTCTCACCTTCTTTTCAAGCATTTTTTCAGCTTTGAAAATAAACAAAGTGAAAGAGAGCAGCAAATACTCTATCACACATTTCTGCTCCCTATGTGCATTCAGTGTATGTTTTCCTCTATTTAAAAAACTAAAGAACAATCGTATTGCAGATGATCAGAAAAGATAGCAGTAACACCAAGTCACCTGGATTCAGCTGAGCGTTGTGCATGAAAGCAAACATTTGACACACTCACTTAGATTTTCCCTCCTAGAAATTCAGGAAAAAGGGCATTGGAGAGCTGTCAGTGAGGCGATAGCTTGCCCTGCTGAACTCCTGTTGTAAGACACAATAGACAAGGGTTCAAGTTCTTGGCCCATCTGTACCAAGTACGTGCAGGCCACTCTCAGGTGCCCATTTAAGCCTGCTTCACTAAATTGGAGCACAGCTGTTTACAGACACTGGCCTCATCTTGGCTGACATATCTGAGTTTCAACTTAATCAGCTGTTCATTAAAAATTGTACAATTAGGACTGACATGCTATTTCAGACCAGTTTAGCCCCAAATGAATTTATGTCTCAAACACTGGAGACTAAAAAGAAAATACTTTTCCTGTACCAGGGCCTTTCATATGAAGTTAATGAGGAATTCAGCCCTTTTTCTTGAGCAGAATGGTTATTTCAAGATGTGCTGCAAGAAGTATTTCTGCATCTGGGGTGACCTCAAAAACAATGTGATAACAAGATCAGAAGTGCCATCTCTCTTGCTCATGAAGTAATTTCCATGCATGCAATATCTATGCTGCTACTAATACGAAAAACAGTACATCTAAATGAGGAGATTTAGAAACGACAGTTACATTCATAGGTAGGTTTAGGGTTTTTTAAAAAAACTTTAGGCTTCTCAGTACACCTGAGACTAATGTAATTCCAGTCTAAGTTTTTTTTGGTCACAAAATCTTGTATTAAAAATAAACTAGTGCCTTAATTTGATTGCAACTTTACTGGCTTTGGATTCAACAGCAAAATAATGATTTATAGCAGCTGTTTTGTTAACTTCAAGCTTAAGGAAAAAAAAAAAGTATTTCTGAAGTTCTAAGGTAGGACCATCTTTGATTTCTGTTAAAAAAACTACAGGTCCAAAGACATGTTTCTTGGGTATAAGCATGTTTTTTGAAATGTACATTTTAAAATATTTTTCTGACACTACAAATATTTCTCAGCTTCCATTTCAGGTGTCCTTGGAGCACCTTTTCTGACAGAAGAATCAGCAAATCAATTTATACGACTTAAACGGCAGATACCATATTCTCAGAACTACTGGGACCCAAGCAGCAGCCAGAATGCATGGGGATACACGGTGGCCGAACAGGTATTTTCTTCCCTCGTCTTGCAGCGCCTATGGAAAAAATGAAAGTACAGGTCTGGGTTTAACATGTAAAAGTAACACTTCGGGGCAAGGGAGGAAATTTGTCTGATTTATCGACATAGGCAAGGTTGCTCAGTAGTCACACGCTGTATATATTCAGTACCAAAGCTCAGAATAATCTTTTCTGTTTTGATCCACTTCAGGTCAGCGAATCATGGACAGCTTTAAGAGATGCAGCACAATACTACATGGACTTGGGTTCTTTCACCTTTGATCCTTCAATTGCCAGGTACGATGGGGTTTCTCAACAGAGCATTTCATACACTGAGAACATATATGTTTATCTAAGTAAGTAAAATTGATCAACATAAAAGTGCTGGCAATTGGGTCCTAGTGGCATAACTTAACCCATTAACAAACCTCATTATAATAGACGTCTTGAAAAATTAAAGAAGATTTGGTTTTACTGTCCAAGTTTTATCGTTATTTAAATACGGTCATTCTATTGTGGCAAGTTCTTTTCTAAGTATATTTTGGAAGAATTCATTAAAAGCTTAAAGAATATCCATCTTTTTTAAAGTCCACAGAAGCTAAACTGCAGCAATATATCCTATATATTTGATTTAAAAAGCAGACAGAAAGCAATTCCTGAGGAGAAGAAAAAAAAGATAAAAATCTCCATCTATTTCAGTAACAAAACTGTATTCAGTTTAGAATAAAACCTCAGTAGAACAAACCAGAGAATAAGACAGAGCAGTTGGTAAAACCAGTATTTACAGATCAGCATACAAGAACATGAAGTGTCTTAAATTGTCATAGAGAAACTGTTTAGGACTGTGGTGAAATGTAGACATTTTTGGGATGTAGTTTTGTCAAATTTAGGGAACAATTGCTAAATGATTCAGCCTGACAAGCGCAATACAGAATACATACATTATTCCTGCACAACGCTTTTTATATGAAGATACTGCAGTTCTTTGAAACGGACAAGAGTGGGTAGAACTAAACTCATACAACTGCAAGTTTCAGTGCTTGAAATAGTTACTAAGACATAACAACCTGATCAGTCTGACTGTAACCACCAATAGGAAAATGGGTAAATTCATCTCATAATATACTTTGAATTGAATATGCTCTGAATGTTACTGACTTAAAAGTAGCTCTCTTTTTGAAAGTGAGAACAAAGTTTCGTTTTGAAATGAGACTTTTGAAAAGCACTTTTTTTTTTTAATAAGAAAAGAATTTGATTTGGAGAGTCTTAGATTGAGCTTTCTAGGACTGTTCCACCTGAAAGGTGATGCCAGTTTCACTCACTCTGAGCAGAAGCAAAGTAGAAGGGAATAGCTAGAAGTCACGATTTCCCTGGCATCCTGCCAAGTCTTCAGCTGGTGCCCTTGGGTGACTGGAAGGAAGCACTGGGATATTCTCTCACAATTTCCAATACTGATATGGGCAGTAGCTTTCTTGGCTAGCAGCAGTCACTTCTGCCTTATGACAAACCTGAAGTTACCTGAAGACACTTGATTTAGTTTTCTGGAAAAAAAAAACACTCTACCTTTTCCATCTGAAAAATTATGCAGATAGAAAACGCCTAGCTGCATCTAATTATTAGTTGTCCAATACATATGTCTGAAGGCTGTGATCCTGACAGCTGCCAGGCATACTGCAAGATGAGTTATGCCTCCAGAATGATAATCCTTATGATTGTCATATGACAGGATTAAAGCCAGTTTACAGAAACGCATTTATAGGCGCTCCCACTGAAGCATGTTTATTATTTCAGAGTGAGGATGGTTAACTCCCAGACTGAAATAAAGTTTCCAATGATAACTTGACAGAAGCTAACATCAGAGTTTTTATGAAGGCATATAGCAGAAAAGACATCAAGCTAGAAGTTACAAAAAACATTATGCACAAAATAAAACAATGATTTTCAACCTTATTGTTCATGATCAGTGATATTTCTGAGATGTCCAAGAAAAGCTAGCCTATACAGCATACACAGAAATCTGGTTCAGGGGCTGTACTTCCAAAAGAAAACATTTGCAAAAGCTTGCAAATCTGAAGACTGAAGCTGCTAACAGGATCTTTACATTACTTTTGCAAAATTTTTCTAAAACCAATTTATTCCGTCTTTTCTAGTGACAAGATCAGATCTTACATGGACATGCTACAGCAGTTTGGGACTCATCTCCAGCAACAGACAAGTCTGAGCTATTAAATCCTATACATCTTGTATATGGCCATATTAGGTTACAGCATGTTATGTATTTGCCATAGGACGAATTTATCTCATCTCACTATCTAAAACTAAAACCAACACACTAATTCTCTCAATACCACGTTTTATATTCATAAGTAAAAGTGAGATGCGAGTCATGAAAAACTAAAAAGTTGAAGACAAGGCAACCATTAACTTTTAGCAGATTGAGTTTGAAAACCACTATGTTTTCAGGTAAAACTTTTTTTGACTAGTTGTTTTTAAATGTACATTCCTGCTTCTGTGACTGAAAAACACATTTTTATTTTTCAGTATTTTACTTTAGATACGTTTTTCAGAGGCAACTAAGAAACGGAAATCAGTCACTTTGGGTGGGTAAGAAAAGTATAGCACATTTGCTCCTGGTTTGGCTAATAAGAAGAGTATACTTCTATACTTAAGTGCATCTCTGTTTTTTCAGGTACTGAGGTCAAATGAGTAGGTATGGTAGTATACATTCATATCACATGTATGCTTTGCTTTCTGCATTTAAACTTCTGTACTTGGTCTTGAATGCCAAAACCAACTGAAGCCACAGCTACCACCGTGAGTTACTTTTTCTTACTCTGTGGAAATGGGAGCTGGTGGAAGCACTTATTCATTCGTGACTCCTTTTCTAATAAAAGCAGTGATGACAAAATGTCCTTTATGCTAAGTTCTTGAGTCTGGAAGTTTCCCCATTCCTATCCATTAATCTACCTTATTTCAGGACACCTTTGAGGAAAGAATTGGGCTCCCACATTTCTTTTATGTGTTATTAATATACCTGTTAGCAGCTAAAAGCTTCCAACTCTGGTCAAAATTTCTGCATGGACAAAGAGAACCTGTTGGGGAAACTGAAACGTATGGTAACTTTAAGGGCAAGGGTAGATGAAGGCAGGCAATTTTTTGCCCACTTTTTATCCCCAAAGAGTAGCTTCTGTGTGTTACGCTTTTGGGGTTCTTTGTGAACATGGACTGCATACTGACTGGAATGAATTCAAAGATAACATTGGATCTTCTAAAAAGTAACGTGTGTTCTGGCATTTTGGCAATCTCTACCATGCTTCTAGGTATGAAACTATCCTTAGGCCATTATTAATTTCCCTGCATAGGACAATGGGCCTGAAATTGCCATTATTCATTAGCTGAAGCTGAAAATTCATTAAACACTTGAAAGAGATAAATGAGGTGCAAGTTCAGTACTCACCATGTAAAATTTCACATCTTCAGTCTCACTACATAATTATGAACAGTTCATTCAAAGATAAGGGGTGACAAGTGATGTATAGACTAAAAGACCTCACTAGTTAAACACAGTCATGGCCTGTCCTTTCTGTCCTCCTTCCCTGTGCTGCTTGACCTTGGATAAGCGAGTACTCCGGATCCTAAACCTTCCACTATTTTCCTCAGTAACAGTGCAGGCATGACAGAGTTACTGGAACTATTCAATTTATAGCAAAAAGTAGGAGTGTAAAGATAAGCATTGCCTTTTATTTTAAATGGATATAAAGTAAAAATCAAAGGATCCGCCTCCTCCAGCTGTGCACCTAGCTGGTCTTGGAAATATTGCCTCTCTGCAGGTAGCGATGCCCAAGCCACTTGTGCATTGGTTCCTGAAGTGCTGCTGTTTTCAGCCCTGCCGCTCTAATTGATGCTGTTGCTGCCAAGGCAGGGGTTTGGGATATACTTGAGAATTAGCTGCAGTTTTCATGCCTGCATGGTAAGCTAAACCAAAATGGGAGGTAGTTCAGGAGCTGATTTGCAAACAGACAACAGGCATCCCTGGAGTGTGGGTGACAAAGTCCACCAGTGAGGTGGAAGGTAAAATGAAGTGCATCTTACCTCATTTACTATCCAGATGGTGAGGTAACTGCCCAACCTTCATGAGCCATTTTACGGTTGTCAAAGCCATAAAATTAGAGTAACTGCTGCCTTAAGTCTATTGCCACAAGGACAGTCTTGCATAAGGCTGGCTTTGTGACCAAAACATCAGACAAAGCCAGGGGATGCAATTTGACAGTTCTGTTGTACTTAGACATGACTAATTCCTTTAAAGAAGTTGTTCCGAAAACCTGAGCCCCAATCTGCAAAGCCGTAGCTTCAGGCTAATGTCACTAATTCAGATAATTAGTCTTGCTGAATTAAATGGGAAGAATTGTGCACGCATGAGTAGCAGTGGAGGATGAAGTGCTTATTTCATGTTATCAAAATACATGCCGCTCATGACAAAGAGCAAATGGCTTGCACAGACATTTGCATGTTAAACTCCTTCCTCTGCATTTATTAATAACCAGGAAAAATATTTACCAAGTGAATTTGTTCCCTTTATTAATTGCACATACTGTTTCATCACTAACACAAGTAACTTTGGATCCTTCTTTACTGCCTTTTCCCACACATCTTTGTGTTGCCACCTACAGGTTTTATCTCCTCGCTTTTTCTACACAGCATAGACACACATGCAGTACCACACTGATGACAAATCCAAGGAACAAAGCTAAACTAAAAAGAATTTCAAGTACAGCTCTGTCGGTCATGAGAGTGGAAATACAGGCCTCAGGACACAGGATCTTTGCTTCTGGTGCAGTGGAGACCAGTTCCTCTAACTAGATTCTGAATACTGGAACTTTTCTGAGGAAAAAAAACCTAAACCACACAAACACCAAAGCTCCTTGAGGCTAGAGACAGCAGAAGTCCTGGGAGAGAGGGGGAAGAGGCAAAGAGGATGAGGGGTCACAGAAAGCTGAAGTCAGTTTGACTCCATGTAGACATTAACTGGATGGGTGTAGGAGAATATCTGCCAGGCAGCCCCACGTTTCCAAATGTTCTGAGTGACATGAGCAGGACAACTGTCTAAGATCAGCAGAATGACAGAAGTCAGGATGCCCAAGCATCTCATGGTTAATTACTAGCTCCAGGAGAACATCTTCTCCAAGACACTTACAAGGTCTCTCTCCCACTGTGATTCTCTAGTGCCGAGTCAAATCTGAACCATGCTGCAGCCCCTTCCTCAGTCAGAGCACTTGCCTATTCCCTCAGCTACTCTGATCCCTAATTTTGCAAAGCTTAGAAGAACCAAGTTACCTTTGTAATCTCTGCTACTCTGTCAAGTTGAACTGAAAACAGTCCACAGGTTAAAAAAATACTGTGGCTAGGCATAGGGTAATAAACACATGCCTACCCAGACAACACGACTGTAGGAGCCTTGCTTTGTTAGAGAACTGGATGATAGATTCAAGCGTAGTCTGACATGACAGCAGAAGTAAGAGAACCCATTTCCCCAATAATAATTAAATAAAAAGACTAATACTTCATGGGCTTTCTTTTTATAAGAAAAACAAGTCATTCCAAACAGAGGAAGCTGTAGAACCTGAATAACCCCTATAGAACTTGTGTTACAAATGCTGAATGTGAGATAAGTACCAAGATACACTGCTTTCTGTAAACTCGACAGAACAGGCAGGTATATAGAGGTAATAATAACTATTTATGAGTGGAAATGGTTTCTGCAAACAGAACGGTGGCACCTGGTTTTCAATGAAACATCTACGCACTATTTCATCACTATAGTGATTTATGTCATTGAACCTAGTCTCATACAATTTTAATGCATAAAACTTTAGCGCTTGTATCACACTATTGTTATGCACCTGCTTTGCACTTGATCTTCTGTTGTCTTAATTTAAACCGAAACAGCTGAGATAAAATATTCATCTAATCTCTACCTGCTGCTGCAATCCTCAGTGCCAGCAAAAGTGAGCTGTGTTCAAAGCAGTTTTATGTTGGATGATTAAATACACAAACCACCCACCTGAGGCAGATGCATTGCTGTAACCACTCCATGGAGAGTGGAAAACAGATTATTACTGCTTCGCATCATCCATAGGAAGCGATGAGACTAGTAGTTAGGATGTAAAGGTAGAAAATTATCCAAAACTGAAAAATTCAGTCAGGAAAATAAATAAGCATTCTTTGTATGTGATTATTAACTTAAGAAAACAAACATAAATAATTACTGTTCTGCCCCAAAGATTGTTGAAGAGATATGTATTTCAAACAATACAACATCAAACCCGCAAAGCCTGTTTTCCACTAGCTGGAAAAAGAGTAACCACTCTTTTTAACAAGAGGTGAATGGTATCAAGCTGGATCTCTGCAAAGGTGATCGACATGCGACAACACAGCAGCTGTCTGTTCCCTTTGAGCCCAGGCTGGAGGCATGTTCTACCACAGCACTAGGCAGGCTCAGCGCTGCTGCTAGCTGTCTTAGAGATGAAACAAATACTCTCTGAGCCCTGTAACACGAATTTAACCATCGCCTCCCTAGGGGAGCCAGCATTCCCTATGCCAGTATCAGTCCACGCAGGGGTAGGGGAGGAAGAAGTGACAGTCTAATGCACTTTAGCCTCATAGGATCAACCCATAAAAGCTTCTTTCTCTACAAGGCATTACAAGATATCCTGGAGTAACGCTTCTTATTCGGCTACCTACTCCTGGTCATATAACCACCGCTAAGGTGATTTGATACCAGTCACTGCCTCCTTGGCAGGACTGAATAAGCATGTGAGATTGTGTCTGAACAAACAGACGCATAACCACGTCCTGGTTGTGACTGAAAGCTGCTGCACAGCAGGGAGCTAGTTCAGGGAAGGCTTAAAAAACATCCTTACAATTGCTGTCAATATTATTATCATAAATCCAAGGCTCAATTGTGCAAGGTGCCATGAGAAAGCAGTTAGTCTGGCATCCTCAAAATGCAGGTACAACTATCTAAGGACAAGAAAACAACCACAGGAAGAAAGTGGCTAAGACAACAACCATGGGTATGGAGGTGGCTGCTCAGCACCACAAAATAACTGATTAGGTAGTTATTTAGAAGAATGAGTTAAAAAGAGTCTTGTCTGCAATTTCAAATGTGCTTTGGATGAACCTTGCACAGAGATCTAAAAGCCTCTGCTTCCTCTCAGTGTCTGTGCTCAAGTATTCACGGCATTACTCTTGCTGCAGAGCTCAGGCAGAGGCTCAGTGCTGAGAGACATACCACAAGCTTTCTGATGGAACAGGACCTATACCTCCTCATGTTACACCATGGGCAGGATGTAGTCTGATTTTTGCAATAGTATCTCAGAAGGCAGCTACTATTACATCACACCAAAGCTACACGTACTGACTTTTTGTTTTTAATTTAGAAGTGCTTACAGAAATGAGGAAGGCCCTATTTATAAACATTTACCATAGTGAACCTAAGGGAAAATAAAACAACATGCTTTTACTCATATGTGATTTGGGACAATTACCTTTTGCTAAGCATACAAACAATTCAATCAGAGTCACTATACTTTGTGGACTACGGAAATAATTTTCCTACAAATAAGAAAGTAGGCTCCCTTTTTGTTACTTGGGGTTACACTGTTCTCTACTCCTTTCTCATCCTCTTTGCCCCAGGCTAAGGTCTATTTTCATTCCCTCAATAATTTTGAAAGGATTAGATCTAGCAGAAGTACATCCACAGGTACTGTTTACAGCAACCACAGATTACTCTGCGCCTCACTAAAACGTTCAGGCTGCCACGATCTATCAGGTCAAGCCTGTCAGGAACAGCATATGCAGCGGCAATTACAAAATCAGAAAATTTTGAAAGAGTCTCTTTCCTTGAAATGACAGACTTTGTCATTAAGACATGCTAGTCTGAAACCAGGAGTGGAAGCTGACGGATTTTCAGAGACTTGCTTGTCTGCCAGCTCTCTCTTCCCCACAGTGAAAGCTTCAAAGCTACCATTACTAGCAGAAGCAGTGACAATAGAGTACAGGGAATTATTTGAGGTGGGCAGAGCCTTCCTTTACAGGTCTTACAGGTCTAATCTAACACTTAAAATTGCATGTCTGGAAATGAAGTGGCAGCCAGCACACATGCTGAAAGCATTAGGGATACCCTCCTAAAATCAGCTTCCTGAAGAACACTTCATGAGTAAGCAAGGATTAACACATAAAAATGCGTCATCATTTGTGCCGTAGCTGGTTGATTAGGAGAAATGAGTCCCCGGAGAACCAGGAATAGACAACTGCATTTGTCTCAGAAGCTCAGTGGATGACCTGGGCCAGACAAGTTTTCTCTGAATCTTTTTCAAATCGAACTAATCTGCCCTGAAATCTGCTAGCTCAAAAATCACTGCTACTATTAGTCTGGAAAGGGAACTCTGAGAGAAATACTTTGAAATTGTCAGTTTGGGTTCTGAGAAACGACTGAAAGTAGCTCATCTATACCAATAAGTTGGCTGGCAAAGCACTGGATCTGTCCTTTGTATTTGACCCTGATACAAGCGATGTGTCTTTTACAAGTCCTGCAGTGTCAGGACTCAATCAAGTTGAAGAGCTGATTTTACCAGCCTCTAAAATTGGACATCTTGAAGCGTGTATGTTTGTACAGAAAATGGCTCACAGCACTGGAGAGTACAGACATGAATTCATTATCTTTCTAGTACAAGATCATACGATGTGTAACAGCACTACCAATCATTATGTCCAATGAAAATAATGGATTGTAAGTGTTTCTGTCTCATTATCTTGTGATAGGATTGTTATTAATGTGACTACACAACAGTTTTATAGAAAGACTCCTTGAGGACAGGCTAGATATATGTCTGATTAATTTTCCTTTTTTTTTACCATTGCTTAGATTGCATAGCAAGCAAGTGTCCTAAATGGAAGGGACAACTCAGTGATTTCTAAACTGTGGGCTTTATAGCTCTCCTATCGTAACACAAGTGAATACACACCACAGACTTTTTTTCAAACACAGAAAAGTTGGCTGTTAAGATGGCATAACAGTCCATAGTGAGAATATGGTTTTCCAGAAAAAGGTTGGAAAGTGTCATCGAATTACAAGGTGGTAATGAGATCTGAGGTTTTTTTCAGCATGTCCTGCTAACCTGATATGCCTGTGCCAGACTGTGCCTCCAGAAATAATTAACAATAGAGATTGCACAGGTAGTTAGTTCACCAGTAGAAACATTGGAGAGTGATGAATCCATGCAAAGATTACACAGATAGAATGAAAAGATCATTACAACAGACAGATATATTAATAGGCTCGCAGTGTATTCTCAGTGTGTGAAGTTCAGTTTTTCGGTTTCATCTCTTTCCTGGGCTCAATGTCAGTGAAGAAGATTTGAATAATTTGAAGGAAATTGGAGTTATGATTTTTGTCAGTTTTTTATGTATTTGTTTAAATTTACATCTCTTATAATATTTTTTTAATATTTCAGCTCATAGAAACTACAAAATCATATTTTATTGTAGAGTGCATAGCTGCAATTTTTCCTGCTGATCACATTGTGTTGTCATTATTCTTAAGTGGAACGAGCACAGCTCCTACTGAGTATTCACTTCATTGACCAACAGAAAAACAATTAAAATTCTCAGCCCACAAATACTCATGTATGGATGCTCAGGCCACTTGAACTCCAGCTGAAATTTGAGAAGAAAGACAGTCAACTTGAATTTTTACTTACATATGCATAAATACCCATCTGAGTTACCTGAATTACCTTTCATGTTCTAGCAGAGCCACTTTTTAGCAGTAGCCCACAGTCGTGTGGCCACAATTGGTCCACCTATACAGTAAACGCTTTTCTTTGAGCACCTTCAAAGGAGATCAAGTTAGTCAAAAGGCTATAAAATTAACCTAAATTTGCAAAATTACTTAATGAAACAGCCTTGTAAATGGCCCGACACCACCAGTGGACACTACCAGTGGTTCTCTAGGCTACAACAGCTTCTGGACAGGGTTTCATTTTGTCCTGTAAAGCTCCAGCTTATTTGAATTAACTGCACAACTGACTTTTTCTTTCTCCACATAGTGTTATCACAGCTGTGAGAAAGACAGATCCTTCCCAAAGAGCCTCAAGTTTTAAAAACTATACAGGAAGACTTGACTTTCTTCTTGCAAGATGACGTCAGTTGTGAAAGTCATTCTTCTACACATCACCTAATAAAACCCAAGTCTCAATCCTAACACGTTCTGTAAAGCCCAAGATCACCCCCTCAAAAATAAGAATCAGTCAACAGTCAGCCTAAATCAGTTCTTTACCATCATGCCCAGTCTCAACAGTTAGTAAAGAACTGCATGTGTTGTTCCAATTTAGAGGTTTGGACAAGTGTTATGGCCAGTTTTTGAACTGGTATCCAGTAAAAAATTAAGCAAATAGAGAGATTTCACATTGAAAGGTTAATGCTGATATGTCTGGGAAGACAGCAGAAGAAAATGGAAGTGTTACTCCTTGATAACTCCAGAAACAGTTAAATAAGCTAAATACCAGATATGGGATGTAACGTGCTACAGGAATACTTCCAGAGCTTCTCCTTCAAAAAGGAGAGCAAGTCTTTATTTAGTGGAAACACAACCTCCTGAACACATCGGAAGAAAATGTGGTTTGAGAGGGTAGAAACTGAATGAAAAAATAGCCTGTGCCTCCTTCCAGCAGAACAGATCGGCCATGAGAGCAAGTGAGTTTGGCTGGGAAGAGCTCATCTCCGGCAGATGCAGCCTGGAGCCTGGGGCACATATGAGCACAGAACTCCTGAGGAAGGAAAGCATTTGTATGAGGCAGCTGGAAACGGGAAAGTGGAGAGTGATGTTTTAGATTTAGTTTCAATGGATTTACAGCAATTTCCTTGCATTTCTTCAGAACTGACTTTTATAAACATTTGTGCCAGTGTTCTCCCTTTTGGATGCTGCAGATGAGTCCTTTAATTCAGAGTTCACTTGAACCTGGTTTGTGTGGAAAGTGATTGCTAGGCAGCAGATGAGTGTCCAGGCATCTAATGCAAAAGTGAACAGGAAACAGGGCAGGGAGAAGAAAACATGACATGTGGCACATACAGGTGGAGGGGAACAGGGGTCACAGGAGAGACTGTGATTCTGATCTTGTTTTCTGGCATTTGGAAATTCATGCGGCCCTGAGACAGACACCCTGGGAAAAGAAGGAGCCTTTCCACAGATGGGAAAGGCTCAGATGCTGCCCAGGAGCAAAGTGGGCAACCAAGGGGGCTGCTGAGGAAGGCGTTAATAAAATAAAATAAAATAAAATAAAATAAAATAAAATAAAATAAAATAAAATAAAATAAAAAAGCTGTTTAAGGTGCAACAGTGGTTGTAAGGTGTTAAAGGCTGGAAAGTTATAGCTTAAGTGGTGAATGACCACGTTAGCTGCTGTTCAGGGAAAAGTAATGATAAAAAAAGACACCCTGCCTACCATGAAAGTGTAGGTCTGATGACATCTCTAATATCTGGGCAAAAGGCTGAGTAGAATGAACAAATTCCAGCTTCCTTGCTTTCCCTGACACAGATTCACATACCTAGGTACATAGATTCATAGATTTCTAGGTTGGAAAAGACCTTAGAGATCATCGAGTCCAACCATCCCTAATCCCCATTAAACCATATCGCTAAGTAGATCATCCACCCTATTCTTAAACACATCCAGGGATGGGGACTCAACCACCTCCCTGGGCAGCCTATTCCAGAGGCTGACAACCCTTTCAGAGAAGAAATACTTCCTAACATCCAACCTGAATCTCCCCTGACTAAGCTTATACCCATTTCCTCTTGTTCTATCACCCAACACCAATGTAAAGAGCCCTTCCCCCACCTCCCCACCATCTTTTCTCAAGTATTTGTAGGCTGTAATCAGGTCTCCCCTCAGCCTCCTCTTCTCCAGGCTAAACAGTCCCAACTCCCTCAGCCGCTCCTCATAAGTTTTATTTTCCAGCCCTTCTTTGGACTTGCTCCAGGAGCTCAATATCTCTCTTAAAGCGAGGGGCCCAAAACTGGACACAATATTCCAGGTGCGGCCTCACCAGTGCTGAGTACAGGGGCAGGATCACTTCCCTATTCCTGCTGGTCACACTATTCTTGATACATGCCAGTATCCCATTGGCCTTTTTGGCCACCTGGGCACACTGCTGGCTCATATCTGCTTGGTTTTGCTCGCCTCTATCGTCACTGCAATGAAACAAGCTGAACAGCATTTGCTGTTGAGCTACCAACAGTACCAAGTTCAGGTGTTACAGTGTCAACCATGCAGGGCAACAACTGACTCCCGGTGTTTGCCTGCCTGGGATAGCACTACAGTGTAAATTAAACACTTTTCACTTTGCGATGGTATGAGAGCAGTGCATTGCCAAAGATAAGCCCTTCTCGGGGTGTTAATTCAGTTGAAGTCCGAGAGACTGAAGACAGATGTTATTTTTCAACTCTCTGCTTTGATTCCAAAGTAAATGGAAGACAGATCCAGATTAACTCTGCTTCTATCTCCTTAGACCGATGCTTAGCTTGTGTGGCTTGCAAAGTAAAAATGAAAGCAAAGCTACACACACACGAAAATCTTAATGCTCCACCAAAAAGCCTTACTAATCTATTATTGTAATGTCGTCAGACAATCACCAAACAGAAGAAACTACGTAGGAAAAACGACCAAATTAAAAGGCTTAGAAAAAATGTCAAGAAATGGCTGGATTTTTGACTAATCTTTTTCATCCCAACCATTTCATAAATACCACGCCTTCTTGCATTCAAAGTTTTTTTTGTGCGCGTGTGTTTTTTTGTTTTGGTTTGTTTTTTTTTTTACAGTAGTGAAACAGCCCTGGCCTTTGGATTTTAATTCCACACCAGCTTGAAGCACGGATCAAAGTTTCCTTTGGCTGCAGCCTGCCACAGTCCAACAGCTCCTCGACAGCAGGGCTGCGACCCTGCCCTTTAAAACCTTCACAGTTTGAAGATCTTGCTCACAGAGCACTCTTTTCCAGGAAATTGGTTTGCACGCTGCCCCTCCCAAAGCCTTTCGTCCTGACTTGTGACTCACATTAGCCCTTTTTTTTCTTTTTTTTGGCTCAAGACTAACACCGGGAAGGCTGAGCAATTTAATCACCCACCAGCAGAGTGCTTACCATTACACGAACAACGATAAGAGCATGTCACTGCGCTGCTTTCTACCTTAAGTAGCACTAATGGAAGGAGGCGAGCCTGCTGGAAAGAGACCACAGAGGCGACTCCAGCCTTTATCCAAAAAGGGCTTTTTCCAAAAATCCAGCCTTTATCCAAAAATCCCAGCCTTGCTCTGGGATTATGCATCTGGCCAGAGCCGTAAATATCTGCCTTCCTGGTGGGAGAAAGCGAAAAGAAATGGAAGGCGGTGTCGCCGTGTGCTGAAGCGTTACCTGCTGATGAAACGCGGGCAGGGCTGTGGGGCTCCCCGGCTTACACATCTGAAAGGCAGTGGGAACAGCCTGGCGCGGGCTTGGCCTGAGCAGACTTGGGAGGGTGGTGAGACACTGGAACAAGTTGCCCAGAGGAGTTCTGGATGCCCCATCCCTGGAAGTGTTCAAGGCCAGGTTGGATGAAGCTTCAAGACCCCTGATCTAGTGGAAGGTGTCCCTGCCCATGGCAGGGGGTTGGAACTTGATGATCTTTAAGGTCCCTTCCAACTCAAACCATTCTATGATTTTATGATTTGCGTGGAGTCTTGTTTCTGAAGAAAGCTAGCTCACCAGGGCTTTCAGGTGTTGTCATGGAGGAGAAATCTGTGCTGGGAGCATCACTCCTCTCTTCTGTTCTTGGCTTCCTTGCTGTCCCCCACCCAAAGGGCTCCAAGGACCCATGCACAAGTCAGGAAAGCCCCCCCCCCCCCCCAAGGTATCCAAGGCACTTGGACTTGGGTCCCAGAAGGCTGAAGTTGGGTAGAAGAAGGGCCAGACCTAGCACACAAGTCTGTTCACATCAGGCTATTTCTCAGGTATCAAAAACAATAAATAAACACATTTTTAAAAAAGGCCATTCGATATCTCTAGCAATTGCCTCCTTTGGAAACGTCTGACAACCCTCGTTGCTTAGCTCTCAGAAAGCAACTCCACCTCAAAAAAAAAAAAAATTTAAAAAATCACTTCTTGAGAGAATGGTTACAGCAAAGAGCAAACTCTATTTCTTCTTACACCTCCCACGCAGAAATGTCAGAAAGGTACTGCCAAAACATTTTCTACGATGACTGGCAACTTGCTTGCATGCCAAGAAAAAGGAACTTGTAAGAACATGCAAAAGTGTAATCTTGCCATTCCCTGCATTTAAGAAGTTTTTAAAAGATGGTAACTACTTTTAATTGAGTTTGGAGAGCTACACTATATTGCTTCCATTTTTTATTTTAATCTTAAGCAACTCATCTATGTCTAGTCTTCTATTTACAACATGAACAACAGTTAGAATATACCACACACAGGTAAAATTTAATTAGCTAACACTTGCTTATTATCCTAGACTACCATTTGCATTCCCCATGCTCTATTTAAGAAATGATGGTGTTTCTTTTGCAGTCCAAGTGTTATTTATGTACAGTCCCGTCATCACTTTGTCAAAAACAAACGTCCAAGGTGAACAAGCCTGCGGTACACTAATTGCTCATTGATACCCTAGTCAGGTTTATCAGCCTTTTTTAAAGGCAATTATAAAAGACACTATAGACCAGTATCTCTATCCTGAAAAAGGCATTTGAACTATTTCCTCCTGTTGATAAGCAAGTTTTTCACAGGCAGAAGAACAGCTGATATCCAAGCCTTAAAGTATTTTAAAGAAAAAAAACAAACCATTTTGTATATGAAGGCACAACCATATTTTCTTAAATCATGTGCAGAGATAGGAAAGGTCTGTGATTTAGGAGTGATGGCAAAGGCAATGAGCCTTATGTCAACATCTTTTGTCCAAATCCAGTTTGATAGTGATGAAAAGGTGTCACTTCGTGATCTTTCTACTTGAAATGAATTTATGGTAAGACACTTGACGGGCAGGTGCTTAAAATAGAAAAGCTTTTCTTACACCTGTGGCAGCTTCAGCTACACTTTTTCTGTAGATAGAAAGAATGCCGACATTAGTTCAGACAAATAAATCGGCCCATACTGTTTTAAATGGATCAATTGATTAAAGGAAAAAAAGAACAATCCAAAATCAAAGAACTTCTTCACCCCACCCTGCCTCTCTGTTATCACCGTGGAAACTTTTGATACATAATTCTTCCAACAAACTACATTTCCATCCCAGAGAAACAGCAAGCCTCACATCATCTCACAGAAAGATAGTCTCAAGCAACAGCAAAGGAACATACAGAAAACTAACCTCACATTATTCACTCTTCAGACTCTAATTCATGGTGTTTTGTTTCTTCCGAAAAGTCACTTCAGACTTGAACTCCCATCCAGCCTCTACATCTGTTCAAAAGTTCTGAGGATCTTCACAGGAACAGAAACAAGCCCACAGCAAGCAGGAAGAGGCATTTCCCTGAACCATGACTTATCAGGGGTATGATTTCAACAATATGTGTTTACACATACCTGTATATAAAGCTACAGGTGAAGAAAGCGAAGCAATACTGTTCTTGATGCAGGCTTACTCTTGGCTTTGGAGAAGTTAGGAAGATGCTTTAACACAGCTGAAGAGTTGTAGAAAATGAGACAAAAGCAGGAAAGAGGCAATGGAGATGAATCATCACCTGGTCTTCATTTGCAGTCCCTCCAGCCTTGCCTAATTACCCTGCAATGGACAATGGACACATTGGAGCATATGAAAACAGAATTAACCCTGTAAGTGGCATTCGTCATCCTGCTATATGCAAATACCACCTCTAGAGTTACAGAAAAGACAGTGGAAGTGAGATCAGCTTGAAATTGAGGTGTATTGAAGCTGCTGGAGGTGCACTCATAGCTTAAAAAATCCAAGCAAGAAGAAAACTCATTGTAAGCCCCTGGACCCAAGCGTGGTCTTCAAGACCCTTTTCTCTTTTCTAGTCAGGGACGTTCTTTTTCTTTTTTAAGCTGAGTAGTAATTAATACTGAAGGAAGAGCTCCAGGATACTAACTAGTCCATGCTACCTCTCAAATGTTGGGGAAGAAAAAATATGGAGCATCCTTCCACACACAGCTGGCTGTGATAGTGTTACATAGCTCACCTTTCTGATCCCTGACACTGAAATCTGTTGGAGAGTAGGCATGCATGGAGGGCAGGCCTGACTGAAACCCAGGAAATCCACAGGAAATATCAGGTCTTCAAGTGTGTGAGTAACTATATGCTCTGACAGTGGCTGCTCTGTTTGTTTTGCCTGTCCTACAGGATTTATTTTTTAAATAGTTCACTTTTAGGTTTAGCTTATATGTGTAACTGCAACCAGAGAATTTCAGCTCACAAATTTACATATGGTTAATATTATATGCTTTTCCACAAGGCATCTTGTGGAGACAGAGAAAAAAGGGAAAAAAAAGTGATTCAAAATATGTTGCCTCTCTGAAGAGCTGCTTTAAGATTGTTATTTTTACTGCGCAGATCCACGCCCTGTTAACCATCCTAGTAGCAGACTGCCACGACTAGAAATTTCTCCGTTATTTTTTTCTGGATTGCCAATTAACTGAGGCCACGTTGCAGAGGGAAGGATGCTGTTGCTGCTTACCCACCCATGGCCCTAAGCAAACATCAGGAGGAAATCAGTCCCACCCAAACCTCACTGCCAAGTGCGTTTATACAGGTGTCATCAATTAGGGTAGAATTTGGCCTGTAGAAAATGTCCAGCCTTACACACTGGAAACAATGGAACAGGTTGGTTTGGGGATCTCACAGAGATTGTAAGGCTGGCTGCAGATAATTCTCCCTGACCCGGAGCTTAACTCTTTGTTTCACTTCTTTGTGAACTGAACATCCCCCGTGTGTGTACTGGGTCTGCGAGGGAGCTAATTTTCTTCATACCAGCCCATACAGTGCTGTGGGTTGGATTTGTGACAAAAACTCTTTTCCAAGGTCGCATTTCACCCTTTGGCCCTTCCCATCCCCTTTCCCAGAAGCAGAACATCATGGAGCTGTATCTCATGTCCGTCCTACCTGCGTGAGGGCTTCTCTTCCCCACAGCGTTTCAGAGGAAATGGATGAGCTCATCAACTCATTTGCGGCAACTTGTTGTAAACAGTGAGGAATGTGCGGCCATATGGAGTGGTGCACTGAGCTAACAGGCTGGTGCGAATCCTCTTCTGGGAAGCCAATCTCTCTCTGTCAAGAAAAAGGAAAGCAAAGGAACTCGGCAAACATGCACCCAGGATTCTCCAGATGATAAAAGCTCAAAAGAAGTGGCACTACCTCACGTGTGCTGTGTGTAAGCACGAGGACAGTTCAGCACAGACAGCATAGCAGAACTCGAAGCATGCTAACCCACTATGCTGCAGTTTGTTGTCAGTAACTGCTCTGGTTGCAAAGAAAGATTTCAGTTACGGTGCTTTCCCTGAGGTTTGGATGAGAGAGCATAGCTCTGAACCATGGGCAGCCCTGCTCATTTCAAGGAGAGCTGCTTCACGTGCCATCAATGATGCTTTAGATAACATTTTAAGTCTTTTTCCTTTTCTGGTGCTTATCAAAGGACTAACAGATGACTGTGAAGATCTACAGGGGCATTTGATTAACAGGGGAGAGGAAGACAAAGGATGCATAGATCAAGGAGAAAAAGTCTTTAAAGACAGGATGAGACTGTAAAGTAACATGCTCACGTGCCAGTAGTTAACATTTCATTGAGGGAGCTCTGGGTTTAAAAGTTTGGAGGGCAGGCTGGAGAATGTTTCTAATATTTCAAAGCTAGCTACTGCAATTTAACATAATAATATTAAAAACACAGAAAAAAGGGAATTTTGGGTAAAGACACTCTTGTCAGCAACTATCTAACCTGTTTGAGTTGTACCACATGGTAAACCATTAAACATCACCAAAATCTGCAACTTCCATTTGTTATCTCTTTTTTTTCTCAACTGTGCCATTTCCACACTGGCCTGTAAATTATTTCTGCGAACCCCAGACTGTGACCAGAAAGAGCTGTACAAATGCTTTTTTAAAAAAAAATATTTGAGCAAACTACTTATATTATTAATTATTTCTGGTAAATGCTAAATGACCCTCACATTTATTATTTTGTTAATAATTGTGCTACAATTAGCAAGTAATAGCATCTTCAGTTGCATAAATAAAATTTTCCAGCATTCTACTGCTGGATGTACAATTCCTAACTTCTCCCTCTGATAAAGCACTTCCCTTTATTCCGTAGTAAGTCTTAAAGTTTCATACAAAAACTACAATATATTTTACTTTTATAATTAGAAGTATTTTTTGGATTTATTTCAACTGTCTGAATAAGACTCAGAGTTCAAAGGAAAAAGGCTGAACAGACACACCTAAGAGTTTAAACTAGTATCTCTCACTTTTGTATCAGCATCCCCAGATTGTTCATTCCTCACAGTGCACAACTGCAGCTTCTTAAGGTCTTAAACTTGATTGTCTCCTAAGGTGCTTATATTTTTGTGCACGGAAGACACGAGTGGACATCCTTACTAACAATTCTACACTTATTGGTAACAGACACCCCCACATACTTTAAGACGCTCCTGCCATATTTTGGCATTAATACCAGGACCCAAATCTATCAGCTTCCAAAATCGGAAGCCTTCTCATCTCCATGCTGTGCAGTTTGTTTCCTGTAGCTGTTCCTTTTTTAACATCAGCCTAATAAATCTCGATCCAGGCCAGGCAAACAACAGAAAAATATAATTTATGAAACAATACTGCCTTGACCAGCAAAGAACAGAGAATGCAATGGATCTTAATGACTCTTTTCTATGTCTGATTCCTAGTGCTGTGAAGTTATAATGCAAACATTGAACTGTCCTGAATTGAATGAAGTCAAGATAATTCAAGGACAAAAACTTGTTTGCAGTCAATATAGATATTTGAAATCTTCTCAGCAGTTCCTTAAAAATCTCATTACAAGCTGAAATGGGTATTATTTCTCCTACAATCCCTGAATTTCTTCATTGTCTTTATGTGTGTTCTGAATACAGAGACAGGATCTCCCACAGATAAACTACAGAACCACGTAGGATACAAGACATCCATAAATAATTATTTGCTTAGTTTATTCACTAAAAAATAAAATCACTCCTGCCTGAAATATTTAAATCTAGATATCATTCCAAATCAGGAACAGTATACAAAGGGCTTCGATGATTTCTGCAGCATTACGAGAAGACTACTTCTAATTCCAATCCAGTGTTAGCACTTGACATTTTAATTTTTTGAAGATGATAGGTAAGCTAGAATATATGGTATGTGTACTCTTACTTCTTCTTTCATCCCTTATTATAGCTACAAATATCCCACTAAGAAGCAAAGTATCAAAGCTGCACTTTGAAATAAATTGCTGGGCTTCATATTGTATGTCTAAACCCCCCAAAAAACCCAAACCCAAAACCCAAACTCAACCCCCAAAAGTATCTGGTAAGTAATTGAAAGCATAGTTTTGGATTACAAAATGATCTTGTCTTGCATCCTATAAACAGCAGGATTGCTTTAAAACGAAAAAGATGACTAATTTTCTGTCTCCCATGCATGCATTCAGAACTTGTTATTATTGGTATACTCAGGGAAGGATTTTATGTGTTTCCTTTGGCCATATTGCTAAAGGGAAGACTACGGTTCAATTGAGAAAAATGGCTGTGACTTGGGACACCAGTGGAAGAGAATGAGGAATCTTCTGCTCTGCAGAAGACTGGCTTTTGCATATCAGCTTAAACTAAGCTTTTAATGGGAACAGAATATTCTGTAGCAATCGTTGCAAATTGTGTGGTTATTAACACAAATGTTCTGCGAAGATAATGGCCAGTCCTGCTTATCTGCTATAGTAATTAAAAAGCTCTAATAAAATAATATTGAGATAAATTTCAATGCTTTGTATGATGGAGCTCCTCACAGAAAACTATTTTTTTTTTTTACAGCTTTAGCTTCAACTTGTTACTCGTTTTTGAAAGCTAATGCCATGCTAAATTTTAATAATACAGCTAGTGCACATTTCTATGCTGCATTAATTATACATTCCCAACTCCACAGAAGACCCTCACAAAGAGGGCAAATACAGGAAATATCATCTGCAACTGGAGCCAAATTAAAACAGTGCCTATCACAATAGCAGCGTTTTCATTAGATATAGCTGTTCCTGTCCAGCATTTGTACACATTAGATTATCGTCATGCTTCCTTAGCTCTCTTCCTTCCCTAGAAAGGTCCATGGATCTAGCTGACATTCTTGTAGGACTTACCACTTCTTCAGAATACTAAACAAAGATCTAAGTAACTTCTTTCCCCTGGCATCCTAATTAGGACAGTATGAAGTTCTACGCTCTCAAGTCATAAAGTCTAAAGTCAGTGAAGTACCAGAACGGAGTTTGCTACATTCACACTGGCAGTTACTTACCCCTTTTTTAACATGGTTTTCTCATTCTGTGTCAAATTTGGTGCAAAACCCTGCCATAACCAGATTTGTGCAAAGCTATCCATAATCAGTCAAGATTTTTGCTGGTAACACACGAGTGTTCTGATACACAATCTCCTTTGCCTAGGAGACTCCTGTTGCTAGAAAGCCTGGAAGCTTTAATTTTGCTTGGCTGGTTCATGAGCAGAGTTGTGGCAGGGAACAGAAAAAGGCATTAGGATACACAGGGAGGAGGGAGGAAAATATAATCTCCATGCCAGCAAGAACAAACTGCTGATACGGCCGATCTTAAATCTTCTTCCTAGGTGGGAGACTGTAACAGAAAACAACTGAGATTTTCACCTTGGAAAATGCTAGTGAACTGGAAAGGGTATTAGAAAAAGTCACAACACTAGAAAAATAATGCAGGTTGTACTTTGCTGATATGGAAATATGCAATAACAGCAATTAAATTAATGTATGTCTTTACTGAAGTAGCTGATTTTTTTTTCCTCACTTGCAATATAACAGTTTTTAGAAAACTGTTATATTGCAAGTGAGATATAACAGTTAAGGAGAGACAGGACATTTTGGAGAAAATTATATTTGGCCAGGGACCATCTACAAGATAGGTTATTGCCCTAATTCCTGGTGTAAACGTATACTCACACACAGTTTGCCGTCCTTAGGTTTGATTTAGAAATTCGTGCCAACACAACTCTGTTCTCCATGAATCAGATCTGTTCTTTGGATTTGGTCAAAAATACAGAATGTTGAATGAAGAACTCGAATGTTTCTTTGAAACTTATTTATGATCTTACAGTGAGCTCTAATCGTGACACCAGAAAAGTTTGAAAAGTTGAGAACACCACTCTTAAATTTTGTTCATGTGTTTTTGAAGATGTGGAGTAAGCTAGTTCCACAGTTCCAAAATTGGGGTTTATTAAGGACCATGACACTAGAAAAACTACTGAATTCGTAAACAAGTTTTTCAATTTAAGATAATGTTGTAGTGACTTGCTGTAAGCAGTGGTAGGATCTTAAGTCAGGAAAGAGCAGCTGAAGTTTTCTTCCCAACAAGACTTCTTTCATCCTCAAATGTTTTTAAGGTGCAGAAGTTTTTTAATTCATATGAACCTAAGACTTTGCACAGCTTTTCAGTTTGATAGGGGGCATTAAGAGGGATAAGCATTATGTGTATCCACAACTCGGAACAGTCTGTATGCAGGTACCTGGGCCAATCGCTAGCGATACGTAGAACAGAGAGTGAAGCTCCTTTCTAGCAAGCTTAAAGTCTGCTGATTTCCCAGGCTACACCCACTATTGCGCTTGTCTCTTTTTCAAGTGAAAATTCCACTATGGACTGATAATTCTTTACCAATAGCACTAATACTGGAGTATTCCAGGAAAAAGATTCAATGAGGTTTTAAAAACAACTCTTACCAGCAATTTATAAGAAATAAAAAATTGAGAAGTTTCCAACCAGCCCCAGTTATAGTGACAATTTGCAAACAGAAGTATCCTCTGGGAAACAGAAGATGTGAAGATCAATCTGCATATGCAGATAGTGGATTATGGGGATTTTTTCAATCATATGGACTTGGAATGGACTTCTTGGATCATGAAATCCAGTTCCCAGGCATGCACGTGAAAGCACTGACAATGACAATCTAATGATGTTCAGCATGTAGATTTGAAACCCATTCACAAAAGAAAATAAAGGCTCTACGTTCCACCATCAAACCCTTGATAGAAAAATAGGCAAGAACTCAGAATTCAGATAAAACACAAAATCTCACTTTGCCACTGAGTAGCAGATATAAATCAGTTCTTAACTGACTTCATTTTCATTGGCTGCATTTTTTGGCGGTGCAGACAGGCTTACAGTGCATTATAAGATAAATATATTCTTGAATTTCTACTGTCGTTCAGCTCTCATAATTCTGTTTACTATCTGAAGTGTAGCTTTGTAAATTCCAATTGGTGTAACAATTCAATAATAACTTACCATACCAAACCTTCTTCCATTTCTTCTCCCAACACTCCATCTCCATGCAACCTCAATGCAATTCTTCCTCAATGTAAATTAGTACTATATATACATAAAAACACAATCTGCAACTGAAGAAACTGCTGATTTTGCATGGGTTTTGCATTTCAGACTAGCCTTGCACTCTTTGTGTATTTACCCAGAGGTGCATTTTACCTGCTGACTGTGCTCTTCCCTATGTCCCCAGCATTAGAGGACTAATCACATTAGATACGATGCGTGCACTCTCCTCTACTTTGTCATTATTCTGCTGGCAGACAACAGTGAACAATAGCGGAGAGATCCTCAAAGGCTTCCATCAAGCGCTGATCAAATGCTGGCTTCATTTTTCACATAGATGAGTGTATTTGTGGTAAATAAGACATAGAAGTAACACAAATTGAATATGGATAAGCTGGAAATATTCCCCGATATGATCAAACCCAGCTGTATTTAAAAGGAAATGATGCAGGCCTTATCAGCTTTGATTTTGAGATGGAAGAGCAATTTTCTTCTGCATATCTCGGGAAGTTCATTAACCGTACCACAGGGTCATGCACACAAGTCCCTGTGCTCAGACTTGAAAGGGTATGGATAACCAGCCTCTTGAAATACGTACACTAATGTGTATGTAATAAAATATGTACACATCTGCTGCCATGCTGGCTGCACCATTGGTATCCTTTTTGAAGGCCATCACAGCTCACTTCACAGCCGCTGCCTGACTTCAGCACACTGGTTGGTGCTTGGTTTTATGTGTGGACTCCTCCTGCTCAAGCACTTTGGGAGCTTTGGGGAATAATATTTGAACAGACTGTCCCTCATCAGATAGTGACTTTAAGGGAAAGCAGTACGTTTAGGCATCAATGGAACAAGGTTTATTGATGGTCTGTTTAAAGGACTGACAAATTGCTCATAGGGATTAAAAAGCAAAATCAAGGAGAAAATAAAAGTGAATATAGCAGAAGAAACATGGATTATTTTCAGACTATTAAACTTCACAAAATACAATACACGGGTCCTGACTGTTCTGCATTCGGAACCCAAGATAAACGTATTTAAAAAGTAAGGGGCAATGACACGGAACAAAATTGCTCTCTTTTGGGCTCCCATTGTGTGAAACGGTCCCAGTGCTCCAATTGCACTGGAAAGACTCAAAACTTTCCTTTCCTCCAGAACATCTGGAACAAATGCGTTGCTTTAAGAAACGCACCATTATTGCCAATTTTAGTTGAAATACATTTTGCTTTCAATCCCCATTAGTAAGAGGAAGGAGATAGGTTCACAGAAAACAGGTTTGTGATGGAAAAATAATAGGAAGTAATTTTGGAAGGTCAGGAAAGAGGAAGACAATTCATGAAGAATACTCCAGGAATAGCTCCACACAAGACACTTTCTTGACATTAATGAATCTGTTGTACATGCCCATAATTATTTCCATTCGCATGGAACAGGTCCAGCTGCTTTCAGCATCCACAAATGAGAAACAGAAAGAAGCAGAAGAGAAAACAACCATATTTTGTTATGTCCAACAGTTAAAATCACTGGCTAGCAAATAAATTATGCTAAGAGCAATTAAACACAGAATTAACAGTAATCATTTGTAACATAACGCAACGAGACAGCTGAGATAAATGAGAAAGGGCTTGCCTTGCATCGTACCGAGAAACTGAATGATACGTTGCCAAGATACATGTTTACAGAAATATGAACCTGAGGTCAAATCACTGATTGGCTTCTACTGGTACGTGTATTCATCTATGCCTTGTTTGTGGCTGTTTCTCATCCCGTCCCCTGGTTTTGTGTGTGCTAGAAAAACTCCTACTCTTGTAGGAACTACTATTTTAGCATCACTAGGGGCAGGAACGGTGGTGCGAATCCGGGCTCAGGGGGCCGACGCTTAGTTATTACGGAGTGGGTTAGACTTGCCCCACGCCAGGTGAGGGACGGCACGGCAACAAAACAGCAGCTGTCACTGCTCTGGATTGCTCTGATCTTTAGAGTGCTGCTAATGACAGCAAAACAAGAGGGAAATATTGCCCCACAGCACATTCGGTCAGGGCATGCCAGCAGAGTACCTTGTGGGCAGACATGAGCTTGGTTCGCACGCGCTCCGGAGCGCTGCGCAAACAACTCCAATCCAAGAGCTGCACATCCCGATTAAAGCAGTCCGTGGGCTGGGCTGGTACCTGCTTGGCTCCTCAACGGGTCTGAAAAGCTTGGGGCCCATGACAAGAGTAATACAGGCACTCAGTTTTGGTCAGCTTGAAGTGCAAAGCACAGCAAACACACGTCAGTCTGAAAGGTGTCATTTAGACTTTCTCACGGTTGAAGCCACGTTAGTTTTCTAAGGTTCAGGTGCTTGCACTTGTTAAAAAACATCTCCTTCATCTGTTGCTATAACAACTCTCTCGCCTTTCTACTCAGCACTAATGTTGGCCCAGACTTTAGTGCTATTTCTTTTATTGCATTCTGTGCTGTCTTTCAAAGATATTTTAACTTGCCACAGTGGAAAAGCAAACTATCAGCTTTCATTGGACAATCATAAGTCTCAACCATGGAAGGGGACCCAAGCATGCCCCAGCTCCTTTGGAAGAACTGCACCCAGGTTTCCCTTGTACGGTGGGGATGATTGCCCAAAAAACTACAGAGCTGGCTTACTGCTGTCGTGTCCATCCAAATCTAGAAGCTGAGGAGTACTCCTGGGAGCTACAATAAGCAGACATAGAGTCTGTGCACCTAACATGCCAAAAAGATGATATGGATAACCTCTAACATTAACGTGTTTAAAAGCTAGCTGGTGTGATACTTTTACTTTACCTTCTTAAGTTGCAGTTGTTTCTGCTCAATGCAAGAAAAAAGACACCAGCTTTCAGGACAAAGCTCTTGAACATGATCATGCTGCGGGCAATCCCTGAGGATGCAATAGAGCATCTCTGGGTTAGGAGGAGGCAAGGAATCTGAGACCAATTACGTCCACACCAGGCCCACTGCCAGCAGCCTGTGGGACATTCCTCTGAGGGTGAAACAGGCAGAGAAACCACCTTCCAGCTTTACTGCTTCATTAAGTTTCCGCCAAGGAGCTGTTGTTCCCATAGCAAATAGAAGCACTCTTCAGGCTCCAGCTTTCAGCAGCATTTGACTTTCTGTGTCAGAGACACAGATGTACGTCCTCTATTTCAAAATACACCTATGCCACAGGCTTTCCATAATCTTTGCAGGAAAGGCCAAATTGGTTTCTAGCTCCTGATATGAAAAGATAAGCAGAAAATTTCCATAACAGATGAGTGGATGGAAGGAACAGCAGATCTGAAGGAGATGAGACAAGCAGGGCCACAATGTAATTGTTTCCTTAAGGATGCAGATTTGGCCCTCCACTAGAAATTTCACTGGAAACCTGGTTCAAAATAAGGAAGCCTAAATCTGTTTGGTTTCTCCCTGCTCTCTTTTCTCCTAAAGAGTAGCTGACAGGTGGAGACCGAGCCAAGAGAACACAGTCCCTGCATTAACCATTAATGGAGACAAATGCCAGGTGTAGATGTCAACTGCAATTTTTCTTTCCCTGCTGATAGCAGAAGGTTCCATAGAGCAATGCCAAAACGTATGGGTAGAAAATGCACTCATGGCTCCCCCAGTCCTTTTGTGACTTTTTAAAAAGCTTTCTGTTTTCTAAAAGCGATTTCCCTCTGGGACTTCCATTACTTCATCTAGCTTTGTCACAGTTGATCTTCATTAAAACTGAAGACACTATAAAAGAAGGCACAATTTTATAGTAAAGGTAATTGTTCTGTGGTCTGATCCATTGCGAGTGCCAGCATGCAAAATAATGTTGTGCACTCACATATGTTGTGCAGCGTTAGACATTGACATAAACAGCAGTGTATTTCCCAGTTTGTTTTGATTTAGGAATTACAGTGAAATCATCTTCTGTTAGAGGCACTTTTCTACAAAACAGACACGAGCAGAGTCACAGCCAGAATTGAGACTTCAATTCACACAGAGGATAGACTGGAAATCTTTCAGGGTTAAGCATGAAGATGGGACCAGTGCTTCACTTTGTTGACTTCTTCAAGAGCATGCTTTGCTGGAATGATATTTTTTATTTTTATTTATGTTTTTGTGAGTCAGTGTGATTCCACTCACATGGAGTGAAGGGGACCCTGAAGTCACAGGCACTTCTGACTCAACTGTGAAACAAGGCATTGCATTAATAGTCTCTACAACTGTGTAAATCTGACAAGGTTGCTGCGATGCTCCAATTCAGTATGATGACCAATCTCCAAATGAAGGGAAGACAGAGCAATTTAAGACCACCAAAGTTCTCTCAACAGTTGTCTTTTGGCGTTATAACTCCTTCTGCATGAAAGCCTCAGTTATGGTTTCCCTCAGCTATAAGTTTGTCTGCCTGAAACCCACTGCCTGTCATTCTAAAATGGCTGAGTAAGAGAATATCTGTTCTAAATCAACAACCAGTAATGGAAGGCATGTGCTCATTTGATGTATATTGTTTGCCTGGAGTATGTCTGTCCATTTAGTAGCTGATAATAAAATACAATGTTCAATGGCCTGAGACATTTCACAGAGAAATGTACTTGCTGAGAGGCTGTGAGAGTGGGAAAGCCAGGGGAAAGTATTATGCCCTTAATGAGTTTAATAGAGGCAGTCATGTTTAGGAGATAGCAGCTGATCTGACAGAAGTTATATTAGTCTTTCCAAAGCTGGTAGATGCTCAGTAATCATTTCCTGGAAGAAATGGTTAGATTCTTTCTTCATAAGGTTAGTGGGGAAGGAAAGCAGAGGCAGATTTCAATGTAAGTGGGAACTCAAGAGACTTCAAGAAACTAGACACAAAGTCTAATGCAATTGACTTGGAAGGCCCTGCATCCACTAGTACCCATGAGCACAAAGGAAAATAATGCCTTCCTGAGCATTTGCATGAAAAACAATTGTGAATAGGTTGGCTAATACAGAAGGGGATTTTTTTATTTGGTTTTAACATAAACAGATTAACAGAACAGCTTCCTTTTTAGTCCATATGCATCTTTTGTCAATATTTTAAATGATGTTGTCTGTTCTAGACATTGTAAACAAACTCCTATTTGTAACAATTTGAGCTTGACCTGAGTTAAGGGTGACTCCTGGGCACATGTTTAACAGCAAGGCACTCTTCATAGGATCACGATGATCCTTTAGACGGGAATATCTGAACACTAGCAAGCAAACAGTTTCTTGAAGGCCTCCAAGGGGTAACAAGCTGTGCCTCCCCTGAACTTGTGCAGCTTGCTCTTTGCACAGATATTGCCATATTCTTGTTGAGGGTAGAGAAAAGGACAAATAATGAGTATTCTAGTAGAGTTCTATCAAACGTTTTTGTTAACAGATCATGTGCCATGACTGTTGGAGAATGAATGTCAGGGAAATCATGTTGATTCTCTGCCCAGCTTTGCTTTTAGTAAAGTCACCGGGCCTGCAACCTAACACATTGACTTTTTCAGCTCTACTATTGAAAACTTTGGTCAGGCAAGGACTATTATATATGTGAATGCTGTAGGCAACATTAAGATAAAAATAATGTAAGTTTGGCAGAAAATTTGTCACAGATCTGTACCAAGTAGAAACGACACAAATGTTGTTAGTAAACAGCATTATCTCAGCTTTTAAGGAGCAATTACGCCCACATACATATCTGCTTTTAAAGTCCATAGTCATTTAGAATAATCCACTTCTAAGCCTTGAGTGGAAGAAGTAAGTATACACAAGAAGGAGGAAGGAAAACAGTTGTTCTCGTGAGAGATAAGGTTGTATTATGACTTCATAGGAGTTGAAAAAGGACTAAGATCTTCAATACCATTTCCTTCATTTTGTAAAAGTAAATATTTGTAAAACTAATTAAGCAATGAAGTAGGTCAGGATTTTACGATGGCATCTTGCCCTTAGCTAATACAATTTCAATTTATCTCAAATTGTAGCTGCCTATGTGAAAAGATTACTTTAGCTCTAGCATTAATGTAGTAGATTGAGCTGACCAAATCAAAACTCCTGCTCGAAATACATAGTTCCCTATGTATGTTTGGTGAGCAAGGACAGCTTAGTAACCAGTCTGAATAATAATAGCTACATCTTGCCCACAGACAGGTCATTGTCTCTAAAGCATTGCAGATCTGAAATTTTCTGCTTTGTTCATCAGAATTCCAAATGGTTACCAAGTATCCAGCCAACAGTTACCGATACAGTCCATAAATGACAGGTCAATTAAGAAGGCAGCATGAATTCCTAGAAATGCTGGAGAACAGGGAGTGGACAGAATACATTACAAAGAAATTGTGAAAGTGACTTAATTTTTAAACAGTAAATCAGAATGAAGAACAAAGACGTAGGAAAGCACAGAAAAATAAAGATCAAGCTATACTGCCCTCATTAAACACTCACCTCCTACTGGTGCTGAAAACCTGTCAAATCAAATCCAGAAAAAAAAAAAAAAGAAAAAATAAAAAAGAAACTCAAAGCCAGGAGAAATGGTATAAACTGGTAGCAGCATCTAAAAGTTAAGCATCATCTGATTTTGTGCAGGGAGAGAGGACTGGTTAAGTTACTGTGAAAGGACTGTAAGAAAACAGAAGGCACAGGGCTATGAAGAATCTACTGAACAGCTTGAAAGAAATATCACAGGTGGCTCTAGAGATCCCTTGCATCCAGATGACAGTTTCAGAAAAAGGTTGCACACTGGCTGTAAAATTTGGCTGTTGCCTTCCCATCACAGATGTATGCATTATTGTTACCACTTTTTTCATCACTAGTACCAAAAGAGGCAAAGTAATTCACTTACCGGGTACAGGTTGGGCCAAGGATAAAGATTATCCAGACTCATGCGATTTGAGCTGAGTGAAGTATTTCTGGCAAATAAAACCTGAAATATGCAGTTTTGAGTAGACCAAAACATTGCATGACTTCAACTAAATTCCAAATAGTATTTTCCAAACAGGAAAAGGGGGGGTGGGGGGGGGGGGGGGGCGAATTTAAAAAACAAAACAAAACAAACAATTTAAAAATCATTGTTTTGAATGAAGTGCTATGATTGGTAATTTTGTGTTTACAAACAAGATTTTTAAATTTTGTTACTGAGGTGAAATAATACTTTTGGAAAATAGGATAAACAACATAAACCTTAGAGCTTTAATACAGAGTGAAACACACGATTTCTAGTCAAACAACATGTTTGGACTTGTTTTAATAATTCAGCCTCACCTTTTTTGCACTTCCAAACCAAATTTAACTGTGAAATACTGTGATTTAAGAAAACTGAAACAAACTGAACTGGAATGAGCCTCAGAGTCGTAGATCCTTGTGTAGCTCCCATTCTGAGTGAGGAAAGGCAGGCTACAGAGTTTCAACAGCCCCTGGGAAAGCTCTGCAAGCAGAATTAAGGAAACTGGTTGCGTACCCCTCCAAAACTGAGACACAGGGGTAACCCTTGACGTGTAGCAGTGCTCTCCGCACCTCCATCAGCCTCAGGAGGGAGCCAGTGCCTTCAGAGCTGGTGAAGTTCTGCCACCGCCTTGAACAGCAAGCAGGTAACTCACCTGATACACACAGCGAGGACACCTGCTGTGCATGTCCTCTATGTAAGAAGCGTTAAGTAAAACAGAAAGCTGTTTCAACTTGTTTGTCCTGTAGCATCAAGAGTGGTCCAAAGCCACAGATCAAGACTGGTAGATCTGGTAAAAACCCATGGGCAAAAGCTGGGCCCACCTCAGAAAGATAGGTTTGTCATTTTTCACTCTTCAGTCTATAAAACGGAAACAAAAACATCCAAGTTTTATCAAAGTAACATGCAGTCTTGATTTCAAGGCACTCAAAGGCACTATAGTAACCATGTAAAGACACTACAGTAACCATGTAAAGACATTACAGTAACCACGCTCACTATAATAACCATGTAAATTCCAAGACATGAGTAAATATAAAGGTACCAAGTTGGCCAGAGTATGCCTTTTCTGCTATCTGAAAGAAAAAGAGTTCTTTTAACACAGGCATAACTAATGCAGTGTTGAATTATTAAGCCACACGAGTGTGCCAAAGTGATTAGTTCATTATTAAAGTTTCCATCCTTGCAAAATTGTATAAAATATTTCAATAAAATAATTTTGTACTTTCAATCTAGCTTATTAAAGAATAGGTTATAAGAGTAATTATGTAATAATGGAAGAATAATCAGGTTTGTGCACAAAAAATCTGCAATAATGGAACAAGAAATGTTCCACCTGTGGCATTTTTATCACAACCTCAGCTTCCCGAGGAAGAAATGGTGAAATTTGACTGAAACTGATTGAAAATGTTAGCAAATCTAGTGTGACAATATCTCTACCAGCCTCAGTTATACCATCTATACACAGTAATAATGTTCAATGAAAGTATCATAGTCTCTTATTTAGGAATATAAACTTTGACTAAATAATATTATTTTTGGCAAAAAGCAGGCCAAGAATAGTATATTTCTGCAATAAATAAAAATAATGACAAAATCAAAACATCCAAAGCAATGCAATGCCTTTGAGATGGTTTAATTAAACTGGATCCAACTGGGATTAATTTGTCTCTGTCATCAGTTAGGTAGGAATTCTGAAGAAAGACAATATGTCAGACCTATTTGTGCCTTATTTAACGTGAAAATGGCAACAGACTCTCTAGGGGTCAACAGAGCAGTAAAACAACCTTTTAATTACTTCAGAAGTCTCATTTCACCGTTGCCTGGGGAAATACCCTAGCACTGCTCCTTGGCTGTTGTCTCAGTGTAACATTTGTCCAGCATGGCAGCGACAGAACCACACTGAAACATGAACCCTTAGAGTTTTAAGCATCCCTCTGAAACACCCTGCGACAGTTGCTCTCAAAGAGAAGACGTGTAAGGTGAGCACACCTTGAATAACAGTACAGACCAAGAAGATTCCGAGGGAGAGGAAAAGAATAAGGGAATTGTCATCCCACCTTCCTGACAGCTGACTCTTGAAGGAGTACTAGTGAAGAAAAGGTATCTAGATCTTCCGCTAACTGGCACCCAACCATAATGTCACAAGCTTGAGGTCATTCATCTCATGTCACATGCACAGGGTCACTTTCTCCCACCATTCATTGCATGTATGGGGCCAGAAAAGGTGTGGCAACAACAGAGGTGGTGACAACAGAGCTTCCACCATAGCAATGGGGCTTCTGGAAGGGAGAAGAGCCCAGGATTCACCTGAGCAGGAAGAAGGTCCCATTTATTGGCATTTCTCCAGGTGTAAGGAGTCAAGATTAGTGAGAGGCAAGGGAAATGGATGCAGGGTGAGCAGGGAACCTAGCAGAATGCAAAAGTGTCAAGTTTGTCACATATGGCTGCAAATGCAAGATGATTTCAGGAGGTTGAGAAGTCTTCATTCTTATAAAAACATTATTTCTAGAGTGGAAAGAGCACGCCAGGACATTTCAAATCTGGGGCAGTGGTGTGTGCTCTAGGACTGTCCTGCCCACTCGTGATGTACTGTCACACTTGTAGTGGTTTAACCCCAGCTGGCAGCTAAGTACCACACAGCCACTCACTCCCCCATGGTGGGAAGGAAGAGAGAATTGGAAGGGTAAAAGTGAGAAAATTCGTGGGTTGAGATGAAGACAGTTTAATAGGTAAAGCAAAAGCTGTATACATAAGCAAGGAAAAGAAGGAATTCCTTCTCCACTTCCCATCGGCAGACAGACGTTCAGCCATCTCCAGGAAAGCAGGGCTCCATCACGTGTAACGAACAGAGAGTTGGGAAGGAAAACGCCGTCACTCCCAACGTGCCCCCTTCCTTCTTTTCCCCCAGCTTTAGATGCTGAGCACAACGCCAACTGGTCTGGGATGTCCCTTTGGGTGGGCTGGGGTCAGCTGTCCCGGCTGCGTCCCCTCTCGACTTCTTGTGCACCCCCAGCCTCCTGGCTGGCAGGGCGGTGGGAGAAGCAGAAGAGGCCTTGACTCTGTGGAAGCACTGCTCAGTGGGCAGGAAAGCATCCCTGTGTTCCCAGCACTCTCTTCAGCACAAATCCAAAACATAGCCATGTACCAGCTACTATGAAGAAAATGAACTCTACCTCAGCCAAAACCAGCACAACACTGCAGTAGATTGATTCAGGTTTTAAGAAGAACATATGGGAATTTCAGAGGTGAGTCAATAACAGCTAAGTATAGACTCCAGAATTTGAACACACCAGCAGCAGCACTTAGGTACAACTATCTTGCAGATGACAGGGAGACATCAACAGACTTAGCAAGAGTAAACCCTGTTTAATGAGATACATTACACTATCTGCTGTAGTGCAGACAAAAGCAAACATACATCTGACCTAAAAGATCCTTTCCAATCTGAAAAGTTCATCCTGTGGGACTTAGCATGGCACTCTCAAAGGACTAGAACTGCTGGATGAAATATTTCTGAGATTCAGCTCTGTGATAGACTCTTGACACAAACATAATGCGCCCATTTCATACAAAGAACACTTTTCACAACGATGTCACCTCTGGTCTCTCAGTCCTGATCTTTAAAGAAGATCTCCAAAATGCTTTCCAAAGACAAGCCTGGAGCTAACATATTAAACTGCCGGTCACTAAAAAACAGGGAGTCAAGAGAGATATTGATTTCATGGCACTATATAATTTTCTTTCCCTTCCACTAACCTTTCCATGTTCCACAGGCTATAGATTATTTTCTCTTTCTTTCTCTTGGAGAGATAACTGTCTCACCACCTTTCTCTACTCTGTACATACTACCTACCTTTTTTTTCCAGAGGTAGTTTACCTGGTACATACCTGAGCAATTGCTTTCATTTTGTGTTTAACTCTGAATTCTGCGAATTCTATTTCAGACCTGAGAAAGGCTGGTATGCCCAAAAATTTGTTTAGCTTTCCGGATTATGCCAGTTGATTAAATAAAAGATGATATCTCAATGTGCACATCTGGTTTTACCTCTTGTCTTTAGAATACTGTGGCTAAAACAACACAACCACATCTCCTTTATAAATATTTCTAAAGTTGGCAGATTAAGAGAACGCAGTAAGTAAAGCACACCAAGTTAGATAAAATATGAGACATGATGAGACCCTATTCAGCTAAACAGCAAAGCAGATCAACATGTAGCAGTGGAATCATAAATAATTAATATGAAGAGTACTCACCATGAACTATGTCTAAACATATCTCTTCCTCCCCTCCCCCCCCCCCCCCCCAAAAAATGTACTAGAAGATTCTGGTAACAATTTACTGTCTCTGGGCAGCTTCATATTAAAGTAAAAAAGTGATAGCACTGTCAACCTAGAGAGCACTGTCCAATAGACTGCACTTAGACCGAAAGGTGAGCTATCTTCTAAACATAGTGTATAGATGGTGTGCCCTGTGGCTGCCTTACCTGCTGATTCAAGAAATCAAGGGTCTTCTTTAGGCTCTGTGTCAATTGCTCAATGTCTTGTGATTGTCTTGGCAGCCATGAGGCAGCCTAAGAGGCACTTCATGTTAAGGAAATGCAATTTAAGCTAAGAAACCCTTACGTGAGGAAGAGCTCCTTCAGGCTCCCCCTTGGTTGGACTCAGCAAAAGAGCCAAAACCTATCTCAAATATTCTAAGTCAATGATAGCTGAGGACAAGGTGCCCAAGGTATGGACCACAGACTAAGAATACCACCCCTTCCCAATGCCAAAGGCAGCCATGATGTGAAGGATCACTGCTCCCAGGTACTTTGCCAGTAGCACCAGCTTGTTAGGTTAGACATTCTCCTCTTTACTGACCTAACAGGAACAAGACTGATGAAAACACGTAAGACATTAAAAATAAATTCAGAAGTCTAATGGCACTATAGAAATAGTCAGATTGTAAGGTCTGTGCATTTTTTTCAGAATGCTGGTACTTAGTTTTTCCTCTTAGTACTTTTTCCAGCTAATCAGTAACAAAAAATTATTCCATATAACTTCATTAACAGCATTAATAACTTCACCATTGCCTGCATAAACTTTGGCTGTATTTTTGATCCTTCAAAACAAGTGAACATTTATAAATAAAATACGAACAGAAAATAATAGAATAATATCTAATAATTCCATAAATTTTGTTTTGACGGACAGTATCCTTTCATACATAGGACAGTTCCAATTTACCACATGAAAAATTACAAAATATAACACATTGTGACATGGTTGTGATAAAATAAAGCTTTGAACCAGCCTTAATTCCAGAATTCAAAGCATTAGAGTTACCAGTGGGAGACACTTTTCCATTTAAATATGTTAGATGCTTTAAGTCCATCCTTTGCTGCAAGTATTACTTTTACTGTGTCATTTTTTTGCATCCTTCAGGAGTTATTCACAGAAAGTGAACACCAGAAGCGATGGCTGTGTTAAATTAAATCTTACGGATACAGGAAGCTAGCTTTAATATTACCTGGCCAGCACAGACAAATTGGAAACTTGAAAAAGTTTAGCACTGTGTTTCACTAGCAGACAAATATTTATTTTTAAAGACAGTAGTTACCGATGGACATTATTTACTCTTTTTGAAAAAAAAAAAAAAATTCCATTAAAATCCATAAAATTAACTAAAAAATTACATTCTGTGATTACAAGCTATTATCACATTCTTTTTCAGGCTAGTAAAAAAACCATATACTGCATATAAAGTGATTATTTTTTTATGATATTACTATGCTTTTTATCATTATTTTGTATATGCCTAAAGAGAGTCAGTGGAGGAACTAATTGACCATCCTATCAGAGAACAATCTAAGAGAACAGGAAAATAAATGGAAGAGAAGATCTAGAACTTGTCAGAACCAATCTGCTAGTGCTTTGAGAAGGTGCCGTTTATAAACAAACACATAAACAGGGCTTTGCTAATCCATGGCTATGAATACACATCACAGAACTTCATGGATTACACAAGAAAAACAAAAAAATCATTACCTTTCCTCCACATCACTTATGGTGTAAATAAAAGGCTAGGCACTTTATTAACATGAGTGAAATATTAATTTGCAATGAAGCAAAGACTCACCTCTGCTTTTGCCTTGGTGTTACAGTCAGCGACCAAGAGGCTGGTTTGCATGATGCTCGCCTGTCCTCTGTGCCACCTGGGAGCAGTTCCCCGTAAGCCAAAGCAGTGCTCGGGAGTTTAGGAATTAAATATTAGAATTCATAATAAAGTATCACTCCTTGAAAAAAATAAATATGCTAAGTTTAGTTTTAAAGCTCATTAAGAAACTTCATCCAAGGATATTTGGGCCTTGAAAAGATCCTGCAATCCCAGGAACAGCTAGGAAATCAGTTGGAAGTGCAACTTATTTAAACATCAAGGTACAACAAGAAACGACTGCAAGTCTGCACACCAGCACATGCTGACTTCCCCGTGTCAGGACATTCCCTCAAAATTACAAAGTTTGTAACTTATTTGTTATCTGTCACACTTTTTTTGCTCACTGCTTCATCTACTTATCATTCGTTACATGAAGGAAGCAAACTGAAAGGAATCATCTCTTTACTTCGCATACTAGATGTCAGCTGAAAATACCCTTGTCTGTCCATCCATTAGTAGTGTAGGAGTGAGATGCATAATTGATCTGACTTTTCTTTCACATTGTTAAAAAATAGAAAATAACCCTGCTGACACCAACAAACTATTCAACTTCTCAGACTTTCGTGACAGACACTGATGCAGCTGTCATCTTTCTGGCGCATGATGGCCTAAAACGAACCCAAATTTTAAAGCAAAACAAGAGTCAAAATCACAGGGTAGCACAGATAGGAAGGTTGGTCATGCCCTTGCAAACCGAGATGCACAATTTTGGCACAACTCCACCAAAAACTTTGGATAATTGAGACTACAAGCCTACTGCCTGTAAACTGAATGTAACACTCTTGCTTTCTGCTGACAGGTCTGAGAAATAAATGCTCCCTCAATGGTGAGTGATGAGACTCAGCTGAACATACTGCATTAATCTACTTTCTCACAAGAAAATCACCACCTCCTTCGTCTCCTGGCTTGGTGGGTGACCATGGAGAGTACGTGCAGAGGGGAGAAGAACAACATATCTGCAAAGCGGTCCACCACCCCTACACCAGCATCTCCGGTACACAGGGCCAGGCAACTGTGGTGGCTGCGCAGATTTCAATGTTCAGCATTTTCTTTCCTCCTTGCTGGTTTTCACTGCCTCCCAACACAGACAGAGAGCAGAGACTGTGCCAAACCAAGCTTGGAGATTAAGGTGGTTGCACCTTACAAGTGGGTTTTAACATCAAGCTGCCACCACTAACACCCCCTCAGCCCCCTCAACCTCATTGTCCTAAAGGGAAGAGATTCAGTTAACATCAGCAGATGCTGTTCACCCTTTCAGAAAATCCTTCCTAGCGTCACTCATCTTCAATGAAAAAACTGTGCTTCTGGAACAGGAAGAAATATAAAACTTAAAAGAATCATCGAGGTCTTATCTACTAAGGCTACAGGACAAGACCTACGATCGCATTTATAAAAGCACTAAAACTTCAAGGTTTACTTCTCCTAACCTCTTTGATCCTGTTTTCCTCCCTAGTCTCTGTCAGTTTGCCCAGGGATGAAGCTTTCGGCAACAGGAATGTACGTATCTTTTTTCACAGCCACAGTCACGTGTTGATATTTTAAATGCAGGTACGTAGGTCAGACTCTGTCAGAGCTTCTTCCTGAGTCTGACTTGCTAGTCAGCACCTTCAGTACAAGAGCTAAGTTCTGGTTTTCCACAGAGTGAGCCAGACCTCCCAAAAAAGACAGGATGCTTCAGTCTGCACACAGAAGTCACAAGGTTAAGGCAAGCGGGATCTCTGATCTACAACGACAGAAGAGAGGGGCAATAGCACATTAAGTGAGAAAAGTAAAACACCAGAACAAAACAGTGATGACAAATAAGACGACTAACTTTTTAAAAAGCTTTTTTTTTTTTTTCCTGGATCAATGAAGAGAGCTCTCCTTTAATAAGTAAATTTTATACGGTTACTCAGCTTCTTGTGCTGACTTCTGCATGATTTGCATCCAAAAGTAATCCAAAGGGCTGTGTTTGTGATCCAGGAGCAGAAGCTTTCATACATAAATTGTTATCTGTTCTCAGAGGCAGACATCCTAACACTCTCTTTTAGACATGTCTTCCCTTCCCCAGAGGTTTTCCAGGACTGGGAGAGCAACCAAGGGATATCCATACTGTGCTTTTATTTCAGTTTTGTCTTTGACCCTGTGAACTGTAAAAATCTTGGACAGATATTGCCACCCTCCCTAAAGCTCAAATGAAAATGACTTCATTTACCTGGCATCACGCAGGGCAAAAGGACCTCGAGTATACCTTGACACCGCAGAAAGCTGTGGGATCTGACTGCAATGAGAAGGAAAGTAGAATTTGCACCCACTTTTGCCACGTCTTGTATGCATTTATTTCACACATAAGAACAATTGACACGAATCTAGGGAGTTGATTTGGGCTTATTTGGGAACTGTAAAGGACAGAGGGCTGCCTAGTCCTAGAAGCAATTGTTTAATTTCATTCAAAAGAGGAAGAGAGGAAGATATAGCAGCACCAGCTCAGCCACACAAAACATGTCAGACCCACAACTTTACATATGCAGTAACTTTAAGCACAAAGGAACACATTTTCCTAATACATGTATGCATGCACATATATATACGTCTGTATATATGTATTTTCTTATACATTCACCTATATATCATAGAATCATAGAATCATAGAATCATAGAATGGTTAGGGCTGGAAGGGACCTTCAAAGGTCATCTAGTCCAACCCCCCTGCAAGGAACAGGGATATCTCCAACTAGATCAGGTTGCTCAGGGCCTCATCCAACCTGGCCTTGAACGTCTCCAGGGATGGAGCATCCACCACCTCTCTGGGCAACCTGTTCCAGTGTTCTACAACTCTCATGGTAAAAAATTTTTTCCTAATATCCAACCTGAATCTACCTCCCTCTATTTTAAAACCATTACCCCTTGTCCTATCACAACAGGCCCTCCTGAACAGCCTCTCCCCATCTTTCCTGTAGGCCCCCTTGAGGTACTGGAAGACCGCTATAAGGTCACCCCGGAGCCTCCTCTTCTCCAGGCTGAACAGCCCCAACTCTTTCAGCCTGTCCTCATAGGAAAGGTGCTCCAGCCCTCTTATCATCTTCGTGGCCCTCCTCTGGACCCTCTCCAACTGGTCCATGTCCTTCTCATGTTGGGGGCTCCAGAACTGGACGCAGTACTCCAGGTGAGGTCTCACGAGGGCAGAGTAGAGGGGAAGAATCACCTCTCTCGACCTGCTGGCCACGCTCCTCTTGATGCAGCCCAGGATGCGGTTGGCCTTCTGGGCCCCAAGAGCACATTGCCGGCTCATATTGAGCTTCTCGTCCACCAGTACTCCCAAGTCCTTCTCCTCAGGGCTGCTCTCAATCCATTCTCCGCCCAGTCTGTATTTGTGCCTGGGATTGCCACGACCCAGATGTAGGACCTTGCATTTGGCCTGGTTGAACTTCATGAGGTTGACACGGGCCCACCTCTCCAGCCTGTCGAGGTCCCTCTGGATGGCATCCCTCCCTTCCAGTGTGTCCACAGCACCACACAGCTTGGTGTCATCGGCGGACTTGCTGAGGGTGCACTCCATGCCACTGTCCGCGTCACCGACAAAGATGTTGAAGAGGGCCGGGCCCAACACGGACCCATGAGGGACACCACTCGTGACCGGTCTCCACTTGGACATCGAGCCGTTGACCACTACTCTCTGAGTGCGGCCATTGAGCCAATTCCTTATCCACCAAGTGGTCCATCCGTCAAACCCATGCCTCTCTAGTTTAGAGAGAAGAATGTCGTGCGGAACAGTGTCAAAAGCTTTGCACAAGTCCAGGTAGATGACATCCATTGGTCGACCCTTGTCCACCGATGCTGTCACCCCATCATAAAAGGCCACCAAGTTGGTCAGGCACGATCTGCCTTTGGTGAAGCCATGCTGGCTGTCACCCACCACCTCCTTGCTCTCCATGTACCTTAGCATGGTTCCCAGGAGAATCTGCTCCATGACCTTGCCAGGCACAGAGGTGAGGCTGACCGGCCTGTAATTGCCCGGGTCCTCCTTGTTCCCCTGTATATACACACACATGTGTATGTAGGCTTGAGGCCAGGCAATAAGAAAATGGGGCTATCATTGTTCACATATGAGGAAAAAAATCTGATTAGAATTAACTAAAAGTTGCCGGAATGATAGAAAGATTAAAATGAACGGCTCATTCACACTACAAAGAATGAGAGGAGAGGGTCTTGGTCTTTCTCCCGTTACAGCATCTTCATTGCTTTTAACTCCCTGCCGCAACGAGGAGGTTAATTTTGAGGTTGCCATGCTCTGCTGTGTGCCAGGGAATGAGCTATGCAACCTGTCCCCGTTGCCCTTTGGCATGCCGTGCTATGAGCCTTCCCCTGGTTCTTGAAATGTGTCAAGGAAACACATTCCAGCTTCTGGGATGCCCAAATTCATCTGCAATTGCTGACACCCCGATGGGTTTGTTTGCAACACTAATTCATTTGAATCTATTGTTTTGAAGAAAATAGGAGATGCTGAAAAACGCAAAGCGGGTTAATCTCAGCAAAGCGAAGGGGTTAGGCTGGAAACAGAGACAAAAAAAAGGCAGAGAAGTACTAAGCACTAGGCTATCCTTGACTTCTGCTACCAAGGCTGAGAGCGCTGTGGCATGCTGAAGGCGCCCGAGACTGGCGCCACAGAGACATCTATGAGATATAGACCTCTGTATCAGACCGGAGTCAGGCTAAAGGGGCCTCTTCTCCAGCAACATCTGGGTGCGACCAGAATATCAACACACATAAATTCATTTTCAAGCTCGTTCCCCTTACTTTTTTCCATTATTTAATTTTAGGGGAATATAATACCAACTGTGATGAGCCTCATCTGTGAATATGTAAATAGAAATAGTTTTCGGGCCTTTCTAGGGGTTACACAAAGACTTGACATACTGATTTCTCACGCTACAGTGGAGAAAGAACTGAGCTGATATTTGCCTGACTTTCCATGTCCCAGGCACCACGACTTTCGTTGCTGCATTTTTCATAGCTTGATTACAATTTACAAATATGTCAGAGAAACCATTATCATTAAGATGCTGTGTTTCCACAGAGACCACACACTTAAAAATAAACCAACAATACATATTGCTAAGTTGGCACGTGGTATCTCCATTTTCCAACTCAACTTTGCAAGCTGGGGCCCACTGTACTTAGCATTTATCTGCTTAATTTGAATCAGATTAATACATTTAAAATGTTTGAGGATTGAAGTTGCAACTGATTAAAATAAAATTAAGAGATGGGTAAGCTTTATCCCAGATGAGAAAATCCCACCAGAAAACTAAACAAACTAGTCCTAAAACTTACACTTGCAACGTGCAAAATGAACGAGTCACAGCTGAATTTAAGCTGAAGGATTTTTGCTGCACATCTCAAAAAGCTAGAATTCTATTTTCCAGTTCAAAAAAAGAAAAAGGAAAAAAGGAACAGACAAATTGCTTACTAAAAGGATGTGTTTTGTTTAATATAAGGTGAGTCAGAACTGAATTTCACCTTAATGGACAAAGAAGTAAGCATTAACTAAAATTGGTCTTCATCCATGAAAGAAAACCACAGTCAGCATACATCTACACTGTGTACCCAGAATGCAAAATCAAACATAATACATATCCTAGGGAAAAATTTAAAAAGCCATTTCTTCCTCAACTTAGAATGCTTGCTAACAGCACTACTAAAAAATTTCAAGAGCTATAAACTTGGAATTACTCATACACTACTGGAAACCTCCGACCCCCACCATTTTATATATGAGGGGAAAAAAATAAAAGCATTGCCAGTAAAAAAAATCCTACTGAAAAGGAGCACTACTTACAAGAATATAGAGGAAATGCATATTTAAAGAGAAGAAAAATTGAAGAAATAGTTAAGAGGTGTGAGCAACTTGTACAGCAATTTAAAAACTCAGTGAAATCTCAACAGGCAAAATAATTAAGGACAATAAGATGGAATTTTTAATAAGAATAAGAAGTGCTTGACCAAGGATTAAACACATTTCAAGATACAGACAGAAATCATAAATAACACCAGAGAAAAGTTAAAATGTTCAGTAGATATTTACATTTTATAATGAGAATTGTAAAATGAGAATGTCTAAAGCATTGCAAAAAAGTTTCAAAAGGCCACATCTGCCAAGATTAAACGTGGGCATAAATAATCAACAAGTCTAGTTAACTTACCCACACCCCCACAAAGCCTAAAATTGCTTAGCTGAAGGGTTCTCCAATTCATTAACGTTTACAAATTATTTTTATTATAATAAATCATGGAAAGCTGGAACAGTTCCAAAAGATGGGAGTACTGCCAAGAAAGAGAAAATCCTGGGGCTGCAAAAGAAAACCCTGCAACGCATGGCTTCAAAAACTCGTATCATCTCAATTTATTGAAGATCGACTCAAAAAATGTTGATCAGAAAGCAAATCGTATCCTGGGCTGTATCAAAAGAAGCGTGGCCAGCAGGTCCAGGGAAGTGATTCTGCCCCTCTACTCAGCTCTCGTGAGACCCCACCTGGAATACTGTGTTCAGCTCTGGAGTCCCCAGCATAAGAAGGACATGGAGCTACTGGAACGAGTCCAGAGGAGGGCCACGAAGATGATCCGAGGGCTGGAGCACCTCTGCTATGAAGACAGGCTGAGAGAGTTGGGGCTGTTCAGCCTGGAGAAAAGAAGGCTCCGGGGTGATCTTATAGCAGCTTTCCAATACCTAAAGGGGGCCTACAGGAAAGCTGGAGAGGGACTTTTTACAAGGGCGTGTAGTGATAGGACAAGGGGCAATGGCTTTAAACTGAAAGAGGGGAGATTTAGATTAGATATAAGGAAGAAATTTTTTACATTGAGGGTGGTGAGGCACTGGAACGGGTTGCCCAGAGAAGTTGTGGATGTCCCATCCCTGGAAGTGTTTAAGGCCAGGCTGGATGAGGTTTTGGGCAACCTGGTGTAGTGGAGGATTTCTCTGCCCATGGCAGGGGGGGTTGGAACTAGATGATCTTTAAGATCCCTTCCAACCCTAACCATTCTATGATTCTATGATCACTGTGCTAAAATGATCTGATAGTAGATGGATTTTTATTCCATAGCAATTTCTAGCAGGCGGATAAACACTGGAATAGCTAACTCTATGGGCTGAAGAATGCTCTCAGTATGAACTTTTCTAGACAGTTTGTTTTTTTTTTCCAGACCATACTCCTTATTGCAGCTTCTTAGGCTGGAAGTCCTTGCAGTCAAATTCTCCAGCTAGGTGGTGAGTCTTTCTGACCTCAGATTTTGTGGAAAGAATCCTTACCAGCTTCAAAAGCCTTTGACGCTGTTGTGCCAATGGGCACAAGTATGCAGTCATTACACAAACAAACCATCACCACAGTCACCGGGAGGATGAAAGCAGGATTCTTCCCATGGAGATTAAATGAGTGTTTGCAGATTCCTGTGATGTCTCTCAGAACGAACGGAAAATCTGAAAATTAATTAAAAGCACAGCTTCACAGCTGGGACCTTGAACATGGCATTTCATCTGGAGCTAATGTTTATGAGAAGTTACACTCTCTCCACCTTGGAAAAAGGCTATAAATTTGTAATTAATAATTGTGCTGTTATTAATCTTTGAACAAAGTGGAACACAGTCGTCAAACAGAGAAAACCTTCTAAAAGTAGATGCATGCAGATGAGTTCACAATCCTTTCAGGGGATGAAACGGGGAAAGTGGCAAGAAATGTTTCTAAAGGCTTGTTACTAAAATACCCCTATTCTGATCACGAATTGAGGCTCCACCAAATGAGGCTTCTTGGAGTCAGCTGCAGCAGTAGCTAAGCCTGCTCCTGCCCCATCCTTCTGAATGCTTTTCCGTTATAGCAGATCAGAGGTCACTGTCATGATTTCAGTTGTCCCCATCAGTAGCTCAAGCTCAATCCTTTAATGTTTCCATGAGCAGGTCATCAGGTATGGCATTTTCCTGTTAACATTTGTTGAGGCCCAGGATAGAGAGATAGGGGCAGCAGCAAGTGTAGTCTAGAGCTAAATCCAGCACAGTAGTCTGTCTGGGATCTTAGATCTTCCCGTACAGTTTTTTTGGTCCAGTGATGAGACAGTCTCAAGCCAAGGTGAAGGACCATTAAGGAAACGGGCTTGGTTCCCACCACCAAGGTGCACAGTGAAGATCAGTTTCCCAGAGATGCTATACCTAGGTTATCTCCTTTCTCTGTATTTTCCCATTGTCTGCCACCACCAAAACCAAAGAGATGTAAGGCCCTTGCCCACAATTTGCTCTTGAAGCCCTTGCAACAGATAGAGGATCACACCAGTGTCTGCCCAAGAGCATAGGTGTGATGTTAAAAGTCTTCCTGACAGCTCTGGAGCAAAGTTTCAGAGTCAGTCTTTCCCAGCACGCTTCTTTCCTCATTTTTAAAGTACCCCTCCTGAATATCATCTTCATAGAACTTCCTTCAGAGATCTAATGGGCTAGAAAGAAGGAAGTTTATACCTTAGCTTTGATTCTAACTAAAATGCCCATGGAACCAAGTTCCTTGTTCAGTGTGAAGAGGAAGTGATTTTACCTACTTATTATCCTCACTGCTGCATGATGTGGGGAAAACACATTGACTTCTTTAAATAAAATGTAAGTGAGAAATTACAAGTGACAAGTGGCCAAGTTTAGCCCTCCATAAGCTTTCGATTTGGCTACATAGTTGGAACCGTGTAAGTAAAGCAAGGGTCTAATCAGGTGCCACGCTCCTACAAAACTTAATGGGGAGCAACCGAGTGCAAGTGAGTTCATTAAGTGGTGCAATGGGAAGTGAAGTTGAAAATATATATCATCGCCTTCTTGAAGATCACAGAGTAATGGACAACTTTCCTGAATTTGACAGACATTTCTCTTCAAAAGGCAATTTCTTATCTAGGAACATGTGCTTTTACTGAAGAAAGCATTCTTGCTTTTTAATGACTTCAGCATTGGACACAGCATGTGACATCAGTATAATTACTACACTGCCAAAGATGGGCTCTCCAAGCTGATGGAGCATCAACAGCTTCCATGCTTCAGAGGCTAGAAAGTCCAAATGCTCCCTGATATTACCAGGAGAGAATCTTTTAACATCATGTGTAAAACATTTCTGTCATTCACACAAGTTATCCAAGAAATATCTAGCAAAGGAAATGAATGAGGAACCTACATCAAGACCATTAGAACATGAAATTTTAATTTTGGTCCATTTTGTTGGGTAATACAAATGAGCCTTTTGCTTGTCATAGGAATGTCTTATTGATTCCACCCACCCTTGAGGCAGCTTGACAGGATGTAGAGAACTATGTGTCTATAGTATTACCATCTCTTCAGAGGAAGCCTATCTCTTTGTATTCATGCTATACCTGTGTTGCTTGGGCTGTAACTATTTCTCACTCCTATGGTAAATTTTATAACAGAGTAGGTAAAGACTAAGATATGCCTCTATGGAGGATTTGATTAAGTGTTCTTTCCCATTCCTTCTATGGAAAGATTGTAACACTTCAACAAACTGATTTTCCACACCTTCACACAGGGAAAAGCATTCTGCTTTTACATACTCATTCCTTAACATTCATTTGCAGGCAGTTAATAGTTATTAGGTTGCATTGTGCAACTGAGAACTTTAAAAGGACATCTGCACAGTGCTAATACAAGAGCAAGGCTGTTTTATTTCTCATCTCATTTGTTAAAATATAATAGAACATTATTATGAAGATTGATGGAGACAATCCCCAGTTTAATTGTTATAACCAAATGATCACTGCACACTGATGCATAAAATACAAAGTATATCAAGTCAGAAAGTACGCACAGATTCTGCAAGGCCAGAGCAAATCCCATTAACTGTGGAGAAGCAATTGATTATTTTCAGTGACTGGCCTTTTCGTAAGACTCAACTTTTATTTACATAACACAATGACCATACATTTTTAAATTCCTATCCTGACTGGACTCCCTTGGCCAAAGTAGTAAGTGGAATACAAAGAGGAGGGGAAAAAGCAAGTTAGAAACAACAGAAAGCTGGTCAGTAAATTGTAAATCAAGTCCCTGAGGAAAACTGGGAAAACACAGTTGACTTCTGATATATGCTCCTGACAACTGCAAGTAGAGCATCCCAATAAGAAAGGACATAAAGGGGGAAACAGCTGGTGCTAAGGACTCAAAATTCAGATTATATATGTTTTGGTGAGATTTTAATTTGCTGTAATTTACTCCTGTGGACTAACCACCCGCTAGCTGCTGGAGTGCATCTTCCAGTTCAGTTTCAGCTGACAGGAGTTCAGCTCCTGTGCTGTCTCACCACTTGGCAAGGGGAAGCAAAGGCTGGTGGCAAGGATGATAAAGTCATTCACCTTAAAGCGAACTCCTGATCCAAACCAAAATGCTCCTGTGGATGTTCCCAGTGTTTCAATATACAGAGACACAACGGACAGTGTAGCAGAACGACAATAACACTGCGCTTACGGTCATCAACGTCCTACATTACCATGACTTCTGCAATGATGGTGACAGTAGTACCTGCCCTGCATGTTTTATCTTCCCTCCCACTCTGCTAGCACGTGGGCATTATCGCTGCACAGCCTTACTCTTCCAGGAAAGGGGAGGAGGGGTTGCTTGAAATGCACTGATTTCTTCTCACTTTGCCTTTCCACCTCTCTATCAAGCGCCCACCAGTGAAGCGCATCACTTTTGTGCTGGCACGGCACAGCTGCTGCTGAGGACAGCCAGTTGAGCTCCTGAAGGGAACCACCACCTGTGAGCAAGTCCCATACTTGAAGGGCATAAGAAGGAAGATTATCCAGCTTCCACCTTCTGTGAAAATGAGCAGACAGATCCTTCCCCTCGCCCACAACCTCTCTACCCCTCCAGGCTCCACAGACCCCAGCCAGCCCAGCAAAACACTTGCCAGAACAGTGGTGTGGTGATGTGTGGTCTTGCAGCCCAGGAGAAAGGCAGGAGTGTCACTGTCATGGCAGATTGCAGTGGCCCTCTCCATCACTAGGGGACAGGCAGTCTTCTCCAAGCAAGACTTAGACAGCTCATGAGAACAAAACTAAAGGACTTTGTTTCCATTGAGCAAGGTGACTTTCTTACTTAGACGAGGAATTTTTTTTTCACATAAGCTAATCTGGAGCAAGTACTATTTTTATCTAAGCCATGCATTACAAACCATCTAATGCAGCTAGTAGAGCTGGTTTCCATAGTGCACTTTTCTGTAGAGCATTTAAGTAACTAGGAGCTAGTCCCGAGAAACAGGGAAGCAAAATTTAATGCAGAATCATTCAAAACCCACTATCAATTCTCCTTGATGTGCATTCCTTCATCCGAGGAGGGAGTGAGAGGAAGGCTTAAAAGCCATTTTATTAGAGATGAGTGCCTTTTTATTCCCACCTTCCTCTCTGAGCTTTCCTCTTGCTCTTAACACAGCACAGCCACAGCTGGGGACTGCTACCCATGAGACTTGGCACACCGCCACATAGGGCTTACCTGGCCTTCTTACGGAGTTCAGTCATATCTGTCCTCCTGGCATAGCATCCTCTGGATTTACATCCTGATGATCTGACCTCCATCACCTTTTAAAGACTCTCTGAATCCAGAGTAACTGAGATGTTCACCCTGTTTTTAGTTATAGCATCCTTTTTATGCCATAGAGGCCAAAGAAGTCAAGGAAGAGCACTCTGTCAGGGTAGGCAGTGGACTCTGCGTTTCTAAATGACAGCCCATGTAGAGAAAAAATAAAGTTGCAGTAAACAGAATATAGCTATCAAAACCCCCCCATATCCTATGTACCAATGTTATACTTCCTGATTCTGGTCACACAGGTGATGACGTTTTCCATCAGCAATACATCCTGTAAATAGCTAAATGCATTGGCAAATGTGGATCAAATTTCCATGTGAATGAAATGCAATCAACTGTTCAGCTTAAAGAGTTGAACCTGGTTGAAAATGGCAGCTCTATTCAACTGCCACAGTAAGCAGACTCGTACCGGGTATTGCAACTAATGTTCATTTTTTTTCGTAATTTAAAAGGTACGGCACCAATTTACTACTTAAGTTTACAGTTCACTAAACTTCATGCAGATATAAAAGCTGTATCTGATAGAATTATCTACTGAATAAAATTAACGAAATTACTTTCACACACAGCCTAACACTGATTTGGCTTTAAAATTTAATGCAAAATCCCACGTATGAACTCTTTTTACATTCATTTTATTGTCGTATATGATGAAAAAAAGAGTCTTTCTGAAGGCTTTCGGAAAGGAGAATTTTTCAGAATCGATTACAGTTCTCATGACAGGCTCTGCAGTAATCAACCGATCTGGAGTCTGAAAGTCCTTTTCCCATCTACCTTTCGAAAATCAGGTGCAGTGTGGGGGTACTAAGAGCACCAGCTCCCTGTGCACAGCTTTCACAATATTCTTTCCCAGCATCTCTGCCCATCAACTGGAGTACCACATCCAGGCATGGGAAAATAGCTGGCTTCATCTCCATGCACATTCCTGCCCTCTCAGCTTGTAAAGCCAAAAAGGTTATAAATAGTGATGGGGAGTATGTGACACAGACACCTGTGGGGTTGAGACCTCAGATTATTTCACAGGTTGCTGAACAGCTGCCTAAAATATCCTTTCGGTCTCCTATTCCTTTTTCTCACTCACTCCCCCAGAAATTTACACAGAAGAGAGGAGCTTAAGCCAGCGATCTAGAAGAGATCTGAATCTTAATAAGCAAAAAGTAGCACTGCTTTTACTTAAGTAGATCAATCTACAAAGACAAGATTTTTCTCTCCGGTTGTGAAGCCATATGGAGAAAACCACTACGTTGGTTAAGGGCTGAAAGAAAAGAACGCTTCGCAAACAGCATATTTAGCGTATCACAACGGCGATGTTGCCAAGGGCGAAGAAATGTTCAGTGAAATCAGTATCTATGACAGCTGATATCGTCTACGTCCGTGAAAGCTAAAAGACTTTCCCTTGCAAGAGGGCGCTTTGCAGCTGTATTTCATCCGTCTTCCTCAAAGCTCCTAAGGGCCTCCAAGGATCTCCATGTAGCAAGCTGTTCTCAGTGGCCCCACCAATGGGTCTCATTACTCGCCCTGCAGCACGTCCTTTGGGCTGAGGCGGGGAGCAGTGTGTAAAGTGGCAATTAAGCTGTGTAAACTGAACAAAAGTGGATGTTGAATCACAAGTTCTCCAGGGCCAAGCAGCAATTTGATCTGTCTGAGGAAGTCTGCTGCAGAGAGCAGATCTAAAAGGAGAGAGTCGCACACAGATGGGGGAGTGCAAGCAAAGCATTTCTCTGACTGGAGAGCATCTGGCATACCATTAAGCCACACTTAAATAACTAACAAGCTAAACAAAAGTTTCAAGTAGTGCATGATGTGTGTCTTTTGGAAGGACCTGAAATGTGACAGCTGAAGACAAGTCACAGGATGTTTAACTACTGGAGATTCGAAGCTGTCCAAACAGATGCTTAAACTGTATCTAGAACCAGAGGAAAATGAGAAACAAGCACAGAGACCCTTCCAGTCAAAATGATGGATATGATGGAGAACGGGGCCTGCTAATGCAAAGACAGGAAAATAATTAATGTATTGCAGACTACAGCACTTAAAGGACAGCAAGAAGGCTGAGTAACTGAGCTTTATTTAATTATATTTTACCAGGCTTTAAATTTTACCCATCTCTAAGACCACACGCAACTCTGCTCATCCACTATCAGATGATTTTGCCTCCGGGCACAAAAGTTGGACAGTTACCCCACAATAACTAAGTCTGAAATCCCCTAAGTCTTTTACATAGAAGAACTGATGTGTATGCCACTTTTGGAAACAGAGAAGCAAAACAGCTTTTGCGCAGCTCTGGAGTCCTTAGCAATTCTGCATCTCTCTCAGATCCTGAGGAATGAGTCTCTCTGGATTTCTTTTCTCATTTGTTACAAAAAACCTAACACATTTTTTTCTGGCATCTTCTATGTTTACATTCATTACCTTGTAAAATACAGCCGCAAAAGGAGGTGGACTGTGATCCTCTTCCATATACTACGGAATTAGGAAGAGTTTGGCTCAGAGGACTGTCAGTGTACTACATGCGGTCATAAGAAAGCCTGGTATCAGTTCAATTAATGTTAAGAAGAAGAAGAAAAAAAACCCCACACCCAGATGAGAATAATTCGTAACTAGATGTAGCTGTGCACTTGAAAAAGACGTGCAGGTAATGTGATTCAAGTCATTGCCAAAGGAGTAAAACAGTATTTCCCTATTGCTTACATTATTTTAAATATAACACAATTCTTAAAACAAACATTTGGACAAAAAGAATCTTTGGCTGTAAAGTGTACTTAGAAGACTGTTGCATTTCAGCCCTATTAAGCAGACTAGCTCACAGTTGGCTAAAGACTATCACCTCAAAATACTGCTGCTCCTCATCTGAAGATGTCCCATCCTTGCCCTTATGCTTTGTGTTCATTTCCCCCGTGGCTGATAACAGCTGAATAAATATAATAATAAAAAATACCTGCCCAATATTTAATTTGAGCTTGTTTCATTTCATTTCTAGTTTTTCTTGTGTTTTTCTCTGCTAAATTAAGGAGCTCTTTTGTATCCGTTTGTTCTTACCATGGAGCATTTATACACTAATCAAATCACTTGTCAGTCTGCTCTAGTATAAAGAACAACTTGATCTGTCAGTGTCTCATTATACAGCTTTTTCTCTTCTCCTTGAGTAATAAGTATTGCTTTCTTCCTTGTACTCTACAGTTTTCAATACTTTTAAAAAGTATTAAATGGAAACAATTTTCAGGTTCTGACTGTTGCACTCACACAGGAAATTATCTTGCTTCTTCTATGTGTTCTTCTTCCTACACATCCAAGGTTCCCACTAACTTTCCTGCCATTGTAGGGACCCTCACACTGATCAAATGCCCCCGCTAATATCTTTTTCAGAGCCACTGCTCTCCTTTCCCCCTATTCTATTTATGTTGTTCTGTTTTTCTAGGCACATAATTTGGTTTCTTCTCATATTAAAACGTAGTTCATTTAAACAGACTCTGTTGTTTAGTATTCCTGACCTCTCTGAAGGACTGCCTCTTCTTTAGTCTCTAGCAGAGCACCTCCAATACATTTGTAAATGTTAGCAGCAAGAATTTAACATTCACTATTGAATATGTTAAACAGTAGTGAATTCAGTGTTGACTGCTGCATAGCCTCCCTCTAAGAGTATCTTCCTTCACTGATTACTCCTCACTAAATTGTGCTTTTCAAAATTTGCCAATTAGTCAGTATTTTACTTATGTAACATGTTCTCCATTAAAAATAAGAAGGATGTTTTCTGCTCCCGTGGCAAAACTGGCAGAGACAGCTTTAGCTGTCTCTCTTTGCCTTCCCTTATAGTGTTACGTATGATGAACTACTAGGGACCATCCAGGCCTCTTCATCTAGTGAAATCTCTTCTGTTGTGCTGAAGTGGGACATGGCTGAAGATCAGCAAAAGCCTTGCTCTCCTCCCATCAACCGGATGGGCTCGTGACATCTCACCAAGTGTCTAAGGTCCACTCGCCTCCAAATGTAGGGACAAAACTTCGTGGTCTGAGCGGTCCCACTCAGTCCTTTATCTCTGGTTTAAGCCAGATTCCTATAAACTTTCTTTACTTCTGTATATTTACCTAGTTTGTTTGGCTGAAGAGGAAAGTGGAGATGTATAAGAAGACCATATGGCCATCCTGGCCGTCAAAACCAGAACTGTGCTCTGGCTTTCAAAGACTTTGTTACACCCTCCCAGGGCTTTCATCTCTAGTCCTTTTTGAATACCTTAAGAGCTTTAAACCATCCATTCTAGAGATCTCAATAATCCAAATTTTAAACATAAATTAGATCCGAGAGGGGAAAGAGCTTCTCAGCCAATGCCTTTAGGATACCTGGCAGAAGTCTCTGTGAGCCTGCAGAGCATTAAGTAGTATTCTAAGTTACTAATGACTTAGAAAATAAATTTTCACCCTTAGGCAATACAAGTATATCAGTCTGATACTTTCCAAAGAGAAAACAGAAATGTTCATTGAATACATCTGCTTTTTCTGTGCAATTATTTTTGTTATTTCCCTCTCCTTAGGGTACCCATGTACAATTACCAAAATTCCTAATAGATTTATGTATACAACAAATAAACTTCTTTGTGTTCTCAGTCTTTCAAGACATGAAATTCTTCATCACTTTTCTGTGTTCCATAACTTCAGATCAATAATGATTGCTACTTATTTCCTTGTCCATATTTTTACAGTGTTTTTTTGATACCTAATTCCTACCTCTATTATATGACCAAAGCAAAACAGGGTTTTTCATAAAGCTGCTTTATTTCTTAACAATAAACTAGCGCATTTTTTTGACCATTCATCTGAAATAAATCCTGTTTTTATTTTTGCTTTCTTTCTGACTTTTTCCTTTGCATGATTTCTGATCACAGTTTCCCTGTGGTGCTTGGCGGATTGCCTTGGCAACACCAAATATTTACACTGCTGTTAGGATCATTTTTCCTTGCCCAGACTGAACATAATTAGGTCCTGATCACTGGTCACCACCCAGTTTTAACCCAAAAAACCAATTAATTGCTCATCAGCCACCACAGGCAGGCTCTTCATAAAATACATTTGTTGTTTCTTCACCCGTAACTCAGGTATGAACTCCCAGATACTGACAATTATTATTAATTTCAGTGTTTCTCTACATGGGAGAAATTAATATCAGGTGTAGAAACTGCTCTTGGGAGAAGAGAACAAACTGGCTGCATCCGTAACTCCTTACTGGAGGTAGGTCTGCTGTGTGCACTAGCCGTACCCTCTCCCATTTTCTACAGAAAGAAAACCTGAGGATAGAAATGGACTGTCACATGCCTGGACACATAGTCCTCTTACTTTTCCTTTTCTGCACTCCATTTCTCAATCCTTTGAAGAAAACCCTCTGGAAGGAGGCTTCTGCTTCCCCCATTTCTCTTGCCCTACCCCTTGTGATAAAGTACACTTTACCTCTTCCCTTTTCACTGCACATCCCTTAACCCTTTCCTGCATTCATCTTCCCCTCAGAAGTCATGGCACTTCTCTCTCTAACCTTCTGCTTCCTCCTTTATGTTGTCATGTGTAGGAAGTACGTTTTCCAGAAGATTATAACTTGTAACGGGCTCTGTGTGTTTACGTTAAAGTCTTCAAAACAATACATCAGGAAGTCAAGTCTTACCTGGCGGTATGATACTGATGAACAACCCAGCCTGAGGTTCCTCAATCCATCATGACTCCGTGGGAGGTGAGTCATCTGAACACGTTACCCTTCACATCGGCTCATCCATCAGAATTTCTCCCAGGAGCACGGAAAAAGGGAAGTCAACAGTGTGTCTGCTGGCAATCACCACAGAAAGTATTCATGTATCTCCCACCTTAAAGTCAGCGTTTGAGTTTTGTTTGCTTAAAATACAAAAGGAGGAAAAAAGAGAACACTAACGTTAGGCGAGAAGCGAGTACACCATGGGCACGGCTTAGCTGAGAGAAAGCAGGATTTTATTTTTAAACAAGATGAGGCTGTCTTGTGCCTGCTGTCCAAAAGCCAGAGCAGACTTAGTGCGACAGCAAGAGTCCCCCTGTCCCCCCAGCAGCACCCTGCTCCTTCCTGCTGCTCAGCCCCGGGCAGCGGCACCTCGGCACCCGCCGCTGCGGCCGAGCACCTCCCCTTCTCGCTCCCTCTTCCCTCCCTCAAACAACCTGCAAGAGCCGTGTCAAGCTCTTTTAATAAACAATACTATTCATTCTTTTCAACTTCAAAGCTTTTTTTACAACCTTTAACTAATTAATCCTCATAGAATCATAGAATGGTTAAGGTTGGAAGGGACCTCAAAGATCATCTAGGTCCAACCTCCCTGCCATGGGCAGGGAAACTCTCCTCTACACCAGGTTGCCCAAAGCCTCATCCAACCTGGCCTTGAACACTTCCAGGGATGGGTCATCTACAACTTCTCTGGGCAACCTGTTCCAGTGCCTCACCACCCTCAGAGTGAAAAATTTCTTCCTTATATCTAATCTAAATCTCTCCTCTTTCAGTTTAAAAATAAGAGCCCAAGAGAGTTGATGGAGTTGTTCTAACCAGCAGTTAGCTCTCAGCGCGTCTCGTTTAACTCGACTATTTAGACAGAAGGAGAAAGAGAAGTAAACATGTATTTATTTATTTAATTAATTAATTATTTTTACCAAGACCAGAGATTGAGGCAGCACAGGAACCAGAGCTATGGCAGTGGGGTTTCCGATTTCCACTTCTGGCCTGCAATCGCTGTGCTGTAGCTCTCATAACCCCCTTCCATCATCCTCCCAAGGTAAAGTGAAAACCCTACAATAAAAAAAGATTGAAGAGAAGGTTTTTCCACAAAGTGATGTTCCTTCTGTAGAATGGCAAACTGTCTCCTTGATTAACTGTGCCAGAACAAGGGACTGATTACTTTTTAACCTTTACAGAAGCTGGAATACAAACTTACCATGCACTGCACACTTGGAGATTTATTGAAATTTGATTACAAAAAACGAAAGGAAACACGCACTGCATCTTGAGCAGCTTTACAAAAAGTCAGTCTAGACAATCCTTTATGAATGACTCAATCTATGCATATCATGAAACAAAACATGCAACTCTTTCCAACTGTCATTTCTAATTAGACATGGCTAGAATACATGTGTTCTTAAAGAAAACAGAAGTAGCAGGAAGAAAAACCACTACAGCTAAATACATCCAAGAATGATTGCAACAAGCAGATGTAAATTATTTTTTTCAGGGATCACTTTGAAATGGTTCTCAATATATCCTAGTCCTCCCCAACCTCAAAGCAGCATAAAGCAAAAGGGTCTGCATGATGTTTTTTTTTTATCTGTTAGAAGTTCTTACTCTTTCTCTCTGTTGGATGCACACAGCTGTTCAGTGGAGGCACATAACCAGCAGGATGGTCCATGTCTGGTTCATGGCCAGGGGCTGGTGCCAGGACCAGCCACTGGTGCCAGGACCAGCCACCCTGCACTACCTCCAGTAGCCTGAGCTGTGCAAGCATAACTGGATCTCAAACCCATTCCCAGCACCTGAGGTTTCTCCAGCAGCGCAAATTACAGATTACACCAAGGTGGTGGCCACCAAGCGTGTGGAAAAAGGCATTTGGTCAAAAAATTTGTAAGCTATTGTGACAAGCCAGGACACCTGTCTCATAAGAAGGTTAATGGGAAGAAATAGTTATTAGGCTAAAACCACCAAACATCCCAGAGAGATGGTCATAACCCCCGTGTCAGGGAGGGGGGCTGCACCACCAGGACAGGAGCAGTGTCAGAGTCCCTTGAGGGCCCTGAGGTGACACCCAGGGAGCTCAGTGAGGACAGCAGGGCCAGGGTGATGCCCAGGACAGATCCGGGGGTCTGAGCCAAAATCACGCCTCATTCCCAGGAAAGGAAGTCCTAGGTGGTGGTCTTGGAAGGAGCAGATCAGAGAAATTAGTGCCTACAGATGTCCTGACAATACCTTCTGAGCTGGGTGGTGGCCAGTTAAGTCTTCTTTATCCATCTAAGGTCCAAATGCATCTTAACCAAGCAGGAGAGTAGAGCAGCTCGTTGCGAAGGTTGTGCGTGACCTGGCTTCAGAGCGAGCTATTTTCTTGCACAGTGCATGCCCAGGAGTGATGACTGCAACAGCGGCATAGCAGTTACAATTTCATTTGCTGAAATGAAATCATGAGGTGAATTTTTTGGAGAATGAGAAGGTGCTGCACTTGCTCTAAAACTCCCAGTGAACAGAATGAATCTCGCTGTTTATGTTTTTTTTTTTGACTTAGGAAGTGAACAGAGCTTCAGCTTGGCTCATAAACAAACAAACCCAGGACACAGCAGCTCTACCTCAGCCAACAGCGCTGGAGAGCTCACAAAGGGGAGCTGAAAGGACACCAGCCCTGTTGAATCATTTGGCGTGGTTTCAAAGAGTTTAAGTCAGCCCAAGCTGCAGGTTAAGGGAACTGATCTATTCGAAAATTAATCGTATTTGTTTAGTTTCTGGACGCTTGGCTCCCTGCATTATCAGCACTGGCAAGAGCACTAGCCAAAGGTGGGGAGAGGAGAGAGTCACACCAGCACTAACGTAGGTCAGTGTGTGATGCCATGAAACCACCACGCCAGGAGCTGTACTACACAGGAAAACGTCTACAGACACCATGATCAAGGCCTGCCGTATCCAACCGCCTAAAAGTGCTGCCTAATCACAGCTGAACAGCTGTGAAAATAAATCTGATCAATTTTAACTTCATATATGGAGAAAGTCATCTTAAAGTGTGCTCAGGTCTGTCTTCCACAGGGATCTTCCAAAAACATCAAATGCAAACGTGTTGAAAGGCTCTCCTTAATTTTCAGAGCCACATCTGAGTGATCGCATCCAGCCTGTCACCAGCATGTGAGAAACACCAGGAACGAGACAGACGCCTCGCCCGCCAGCAGTCTCCAGCTCCTGGGTCACTCCCAGAGGGCTGTTAATGCCAGTGAAAATTAACGGAGTTACCCATTTCATCAATCTTGGATAACACCAAGCTGTACCTAGGGATCCTCCACCTCAGCTACAGGAGTAAACCAAAATCACATAGATGTACACAGCTGCTTTTTAATAGATCGATATGCTCATCAGAGAGAGATTCTGTCCTTCTAGCAAGTTCCCAGAATAGCCCTCTCTCTGAATTTGGGAAACATGCCCAATCCCTAACCTTTCAAGCAGCTCGTTTTATTACCTGTCTAATAAGTCTTGTACAACGTGGGCATAAACACCGTGCTAATGGCAGAGTTACACAAACACTTCTCTGGCAGCAGAGCAGGGTCAAGAAGTTCCCCCACCGCTTGGTCCAGCTCCAGCTTTAGCATTTCTTCATCGCACCAGCCTGACTGCCTGAGGTGCTGCACTCTCGGGGAGGCTGCTGAAGTTACCAGGGTAAAAAACAAAACAGAAAAACCTCTTCCATTGCAGTCTAGTCCTCTCCAGCAAGGAAAAAGGGGTGGAGAAGGCAGGCAGAATCGAAATAGAAATTTGGAAAAGCTTTTCCAAGTATTAAAACAGAAGAGGGCAGAAAATACTTGACCTGACTTTGCCAGTCTTACCAAGAACTCACACTTGTATCTGCACGTAGAGAAACACGTATCAGCAGAAGGAAACATTCGCCCACTTGTGTTCAAGCAGCCAGAAGCCCTGCCAGAGACAGCCTAGAAGACAGCAAGCGAACTGTAACAAAACTACAATTTCACATTCAGGGCAATTCAATTTGAGATTTGGCTTAAGGTTTTCTCAACAAAAAATGAAACCATTATAGTTATAGGATGGCAGCATGACTGAATTATTAGGGCAACAGCCCAGACGAGAGACGAGCTCCTGACCAGTTCCCGCAGACACCACTGGCTCTGCTGCTGTGAGGCAACCAGGAACCACCGACAACGAAACCGTCGAGAGCGATGTGACAGCTTCACTGCACTAAAACCCCTGCTTAGAGAAGTCAAAGGGCCTTAACCCAGTTTAAAGTTTCGAAAGTGAACTGAATTAAAAATCCTTGAATTCAGAATAAATCTCCAGATGGATTTCATCCTGTTACAGGAGCACTGGAGAAAAGGAATCCCTGGCTCTTTTCATTTCATGCAGCCTCATCAAAATTCCCTGCTGCACTGATCAAGTTAAGGTCAAAGATTTGTGAGCCCACTGCTCTGCAACTTGCTAGAAATTTGCTCAATTTTCATCCCAAATTTATTCATGGCCAATTTATTCCAATTCATCCTCATAACAACACTGTCCTTTGGGTTAAATGGCTCTTCTCCCACTGTGCTCCATGTATTCTAAAAAATATCTTACCTTCTTGCAGCCATTATTTCACTAGATGAACGAGCCCAGCTTTTTAATTTTTCTTTCAAAAGGAGAACAGCTTTTCACTGAACTTTCTCAAAACATCTCTCCTCTCTTGCTCTAATGAGAGTTCAGTTTCCTTGGGCCTGGGTGACCAGCACTGCACTCAGCGTTTCAGACCTTATTTCACTGTTGCCCTGGATAAAATCCATTTTAAAAATCAATTTATATTTACGCATTTAATTTTTACTTTTATTATCCACATCAAGAAACTTAAAAAATATCAAGATCATTTTTTGAGCTCATACCTCAGTATTTTGATGTAAACCTGGAAAAATTAAGACTTGAGAACGTTCTCCCTCATGCTGCATTCTGAGGCAACACAGTCTGAACTGGAGACTACAGAAAGTATCTCTCTCTATATATAGTTGTGTCAAGATGAAATAAATTATACCACATACCTTAAATAATATAATTGACAAAGAAATATCATGCCGCTTAGTCTCAACAGTATTTTCTAAACTTCCTATTCAAGGTTATGGGTGAGTTATAAAGATTGTATGTGTTTTCCAGAAATTGAAAATCTGTGCTAAAACCCATAATGGTTATGGAATACAAGACACTGTAGCAGTCCTTAAAGCGTATTTAATTTTATCTCTAGATTTAACTATTTCTTTTCAAGATTTTTACTAGCCTTTCCAATTGCTGATGCTTTTTTCTCATTAAAGTGATAAAATGAGTCAACTGTTACTACTTCAAATTTCGCTAAGTAGCCCCAAGATGGTGCCAACAGTTATGTAAGGCTTAACAGCCAGAATGTATTTATTTACCTGTTTTGTTTCCTGACTCCTATGAATATAACCTGCCTGTCATCTAAGCAACAATCTTATAGAATATTTTTCAATGGAACAGGGTTTTATAATTTGGGGGTTGGGGGTGTTGTTTCTTGTTTTTGTTCTGGTTTGTGGTTGTGTTTTTTTTTACAGCAAGACCTCTGACTCCATATGACATACGGGGGGGTGTGTGCATGTGCTTGTGTGTCTATCTTCAACTCAGGTAGAAACTTGTGAAAAAGCAGGAAAAAGAAAGAATGCTATTCTGATTTATACCACTATGAACTTAGAAGGACTACTGAAAAAGTCATTGGATAGAAAACACGTGTACTGGTTTAGCTGAACATTAATTCTATTCCTATGCAACCGAAGGGTCACCTTTTGAAAATTGTGAGGCTGAATCCCAGGGCTGCCATTTCAAACCTAGCAGAGCAACTTTTGTCCTTGACCTCAATATTTTACAAATATTAGTTGTGAAAATATGTCCGTGTAAAAATTACTACTCTATCACCACACAAATACTTTTCTCCCTTAAACAGGGGAAATGCAGGCAGGCTCCACAAAGCAAGCTCTAACAGAGGTAGGACAAGACTCCTAGAGTCTTGTCTTCCAAGGAACCACCTCCTCAGAATGAATTCCATCACGTTGCATATATGCAAGTAAAATTAAAGCCTAAACTGCTTTCTTAACTTCAAATCCTTAGCAATTCAATTGTCTGAAGGACTGTTTGGGCTCCTGAGTTATCTGTAGGAACAAATATCTTCAGCAGTCTAAGTCATCTAAGTCAGTGAAGGAGAAATAAAAATAAAAAGGTGTGTTCTTATAAGCTATTCTGTGAGGATTTATATTTGCACCCAGTTGTCTCATCTACAGCTCTGAGTGCATTAGCTTGTAGAGTATAGTTGAATAAGACTTGGCAGTTAAAAAAAATCTCCATAAAAATTAATATTACATCTTCATAAAAATTAATTTTTGGTTGCATCTCCTGTCTCTTTGAACCAGATTCAGACTGTTGGAAAGGTAACAGGAATGCCCTTTCATGTTGAGCTATCTGCACAAGGCACTAACATTCGGCTTTGTAAGCATCCTCAATAAGAAAAATTACATATTTCATTTTATTTTTAAATCACAGCATGTCAAAAAGGGTCACATAGAATAACAGAGACTCATTTCTTCATGCCTAACAGTAATCACTAACTTTATCTCATTTCCATTCATCATATCATGTGTGAAATAGAGAGGCAGATAACGGGAGCTCTATATTCCACAAAGGCAAACTTTCTTTTCTACTTATTAGATGCTCTAAATAGAGCACCTGAACTCCAGAAGACAATTTATATCACTGTCTTGGTTTGCAGCTGGGTTGAAACTTTAGTGCCCAATTTTGGTCACCCTCCATGCATGCAATTCTCTTACAAGTTAACGCAAGCTTTGATAATGAGAATTGAGATAAAATACAGGACTAATGCCCAGCTTACTACATTACGAAGAGTGGCATTTCAGCTCAGGAACCAGAGAAAATATACTGACTCCAAACAGAGTAGTCATCTTCCGTTTAGTGGACCAAAACTTTCACATCATTACTGAGATGAGAATTCTAGCTACCCTTGGTAAAAAGGAAATAGCACAGTTGCAACCCCAAATACCTGTGGTTTCCAGGATGCTTAGAGAGAATGTGGCCAGCAGTGGGCAAACACTAAGACTATATTTCTTCCAAAAAGTAAGTGTATTTGCCACATATATATGTATATTGAGTGTGTGTGTGTATATATATATGAAAGAAAGTTAGAAAGCTTTTTAAAAAATGTAAAAGGTTTTTTTCCTCCCCCTCCCATAAGCAGAATAAAGATTGTGCAAACCACTCCCTGTGCCATCAATTGTGGCTGGAGAACAGGAATGCTGCTGACAGCAGTTGCTATTCTTCTGAAACACCAGATACATGCCTCGCATTCCCGCGGCAGCTGACACCACAATTAGTCCTTGTATGGCCAAAAAGGGGTGGGGAAGGAGGGAGTTCTTCTGGAGAATATTTGGTTTCCATGGATAAGCCTATTTTTTTCTGCAGCAGTACTGTCAGCCGTCCAAATCATGAATTTTATACCCTACTTTAATTCCATTTGTTCGTATCTTTTGCCTTTTAGCAAAGATTTCTGAGAGGAACACTTCATGAGTTTCAACTTTGTTTTCTGAAACTTCATGCCAGTGAAACTAGGCAGGGGGAAGCAGTTTTCTCAAAGACAAGTTATTTAGTACGTGAATGAAATGTCTACTGAAATCGAGAAAAGCTTTGCCTAGTAAGTTTTTTGGCTTTTTTTTTTTTTTTACACTTTCCTTGTTTGAAAACAATTTCTGACTAAGGATAGTGCAGAATACTTGAAGGTTTACTAAATGTTTGATTTTGTACAAAGCCATACAAGGCAGCAGAATTTGTGTAAAGAAACAAATTGATTACTAATTTTGTTGATTACTAATAGAACTTGACATGTATTTTTCTCTGAATACAAAAGCACTCCAGTGATGGCAATAATTTCATAATCTCCAATATTCAAATACATTTAAAGGTTCTGTCTGGTCTCCAGTAACAAGATCTGAAAATACACCCATAACCAAAGCACTCTTCAGACTTTAAATAGGGATATAATTTTTTTTTTTTTGACAAGTCACAAACTGTGTCAAAATTTCTATGCTAAAGACATAGAGATGCATGAAATTTCATGGTCATTTTTTTTTAAGTAGCTAAAAGTTGCATTTTAACACACCTTTGGATATTTCTATTGCGTCATGATGAATGGACAATTTATGCCTAGAGGTCAACTTCTTTTCCATTCACCACAGTTGGAATAGAAGTTGAGTAGGCTGATGCAGAGCTGCCAAGAGCTGTTGTTTCCCCTGCAGGCTACATCATAATTTTTGCCCTTTTCAAAAGCCAAAAGGGAAAGCAGTGCAATCTATTGGTTTGCCTCCAGCTCAGAGCTCAAGATGCATTGGGGGTTTCATTTGTGTGCATTATGGAACAGATTCGTCAGTGATATGTTTTAAACAAAAGTCATTTTCTGCTTCCCTGACTTAACTCATAATTTGATTATCCACATCCAGATTTCCCAGGGGCTCCTGTAAGACACTGCAAACAAACATTTCACTCCTTTTCCTCTTATGCCTGCATTTCTCATGTTATCCTATTCAAGACTGACATTTGTTAAAGAACAACCAGAAGGTACCTTTCTGTCCAAGTGGAAAAAGAAATAATTTCTGCAGAATCCTCACCATTCCATTGCAAACCCAGACCCTGTTATTGCTAGCCCTGTGAATAATCACACACACCTCTTAAATAATTTGATGCTCTGCTTTTATGTTTCATGTTTTTAAGGCTGGAGGATAAACTGGGACAAAACGAACATTTGTTTCCCCTTCTTCTCATTTGTACCCTTCCTACTGACCATGATGGGAGAGCACCGTGTCTGAAATATAGCATGCTGGTTTTATTACTTCTCATTTGAATTCTTACATGGTTCATGATATTTATATCCCAGGCTCTCCATAAGAGGATATGCTGATCTCTACATCACTCAAATACAGAGATGCGCAGTAAAAAATGGATTTTGCATTCTATTCTCTATTTCCTCCCCCTTTGATAGTAATACATGATCAAACAGGTGGAAGTGTAGGTTTCTTCTGAGCAACCTGACATCAGTTCACAGTTGCACTGGCAACTGGTGTGCTCCACCATTGACTAGTTTCTTCCAGGGGAGAATTTTCCACTGAGAGTTCTTCTACCTGAGCATCCTCCTTATTTTAAACTTACTGTTCACTGAAACAGTTGTATAAGCAAATTGAAAGGGATTTTCAGAGCACAACCGACCTGCTCAGCAAACCAATGGCCAAGCTAGAAGGGAATCTGACACCTTCACAGTTCCCTGTGCCATCAGCAGCTCAGCCCATATAACCCCTGCTGAGAGTTCAGCGTGTGCCAGGCTCCCAAGGCTGAAGAGCACAACTGGTATGAATTTTACCTGCGGGAAGAAAACACGATGGGTGAAGGACTGGGAGCTCCCCAAAAGGCAGGATCACATCTCCTGGGTCAGAGCTCACTAGAGGGAGCACACACACCGCTGCGATCTGCTGGAGGAGCCCCGCTCGAATTTTCAAGTCTCCTCAGCTGCTGAAAGCGAAATGAAAATAATAAATCCTAATGAACAGACACAAAAATCACCATTGCAATTTTCTGCAGAGGGTTTTCCTTTAAAGAAATTTGGTTTTAGAAGCAAGTCTGATTGTTCTGAGGGGAGAAATACAACACTAATAAAAAGATGAACTTGTTAATGAATAAATCCCATCTCCCTTCCCAGAAACACAAAGGTAGTTTTTTCACTCTTTCCCATTTTCAACAGTTGCGCTGGGATAATAAAACAATCTCGTTACCATACGGTCTGAGCAAAAAAGAGGAACCAGGGAATCTTGACAGACTGTGAAATGAAGACTTGTTTTTTCCCTCACCTTTCATCAGTTTATTTTCCTAATCCTGTATTACTGATAAGATTCTGGTGTAAACAATTGCATAGCCACAGGATTAAACACCATCACCAGGGTCTGTTGGGCAGCAGCTTAGGCTGGAGTCATGAAAAGAGGAGGCTGTGCTATGGAAAAGCTACTCTCTGCTGTCACTCGTGCCCACCTTTCCAAAACAGACCAGTGATGCGCTTCAGGCGATTTTTTTTCAGAGCTGTATGCCAACCTGCTGTCGATTTATTTAAAACATAAAGAGCTTGTGCATTCGACTTATGATATTTTTGCAACAAGGAATTTTGCACAATTAGCACACAAACCACCTGAGCCTGATGCTGACGGCAGTTCTCTGCGGTCTAAAATGGCCCTTTGAAGTACGAGATGCACATCAACTACTCCAGTCTGCGTGTTTGCACATCCATCCTCTCCATTCCTCTGTCCAGCTGCAGATGCTCTGGGTAATGCTTTTGCTTTGCCTGCTGATGTCTGCAGCTGAAACGACTGTTGCATGTCCCAGACTCAGCTCCTGGCTTGTTCCCTACCCCTTCTTCTTTTCTTTTGTTCTCTTCTTCCTTACTTTTACTTTTCAACTCATTATGTAAGAAGGCTGCAAATGTCCTTCTAGACCCATCTACAAGCCCCTGGTGAAATTACTCTCGATTCTCTCCTTGCTCTGCATTCTTCACAGGGCACTTGCATTTGTTACCTGTTTCACTCCCACAGTTCTTCAGGCACTGTTGCTTAAAGGAATTTCTCTTCTAATCCTTATGTGGTGCGTGCCCCACTCCTAATGCAAAGCAGTCAGAAGACAGATCTCCGGAGAAAGGCCAAAGTCACACTTAGTCATTCCTGCAAGCAGATACACACAAAGATTTGATGATAATTTTAGAAATGTCAGGAGGTTAATAGCAATCAGATCTATTTACGTAGGCATGTAAAAAGCCATCACACATTGTGAGAGTGTGTGTGTGTGTGCATGTTGGGAAAGAAACGGAGAGAAGAAGAAGAAAAGCTTTTGCAAAGAACTACAACTAATCCCTTTGTCCTAGAGAGTCACAGAGAAATATCAAGGCAGCCACCGCCGCCTGCAAATCCCACTAACTTGGCAGTGTAAACCCAACGTTGCCAAAGAGACAACCTTTAAAAAGAAACTACTGTAGCCCTCCATAGCGGAGTGCACCATGCCAGCCCTGTCAGATCGCTGTAGGTCATGAGCTGAACATATTGAGGGTTTATTTCTCTAATAAAGGGAGAAAGTCACTTTCTCTGCATCTGGATTAAAGTGATCTTTCAGCAGCTGCTACAAAATCTTTGCTTGGTAGTGGTAGCTGGGAATCTTTCCCCACTGCTGCTTGGCAGTTCTAGCAGGCTCATGCAACATGCTTTCCCAAACAAATACAGATAACCAATTTATAAAAAACCAAACAAACCCTGGTCAGTATAACAAAGGAAGGTAATGTTTTTCAATACTGATGACAGTTTTCTCTATGTGCATTTTCTCATTCTTTTTTCCCATCAATTCTCTGACATTGTTAAATTGTCTTTAGTGTCAAACCTTCGTTCCAAATAGATCAATCCAAACTGAGCACAATGTGAGAATCAATATGGCTTGGGAAGAATTAAACCCATTTCTCTCTTGAGTCTTTGAAGGCTCTTAGAGTGCCAAACATTTTTCCCATTAACTGTACCATAGCCAACCTACTAAATAGCTGGAAGATGCTTCTTAATTTTTTAATGCATTGCTCTGAATTAGTGAAAGATTAATCATTAAAGAGTATTGGCTGCTAAGGGAGCCTGATAAACTACCTATAAAGACATGACATAAGAATCTGTGAGACATCTTCAGCCAAGGAATTCTCAGTCTTCCACTTCTGACACTGTGTACTCCAAGACCCGACAGATGAGAGGGTTTTCTATGGCAGAGATCTCACTTTTACTACCACTACAGGGAAAATAAAGTGACCTTATAATCACTACAGAATCAAATCTTTAAATAGTAGAACAGAACTGCTCAAGCTTTTCCTGAAAATCTTTGCCTGCTGCTCTAGCACTCACACAATTCTTGTCAGTTTTGGTAACTGCAGAAATATTTGCTCAAGCACATCAGCTACCAAGTTGGCAGCATTGTTTGCTGAGACGCTTTTCTGGGGATTCCCCTCTGAAAGTATGACAGTTTATTACAAGCCAAGAAGAGAACATGTGAGACATCAGCATGATTTTGGGAGAAAATTGGATAAGAAAGCCTGAGATGACACAACACAATTTGGAAGATGGTCTGCATAGTCATGTGGCATTACCTAAAGACTACATTGGAGGAAAATGCTTTATCGTAGAATGGTTTGGGTTGGAAGTGACCTTAGAGATCACCTAGTTCCAATCCCCCTGCCATGGCCAGGGACGCCTTCCCCTAGATCAGGTTGCTCAAAGCCTCATCCAACCTGGCCCTGAACACCTCCAGGGATGGGGCATCCACAGCTGCTCTGGGCAACCTCTTCCAGTGTTTCACCACCCTCAGAGGGAAGAATTTCTTTCTTAGATCCAATCTAAATCTCTCCTCTTTCAGTTTAAATCCACTGTCGCTTGTTCTATCACATGCCCTTGTAAAAAGTCCCTCTCCAGCTTTCTTGAAGGCTCCCTTTAAGTCCTGGAAGACTGTTATAAGATCTCCCCGAAGCCTTCTCTTCTCCAGGCTGAACAACCCCAACTCTCTCAGCCTGTCTTCATAGCAGAGGTGCTCCAGTCCTTGGACCATCTTCGTTGCCCTCCTCTGGACCTGCTCCAATGGGTCTATGTCCTTCTTATGTTGGGGACCCCAGAGCTGAACGCAGTACTCCAGTTGGGGTCTCAGGAGAGCAGAGTAAAGGGGCAGAATCATCTCACTTTTATCTGTCAGAAGCAAATTTTGAATCAAAGCTAACTGAGAAATTGAGCAGGAGAATCCAAATAAATAAGTGGAGATTTTTATTTAAAAAAATAAACAGTAATCAACCACTATCAGGCCATAACCCCAAACAGGAAATGGAAGTTTTTCCTCTACCATGCGTAACTCCTTGTCCAGCAATGACATAATGTAATACTTCTACCCTTTGTCAGGATTATCCAGGCATGACATTGAGCACATCCAGCCTAACCTCTGCAGGCTGTTACAGGGTTCTCTATTTCTCTAATAAAATGAGAGCAACTGCCACCACATCAAACTTTTGCACCAACTCCAGTTCTGTCAATGATGACATTGTACAGGTCATTTGAAAGGCAAGAGCTCACATAGTCACAACTCATCTATTGTTTCCTCTTCTCACCTGAAGATGGATATTGACCTCGCAATTCCAGCATGTGTGAGCATAAGTGATAATAAACCTTTAATAAACACCATAAGCACCACTTCAATTGAGAGCAAATTTGGTCTATGTTGGGAGGGAGATGAGAGGAGAAATACCTTAGGAAGTTATTTTGCTCCAGTCCATTAGTAAAAGGTCTAGATAATCTACTACATGAGCACTATTTGGGCCACTGAAATGCCTTTAATTACAGCTCTTATAATTGGAGTTACTGCTATAATAAAAGGGCAAAAGCTTGATCTAGTTTGCTTGAAAAAATGAAGGCCCTATTAAATTTTAATTCATAATAGCAGGCATTATTATGATAAGGGCATATTTTTTTCAGACCGATTTTATGCAGTGCTGATACATTTTCGGTAAAGGAATGGCTCTTTCCAGGGCTAATGTTGCTGTGATGGGAGCAGAGAAGGTGCTACTTTGCTAAATCTGGATATGGGCAGCTGTACATTATGGTCTGGCTCAGTCTCTTCTTTTACATTCAAGACAGTTAGTCTGGTACTGTTTGGACTGTTTTTTGCACAGTGTGTAATGCTTGGCTAGGTGCTTTATTAAATTCAGAATAAGCTAGTGCATTCAAGTCACTTCCACAAAACGCTCCCCTGAGTCAGAGAGAGACACTGCTATCACATTTGACCAACTAAAGAAATTTCCAATTTGGCTTCACAGTTTCTGCCCCTCTGCTGGAGTTTATTTTGCTGAAAGACATCAACATTAAATTAAAAGAAGCAGCAAGGAAAATCCCTTGTCTGAAATACATCTGGGGCTAGCTAAATGTGTAGGGGAAGGAAGGAGCAGTAGACCTGGCCAGGAAATTTGTGGTAAATAGACTTGATCGAAACGAGCCTTGCATAGTCAAGGGGCCATATTTCCAATGTCCGTGCAAGTTTTTTTACTTAATAGTTGTGATGAGTTGATGTAAAGGGGTTCTGGTGGCAGCAGAGGAGATTTGCTCCCTGTGACTTCCCTGGTTTCGGAACCGAGTCAGACCCAGTTCTGGCCACCAGATCGGACTCCCATCCCCCCTCAGGGTTGAGCCAATCAGCGCCTCTGCGAATTGCCCTATTTAAGTTGGGACAAAGGAACCGGAAAAGGTGCTTTGCCCGAGAGTGAGGAGAGAAGGGAGGAGGGCGCTGCCCCCGCTCCCTGGCTCCCGGCCGGGCGGCTGCCCACTCCGGGCCAGCGCCACTCGCTGAGGATGGCAGCAGCGGAGCTGCCGGGGGAACTCGAGGAGCGCCCCACTCCCAGGGTGCCCGCTGGGCCGAGTTCACCCGGAGAGGACTGAGATCTGAGAGAAACGGCCACACAGACACCAGGTCAGTGAAGATGGAACAGGACAAGGTGTCCCGGAGCTGAGTTTCCCTTGCAACCAGTGGCGAGACGGCAGGCAGCCCCCCTGCAGCCAGGACAGACTCGGTGGAGCAGAGACCCACTCGCAGCCTGTGGAGAAGCCCACATCGGAGAAGAGATGCCTGAGCCTGAGAGAGGTCGTGGAGAATAGGACGCACGACAAGGTAGAGACGGATCTAGAGTCCATGGGACAACCCACGCCGGACCGAGTGACTACAACTCCCTAAGAATCCGAGACTGTGGTAAAGCCTGCACTGGAGCAATCCATGGGGAAGGATTGCATCCTGTGGGTAGGACTCATGCTGGAGAAGTCTGTGGATTTTCCTTGTGGGTAGGGGATCCACTGGAGCAAGGGAAAAAGGATGTAAGGACTCCTCCTCCTTTAAGAAAAGGAGCGGCAGTAATAACATGGGATGGACTGACCTGCACTCCCTCATTCCCTGTCCCCCTGTGCTGCTGGGGGAGGAGGTAGAGCCGGGAAGAAAAGGAAAAAGGCGGGAGGTGTTGTTTTTTAAGATCTGGCTTTGTTTCTTTTTATCCTCTCAAGTCACTGTTCATGTTTCTCTTTATCCTTTCAAGTAACTGTTAATAAATTGAATTTTTTTATCCCCAAGCCGAGTCTGTTTTGCCCGGGACCATGGTTGGTGAGTGCTCCCTCTCTGTTCTTGTCTCGATCCTCAGTCCTTTTATTACATTTTTCTCCACTACACTGAGGGGAGGAGTGAGAGAGTGGCTGCGTGGAGTTAAGTTGCCAGATCTGCCCAAACCATGACAACAGTATAGATACCAAATTTTCCAGTCCTGAACTAGAAACTGATTAAGACATTGACAACGTAAAACTGAAAAGAGACTGTAAGTGGTGGAAATGGAACTGAAAGTATTAAAGACTACTGAAACACAACTTTTGGTTGATCAAGCCACATCCTTTTTTCCCTTCAAAATGCATGCAAACACACAGTATGTTTAAGAATAATTTCAAAGTTCTAAAGTCTGTCTTCCTCTCTGGTCCAATATCCACACTAAGAGTCTCTATACCCTTGTGCGTTTTTTTAATAAAATAGAATCGCCTTTGTTCTGCAGAAGAGTGCCGTAAGGCTAAAGATAATTCAGCTTCAGTGTTACATCTGGGGACTCTCCCCACCTGCCTCAGCTACGGACAAGGAACAACTGCTGGTTAAATATTGGGTTGAACCACCGAGCCAGCCACGTTTGGTGTTTAAAACATCACAATAGATACAGTTTAGAACTACAGAGAAGACAGAAATATTCTGCTCAAAGTGCAATTGTATCTTATTGAATCCAATGATGTATTTAATGGAACGTCTGCTCACAAAATGAAGCCTTGAGAAAATTTATGGCAAACAGAGCGCTATAAAAAAAGAAAAAGATCTAAAAGAATAACCTTGAGCAGAAGGTTAAAAAAAATACTTGTCGGAATGTTAGTCAGAAACTGTGAATTTTACCTCCTTAAAAATTCAGTTTGGCAAAATTTTTGTTCAAATTAAAGACTTCTAGATGCCAGAGCAGCAAACATAAGACACCTTAATGAGTTATCAGATTCTACACTGCCAGCTTTTAATAGGAGACTGGAGACTTTAGTTACAAATTGTGATGTGAAAACAGCGTTTTTAGGCAAAAAAAAAGCGCGCATACTGAAACTACTCACAATTCTGTAAATTACTAGCTCTTAATATTCAAGCAAGGGCTGGGAGCCATAAACCATGCACTGCATTTTCTAATTTGTGCTTTTTTGAGGCTAGGGAAACGAATTTTGTGGTTGACAGGTGCCCACTCAGACAGCTTAGGCTCCCCAGCCACAGTCCCTCGGTGGGGCCATATTTAGTAAAAGCACATCAATGATATCAGTGACATAATCATGGAGGGCAAAGGACACTCAGACATCAGCGGGTCACACTGATACCTAGATACCAGAAAAGGAATTTGAGGAAGCGCTCATTTGCTGCAGCAAAAAGCAATAATCACAAGCAGAGCTCAATCCCTGGGAACGTTTTTCTGACCTCCACTGTATGATCTATCTGGTGACAGCAACGGCCACTTTGGAGAATCATAAAACCAGAAAACAAATACTGTCCTAATAGAAGTATCTACAGTGAAGATAACCAGGTCACAATCAGTCCGGCCGCTTTCAGCACATCAAGTGTTGCAGCACCTGTCTCTGCACCCTGGAGAGAGGTGCGATTGCCCCTTTTCTTGCTTCCATGCACTGTCCCCTGATCTTCCTCCCCTCTGCTGATGATGCTCAACTTACCTGCCCTGCAAACACTCTCGCATTTACCCTTCCTCACCCCTTTCTCCTCAGTTGTTCCTTGCTGCTGTGTCTTTTTGCCGTGAATCTCCCGAAAAGCAGTCCATGAAGGCTGTCAATCGTGTAGGCAGCTACAGGTTTTTTTCATCTACTATGAAGGCTAATTTGACAGGTGCATAGTTTCACCAATTGTCTTAGTAAGCCACTGCTATCCCATTTTTCTCCTTCATCACTTAGCTTCGGCATTTTACTTTGTCATCTCCACTTGCTGCCATCACACCTGGTTAGGCCGTGAGCTCTTCAGAATAAGACCCTTGTTCTTCTGTACAGCAAGATACTTAACTCGGTGTAAGATTGGGTAAAATAATGAAGATTTTTCTCAAGTCTCTGTTAATACGTTGGTGATTTCAAAGCAGTTCCAAATGGACAGGCAGGCACATAAATGCCTGGCAGAAGCTGGTGCTCTCAGCAAGGAGGTCAGGGACTGAAGAAGCCCTAAAGACTAGCCATTTTGATGCATTTGAGAACAGCTAGCATGTAATTGGTTCCATTCTCTTTTAAAGGATTAAAAAAAACACCTAACAACAGCCAAACTCTGCTCCCATGGAAGTCAAAAGTGTTGCCATTCACATTAATGCAAACAATTGGATAAATGCCAAGTGCTTTCCAAAGTCCTGTCCCACACACCTGGTTTATATTCAACATATGCCTGTATGTATATTTATGACTGCACTTCAGCTAGCATTACTAATGAAAACTAAACTAACTTGCAGAAGAGACCAATATTTTTCACTTAATTTTTATGACACTTATTTATTAGCCTTGCACTCTTGTAAGCATTGCAGTATTTCCCAGTGTGAAATAAAATAATAAAAAAAAGAAACATAAACATAAATGAAACATAAAAGCATAAAATAAATGAAACAAGCAAAAGTACATTTTTAGCTACTGCTGAAACCAGAATACCAACTCTACACGTGAAGGCATTAACATTGCAGTAGTACTATATGAGCTGATTAAACTCATCTTGCTATTTGTTCTGCAGCCTATCTCTCTAGCATTTCAAGGATCATATAGATGCTTCTGAGACACGTGTCAGAAGGCATGTGGCCACATGTCCCAACTCACTCGGTGCTAGTGAACAAACAGCCATGAACTTGGTACGTGTACATGTTGTTGAGTTAGCAGGAAAACAAGGTCCTATTAGCCCACACATTCTCTATGTGTAACACAGCAGCAGTTCTCACATTTGCAGAGCAGGCAGCTTTTGCATTAATGGTAGACAGAAAATGCCCCAGGGATGCGGAGGCAACAGTAGCATTAACTGCAGTGGACAGAGAGGATGCATGCTTACCATGGACGTTACCCACCTGTTTCTTTCTTTCCAATGTTATTTTTACTCTCAAGTTGCTCTTACTTTTGAAGTGAGGTGTGACTCGCATGGCAGAGCTCTTCAGATTCACCACTTTGTTTTGGGCAACAAAGAAAGAAGAGGGCCCTCCCAAGTCATTATACCCCCAAACACAGCCCAAGGAAGAAATTTCTGCCTAACTGATGCACTGCTGAAAGGGCACGGCTGCGTATTGAAATACAGAGAACCAAGGCAAAAGGGTGAGAGAGGTTTGGGTGGCAGAGTTTAAAACAACTGTTCCATTCCAGGTGGCACCAGCGTCCTGTAGCCAAACAGGGTCTGCCAAACCTGAACATCCGAAATTGTTCAAACAAAATGTCTGCCTTTCCAAGAACATCCGAAATTGTAGGCCCCTTTAAATGATACTTCAAGCTGGATACTCAAACGTTTTTGACAACGTGGACTGTCAGCATGAGAGGGCAGAAGCAGGCAGCAGAGCAGGGTAGGGCGTAGGTGCCCTGGCAGTCAGTTGCTGGGTAGAAAACCCACCATCAGGGCAGAAGGAAGACATTTTCTGACCTTAGAAAACCAAACAGACCAATAAACAAAACATCCCTCTCAAATGTCAGCTCTGCACAACAGGGCTGTTTTTTGCTTTAGAGCAAGAGCCAATGAAGCACCTAAAAAGTCGCTTTGTGATCATTTTCCTTTTTTTTTTTTAGCCTAAATTTTCGGGTAGCTGTGGCCTAACCCCGCATTTTATGCCTACTGTGAAGATGTGGACATTGCCCTCTGACAGTACCTGCTGGTAGAATATGACATACTCTCAATCTTTTCCAATAGGGAGAAAATGGCCTCTTGTGTAAACGGTTTTATGCCTCAGTTTACCCAGCAGGACAAACATGATTGCCAGCAGAAATATAAAAACTAGTTCAACTTCAGAAACCACACCAGCTTAGATCCTTACCTGCTGAGCAAGAGTCAATGCAGGAATTCTACAGAGGCTCTTGGTGAAGGCTCAATGAGATATTCCTACCGTAACCTGTCAAATTCCTAAGTAGTGCAAGTAAGTGTGATAGCACAGAGCCACGGGGCCCAGCACTCCTGTTAGCTTGCTAGGTAAGCTTAAACTTGCCAACTATTTTTAGGACATGAGTGAAGCTATTCTGCCAGGAATTAACTACAGTGTCAAGGACTAGGTTTGAAAGGAAAGGGCTCACTATAAAACACCAGCCCCAATGTTACCTAGAAACAGCTAAAAACTACACTGTTTTCTGCTGCTTAATCAGCTCACTTTTTCCACATGCAGGTGTCAATCAATTTATACTTAAGAACCAAGATTTTATGACAAGCAGAAAGACGCAAGGCGTATGACCAACTTGCAGTATCTAATTTTCAAAATTATTTCAAGACTTTTTTTTTTTTTTTTCCTAAGGAAGCAACTGCTGAGGCAGGAGGAGGTTGCTCGTCTTCTCCCCCAGTGACAGTATGCCACAGCGATACCCTCCTGCCTGGCAGGGCTGGCAGGATTTGCTGGGCAGCAGGTTGCAGCTCCAGGTGCTGCCAGCCCTGCAGGTGAGCTGCTCCCCATCCCTTCCACTACTGCCCTACCCCTCGCTGCCAGCTGCCCTTCACGCTCTGCTCCTCCTTCCTCTGCTAGCCAATCTGGCCAGCTATTTCTCTCATCTCTTTGTCCTCTTAGCCTTTTTCTTTCTAAAATATCTATTAAAACTAGCAAAGCCATATGCAAAACAAATGTTTTAGGACGGCTCAGTGCCTGCTTTAAAGTATCTTTCTTCCTCCCAATCAGAAGTCCAAATAAACTTCTCATCTTATTGGACTCACCTCTCCTCAGTGCAGCCCTCGGTCTCCAGGCTTACAGAAGGCATTGCTTTCAAATAAGCTTTTTCACGTGATTTATAAGCTGACCAAAAGTGAGCAATCCTGCCTTGACCCACAGCTCCACTGAGATTAACGGGCTCCTGAGCCCATTAATGGGTTCATCTTTAGACCTAATCTTTCTACTCCTTTTGTCCTGGCCTTCATATCATTTAATTTCTACTCCAGACAGGTCAGTCTTTTTTTTTTTTTTTCGAATATCATTAATTTGCATTGTACAGACTAGTTCTCACTTTCAAAAGTATCTATAGGCGGTCAGAAGAACCACAGACTGTGACAGTCTATGAAAATGACACTGGCTGTGGAGCACAGCACTTAGCAGTCTACAGCCACACGTGGCCGTGCATGGGAAGAAAAATGGGAGCAAAGGGACAATGGCCATGAGAATGTATTTGCCAAAAGTTTAATGGGACATAGAGTTAAAAGGCAGTTTGTTTTTTTGCCTTTTTTCCTCTTTATTATAATGTCCCTTAATTGCTTCGCTTCCTGAAAGTCTTCAGACAGACTGGTATCCCAGGGAAACACATCAATGAAGGGAAGACAAAGACTTGGCTAGCTAAAACCAGAATGCTTTCCTTCAGATCCTCCAAAGCAGTTCCAAGTCTGCTGAGGAAGAAGCAGCCAAGAAGATTTTTGCAGCCTTCCTTACTAGTGAAGTAGAAGTAGTGAAGTAGAAATCCAAAATAAATTAAAAAGAAATATAAAGACACTTAATTTTAGGAATTGTTAATTCCTAATTTATCTAGAGATGATAGATAAGGCATATTCTGGGAGGCAGAGAATTATTAAGCTGTATGTGTGGTCACCACTTATAGAAACTACCAACCCCTTCTCTGTTTTTGCAGTTTTCCCCGAATTAGGAACCTACTAATACTTCAGCTTCCTCTGGGTGCTTGGGATTGCCCAGGTGTAGCACTCAAAACTCCTCATGCTAGGCTCGGATGAAGAGACATCACGCACAGTGTACATACAGACTTGCAAACTGGGGCAGTATTGATCTATGAAACTGAGCATAGACTAATTTTTTTTCATTGATAACCTTTTATATTATTTCAGGTTTTAATGCTCCCAAGTGCTAAGGAACGTAAAACTACCATCTTAAATTATTGCCTTATATGTGGAGACAGAGCCTCACAGTCTGCTCTTGGGGTGCACTTTCATAATGAGTTAGAGAATTTCTCTTCTTCAGAATTAGAAAACGGGAGTTTAACAACCTGTCTATCCCAAAATAGAAAATACCTTAAGCATTAACAAGGTATTAAAAAAACCTATTCCAAAGTTTTCAAAACCATTGAGTTTTTATTAAAACATGTTTTTCAACATTTTTACATATCATAGTTAGCCACAAAAGTCTTGGGCCAGATACTTTTTCCTTTACTGTTCCCTCTTTTCACTCTCCAGATGCTGATGGACGAAATCATGAGCAGGTCTTCACTGTGCCTCTCCCCCACCCCCAATAGCTCTGCTCTTTTGAGATGTTTCTGTTCCCTGCTTGTGCTGCTTTTTACTGCTCCATCACCAAAACCAACCCAAGAAAACCCACTCCTCAGACACCCAAGCGCAGCTCTCTGCCTCCTCATGTCCCACCAGGTCACAGACCCTTCTGTGGGGACATCAGCCTCTGGCACAGGGTGGTACCACGCACCTGTGGAAAATCACCTTTCCCACTGCTGCAGATGCTTTGGCAGAACGCAGCTTCCCCTGGCTCTAGGCAAGATCAAAACCTGTCCTCTGGTATTCAGAGACAGAGAAATTGGTCTTTTTGTCAGCCGGCTGTCAGAAACCACCACACATTATCTTCAGGAGTTTAATTAGTTGTTTGCTATAAGGGCACAATCTATTCCCAGTGTGATCTCCCAGTGGAAAATGTTCTGCCTACGAAGTTCCTTTCCTAGTGAATTCATGCGCTAAAGATTCCAGTAAACTCATGTTCATCCCTAAAATTTGGAGAGTCCTGTTCTTGACCTGAGAACAACTGATTTTCACAGAGAACGTCAAAGGGATGTGAAACAACCTAGGACCATGAGTAAAAAAATAAAAAACCACGAGAAATAACACGCCTTGTTCACATTTCTCTAATCTAGTTGCAACCCTTAACCCGTTCACCTTTATTATGTTTCCTGTGTATTTGAACTGCAAAGGATACACAGCTCTTTTTGAGGTTCTTATTCGTATGCCATTTGTGCTAAAAACCTTGGCAGTTGGCGCTTTTTTTGCTTCTCATAGAGATCAGTTTCCTAATTCTTTTGAGTAGCAAAATTTCCATTTGTTTTGATCATTTGGGCTTTAATATTAAAGAACTGTGTTAATTCCAGGTGGATTCTACTTGGTTTACACCTTTCAGCCCTACACTCAGTGTTTTCGTCTTCTTGTTTAAGCTGCACTCAGATTTGCTATTTCACTGCGAAGTCATATATTGCAGTTTAATAAGTCATTGTGAACTGGCATTTGCCTTTTGTTTTTCAGAATCCTATGTGGAATTGCCTAGTTAGCTAAACTTTGTTCAGTCTGTTTCTGAATTAGGAAGATGCAGATGTCAACAAACGGGTGAATCAGTCTCAGATGGCTCCATACGGCATTACGTCGGGAGTAGGATGTCTCCCCTGAATAGTATGTTGGTTTGGGTGCGCTCCAAGACAACAGAAGGACCAGCATCACGGCTTACCCTGTTATACTGCAACACCACGGCTCTGCTAACGTGAGTTTCTCTATGATGGTAGATGAGTTGCCTGAAGCATAGCTTCTCATCAACACTTACTGGATTTGAAGGAATCTATGGTCTGGATACCTCAGATTTGATATTTAAAACTGCTGAGGGCATCAAAGTCCTGCTGACATTAAAGGTGGATCTACTCTGAACGAACGCGGTACTACGCAACGGGAAAACACTCCGAGAACACATTTTCTAAGTGTTTTACACTTGGTACCTGAAATAAGTCAAAACTGGTGACTCTATTATAGAGTCATAGCCTTAGCTGTGCGACTGTGAAACAGGAGTGACTGCACCCACAGCACGGGACTGCTGCTTCAGGAAAAAGAGCAAAGGGACCACTCGGGCATTTGCATGGAAAGCCATACTGCAGAGACACCACCTAACTGTTTTCTGAATCTCAATAACGAGCAACAAAATAGCTCAAACAGCAAAGAAATTATTTACACTCTGGACTCTATGCTAGGTCTCTCAGAAATACAGGACTTTTTGGCATGATCTGCTAAAGCAGACAGCTTTTAAGGCGAGGTGGAAAGTTCAGCCTCCAGAGAGGGCGATTGTTCTTTGTCACCAGAGAGCTCAGGAAGAAAAATTGTTACTCTGGGCTGAAAATTTAAGCTGAACTAGAATCACACCACCAGAAAGACTGTTTGCACGGTTCTGCTTTTATGGTTACTGTCTTTTGATACTTGAGTGAGAGAGTATTAATGTGCTACGGTATACAGGAGCCCTCTCCAATTTATCCACTTGACTTCTCACATCTTATCTACCCATCTGAACTCTTGTAACATTCTTAATCAAAGGTCACAGGAGACACTGATACAGAGGCAAACCTGATATACAGCAAAGCAAGGTTATCACACCTGATAAATCCAGGCCCTCTCTAACACTTCAGAATCTCTCAGAAGAGAGAGGCTGAAGTTGCAGATGTTCTCAGCTGTTTTCAAGCAAATTCTTACATCTACATATGTTCACACTCCTATATACAAAAACTTAAATAAATTTTTATATATATATATTTACACACACATATATATTTACACATTTTAATTCAGTAGGTTCTAGAATGACCAAAACTACTTCACAGTTCGTTTTTCCAAGTGACCAAAAAGCCAGCGTGAAAAAGTAAAAAAAACAAAATTAATGCTTTCCATTTCCAATCCAAATAAAATGAATCCATCCCTTTTACATTGCAAAACTGAATAATTCATTTTCAAAACAAAAAACTTCTCAAGCGTGTTTTGAAATGTTCATGGGAAAGACATCACATTTCATTCTGCCCTAGCTTTTGCTGTCTTGCTCAATATGACAAAAGTCACCAGCAAAAGAACAGGAATAAAATATCTCTTGGAGGATAAATCCTCTCACATCACCGCTGTGAGCCATCTGCCATGCATTTTTAAGCATCTTGCCCCTAACATCGGTATTAAGTGGCTGCAGGAAGCATCTTGCAGGAAGCACTCAGCATCCCAGGCTTTTATCAACAGATTGGACTGACTTCTGGAAAACACCACTCTAACAGCCCCTTGCTGGGAAGAATCTAGAGACAATGGCTATGCATTTTGAAAAAGGGTCATCGAGGGTGTGGTTTTTCACAATGGTGCTGACTATGGCCTTCAATTATGTTTAGCATGTGAATACGTTACATTTACTACCTGAGGTTTTAAAAATAATTTTAGCCTTAAGGAAAGTATTTAACTGATAGAGAAAATGAGGCACAGAAAAGGTCAAAGAATCCTTCCAGCTTGCCTGCCTGGCTCTAGTAGACCTGCAGAAAGGGAATCAGGCACACAGAACTATTTCCTTCACTCCCGTGTATTGCACGGTTCAGTAAATAACCTCCTTCAGCCTCTATTGCAGTGCTCCTGGGAAAAATTCACATGATGCTCCCAAAAGCTGGAGGTGCTCTTAATGACATTACTAATATAATGAGATTGGGCTAGTACTGAAAAAAACACACTACAAAAACCTCTTAGGAATGGTAAACCAAAACTTTCTCCAGCTGAAATAGATAAATAATGGAGAGAACAAACCATTTCAGATCAAAATTCTGACAATGCCATGTCAACAAGAAAAATAATAAGAAGCTTAAGAATATGCAGTAATTTTTTGAGTCTTTAGATCTTCTCTACACATCCTATTACGCTTTATCATGCAGCAATTCTCATTAAAGGCGAGCTACTTTTGGGGTTTTTTTTAAGGCATTTCTGGTGTATTTATTACAGAGAAGCATATTTATTTTTGTGTGCAACACTGTTTTGCCTCTGTGTTCTCTGTTGCTTTCCTGATGCTTCTTTTCCCCTCACATTTGTTCTTTTATTACCCCTTCCATCCCTTGTTTTTGGGCTTGTTCTGGTTTGAATTACAAAGAAATCATAAATCTTATTCAATGTTGCTACAAAAACTTTTCATCTTGTATTCTGAAACGTTGACCCCACTGTAGCTGAAGGTTCTTTTCTTTAAACGGTGAGTTTCTTCCAATTTGACCTGCTGTCTTATATGTGTCCTTTAGCAACACAGAGCAGAAAAGACACCAAGATCCACTGTGGGACATAGAAAAGACCACAACCTTACAAAGTGAGTTTCTTTCAATTTCCTTTGACTATGTGTGATTTGGGGGACAATTCTTCCTTCATGCGAGTACTGAGCGTTGCATAGGGTCTCACCTCATGCAAAGAAGCCCTTTCCAGTTACAAATAAGAATTTGCCCTCTCCTCCTCAAAGTAAACTATGAAACTTCAATGGATATTGACCGCAATAGTAGGAGAATAAGATTTTGATACTTTCACATATAGATGCATGTGTAGAGACACAAAATACGTAATTGTACTGACAAGCACATAAAACATATTATGAAGCTCTGACATATTAACAACTGAGTTGCTGAGTTAATTTGCACCCCATCAAAGAAAAATGCGGTTTCATAAGCACATGTGAAAACTCATGCAGGGGGATTGTTTGATCCTGGGAAGCTATCTCTAAGACACAAGGGGTTTATTTCCTTTTTCCCGTATTTCCCCCCATTTCAAGGAAAAAAAAAGGTTTTATTCAGAAGGATAACCTGCCCATGATATATTCTGTCCTATTGGTAAATCATCTGTGTTCTGCACAGAAGGGAGTTTTCACTCTCTCCTGGCTCTAGAACCTCTGTTTTCTAAGGTAGCTGCTATTGCTTCAGGAGGGTGCTCTTCGACTATTTAAAATTTGCTTGTTTACTTGAATTATGTAGTTTCTTTTTTGCTCCTGTTCAAAATCTGTATCCTTTATACAACACAAAAAATGCCACTTAAATACTGTATAAGCATCACTCTTAAAATTGTCTGAAAGTCCAGCAGAGTTATTAGGTCAAACTGACCACATAGCAGCTGACTTCTGGCTGCCTTGGGGAATTATTTCCCTGGAGACCCATCTTAACCATCCAGTACCATAGTGATCATGCCCAAATTATCTGAGCTTCTGCAAACACTAGTTTTGCCCTAAGATGACAGTGACCTGGTTGACCCTCCTCTGTTCCAGCCTAGAGCACAGGTACAGGCACGCTGGAAAACCCACTTTCTTGGCTTAGAAATAAGGGAATCGGTCAACGTGCAACAATCTTATCACTTCCCTTCCCTTTGACAATGAAGAATGCATATTAGTCAGTGGCTTAAAGAAAACTGTGATAAAATGTTTTGCTTTCTGTCCAGTTTACAATACTTGGGAATCAGTGGGTGAAAAAGCATTGTAGAATTTCTTCTTTGTTCCCATGTATTGTCACTGCTGGGGAGTAACAGAGCTAATATGGTTAAGAGAAATCTGTTTTCAGTCTGCAGAACTTTGTCTCAAGCAAGACACAAAGCATGACACCACCGTTAGCCTGTATTCAGAAACTGATGTGAAATTTGCAGTTCGGGTTACTGTTTCTTGTCCTGGACAAATTCACTGGGGGGCGAGGGAAAGAAGCAAAAGAAAGGGAGAGGAGAGAAAGAGCTAAAATGCTTAATTTTGTCACAAGCTTACTCTTGCTCTAGTGAAAAGCAAAATCTCCAAGTGTTTCCATTATCTGTGACTAGCTGTCAGAATCTGCCATGATATTTCTCATGTTCAAAGGTCACCACTGGCTGACTTACACAGGCAAGTCGCAACACCGGTCTCTGTTTTCTATTCTTAAGATTGGTGAAATCAGCACTTTGCAGGGAAGAATATGAAGATCTAAGCATAAATATAATTCTAGGTCCCCAGATCAAATGTCAAAGAGAGAACACCTTTCTCCACCCCAAGGTACTTTCTGATCTACTTAATATTGATTCAAATACCGTAAATACTTACATCCGTTGCTTTTGGTTGCAGAGATGTTGACTGTCATTCAAAATCTCATTAAGCAGCCAGTAGACACCTCCATTGCAAGGAACAAGTAATGACATCAAGAAAATCTGATAACTTGTCAAAGAAAAAGCATACAAGACATGCAAGAACAGTGGCCTCCTTTACTTCTCTGCGATGGAGCATGACTCATTATGTGCTCCTTCTTCTTTGTCACACGCACACCTTTGTACTCTCAAAGGAAAAGGGCAACGTGGGGCAGAAGGAAACGCCTGAATAAACAAACCAGATAAAAGAGACAAGATATGGTAACACGAGCACAAATTTTAATCAGCTAGCAGTAAGCTCTGAAATCCAAAGATGGAGCTGACGATGCTGACGAACACATGAATAATACCTGCTATGAAACACGACAGATGCATTGCAGAAGATGGTGGCAACCAGAGTCTCTTGAAACTGATTAAGTTGTGGTATAAAGAAAAATAATATGGGGCAATAGTTTCCACTTCCAACCAAAAACTCATGTCAGGAGCTCTGGCAATGAATACTACAGTGACGTAATTTCTATTTAAAAAAAAGAAAAAAGTTCAGGCTTTCATATCTGCTAGCAACTTTTGCACGTGTCTTCATGTGCATTTGTATATAGATAAATATATAGATAGATAAATATGTGCGTATGCACTAAATGCATGCATTGATATGTGAAAATACCAAATAAACACAAAACTGAGGTGAAAAAAACCTCTTCCAAAGTGCTAATATCATGCACAAGTGACAGCTTGAGCTTCTTGCAGCCCACTGAGAACAGAGTAAAATCCAGAGGGGACAAAAGAAGATACAGATGAGGGAGGTGGTATGCCGTGCACACCACTCGTGTGACACAAGGCCCATGAGTCCATGGCTGAGACCAGTATTAGTGTTTCAAAATGCATACGTAAAAGAACTCAGATAAAATCTCTGTACATGGTGGCTGGGGCAGACAGCAGAGCTGAGCCAGCAACAGCGTTGTTCTTCATAGACTGAGCTAGTACAACTGTATTCCCAGTGTGGGAAAGGCCTTCAGTTCTCTGTAACTTTCTGATTAGATTTTTAGTAGCTTGACCGACTTCATTGTTGCAGGCAAACAGCAGTGAGGTTCTTGCATTGTTTTCATTCCTGGTGCTCTCTAATTAACTCATTGAGCTTTTCCTAAAGGAGATAAAAAAATCTTCTCAGAATGCATCTTAAAAAAACTGATTAACTTCTCTTCTATTCCAGGATAGTAAGCAGGTCTGATGCTCAGAGAAGGCTGCAAACGTCAAGACAGTTCAACTGGTGAAGAGGTGACTCCCACCTTCTGTATATGCAAAGCTGGATGCCTGAGCATGCAATATCCTCTCCTTCCTTCTTTTAATGGAATGCCTCTGATAACATTTTCACAGAATAGGCTAAATTACAATTACCATGAAATCAGATGTTGACTGTTTTATTTGTGAAAAGGTTTTTTCTTGATTTGAAATCTGAAGACAAAAGAAGATCCTTGAAGCAGAACTGCTCTCTAAATCTACGCATCAGTAAATTTACCTGACGCACTATAAGCAAGATCTCCATTTATCTGTTCACCAGCTCTTGAAAAGGTTATGAAACAGCTGTTTGCAAAACCTGTGGAGAGTCCCACTAGTGAGATAACATCTTACTAGTCCAACTAACGCAGCTGGGGAAAACCAGGCAAACTTGGAGCCTGATATCCTTCTTCTATAACACTGCTTTTATACATTAGAATGTGTATCCTTCCTCCAAGATCTGTAATCTGGCTTCACCGTTATGATATGGTGATATGGCTTCACCATATCTGGCTTACCAATAGATTCACCACATAAAACCACATAACAGAAGTACCAAGGTGTCAACATACAGGGCTCTTGCTCAGAAGCATCACAGGGAGTTTTCAGGACTATTCTAACCAAACCTTATTATTGAAAAGACGCTCTAAAAGTCATCATTCAAGTGTGACAGTGTGCCTGCCCCTCAGGGACAAGGGAGCAAAGGCTAAGGGAAATAACTGTAGCAATTAAAAATTCTCAGAAAGCAGGAGAGAGAAAGAGGCAGAAAAGCAACAACCAGCTATAGCATGGCTGGACATCTATACGTTGCTGATAAACAAAATCTGTCTTGCTTACCTCACCCAGACTCAAAAACTCAGACTAGGTAACTGCTAGCAGCCAAAGTAATGCCCACTGTGCCTCTCTTAATATTTCCTTTATAGTGCTTATAGACAGGGAACCAAATAAATTTGAACCTCCTAGCCACAACCTCCATAAGCGTATCTCAAATTACTTAGTAACCAGTTTTTACAATGCAGCTGAGGAGATTTAACTGCAACCTCTCCTTGAGATGGGATGACTTACTTTTCTTGCATAGACTCAAACACATATTAAGCAGAAGATTATTTAATTTCTTTTCAATAGGGTTAATTTTCTGCTGCTTCAACTCCTTAAACTATGTTCCCAAGGGCCAGACCATCATTAATGCCAGCACAAGGGAAGAAACGGGAGTGTCTGGTGGAGGTGAGAATGAGTTCGTTTCTTCAAAAGAGCCCCTCGAGCTCAGTGGCACCGTGCAAGTGCATCATCACATTCCTCTTGGGCTCGCTGGAGCCAACACGGATGCATTCAGCCACCCACCCAAGCACGACAGCTCTGTGTCCAGGGTAGCTCTTTTCATCTTCAGGGTAGCAACGCCGTATTGCGGAGCCAAACCTCTGCTATGGGTCTCTGTGCCTCAAAGGGAGAGACTTCTCCTCCTGCCCACGCACACACACGTGCGTACGTACGTGCTGTAGAAACACTCAGCCCCAAGTTCTGCAATTCATCAGGAAAAATGAAACTGAACTGCACAGAGCTGAGGGAATAGAATCTTTAAGGTTTCTTCTTGTAATGAACTGCTGCACTGCATGTACTGGGTACGTAGGCCAAGACTTCTTTGTTTTTTTAAAAAAAAAATCACTAACGGGATTGCTTATGACTTGAAGGCCAGTGCATTGCTGTCTTGGTTTTGTAGCTAGGCACCTAATTAAGAAGGGACCTTAGAAATACAGCTTTGGTAAGGAAGATCATATGATTTCAGATTGCTCCCTGCTGCCAAAATGTACACTTGACTCACATTTGCAATGAAACAGTTAATATAATTGTAGGGCCCTGATCTAGTCTGAGGTTTTGTTTTACAGGGCTTACCTAAGCTACATCATTTTCTCATTTATGTTAGAACCCCCAAAATGTGTTTCCTGTTGCACACTGTAACCTCACTCTGGCAAGTTATTAATAAAGGTGCTCAGTGTTTTAACCTTGAGTGACCAAATCCAATCTTATGCCCTGTACAGAACGTTCCTCTGAAACGATTCAAGGAAAATTAATGTTATTTAGCCTGAGGCTGAGAAGCAACAAGAGAATTAGCATGCATGTCACTGTGTTCAGATCCCTACAAAAGTTGACAATTCTATTTGCAAGTATAATTCCAGACTGTCCAGGGAGATGACAGACAGGCAGGTGCAGGCTAGCCCAAGAGGGAAGCTGCTCTGAGGCATCACATGTAACATGAACAGAATGAATCTCCCCTGGAAAGATTTTAAGGATATACTTTAATGAATTGTTTGACACGAACCTGAGTGTATTAAAGAGGAGAGGCAACAGAAGGCAAGCAAAGTATTAGCCTGTGCATCTTCTCCAAGTCTTCTGTTTGCCAAGGCAGCAATAGCCTCGTTGTCCCCCCTGGAAAACTGAGGAACTGAACATTCACATTAAAAAGCAATGAAAGAAGTCCTCTTACTATAATAATTCAGGGAAAACACTGCTGGTACTGGAATTCACTAGCAAGGAACAGCTTTTGTAGCTGGCTAAATGCAGGAGGGAGGCTTGACAGAGGCCATTTTGGCAGAAAAACTAGATGTTATGTTGAGTGTATTCTGAACAAGTACTTGGCACGCAAAATGAACTCAGTTGAATGTATTCAAGAAGCAACAAGCTGTGAAATGTGTATTTAGCTTAGTAGATTGGCAATAGTAGCTTCAGTCAAAGAAAGGACCACCTAGTTTCTCTGGGATGTTTCTCCTGTTTGGAGATCTTACATACTATAGTTTGTCACAGACGGTTTATATACAGTTTGTGTAGTTTATTCTTGTGTAATTTGCCCATTAATAAAGGCAGAGCTGATTTTCCAGTAAAACATTTATATTACTCAGAAATTAACTAACCTGGCAAACATCATTAAAAATTGTCATTGCAGAACACGGTACATTTCTACTTAGTGATCTATCTAGCATTGATTTTTACCCCTGCGAGAGCCAAGGCTATGGCCACTGTGGTTAAAAGGTGTCTCTGCTGTCCCTAGCACATGATGTCTAAAGATTTGGGAGCCAGGTATAAAGAATGCTTTACACACCGGCTGCTTGCGGTGAAACATGCCTGTAAGGCAGAGACAATTACAGATCCTGTTGCGTTTCTCCAGCAATCTGATTTCTTTGGCTAACAGTAGCTAATGGAACAAATTGTACATGAGAGCAAACACTAGCTCCAGGCTATGGCTTCCCAGAAAGCTGAGTGTGTGTAGCAGTAGGAGACTCCAGGAGCTCACACCCATACAATATACAGCCTGAACAACAGATTAACACCGGGGGCTGCTGCATGGACCTTATTTAGAATGGAAGCATGCAGTGTGAAGACAGCTTGATTCATGGACATTAACAGATGCATTTTTCCCAAAATCTTTCTCCCAAAATTTTCCCCCCAAAATCTCTATCCAACATATTCATAAAATAAGTTTGAGAAAATTATACTACTAAAACAATAAACAAAATAAGTGTTTCTTATTTAATTACATCCTTTTTAAAAAACGTTGTTCTGGAAAGTATTTTCCTTGTTGTTTGTGTGAAAGAGGTAAATCTTTTTCTTCAAACTTTTCCCTCAAATTCTCCAATGCTATCATTGGATGCACGTCTTCTAGAGCTATCTATTAATCCCAAACAATTGGAAGCTGAAATCACTAGATTAGCTAGACTACAAAAACTAGCTACATCTCCAGTTTAGGGGTAGATATTATTCTTCAGGATAATATATAACTCTTGCATACTAATAAGCAAGAATGTTGTATTTAAAATTTACAGTCATTGAAGTATGAATTTTGGATGTACCTTAACAAACTTATAAACCGATTTACTGTTTTTAAATGACACCTTATTTCCAAAAGGGTTGTTTGGGTTTTTTTCCACCAATTGAGGAGGCAAAGTTATTTTATGAAATGTAAAATACCACACAAAGTTGCACAAGCTTGAAGCATGCATTGGATTGCTTTCTAATTGTCTCTTCACACAGTGTTTTCTACAATTTGTTTTTACTCAACATCATAATTGAGTTCAGTCTTCTCCACTCCTCCAATAAAGCTTGGAAATATTGGCGTAAAATTTGATGTGTAAAAAACCCAAAACAAAACATCATTGAGATCCTTCACACTTGCTCACTAGCTTTTTGGGTTTTTTTTGTGGGCACTTAACTTCTTCAAGTCCCAAGATGTATCTGTGTGGTCACTTGCTTTAAACATAAGCTACAATTTCTCACTTCACTATGTGACTCTGATGCCTGACTTTACGAAAAATACCTACTATTGAAAAATACGTGATAGAATCATGAGTTAGCAATGACTGATTAATCACTGGCCTGAATGCTAATGAATTTCAAGTGACAGGCACCTATATTTAATGCTGAGACACTTACTCAGCAGTATTTAGTAATATTGGATCAGGTTTCCATTCTTTCACACCCTCGAAATTTAACACTCGAATCTCTTTTGGCTTCTTCTGATAAACCTCTGGCTTTTTAGTATGTAAATTAGGTCTATTAAAGACTTAGTGTCCTGCCCTACTACTAAATGCCTAGCACAGTTTATTCTGTCCTTGCACAATACAAGTTGTTAACTCATTTATTCTTTATTTAGGGGGCTGATTGCTACAAGTGGATCCATATGACAGCCAAGAAGATGAACCGAAAGAGGCACCATTAAAAATCAGTGCTGTTTGCAGATTTCTAATGACGGTACAAAATAATGTTTGCATTCAGGCAACAGGCACCACCTTATCACTTAAAATGCAATATATTAAGTACAAGAGCAAAACAGAAAACCCACAAAATATTCGGCACAGTGCTTCCCAGGAATTCACTGGACCCCAGTACCACTGTCATACCATTTCACGAAATCGAGTTATTTAGCACTCACGGCAGGTTAAGTGAGAGCAGAAAGTGCAAAAGCAGTCTGCTAACAAAAACCCCATTCACTCCACCAAGCAGAAGTTCTGCTCCTTTATTTGAAATAGCTCAAATACAGTATTCAACCAAAAAGCCAAACCAGACTTGATGAAGACTTAAACAGCTGATGCATTACTGCAAATTGTCATGTTAAAGTCCTACATAACCTGAGCCAATGGCCAAACTCACCCGGGGTGCAATTCCTTTGACTTCAATGGAGTTGTGCTGGCAACCACCTCAGCTGTACTTGGCCCAGTGCCACTATTTATGCAAGGCTGTGCTGAGTGTCTTCTCTTGATAAATGCTAGCACTGTAGAGCTCTCGAAAATAAAGAAAAAAGAAACATTCTTCAGTAATCACAACAAGACGAGAAACGCAGACACACAAACTGCAGCACAGCAGATAAACAAGAATTTACAGTTGTGCTGTATACAAGCACTTAGCAGAAGTCTTTTCTTATATTTTAAATAAAAATTTAAACCTCATAAATAGGACGAGCTTCTCTCTAGTAAACAGACTACAATTTGAATCTTTCAACTTTGCTTTGAGTAATAATGTTTCAATTAAAAATAGAAGCAAGGGGAGAGAGATACTGACTGACTTCATATGCAGAGTCCCTGGCCCTGAGTTTAGCAGGCTTCAGGGGGTGTAGGGCTTGCAAATATACTATCACAGCTTTAAATTTTGAAACATTTACCACTGCTACTTTAGGTATGGAGTAAAGCAAAAGCTTCAAGGCTCACAGAAATATGATTATCAGTTTACGTTCAGGTGACATGCCCATCAATAACAGTCACTAAGGGCTTTAGAAAGCCTTCAAATACAAATGTGAAGGCTCTAACTGACTATTTTCCTGAATTGGTGTAAATGATCTCCATGCTCTCGTAAGGCAGTAGAAGGCACCAAACAGCACCTACAAAGCAGGCTGTGGCGACTGTCTCTCAGAAGCTGATCCACATGAAAGGAGCATTGTGTCAGCAGTAAACGCAAATCCCTCCAGTAGCTCCGTAAAGTCAATGTTTTCCAGTTCCTATGTGTTGGAGCTTTTTTTAAACAAATCAGTCTGGTGTGTTTATATATACATATGTATGTATATATATGCATATGTATGTGTGTGTATATATAAGATCAGTTTACCTTTTCCCCTCCATTTATTTGAATAATAATACTTTATAAAAGCTAGACATCAGCTGGAATCAATGAATGTATACTTACACATCATTCTTTTCTCTGCTTAAAGACAACAGTCAACCCTGTACATTCACATATGCAATGAAACTGTCATGCCTTCCTGACACGGTCACCTGCTCATTGTGATAAATGAAAATATGCAAGGGCTGTTTGTTTGGGTTTTTTTTTAAATAAAATTTTTAAAAAGCCTGAGGAGCACATAAATAGCTGTATACTCCATATCGCTTAGTAACTCATAGATTAGTCGTCTGCTAAAAAACAGTTGTCACAGTGAGTTAAGACGAACACAGGTTCTATGAGAATATATGAAGGCACATTTCAAACAAGTAATAAGAAAGGTTTAAAACAAATATTTACTGAAATCTAATGCCACCAAATAGCTTCATTACCTGAGGCAGACTATTTAACTGTTGCCTCAGCTTACTCGTTTGCAAATATGAGAAAACGTCTCCTTATCTGAATGAACAACTTTCACAGGAAGACAGAATAGTTTATGATGGAAGAGATCTTTGGAGGTTATCTAGTCTCTGTCCCTGCTCAGAGCAGGAGCTACTTTGAAGATCTCAGATCCAACTTCAGAATTAAATGAGGCTGCTCAGGATCTTACCAGGGCAAGCTTCAAGTATCTTCGATGGTGGAGATGCTTCAACCTCTCCAAGCAACCTGCTCCAAATCTTTATGAACATTCATTTTCCCCAATTTCCAATGGCAATTTCCTGCTTTGCAGCTTGTGTCCGTTCCCTCATCCTGACACCGTGACCCTCAGAAAAGAACCTGGCTCTGTTTCCCCTACACCCTCCCAGCAGGCAGCAACAAGGGGTCCCTGCCTTCTCCTTCCCTTCTCCAGGCTGAACGAGCCCAGTTCTTGCAGTCTGTCCTCGTACATCTTGTGCTCCAGCACTAACCAGCATGGTGGTCCACCACTGGGATTGGTCCAGTACCTTCACATTTCTCTTGTACTGGAGAGCCCCAAACTGGGCACAGTGCTCCAGATGTGGTCTCACCGGTGTCAAATAAAGAGGAAGGATCGCTGCCCTCACAGCAGTATACCAGTAGTGACTAGACTCCAGCTCGACTTCATGGTGCTGATTACAACCTGGTGGTCCTGCCAACTTTATCTTAACCAATCCAAGACATATCTTGAAGTGCTCAAAGCCTCAAAATAATTGCAGAAATTGTTGAGTAGTATTTATGTAAGAAAGAATGACAACTAATGATTTTTTATTCTGCCCAGAAGATTTACTTAGCTAAATTATCAAAATTTTAGCTTTATCTGACACAGAGTTCCTGTAGAGAGATGTCAGAGACCTTTTAGCAAGAATATATTTATCATCACAATGTACTTACTTTACTACCAGATGGAAGATTTAGGCAGGGAAGAAAAAATTTCATCAGCTGATGTGACAACTGAGTTGCTTCTTCCTATTTAAAAAGAATAACTGAGAAGATGGTATGTTTAGCTAAAGAGCAAATTGATATTTGTGATTTTCTTCAGCTAAAGAAGAAGTCTCCCTCTCTTAATTTCCTTACTGCTATCCTTCACCAGATCATCCACCTAAAACATGGTTATTTATCACTCCCTTAACACAATCATGCGATCAGCACAACACTATCACCTCACTTTTTTTATTTTTTATGGAGTGTGAAAGGGACTAGCAAACAACCCAAATTCTGCTATTGCAATGTGAATATTTCTTTTTTTATGTGGTTCTTTCCTTAAAATCTCTAGGTAGCTAAGATAGTGTTAAATTACAGATGTTGTCAGCAGAAGTGTATGAGAAGTGGAAGAGAGTACAAAAAATCCATTGTCCATCCCACAAAGCTACTGAAAGCAGCTCTTAAAAAATAAATATTAGCCTAGGAATTGGACTTTAGAAACTCTGAGCTTACAGCAGACAGGCTGAGCTACGTAGCTTTACTTTTTCTCCCAGGATCCAGCTCTCCCGTCTGGCACCTGCTTAGCACCACGCTCTCTTCCAATAGCTTCAGCTCTAGCAATGTGCAGCTATTGTAAAAACAGATTTGTTTATTTTACATCCTTGTTTAATAAACTCCTGAAGTGCTGCCTTGCTGAGAATTTTTGGGACAGATATTTGCCGTTCTCATTACATCAAACACCTGCACATTATTCTTCTCTTATCTTCTGCAGACAAGAATGCGTATCTGCATTCCTGCAAGCTTTCTTTCCAGTGGTAATCAAGGTGTCCGTATCTGAACCGTGTCAGATACACCACCCTAGTAAGTGAGCTGCTCGTCTGGCTGCTCAATGCCATCCATCTACAGTAGCATAATACTCTATAATCAAACACACTTTTCTACTATATGAATTTCTGGGCAGTCTAGCAAACTAGTTTTTTATCTTCCCAGTGATTTTGACACAAGTTGTTAAATATACCTTTCAGCCTTTGTCCAAATACAGTTTTTATTTTTGATGACTATATTAATGGTGTGTAGTTTAAAAACATAGGACTGATACGAGACTTCCAGGCTAGTAAATCTGGTCTCCCGCTATTGTAAACAAGGATATCATACAATCCTGCTCATAAATGTATCCAATTTCATTTTACATAGATTTTCTTTTTTTAAAATCCCTCATTACCACTGAAAGGCATACCTGAAGATTACACCATCTTCTGCTCTCCAGTCCCAATGTACTCAGAGCCATTGAAAAATCGGTGTTCCTTGTACGGAGTCCTTTCACTTAGCTCTCTGGTTTTATTCTTCTCACTCCTTTCCTCCCCGTTCCTCCTACATCCAGTGATATAAATAGAGGACTTTCAGCCCCCTTTCAAAAGAGAGACTCCTCCCAAGTCATCTCTCTGTCTCTTCTGTTTTATGGTTCACCTTCTGTGATTGCAGAAGACTAGGACTGTATACTGCATCCCACATGTAGTTTTCTCCATAGCCAGGCAGAAACGTACTAATGACTCCCTAAGTGTTTCAAAGTATTTTGCCTGATGCATGCGTTTTTTTCTATGGCCACAGATTAGCTGTAACTGTCTTCTGTGTGTGCTACAGCTACAGTCAGACTACACAACCCAATTCTGGGGAGAGGAGGAAGTCTATGCTTGGAAGTATCCAAAGTTGAGAAACTGCTGTAGCTAGTGGGGGCTGAGGAGATTTCGTTGCACCTAGGTTGATGCCAGTTGAGATAGACTAATTGATGTAGTAGGAGAGCAATTTGCAACACGATATGGCTTTTACATGTTAAGGTTCTTAAATTTCATGACAGTGGGCCTAGAGTTACAAAACACTAGATTATGTAGTTCAACACTGAGGCAAGTTCAAAACAACCACCCAATATTGTCACCTTCTGACAGATGCCTGTCCAGTGGGCTGAGTAAGGCAAATTGGTCTCAGCCCAGTTCTCGCCTGAAAAGTCATCTTCATTAAAAGCTTCATACTACAAATTTGTCCTAAGTGGTGATTTTAGAAGAGACAAAGATTGAATAGATGTTTTGTGCCACATCTTTCATGCCTATAGGCAATCCCTCTTGGTCATGGTTGAGATATTTTGCTGAGAAGAAAAGACAGGGGTGTTTATCTTCCCTCCCTGTACCCAGCTGCCTTCTGGAGAGGAGCAAACAGAGATGAAATGCTTTCCAGACAGAAGACAGTCAGGTGAACTCATTTTGCTTCAAGTTCTTTTTATATGCGTATATCTCAGACTGTATTCGCAGGGAGATATACACATTTTTCAAAATTTAAGACTGTTATTGAAAGTGTCATGTGAAAATTTCACCATTTACATGCAAGACAGCCTAACAGACAGAGGCAAGGGGGGAGAGGAGGGAAGAGTTTAAGTATATCAACACAAAATAAAATTCTAGAAATCTCATTTACCTTTCCACAGAGGCTAAACCTCAAGTATTGGCTTTCCAGTTTTTTCTTTTAACACTCTTGAAATACTATTTTATGCATGACATTATACTTAGATGCATACTCATTTCCAAGTCTGAGACCAAGATATGCACATCTTAGCTTCACAAGATGTTTTTAAATACTGATTAAATTAATATTTCATTGTCTAAGCATTTGATTTATTTGTTTGCTCAGCATTTTGTATTTTATACGTCTTCACACACATAATTAAAATACATGAGAGAGGATGAGAGAAACGTAAAGGTTATTTATTTGTGGCTCCTAGAAACACTAGAATCATAGGCCGATTTGGGTTGGAAGGAACCTTACAGATCATCTAGTTCCAACCTCCCTGCCATTGGCAGGGACACCTGCCCCCGGATCAGGTTGCTCAAAGCCTCATCCAACCATCCAAGGCCTTGAACACCTCCAGGGATGGGGCATCCACAAATTCTCTGGACAACCTGTTCCAGTGCCTCACCACTCTCAGAGGGAAGAATTTCTTCCTAGTATCTAAACCTAAATCTACCCTCTTTCAGTTTAAATCCATTGCCTCTTTTCCTATCACTACAAGCCCCTGCAAAAAGTCCCTCTTCAGCTTTCTTGTAGGCCCCTTTTAAGTACCGGAAGGCTGCTATAAGATCTCCTCAGAGGTTTTTTTCTCCAGGCTTAACAACCCCAACTTTCTCAGCCTGTCTTCATAGGAGAGGTACTCCCACAAGACTTCCATTTAAATTCATAGGGAAACTCTTCCTCTTCCAAATTTTCTGTTTTGTTTTTCCAAATAACACATATATTCCTCATCCAGTAGAAAAATATAATGAAAGAGGTACAAAATTATTTGCTGCTTAACTTTAACCCTTTGCTGCATCTTGTGTGCATTTTCCTTCCACTCTTTTTTTACTGTCAGCTGCCTAAACAGAAAATGCCAAAGACTGCGTAAACCTTGAACTTGATAGTAATTGTTCTGAAACATTCACAATCTGAGCACAAGGGACGAGAAGACAGCAGGTAGGTAGCAATAGTGGTGCAAGGTTAGGACAAGAAAGCATTTGAAAAGCAAGAAAGGTGCGTAGAAGCTCTAGTGAAAGAGAAAAAACTGAAGCAGAAATACAGTCTGCATGTTGAAATAGATGAAAAAAGAAACAATAAATCTAGAGCATTATAAAAGCTATAACGAATGAAGTTATAAGCTATGAAATTTAGTGCAAAACTATGCTTAAATACCAAGAGCACAGTAAGTAGTGTGTTTAACTGGAAAAGAAATGGCTATTGACAATAATGGGAGTTACAAGAAAAAGAAAATAAAATAAGATTATATCATGGTAACTGAAGTTAGGAGGGAAAAAAGTGACCTAGGGACAAAAAAAATTACCAACAGAAATGAATGTGTTGACAAGACTGTTACTCAAATGTGATTATCTCATTCTTGGTCTATAAAAGATTGCCAGTATTAACAATAAGAGTTACATGCACAATGAATGGCAAAATTATATGCAAACTCCAAGGTGAACTTTTTGAATTACAGGGCTTGTAAGGAGCTGCAGCAAGTTGATGTGCCAAGCTTATTAGCATTCAACAATCCCTGCATGAGCAACATTCCCTTTTGTACCATGAATTCAAACTTTTACAGCTCCTAGAATGATTGTATTCGGAGTGTTGGGTTGCTGTTTTGTGTCTTTTAAATTTTTAATGGATAAAAGCAATTGAAAAGTAAAGGACTCGCAAACTAAACAAAAGCTAGCTAACAAGCTCCTTGCTAAGAACTGCATGGTGTTGTTTCTAAAGCCTGTTTAGAGAGTTAGAAGACAAAAATTTTCAACCTTCAAGACCATTCTTAAATCTTTGTCAGATTGCAGATAAATGTATGGGGAAAGTATGCTGGTCAGTATGAATAAAGCATCCTCCATACTTAAGAAAGGAAATCTCCTATGTAGCAAGTGCCAACTATTAATGCAGGAAGCACAATTTACCTCCCTTGGCACAAAATAAAAATCAATTCTTTTCGTGACTAGTTTTTTAAAGGATTGAATTACCTTATCTGCTTCTAGAATTCTTTGGGTTTTTTCCTCATAAGCACATGCTGACAAGAATGTGATAAAACATTGAAAAGATGCAAACCAACCATTTCAGATACTGTTGTATCACTGAATGACACAACAATTCACAAGTTATGAGATATCAAACTGGTCCAACTCCTGCTCCAGCTATATCTATCAGGGATTTTACAGAACGTGGGCTTAAACCTTAACACATTTACTGAAAAAGAGTGGGAGTAAGGGGGCAGGAGGATATACACACCTTCTACTGCAACATCCAGTTTCGTCTCAACAATGGCTACATCAAATATCTGACAGTTTACTAACTCCTATTTCCATGCTCTGAGCTTCCTAAGTGATGCTGAGCACTCATCTTTAGGATGTTTCTGTGTTCTGAATAGGACTTATTTTGCCTGACGAGTCTTCGGAGGTAGGCTATATATAAACAGAGACTTACAAAAGGCTGCTTAGTAGGTTTGGGCAGGGCTGCTTTTGGTTGTGGTTTGATCTTGCACTTACCCACACTGATGATGACCTAATACTTGTTGTGAATCAAACCTGGGTGTTTAAGCGACTTGAACGCTATTAGTTTAAAGATGCATTGGCTGTGGATTCCATATTATCTTTGGATAATCTGAAAAGGTTATGGCCTGACAGAAATATCTATTTCACTAGTTAGGCAGATTAAATTCAGTTTAACTGGTATACCTTTGTCTTTAATTCCTGCTGCAATTCATTACCTCAAATCACAGGGTGTAATAACCTATTGTGTCAATTCTACTTTTTTCATTTCTACGCAATTGGTCATTTTTATTTGATTTCAGATATAAAAAGAGAAGTACCAACCAACAAAATTACTTAGGACCATAATGACCTAGTACAATGAAGCCATTCATCATCAGTACCAAGTCTTACTCTGCACAGATCCTACAAATAGATTCAATTAAAAGCTTTTCACAAGTACTGCTGTAAAACATACATTAAACTCTGTGCCTGATCCTGAGGGCTGCTGAGTTTGAATTAATAACAGTTGGAAGTCTTTTATGCCACTCAGTCTGGATCAGAAGGAGCACTCATTCAATCCAATCAGATCCATTTAGGAAAATCTTGACCCCCAAAATCTTTATGCCTAGAAACGTCTCACACAATTTAGCAGGAATACATTGAATAACTGTGGCTCCCAAATTAGAAATGCCAGCTAGGGCATGCAAGAAGATGAGAATAAACACCGAAGAGGAGGAAGAAGTTTGCGCCAATCATTAGATACACTTTCATGACGCTATTTCCATACTTGCATAACTGTATTTGTTTATAATAAGGGCAGAGAGATATCCATAAGCAAGAGGACAACATTAAATACAGAATTACCTACTAGATAGCACAGAAAACCTTCAAACTAGTAGTAATATAACAGACTCATATACACGTATCCAGTTTGCTAATTTTGGCAGCAATTTGGTTTCTTAAATTACTCCTGTTACCAGATCCCCACACAGATTCTTCATTCACAGCACAGATAACAAAGTATTTATTATCCTCCGCTGAGATGTGCATACAATTAATATACAGAAGTCTCAAAAAGGAGATATCAAAGGCAAGCTGTGACAGGCAACATCGTACATAGGCATTGCATTGTCCCCATTTCCAAAGTGTCTATTAAATATCTGAACACTACACTGCTAAAAGTGAGGTGCCATTCCTCGATGTGTGCCAGCTAAATTGTATTTCAATTCACTGGCTGAAGCAACCAAATACATCTACCACACTCCACAAATAGGTGTTACTTTATAAATAAAATCTCTTTTGCAGTAGCATTCTCATCTTATAAGTAGTTACAGAACATTAAATAAGTAGCTATATCAAACACTTCTCTTGCTGGTTCACTATGGATGAATTACTTTATATTACACTAAGGCATTAGCAAAGAACATATTTTAATTGCAATTGCTGACTAAAAAACCTCAAACTTCTCCTTAAAGATACTGAACCCCTTATATAGAAACACTTCAATTTGCATCAAATACCTTATAGCATCACAAAGCCCACCAGCACATCAGTGCACAAAATATTTCTCTATCAACATGTAGCATCATGCTTGGTAACCAATGAATTAAGATTTTGCAACTTTACTTTCTAACATTTTCCACATCTACTGAAAGCCACTAGACAAAACAAGGCAGATTGGACTGTCACCATTTGATATGATGGCCATGAATTTACACTGTTGTTGATTTAACATATTTTATCCTATTTTTGTGCAAGCTGCTCTGTCTCTTTTTAGTGACGTAAATGAACATAACATTAGTGCAAGCACTGTGCTGCATAAAGATCAGGTTTCATATGCACATGTGACTGTTAAAACATGGCCAGGATTTTTTCAGACAAAAAGGGAAAAAAAATAAGCCTCTTCTCACGGACTTTTAGTGGTGACCTATCAGCTCCAGTAAAACTGTTATCATGATTTCAGAGATCACAGGTAAATTCAGAGGGACAGAGAAGTGGAGAAAGAGGAGAGGAGCTCAAATGAATGACCACTGGCTGCGGTAGTCAATTGAACAAGTTTTCCCACCTCTAGCTATTTGAGTAATTCAAGAGTATGAATCTTTATCTCATACGTCCAAGGAGGGAGTCTAAGCCATGAAGCAATTCCCTATTCTAGGTTGTACTCCACACTTTTTTGAAGGGAAAAAAAAAATAATCAAGAGCTAACTACTCTATTCCATTACAAAACATAGCCAGGTAAAGAAATCTCAAGATGTATAAACATAATTGTCATCTTCTGACCAGTCCAAGCAATTCCTAATGTTATGATGAACTAAAACATACATATCAAAGGAAAGTAATAACGTTCTGAAGGTTACACTCACTACTCTGCAGAAGGTAAACCTATTCTATTGACATGCAGATTGTGCTAGAAAGGCAACTTGATAGCATCCTTTTATTTGTAACATGCCTATTCCCATTACTTTGATTGAAATAAGCAGTTTAGTTTTTTGTCTGCATGACCCCTTAGGTCAGCATATCACAGACTGCAAAGCACAATGCACTTGCCAGAGCTTGTAATATCAATGTCTCATGCATCAGCATTTTGCTGCAGTCATCTCTCATCAGCATTGTTTTTCTTCCTGTGTTCTCACCCAAAATGTTTTTGGCTTTATACATGTGCTTGTATCACAGACTCCGTGATGGAAGGTTACAGTGATACACGCTCAAAGGAAAGTAAATAACCAATAGATGTGATGCAGGTTTTGTGGATTTTGATCAAACAAATGGGGAAAAAAAAAAAAACCAAAACAGTAATCAAATTAATTAGAAGGATCACGAAAGAAATCCACAACTTGAATATTCCATGTACTTACAGGCAAATGCAGGACAAGCACACTGGCACGATACTCCTTTTGCTTTAGTCAAACAGTGTCATCTCTGAAGGTAACTAGCAGAAAGTTTAGATTAAGATCAAGTACTTCAGGCAACCTGCATATGCTATCAAAGTCCATGTGGTAGTTCTCGATGCAGCCTGTATGCTGGGATACACTCTGTGCCTTTCTGAGATCTCTGCAATCACGAAAGAAAAGTGTTTGAGTGTCTAGGCCGACTAGACAACGTAGAAGAATTAGGCACCAGGATGCCAGCACAGGTTTGTTGGCTGTCCGAGGCTAACCAGCAGGAAATGCAGGAAAGTAGAATGCACCTTCAGTCTTGCCACTCTTGGATAAGACAGGTTTAAGCTCTGGATCTGAAGTTGAGGGGGCAAAAAGGCAATTGTGTTTACAAAATGAAATGTTTTCCTCAGTATAGACCCCATCATAAGGAAGAAAATATATAAGCAATACTTTGAACGTGACACCACACATGCAACAACTTTGCTGTACCTTCAAAATACATATTGTGCTAATAACAGAAAAGCTCTTGTATCTAGAAGCTCTGATTTTTTGATCCTTGTTTTCCTTTGAGTCTTAAGAAACAACACATCCGCTTGACACAAAGAAACCATTATTCATGGAGGAAGAGGATGTGGGATCTACTGAATGGCCTGAGCCTCATCATCCTGGTTTATGAGCAGGAGTGGATTGGCTCTGTCTTTAACTAGACCTCCTAACTATTGCTCACGTACAATAACAAGCAAACAAGTTCTCCTGCTATACTGACAACCTCGGCAGCAGGCTAGCATGACTACACGAATCCATTTTAAAATCCATTTAGCTCTGGTGCTAGCTATAAATACACATCGTAAATTTTTATCTGAGGTCAAATATCTCTGGGAGTTTGTGTAGGTTATAGCATTAGAAGTCTCTCCAAAAACATATTGCTAACCCACCACCCAGCTACACATTCAATGAAAATCAATACTAAAAGCAGGTGTTAGTCTTCAGTGAGAGTATTAGTGTTATCACTGACCTGTCGTAGATCTGAAGAGTGTCACACTGAAACAGTGTTCATCTAAAATGAAGAAATTAATATAACTTTCATTTTCTTTGTAAAGCATACTGAGTAATTGGCCCTGGAGTTGAAACCATCTGTGTATTTATTGAGCAGGTATAAAAAAGTAGTATTTCTTTCTTAACTCTGCCCTACTAGGATACCCTAACCTAAAAGCCACTAGATGAATCTTTTAGCAAATTTATTTAGCCATTTATGGATAAAGAAAGTTTACTGGGCAACAAGAGCTAACAAAAGCAATTGTTTGTACTAATCATGGCTTTTGCTGCAACAATGCTGCCCTTTACCAGATCATTTCAGAATGAAAGTTATTTATAATATTCTACTATGTAAAAAAAAAGATCCAAGTAATGATAACATGTCTGTGAACATCATCCTACATCCAATTCTGAGATTCAAATACCTCTAAAACTCTGTATACGTGTGATATCATTTATGAATTTGAGGGTTAGTGCTTTCCAAAAGAGACAGTACATACTCTTAACAGTCCTAAATCTGTAAACCCATTATCTGTGGTGGTGAATTTTTGAATACAGTACAGGTTAAACTTCGTTATTAGGAAATCCTTCACAAAATAAAGGATGTGTATCCAATTCTTTGTAAACTAAGGAAAACATATTACAGATTTGCAGCACTTGAGAGCGCTTACAATGCAAAGTACAAAAATTAACTGCAAGTTTGTAAACCCCTCAGACCCTAGATTCTATTCAATGAGGATTTGAAACACGAAGGAATTTTACACCTTCATCCCCCAAAGGTCAGTTTGCATTTAGTCTCTTTTATCCAACTTGTTCTGGATTTACAAGGTGCCTGACTACCCTCAGCACCTTTAATGCATATTTCTCTTACCAAGGCAAGAGCAATCACAACTGATGTTTCAGGAAGCTGGCTGAGGACTGCAGGCAGCAGGAGCCATATGCCTGTTCCCTCAGAGCATATCTCAGCCTCTCAAAAGCATCATAGATGTTTCACTTTTTCCAAAGCATTAAGCACAGATTAATGTGAGAGACAGGATATTAGAGCTGATGGACTATTACTGCTATCTAGTATGTAATATCATAATCAGAAAGAAACACTCATTCAAAACAAACAAGTGTTAAAAACAGAAGGCTTGAGACTTTCAAACATTTAAATAGGCGCACATTAAATCATTATAGTAATAGAAAGTTTTCAACCTGTTTCACAATGTGAAGCTTAAGATATCTGGAGAGAGTTAAGAGGGACCATTAATGGTTTTGGGGTTTTTATTCCTAAAAAGTACTTACGCTATTTCTAATGATTGACTTTCCCTTTTGGCAAGAAGGCTTCCAATAAAAAGAACAGGCTTTTTGGGGTTTTCTTTGAGGGAGAAAGAGAAGAGAGAGGATTTGAATAGATGATCGTGTTTTGAAATGATAGTGGTAGAAAGCTGTCTTTGAGGAATTCAAGAGGAAAGAAAAGTTGAAAGGCTGATGTACTTGCATAACCAGAAGCACGATATACAGACACTGCAATGCTCTCCAAAATGTTAGAGCTATTCAATGGCATGGCAATTGTAATGTAGAGAGTCAGCTGTTTGAGGCACTTAACCTTATCCTTTATGGGTTTGTGTGGCATTGTTTGAGGTGTTTTTTCCGTTTTTGTTTGATTTTTTAATAACAGACAGGAAGTTCTTGTTTAATTATTTACAAATCTTAGTAATGCAGCTGTTTCTATATGAAGACAGAAGCACAGTATGTTCTAAGAAACCAATTATTTCATTTTTAATAGAGTTTTCATCCTTTCATCAAAATTGAAGTGGTTAGCATGGTCTCCCCCATCCCCACCTTGAATGCTTTCCTAGTTCATCAAACTTGATTGTAAAAATGTCAGAGAAAAGATTGTTGATCTGCTGTTATCTACTTGCTCTGATCCAGCATCACTTCTTTAAAGATGAAAAGGATGCTGGTCGGGAATATTCTACTCAATTATGCTGTTTGCTGTCCCATACTCTAGAGAAAGAAATGTCTCACTCCAGGCTTGTCTCTCAAATAAGAACCATTCCTTAGTTTCATCACTTCTTTACCATACTCACTGAATGCTGCCTGGCAATTTCAAAGCACTTTTGCCAGACTCCTCACGGTTCCGGACAAGTATGAAGTTCTACATCAACCCCAGTAACATTTGTATTTAAACTATACTTTTTAATAAAAATGAACGAATACCCAGATATCAAGTGACATATGAAGACAGGCAAACAGAAGTAACTGGCAGAAAAAGAAACAGCATTTGATGACTTATCCCCACTTTCTCCTGGTAGACTAGACAGGATCTTTCACTATAGTAAAAAATAGCATCTACTTCCTTCCTCAGTAGATCGTCTCCTTGAGCATGTTTCCAGCCAGGTCAACATACTTGAGTAGCTTTATTCAGTTACTACTTTTCAGACTTCTTAGTCCTGCATAAGAAACTAGAAGAGAGAACAAGCTAGATTCCTTTCCTCCTTGGGTACTCAAATGCCCAAATAATAGAAAGGGGGTCATGAACTTGCAATACTTTTCACTGCAGCAGAATCAAATGTGAAGAAAAACATTCACCAAAAGCTCCAGTTACCAGGCAAAACTCTGCAGAAAGGTAGCCCAAGGTTCAGATTACACTATGACCACAGATTATGATTAGTTTTATAGTTATTATTACTCTGAACAAGCAAACCATCACTGAGGTTGAACCCCACTCAATTCATTCACCAGCTAGGGTTTGAAAGAGCAGCAGTGACTAGCAGAAGACAGTCTTGCCCGGTTAAGACTATCCCCTGGCATGGAAATACTGAAAAAGATTCACTTGCGGGGATTTTTCCAGGTGTGCTCTTCACACTTTAACACACAAGCCTAGGAAAGGTGCACCTGAAGGAATTCTTCTTTGTTTCCTAAACATTATTCTTGTTTTCTCAGCCAGGCATTTACAGGGCATAACTGTAGTCAGCATGAAATGCTGTTTCAGCTAGTCCTCAAACACCATTTCAAGCTCCTCCAGTTTCCTACTTGTTAGCCATTTTAATGCAGAGGAGGATAAACAATGTGAATAGCCATAAACAGACACTCCTACAGCTGCTACACCAAAATTAATGTGATTAATTAGTTAAGATAGTAATTTGCACCTTACAGGACAAACAGGAGAAAAGAAAAAGACAGTATTCAGAGACTTTATTGTATCATCAAGACATAGCATAAAAACTTTTATAATATACACCTCGATCTTGTATTAAACAAGTTGTTTTCCGAAGAAACTCAGAAATGTTTTCAAATATAAAAAGTTTGTTTTGAAAACATTTGATGGTAGGCTGAGAGAATAACAGAAATCCTTCTGATAGAAATTAGTAACTAGTAGACACACAAGATACAGTAGACAAACGTTAATCCCATTTGTAATCTATATTTCATTAAAATAAGAAATATGGGAAATAATTTGAAATAATGGGGGCAGAAAGGAGCTTTAATTAGCTGAATGCAGATACTAGATTTTTGCTTTTCTTCTTCTGATTTAGGTTTGCCATTACTGATTTGAGGGATGCTAACTATATGAAAGAAGCTTGTGGGGATCTGCTTTTATTAGAAATCTAAATTTCCTATACACACGCTGGAAGATGATCAAGATATCTCATAATACAGATGCAACACAGACTCTTATACTCTCAAGTCTGTAGTCCAACCATATTTTGTGCATTGGTATTTCTGGCTATGTGACTATTTTTAGAAAACTGGTTCTTTGCTGTTACTGACTTAGGCTACGTGCAATAAACTAAGGACAGACTGGAACCAAGAATCAATGATATTCAACTCACTGAGCCCGTGGTAGCACACTTTTTCCCTTCTCTCTCCATTTTCCCACCTTAAATGCAGCCACTACTGACAGCTGAGAGGATTCATGTTTTTCTAGTATGTTGAGGACAATATACAAGTGCTCTGTGATTATTAATATAATGTCAGAGAAAATATCTTTGCCCTTTAAGTATTTATAGCTAGGGAGACAGCCTTGGTAAGCCAGAGACAGCATGCATTGATGGGACCAGCTGGAAGAAACAGGCATGCTTTCAGGCTCCAGCAGATCTGATAAGCAAAAATTTTCAGCAAAACACAGCTTAAGCACAGGCATTCTTCACCGGTTTTTAGGTTTAGTTATACTGCTTTTCTCTGATCTGATGAGACCAAAAACGGGTGTGGGTTTTTTCCTCTAGATAATCTAGTAACAGATATTAACTGTTCCTGTTGGATACTGTAGTGGACGCTGTTACATCTTCAGGCCATTATCACAAGACAACCAGCTTCTACATATTCATCATCTACATGAGTCTGAATTAGAAATTCAGATGGAGACAGCTAGAAATCAACAAAGGATAAACAAAAAGATAGATGACTCTGTGTCTAGTTTAATTTCAAGACAGATGTGCCAACTTAACGTCCCATGCCTAAGCTTTTGATTAACCGCTGAGTACCTGATGTTTTCTTCAGCCTACCCTCTAGCAAAGAGCAGATAAAGTCCTCAAGTTAACTTTGCATTTTACGAGAACTTTGGGGTTTTTGTGTGTGTGGTTTGTTTTAAGGGTAAACCTCAGTCCTCTTTAGGTAAACTGATATAGCTTCTTGTGTTAGACTTAAAAATCAGTATCATTCGTAAAAATCTCTCTTAGGTATACATCTGGAGAGAGCAAATGGTCCATCTTCAGTGTTTCTTCCAGCACCATTATCCCAAAACAGAGACTTTTTTTGGACTGCTTTAGGATTGTTTACAGCAAACATTTAAGACATTTGTTCAGCAGTAGAATGCTCCACTTATCTCTCCTACCCTAACCCCTCTTATTTTATGAAAAGGATGAGCTTGCATCACAGGAGGAAATGTGCCTGTCTCTGTTTTTTTCCCACCACACTATTTATTCTCTCATTGATTTATTCTACTGGAGGGCAAACATATTGTGCACAACTACTTGTGATGCTGTGCCACTGAGATATCTGCTTCTGATCATGTTATAAAATTGTGGATGCTGCCCTAAGGGTCAATGCTTGCCCTCTGAAGATAAAGGTGGTGGGTTTTTTTTAATTTCAGGGCAGTTACGTCTGATTTCCTTGCATTTTCTTGTTCCTAATTTACTAAGGTGCTGGAGTACTTCAGATGCCATCTATAAGGTGAGATTGATTTACATGTAGAGTCTTATTCTACTTTGTAAATAGAATTCTAGAGACTGTTTTTGCTTTTATACTATTTTTATGTCTTCATATAGACGTATATACAAAAACATGTATACATATACATGTGTATACGTGTGTGTTTATAATTTTATTTTAAACTATAGGAATAACCTGTCTTCAGCGAAGAGCCTGTGTACGGCAGTGCTTGAACTGAAACGGTCTAGCTAGTATGTTGTAACTTTCTGCATGCATTTTGCTGCAGACAACTGTACAGCAGATGCTACACTCAGTAATGCTCGTAGTCAAGGAAAAAAATAAATCCAGTCTGCATCATCTAAACAAGCACATTCCATCAGCATTGAGATCAATTAACAAAAATCAGACAGAAGTCTCATGAGATGATAAATTCCTGTACATACTTCCAATGGCTAACACTCATCCCCTCTTTAATACACATCTGGAAAAGCAAAATGGTAACAAGTATAAAGCTTTCAGAATTCCACTATGCTTGTGTTTATTTCCTCAACGAGGTACCTTTTTTTTCCCAGTACATATAACTAAAGGATCCTGGGCCATTGCTGAGGCTTCTGGATGCTAATGAAACACAAACAACTAGGGAAGCAGCAAGAGAAAAGATTTGTGTCTGTAAGCAGACAGAGGCACATAGTGCACAAGATCTTACAATCCTTGCCATAAATAAATATTTGAAAAACACAATAATTACTCTATACTATCAATATATTTCTTTCTCAGAACTGAACATCTGTGAATCATGAAGGCTAGTGCTATTGAAGACATGACCTGATAAACTGGTGGAGACAATTCCATCTTTTTTAAAAGAAAAACCTCTCAGAAGCACTACTTATTTGCATGCTGAGTGCAGCACCACAGTAGAAATGAGAGGCGTAAGAAAGGGAGCATGGCATGGCTAGGGAAAAAGCGCTATAATTTTAGGGCTTAACTGTGTGCCAAACTTTAGAAAAGGAGCTGGGAGGCAGCAAGAAGGAGAAATGGAAAGAAGGAAGAGTTTTAATGTCTTTTGCTTTATATTCATATAACGAAGCTCTTCTGAAATGACTAGCCAGTTGGAGAAAGTAACTGTCTGCCCTGGAAGTGGGTTATGGAAATTTCAGCACGGGCGGATGGGGAAAAGGAGGGCAGGAGACAGAAGTAGGGAAGGCATGTATAAACATATCCGTATTCTACTTTCAAGTCTGCTGCTGGCAGTTCTCCTGCTGCTCCTCACTCTGCATTGCCTCTCCCTGGGACTGAGCTGCCTCCTTGATCGTGTCCTCTGTTGCTCCTGCTCATGTTGCCAGTGCATAGGCTAGAACGCTTTAGATGCTCTTACAGCGCTTTTGGAGTCATAAGCCTCCCATCATAACCTCCTCACAGTGATAGATGGGCCAGGATTTACAGCAGGATGTTAGTTCTAGGTAGTAGTCTGACATTTGGGGGTAGGTGTACTTTAAATGTGCTTTCAACAGCAACTGGTAGCATGCATGTGCACAAGCATTTATAACCATACAGCAAATACAGAAACGATTTTCCTGTGCCACAACTAAGGGAAGAAAACTCAGACAGATAGAAAACAAATTTTAAAAGCATGGATGAAAAGAAAAAGGTATCTTCTGTCAATTCTAAAGACCTTTCTTACTTTGAAAAAGTAAATTTCTGCCTTGCATCTTGCTCCTTAGAAGCTCAAATCAAACCCAAATAAACTATTGGCACTGCCAACAACACTAATCAAGCTGTGATTTGAATGAGAAGGAGACTATTAATTGATTTCAGAATCTGACATTGGTATTTGACTTTACCATGTGAGGCAGTATCTTTATGAAATATCTATCAGCACATATACCCTGGTTTAAGTGAAGTTATACCTGGTCTAGTTGAGCTGGGGGTCTGATCTGAAAGAGAGGTAAGAAGTAAGCAAGAGAAACACATTAAAAGAAGAGAGAAAACTAGCAAGATTGTAATCATAAGGAAACATACTATTCAGAAGTGAGGTCACTGTTTCAAAATAGTACCATCCGGAGGAAGGCCTAGCACATCCTGGAGACATGAAGCTTCCTGCTCTGCCATGGGACACTCAAGGATCAGCACAGAGAACAGACTTTGGTCTCTGATCAGATTAGGCTTCACGCTCATCAGAAGCATCTCTTACTTAATACAGTTTGTCTGTAACGCAGCCTAAGAGGACAATTATTAAAAGATTAGGCTGCCTCCATCCTCTTGCTTAATTAATTTTTCAGTATATAAGGGAAATTCTGTGGTCCCCAGTCTATCGTTGATGTAACATATTACAGTATCTGATCCCAGTCAGCCACCATGGACATCTGTGCACGAGCAAATCATTCTGCAGCCAGTTCAAGATCAGACAGATAATGGACACGTTAAAAATGTGCATCAGGCTAACCATGGAAAGGAAAAAGCCACACACTGGATTTTAGTCCTTCAAGATGAAAATAAAACCAGTTTGCTTGGGAGAAACGTCTTGTACTAGGACATTCCTTTTACAGAAAGCAAACAGTAATTGAAATTACTTTCACTGGAATATTTTAAAGGAAACTTTAGCCTAAAAAAGGGTTTATAATGTTTCTGGATGGAATTTTGCATTGAAACAAAGCAAGAGCATAGGCAGAAATTAATGAGGCACTGCATGTTGTCCTCAGACAGTCAACAGCCCTGTAGTAAGGGCATTCATTTATGAATCGGGTGACACCATCCAAGTCCCGACTAAGCAATGCAGAGCTAGGATTTAATTCCTTCATCTTTTCAGTCTCAGGTGATGCTTTTTCCACCAGACTGTTGCCTTTGATTTCTCACAGCAAACCTCTCACAGAGGTTTTGGCTTCCTCCTGATTTAGCATGAGGACATTTTTGAAAGCTCAAATCTTTCCATCAGGTTGGCAGCCCTTTCACTGTGGCTTCCTAGCCAACACATTTCATTGTGAAACAGGAGGGAATGAGACAATGAGAATCTCTAACTGCTCAATGTCAACCCGGAGTGAACACAAAGCCACGCTCTGTGTCAAACAGTGGAAAAAGATAGTCCTGTTCCTGTGAGAACCCAGCCTCATTTTTTTTTCTAGTTACTCAAGTGGATTTGCTGGGGTACTTCTAGGTGAAACATAGGATCTGAATTTTGACAACTAACTAAGTCACATGCATATAACCCAAAGATGAAAATACTTTTAATACTGTGTTGGGGAAAAAAAAAAGAGAGCTTGAACTTTAAAAGAAGATACTTTGAGGGTTGAGGGGGAGGGGCAAAAGAAAGGATTGAACAGCACTTTATCATCAAGACTAAGGGAACAGTGTAAGTTTGGCAAATCTTTGCAAAAAAATCCCATTCTTTATGAGACTTTTACTACCCATCCGCAGCACACCAGACGAACACCTATCAAATGTACCTTGTCATGTTTTTCTTCCCTTTCCAGAAGAAGGACTGTAAGGATTTGTTATAAAAAGGTTCTTGCTGCTGCCTTTTTATGAGAAAAGGAGTTGGTGAAGGAAAGCCACTAAATCAGAAATGAAGGTTTAAGATGAGCTTAGTCCTAAGGGAGTTCATGTTACAGACCAGGTTTCATCTCTGAGAATACTTGTCGCCTACCATCTCCATATGGACATCACTTTGAAAATTTCAAGTGAGAGATATCTAATTTTCTTGATGTGTGACTTGCTCATAGCCACCAAGCAAGTCAGTAAGGAAGCTGCTAGACAAAACCGTTAACTTAGTTTATATACTACCAAGGAAATAATTGCATTTTTGCCATTATTGTGACACCAAGTCTCAGGTCACAGACTATTTCAATGCATTAATACGTATCAATGCTGACAAGTCAAAATTTATAAAATGGCTCACAAGGTTGAATTATTTTCCAGAGACAAATGTCTCACCTGAAACTACACATAGCTAATGCATGGCTGTCCACAAGTGACCGCAGCTCCTTCCAATCCCATACCAGTACTTCATCTACACAGACAGGCCCTTGTGAAAAGGTTCATCCAAGGAGATCTATCAAGCACACAGTTTTACTCAATCTAATAAATATTTGTATCTGGACCAGCAATCCCTCATAGATAAGAGCCGCATTAATCTTGATGAGGCCCTTAAATCAAGCACTTAAATCTTTCCATTTGCTGGTTGCCCTTCTTCAGTCAAAATGATACTATTTTCCTACCTCAGAAGGCTATTATGAAGACATACACATTAATATTTGAATATTATTAGGTATCAGAGCAAGAGGCAAACACAGAAATTTCTACAGAAATGTAAATCTAACATAGAAGCCTTTCTAGATTCAAGTCAAATGTCACCGACACTCTTGTGCTCACAGTTCTGCTCCTCTCTGCAAAGGTAACTAAATTCATCTCACAACATGCACATAAAAATATTATCACAAAACAAATGTTACTACAGCATACTGAAATTTTTCTTTTCTGTCATGAAAAACCTGTATTGTCTTAGCAATGTTTTTATTATTTTTGTCCTACCATGTGTTTCTCATTCGTGCCAGCTTTGCGTATGAAAGAAAAATATGAAAGAGCCAGACTCCTCTGAAAAGCCGCTGTTCCACGTGCAGAAAAAGGCAAAGCCCACATACATTTAAAATTTTGACAGCTTTAGTACAACATTGTGGGCTATAGGATGAAAAGTTTTTAAAGAAGTTAATCTCCTTTCCCATAAAAACTCTCAAAAGTATTTATGCATCATTTAAATTTCAAGAATACAAGGAGAACCCCTTCCTACAATAATAACAGGTCCCTGTAGATGAGTGTTTTCTGCTGGAATGCTAAGACACCAGGAGCATCAAGAACTGTGTCCTTCTGATATTGAAAATTTATTCTATATTCATTATTTTCATGAGTGGGGAAAAAAAAAAAAACACCTCAACAAAAAACTTCAGCAGCAGAAGGAGCACACTTGCAGGAAGTTTCAGCAATTAAGTTTTTCCAACATTTTTGTTTTGTTTTGTTTCTTGATAGGATAGATTTAACTTGGCAAAAGACACTTTGACGATGCAGAATTTCAAAATGCATGCTTCAAAATCTCCAAATTACAAAACTGCCTTAAATTAGATTTTTACCTTGTTCTGAATTTTAACTTTAATGATATTCTTCAGCCATATTTTAAAGTTTCTCTTTGCAACTCTAATGACTAGAAATATTTTATTTCATTACAAGTTCTTATAGAAATTTAATAGAGCTAGTTTCTGAAGAGGTCAAATTTAAAAAGAGAACTTGATGGGATACTTGTGATAAAACTTCAGAACTACACACTTCCAATATTCCTTTTGAGCATGAAACTTCTTGGAACTTTGACTGAAACAAAACAACTTAGGGAGAGAATGTAAACCAACAAGGAAGGGCAAACAAATATTCACATCAAATCCTTCCTAGTTCTAGTGAGGACTAACTCTTCTCTGGATCCATAGACCTAGCTATAGTCTTCATTAAAGTGCTTTCTGACAAAGCCTTTCGATAAGCTACCCATTTATGTAAGCCATACTCTTTCTGGAATGAAAACATCCCTCTTGTAAGATAAACAGTTGTGCAAGTTAGGTTCAAGCTAAATGGAAAAATCAGACCTAAAATTTCTGTGTGCAGCCAAACTGGACAGTTATATATCAAAAGTGTTAGCATTTTCCAACTCTTCTAGCTAATGACAGGCAATACGATGAGAATACAGCCTATCTACAGGAAGTGACTCATCAAAACATAGACATGTGTATACTTTCTCCCTTCAGGAAGGGTCAAAGAAATTTGGAGAGAGACTTCATCCTCTTCTGCGATAGAGAAGGACATCACAGAGTATGCTGTGTTGGTTTTTTTTAATTAGGTTTAGTGGATGTAAGTCATCACAGACATTTCCCTTCTTTGATCTTCCTTGGAAAAAAGACAGCTTTTAACTGTTTGGGTCTCTAAATTGGCAGGATTACTTAGAACTTTTAACAGGCATTATAGACACATGTTTTCAAGGCAACATATTTCCTTAGTGTCCCAGATGAACATGGTACACAATTAATCATTTTGTCAATGAATCTTAAGTTTATCAGTGACAAGTTGATAAAAAATAACCCAAATTTTTGACGAAGTGCTTCCTTTAGAGATGTGTTTAAGAGAAAAGAAATAACCACGAAAGCCTCTCCAGCCGTGCCGTCATTCTTTCCTTGGACAGTTGTGCTTATTTGTAATTCTGAATTGTTCATATGCTCCCACTATGGTAAATCATTTTAAACATAACAAGTTTCAATGGATTATTTTTATTGTTAATGGAAAAAATATTGTTAGAAGATTTTCCTGTGCTTATTCAGTGCCACTTCCCAGTGAAAAGCAGATACACTATACTTACATTCTGTATAGAGGAGTTAAAATAATTTACCACTGTAGAGAATTTCATTACCCCCAAATTTAAATTTACTTTTGTTTCTCAAAGTAATTAACTTAACACTCTTGAGGGGTATATACCTATATCAAGAGAGGGAGTTTTATCATACTACATAAACCATTAAATCTAAGCATTATGTGTCAAGTGATCAATTAAGGCATTTATAAATGGATAACTGTATCATCATTACTCTACATGTGCAATCAGGGCTGAGCAAAATTCTGACTTCCCATCCTGCAGAACAATCTTAAACTAGGCTAATCCTAAAACTGGATGCCAAAGTAACAAATTCACAAATATATTATATGTCCTGAGAAAAAACACTTGTTTTCAACCCTACTGTTTTATCAGCTCTCGCCACAGTAAGTTAGTAGCGCATAATTGTTGAAACAAGTGAAAGACTGCCCAAAAACATTGATAGAATTGATGCCTCTTCTCAGCACAGCAGGATTAATTAGACACACTCCTGGTGACAGGCTGCTCTGTTGAGCAGATATTTACCCCCCTACTGAACCACCCTACTATGAGCGTAGTGGTATAATCTCCGTTAGTTACTCACTAGGAAGAAAAGTAACTTTTCTCAGCTCGGCTCAGAAGACACTGTTCGCTTCTGCAGACTTACAAAGAATTCCTGACTCCCACTCATTTCCAGCCTGTCTCCTGTTAGTCTCAGCTCAGCCCCAAACAGGCGCCTTGTTTCAGGAGGTGCCTGTAAGCTGAATGAGTGCTTATCTCGCAAGCGACTGAAACAGCCCGAGAGACCAGTTAAAAACGGGTAGTGCTGCGAGGGCACATTAGCCCTTTTCACTCCTGCAAGGCAGCTTTGGGTAAGGCAACCCAATCTCAGAGACCAAGACGTTGAGCAGAACGAGCTCCTGCCTGAGGCAGCGTCCATGCTGGGGGGCTTTTCCATACATCATCCCCTGGTGCTATCCACACACTGGAGTCCCCAGCTGCCTGTCCCCAGCCAGCCAGCTGCCAGCCAGGATACCTATCTTGGCTCACTGAAGTGCAGGGTAGCAGCCTGAATAGGTTTTGCAGCCTGGAACTCATGCTTTTAACCCCGTTTTTATGAATTTCCTAAACTTCAGATCCAAGCCATTTTCATCTTTTGTGAGTTCAGATGCACAGTTTAGAAACGAGGCACGGTCCTTTGGAAAGACAGCTTTGCAATTAACCATTCGAGTGCGTGAAGAATTACGTCATAGCATCACATCTGCTTAAAAAGAATGCAGCCTGCAATAGATAGCTTGGTAAAACAACAAGATTAGTCTTTTTTTCATTAGATAAAAGGACACTTTCATGTTGGTCAGGAACACCTCTGTGTTCATATTGATATAGATCTCTTTTTTTCCCCCTTCTGACTTTAATGAAAGGAGAATGAGGCATTTCAGATTTTATTACCACGGTCGCTTCTGAAATGTATATTAAATTAGAGATGTGCCAGTGTTGGGGTTTTAACAATAATTCAGACAGCTATGGAACCACTACAGACATGTCAGTCTCTTCTCTCTGCTTAACATCTGCTTCAATAAATCCAAATCATATGCTGTTTCACCAAGTCTGGAGTAAAGCCTATGAACTTAAAACAAATACCTTTCTTCTAAACGACCTCTTATTAAGGACAGACATAGATAAATGCGGATATACTCACAAGAAACTAAGCTTCCCAGACCAAGCAGTGCTCACTATTACGTAATTGTTTTCTACAATAGTTGAGTGCCTCAATTTCTGAACTCATTCTTTTTAGTTTTTTCAAAACTCTTTTTTTTTTAGTTTACAGAAGAGGATGACAATTAAACACAGATAAGAGAGTTGTACTTTCCTGGTAAGGTAGCAGCAGAGTTGGAATGTCTTTGGGTGTATATGAGCGAGTATGTGCCCTGTCCCCACCTTTCCTAAACCTAATTTCGGCTTTCGTGAGTAGGACGTCACATAGTCTGACTAACCCCTTCCTGCTAATAGCAGGGTAACTCAAAATTTAAAATGTCAAATCACAATACATAACTGGTAAGGAAACTTTGGGAAGAAGGGAGGAAAATATTCACCTCATAGCATCGAGTAGATGGTATTTAAATTTATTTGATTTGCTGTCATTAGATATATTTTTCAACTACACCCCTTGCCTGTTCTTTATGATGATTTATGATTTATGGTGCATTTATGGTGCATGGCATTTTCTTTGATTCTCTTTCATGAGAATTAGATCTCTGCGAGAGGTTCAGATGACCACGGCACTGTGCACCAGAGATTCTCCTACAACTATTCAAACAAGAAACGTCCTTGTGACCTCCAGCAAAGGGCGAAAAGTCAGGGTGCTATTGACAGGCACAAGCAAGCAGAAGAGACCACGGAGACCGCTGATATCACAGTGATTCCTCCAAGCCACCGGGCAAACGGCAACAGCCACAGCAGGTGACGCATGGCAGCAAACCCATCTGGGGTGGCAGCAGGAGCTCGGACCATCCCCAAAAGTCCAACCACTGGTTCAGAGGCGGCAAACTCTCAGAAATATGAAGCCTTTTTTAGACCCAGTATCTGAAGGGAGGACGCTCCCCTGGTCTGCACTGCCATTTGAATTCAGACATTTCTCCTCCCTGCATAATTTGCTGCACATTTCTAATTTAAGTGTCATATACAAATGTACACTTTTATATGGTGACCGTAATACTTTGCAATCATCAGAGATTGATTTATCCCCCCTCTTTTTAATATGTGCTTTATACTTGACATCGTTGTAAAGGTTGGTGGCAAATCGCTGCAGTTAGAAAAATACGTTACCGTAAATTTTGAGACAGGGCAAAGAAGTGTTAGCAGCAGTTCTGCGCTGCTATAAATACTGACTTTTACCTGCTTTGAATATTACAAAAGAGTGGAATAAGTCATTTTGATCCAGGGAAAGATTTATGAGAACTGAGAGGTCTGTAAGCATTTCAGCATGTTTTTCTCAGTTCTGCCCTGATGCCCAAGTAACGTCCAGGCTTATGCTTTTTCACTAACGTAACTAACGACTCTGGGCCTGCCTCTAATGAGCAACATGGAAAGATGTTAGAAATGCCCCGTGAGGGAGCAGACAGAGCAGGAGGCCCCCAGAGCAGCATCATTACCCTGGTGGGTACTGAGCTGTACCAAGCAGCCCAAGTACAGCAACATGGGGAACTGGCTACGTTGCTTCTCCTTCCTGCCTTGTGCAGGGCAAAGATGCATCCAGTGCTACCAACCAGCCTAAGCTACCCCAAAGATTTTATTTTAGTTCTCTTGAGGATTGAGTTCAGCCCCCCCTCCAGACTGCGTGATACTTCAAGAGTTTGGTATGCTGAGATGGGTGGAAATACTCAACCCTCATTTTCTTTTTTTAAGCGAAAAATGGGAGGAGGGAAAGATTTTATTTTTAATAACATTCTGTCAAACCTAAACACATATGGGAACACAACAGATTTCCAAAAGAAAGTTTTCTTGAGAAAATTACTCAGGTCTGGAAGGCCTGGACTTGGGAAGGAAGACCCTCATGACTCAGCATCAGGGTATTCCCCCAGGATCAGGTAAGCTCCAGTGCCGTTAGGCACAATCTACTCCCCACACCCTAGGTGGGTAATTCAGCCACCAAACTGTTAAGCCTTCCGGTATAGCTTCAATTTCCCAGTATAAACCTTTTAAATGTCCTAGTTTCCTTCTGATTTGGATAGGGAAGATTTCTGACACCATCAGTGTTCTCACCCACCTCTGTTAATGAGATGTCCAGTCATCATTAAGAAGTCATATGACTGAACTGGTCGTTAAGTTATATATTTTTAAAAAATCCTCACAGGACTGTATTGAAAGAACATGACTGCCCTTTACAATCTAGAGACATTTAAGGGACTGAGGGAAGGCAAGAGAAGACAGAGTAGGAATCAAGGAGAAAAGAAACTTGTTCTCTCTCCCTTGCTAAAATCCTGCATCTAAACAAAACAGGAAAAACATAGGAATAGCTCGGTGGGAAAAAGTGCCAATGCAGTACAAACATTTCGCGCTTTCTCAGATCAGTTGCCCTACTTGGCTAACGCTTTCACAAGGTGTTAGCCAGTTACAAGGATAAGCATTGTTACCCTCTGAAATGAGAAATGTTCCAGAACAAGTTTCTTTCACCTTCTTCCATATGGCTCTGTAGCTTGGTAATCAGACCATATACAACCTTGCAGGGTGGAAGCAATGTATACAGCCCATTTACTAGCTCTTCTTTGGGCCACAGACCGATCGATATTAGGAGATAATAGGGGCAGGCTGTCCAACTCCGTCTTTTCAGAAACACTTGCTAAAGGAACTATTGAAGTCTGCATGCTAAAAATCGTACAAGACAGCTTTTCAACAATGATTAGAATCATGAAAAAGAGGTAAAGTAAAATGTTAGTGCTATAAACGTAAAGCCAGAGTGCTCTTTCTCATTTTCTCAAGGCCCTGTCTCCTCAAATAGGGACCCCTGAAAAGTCATATAAGACAGAAGGCAAAGTGATGGGACACTTGAAAAAATGTTGCAATGGGTTTTATGGGCATATTCAAACAGTCACATTCTTCTGCTGTTACTTCTGAAATCCTCTGTAAAAGTAGGAGCTCCTCTCAAAAGTCAAAAATCAAAAAACCTTTTTCCTGGAATGCAACTGTGGAGGTAGCAATGCTTATGCATTTGAGCTAATGGAATATGCTTTAATTTTCTGACATCTCCCACAAACTATAAATGAGGAAAATTATAGACAGATTAGCAAACTAGTGAGAAGACAGTCAGCTGAATTTCAGCTTTTTTCTTTGCACAAGATAGGCTGGAATATGGTAGAACCATCTGTAAATGCAGTTGGGTTTCAGTACAGAAAGAATCATAATTCATTAGAGGATATTTTAAACATGCTAATGTCATCTTGCGATATTCTATAAAAAGGTATTTTACAGAGGTTCTTAGACTAGGCTATGATGCAGCAAACTATCATCATATCAGGATCTTTCATTTGAACAAGGATCCCTCACCTGTTTCTGAGTTTAATTCTATTTCTTTCCTCCATAACAGCATGGATGAAAACTTGAATTAGTCCATTTCTGATCATGATACCAGCCATCCATACGTACTGATAATGCATATATACGTGCATGTATATGTGTTTGTACATACATATAAATGAATGATAAATATGTATATACGTACAGACAAATGTACAATTGCATCTGTGCATATTCATGTTTGCGCTTTTGTCTCGAATTGGGGTGGAGTGCAAACCAAAGAAGTTGCTAAGTCAAGGTGTTGCACAACTGCCTACATTTTACTTTCTGTTGCTAGGACACCACAGCCGTGGCTGGAACCTGTTCCCCTTCATGCTAATGGACCCACCACTTACAGCTCTGCGTGATGCACGGCCAAAGGCTGAGAGCTCACCCTCGTGCTGTCAGCCGGGGCTCCCGACCCGTCTGCTCAACCCCGACGTAACCAGCCCGCCGGACTGCAGTGACGTTATGCAATGGCTGTTGCTTTGCTCATTTCTGAAGGAAACGATAAAGAAAATTGTGCTGAGAGGTAACATTTTATGAGTCTGGATGCTTCAGTGACCACAATGCTTTTTTCACACCTCGAAAAAGCAGTACTTGTGCTCTCCACACAGTATACAGGTAGCAACATGGTAAGGGGATCATTCAAGAAAGTATTAGGTATTTCTAAAGTTTTTGGACAATATTAAAAAAAAAAAAAAAGTCACTGAAAGATAACTTTCTACTTGAGCTCAATTCAGCAAGTTTCTGTAAACAGCTTATGACCCATATAAAAGCCACCAATAACACAACATTTTCACAGTGAGCATCAGAGTTCAGTGAATATAACACAGCAGAACGTGAATGGGTTGTGGCCTAATTCAGTTGATGCTTTGACCTAATCCATGAAGCGCGTGGTACATGGCAATTGTCAAATTTTTCAGTACTAGGCTCACTGCAAAATGAGCTGTGTACTAGCACTGTACAGCACTGGTGTTTCTTACTGGGAGCAAGGTGAGACTCTTGGGGCTTTATGGAATCTGTAGTGCCCATTCAGACCCTCTGCATCAACACCAAAGCACATTGAGCAATATGACAGTTGGCTGAGGCTTCCTTTTATTGCTTGGACTACATCCGGATCTGTGAAGCAATGTTTTACGTTATGAGGTAGAGGTTTAGGGTATAAAGTCAGACTTCATAGATACAACTGCTATGAAACTTATGTCTGGACCTTTTTCTTTTTATTTATTTTTTTATTCTGGTTTGGGTTTTTTGTGTGTTTTTTGTGTTTTGTTTTTTTTTTTTTTAACTTCTCAGAACTTTACCTTTACTGAAAAAAAAGGTTTAGGAAAATCATGGCTGCCAGACCGAACTATGTGTTACTGTGTCACGATGATAAGCATTGCAGTCAGTCATCTCACCACCACCACAGTCAGCCCAAGGGACTGCATTTGTCAAGATCCAAAAATGAACACCTTAAGATGGAGTAGTTGCAAGATTAATTTTTATAAATGTGTATATAAATTACTTCCTTCTGTCTACAAAGGTACATCACTCACTCCAACACCAAGGAGTTGAGATAATACAGCACATACTGTATTTCATATATTTGATTTTGTCTCAGTGTGGAGGGTCCCCTTGCACTGATACTTGCAGTACCTAAACAGGCATGATCACTATTCTATAGGAATTGTTTGCAAACTCTACACCTTGTATATGCATTTAAAGGACAGTTGCTAAGCACACAGCACCAGTTGTGATAGTTTCTGTGTACATAAATGCCAAGATCCTAATTTTCAGAGTTTTCTGCCTCAGTAACTCTTCACTCTACAAATGAAAGACTGACATCAATTATCCAAGTGACCATCCTCCTTCCGCTCAACAAAATTTTGTACTGCAGATGGTGCCAATAGTCTGGCATATGCAAAATCCAGTATATTTGTCTCCCAAAGACTGCCAAAGGCAGCAGAGAGTTCATGCATAAGGTAGACTGGCAGAGCTCTCTGGAGGAGTTTGCCCATTTACAGCATGTCTGGCCTCAGCCAGGGCTATCAGCTCCCACTTCTGCAGGAGCTGTTCGTGCAAGTCTTTGTACCTCACTATCTGAACAACTTAGAGAGCCAAGGCCAGGAAGACTGCCTGAAAATAAGTTTCCAGATGGAAATTCAGGATCATAGCCTGATACAGCCTTCATTTTCTCCAAGTGCTTTGGTACAATTTTCCTGAACCAAAAAACATTCGGAAATTGCTAGTGAGTTAACATCACAATTGCCAGTTCATTTTCATTTCTCAGTAGCTTAATCCTTCAAACATTTAGATCTTTTGAGTACAAGTAACTAACAATTTTCTGTGAGACACTATGGTTACAAACCAGTGCTTGGCCACACTGAAGCCTGATTAAATTTCTCTACCTTTCCTGGTCACCTTTAGGAAAACATAGGAGTTAAATTAAAAGGTGGGATATTCCTGAGAACCTCCACCTTACCTGTATCCATTTGCAAGGCTCAGCAGTGTAAATTCTATTTTTCTTCAGATATTCATATATTTTCTTGAATGCAGACACGAGCTGAAGCACCTGCATAACTCCTAAGACCTATGAAAAACCAAGCTCTTTCAAGAAGAAGGGAGGATTCATATAATTGCACACCCTTCTCCTTTTTGATATATCTTCCCCAGCACCAGCTTCACAGAGAGAAACTGGGACACCAGTACTGTGGGCGAGAATTTCGTTCTTGGCTTCCATGGCCGAGTCTCAGTCACTCTTGGCTGAATATCTCATGATATTTAGGAATAGTCAGTACAGAGCAAGTGCTGATACCAGAATAGAATGGGAAAAAACATAGCAAAACCTTAATAATGATTTTTCTTCCTTTTCACCTACATGTGTCCCTAGATCTCATGTTTATTTCTGAGCAATGCGAACAAGCAACTTAAAATGAAATTTTGCAATGGGCGCAACCATACTATTCAGCTATATGTGTAAAAAATCTGAAAAGAAAAAAACACATGGGGACAAAACTTAAGTTTTTAGGGGGGATAAGATAATAATATGAAAAAAAACCACCCAGAACAATAAATACATACTTGGGAAAAAAAGATATGGAGGAAACAAATGGATGTGAAGAAGAAAGCAGACATTGTGAGAATATGATCTGCAACTCCCTTCTCCATCATGGTTTTGTAGAAAGAAGTCAGTGTTCTGAACTAAGAAGTCTTGAAGGGAAAACAGGCATTTGATTTTAAGACATATGTTGATTACAAAATTTATATGGTGTCTCATCTATAGCTGCTGTCATCAATAGTCATTGTTAAGGCTCAGGAAAAATTCAGAAGAATAAGAAAAAGGATGTGTTATTATTCCCAACATTACTTTTTACTCATTTTGTAATACTGGGAAGCTCAGTTCAAGTCCATACCTCAGCACTTCTGTAGGACTGACACCAAAATAAACCATCATGATACGTTTGTGGAAAGCTTCCAACTACCAAGTAGTAAATACAGGTTAAAACCAATATTCTCCCTACCACAAAAGATGCTAAAGAATACTCTATATAAATCTCTTGCAAATTATTATTTTGAGGAGCATAGTGACATAAACCAAGTGTTTGCTCTTTGGAAAACAGTGGATTTGCCATGATAAGCGAACATGTACTGGGCATGATGCTTTTATTATTTTAGAATACCAGGAACAACTCCTTCATTTTAGTTAAATTTAAAAAGAAAAACTTTTTAGCAATTCTGGTAGGATAGCATCATCCTCATTTTGTTTTCTATTCTGCTAAATTAAACCTCCATATTCATGAGAATTCTGCGGGCTGAGTTCCTGCTTAAGTTTCGGAGTTATATTCCTGATTAGCATGCTCTGAGCAGAAGCAACAGGTTCTCCAATAAAAAAAAGGTATATTTGAAGAGAGAGACAATGACAGAATGTCTACCGTATGGGTAACATAATACATTTAACAGTTATAGTACTTAGCATAAACAATATTGTTGACCGATAACAAATAGACTCTGCCTTAATTGATATAACAGATAAAACCACTCTTCTGTCAAATTAAACTTTGGAAAATGAGTCCATCAGCCCTTTTAAAATACAGCCTGTGAAGATTAAAGTTCATGTTCCAGATGGCCCAAAAATAACCACTAAAAGCTTCCAGCTATGCTTGAATTAACAAGCCACTAGATATGATCCACAAATTTGACATATTATGAATTAAGCATATAATGATGTGGAAGGGTAAAGAGGAGGAAATGAAGACAAACGGGGAATATTCCCTCAGCTTGAGATACCTATTTTAGGCATCTAAAATATAAAGTTAATTCCTCCGGGCTTCTTTTATCATCAGGAAAACAGTAATCAGTCCTACCACCTTCTGATAAAACTGTTTTCTGGAGGAATCCATACTGTGCTGTCTCCAGAATCCCACGTGGTCTGGCAGCTTAAGCTAACACCTTCAAGCTGAGCAGCTGTTCTGGTTTAACCCCAGCTTTCAACTAAGCACCACACAGCCACTCGCTCATTCCCTCCTGGTGGGATATAAGAGAGTGAATCGGAAGAGTAAAAGTGAGAAATCTCATGGGTTGAGATGAAGACAGTTCAATAGGTAAAGCAAAAGTCATGCACACAAGCAAAGCAAAAGAAGGAATTCCTTCACCACTTCCCATTGGCAGACAGGCGTTCAGCTGTCTACAGGAAAGCAGGGCTCCATCACATGTAATGGGGACTTGGGAAGTCGAAGGCCATTGCTCCCAATGTGCCCCGTTCCTTCTTTTCCCCCAGCTTTAGATGATGGCATCTAGCCTGGGATATCCCTTTGGGTGGGCCAGGGTCAGCTGTCTCAGCTGCATCCCCTCCTGACTTCTTGTGCACCCCCAACCTCCTGGCTGGCGGGGCGGTGGAAGAAGCAAAAGAGGCCTTGACTCTGTGGAAGCACTGCTCAGCGGGCTGGAAAGCATCCCTGTGTTCCCAGCACTCTCTTCAGCACAAATCCAAAACATAGCTCTGTACTAGCTATTGTAGAGAAAACTAACTCTATCACATTGAAAACCAGTACAACAGCACAAATAATGCCCTAAGACCATCACTAATAACAATCATTTTAGATCATTAAATATGTTACTGGTGGATATTAAGGGCATTTGGGCAAATGATTTGTTATGGCATCCCATTATTCTGCTTTGCATTACTTCAGAAGTGGACACTGAATCCCTAATAATTATTTTTTTCGTTTTCCCTCAAATAATTGAAAATATCAGACAAATGTATCATTATTATTACAGGAGTTTTTAGAGATCCGGCTAGGGGAAGGAGACTGGAAGAGTTTATTGCAAGCAGTTTGCACAAGTTTCTCATCCCAATTAATAAAACAAAGCTGTTAATTTTTGCCCTGGTTAGCTCAGTTGACACAGAACTAACATCCAGATTTAAAAGGACAGAGAGAGAATTCAGGTGTTTGTATTTTGTAAAACTAGAAGGAAAGAAAGGACAAGCATAATGGATTTAACAATTTAGTATGCCCCACTCTTTAGACTATGAAATACACCCAACAGAATAGACAGATAATTCCACAGATGAAATAGGACACGTGAGGTTTCCACAGTTGTGGTATGAAGTGATCACCAGTGATAAAGAATCACTGATGATTAATGCCTAAATACCAAATATAAACTTCGTCCTGAGCTACATCCCTGATACATTTCTTCTGTAAGCCTGCACCTGATGGTAGCCAGCATGTAATGGCTCAAAAGCCAGATCTCAGAGACCTGACTTCGACCCGAGCAAGGCTTCTTTGTCTGCACAGATAGCAACCGAGTCTTCCCAGGGTCTAAGAACAAAACCAGCAGCTGGTCAGGAAAACGCGCTCTTTCAAACTTAAACAACCAACACAGCATCTCCCTAGAAGAGAATAAAATACAGAAAAAACAACTAGAAAATAATCAAGAGAGAGACATACTGCATTTTGCAGGTTTTTAATAACAATTTGTAGAGTATTTAAAAGTAATGTTCTATTTTGCGAAAAGCTTGGGTAAAGAACTGTCATGAAAGAAACATTTAAGATAGTCACGTTGAGGAGATGGTGAAAAGAAAGAGAAATAAACCCCTGAAAAACTGTTGAGGAAATTAAAGTGGTCTTAAAAAAAAAATAGAGTCCCCTTCCAATACAGATCAACATGAAAAGACGACTAGGGAAGACATTAGTTGTAAACAACTCCTAGCAGGGAGCCAGGGGTTCACAAAGATTCATCTTTCTACAGGCAGAAGATAAGAAACAAGCTGAGAAGCTCAAGCATAGTAAACTGCTAGATTAGAAAAGTATTTATTCATGTCTGCTCTGAAGGAAAAAGGGATGAAACAACAAATGAGGACAAGGCACCAAATCACAGATATTTATGAATATATAAAACCTGCAATATAACATCTATTTCTCATCATGAAGTCCAAATGAATTTAGTAAGAATATGAAAGCTTTACCACAGAAACTGATAGACATTTTCTGGTACAGTACACAGAGAAACAGAATTTGATCTGGTCTCATCATCATGTTTTTTGTTCAGACTTGCTGAGGAGTCAAACCAGCATGTTTTAACAATATTGGATACTTAGATGCTTCCATGTGGGAGTTCATGGTGTAGACTAAGATGATACAAACATCAGAATGGACTGGGGGTCAAAGTTAAGTGAATAGAGATCTCAGAGCTGACAAAGGCGAATAACAGTGTGCCCATGGGATTAGCTCTTCATAATAACTATTTCAAATATGGATGACCAGCAAAGGAAAGAGCAATTTGGGAAAATCTGCTGATGGATCACATTTTTTTTGTTTGTTTAACAAAAAATAAAAGAACCTCTCTCTGTTCATTAATATCCTGCAAAATGCCACCATGCTGCCAAGCTCCTCTCCTTAGCGCTGAGATTTATGAGACTTTCAGACTGAGGAAGAATATGAACGTAATAGACAAAGTTAAAAACATCCTTTTTTTTTTTTTTTGAATGCTCATAAACGGTATTCAGGAGAAGGTGGAGACTGAAGAGCAAAACATTTCCAAAAAGTTGCTGGAATTAACAGAGAAATTTTGCTCTGTTTCCTTGTGCACCACATTCAGGGAAATAAGCTTCCTCCCACTCCACTGCTAAGCAAGGTGGTACATACCAGGGTGCTGTTTCTCATGCTATGAACATTAAATTCAACAGCAAACAGATAACCAGTAGCCAAATGGATTGTGCTGTGTTTTGAAAAGCTTTTATGCTATCATCAGAAAAATCACATTAGAAGAAGGGCAGCAACAGAAGTACTCATAAAAGTGTAAACAGAAGAGAACAGCCTGCCGAAACCAGGTTTAAAGCCCTCAAATTATTTATCCTAAGAATGCGAGAAGTAGGTAAGTTTCCTTTCTGAGGCATTGCAGTTTTCCTGTGACAGCCAGTCTTCCTTTTTTCCTTTCAGAAGTGCAAGAATGACACTGTGAAAAGAACAGCAATGGAATTTAAAACCAAGAAAAGAGAACATTGCTTCCAGCTATTCACACTCATAATCTGTGGAATTTATGGCCTGAGAAGACGGCATTAAAATTAACCATCCCTTCTTTAAATTGAGCTCAAGGTTCTAGGATCCATGTAACTACTTTTTGCTTTTTAATATTAAAACACAGGCAATCAATGATTATACATGAAGATGTTTGGGATTCTTTTCTTCCTTGAGTCATAAAGATAAGGCTTTGCCAAAAACAACACTAATCATGAAGAGAAGATTTTTCCTTTTTCCTGGCAAACCTTTAAATTTATTTTTTTTTTGCCTCACTGTGGCATCATATTCTCACACTTTAGAACAAAGAAAAAAAAAAGAGATATAAAATTTAAAGGTATTGAACCAATACACTACACAACTGAAAACTACTATGCACATGCTTCCATCACCTAGCACATACCTAGAGAGTAGAATGACCACTTTGACACAGGGCACTGACAAACTGCATTTGCTAAATCAGTCAAGGCTGTTGAATCCAGATAGCTTTGAAATAAGAAATTAATTCAGCCTGATGACAAAATGATGAAGCAATCTATTAGCTCTACATAGCCTATTAGTGCTAAATTTTAAATGAATTTTCAGTCACAATGTAAAAATTATACCCCATTGATATCACAGCTGCCAAACATAATTTAGAAAATCAGAAGGTTTTTGTTTAGTTTCAAGCAACATTTGTATACCCATAATAAGTAGTACTTCTAATGCCTTTTTTCTTAAATATGCAATGGAAGGTAGGGGAAATATGTGACTAGACCCCTTTTTAAGGAAATAACTTAATGATGAAACCATAGCTATGCTGGCACCTTAGTCCAAAGGCAAGAGAGATCATAGGCTACCAAGGCATGGAAGAGAAGAAAGTATAAGTAAAGAAAGAACACAGAAATAGAAGGGGCAAGCTGAAGCTTTAGTACTAGTTTTCAAGTAAAAAGTAAGATCAAAGATTCAAAAAAGGGCAGACGAGTGACAAAATAAAAAATCTGGGAGAAAAAGTAGAGAGGAGGAAAAGGCAGCTCAGCAAAAGTGTGGATGATTCCATCCCAAAATGCTGTGGAGTTTTACTCTTCCATGTCTGACTGGAAGCTGTTTGGCTATCACAGACTCATTGTGAGAAACTACCAGAGACAGTGAACATAAAATCTCCACTCAACAGTGTGCTAGCCCCAGCCTATTACTGTGTGTATTAGTAACAGATAAGTTAGATGTGTTGTATACTCCACATGGTGTATACGTGGTTTTGTCTTGGTACAACAGAAGATAACTTCATAGGAGTGACCCAAGAAGCTGAGTGCTACAGCAAATGGAGCAGGAAGCTATGATTTCAATTAAGAAATTAAATCAGGGTATTATCTTCAACAGCTGTCTTACAAGTCTTTTGTATTCTACTCTTGACTTTATTTAAGTGCTTTGTACAAATGGAACCGTGGTGGTGTAAGCTTCTGAAAGACGATGTTAAGCCTGTTGCTAAGGTTACCTGCATACAAGGGGAAACATTTAGCTACTAATTTTACTCCAGCTAATGCTTACACAACAGAACTTGGTTTACTGTTATAAAAAATTGTACTGAGCGTCCTTCGTATTTCCCCCCCAAAAGTTAGCTGGTAGTTGATTAAAAAAACTTGTCACTGAGAAACAAAACCATATACCTTGGCAAGTTTTATAGTTCCTAGAATCAAAAAAGAATCATCAATAGCTCAAACCTTTCTAGCTCTCCTGATGGATGAATATTTAATGAGTGAAAGCTGAGGGAGAAAAGCTAGCAATTATCAAGCCTTAGATCACTTCTACAGAAATATTCCCCATAAACACAGTACGGGGAGTACCTTTTCACCTCTCAAGACCATGCTCGCTTGCTCCACAGTTGGCTTCTGTATCCAAAGTTGCTTTTTCAGGGAATAAAAAAGTAAGAAGGCTCAGAGATGTCAACATACATGGTTTGCCAAACACTATCTATTTACAAAGCTGTCAGTTGCAGCAGGTTATTCTCTAACTCACCTGTACCAGTGACAAAAATTCAACTATAAGTCAGCTAACAAATCTTTGCAGATCTGGGCACCTTCCAAGGAACAAGGCAGAAAAAAAACCAAAAATTGCAAGCCCTAAGAATTCAAGGTTTGGGAGCAGTCGTACCTTTCTCCCCTTCTGGATAGGGAAGGAAGCCTGACATCTAGCTTATATTCAGGGCTCATTACTTTCAGGAAAACAGTCATGATCTCCTCAAAGCCACTTCAGCCTTTGACGGACCTTCTTGAACCCATAGCAGCACCCACAGAACATCCTTGTGAAGCCTTTCACTGCCAAACACACATCTACAAGTATTTGAGAAAAAGTCTAGTGTAGTTTGACAATTCATTATAAGAAAATCTTCCACGTTTTTGTTTAATGCTTCTTTAATCTAAGGGCGATCAGAACTTCAAAGTTTTGGGTTTGGGAGTCAGGGGGTTGTTTTTGTTTTGGTCAGGAATGGGAGTAAAAGTTTCATTGTTTCCCTGTTTTCTAGGTCAGGCAAACAAATACTGCAATTGCTGTGGTTCACTGCTGTCTCAAGCTGGCTTATTTTAGGTATGCTACGAGAACAGGGACAGTCCCATGTAATTAAGCAAAGAAACCAGGAGCCATTCTTTGGAACACGCTTTTTGCTTCTTCAGGTCTGCTGGCTGGTTAACGAAAGCCCTCAGGACTCTCGTGTCTCCTGGTAGCCTCTCTATTTCCAGCATGCTGCTGTCCTTAGCACGCTTTTCTCAGCTGGACGTCCCCCCCTGCACGGCCTTTAGGGAGAAGGCAGCACTGTTGTATTTTCACCAGCAGACCAGACCCAGCTGCTCCCCTGGGTCATTAAGGATGCCCTTTGCTTTGCTGCAGCATTCAAGCTCATCAGTTCATAAGGCAAAAGTAGAAGAAAGGTTTCTAGTTTAAAAAGCCATAGCCATTGTCATAGCACTTCTCATTAAAACATATTTTGTGTGTAGAAATCCTGAAAAATCTGAACTAAGAGTAAATAAATTGCCTGGATCCTGCTCATCAGAAGCCCTCTGTTAGGATTCTGGTGGGCTGGAAAAACAGCACTCTGTGAGCACTAGAAGAGATAAACTTTACAGTTGGCTCTGAGGTTGTCCAGTTTTTAGCACTAAAATACTAATGAACTCTAGTTCAGGTTATTAATCCCACCTGCAGAATGTTTCAAAGTGGATGATACCTTGCTAGCTTCTCTCTGAATGTGCGGGGACTACAGAATTATATAATTTAAACTGAGATTAAGACCAAAGCCCTGTTTTGACCATGGTGCTCATTTCAGTGAGGTACTAACAAATAACAAAATTACCTGTGGCAGTACTAGCTTTTTTTTTCTTTTTGTTAAGTATTTTATTAAGAACTATACAAATAAAATGCCAGCTAGATTATATTTAAGATCTCTTCCATAATCCAAACCATTCCATGATACAATATGATCTTGTTGCTTCAGTCCTTTCACATTCTTTTTTTTTCATACAAAGAACTCAGGGTACCAAAACAAGAAATACTGAAAAGGTCAGCAATTATTAAAAGAATCGAGGCCTTTATTTCTTCCTCTTAAAATAACTGATGATATGGATAACATAGACTCTCATCCAGTAATAGTGTATAAACTATTATTACTGGTAATAATCTCACAAAGCTGTACTGAAGTGATATTTATAACCTTTGAATAATTTCAGGCTTTCATAAACATTGTTATCTTGTAAAAAAATGGTTTAAAAAATTATTACAGCAGATTTGATCTTTGGCCTTTCATCTTCAACGCTGCAATAGAAATGGTCTGCTTAAGTAACCAAGGAAAAAGTAATGTTAGACAACGTGAAACACATGGAGAAGTTTCAAACTAAATTATTAATTTTCCTTTCTCTCCTGTTTGTGCAAAGTCTGTTTGTCTGTTTTCTCTAATAGGAGAAGTTACTCACCAATTATTTTTACCTAATTTCTTAGTCTTGTGTAATATAAACCACACAATTAAATCATGTTGACATTCATTTGTGTCCAGTCTCTTCATGCAGAGATTTGGTTGCATTACTCCGCTGCTTTGGTAGGCGAAGTAACAGCACAGTTCTTAAGACGGTCAAGCATACCATGCTTGTCTTTAAAAAAAAAATTGATCCCAGCAGTAATGTAAACTGAACAACCAAACCAACATCAGAGCAGTGCTGTTCCTTATCCTTTTCTAAAAGTGAGAGAGGGAGACTCAGGAAGTTTAAGAAAAGGTCTAAGCAACTCTTGTTAACTTCACAGAGCCAGAACAGCTATCCAGCTCCCTCTGCATTTCCAAATACCCGATTAGTGCATCTCCAACTGTTTCCTAGTGTTTTCTAAGAGTAGCCTTCACATGTTCGCATACCCATACCACTACTTTCCAACAAAGACTCCCACACTCTGACACCTTGAATGCTAAGAAAAAATTTGCTACTCATGAAAAATCTGCAGCTTTAGTAAGACACCTAGCAGGTATCATCTGCCCATGCTACTCTTTGTACTTCTTGCTTTGACAGCTTCCTAGGAAAACTTCTAACTGGCTTGCCAGACTTCTTTGCTGACCTCTATTTCATGAAGTTTTTACCTCAGATTTTGTTCCATGTTGCAAAGAATGAATAGCAAGAAGGTAGAAGCATTATAGCTCAGTGCAATTTTATTTGTAAAGATGAAGAACATTTTTACAGAACAGACATGAGGCCTTTCAGGTGCTGAAATTGATCTAAGAAATACTGATTCCCATCGCAGCCCATTCCACACAAGAAAAAAACCCTACAACTTAATCTGTCGGCTTATTTATATAAGTACATAAAGACTTCCAGAAATTAGGTTAATCACAAAATACAGTGTACTGTGAAACAGTCTTCTGGAGAAAGAAAGAGAAGTACATTGTAAATATACTACTTGAATGAAAAAAGGGACAAGAAGACTAGAGAGATTTATTGCAGCCCGAATACTGAATAGTATACATGACCCTAATAGGAGTTTTCTATTATCAATTCCCATGATTCAAGTGTTTCAAACTTCTTCACAATAGAACTGTCCAAGATCTACAGCCAATGTGACAAGCAGCCTTGCAGGTGTTGATATATCAAGTGGCATATTCTATAACGTATATATATTTTTTCTCCTTTAAACACATTCATTTAAGTATGTGCTGCCTTCACGAAGAGTAAAGCAATGCTCCTTTCAAACAGAGGGGAAGCAGCTACCCTTGAGATACTCCTCAAATGTAACTGGAGTCCTTGAAGTCCACAGGGGTGCTCTTAGGGTAATGAGTTGTACTGGGAAATATGGTCATTTTTAACAGCCCCAGAAATACTTTGCAAGCTCCTGCTGGCTTTTATATAGGCAAATTATATGTTTTTAATTTATAGTGGTTTTACTGTGGTTCTTCAACAGAGAACGCCCTTCCCCAGCATCCAGCATGTTTGTGTATCCATGTTTAAACTACTTCGTTTCCAAATTGCTGCACTATTTGTTGCTGTAGGAGTGCAGAACTGATGGCACAAGAAACTAAGTGACCAAAAAACTAAACGATCTGTTCACTAGCTTTTACTTTTGTACCTTATTTGAACTGTTTCGCATATCAAGAAATCATACTGTTTCACACCAGAGAATACAAAGCATTCCAAATACCACAAAATTTAGGATTAAAAGTAGAAAAAAGAGCTTTAGGATCATCAGCTATGCTGAAGGTTTCCAGTCACTAGTCCTTAAATTTCAAGACTCTACAACCAAATGCATTGCACCTCAAATGTTGGTGATTATCAGAATTTACAAGCTTGCACCTTTATTGTTTTCTCTGCAGATGTCTTGAATTTGATTGATTTAACTGTGCAGACCTCCCAGCTGTGACAACTGCCTGTTCCGCTGTCACCTCTCTAATAACAGTCATATATTTAGCTGCATCTCCTAACTGCCTACTGGTGGTAGATTTCTAATAAGTGATTTGGTCTGGATTTAGGCAAGACATCAGACATTCTGTGTCCTAATAACACTCCCTTAAGCCATCCACCTCCTTTGCCTTTTAAGTTGTTTACCAACCAAGATAAATGAGCTCGTTCAGACAGGACAATGACAACAGTTGGCAGATACATTGCTCACACAGCTGACCCTACTCAATTTTAAAACAAAATAAATCTATGCTGTTTTGCTTTATGTATGACATTAAATTACTGATATATAACTTGTCTGCCGCAGATTGCAGGGCACCACTAATGCACTGAGCTGCAGACACTACGTAACCTTAAAAAAAAAAAAAAAAAAAAACCCCACAAAAAAAAAGGTTTACATTAAAATTGACATGAAAAGGAGACAGGTTTAGATGGAATGAGAGATGAGGGGAAAGAAAAAAAACACTTGTTTGATTGTCTTCTGGGAACCCAATACGCTATCAGCTGCCCTGATTTGCAAAGCAACTGATGACCGGGAAAGACAGGTATGACACATTAAAGCTATTCATTCAGAAGGTGGAGTCACAATGCTTCAGATATTGCTGTATCCAAGGAGTGTCTGTTGAGCCTCCATAACCAGAAGTACTCAGAAATGTCCCGTGAAAGCATTACAGTTATTGCTTGTTTGAGAAAGACCCATAAGAACTACTAGTTTGAAGACAAACACTTTCAGGAAGAACTCAGAATTTAGGAAATACTGGGTTTTGAGTTCTCTTTGCTGCTTCTTATGAAACATACAACATGCTGATACTAGGGGCAACAAAATTAGACCTCGCTTAACTATATGCAACCATTATTCTAATCCAATTCATAGGGAGCTTGCAAAAAACATAAAAAATTCTTATGAGCTCACAAAACAACTCTAAAACCATCTAGCATGTCACTTCCACGTGAGGTGGACATTTGGTCCATTCCATCCCTTACCACCATACATTTTGTGACTTTCTTAACAGAAGCGCTAAATAGAAAAGGTCAGAACAGATCCAGTCAAGGAAGGTCTGTATGACACAGAGATTTATCCCGGAAAAACTTTGCAAACTAACAGACTGAAAAGAAGCCTCCCCAGAAAGCCCTTGAAAAATATTAGTATCAACATCCAGGACACCCAAAAGCACAAAACTGAGGCTTTGCTGCATTCTTCAGGCTTTTTTTCTATGTTTCTAATAGGATTCAATGAATGTCATTGTTCATTGCGTTGTAAGAGAACATTGTTGTGTAATAATGAAGTTAGAGAGACTAAGAAATAAAACACCATTGCTCAATCTGTCAAGTAATTATCATACTCTCCTTTTTAGAGCAGCTAAGAAACATCAGCCATCCCATTTGCATGGCTACAACAATAACTCAGTTTTTGCTGTGTGTCTCAACAGCAGACAAAATGACATCCAGGCAAAAAAAGAATATGTGAAAAAATAGACCACATTTCTTGTAATAATTTAAAAAATTATGTTCTACATATATTTGGCCAGGTCAGCAAGCAGCCAGGCTCAGTGAAAAGGAGAAACACAATTCCCTCTCTCCATATAACCAAAGGGATATTTCACTCTTTAGTCTTTAGATATTTGGTTTTTGTCTGGTTTTGTGGTTTTGTAGTTTGTTTTTTTTTCATAAAGTAACCCCTAGTTACACATCAGACTCTGACTCCAGACTTCCCATGCTCCCCAAATTTGTTCCCTCCTGGGAGTTTATTGTGTGCACGGATACTATGATGCCTGAAACCATCTCCATTGTTCTTCACATTCTGTTACCAAGAATACAGATCATTTATAAATAACCAACATATTGGATGGCTAAAATGTAAATCACCATACTACTTGGAAAATATTTTAACATGGCCTGCACTGCTAATCCTATCCAGTGACTCTCCCACCCTGCTCCCTATCAGTTTGAGGATAGCTTCTTAAAACAATGCTTGAAGAACAATGTAGGTATAACATAACAACAGAATTCTAAGTGTTGGATGAGGCTGGATGGAGTGGGGAAAGTGTCAAGCCACTCTGCAGTTTCTCCATTTCCTAACAGCAAAACCCTGAGTAACTCCCTTAATTCCAGTTTCCTCTCATCTGTTTTTGCACTGACCTCACAAGTACATTGCAAGAACTATGAAAAGAGGTCTCAGATGCTTGTACTGAAGGCAACTATAAAAGTTCAAGTTCTCGGTTTTTATAGGACTAGAAGAGACAGTTGGGTAACTTCAGACTAGAGAAAGACAACGAATTCTGCTGCATGAGTGATCAGAGAATTGGGGCTCAAGCATACCCTGGAGCTCTAAGCTAAAAATCACAGTTTATATCAGTCTCATGACCTCAATCACACTCATACAAAAAAGTCAAAAAGGCATCTAACTTGCAGCCAGAACCTAACTAAAATCACAGGAACAGGAGTTCAGCATGAACACAAGGATCAAGACATCCAGTGATACATGACTCAGGTAGACCATTTGGTGGTAGATCAGTTAAAATAAGATAGAAATATTTTTTTCAAAACTATGGATTATTTTTTAAATGCAGTTCTATGTTTTTAAGCAACAACTATAATGAATCCCGGACTCTTTGTTTTGCTCATCTCTTATCTCCATCGCATTAGGAGATGATCACTAACAAGAAGTCGCTTCCTTCACCTCCTTTCTGAGACAACAGTTAATTCCAAGAGACACTATAGTAAACCTAATTAAATACCAGTCCAAGAAATATTCCCAGTGCATCTTCTTGCCTTACAAGATCTTTTCTCGCTGTATTTTCAGAATTAGAGGCTTTCCACTTCTTTTCTTTGATATCCTGACACAAGACCTAGTCAAGCGGAAGATAAAATGTATAAAACCACAGAAACGTATATAGAAAGGAAACGCTTTTGATTCTGCTTTTAGTAGTTGTAGCATGCTGCATAACACCAGGCACCTTATTATTTCTCTAAGATCTCACTAGCCTATGTCCTAACAAATGAAATGTCTCCTGCTATAACACTTGGTTACAAAAACCATTGCTATTTACGACTGGGAGCATAGATCCATGGGTAGATCTAGTACTTTATTGTCATATTTGACTAAAGTTTCTATACACACTCTCATCATTTCTGAGATAAGGCTGAATTGTCCATCTCGTCCACCTACATTATGCCTAGTAGAATCAGTAACATTACTTCAAGCATTGCTGTCTTAGCAACAAAAAGAAACGCATTGAGTTTCATTCCAGATGGTACAGAGCACAGTCGGAGCAGAAATAACCAGCATATGCCAGCCATTTGGGTATGGTGACCTATCCTCAACTTATTTTGTATACCTGTAGATAAAGCTGTTGAGCAGGGTTTTAAAAAACAAATAAGGAAAACTCTACCAGTTTTTAGATGCTATCAGGATTTCCAGACAGCTCTAGTTCTGCCCCCTGCCTTCCCATCACTTGCCTATTTTCACACTCCCTGTATTTATTATTCTCTCAATAGTACCAACCTCAGAAGCTGCTCTGCCTATGAAGAAAAAATTTTAAGATAGACACGGCAACATGACCACACACTGAACCATGAGCCCTTACTCCCTGAGTGGTCCAACTGACAGCGGGAATAGAAAACAATTGTGTGGAATACAGAGAAGACAGGCTATGACTGGAAAACAAGAAAGAGAAATCAAGCCTCCAGCTCAAGAGCTGCTCAATAACAACTCACTTTTTAATTAATTAGCAACTTCCTTTCTGTGGCTAATATAAAGTTTAAATCAACTTCAGACAAAGCTAACCATATTTTCTTAATTGGCATCTAAATTATGCTCTCTGGCTTCTACGTCCTTATTTCAGCTAAAAACTCTGTGTTGCTCTGTGGCTGCTGTATTGGAAATGTCAATGTTCTGTTTTTCCAGTCTCACAGGAATCCTGCATTGTTCCATGAATGCAAACTAGTACACTTCTGAGACTCACTTAATACTTTACTGTTTTAGTTCATTCCCCCATAACTTACCCCCAAATCCTAAAGGAAAGTTCTTCTGCCTTAAAGAAAGTGGCCATAAAAGTTACTCTGATGAGTTGAGTTTTGTGGAAAAAATCAAATAGGATAAAGATTGGCCTACTAAAAAAGACTAATATAAGAGAACAAAAAGGAAATAGTTTCTGACACTGCCAAACTGCATTTTATCTTTCTGAAAGACATAGCCTAATAGAACAGCCTGCTTTATTTATAGGATACTTTTGGTATATTAATTTCTTACATATATTATATCAGTGGTGTCTTCTACAAATTAAACAGTTCCACAGGCAGTAAGACTCTCTGCATTTGCCAGGTGCAGCAGAAACAGTATAAATGATACCTTATGTATTCCCAAGCAAGAGAGACCATTAGTTCAAATGCACATTTTTAAACTTAATTTTTAAGTGAATACAAGAGGTATGGTGGGCAGCAACCAAAATGATGACTGTTTGTCAAAATGAAGCTTGCAGAATGACAGAGTTCTCTATGTGATTTCCATACAGTCTGAAAATCCCTTCAGGTTGGAAGTACGGCATCAGCAAAAGTCAGGGTCAGTACTCAAAACGGGATCTCTCCATTCAGCTGAGACTATAGTAAAAAGGCGACAATTCCTGGTCAAACAATTTTGCATTTTTAAATACTATCTGCTCCCATCTACTCTTTCACTTTTTCTCTCAATAATAAATGCAAAAAAAATAGTTTTTGAAAGATCCTGACATCATATCCAGCGGGTAAGACAGTTCATGGTCTTACAACTCCTTTCTCTTCACTTTCTATTCTCTCTGAACAGGCCAATATCTCTTGTCTGGGAAGACCATCCATTATCATGGTGACAGTTATTGATTTTAATTAAAGTAGCAGAAAGAAGCTGAAAATATTAAGCCCTGTTCTTCCATGTTCTGGGTATCAAAATAAATGGTCCTGAGAATTTACACTGACACAATCACGTATTTATGCCTATGTCCAAAGCTACAGCCAGTCTGCACAAGAAATGCCAAAAGAACGCTCCAACAGCTTTAATTAGTATATAAAGCTGATTTGATGGTAGGGACAACATGTAATAGTCTTGGCACCAGCAACTCACCAGGAGAAGAGAGTCTCTATTGCAGTGAAAGACTTGATGGGCAGCAGTAGTCACTTAATTTGTTTATATAACCAAGCAAGCTGGGTTTGCCCTTTTGTTTTTCCCCGTTGCATGCAAAGAAAGCAAGTGTTTGGGTTAACATCCAGCTACTTACAACTTGAAATGTCTGCCAACTGCATAAATCTCACTGGCCATGAATGGGAAAAAGGCTTTTTTGTAGAATAAGAGACCTAGAAACACAAACACGCACACAGAAAACAGGAACACGGCAGCTATGTATTCTGTCGAAGATTCCCAACATCATTCACAAGCAATAACTAAATCTTGACATCCCCAAGCTGAAAGGCAGAAAAGCATTTCAGTCACAGACTTCAGAGAACTAAACTGATTGGCAAAGATTATGTTTCATCTAAACTTGCACAACGTGCTTTTGTTGAGGGTCTGTTTTTTTCTGTCCTGTCAGAAACAGCACCTCGTAATACAGCTTTACTGCCCTGTGAGAACTGACGAAATTATGTTCACAAGGCACAGGGTGCACCATTTGGTAAGTGCCAGATACAAAGGACTGCTTCTCTAATGATTAAAAAAAATAGCAATCTATTGATCTCTCAATCTCCATCTGATCAATGGGATCAAATCGGTTGTAAATGTGATCCCACTATATTTTAGAGTAAGCTGACTGATGGACAGACTCATGCAGTCTATCTTCCTTCTTTTGGAGATTTCAGATCTCCACTGGTATGTGGATGGACTGGCAGAAATTTTTCTGTGTATTATATTTTCTCTGTGGAATCCTTGCAGAAAAATTAAGTGGCTGCCTTTTCCATGTGTAAGTGCTTAGACATTAATTGGCAATTTTACTTATCAGGGCAATTTTTCCTACTTTCTCTCAAACAACAAAAAGATGGTATAAAATCCGTAACAGCCTTGTTCCATCTGTAAATCCATCTGGTTTTTAGTATGTGTCCTTGAAATACTGATGCATTTGGGGAAAAACACATTGCAAATAAACAAGTTTAATATACAGCATTGCAGTTTCAGAATGCAAAAATTCATCATGCCTTGCAAGGCGAAATTCCACTGCATTCCTGTAACAGATATCCTTGTCTTGCAGGTTGTAATACATCGCTGTCATCTGAGTATTTATTCCTTTCTCTACAATACCATTTGAACAGATACTTCACTTCGATAAATGAAAGACGTAATAGAAGAGTCATTTGGAAGTCTGATATTTATCCATCTCTTTTCCCAAACATCTGTGGATTTGGCTGTTTCCTGGATAGTTCCTTCTCTGTTCGATTATCTGTCTGCATCTTAAAGGCACAGAGATTTCAGGGGATCTGATGTGACTGTGGCTCCTTTTGGAACAAAATGCTGAACAACCTTTACTGTCTCCACTGGCTGAGTGACAGATATCGAGCACAGGTATGTCTCTCTGATCAGGGTCATAGAGGAGAACCAGCTACTTCTAATGCAGTTCTGAAGTCAAACAAAAGCAATTCCATGCTGATCAGGAGCATCATCTGAACCAGTGACTTTTGTCTCTAGACAACAGTGTTAAGTAAGAGATTCACCACGTGCAACAATCTTCTGTGCCACCTAGAGAGAGACTTGGCAGAAAAGTGGTATGAAATGAACAACTGTCACTTACTTACTCAATTTGCACAGAGAAAAATTAAATTGTTTCCACTCATTTTGAGCTTTGACAAGGGAAATAGGATGCTAATGTTTCCAGCATGCACTGTCTGGGGTAGACTGCAGCATAAACATCCATCAATCCTGAAACCTATTACTGTTCTTCTAATGTCCGTCACAGCAGACACCATTTTCTCTGTATGAATATTCATTAATCAGACCACTACACATTGCAGATAAGTTCAAGGAGGCTTTCCTTTTCATGAAATGCAGGCTAAAACTTTCTACAGTATAAATGCATTGTAATGTACATGGTTGACTTTTGCCAGCATGTTGTAATTCACTCACAGCACCACTGAAATTTCTCTAGACGTTTTACTTCTTGGCTTGGTCTGAGTTAATGACTAAAGTGGCACTTACAAAGGATTTGGAGAGGGTGTGCAAGCATTTACTCACCAGTAGAAGTCCTGTCTTCGTCTTTTTTCAGGGAATGACTGTTGAATCATGGCATGAACAAGAGAAAAAGGGTATTTCAGAAATTGTGCAGCTAAGAGATGAGTATACCAAAAAGTGGAGAGAATGAGGAGTGCTGACTTTTGTGCTAATCTAGGGTGTGACAAAAAAAAAAAAAAAAAAAAAAAATCAAATGTTTTCCTGAAGACATGAATCTTTCCAGGTTTTCAAGAGCTCCATGTTTCACTCTCAGTTGACAGAATACAATCACCTTGGGGTTATATTGAACAGAAGTAGCTATCGATTAGAAAAGTGTTTGCAGATTAGGAGGCTTGCAAAAGAGTTACTCAGCAATCTCTCTTAATTGGATATGTTCAGCACTTGAAACTTAATTTCTATCTCCATTTAAGTGAGTCAATATTGTGGAAGCAGCTAGAAAACAGGCCTGGCACCATAAAACTGCAGTTCTGTTCCTATTTGCTCAGATCAGTCTAGTCAAAAGCAGAACGTGTGTGCCTTTATTTCAGGTCAGATAACCACTGGCCTCATGCCCTATGAAAAGGCTGTAATGGTTTCCGTTTAGCGCTATACCAGGGAGTCACGGACTACACCAAGTTTACAGAATCACAGCTTATCTAGGAAGGGATCTCTGGTGATTGCCAAGTTCGAACCCCTCAGCTCAAGTAGGGTCAACTACAGCAGGTTGTGCACAATCATTTTCACTTGGGTTTTGAATATCTCAGAGGATGGAGACTCCACAATCTTTCCAGGCAGCGTGTTCCAGCGTTTGGACTCTCCCTGTAGCGACATTTTTTCTTATGCTGAGCCTTCTCTTCAAGGCTAAAAAGTCCCGGCTCTCTCAGCCTCTCCCTTTATGTCCCCATATGTCCTCCCTTAATCATCTTTGTGACCTTTGCTCCAGCACATCTGTGTCTCCTCTCATACTGGAGAGGCCAGATCTGGACACAGCACTCCAGATGTGGTCTCACTAGGAGTGAATAGAGCGCGAGGATCACCTCCCTTGACCTGCTAGCAATGTTCTTCCTAATGCATCCTTCTTTGCCACAAGGGTGTATTACTGGCTCATGTGCAATTTTTTTGGTCCACCAGGAACTCCAAGGCCTTTTCTGCTTAGCTGCTTCTCAGACAGTCAGCCCCCAGCCTGTACTGGTGCATGGGGTCATTCTTCATCAGATGCAGGACTTTGCACATGCCTTTGTTGAACTTCATGAGATTCTTGTTGGCCTGTTTCTCCAGCTTGTCAAGGTCCCTTTGAATGGCAGCACAGCCATCTAGTGTATCAACCACTCCTCCCAGTTTTGCATTTTCTGCAACTTGCTGAAGGTGCACTCTGCCCTGTTGCCTAGGTCAAGAATAACAGTATTGGCCCCAGTATTGACCCTGGAGTCCACCACTAGTGACTAGCCTCCAGTTAGACTTCATGCCACTTCATGACCTTCCAATCCTAGCAGTTCAGCTGCTTTTCAGTCCACCTCCCTGCCCGCTTATCTAACGCATACTTCATCAGTCTGTCTACTATCGGCAGCTTCTGGAGATCACAAACTCCAGAAAAATCAGGTTCTATTAAATTCTGTTTCTAGTAGTATCAAGCTACTAATCCTGACAGCCTGTTACATGAAGAGTTAGGCATTGGCTGTGCCTAGACAAGATGACTGGTTATAGTAATCTTGTCAATCCTGCTCCTCAGTTCTGTAGGAGATGACATAACATACAGAAAAAGAATCAAGAGCCATTACACAATTGAAGGAAGCTCACTGTGATTCCTCCCTAAAGGCTGATATGCTAATCAGACTAAAGGAGAAATACTGAGCACATTTTCTGAAAATCAACATGACCTTTAATAGGAAAAGAAAAAAGTCTCCTTTTCCTTCTGCTATGCAAAACAGAGGGCTCCTGCTCGAAAACGCAGCAAATCTGAGCCTTAAGCAAACATCTGGAGTCTTGCACATCTGTATTTTAAACAACTCAGAAGCAGAATATTTTCATTAAGTAACTTTCAATACGTATGTTTATGCAACACTAAATAGACAGAGATAGAATTTTACAGTACTAGCAAAGATGGAATGGAGACACCAAACTAGAACATATATTTTACTTTGGGTTCATTCATTTACTCATTTTCAAGGTTTGCCAACTTTTTTAATTTTTAGAAACACAGCACCTATTTAATGCTTAGAAAGACCTGAACACCTTATGATAATTCTGCTAAGAAAACGCAATTATAGCTCTCCTGTACCTACTTAAGAGCAAGAATAACAGATTTCCCATAAGCAAAAAACATAGACACCACCTCCCAGAATTCAAGTCTTTCTGACTGTTGGGCTTACAGAGGGGGAGTACCTCTTTACACGTTTAAAAACACCAACTGTTCATAGTTGCTGAGGCATACAGTTCTGCAGGAACACAGAAATTAGCTGACACTGTTCTTCTCTCATCTTGTATAACTGCTGGAAATTTCAGTGCTTTGTTCTTCCAAGTTCTATTGCACGGCTAGTTACCAAAAGAAAGTATCAGTACCAAGCGAAGATAAAGCTCCCCTAAATCTCGTTTACAGTGGGTTCATGTGTCCTTTCTTTCCTTTGACACGTGATCTTTGCATCCGTACTCCCCATCTGCAGTGAGAAAGCCAACCTTCCGAATGCATCTCCCCTAAATTCCTAAATTCTTTTCTCCCTGAGCAAAGATTTGATAAAGCTGGTTTTACTGTGATAATATGGTGTGTGCTAATAACTTTTTGATTTGTGTCACTAGTCTCTCAGCAATTGTTCTTTCATCGTGGAGTTATCTTTTGAAGATTAGTCACTGCCAAGGGTGACCTGTTAGCTTTATTGTTAATGGTTAATAAACCATTTTTCTTTACTTAATTTATACCAAAAATTAAACTCTAAAGGTTATGCTAGATGTTCCCAATCCTACAGTCCAAGTCTAAAGATGCAGGTATTAAAAAGGTGAGAAGCATGAAAGCAGTACAGCTATTCTTGGACAAGCATTAATAATTAGATATTACTTCGGAAAAGGGCAATGCTTCATCTGAAGATGAAGTATTATCTTCAATATCTTTTTGTGCAGTTGGTGGAACATTCTCACTGATTGTGCTTCTAATCTCAAAATAAGTTGGCAGGTTTGCCCTTTTCTGGCTGAAATATAGTCTCTTCAGGGAAACCTTTACCAACCCATCCTGAGAATTGTTATGTCCTATTAAAGGTTGTTCACTGATATTTGTAGTATCTTAAATACACACTGCATTATTATAAGTGAATTCTACATTTGCTTACAGTAAAGATTATGCTGAAAATAAAAGCCAAACAGATATCCACAGGGCTGCCTGTTTAGGACGCAGAAGCCCGCGTGGATGAGCAAGGAGCTCCTGGACCAATTGAAAATGAAGAGGATAGCCTATAGAGGGTGGAAGCGGAGACAGATAGCCTGGGAGGAATACAGAGAAGCTGTACGAGTGACCAGGGATCAGGTGAGGAAGGCTAAAGCCCTGAAGGAATTGAATTTGGCAAGGGATATAAAAAGCAATAAGAAAAGCTTCTATAGGTATGTAGGGGACAAAAGGAAGTCCAAGGAGAATGTAGGCCCCCTCCGGAAGGACACTGGTGCTCTGGTTACCAGGGACATAGAGAAGGCTGAGTTACTCAATGACTTTTTTGCCTCAGTCTTCACTGATAAAGCCTCTTGTCTTACCACCCAAGCTGTGGAAAGAACTAGCAGGGACTGTGAGGATGAACCACCGCCCACTGTACTTGAAGAGCAGGTTTGGGAACATCTGAGGAACTTGAAGGTGCACAAGTCCATGGGACCTGATGAGATCCATCCGCGGGTCCTGAAGGAACTGGCGGATGAAGTTGCCAAGCCACTGGCCATTGTATTTGAGAAGTCGTGGCGGTCTGGCGAGGTCCCCGATGACTGGAAGAGAGGGAACATAACCCCCATTTTTAAAAAGGGGAACAAGGAGGACCCGGGCAACTACAAGCCGGTCAGCCTCACCTCTGTGCCTGGCAAGGTCATGGAGCAGATTCTCCTGGGAACCATGCTAAGGCACATGGAGAGCAAGGAGGTGGTGGGTGACAGCCAACATGGCTTCACCAAAGGCAGATCGTGCCTGACCAACTTGGTGGCCTTTTATGATGGGGTGACAGCATTGGTGGACAAGGGTCAACCAACGGATATCATCTACCTGGACTTGTGCAAAGCTTTTGACACTGTCCCGCACGACATTCTTCTCTCTAAACTAGAGAGGCATGGGTTTGATGGACGGACCACTCGGTGGATAAGGAGTTGGCTCAATGGCCGCACTCAGAGAGTGGTGGTCAACGGCTCGATGTCCAAGTGGAGACCGGTCACGAGTGGCGTCCCTCAGGGGTCCGTGTTGGGCCCGGCCCTCTTCAACATCTTTGTCGGTGACGTGGACAGTGGCATGGAGTGCACCCTCAGCAAGTTCGCCGATGACACCAAGCTGTGTGGTGCCATCGACATGCTGGAAGGGAGGGATGCCATCCAGAGGGACCTCGACAGGCTGGAGAGGTGGGCCCGTGTCAAACTCATGAAGTTCAACCAGGCCAAGTGCAAGGTCCTACATCTGGGTCGTGGCAATCCCAGGCACAAATACAGACTGGGTGGTGAATGGATCGAGAGCAGCCCTGAGGAGAAGGACTTGGGAGTACTGGTGGACGAGAAGCTCAATATGAGCCGGCAATGTGCTCTTGCAGCCCAGAAGGCCAACCGCGTCCTGGCCTGCATCAAGAGGAGCGTGGCCAGCAGGTCGAGAGAGGTGATTCTCCCCCTCTACTCTGCCCTCGTGAGACCTCACCTGGAGTATTGCGTCCAGTTCTAGAGTCCCCAACATAAGAAGGACATGGACCAGTTGGAGAGGGTCCAGAGGAGGGCCACGAAGATGATAAGAGGGCTGGAGCACCTTTCCTATGAGGACAGGCTGAAAGAGTTGGGGCTGTTCAGCCTGGAGAAGAGGAGGCTCCGGGGTGACCTTATAGCGGTCTTCCAGTACCTGAAGGGGGCCTACAAGAAAGATGGGGAGAGGCTGTTCAGGAGGGCCTGTTGTGATAGGACAAGAGGTAATGGTTTTAAAATAGAGGGAGGTAGATTCAGGTTGGATATTAGGAAAAAATTTTTTACCATGAGAGTTGTAGAACACTGGAACAACTCAAGGTTGCCCAGAGAGGTGGTGGATGCTCCATCCCTGGAGACGTTCAAGGCCAGGTTGGACGAGGCCCTGAGCAACCTGATCTAGTTGGAGATATCCCTGTTCCTTGCAGGGGGGTTGGACTAGATGACCTTTGAAGGTCCCTTCCAGCCCTAACCATCCTATGATTCTATGATTCTATGACTATTGCTGTATACTATGGAGTTACTTCAGGACCAGCAAAGTCAGATGGGGATGAAAAACAGGCAATTATCAGAACCTAGGAGAAACATGGTCATTTATGATCTCCTGTTCACTAAGAACAAGAAAGTTCTACAGACATTTTTGATTGAAAAGGAAAAAAACAGAATGACTGACAACTACGCCAGAGTGATATTAACACTTCTCTCAGAGATTATTTTGTCTTTCCCCCAGATGGCAGTAGGAAATTCCTCTTTGTGTGGCAGAAAAGTGTTTTTTTTTTGTTTTGTATTTGTGTGCGGGGGTTTTTTGTTGTTTTTTAAAAAAGTTGATGACATAAGAAAATACAGTATTTCATTGCTTTCGTGAAGAAGGAAAATGCACATTAGCCTTATTTAATGGTTGGGAAATTTTACCTTGGCTTAAATCAAATAATTTTTAAAAAAACCAAATCTGTTTGCTTCCAATAATGAAGAAACTATACCAGAAACTAATGCATTCATTAAATTATTCCTTTAGGGCTGAAAAAAATGGTCTACAGTCAATTTTAGTCAGAAATCTACCCTGGAACATCTGATGTCAAGACAATTTAGCTTTTATGTTTATAACATTTTTAAGGTATCCATTTGTGTTTACCACAGTAGCAAAGAACTACTATAGTTAGTTTAGGATAAAAAAAAAAAAAAAAAAAAAAAGAAGCAGCTTCAAATCCTTTTTAGAACCAGAAGTTAGAGTTAAGTAAAATAATTCCACCGGGTGAATCATTGCAGAGAGTGTTACAATATTGGTTAACAGAATGTTACAATTCAGAAAAAAAGAATATAAAATAAATTCAAAGGCCGATTATTATACTACCTATTCTCCTTCCCAAAACATATATATTAAATTTTCTCGTGCTGCTTCTAAACCTGTGCACAGGTACCAGGAAAGTAATGATACAATTTTTTCTCATTATTATAGAAGTCCATAAGAGCAACTCTGCTGACATCTGTCACACATTCCAGGGCTAAAAGACAGGTGTCACTGGAAGATAATTGCATATAAAGTGCTATAGTATGTAATTATTAAATCCCTTTTATGTTAATAGCGGCATTTAATCAGGAAGGCTGGTCAAAATGGTTTTCTCAAACATGTTTTGGCTAACTAGAATCTCAATAGACATATTCTGAAAGCGATGTTTGCATGAAAGGAAAGAAAGTCATTTGACCTTGTATGCAATTGCATATATGGACTTGGAAACAGCACAAACCTGTCTCAAATCCGTCATACTCAGAATGCCTCATCCTATCTACTTCTCACTGTGAGCCAGCACGTGCTGCTGAAGCACATATCCTGTGCTCCTGCAGCTCTCCAGCAGCAAAATCCATGTGCTCAGGAATCCAGTAAGCAAAACAGAACAGTGAGGCATTTTTAGTTTGTGATAAAGCAAGTGCTATGTACTCAGTTGCAAAATATAAAATTCATGTAGCCTATTTGTGTTGTGGGAAAAAAAAAGGCACAATAAGTTTAGCTTGCTTGCAAGTTTCTATTAGCTTGCCCATTGCAAAAAATTATTTTCCAGTATTTATTGCAAAACACACAGCCTTTGTTACTATTAGTGATCCAGCCATAACCTATGAAAATCAGCCAAAATCTTTATTCCTTAAACTTTAGAATTAAACACATGCATAGAGTATAGCCAGATTTTAAACAAGGATTAGAATTGGTGACCTTCAGGTATAAACTTATAATAGTGACGTTATAAATGAATCTTTAAGGTTAATTTAATGACATGAGGGTGAGCACGCTGTTAACCTCAGCTGAATAAGTTTTCTCTTCATATGCTGCAAGTCCTTATTTAACCTCCTCGTTTCTTTGTATGTCCCTTGCATTGGAAATCTGTACATGCTAAATGAACAATCATAGGCAGAAAAAAATAATCACAGATATTTTGTGATATTGTCTCTGAGAATACAAAACACAGTTTCACATGCAAAACATATTCTACTGAACAAATTAAACTAGACGCTCCCTACTTTATGAAATAAATTGAACCAAACACATCGACATGGATGAATTCTAGCTGTTTGACTGTTTTAGAAAATCAGAATGGCTTAATTTTGACAGGGAGAGCTTTCTGACAAAATGAAGGAGAACTCTTCAGACTCTGATTTCATTTCATTTTGATTACTGGAGAGGAAAAAAAAAATATGGGGAAGAAATGAATAACCAGATAAATTCACATTTATATTTCTTACAAGAAATGAGGAAAAAAAGTTTAAGAAATTAAAAACCCACAAAACTTTTTTTGAAAGTTGATCTATAATTTTATGTATGTCAAACAGCTGAAACTGATGAAAAATCGAGTGACGCTACTTAGTGCCAAAAATCACATGCACAGTTCACATCGAGCTTTAGCTCACAGAAGTAACAAGGAATAGAAAGTGTTCCAGGACAGTAATTACAGAATAAAATGTAGGCATTTATGTTCTAAAATGTGAGTCAGCCTACAATCCAGCTAAACGTTTCTCAGTTTTCCCAAATACATTTTGCAATAACAATATGCACATAGTAATTGAGCCTATGAGAAACAGGTCTACAGAGTAAGTGTGATTATCTACCTCTAAAAGCTTACGAACCGAAAAGATATTTTAAAGGATTTTCTAGGCAGTTGGAGTTTAGGAATCTGGTTTTGACAGTGTGACAGGGAAATGGAGAGAAAGAGAGCGTACGCACAAGGCAGCGTGCGAGAGGGCATGAGAAAGAGCGGGGGTGAGCGAGAAAGCACAAGAGGCAGAGAGCAGTAAGAAAGAGCAAGTGAGAAAAAGCAAGAAAGAGCAAGCCAGAAAGAGCGTGAGCAAGCACGAGAGCATGCATGAATGCATGAAAGAGCCATAGGAAGAGCAACAGTGAGGGCAAGCACAAGCAAGGGATGGCAAGTGCAAGCAAGAAAGCGAGCACGTGACAGCACATGGGGGAGAAGGAGAGATTAGCTAAAACGTTGAGTAGTGTCAGCTATTAATAACAGATGTAGGAAACTAACTTGTCTCCAGTGAACTGCGTTTTGACCCACTTATTACAGAAGTCAAACATGAGCTAAAAAAGTCGGGCTGGGAGCACTGAAGTTCATCTACTAACACCGTGTTTAAAAGCAGTATCAATTACCTGGATGAGAAAGTAATTAAAAAAAAAAAAAAAGATCTTCAGAACTCAGGAGAGGCAAGTAGAGAAAGTCCTATACTTGATATAGGCTATGGGTTTTCAGTTGCTGGTGATACACAGTTGCACAGCTTGTATTGTTTTCTGCCTCCTTCGCAAAGCAAAGCTTGCAAGCACGTGTTGATTAAACAACACCATGGATTTACATAGGGACTAAAACTGCTGCCCGGAAGCATTCCCACTAATCATTCATTTTGTATTCGAGGCCAAACTCACGCTAGACTCTATAAAAGAGGAAGAATATATCTAAGAGCCCTGGCTCATCAGCATGGATCAACTGATGGGAAGGTGCAGTGCCCTTGTCCGTCTCCCACTGTCACCCCACAGCCTCAGGTGGAAATGGAGTTCTGGGACTGCTGCTGAGAGCAAGCATAATCTTGGATCAGTGTTCCCTGCACGGGAAGGAAAGCACCCATATTACATCCAAAGTGAAAGCAAAAACAAGGTGAGAAAGGAGTAAGAGTGGCTCTAGAAACACAGCTGGAAATTATCTGAAACTAGCTCCAGTCCTTGCAAGAAGCAGTTTGATTTTTGGCTGCACTGTGGCTGAGTTTCTGTATCCTGTTACATGCTTTTCTATCACTTGCAGATTTGTGAGTGTGATGCCTTTTGAAGCATGTCTGTGACCTGCAGCAACACCTTTCTGCTATCTATCCCATTTGACGCCTGTAGTCCCACTATTCATTGCCGGAAGACTGGATTACTCAATAGATGTATTTGCCATTTTGCATTAAGGAAGCTGAGATGAATTCACATCATGCTGGCCCGGTGTTTGACTGATCAGGCTGGAAAAAGCTGGACTTCCTCAAGGATTTACTTTCCAGGATCACACTTGAAGGTTGGGCACTACTACTGTGTACCACCCCTTCGTTTTTAATTTTAATTGAAAATCATTTTAGCTTTCTTTCTAAAACTAAGAACTGAAAAGACATGTATTTACTCATCCAAATAACTGACTAAAGATAATTTTTCCTCACTTGTAGCTCTGTTGCACAGTATAACATTAAGAAAAACCAACACATATGGAACAGGAGTCTGCTTACCAAACATCCTTTTGCCTTCCAGAAGCAGTAAAATTCTTCTGCTGAAGGCATGGAATAATTCTAAGAGAACTGAAAAAGGCTTTTCATAGCTCTGGGATTAACAAGATAGGTAGCCTGTCACTTACTTGCTCGTTATAAAACAAGCTCAGATCAGTAGTGACTAAAAGTCATTAACTTCTGGCAGCAGCTCAGTGACATGTGGGAAGAACTGGTGGCCTTGACTCACTTTTTAGAGCATCTAACATTTCTCAATTGTCAGTCCCAGTAGAAAGACTACAGTTTGAACACAGGCTGGAGAGCTGGTTTCTACACCCCAACTATTACAGCTCATGGAATTTCAAAATAAAAAGATGAGCTACACCTGTGGCTGTTGGATGTTTTCCCTGAGTAGCACACGTCAGTCTCAAATTAAGTAATTTGGCATCTGCTGTGCATACTGACTTGAAGCCAAAGGGACTTTTGCTAAAATAAAACCTCAAAAAACCCAAACCCAAACAAAAACCCAAACCACTATACCCCTTTAACAGCCACAGGAACATATTCAATGCACTTACTGCTTAGACATTCTGTTTCTCTTAAAACATTGCTCTTCGGTTTATTTCTCTCCTATTTTGAAGAGCTGCATAAAATGTCACAGCATTTTCTCTTAATCAGAGCTGTATCTGCATGAAAGTTGGAATTTACAGCACTTGGGATTTACCAAATAGCACTAACACACAACACCCTTGAACTACTTTTATGAAAACATGCAGGCAACTAGATAAGTTTATACTAAGGCGGGGTTTTTTTTCAGTCATAGGAAATACCCGTTAAAAGATACAGTAGCTTGAACAGAAAACATATAGTTTAGTTAATGTCTTGATCTACTCAGTGGACAATTACAATTCTGTCTTCAGGGTGAGCAGTAACATTGTCAGATCTGTGGCAGGCTGCAAGTTGCAAGGGACAAAATATATATAGATAATATCTTTCGTTAAACTAAGCCAATATAAACTGCTAAGAGTGTAAACTCTTCTTCCAATAAGCACTGAGACAAGTAAGCTTTCGAGGAGCTTCTTCGCAAAAGTAGCTAACAATTTAAATTATTTAAGTAGTAGAGGTTGAATCCAGATCCAAATTACAAAGTAGTCCCTGTGAAATTCCCATTTCCACAAAAAAAAAAAAACCCTACGTGACATCTTTCTCATCTGAACAAAGTAAAAGCTTTATGGTGACATACTGTTCTAAGAAACTCCTTTGGCCAACAGCTTCAACCAGTTTTGCACTGTGTGTTTGAACCCAGTATTAAGTTACACCCTGACACCTTTTACAATTTCTGCATTTATCCCAAGCAGAAATAAAAACTAAAACCAAATAACTTGACTTGCCTCCCTTGCCTTAGAACGTGCAGTTGTTTTTCCTCAACGTTTCTTCTCTAAATAGCTTTGAGAATCAAAACAGCCAGTGACAGAGAGTTGCCACAACACTTTGCTCGTGTTGTTTCTCTTGAACTCAAGGCACTTATGAACAAAAATACATGGTTTCTTTGCTATGAAACACTTATTATGAAAAGCATATTTCACTTCCATTACTGTTCCTTACCATCAGTCTTTTAACCACTGAGTACTTTGCTGCTGCCTACACCATGACAGCTAGCAAGCCTGACATGCACAGCTTTGTTTCCGTATGGTTTAATACATTGCAACTGAAGATCCTGTACTCAGTCCAAGTAGTACAGTGTGAAATCAGGACAACTATTTTTCTATAAATTCAGGGCCCACTGCTGGCAGTTTAGGACCATATTATTCTTCAGGTATCAGAGAAGATGTTTAGATATAATGCACTTCTACCAGTGAAAACATATGTTCCTATTACTTATTGTTATCAGAAAAGGTCAGCTGTATTTCAGCTAGTTGTAGGTGCAAAAAAAATAGAAGAAAAAATAGTGGGCAACCTTTAGCCAAGAGCTTTCAGCTTCTATTTCATTCTGCTAGCTGTAATAAATATTGAGCAAAGCAACTCAGTAGATTCAGAACATCTAGACAGGGTAAAGTGGTAGCTTAATGGCACATGGAAAACATTGGCTGCCAGAGAAGTTTGAGATAGGATGAACAGTGTCAAAGGATAACAGTTGGATTTTCAAGAACAGAAACAGACCTTGATTCTGCCTCAGACACTGGAAAGTTAAGAGCAATGGCATGTTTAATTAAAAGCTAATTGGAAATCATGCTGATAATCATAAATATTTTCTTGATTTGGTAAGACAGAAGGTCATAGACTTTTCAGCCAAAGACCATGACATTAGTTGCAACTGTTCACAGGCACAGACAATTACAGAAACAGAAATTTGCTGTTAAAAATACACTTAAATCTGTACTATAAAGTAACTATTCTTAAAAGGGACAAGCATAGAGGCTCACTTAAACCACAAAGTATTCATAACTGCCTCCCTTGTACAATGATGAAAATATGATTACACCCTTTCCTATTCTTTTGTAGAGGGCTTATTTGTCTTTTTAATTTATGACAAAGGTCTCAGTTTCAGACAAAGAATAAGGCCTCAAAATAAAAATCTAAAACTGCCATATAACTCTTAAGACTTCACCTCTGGGAAGGAAATGAGGAGGAATTTGTGACAAGTAAAGATCATGCTCGATGTCTTGCTAGCCTCCTGGGGAAGTATTTCCAAATACAGATTTCAGAAAACATTATCAAACTGCAAGAAGAAGGTAGTTCTTCAGGAAGGTCTTAATTATACAAGAGCTTTGAAACCCAAGACCACCTTTCTGCAATTTTCTCTTCCTCACTTTAAATCTTTTAATAGATGGGTCACCATCACTTCTTTGTTGCTTGGTTGTCCTGCAACAGTATCTCCTTTATGTTTCCCCTTTCCTACATGTTTATTTTTATTTGAAATCAGTTGGGGTTGCCCACCTGCACCACTAGCTTGAGTACTAAATTAAAAGTGTCTTTTGCTAGTTGCACACCTGAAAATACACAGTTCCACTTCCAAGGGCACCCAAAGCCATTATGCCAGTTAGGGAGAGAAAACACAAGTTCACACAGAAAAAGAAAATGAGCAGCTGTTAAGAACAAACTCTTAGTTATAGCAGCGAGCTTTGCATTTCTTCTTTTGTACAAGCAGTGCAAAAATTTGGGGAAAGTTACTAAAAATTACAAGAAAGAACACATGTGCCACACGAGTTTTGAGGGTAGAGAGGAGCATTTCAACCTCTAGCAGCAGCTGTAAATAAGTAAATAAACAAAAATCCTGGTATTCTAGAGCAATGCCTCTCATCCCTTACCCTGAATCACCATGTTGTTATGGGCAATTGAGTAAGGACAGTGACTTTGAAAAGAAAAACAATGTCAACTCTCCATGCCTCAGACAAGCACACACTTTAAAGCTAGAGTTATGGTTGATGGGATCTCTGTTTGGTGGAGAAAATCCAGAATATCTGCAAGACCTGTTAGAGTATCACACACCAAGACTCACACTGTCCTCACCAACTGCTGCAGCAGACAACTAAATGGGGCAGAGGAGAGGCTGCTTCTTCTGAGGGCAGGAGAGTAAAGAAAAAGTTCATTCCTACATTGGCAAATGCAATAAAACACAACCATTCTGCCAAATTATTTGGAATTGTAGAATCACAATTGTTTCAGCAACTGTGTCATTTAATCCCACACAGCTCCATCTGACGCTTTATTCTAAAATTTTTTTGAAGAGGGTTGCCAACAATGATTGATCCAAGATGTTAAAGCTCCAATTTTGTGTGATTGTGATCTATAATCAGAAAGAAATAAGCAGTTAAAACTAAGAATTACTCTGGAGTTACTAAAAACCTTTATAATAACAGCAAGTGATGTCCAATAATTGCCCTCAAGGAAAATAAAAAAAAAGAAAAATTTTTTATTTCTGGTTTAGCTACTTGATTTCTTCTGCTCATAGCTTCAGATTTGGTATCTCTAAGCTGTGTCTGAATGCAACAGATCTAGAATCTTATTTTTAAATGAGACCTGAGACCCGATACACTTAGCTGAGACCAAGTGCAAACATACCAAATACCCAGATTCATGATAAAAACTGGCAGTGAGTCACCAGCAGTGCTTGTCAAAAGTCAACTCAGGCAACTGTTGAAACCCATCTGAATTTCATAAAATCCAACAGGATCCAGAGTCCTTCCCATCAGAGTTACTGATCTAATCTGAGGCCTGATTATTACTTTGTCCTGTGCTCCACAGTTACTGCTCCCAAAAATTGTAGAACTTATCTTTCCTCAATATATTGCTGCGTGCAAGTACTGTAACTGTTTATTTTAGAGTACAAAGCCAAGATACGTTATAATACCTTTTGGTCATAAATCTCTAAAGGAGAAATCCATTACGATTAAACAAAAGCCTGAAGGGCAGCATGAAGTAGACTTTAAAACAATTTTCGGCAGAAAGCAAGGAGCTAGCATTAAGATAGTGGGGCTGTTCTTCCCAATTTAGTGAGAAGAACATTATTAGCTCATATGATCTCAATTCTAAAGTATCCTGTGAGATGTTCTACCTCTATAGCTGAACAATTATCAGAGATTCATTTGCAACTCAAAAATGGTCTCATTTTCTCTGCATTGTTCAGAACGCTTTATAGAACACCATTAAAGGAAATAAGAGTATTTTAGTGCTTAATATTAGTAACCTATATTAAAATAATCTACCTTTTGTTATGAAAAAAAAAATCCTAGAACAATAAAAATTGTTTGAACTCCTTGGGAAATACTCCCTTTCTATAACAAGTCTTTAAAAAGTTGAACTAATTTTATTACACCATCTTTCTGCTGATGTTATTTTTATCCATGAATCAACGGGTTACTAGGCTTAATTGTGATCCGTCTATTAAAGCACGTGGTAGCATTGATTTACAGAGTATCAAGGGGTGACACCTTTCCCTCTCACCTGCCCTCAGATTTTCTACCAGTGAAGTCCTGGCTGTGACCATACAGGAGAAGGTGATATGCAGCCAAATTACGTTCCAGTCAATATACATCCTGTAAGCTTCCAAAAAGCACCACATCTAGGATAGGGTAACGTTTGTTATTGAGTAGTTTAGCTGAAACACATAGTTTCAGTCAGCAGACATTTATTCACAAGACCAGGAAATTTTTTTCATTCAATTACCTAAAAAAAAAAAAAAAAAAGTTCAGGACTTAAATGAAATTCACAAACCAGGGATGCTGTTCATCATCATGCTCTCTGTAGTCCAGATTTAATTTCCAAGAGGAGATCTGGCAGCCGAAGATTCCCATTTGCTCAAGCTACTGATAATGCATTCCGAAAAAGTACAAGCAATAGTCCTTTTGCCCTGGGAGCAGCCAGCTACTTTTTCCTGCAATGTGCCATCCCCTTCTCAACCGATTAAGATTCAAGAGATCTTCACGACCCACATTTACAAAGGGAAGGAACATGGTAAAAAATCAGCCAACCTCTCTAACTCTCCCTCTCCAGGGCCACCTTTTACCTTAGACAATGACACCTACTCACTGATGCAGAACTAGTCAAGCACCCTGGATTTTTTTCCCATAGCTGCAGACGAAACTCCACAGTGACGGCTTCAGCTGGAAGGCCCTGTTCTCTTGTCAGCAGACCTGAAAATGTTTGCTAAATAAGTTTGGGATGTTACTGATAAAAACGTGATGATGCTACAGAAACCTGAAAGGGTTGTGAATGCCTTGATACAGGCACTTGATATTTTGTGACAGTTTGTTCTATGGTTCAAGATAGAGATGAGCACTCTCAGGAAATGACAGGAATCAATCAAAGCCAATATAACTTTATTTTCCTCCTGATTTTAATTTGAAACCCTCCATAAAAATGCATTATAAAGACGAAACCTAAATCAACACTCCCTGGCAAGCACACAAAAACCGTCTCAGTGCCAAGTATTTCCAGCTGTACAATCGTTTTGCCAGAATTTATCCATCCTGAGTGCTTGCCACACCACAAACAGCTTTAATCGGAGCACTTAATCCACAGCAAGTCTCTAAAACAAGTGGCCTCGATGCTTTTTTGTTTCCTCTTTCCTTCCACCGTTTCTCGTGTTCTTATTGAATCCCAGAGTCACTGCTGCCTTTCTGGTATGTCAAAGATTTGGTACTAAGCTGCTGTTGTCACATTACTACCTTGGTTTTCAGCCACAGTAAACATACAAGTGGCAGCACATTAAACTAAAAATTTATAGCTCTAAGAAATTATAGTTTAAGTTGCTATTCATCAACATAATTGGATGTTAATAACAGGGTGTACAGTGCTGGCATTCATAACAGGTACACATGCTATACATATATTAGGTATAATTCATTCTCCTGAAGTTCTAATGAGGGCTGCTTAATTCCAGCTTTAATCAAATGTCAGAGGAGCCAGAAACCCAAGCAGAGACTGTTTTCACAGGTGGCATTTTGTGAATAAGTCAAACACAGCTTTTTTAGTGTTAAGTGTGATTATACTTAGCTTTATCTCTGCCTACATACATTCTCTTCCCTACTTGCATTTATTTCTCTTGCAGCTCTTAACTGAAGATGAATGGGACTGAATGTTATGTTCTGATTGTCTGCTTGTTCCAGTAACTATTTCTCATTGTATGACTACTTTTAATGGATATACAATATATATTTTAAGACAAGTGGGGGAAAAAAAGTAATTTAGAGATTTTTAAACATTTTTTGAGATATTTTTGAGCTACATATTATGCGAGTTTTTTAACAGCATATGAACAAACTGGAACAGGCTTTTGAGCTATTATGCTGAATGCTACGATCACGTTAAGTACTCTTTTGTCAGAAAGTTCTGCCATCGGCACAAGATCAAAAAAATGAGAGAAACTAATAACAGCTCATAATATTTGCCAATCTCTAACTGTCATCCACCATCACTGTCAGTCACAATCTGAATGCAACTGGTACATAGAGACACTCTTAAAAAAGAAAATAAATTCATTGATCACCGAATTACTGTATCTTATTCCCTAGAGAGGACCATTCCAAGAAAATGGGACTGGATATGGTAAGACACAGCAACGAGCACTAAGAAACATCCAAATTATAGCGATCTTTTCAATACCTACTTTGGAGAAAAAGTTTTGCATCTTTATGGTAGCAAACCTAAGACACTCAGATGACATTCTGATTATCTTCACAAGCAACCTGGCTGCTAACCCTGGTTTCTCCCACAAATTTGGAAACTCATCTTTTGATTGAACAAATTTAGAGTACTCCCTTATCACCCTCAATTTCCTACATAGCATGACCAGCCACCAAAATGGTTGCTTAGAAGCAACAATATACACTAAAATAATAAAGCCACCAAAGGTAAGCATGTTTATTCTCATAAAAAAACCACTAACCATCTGAAATATCTCAAAAAACGCTCTTTTACATAACTAATTTCTTAGGCTTCATTTTGCTTTGAGAAGAATATACTTTGCAACCAAGAGAATATTTACACAGCAGGGCACTCAGTTAAGGAATTATGTCAGATTTTTAAAGAAACACCCAAATACTGTGTGAGAACTCCAGTAAAAGCCTCTGGTCCCACCCCTGTGTTTTCTCCATGTCATTTAGGGCTAGCACCTAAACAGAAAAATCACCAACTAATTGCAGCATACGCTTTCTTGAAATAAATCATCCTAGAACCAACTGTTGTAGTCTTCTGATGCCTCCTTATCCCTACTACGTACGGAGATGGAGTCTATACCCTGAAAGGAGAACTCCAAATACATTAAATTAATCTAGAGCAAGCTTGAGCGGGTATAAAACTTGTCATACCTCTGCTACTAACACAGTAAAATCTCTCTACAACAGAACCATCAGCATCTGACCTCTGCAGCTCTGGAACAAACACTTCATCCACTGTCACAGGTGCCCTTCCAGTGTCTATACAGATTAATCTGAACAACCATTTCAAACCAGAATAAAGTCATACGGACAAAAACGTCCACTCACGAGCAAGGGAACACAAAACAATCACTCTATTTTCTTATCTTTCATGCCTGAGTGATAAATCATAACTCTACTGGGCATTTAAAATCATAGCTCTGTCCTTCCTGCATAGATAACCATTTTATCTCCTCTCCTAACAACTTTGTACTCTACAGGTGTAAGATACTACTCTCGTTCAATCAATCTCACTGGCTGCCTAGTGGAAGCCATAAAGATCGCTCCCAACATGTATTTCAAGTCTGCTACTACCTTTTCTGATTTGACGAGTCGCTTGTACACTTGGCTAGCTTGTAAGTTGCTTCCAAAATAGTTTGGGGCTTGTCACATATCTAAAAGAGATCAGCTCTACCTTCACAGTTCACCTATGTCATTTTCCTTAGATCATCGTGAGTACGACAGATCTTCATTGGAACTAGACACAGCATGTCCAACATACAAGATCACCTTTTTGCTATGGTAATAAACATGTAGATAGAATCAATTCTCTTACATATCAGATGCAGAAAATACTGACATTTACCATCCAGATTTTTCAAATAAGCAGAAGAAGGATTTATCAAAGATGTAGCACATTGGCATGCAAACGCTACTCATATCAAGTATCCCTGATATTTCTTCAATCTCTGCTACTCATTTGCTTTAAAATGGTAGAATTATATCCTACTTATTAAAGTCAGATGACCATTATATGAATACATACTGTTGTATAAATAATTTCTGCATGTTAGCATTTGTAAGTCATGTCATTGAGTCATAGGGATGCAGGAGTACAAGATTTGCATTTGAGCATATAATTTGTCTTGGGGAGAACTGATACAAAAGCTGATGAAAAACTGTGCCTCTTTTGCAATCGTATTAGCTGCATATAGACACTGTGCAGTCCTAGCACAAATTTAACAGAGCTAAGGAGGAAATACGAAAAGTGGCATCTTGGTAACTATAGTGGCATCTTTATAACTAGGCATCACAGTTTTAGATGTTTAAATCATCATTTAAAGAGTAATGCACTTCTAGCAGAAAAAGTAAGTGGGGATCTGATAATCTTGGAGAATGTGTGCTCTTTCACCAAGATGTATTTGACTGTTGTACAGTAGTTAACCATCACGATATTAAAGGAGTGATTATTCAAATGACAGTAGAATAACTAATAGCAATGTGGCACCAATCATCTGGTGTGCATCTTTTCCGTGAAGAGTACATTTTATGTACTCTTGATTCCTTTAAAGTAACTCTGAAAACTGTTTGTATAGTCTGTAATGCCTCTGCAATTGCTTTCATGCAGACATCAGATTTTTATTTTCTTTTTTCCTTCTGGTAATCCTATAGTTTGCAAATCTGGACAATCCTGCTGACTCTCAGCATTCCACATTAGGTTTTAGATTTGGTTCCAAAACCCAGCACTTAAACTTTTCCAGATATTTCTGTGTATCACAGCCTTATGCAATTAATCATATGTTTTATGAGGCAGAGAAACAACAATATTTAGAAAGTCTTTACAACACAGTTAGTTCCAGGACCCAAGACTGACAGAGAAACAGATTCAGTGTAGTAAGTGCTAGGGAAACTTGTTTGTTTGTTGTTTTTAAAAAATAAAGTTGCGAAAAGACTTGAAACAAACAAACAAAAATGTACATAAGCATAAGAGAACTTACAGGTGACAGTCAGAAGCAGGCTGTACGATAGGCAGTCTGATGGCACAGTGGCATCACAGCTTAGGTAGAGGAGAATGTAATGTTGAGAACACACCAGGAAACCAGCCATATGCTTTACCAAGTGGGAAAATATATGCTGGACTCCAGACATCCCAGGCCTATCATCCCGTTATTATCCTTCTCCCACCCAGGAAACAAAACAACAAAAAAAACACCACAAAAAACCAAACCAAAACAAACAAAAAAACCCAACACACCAAACAACCATAGGCAGTTGTGAAAAGTTATTCAGAACCTCTTATTTATGAAAAGCTCAGCTAATGATACACAGCTACTCCTTAAGAACAAGCCCAGGCTCAGTAGGCCTGCAGGATGCTCCTGGGCTCTTAGTACATGCAGTATCACAGCAGAGTCAGAAGAACACAGCCCTCCCAAAGAGCTTGGTTATGCATGGCCAACTGTTGCACAGGCTGGGGAAGGTGAACCCAGAGCAGCTGCAAAGCCATAAAAAGAAGTCAAGTGAATTGCCTGCCCATTTAAGTCAATTGTACCCAACCAAATTCAGCCCCCTGGCTCTCAAGCAGTGATCTACCTCTAAGCAAAATCCCTAAGGCTGGAAAATCACCTATGACAAGTGTCAAAGAGGGTTGCTATCAGCCAAGTAGAGACACACAACTAGGTAGACACAAACATGATGCCTCCCATTGCCTATGTCCAGATGAAAAGAACATTTTTAAGGATTAGGGTTGCCTCCTATAGCATTTTGGTCTGGCTGTGCTTAGCAAATCAACTGGCAGTACTGCTATCACTAAATATCTTATTGCCTGAACAGAAGTAACTGCTCTGCATTTCGATAAACACCTGACAGAAAGACAGAAGGAAGAAAGTCCTGTTGCAGAAAACGACTTGAACTCAACAAAACTACATTAAACTTGATAAACTGAAGATGTAATTTTCAACCAGAACAGAGTTTAGCAGAACTGTGAGGGAAAGGAAATATGATTCCATCACTATGAGCACTAGGTCAGCTTAGCTATACTCACTTTATCTGCACTATTTTGTGAAACAATCCTTTGATCCAGAATTGCGATGTAAAATTGGCTCACAATGCTCCACAGAAGCCACTGAAATCCTGGAACTATTTGCAAGTCTAAGAGCTTTGTCATGCACCTACATATTACCCACAGTTACCTATGTAAGAATTAACATATGGCCAATTTACAGTTGGAGTCCTCCTCTCTCTCAAGTTTCCATTGTGTGCCAGCAAAAAGCTCCAGGAGATATGTTCCTGGACAGAACGCCCCTTTCCCAGTCTACAGGAGATCTATCTGGCACAAAAAGTGTCCATTTCACCACTGCTCTCTGACCTGCAGGTTGGAGAAACAGAAACAGCACTTGAACTCTGGGAAACACAAACCTGGTGTTGTGTGAACTTAGTCTTTTAGAGGCGTACCTGTGACTTCCATCACACAACAAATAATCCTACGATAAGAGTTTTACGTTCAGAACTGCTGTCAAGAGGTAGCGTAAACTGCTGTTGGCATACAGTCTATTTTATTTGAAGAATTTTGAGTTTCAGTGTTTTAGGAAACTTATAGTCCAAAGGGCCATTAGCTGCAGACAACTGTAAGTGTACTACATGCTACTAAACATTCCATTCTCTACAGGCTTAAATGTAGGAATGCCATCAACCCTCTTCTGCGGGGGTTATCTTCTATGGAGAAAACAGCATTTCTATTTTGAATCCCTGTTCCACTTTAAGAATTCCCCCTCCCCTTTCTTTTTCCTTCTTGATCCTTAGCACTTGGTTTAAGAGAAGATAAATAATAAATAACTTTGTCAGCTCATAGCACAGTCCCTATTACAATTTTTTTAAAGGCAGGCTACTGTGGTAAACAAATCACCAAATTGCACCTTCATTTTACATTGCTTTCCTTAACAGTTGTCTTCTCAGAAGCAGGATCTTTGGGACATGATACGCTACAAGCCCAGAAAACAATTAGGTTTTCTAAATTAATCGGAGAAGTGCTAATTTGATTAAACCAGTACTGTCTGAATCTCACAGCATCCAAGCTGCTGATCAAGACCTTGGATACTATCCAAACATCCCTTTTAAACAAAAAAAATTACTTTGGAAACAAAGTGGGTAAGTCTGCTTTCCTCTTGTAATGCTAAATCTCACATAGAACTGAAATGTATACTGCATAGATTTTTTTTGTTGAGTTTTTTGGGATAAATTTGAGACCAGAACGATATCTAAAAGGGCTGTTTACCAACAGATGTTTCCTACAAAAAAAAACACAGATCTCTAGCAAAAGCTTTAATTTCAATAGTCAGCAGACAAGTTAGCAAAGTAGAACAAGGGAGGCACATCAGAGTAGCTGGTCCACTTCTTCATCCCAGCATTCAGCCCTGTTGTTGTGGTTCTAGAAACATGACAGCTGAGGACATGAGAAATTCGAATGGCATTTGAGTACTTTATTCCATAACTCAGGTTGGAAATCAGATACAATATACACAACTACAAAATTATTTGAGAGTTGTTAGATGACACAAGTGTACCTGTGTGCCTACATGCTTGATGCTCTTCATTCTGCAACATCCATTATGCGAGTAACATAAGCAGGCACACTGTCACACAGATGACTTAAAATAAGTGACCAAAATATTTAGCTCAGTGTTAAAATAATCACAGTTCAGAAGAGTCTTGGTTGAAACTAAATTACTTGGAGTTTTCACAATTTACCCTGGCGGAACTACTCCCACTTTAAGATTACATATCTCATTAAGACACTCATTCTCCCACCTAACATCTCAGTATCTAACCCTGGAGATCAAGTCTATCAATGCCCACGGTAATTCACAGTAAAATACAGTGACATTTCAAAAATCTGAAAGCACTATTGCACGTACACTCTCTGATAAGCTGATTAAAATGGAGATCTTCAGTCTGAAGTGCAGACATTTTGACAACTTTCAGCAGTGCTAAAGAGTACTGCTAACAAAATAAATTAATCTCCCTTATGATGTTGAGGGTAGAAATTTATCCTCCACTGAAAATTTCCCTGTCAAGTTCTTAAGAGATTGGATGTTACTGTAGATAAAGGATCTTGAATGAGAAAAAAAAAAAAAAAAATCAGTAAAATAGCCAAGGAATCTACCTACTTTAAAAAAAAAAAAAGAATCAAAACACAGCCTTACTAGTATTTATAGAATTTATTCAGCTACAACATCTTTACGCCAGATCAAATAAAAGTGTTTTACTAAGAGAAATCTGAAGTTAGTTTATCAAATTCAAATCTAACTTCCAAGCTGGAAGTCTGCAATTTGTTTAGGACCAATGCAAAAGAACTGTTCGTATATGTCGAAGTGCAATCTTTTTAATTCAGTATTTCAATTTCATGTTAGAACACTTTGATGGCCTCTATGAAACATATAGTAAGTTTACTCATCCCTCTGGAACAGGAGACAGTCCATCACACACAGCATTGTTACTCTTGTGGCAAGTCCAGCAGAAAACAGAGACTGAAAGAAACATCCTCATTCTCAGAGGTAGTCTCCAGAATAATAAAAAAAAAATAATAAAAATGCAGAAAAAAGAAAAATGGTAGAAGTTTAGGCTTCCTGCCATGCAAAATAACTCTATCACACTGGAACATGTGTTTTCTGTGTTGTTTCTGTAGCAATTGGCCAGGGACCCTTCACCATTCCTCTCCCAGAAAGACGCTAGTGCGGAATCGTTTGGGGAAGAAGCGAGCTGCACTGTAGATTGCCCATTCTTTATCAGAATTAAATATGGAAGTCTGCTCCAAAACACTGCAGCTACTAAGATAAAGTCTCTGAATCAACCTACATAAACGAAAAGTCAGTGACTGACAGCTGTATAAAACACTCACTAAAAATCAGTGCCCACTACTGACTGCAGCAAAACCAGAAGTACGAGGTACCACAGGGAGCACTCCCACAAAGGCGGAGGGAAGAAGTGGCACAGGTGCCTGGACTGCCCCAGCTTAAGCACCTGAGGTTCTCAAATTGAAAATATTTCAGCCAAGGGAGGTATTCCCAGAAGACTGTTCAAAACTTCCGAAAGTTGACTTACCCCCCAAAGATGCCCTTTTCCTCTCTCTTAAGTTACCAAAGACTAGGGAGACTATGGTCCTGAAACCGTGGGCAGTGTGAAGTGAGGCTAGCATGATTGAGATTTAGCTAAGGACAGAGAATTTATACAGTTCCAATCTGTCAGAAAATTAAATTGTAGTGGCAGCCATTGAATTTATTACAACTTGAATGACTCATGGAGCCACGTTAAAATATCAGTGAGGGAAGCAATTAACGTAATCACTGACCGTAGCATACAGCAATAAAGAACAACGAATGTGCCTATTATTAGTGACCAAAAGCAGCAGAGACACAAATTTAAGAATGGAAAACAAAAAAATTTATTCGTTCTCCATCGCAGAAAGAAACATTTCCATGTTTTCCCAGCTCTCGAAGACCAATTAAATGTTTTGTAGTGTACCAAAGGTACTAGGCTATAAAGGAAGAAAAGCAAAGAAAGAGTAGAATGGGTACTTTTTAAGAAATATGGCTTAAACTTGTTCATCTTTAATGTTAAAAGGTGCTGGTGATAGGTCTTTGCTCATATTGATCTAGGAATACAAGAAACCATGGAACTGAACACTTACAGAAAAGCGAGGGAAGCTAAGGTGTTAGAAGAAGAAAAAAGCCTTGGCTTTACTCTACTTGAATTCATTAAAATATTATCAGAGGGGAAATATTGCACTATAGCATCTTATTCTAGCACAATAGGGAAAAAAAGGTAAAAACAGATGGAAAAAAAAAAAAGATACAATGCAGTATTTCTCACTCATGAGCTCTCTCCAGCCTAGAGCCTCATGCTGCTTCATAAAAATTTGTGATGAGATGTACTAGAAACTGAACACCTTTTGCTCAAGTCAAAAGATTCACAGATCAGAAGCACAGTGTGCTAGCTCATGATTTCTGACAGCTTGTCAGTGGTGGTACCAGAAGTCGCTGTATCCAGCTGCTCGCCCCATTCCCACCCCAACACAGCACTACTGGCTAATGCAGCGGTCCCTGCAGTGTATCCACCGCTGTGCCAACATTTTTCATAGCTAGGTGCTGTTAACTTCAATACCATCTATTTCAACCAGGATATGAGCTCAGCAGATGAGGGGACACTAATCATCTGTTTTGCTTCTAGGTAGTAACTCCACCAGTGACTGGCAGATGGCAGGCACAAGAGCCTCTTAACTCCTCCTTGTAACCACATCGCAGATCAAATTCGTTTTAGATCACAGTGAAATCTTGTGGACTGGAAACAGGAATGCCTTGACATCAGGCACCTGGGTTGCAGGATGAGAAACCAAAAAAGCCAGAAATATTGCTGTATCCGTGATCTGATTTTCAGTTATCTCCAAAACCTTGAAACATGGAGTGGTGTGAAGGAAGAGGAACAAAAATAAATGTGTTTGGGTCCTACAGATTCCCGGAAATATCCAGTGTTTAGTAACATCCAGCCTGTAACATACCTGTGAAATAAACACATTTCTTCAAATATTTGAAGCATATTAGCAGCTTCAACTCATTCCTCTGGCCTCTGTAGCTCACTGCACGAAATGTGTTTCTAAAAGAAACCTTCAAGTCATCAAGGAAAAAGCGTAGACATTTTACAGCGTAATCTGACATGTTGGCATTTCCTGAAAACAATGGCTGGATTGAAAGACAGGAGATGCGTTTTCTCCCTACTCAATCCTGCTTGGCTTTAGCTGGAGACTCACAGCACCTGCGCACGTGGTGCAGAGTAAGGTCACAGCAGGCACAGCTTTCAGGGTCCCTGTATGACACGACTACTTAGCTTTTATGATGAAGGGTACATATTGGTCTACCAGAATCAGCTTTGATGCATTCAATGAGATACATGCTCGAGGTAAACAAGAAAGCTGATTTTGAGGGCAAGTCAGTGGTTGCAAATCCTTTTCCTACACAAAACCAAGATGATTTAATTGAACTCTGCCTGCTGCTACGCTGTTTCCAGACATATTGAACAGCAGTCTGGGTTTTCCAGACAATTATTTGCCCTCTGCTCCATTAGGTACATCTCTCTGCATTTTCTTGAAGCCATATGGGCTAGTGTAAAAATACCAGTCACCAACAACAGCTTTAGTTATAAATAGCCTTAGGAGAAGTAAGCTAAGTTTTGGGATAAGCAGGTGTTGAAATTACATGCATCTGGGAAAAAATGGCATTCTGTAACACTCTCTGATAAGGCTGGCATGCATATTAGCAAACACTTGCCACAGCTCCTTTAGCACATTTAATTTAATTTAACATAACAAAACTATGGAAGCTGAAGGAAAGGACAAAGACCTTCGTAAATCTATGAACAGCTTCCCCTTGCCTCTGAGATGCAAATACTACCATTTTCCCCTAAAACTGTGATCTTGATAAAACTATCCTTTTATGCTAATATAAAAAGTTATTAGTATTCAGCAGTGGAAGCTCTGGAGAGCTATTTCTAACAGTTTAAAAATAGAATTAAAAATGTTCCTTTAAACATCACCAGGGGAAATTGCACAGTCAGGAGAGAAATTGCTTACAGTTATGCACAAACCTGTGGTACTTAAAGAGGAAATAAAGGCCTTCAGTCACAGAGCATCCATTTGTGTCCTTGGGAACCCAGGGAAAGGGGAAAGAGAACTTGAAGCTAAGCACATGCAATATGTTTTTAAGAGTAAGGTTCAAAGGACTTTGTGCAAAATAGCTGTTCAGATACAGTAAAAAGAGAACAGAACTGTGCGAGGGATCAACTACTAACTGACAGTCAAAGGCCATCTCCTTTGGTAGCACAGGTAGGTCAGGAAGCTCATCAATTCTGGTCATTCAAAGAAGAAAATTATTTCCTAAAAGCATCTTTATCTTCCAAACCATAGGAAGTTTCTGGGTAACTGAGGTGACCATAGACCTCACCTGAGTCCTCTTTGCCATTTCTGGGCACTCCTCATTCATCGAGAAGCAGTGTAGCATAAAGATAAAGGGATTCATGGCTCAAAATTCATATCCAGTGATGAACAGGATCTGACAAACCATCCCACAAAGTTTTAAAAGGTTCCTTAAGATCCTTTGAAGGTGAGAAGCAGAGCATGTGGATCTAATCACGAAATCTCTGGGAGCCCTCCTCCTAACTCCCATTCACAAAATCATGAGTACTTATGGACCAGAATGAGCTACGTATAGTGGCATTTTAAGAAAGAAGAGGATACTTCTCCTTAACATACAGTTCAGAAAATAAGATTTTCTCTGTGTTTGTTAAGGGTATAGGACAATGACACTTTACAGGTCCAAAGTGAAGAGAGATGAAAAATGCTGCCACAGCTACACTCCAACAATAAGACTCAGTGGAGGCAAACACTGAATCTGGGTAATATGGGATTCCTTTCCTCTCCAGCCCCCTCTTTTTATGCCCCCTAAAGCCTTAGATCTAAGTTTAATGGCATGTTACAATAATAAATTTTTTCACATAGCCACTTAAAAGGATGTTATGTAGTTCCAACAATACCACGTGTTTATTTCTCTTCTGAAATTATGTTTTCTCTCTGCTAAGCTGAGGGTAATAGCTGCAGAATACTGATTAGGGTTTTCCTTATTTGATTACTGTTAATTAGAGTCAAGCATGTAGTGCATCAGACAGGAGGACCTGCAGATCATCGTGACACTTCAAACAGCCTGTTTAACTTCAGCAGAGCCTGTTCGAAGTTTGGGGTCGGGATCAATCTTTGGCAGCGTTGTTTATGCGTAGTTGTGTAACATTACACAGCATGGGTACTGGCTGTTTGGTTAATTAGTTTAAGACCTTGTCAGTGGCAGCTCACCACCAGGTTTACAACTGGAAATTGCAATTAGCATGAAACAGTTTTCTTTTTGGGTTCCAATTTTCTCCCACACAAATCGTTCTCACAGATGTCTTGCCTAAGAAACCCAGCACTGTAGCCAGTCAGCGTTCACTCACTCTCTTAACTGGTGTCTCCATGGACGTCTAAAAGTAACATCAAAGGTTAGGCTAATCCCAACTGATCTTGAAAAAGTCCAGAGTTTCCCAGGCTTAAGGCTGTGATTAAAGAATACACCTGTGTGCCCTGGTAATGAGGTCAGACTATCTTGGCCAACAACAGGCTGCTTTTTATCCTGTGTGACGCACCTCCTGGAGGAAACGTCAGGAAAGGTGCAAACATGAAGAAAACAGCCATTCAGCATCAAGTAAGAAGTCTCTACAAAGCCACAGGTATTACAGAACTCCCCACCAACAAAACCTGAATCAACTCCCTCTTCTTCACGTCACAAATAAACTGCAAATGGCATATGGTGCTGAATTACTTTGCACACAATGCTGGAATTTCTTGGTTTTGTCTAGGTTGCTGAAGGTAATGAAACCTATACAGAAGGTATTTTTGAACAGGGACAACTTAAAATTTACTTGAACTCCAAAATTAAAAGTAAATACTGTCCTCTCCCCCGAGTACTCAGGATATAGACATTTAACAGTTAGTCCATAACTATGCAGAAAGTCAATCATCAAGTTTATATTTCAGTTTACAATTAAGTGACTTCTTTTTCTGTGTTCTCGGTACTAGACAGCAATTTGTCTTAGAGACTTATCAGCTGAGTTTACCAGGTTACAAGTGTTGAACAACTAACCCGTTACTCCTCATATCAGCCAGCCACAAGATAGTAAAGGGAGTGAAATGGGCTGGAAAGAGAAATAAATTACTCCAATCAAGAAGAAAGTTTCTCACATACTACATTCTACTGACAGCATTAGTGGCCTCTTCTTCTACCTCATGTCAGACTCACTATCTGTTGAGCCCATCTGCTTGTGCTAATTTCATGGTCAAGCAATTAAGACATGAGAGTCTTCCACATATTTGGGTCACAGTTATTCAGCGGAATGACTGGTATTCATAGTCACATATAAATTAACTGCATTATATGCCAGTCACAGACAGGCCCATCAGATGGCATTTAAAATAAAACCTTTTGTTTCAAAGGTATTCATCGTTTATTAAAAAAAATATATTTAGTAAGAGATGGGATTAAAGGTAAAGACGTATTCTTTGGAGAAAACAAAAACTTTAAAACAAATTCTTTAAACTGATATTACTTTTCTATATAATTAAAACAGAGTTTCAGCCATCAGGAACTCTAGGAAATTCTCTCTTCTGCTAGTTTTACTGAACTCTTGAAAGGCAACTGGGTTGTGTTGATGGTGCAGATTTACCCTCTGTCTCCAGCTCCTGTCAATGCTCTATCACTAATCATATTCCCAGTGCTCTGGCAAGCTTGCCACTGCCCTCCATCCCCCTCTCAGAGTGGAGCCAAAGAACCTGTGCTGAACATCACCGTAAGAGGTTGAATCCCTTAAAGCATTCAGGAGGCTGCCAATGCCTGACTGGTAGCACGTTCACAACAGGGCTTCACCTAACCCTGTCCAGAAAAGATTACGACATGCTACTTATCTACATAGCCAGGGGAAGGGCTAGAAAACTTTGAGTGATAAAAATGCTTTGCTTTCTGAGGTGTTTGCAGGTTTTTAATTATTGTATCAGTCACAACGTTTCATGTGCTGCTCTTAAAACCTACGCCTGCAACGTATTAGAAGATGAGGCTATTACTTGTACTTTTTGTAAAGGGTTTCATGTTTTGCTAAGCCCTAGTAGGTACATTAAACAGCTTTCACTACTGTTTATAATAATTCTAGCTCATGATCAATTTGTATTACTTAACTTTCTCAATAAGTAAATATATCCATGAAGCTTCTCCAAGTTTGCTTCTTCACACTTTTGAGACTCTTCTCAGAGCTGTCTTAAGAGCATGTCGAAAATTCTCTTATTTCTATCTTAAATGAACACAGTAATCTAAAATAATCTACCCATTGCCAAAACAAAATAACGTCACTGTTCTTTTCTCCCTTTCTACAACTATTAAAACACTCAAATTACGTGACTAAAGAGACTTTGCTCATTATTCTCACCTTTAATGGACATCATATCAATCTGCTATGCTACACCTTCCTCCTTGTCACTGCTTGTTTTTCTTTCTGCTTTTGGTAGTTATCATTTCACAAAACACCCTTGATTCTGCCATGCCTGCAGCCACAGAGAGTCGTGTTCTAGGAGGCAGTTAAAGCCAATCTGCTCCCAGCCACCAACTCAAGGGTGAACACAACCAAACCATGTGGTGTTCACACTTAAGACTGGGAGTTTCTGAGTTTGAGAAAGAAGGGGATGGTTCTTTCGTCTTATCATTTGAGGGGGGATGCGTGTGCGTATATGGCTCCCACCATCACCATGACACTAGCTTACTTACCTCTAAAAACAAAGGCAACTTGAAAGTAAACAGTTGAAATCAGAGAGCATAAACTTTTAGTTTTATGTGTGGGGGTTTTGTTGGGTTTTATTCTTTGGATAATTGTAATTACATTTTGTACAGAAAATGAGCGTGGTTTGCCTTGTTCTAATAGCGCGATAAAAAGTTACTGTAAAATAGAGTGGACTTTCTATAAGCAAAGAAATCTCAAAGGGTAATATATTGGCTCTGAATATTGTTTAAAGCTGTTAGATGTTCCAGTAATATTAATATTTAATTTATAATTAGGGAGAGAAAAGTCCCTGTTCCATCAGATACCTACCTAACACAGAACTCATTCCTAATTTGTCATGAATTCATCTTTCTAATGCTTGAATCTCCAATTATGTTTTCACTGCATTAACAAGCATTTGAAACATTGCTGAATTCATTTTAGGGAATTTCTTCAGTCATTTTTGTGACTGTCCTACAGTCACCATGAGATGTATGAACTGTCTGCATTTGGTATTTTCTACATAGCTTTGGATGATCTTTTTACTCCAGTCTCGGGAAACACCATGACCAGCAGACTGTGCTAGAACATGCAGTTGGGGCAACTGTGGCATAAGTTTCTTCCAGCTTGCGATTAATGGACTGCATGATGAACGTTGCTCCTGAGCCAGATCACTGATTTTTGCAGGCTTTCCTTAGAGGTGCAAGAAACGGGCAGGAGAGCAGGACAGAAAACAGTTCTAAGCAAGTCACTTCTGACAGGATCCTCATTAAGTCCATCCTCACACCCTGTTGGCAGCACCGCCAACACTCAGGCCTCTTCTGCTTCCTACTTACTAAATCTCTTACTGACTGGCATAACTTGTGCAGGCAATCTGTTTTAGTGCACAACATCTACATGGCTAAAGTGCTTTTCCTAATGTCTAAACTGAAATCTTGCACTTCAGAACCCTGCTATTGCTGAACAGAGCACATGTAACTCTCAGTATGCAGCAGTGGAGATGTTCGTCTTTCCACATCAACATAATACTGTTCATTGCCTTTCAGCTTGTGACCTCCCCTAGATCATGCTGTTAAGCTGATCATTCCCATTCCTACAAAGAAATTCCTCCCTCTTGAATAGCATCTTATTTGTTATAGTCAGTTTCTCTATTTTGTAGAGACCATTTTCAATCCTAACCTTGTCTTCTGACATTCTTGCTGTCCATCCCAGCTGCAAATCTAATAACCACACATGCTATTCCATCATCCAGGTCACTAATACATATGTTGAGCTGTATTAGAGCCTAGACAGGTCCCAGCAGAATCCCAGTCAGTTCTTTCTTTCACTGAGACAACTGATCACTGGTAGTGTTCTAAACACAATTTTTAAAACAGCCTTGCATCCTCCTTATTAATTTCTTCCACATTGTGTTTCCCAAGCCTGCTTATGAGATTGTCATCTAGGACAACGTAAAAAGCCTTAACAAAGTCAGAGTACGTGACACCTACCACCTCTTCTCTAACCACACGGCCTGTTATCCTGGGAGGAGTTGTGAAAGAAATTAGATTGGTTTGACATCAGTTGTTCTCAGCAACTCCATGCTAAGTGTTAGTCATTTCCCTGTGTTCTTTTCAGGGCTGTTGACTTTGACTTTAATGCTCTTGGCAAAAATAACATGATATCGATAGTAATAACAGGATCCATCCTACACTTAATAACAAACTTTGTCCTAAATTCCTTTATTAAAATTTTACAGAATGTGAGAATTGACATCACTCAGCTATTAGAGACCATAAACACAGAAATATTCAGTTATCTGTAACTTTTAAATTAGACAAGTATAAAGACGAACAAATAACAATCTCCAGCATCTTAAAAGAGACCAAATTAAACTGGATGAATAATTTCAGTTGTCATAATTAATAAATCAGAATATTAAAACAAAATATCAGAAAGACGTGGTATTAAAGCATATTGTTCATAGTGCTGAGCCTCTCACTGAAGTGTGATTAAGTGAGAAAGGCTCATTGTAAGTGGACTAAACACAGTGATGTCCTAACTATCTCTATCAGTGCTCACTACTAAACACTATTCACCGCAGTCTGAACCCAGATTTCAGATTATCAGCAATGCCAACTAAAAGCATCACTATCTGTTTTGCTTTCTCAGAAGCACACCACAGAATGTATCCCATAGATCTCAGACGGAGGCCCATTTGGCCACTACCATTTCCTACGTAGCTCTCTGAAAATTCTTCCCATTTGTTCTACAGAATGCATGCTCATGGATAGATGTTCTGGATTCAGCCTGCGAAGCAGCTCACTCAGATCACAAGTCTATTCTGCAGTCCTTCAGATGTGAACAGTAATTAGGCTGTGGCTATATGATCGATTCTGGCAAATTGCTTCCTGATCTGCTCCCCCAAGAACCCTAGTCATCAGACCAAGACACAAGCATGTCATCTGGTACCACGAGGACGCATCAAGTCATAACAGAGAAATGTATGTGTAGGCAAATGAAGGTATGTGATTGCATAAACACTGTCAGTTGATGACTTTGCTCTTCACATTCCTGACTTTCATTTCAGTCATGGAAAAATGCAATTTCAGTAAGATGAGGTTAGCACTGAAGTACTTCCAAAATGTTCTACTGCATTTCTAGCATGAAAAGCTGAGCACTTAAGTGATAACTGAATATGTCAATTACAACCAAGGATGAAATCTCAATGGAACCATCACACTACCAAGACAACTCACACCACACAAAGAAAGGTCAGATTTAAGCCTGGTGTCCAAGTCAACGCTCAAGGTCCTTCACAGCTAAAGTCCTATCCACCAATGTTTGTGCAATTCTGCTTTCTCATCTAGAAAGATGCTAGAGGAGAGTAATCTGTCTCTGTGAATATGAAGTCCTAAAATAAAACCCCCTCTACGTAGAGAGGTAAGCTCCACACTTGACAAGAATAGTTTTGATTGATTTGTGTATAAATAGAGAGACTGAGAATAGTTGAAAGATGCAATCTCAAAAAAAGGACGATGTAGACATTGTAAAGAAGGCTGCAGGGCTTTGTTTGCATTACATTCATAGGCACTCTCATCCCTCTTTTAAGCATCTTATCGGAACGATTTGTTCCTTTACCTCCACAGCTTCTATTGTTTCCTCCAGCTGCTATTCTAAGAAATCTCATGTTTGAAATCTAATCAAGCCTGAAAGTATCCAGCACACAGCTTGTGTTTTTATTACTAGTTAGTCTAAGAAATCAAGAAAAATGACTACAGTTTTCCCTTAAGACAGTTTTGATCTTGGAGAGCAATGAAGGGTGTTGTAGGAAGAAGGGGGAGGCATCACAAAAGGAGACAATGACAATGAAGGGAAGATGATTAAGGATTAAGTTGAAGTTAAGGACTGAGCTTTGAATTGTTCTCAGTGTGGAAGATTTGACTCTTAATAGGCCTGTGTCTAAGAGACAGGAAATTGAGCCTCAAAATAGGCTCTCAGCCTTTCAAAAGGAAGGTTGCAATCAACAACAGGAGTGTGAGTGAGCAGGTTTGGTTCAACTGCAGAAATACAACAGAAGCCACTCAAAAAAGCAGGAAGGGAAGAAACCAATGGTATTCCTGGAAGATGTAGTGTTGGGCAAAGTACTTCTGTGCTAGAGGAGCTAACTGGGACTAAAGTTTAAGGAATGTCAGGTGGACAGACCTCCTTACAATGACCTGCCCCCATCCTCCCTTTCCCATCTGCGAGAGTGCCCAGTATGATGGACGCCCTGAGTCGTCAAACAGACATTGAATTGAGTCATCATCTAGTGCTGATGGCCTGCAAGTCTGTATGCCCAGCTGGGCTTCACAGTGAATGTTTATTCCAAAACATGTGATGTCTGCTAAAATTAGTTCAGAAATTATGAGTGGAAGGCAGTCTCTCACAATGACAAATGGGGGTCGCTTGTCTGTAACACACACAAACTCACACACAACTCCACAGCGGATATCATCAAAGATTTAAGAGCTCAGTCATTTCACTCGGATCCATTCTGCAAAGCAGGTCTCCTTGTAGATCAACATCAGCTGTACACAAAAAAACACAGACTTAACTGTAACAAATAGAACGTAGACCTCCTTGAAATACAATTTTAAAACAAAAAACATAAAAAACCTCTTAGCTCCTGGCTCCATCCCTACACAAACAAAATGCTAGCATTTATCTGGCATATTTATCTGTAATTTTCAGGGCTACGTCCCTTGAAAAGAAAACCCAATCCTTTTTACCAACGCTCAACATTCTGGAGATGGATACCTCATTTCAGTAGCAGATTTTTCATCTGCATTTACAGCATCCAAGTACTACTGAACGTATTCTGCAGGTTTGCACTAATCGGTGAGAACTGCACAGATAAGACAATATAATGCTAAGCATCAGTTTCCAACGATCAAAGTGATTTTGTTAAATAACTCCATCATGGAAACTGGCAGAGTCTTCCCCCAGAGACAAGAAGAACTCAGAGCAGGATAGGCAGTATTCTCAGTCTGCAACAGCAGAGGCCTTTGGCTGTGTCTTGCTAAGGGTCCCAGAACACGGAATATTTCATAGCACAGACTTTTAAGCTTTTTAATTCTTTCTTTTTTTTTTTTTTTTTTTTTTTAGGCCAAGGATAATTGAGCAGCTCAGGACACAGGTTTAAACTTTTGCTCTAAAACAATGCAGCCCCTTTAGCAGAGGTTCCCTCCAAGTTTGGTCAGCACCGGACCTCCCCTTGGCTCTAAGGTGCCCTCCCTGAGCTATAAGCAGGCAGATGTTTTCCGTACACATTTTGCAGCTCCCGGGCCAGGTCTTGCAGCCCTGGCAGCCGGAGGGCAAACCTCTCTGCCTTCCTCTCCTTACTATATTTACAGTTGGGAAGCAGTTTGGACCTAAACAGGAATTAAATTAAAACAAGCTTCAAGATTATTCTCCTCCTAAATGAGGTGAAATTATGATGTCTGTGAGCCAAAATTCTGAATTGATTTTGGCTTTAATTGAGCAAGAACAGGATCTTTAGGCACAATGCCTCTGATGATCTCAATAAAAAACTTAGGAACTTCCCCCAAGCAATGTATGAAGCCTAAGGCAGAGGCCTGAGGAAACCCCCAGTCCCTACCTCCTGATCACATGCTCCTTTTGGTGTGTCCTTTTCTGCAAAGCTTAAATGGAATCCCTATATTTTCATGTCGTCGGTTGTAAGCAAGTATTAAGAAACTTTACTCTCAAAAGGTCTGAAGCGTGTTAACTCAACCCCTTTCGCAGGGGAAAAAAGTGACCCCAAGTCAGCAGAGGTCTGTCCTCATGGACTGCCACCCCCGGGTTTCAGAATGGGCTCTTTAGCCAAAACATTTACTGTAAAGTAGCTTAGCAAGTGACAAACAAATAGTATTCATCTAGCTGCAAAGTTAATTTCAACAGCTAAATTTATTTTACAAATCAAGTAACTAATCTAGAAGGACAGTGTATCGAACACAGTTTCAATAAAGAACTGGAAGTTACTGGCTGGAAATAAATTTTAAAAAAATAAATATATATTTTTATCTGAAGTGCACTTAGGAATATGACTTTTACGATCTTGTAGCAGGTTATATGGAAGTTTGTTTCTAAATTGACATCTCCACACAAACATAAGCAATTACATTGCCATTATTCTACTAGACCTTAATTAGCAGATCACATTAGAAACACCCTGGGATTTCTCTCAGTGCAAGGGTCTGTATCAGTGTAATTAAGATAATATGTTGATTACATGGCTTCAGTCTTTTAGGCCACGTAATGGGAAATTGAGCACATTTTAAAGGGACTGTCCTTTGGAGGAAAAAAAAAAAAAAAAACAACCACCAAAAAAACTAACAGTCTGATGGACTCATTTGTTCTGCATCGTCACACCAGCCCTTCACACCACATCACCATTGCCTGGCCAGCTGCATCCAGCTGCTGAAGGACAAATTTGGGCCTTGCAGAAAGACCACCTTTTGTGTGAACAGTTGGCTTGCCACCAAAGCCTATTAGATCAGAAACATGAAGGTTTAGCTGATTTACAGCCTCATCCGGACAGTTAAAACCACTTTCATCATTACCTTCCTGAAGGTACTCTGCAGCGGGTGAAATGAGCTCCAGCTCCCCACGTTTTCATTCTTAACTATGCTCTCACTTCAAAGTCTGCTCCTTAACATAAAATACTTTCCATCTCTCTTCCCCTTTTATTTTTGTCTTTATCCTTAGTTTTACTAAGAATACAGCCAACTTACAGAAATTGAAAGCCAGAGCAACCTCAGAGGAGAATCATGTAAGAAAAGGAGAGAGATACAGCATCCTGCATTTGAATCTGTTCTTGCCCTGACTTATAGCTTGAACAATCCTTGGGGAAGTCATCAAGGCATTTTGTTCTTTCTTGAGTTGCCATCTTTCTGTTTCAGACTGCTGCCCATGTCTCCAGGAGAGCTGCAGAAGTCTGAAGCATGAATTGGGGTGACTCATACCTCTTTTCTTGACTTAATCTGAGAGATGTTTTTCTCTTTTCTGTAACTTCTCATTTTAAGAATGATGCTTCAGTCTATTATACAAAATAGAGACGTTGGCTAAAACACAAGGCAAGTAGTAGTTAATTCATCCTCAATATTCAAAAAATGACAGCAATATGCATATGGAATTCACCTGAGGTCTTCCTTACCCTGAGTGATAATTCGACACTGCATCTGAAGACATATAGGTCTTTGAACATTTACTTAGAGGTTTAATAGCACCAATAACAAAATAATAAAAAATGAATTCATAAATCTCTTAACCTTTTAAAGCTCAAATATTGCTCAGAAATTAAGAAACATCAGTGAAAAGAAATTAAGAGTTTCTAATTGAAATTTTTGGAAATTCAAATTCAGCCTAAACACTGTAGGACAAGCAGACAACAGTCCCTGATATCTTGCCTGGTTCAATCCTTAAGATCACAAAAGTGCTTCTGATGACATTGTTTCAGCAATCCAGTGGATCAACAGTGCGTTCAATATCCTTCCACAGAACGGACTGACTTATGGGGTTAATCTCTTATCTCCAGGTTTAAAAGTCACCATTAAAACCAGAACAGCCAGAAAATTAATTCCCTTTCCAAAGTGTAAGATGCACTCTATCTCCATGTAGATTTCTGTAACTGTGCTTTCCTCTCCAGCCCATCAAGCTGGAGAGGTGCAGACCAGAATGACTCTGGGTGGAAGAAAACTTTCTCTCACCTTCGCATACTAAGGTATGTACTAAGTAATAATAGTACTAATAGTACTAAGTACTAATAGTACTAATAGTACTAAGGTACTATTACTAGACTAATAAAAGTATTTCCAGGCCTGAAACTTGCCCAGGGAGTTTTAACTTCAGATTCCATTCTCTTAATTTTCTGCAGACTGTCTCTCAGTACAGTCCTCCCAGCTCTCATCTCCAGCTTCACAAAGCTACAGCTGCAAAGTGCCATTATGAGAAAATCAGCATAGAACTGTCAAGTGCTTTTAAAGTTACGGATATAGTAAGCTATTTTTTCTTCAGAATTTATTTATTTTAATATAGGAGAATTTGAAAGAGTTTTTATAACTCTAGAGCGCAGCAGCAAAAATGCCTCTCAAACTTCTATGCTCTAAATCACTTGCAAATACGATTAATCGCATCAGGCACTCCTTGTACTTAATGACTATCCTACAATTCTTATTATACTCTCTCATCAAATGAGTACAACACCTCACACTCTTTTTAAGCTCCTGGGATGATTAATCAAATGCTGTCACCACATACCTCAAAAAAACCTAAGATTTGAATTAGAATTCTGGATATCCCAATATGGGGAAAGGTGGACAGGAGGAGGCTAGTTTGGTCCTTAGCAGATGCAAAGGCTATCTTAACACTACACTTCGACTCATCTACCATTCTAAAAGAGGGATGATTTATATTCTATTACCTCTACACAAGATTAGAACCTGAATGAATTAAAGGCTTCCCAAAAAAATTTTTCTCTAAGATATTTCTCATAACCTTAGTAGGAAATGGTGGTAGAGGATTCGGGAAGGGAGAGCTGTTTCCTTCCTCAGCTCCTTTAATTAAAGGCAGGTTACCTGTAGGCAATTGAGTCTGCTTCTCCCACAAGTCTGACATTTTTCTCAGCCAGCGATAACATGTTCACTGTATCACTGAACAGAAAGAATGGCCATTGTAGGTACCTTCCTTGAGTAATTTAGCAGTGGCAGACTGTCAGAGACCTCTGATGTATCACAGACAAGTATTTAGTCCAGCTGTCCTTCCATAAATTGATGTAGCAATACCAAAAGGTGTCATATTCTGGTGGCAAGTTCCAAAGCCTAAGCAAATCCTTCTAAATGGATGCCAGCTTAGTATCCAGAAACCCATCAGCTTGTTTTCCCTGAAAAGCCTTTAGAAGAGACATATGTAACAAAGATGATCTTCTCATAAAGGAATAACATATACGTATTATTCTGCAATTGGTTTCCCTCAAGCCTCTGAAAGCCCGAGAGGTGAGTACAAACATTAGAAACGCAAACACCCTCCCACAGTGTCACTGGAGAAAGGTGCAATCACAAAGCAAGCAAAAGAAATCCCTCTGCACACCTGGATTTACCACTCAGATTATTCACCCATCTGCAACTTGGGCTCAGCTCTCAGATCCCAGAACTCACTCAGTTATTTGCACAACCCAGGTGAACTGAAGTTAGCTAGTGTGCCTGACATAATTGCCTTTCAGATAGAGTTTGACTATGTGTTTTTTACTGCCAGCAAGGCTGCCTTTTCTGCAAATAAGACACACCACATGCCTTTTTCTCCATGTGTCAGATGCCCATCTTTTCATGCCTGCATGGCACATTGGCTGCAGGTCGTTGGTCTTTTCCAGACCGTGCAGTGTTGTCCACTCCCTGACAGTCTGCAAAACATTTGGCTACATGAGCAACTCATACACGCAATGTTAATAAGGATTCTCATTTATCCACCAAATATCCAGATGCATTTATTCTTATGCATCTGTATAGCAAGTCACTATACTCAACCCACTTGCTTGTTTTCACCCTATGCTGTTTTTGTTAGCGTTTCTCACCAATACAGTAATCATGGACACTAGGAGTCAACACTTAACACCCACTCTGGATACAAAAGCATTTCATTACTGCTTCTCTAAGATTTCTAGTTCATACCATGCCTAAAAAGTTGCTAAAGCATTCCTAAATACCTGCTAAACTGGTAAATATTTGCCAGATGCATGATAAGACCATTGAGAGAGAATTTGAGCTGGCAGGAACTGTTTTGCCTAAAATACACTTTTGATCAGATGACACCATTTTAAGTACCATTCAAGTACAAAACATTATGCACGAGCAATATCACTGCTCATCTATTGCCTTCAGTGTGACAGTAAACAAGAGAGGCAGCAAGTAGTACAAGTGCCATCTCCCCTACGTGTGTTACTTCACGCAGCTTCTCTATTTTAAGTCAAAGATAGGAACTCCAAGTTGGTCGTTTGCTCCTACCTTACTAACAGAGCATGCTAGATGCACCTGCCTTTGTAAGGGTAGAGGGGTACGGAGACACTGCAAAGTGCATGTGATGCATTTGCCCAGCACAACTAAACTCCTCGATAAACACGGCAGTGGAAGAACGGTGAAATTGTCCTCCTTTTGTAAGTGACTACTTGTATGCACATAAATAGTTAACAATTTGGATCCATTTGTAGCAGCATATTTTCACTAAGCACAGGTCAAAAATGCCCCGTTTTGTTCAGTTATGAATAGTGTAGAATACTGGCTCCTGATTTATTAACAAGATAGGTCATGTGAATTGCAAAGAATATTTCCATGGGGGAATTTGTTTTTTAAGATCTCTCTCAAAGGCCAATACTTCAGACAAAGCAATAACATTTTCTTATATCCTTTCAGACGTAGAGAGGCAGTGCTTCCTCTTCTTTTATATCCCTTAAAATAGGAATAATGCCTTAAAAAGAAGATTTAAAATCAAATCACACAATGATATTGTTCTCTATGTTATGACCCATGCAGTCTATATCCTAGAAGACTTAATCCTTTGAGGTCAATGACAATTTAGAGAGCCAACTAAAATCAAATATCTGTTCTGTTGTCATCCACAAGGCGCCAATTGCTGTAGCAAGAGTAGGTAAATAGAGGCAGAAAGACTTCCCAAAATCTACAACCTCCAAATGTCTTACATATTTTTTTTTAATTGAAAGACAAGTTGATAAAGCTTTGCTTCCTCTTATAGAAACCAAAATAGCCAAGCCATTTTTTTTCCTTCTCTGAAGTGTTTTAGAATATCCAGAACACACACTTGTTTCTGATCCACTCCCGCCCCTATCACTCCTGGCAGAAATAAAAAGAAGGGAAGCTTTCAGGGCAAGTCTATTAACCCAAATATCCAACCAGGGTCTGGACCTTTTTGTTCTGTTCCAGTAAGGAAACTGAAGCAATTGATACTGTGCTATAGAAGAACACCACCAACAGTGTTACTAAACAAATCAAGATGTACACAAGAATGATTCCTATTCTTCCAACTTCCAGAAACATCACCACCACCTAACTCAGGCATTGCAAATACACTGTGGATGGATATATGTGAAGTCTTTCATTACTGAAGTAAAGTATTAAGCTGACTAAATTGATATAAAATGACTGACTTTCTGTTTTACTTTCAAAACCATTTGAAGACTGAAATGAATCCTTTCCCAGTCTGCATTTATCATCCTATTATATTCACCTGGGGGATGTTAATGATTTTGGCCTACTGCCTCCAGCCCTTACCTCACCTCCAAGTGGGTATTATGTGATGGCAGTGCATGTTTCATAAAGATGTATTGCTGATTATATTTCCATTAAAGAATATAGCCACGTCTGACTTCTAATTTTCCCAGACTAATCTGCCACTGAGAGCTTTCCTGCACTGATGAGCTCATTGCAGAGGAAGGATTCCTTTCTCCTCCTCTTACAATTTGCATAAATACATTTCCAGAGTGTGAGAGTAAGTTAATTAGGTTTGTCCACAATAATTAGAATACTGACACAACCTTTTTAGTTTAGAAAATGCTCTTCATTCAATTATTCTTTCTGCTTCATAGAAGCTCGGTCCCCCTTTTGGCAAAACACCTCAAAAGAAATAAAATTTTAGACTAGGGGCTTGTTGGGTCTCCCAAAAGGCATCTAAGTATGCATTTGAAAGTACTACATAGACATTGCTGAAAAATTATAGGCTTACACCTAGTTAAAATAACAATTCTGTACTGTAAGTAGATTCTTTTCCTTTATACAAGTACTAAATGAACATGTAGGAAATACACTAGGGAATGATACTTTTTTAAAGCATCATGCTTGTCAATCAAATATTGAATTCAAGCATGCATGCCTTAGCGTTTGTACAAGGAGCAAATTTTGTTATCCTAATGATGGTCTTGAAAGAAAGTTACCTGCCCTTTAGTTCTGCTTCTAGAAAGTTCTAGTACAAAATAATAGCCTGTTGAGCATCCTACCACCTCCAGTTTGACTGTAAAGACCAGCTTGCTTGCTCTGGGCTCTCTTTATTCTCTTCCCAGATGTGGAATTATATATTTGATTATTTACTTTTATGAAGGGAGATTCGTACTTGTGCTGTGTTTATTCCAAGAAATGAGAGGTACTTCCTATTGCTAGACTTGAATAGAAGTAGCTAGGACATACTGGGATATACAAAAGTGAGGGTATGCTCAAAGCAACAGGGAATCCTGAACCATGCTTAGAGCAAGCAAAATAATGAGTGCTTATTGCATGAGTCACACTTGCTGCATATGGTGACATCTCGAGTTATGGTCTAGTATTTGTTTTTAATTATTAACGTGTTTTGCTCTGTTGAGATTTATTTATTTATTTTCTCAGCTCCATAGAGCTCATCTCACATTAGTAGCACAGATTTCTTGTCAAGGCTGTTCTGCATTCCCCACTGTTTGGAACGTTTACATTCAGGTGAAATATTTGTGTTTGATCCACTTTTATAGTTCCCCAAAAATCTAAGTATGTTACTGTAATTGCCTTCACCAAGTATCGTTAAGTTGAATCATGTAAAAAACAACATTGTATATCATAAAATACAAAGTCAACGAGTACACAGTCCAATAACAGTGGCACAGGGAACATGCTAATTTCCCCATGGAAAGATATGTTAAACATCACTTTGCCTTTTATATATATAAAAATATATATGTACACACATATATGTTTTCTGTATAGATATTTGCATGAATTCATGTTTGTCCCAAACTGGCAGAACACCCCATATCAAGTCCTAAGGCATGTTTTCTTGTAAGCAAAGATGGTATGCAACATTCACATGTAAATTATACTCTAAGAAACCATCTGAGTCCTAGTACAAATACATGGATGAATTAGCTAACCTGGAATGCTCTTCCTAAGCAGAGTTCCTGGAGTGGTTCACTGCTGAGATCACTTGCACAGGACTCTGGAGATTTTGGTCTCCTTGTAGCTGTGCATGTAACCTGCTGAATTTTACTGGTCTTTACCATGCTCTGTGCCCCAGTTTCCTCATTTGTAAGATACTGATACTGCTCTTCTGCTTGCAGTGCTTTGAGTGTATTCCTGTGAGGGGAAAAAAAAAAAAATCTATATGAGAGGGATATGTATGAAGTTGAGAAACAGGAGAACATTTCTTTTTGGCTATAAAGCCCTGAAAAGCAGAGCGGTACCCTTTGCAAATTAGGGCTGACACTTCAGCTGGAATTGTATATTCAACTGAAGCCAAAGTAAAATATACAACAGATGTGCTCTTCATTTTCCAAGTTATGCATCATTACTAGGTGATTAAGTATGATTTTACTTTTCAATACTGTTAGTACTGCAGAGTCATGCAAAAGAATCACAGATCTCCAATCAGTCAATGAAACTGTCCATCAGAAAAAAAGAGAAGAAATTAGAAGGTGTAAAGTCTGAATATCCATCACATCTTCCAATAAACATTGTCAGGGTTTAAGAGCTGGAAGAAAGAGTATTAGTGCTGAACAATGCTATATCCCCATTATTTGTGGAGTTTTGAAGGGAGGAGAGAGGGGAAATGATCTGGAACAGAGGTACATCAGCCCCATTAAAAAACACTCAGCTTTGTAAATAATTAAAAACTATCACATTAGGGACCTGCCTTTCATTTCTTTCTTCCTGGAATTGTAGCATATACAATGAAGTCCGCGGTCACACGTGGCAGTCAAAGTTCTCTACACGGTCTTAGCTGTTTAAAAACTTTCTCTTCTAAGAGAAAATATCACACACTGCAGTGCTGAATTTAATCTCAAGAAGGGGATTCTTTGCCCCTTAGAGACCAAAGAACTTCTCAGCTACAGGAAAGACTAGACAGCGTAGTGAACTGAAAACCAGCATGCACTCACTAAGCACCCAGTATAAGAGAATCAAGGTTTAAAATGATATTTCAAGGATTCATTTTTTACCTTCCTGACCAGGAGAGGAACATTGCGTAACTGGAAACTGAACAAAACCAACCTGCTTTTATTCCGATACTAAGCAGTAATTGTAATCCAATATTAAAAAAGAGAGGACTATAAAATAGACTTTCTATAGATTGAATAATAAATTATGAGGTAAGAATTCATTCTATTTTTGATAAACCGGAAACGAAGATAATAAACTAAAGGAATAATAATTTAAAGGAATTTTTTTTAAGGTTTCTGTAATAAAACAAACTACACAATGGGATTTAGCCAAACATTTTTAAAGGAACACACTGCAAAACTGCAGCTCCAGTACCTTCTATTGACTTCTCAAGTTTTTCCTGGGGTTCTCAAATACTTGATGCTTTTTGCATTAAAGTCTGGATTTGGCAAAGCACTAAAAACAGGCTTAACTGCATATGATCTAGATTTGCCTACATACGCAAACACCAGGCTGATAAAAAGGCAACTCATCCCTTTCACTGTTTAGACTGCAAAGCTGCAAACAGTTTGCTTAAGAACAGAACAGCATCTAGCATAATTAGGTCAGTCTTTATATAAGCATTTGCTTAAGATTAACGTTCATATTTCACTCATCCATCTCAATCTTAGGAGTCACTTTAACTTCAGCAAGTTAGTAGTATGGAATGATTACTGCATCTTCCTGGGGCTAGAATGCCAACAAAATATGACTTGGCTAGTTACACAGTGTATTAAAAGGATGAGTAACTTTTTCCAGCCCATTTTTATGGACTGGAATGCACAGTAGATCTCAGATGGATTTCTTGTGTATATCATTATGAAAGTCATTTTTAAACTGATTACTTAAGATATGCCCATCCACTACTACGCAGGTGATACCTGAAAAGTATTATTCATTTATAGTTTGCAGATCCTTAAATAAGGTGAGTCCATTTAAGAGGATCTTTAACTTAAAGGAAAAACTAACGAACTATTTCAGAGCTTTTTCATAACATCTTAATGAAGAATTAATCAATAAAAGAGAAATTGTGAGCATTTCACTCTTGAGGGAGAGAAGGAATGAGAAACGAAACACTGTGCTGACAATTCAAAGCAGCACCTTCTTTCAGCTAGGGGAAAACTCGCTAGGGGAATTTCCTGGAATTGTAAAAGAAATAACCAGTAGTTCAAATCTCAGACAGCTCTTTGAAAGTCTCTATTTTATTATTACAAAAAGTTAATGAATCCTAACCCAAAAGCTAGTAATGGAGACCTATTCCCAGCCTTTCCTTTTCCTACATGTGTTAATGGCTACATCTCTGAATTTAAAGAGTTAGAGAACTAACACAAGGTCACACCACAAGCACAGAAGTTGCATCTAGCTCTGTGTCCCCATCTTTTTGGCTGCCCTCAAAGATCACATCAATGAAACTGAGCCATTGTGAATTGTTCTTTCTCCAAACACAGATAACATAATTCCCATCCTGCATCTAGGAGAATAATGTGCTATTCTTGGTCAATAACGCTCTGCTGCTGCCTATTAAACAAGATGTGCAGCGCCATGTACTGAGAAAATAACAGTCAAGCACTCAAGGCCTATTTTCCAGTCCTTTTCAATCCCTGTCAGCACTGTGAGATTTCAGGATATGGACAAGAAGGTCACTAGACTCAGATCATATGATCAGCGTGGTGAAGACATTACCATCTCATGTACCCTAGAGAGCAAAATAATATCTGCAGAGGGTGTTTCATGTGGAATTTATGACAGTGGTGCTACAAATATTCATGATAGAAAAGTGCTTCACAGTGAGGCTCTGCATCACATCTTCAGCAACCTGTTGTTGGCAGCAATATTTTTCTTTACCATACCTTCTCATAGACTGCAACCTTTAGCCTGTCTCCCTGCCAACCACTGCCAGTACCAAGCAGCATGCCCCTGATACTGCCCAGGTGCACCCTCACATCATAGACAACTTCCACCAGTGGCACCTGAGCACGGCCATAACACATCAACCTTTTCTTAATGTTTTGAGCCCTTGTTTGAGGCATCTGGAGGTATCAGCAGGGTTCCACATGGCCTATCAGGTAAGTTATTGACTGAGTGCAAAGAACAGACATCAGCCCCACCATTAAAAAAAAAAAAAAAAAAAAAAGGCAAAACAAAAACCACCACCAACAACAAACAAAACATCCTAAGGCATTTTATTTTTCCTCAATATATGGATACAGGGTTGAGCTAACGGTCAAGTAACATCTCAGTTTATGGCTGCAGAACATCTCTGTAGATATCAGCCTCTGCCTTTGATTGTTTCATCTTTCCTACTCTCACAGAAATCTGTCTTCACAAGGGTCAGGTGTCATACTTTCACAGGCTCCATAGCAAGTCAGGAAAAGAGTGAGGGAGTGCAACCAGCTGAGCTGCTGGTATCCCGCAGCCTCACACTCTGGACCTCCTGCTGTATCAAGGTCCCAGGGGCTGTGAAAAGCCTGAGACAGATCGCACAGAGCTCTTTCAGCAGAGCTCCCAGAGACTGACACCTCCTTGTCAGTTAAAAGCAGAAGCTTCCATTTGCCTTTGTGTAACTTCAGCAACAGTTAATTGGGGCTAAAACATTACTGACACTCATTGTCCAGTGCTCATCAGAGCTTTTCAGTGCCTTCAGAAAAATCAACAATATCAAGAGGTTATCTAGGCCTCCAGCTCCTGGTTTTCATTCTTGAGCAGGTGCAACTCCTCTGTTTTCCAGCTCAAGGGAATGACCCAACTGGCTAGGTGAAAACTGTATTAAAAAATGCTAGTACCCTAGGAAACAAGAAAATCTGCTCGGATCGACAGGAAAATTGCTTCCAAAAGAAGCCAGGGTTTGACAAATCAAATGCTTTGATCAATTTACACAAAATCATAGTTAATAATTTTTTGCTGTGGCTAGTCTGAGGAACTCAGCATGTATTAGAGCTTGGTTTCTGTAGGAGAGTAAAGTGATACAGCTCTAGACTGTCAGAAAACTTTGCTAACTGTATCATAGCAAATATGGTTAATTAAGGAACATGGAACTCTCTTTGCTTTCTAACAGATTTTTAAGTCTCTGAGTGAACAAGGTCTGTTCTGCCACAGACAATTATTTCTAACCAATTTTATTTGCTTTCACTGCAGACTTAATAAGTAATATAGACACAGGTTATTTTTCTTCCAGTGGGCTGTTCACAACATGAAACTCTACCAGCTTTCAGTGTGTACTTCGTAAAATATTTAGAGAAATACTTGGTTCCAACAGAAGAAACAAAATTTAATATAGAAAACGCTGCGCTGACTTACAGCTTCATTAACTTAATGAGATGATTGTGGGTTTGGTCACAAAACAGTGCTGTGATGCTGATTTGAAATAAGTTTCCAAATCTTTACTAGAAAGTGGTTTGTTTCCCAAGGCAGAACTCTGATACCTCATGCGAGTCAGCAGAACAGTCCAAAGACAATGTGAACATCCTAGTGGATTGGTGTCAATGCATTCTTTCCAAAGAAACAATTCAAGTCATACCCTTTCCATGACGGGCAATAACAGTCAAGTAAAGTACAAACAGGTGACTCATTTAAATATCCCAACAGAAAATACAATTTTATGATTAATTTTAAAAATTATTTTGACTAATGCTTTACACTAATCAAATGCTTAACAGCAAATTTGGGGCATGAAGTATTAAGCACTTATGGTAGTAACTTTGGTGCTGTTACAGAACGGTTCAGATTTCAATGACGTGAATATGTATATGTATATGACCAAAAAGGTCATACACACAGTACCTAAATACTAGACTGAAATATCAACTAAGCTATTAGCAAATGTTAATTTGTTAATTATTCATGGCAAAGAGCATTGGGTTTAGAAAAGGGTACATTCCTCTAAAAGCAAGTACATGTGTCCAGACCACCAATTGCCTCAAAAGAAGCTTTTGCCCTGGCCATGAATACCACAGACTTGTATTTAGTCAAACCAGAGAAAAATGAAATAACAAGGTAAACAAAAGTCAAGTTTTCTCACTTTGCTTGGGTAATGCATTTGGCAAGCAACAATAAGATTAGTTTTCACTGGCATAAATCAGAACGCGATGAACTTTTAAAATATTATCTTTTGCCATTCATGCAAAGTACAATCCAGATTAATACGCAAATATCTGTTTGCTTAGGATCAGTTTTTATAGACAGAATAGCTATTATTGCAAAACTTTTGCCAATACAGATAAAGTGAGCTTTTGTAGGTTTCTTTGGGCATATAGATCAGGATAATCTTGATGCTATTTACATAACAAAATGCTATCTCCTCCTAGTGTAAGCTTAGATTTAGAACTTGATCTTTAATTTAAAGTTTGTCCATGACTTTTCATCCAGTAACAGTGCCTCAGACATGACGTTTAGGCAGCATCCCACAAATAAGTTGGTCTTAAATTGGGGTTTCTACTCTAACTAGTAAAGAAGTTAGAAACCTAACTAATTTAGCAGGCTATGAGAATGCCCCATGGCTCTGAGGAACAACTTGGTTAGAGCTTGGCAGAGACTATCTGAAGGGCATTTACCACATAAGTCAGACCACAGAAATTATCACATAGAACAAAACCAATGTTTCTACCTCTAACATGACAGCAAGAGGAGCTATTTCTGTGCAGTTTTCATGTATTGAGTACCATGCCAATGTTATAGAAACACAAAACCTGCAACACAGTAACTGGCAGGGAGCACAGCAGTATTCAAACCCTTCAAACGAAAGAATGAAAAACACTAGTTTCGACTCTTTCATTAATAGGTGGAAAAGGCTAGTTTTTAATCTCGTATTCATGTATTCATTTTTTGTCTTAACTCCCCAGACTGCAAAACTAGAGCAAAGAGATAAGCTAGTTATTTTATGCAAGGTCAACAGAAATGTTAAAATAAATCAGAGAAGTAAAGAGAAGTGGAGCATCAGAATACGATCTCAGTCATATGATGATTATTAATATGGAATAAGAGAGTTCATTCCACACAAAGTCAAGGTCTCTGGAAAAAAAAAAAAAAAAACACACAAATTTCAGCTTAGCAAAGTAATAATGTTAATGAGATCAAAAAAGTGTGTTATGCTCACAGGCTAAAAAAGTGTGCAAATGGCATCATCTCTGCCTACACATCCTCTGCTTCCAAGCTTAATGCTTGTGCTGCCATAAAGGAACTCACTTTGTTTGTGTTCACAATCATGGCTGAAAAGTGAAAGACCTGAGCTCCCTTCAAACAAAACAGTAAGTTCTAAGTGTAAGAAACCTTGCTTGTGTGTCACAACGTGTTAGTCATGTCAACAGAAAGCAAGCTCAGTTGATACAGTATTTTGCAAGTCAGACGTAAGAAGTTTGCAAAAATAGCAGAAGGGAGCAAAAACAACTCAGTCAAAACGCAGTCTGTATCATACCCCTTTGAGGTGGCTTGTTGCAACTTTTTGGTTTCCTTTGCATTTTTTGCCCTCTTAATAGCTTTTCCTTGTTAATGACTGAAACAGACACCTGATATTTATCTACAACAGGTAACATCAAACTAAATACCAAGTCACTTGTCATTTTGATCATTGGAAAATAAGAAGAAAAAAAAAAAAACACAACCCACAGAAATACCAAACACCAGTAAGAAAGTGATCTCAAGGGTGACTGGCATTGTACAGCAAGCAATAAAGTGAATGGGACTTTGTAATATCAGAATCAGATGACAAAATTCAGAGCTTTTTATGTTGTTGCTACGCATTGCTGCCTCTTTTATATGATAGGTCTAGAGCGCAAACTGCTTTACTGAGACACCTCTTTTTTTTGGTTCTGTGTGTAATGAGTCACATGAAATCAGCCATTTTGTGTCAAATTATGGTCTCAAGTAAGGTCTTTTGCTGTGGAGTATAAAGGAAGGCAATTAATCCCTGGCAATATACAGCTTTAATCATATGAAAAATGTCTAATCACTATGTTTATAATCTCTTGGAGCAAAATCTAATGCAGAAACTCAGTGCTCAAGTCCTAACTTTCCTTTTTAATGAATGTCAAACTCTGACTTCCTTTAAAGTTTAAGGCATGCGTCAGTCCTAACACACATGCTTCTGTGAAATACCTAGTTACGACTTTCACTGGGACAAACACTGTAAAAGTGAATGGGATTATCGTTTCAAGTACAGGCTGTTGGCCAGGTCAGCGTACTGCCATGCTGTGAGTCTTGCAAGAATTTGTGTGTTGCCCCTAATGAGAATTTCAGCATTATGAGTTCAGGGAAAGGCTCAGTTTTGGTTTTTTTCCTATTCTGATTTATCAGCTTTTCGACATAGTAGCAAGATTTTTAACAATAATGCTCTAAAACCCACGCAAGAAAGAATTTGCACAATGCTTATAGTTTGAAAATTTGCTTTTGAGTTCAACCACGAATCTCTGAGAACTTCAGATAAGATATGGACTTCATCAGCTGAAGTTTTATTTCTTCACAGAAGCAGCTTTGCTTCTGAAGTGACAAAATAAGCTTCTCTAACACTGTGGCAGCCAGTCCTATATTTCCTTGCCATTCTAAGTAGCAAGAACAATTTTGCACAGGAGAATGTACAGCTTTGTGTACATCTATGAAGTTTTCCAAAGACCTCTGAACATCAGTGGTTTTTTGTCATGTGGACAACTGTTCATCAGCAACTGGACTGAAATAACCAGTCTTGGTCTCATGTGCTACATGTTGCACAACTGAACAGACAATGGCTGAACAGTTTTCAACTCTTATTGGGCTAATCTATTTGAAACAGATGGTTCATTAAATAAAGTCTTTCTCGTCCATGCTCTTTTGGTTTTCCTTCACAAAGGAATCAGTTTCAGCACTTGGCTGACAATTGCAGCTGTTGATCATCAGTTCTGTCCAGTCATATTGCAGAAGGTAGAGTTCATGTACATGATTGCATTCATTTTCACTGATACTTTCCTCTCCCTAGCACTCACTACCCCTTTTTACATTCTATGATTCTTACACATCTCTGTATTCAGCTGAAATAATAAGACAAGACAAATTGGAAAAAAAAATAATCTTAGACACGTATGCTCTTCTCTCAGGAACAAATGGGTTGTGCATTTGAGATCTCACTAGAAAAAGGCCTTCAAACAGGTCAGCAATACAGACCTGTAGGAATGATTCTGTACTACTCAGAAATTTTGGTGTGTCAACTGCAAACAGTCCAGTCCCAGGTACCAACTTCAGATGGCATGTATAACACAACTCCACCAGCATTGCCAGAGACTATGGGTCATATTTAGTCTGCTGCCTCTTTGGCAGCAATAACTGAAAGGGAAGGGAAAAGGCAATTTTGTTCCTCCCACAGTTGACAGTTTTATGGGCTCTCCAGTTTTTGATGAACAGCAGAATTTCTTTTTTTCCTTCTTTCATCTCTATTCACATGTCAACTTTTTGAGCCCAATGCTGAAAAACGTCACTTGTCATATCCAGACTGTAGTAATACTTTCATATTGACTTTCACACAGTTATAGCAATGCCGTATAAATTTATATTGACTTACTTGTAATAAAAACACAGCTTTCAGTTTCTCCACAGTTTTGCATTCTCTGATGACACTATCCACTGCTTACAGTCTTAAGTCATCACTCAGAAGCTACATTACACATATTTGGCAGAGCTGAAGATGGATATTTAGTGCAAAAATCCCTTTGTCTGAGTAATGTTTTTCATCTTAAAATCTTAAGCTGCTGTATCATATATTAGATAGATTAGGCAATAAAAAAAATCACCCCCTCCTTTTGTTTTTTTTTGTTAAGAAAATTTTCAGGAAACTCTGATAGTGAAAAGAAAGCTACTTCACTTGCTGCCTCAGGGTAAGTACTCATACTCCTCATCATATGGTCATGGCCTTTTTTCTGACTAACAAACGGATACACAAAAGGGCTCACACTCCATTCAACTCCCACGGCTCCTGAGGTACTGTGGTTCCTGGAGGAAGTCCCTTGTCTCACTGAAATACCTGTGCTAACTTCCTTTCAGCTGCACTCGTGCTTACAGTCTTTTTTTTTTTTTTCCCCCTTATTCTCTTTAACAAAAGCAGAACACATCTTCATTTTCAGTACTTTAGTATGCTACAAACCACTCAGCTAGCCAAGTTCACAGTTGGCCTGGCAGCTATATTACTATTCCTCATCACCATACCATTTTGTTCTAACAGTGGTCTCCAAAGGTAAGGCTGTGATGTCAAGTTTTCAGTTATCATGACACTCCATCATAAATTTCATCTTTGGAGGCAAGAAAATTCAGGAGCAGTAGCCAATAGCAAAGACAACTTTCACAGATACGTTTGTAGAGTTAGCACATGCCATGCCTTCTCACAGAGGTACATGCATGTCAGGAGAGACTATACTGCTTACCACTTTTCCCTTCCACTTCACCCTTCCACACCATTTCATATCATCATATAATCCACAGCACGAGCTCTGGAAGCTTTCTAATAAGCATTCCTGAAAAACTTTGTGACAGCAGTCTCTAAAAGGCCATTCGAGCCATATTTTTTTTTGCTTAAAACAGCTACATCCATAAAGTTCCACTCTTTTAGTATTGAATACACACTGGTGTGCAAAATAAAATATGAAGTATTTCCACATGAAACATGTCCACATTGCAATATCACCAAATTTAGTCAGCTCCTAAATTCCAATCGGTCACAATAATCTTTCTTTAATTAGTCTAATAGTTAGCCTCAAATACGTAATCTTTTCATGACTCAGATTCTTACTAAGCATCATTTCAAGATCACAGGTGATTCTCTTTTATGTGCAGAGCATTTACATTGTTTGAAAGCAATAAACATTACCACCAACACTCAAAAATCACCTTCTAAACCAGAATACCATCTGCACCAAAGTATATTTAACATACCACATTAAGTAAAAATAAGTTCAACTATATTCTCGCATCAACATGTGAACATGGATTTCAAAAGTATCATGTAGATAACTCTTGCTATTGATTAAAATCAAAGAAACCTTACTTTGCAAAAACACCTCCCACTTGATTATTACACTTGGTCTCCCAAGACGATGGTTCTTTACCCTAGGTCTCTGTGACTATACACAGACAAATTGGCCTTCAATATATGTTAAATCTCTGCCCTGCTCAGTCCTTAATTATTTAATTAAACAAAGCGCTTTGTCATACAAATCTGTTTCTAAGATATCCTGGATATCTTTCTACAACCTGCTCAAAATGTTATTTCTGCATTTTTAAAAAGCAGCAGCCAATTTTGATTATAAAGACAACCTTTACAAAACTACAAGGTCATCTTGTGTAGACAGATTGAAATTGTAAATTGCTCCTAAGTCAAATCCTTCAGGTCTTACTGCTCTAAGATCTTTTGATTAACTTCAATGGCAATTTTTCACAGTTTGAGATTTCATTACAACAATTGCTTATACTAAAAAGAAAAAAAAAAAAAAGAGAAGTCTATATGACTTTCGAGCTATTTCAGCAGTGTTCTTGGCACAAGAAAAATGTGCTAAAAGGGCTGCCCGTGCTGCCGTTACATCAGTGAACACTCCTGAGCTCTTCAGGCAGCGACAGTTCCCACACTGACAATTATTAACGACATCTTGAAGAATTCTACAACTATTCCATTAGGGAAAATCAGGTATCATCAAAGGATTGCCAATTACTCCTCTTTTTCTGTGATACAAAAGTGCCTGTCAGTAGATGTCAAGGGGGATACATTTAGGTCTTTTACAGGCAGATGACAGTAGTTTAATATAGGGACATCATTATCAGGAGGGGAGAAAAGGAAGCAGAAAGAGGTTGGGCAGATTTTTTATTTTATTCTGTGTTAAACGCCACAAAAAAGAAAATCTGTCTTTTCTTTTTCCTGAAGGAGAGAAAAAATATAAAACCCATAAAAACCCTTAAAGGAGGTCATATTTTCTCTGACAGTTCTAAAATTTACCTTCGTCAGTCTGAAGATCATCTTTTTCTAAAATTTCCTCATGAATTACTGAAGGTGTGAAGTGGGGGAAAAAAAGTAGCAAATTGAATATCAGGAGAATATAATTATGGCCAGAGGAGATGTCAGAAGGAGCTCTCATTTTCCTTTTTCCATTATTTACCTACTAATACCACAAGAACCATTTCCCTATCAAGGAGCTTATCACCTTCATACCCAAGTTGAAACACTAGACTAATATTGTAATTCTGAGAATACAGGTGTTACAAACCTGGCTTTGATACGAAAGAAACCTAGGCTGAAACTGTATAACTTAAAATGCTGTTTCCTGAAATATAAGCAGTTAAATTTTTACAACAGATGTGCAGTATTTTTAAGCATAAATATAAAATTCTTACATAGTATTACCATATAAAATAAAGCTTTCTAGTTAAAGTTATTAGAAAATACAAGAGCAATAATACAATTGAAACAAATCCTCTAAAGCATTTTTATTAAAATTATTTACAGCCTTCGGAAGTCTATCTTCTAAGACTGTATTTTCTATTCTTTTATAGTTACCACCTGTTTCCAGTAGGAAAAAAATATTTTCTTCATCCTTAGCCATGCAAAATGTAAATTACCGCTTTGTTCCTTAAATCCAGCCTATCAAAACCACTGTGCAAACAAAGGATGTTATCTGACTTTCTCCATAAGTGGAGTTCATTTTTTTGCATCCCAGCACATTTTCATCTATCCTCAAATTAACTAAGCTGAATTTTTTTTTTTTTTTTTTTAAGGGGGGGTGGTGGGAAGAACAAAATTGGTCTAACTACAGGGAAAGGAAAAGTACAAATGTGTAATTTTTTCATCCTTTTATTTAAGAAAACAACGTGGGAAAATAGGAAGTCTGGCTTTTTCCATGGAACTTTTTGGCACAGGCTGAACAATCAGGTTGCAGAGTAAAGATTTCTGCCCAGAAACTCCAGTGCATCAGCAGTCTCCCAATTGTAGGTAGGTATACCAGGAGGACTCAAGATTAGATCTTCTGTGATGATTTTCAAGATCATCGATTTTGTCCAGGAGGGAATGTTTTTTTCTGTTGCTGTCAGCACTGTCTGCTGAAAAGCAGTTTAGATTGTCCTTGGCTTTATTAATTCTTTCCTCTCTTGCAGTTATTCTTGCTGCTATATCAGCCAAGGTCACATAAACTGTTTATACATCTGCTTTAATTGAAGGCACAACACATTAAACGGGAGATATTACCTGCTTTCATTTCAGCTAAGATCACTTGAAGGTCCATGTTTCTGATGTAGTCTTTTCTTAGATTAATTTCTGAATAAACTGCTGAGTGTATTAAGATCACTACTAATGTAAACACTCTGTACCTGAAAGAAAATACCCAATTCACAGCATCTGAGGCCTGCAATCAGTTCTTAGGACACAAACCAGAATGCTGAGCATTCAGCAAATGGTTGATTACTAGAGCCCCATAGAAAAAGAAAAAGTAAATACAGCTTTTTCCTCCCCATTTCTATATACTAATGGTACCTAAGAGAACATCGATGCAAGATACATGGATGTAGCGTGATAAACACTGACTGCACCAAGAATTTTGACAGCTGTGGACTTGGGTTGGCAGCATGCCATAATACCATCTTTTCCTTAATGTAGCATACTATACTCTAGGCTTTTCCATTATGTCATCCCATGTGTAGAAAACCCTGAGTCAGAAATTAGCTTAAGAAAGAAATTGCACATGCTTCTATTTTGTTTTTTCAACAAAACACTCAATAAGTTGAATTAACTTAATTATTTAAAATAATTACGAACTAAAGATAGAATGAGAGGTCTTTGATTTTTCCAAAACAATTTTTTCTTCCTTATTTGTCAAAGATAAGATGATTTTTCTAAAAAATGGAAAATTTCATGTGAATAAACGCTTATGACTTTTCCTGGAAAGTTCTTCTATCAAAGAATCTCTTCCTACTTAGTAAAATTAGAATCAAAGTACTTCAGGTAGGTAATCTCCTCTAAAAGGTTATGGTTTTAATCTCGATTGATACATAACATGTTGGTATAATGAAATGCAAGAAATTGCAGAAAGGGTTCTTTCCAGTTTGTTTCTACAGCTGGCTTCTGTGACCAGGCTGCAGCCCCAGTAAAAGGGACAGCATATTGAATCCTGGGAGTCACACAGATGGATTTGGGTTTTCTGTGTTTGTAAAAGAACTATCACCCAACCAGGGAAGCTTCATTTCCAGTCAACAGGTGTATAAAAATCCAATTACATCCTCAAAGAAATTAACGAGGCTTAAAACAGAGAACACGTTTACTGCTGGACTGACTGAAGCTCAAAAAGAAGGCAGGATTTTGTGTTGGTTGTTCTCCCATTTTCATGAATATTTTGGGCTGCCCTGTTGCAACAAAAATCTTAGTATCTTGACCAAAGAGGCACTTTGGTAGGGAATATCTGAAGCTTCAAGAAGAATATTGAGAAGGTAGTAAAACTGAGGTAACCAAAGACGTGAAATCTGGCTAAAATTTCTTATTGCTGTGCTCATGGGACCCATTGTTTGTCTCTCCTCTCAGAGACTTCAACGCAGAAAGAAACTGCATTTAAGAGCTCCTCTAGAGGAAAACTGAGCTGATACCTGTGTTAACAAAGGGGCAATGGCTCAACTGCCTACATTCCTGTTACAGAGAGACCAAAACATAGAGGTTTGATTTTCATGCTACTTTTAACTTGAATGACGCATGACAAAGTCCTTGCCTTTCCCATACAGCAGTGGAGATCCTAATGGTGACAACTGCATAGACATCAGTGACGCAGGTAAGAAAAATATGAGTCTCTTCCATTGCCAACAGGTGCCACTGCATGGTCAGTTCGTTTCATTAGCTTAAAGCTTCAAGCTGGATACCTTAAAAAAATGTTAGCTTAAGGCTAACTGTCTAAGGCAATAGCTTAAAAAATCTATTTCATTAAAAGGTTCTGGGACTGAGTATCTTTAAGTCACAACCACCTGTCAAATTTAAACTTTCTTTTTTTCTATTGTTTTGACCACTTTATGTACAATGCAGAAAGAAGAAGAATTAAAAAAGATTCAAACTTACAAAGCAGTCAAACAATGCATTTCAGATACTTTAATAAAATTAAATTGAAAACAGTGTCAAGACTTGTATTATCTGATCCTGATGATTCTCTGAATAAAAGACAGCCCACCTACCAAGAGGCCATATTCCCTACTCCCCTTACACACGTACCCAGGAAGAGAAATGATAGTCCTAAAAAAATAAAACACCAAGAATAAAAAGTGTCTTGTCACACATCCTGTGAGGATAAAAAGCAATCTATTTCGTTGAAAAATATTTTTCACTTGCCACAGTGCATTACCAAAATAGCAATACATATGTAGAAATATCAATCTCATCTTCAGTATACTTAATATTGATATATGCATGACCACAAAGCAATGCTGCATTCTAGTGCTTTACCAGTGCAGCTTGAATTCACCCTATCCCCAGAAAAAAAACATTCCTGATACCTTATCGAATAACATTGGCCCACACTCAGTGGTAAAGTCAAAAATCAAAGAAAAACCTCATATTCTGAATTACGAACATTTGGCATTGCTGAGAAATTCAGCTCCCTCTTTTACCAGCTTGCATGTTTTACCTGGGTATTTAAGTCTCTATGTAAAGAGAAAAGCTGGAAGAAGCTGGTTAAAATTTCGCACTGCTTTGCCACAGAATTGATCTCTGGAATAGAAAAATGGTGAAAAAAAAAAAAGAAGAAGAAAGGACAAATTTCAAAAAGCTGATACGTTCCACTTATAAACAGACTGTGAATACAAGCACTCCCTTCACCCTACTTTAGCTTTGACATTATAGTAGCACATTGTACCACTCATTGATATTCTCCCAGCTGTCACCTACTTGGATGTCTTGTATGCAGGCAGGCCAGTTTTCATCAGAAGACATATGCCTAAATTTCTCCAGAATGAAGGAATCAGACACTTAAGGAAGAAGGGAAAAGCAATAAAAAAAATAAATACACTTGCAACCTCAAGTTGCAACAAAATATACCCTATTGTATATTACAAAGAACATTAAATAGTTTTATGCATACAGGCTTCTAAGGAAAGCTTGATTTCCCTACAAAAAAGATCCTGGAGTTTACCATGTTTTTTCCTAAAGTGAGATATTTGCGTTGTTTCAGCATTCGGTGAATATTTCAGAACATCCTAAGGGAGATTTTACATAAGAAAGAAAAAAGTGGGAGAGTAAAGAAGTGACAGGCATGAAACCAGATATACCACAGCTATGGAAATGGTGTCCCACTGCTGGCACACACTGGAACGCTATTTTCCCAGACCTGTCTATACTCCATTACAGCTTTGATTGCATTTGCCTTATAGAGCATCTTTAAGTTCCAGAAAAGACTGCCTGTGTACACTGACAGCACCTCTTTTCTTCTAGGTGTATGCGTACGACTCTAGCATGGCGTATGCACCCTCAGCTCCGCTCTCAAGTGAGCAATTCACCAAGCAGCACCAGTCTGTGCTGGACTGTATGGAGCTCAGCAGGCATCAAGAAACCCTCCTGAGAAGCAAGGTAACACTAGTCCGGTTCACCTCTGGCAAGTTCTTGTTAACATACCCGCACTGCTGCACACTTCGGAGACTACTGCATCTTCTGCTCACGTAGACATCACTAGGGTTGACTTTTCTTTTACAACTTTAATCTTGAAGCTAATCATGGTCTTACAATATCTGATAAGAAGGTATACATGTCACCTGCATGTACTGATGAGTAATTTTGAGTTCTTAAAAATTAATTATGAGTCAACTTTTGAACATCATAGAAACATAGAATAGATTGAGTTGGAAGGGACCTTTAAAGGTCATCTAGTCCAACCTCTCCTCCAGTGAGCTGGGACATCTTCAGCTAGATCACATTGCTCAAAGCCTCATCCAACCTGGCCTTGAACACTTCCAGGGATGGGGCACCTACCACCTCTCTAGGCAACCTGTTCCACAGGAAAAAAAATTCTTCCTTATATCTAGTCTAAATCTACCAGCCCTTGCAGTTTAAAACCATTACCCCTTGTGCTATCACTACAGGCCCGGCTGAATAGTCTGTTCCCATCTTTCTTATAAGCCTCCTTTAAGTACTGGAGGCCTCAATAAGGTCTCCCTGGAGCCTCCTCCAGTCTGAAAAATCCCAACTCTCTCAGCCTTTCCTCATAGAAGAAGTGTTCCATCCTTCTGATCATTTTTGTGGCCCTCCTCTGGACCTGCTCCAACAGCTTCATGTCTTTCCTGTGCTAAGAAAACAGGTATTTTATTTCATAACCTCTATTTATCGTGACTGTAGAACAGGAGCACAAGTGATGTTCCTGATCAGGCTTCAGCAATTCCTCCAACCTGGAAGAATCTTTTGAAGCCAATGGAGCAAAGCGTTGACTCGTTCTAACACATTTGGTCCCTGGGTGCTATCCTACACAGCTGCACAGATCCACTGCTTTGCTGTAGGTTTGCTAATGAGTAAAACTTGCATGAATTGCTCCAAGTGTTAACTGATTTCTCATCTTTCAGTAGATGTTACAAAGTTTTGTGAGGATAAACAAAGCTAAGTTCTTATAGGATATAAATTTGGCTTGGCTTTATCCAAGCTGGTGTACTTAATCATCACTGTGAGGCATTCAGGAACTGGGACTTACCATGCAGGATGACTTTGGTGCAGTATTTTGGAAAGGGTTATGCCTGTAGCCAAGAGAGATCCTGGGCTGGAACTAAGGTCATTGACAGAGAAGAATGGTTTGCCATCGCGTGAAGAGCAGAAGTAAGCAGCCTTGAAAGGAACATGTTGAGAGTGGTTGAAGGTTTCTTGGGTGGAGGAAGAAAAGCAACAGCTTAGGAAAGGGGACGGAAATTATCTGGTGCGTGAAAAAGCTACATCTCTACTACCTCTTCCACAGAAGCAATGCCAACTGCAATCAGATGGATTAGTGGAGGAGACTACACATTCAGATAACCATGTAGGGGACAAAAGCTGCAGGATAGGTCAAACTCCTGGTGTCAGAACTCATCCCCTAGTCCCTTTTGCTTGTCTCCATTTCATGTAGAACCAACTGTTTCGGAGCCATGCTTTGCAACTGCCCCCATAAACATGCACATGATGGTTTTGCCTTTTGGAAAGTCCCTTTCCAGTCCCAAGCTCTTAAGTCAAACACAGTCCAGAGCCCAGAGATCTGACCATCCACTTTTCTTTTTTTTTTTTTTTTTTTTAAAACCACCACCTTTTAACAAAAGCTGTAGCTATGTTCACTCCATATATTTAAATGCTTTTAAGACTGTGCTGTTAGCTAGGTGCTATAAAAATGCCTGTTAGCAACAGGATACCCAAGCATAGTATAGATCGAATATATTAGTTTTTAATTCATTTCACTTTATTGACACAGGTGACCCATCTTCTTTTTGTTTATGTATAAGAATAAATATAAAGTCTTAGCTGACCTCTATGCTATTACTCTTGCTGATGTTATAAAGATTTAATGAGGTGGGGTTCAAAGACTACTTTGGAAACTTTATGTTCTACTGGTATTCATTATTTAGTAACACATGGGGACTTCCCATCTGGCCTCCATCAGGTCTTTTAGCCTCTACACCTCTGCTGTACTATTTGTCTGTTAGAAAAAAAAAAAAAAATTTAAATGTAACTCTCTTAATGGTAACTCAGAAGGTTTCTTTTAGACAACGTAAAGCAATCAATCACTGTCAAAATGGTTTGGCTTCTTTCATTTTGAATATTGGCAGTTTGCCCTTACCAAATCCTGATGTGTCACTTGAACTATTTGCCAAGAGTAACTTCTGGAAATATTCTCTACTATATCAGTTCAATTGCCTCTTCCCTTTTCCACTTTACCAGTTCTGGGGCTCTGATTTGGGGTTACGGCAAAGCCCGGTGAGATCTGTTCTGTGGGCATGTGTTTAGCCATTAGATATTAGCAGTGGCATACAAACTGCTTCCTTATCTGCCACAGCAGTATTTCAGCTGGTGTTTTGCAAGTGTGCCAGGATATTCCTGGGATGAGCTGCCACAGATGTCTCTGCTGAACTTTCAGTGTTATTGACTCTGCTAAGATGGTATCTCTCAATAACAGCTCATGCTGGAGCCAAACATTTCTACAAATACCCTCTTTCCTAGACTCTGTGTCTCACTGCTACTGGATGACCTCATTAGAGTGATGAGCAGCTTTTGCAGGAAGGAGAAAAGACTGTATGTTACCCAATAGTAATTTCTCTATCTTTTATCAGCTATGGAATTTTCTAAAATTTCTCTGTAGTTCCAGCGTTTCAGAAATACAAAATCATGTAGGCATTTTCCTCCTCATCTCTAGCTTTCTGAAACTTCTAAGCTGAGACAGGTTTTCCTAGATTGGTTTTTGCTTACAATTAGTTCCATCCTCCAACACTGAACGAAAACATACATCAGTTTTAAGTGTTATCATACTAAATCTCATATTTTTACATATATTGGAAGAATAGTAATTTACTACGGAAGTATGCAAATATCCCCTTATGCTATGTGTTATCCAAACAAACTGGAAAACAACACATTTAACAACTGTATTGTACATTTAGATAGACTTGGACAGAGATCAAGACAAGGGAAAGCAGATAGATGTGGAAAGACAAAGTGGCTTTAAACTCAGAAGATCTGTGGCAGGTCCAGGAACAAGGAGAACTCAGACTCTTTGCTCACCACGAAGTGCCTTCAGCAACAAACCATAGAAATAGAAAGGGCAAACATCAAGAACAACCAGGTGTAATGATTCTCCAGGTAAAGCATCGCATGAATGTTCAATCTTTTTCCAAATTTGGCTGAGTGCCTTTAAACGCATCCGTTTTCTATCACGCATAAACTGTTTTAATCCCAGTTCTTAATCACTCATAATATTTAACGTAGTGCTATATTTTAAGTCTCTTGTAGCACAGTTTGTTCTAATGCTAATCATCTCTCTCATACTGGTGTAGCTGGGAGCAATCATGGCATAAGTTTTTCTGATACACAGATTTTAGTTTTTGCATTAGATACGAGATTCATTGGGACACCAATCTGGAATTCACAGTTCAATTAATTTTTCATTTTATTTTAATGGCTTTTCTGCAAAGCAACTCACTATCATTTGTTTTATTATTATTATAAACTTTCACTGCATGGCTTCCCCAATCAAAACACATTACAAGAAAATTTCTTCTCTTTCCATGATTTAAATATGGTTTAATGACAATAAATTAAACATTATATCATGAGAACAATCCTCCTCAACAAACAGATTAAATTGTTAGAGATCCAGAGCCAGAAAGCATTTTCAACCCTATCTGTTACTTTAATGGATCTGCATTCACACAAGGTCCCAGTTCCATGCAGTGAAATCTAAGGCACACATGAAACAGCTAAATACAAATGAATAACTCAGTGGGATAGCATTTTTGTGAGCACAGAAGTGAAAAAGCAGAATTTACCCATACCTTACTTTCCTTAGCTTGCCAGCGTTTATTTAGGAATGAAAGATTGCTTCCCCAAGAGAAGGTGTCTACATACCAATACAGACTTGTAGGAGACAGAAACTCTGAGTTTCAAGGAGACTTTCAAGTCCTTAACAAACCTCCACTCACAAAAGCTGCTTTTGCATATTTAACAGAAGCGCTCTGTATTTTGAATGAACGATTGCAATGCAAAGATGAGCCTAAAGTAAAATTCCTGCCATTTAAAAATCCACAGCACCAGGACATTCAGAGTCTTGTCTGACTCCGTGCAGCTTGAGGCCCTCTTGAATCTGAAGGCAACAAGTAGTTGTGTGTTTATCTACAGATCAAAAAAATCCCACTTTACAGCATCTAAAGTTTGTTGCTATCAATGGCTATTAATCACTCTGTGTTAATGGAGTCAGTAATATTTGGCTTGCACAGCTGCAATATGATGTCCAACAGGACTAGACTAAGAAAAAGACAGCCATCCGTAGATCAAGCAGCTCTCAGACAACCCAGGAAAGGATTACAGTCTGATCCCTCTTGACAGGCTTGCTTGATGATTGCAAAGTATTTTGTATGTCTGCTATCTTCTAAAAGACATTGAGAACACTTACTAAATAATACATGCACAAGTACAACAGAACTCTAGCCTTTTCCAAACAGCGTTATCCTTATTGAGGGTCCAATAAAAACCAAAAATGTTTAGACTGGAAATGATTGTATGGGGAAGCTCCTATGGAACAAAATGTGCAGATACACATACACAAATCAGTGGGTTTGATAGTAGCTTGTATTTAATTAACTGAAGAACTGGTCCAATGAAACTCTCTCTCAAATGATTTTTTGGAATTGGCAAAGATCAGCGTGCCCTTGAGTAAAAGACACTGCAAAGCCACTCAAAGGACGCTTGAACATGTACGTATGTAATAGTTGTAATGGAAGAGGAGCATCTCTCCACCAACACTGAGCTGATTTCTGCCTTTAGAAGAGAATACATTCTTGTAACTTCTCCCCAAGCAGTAAAAGGGGGCAAAGTGTCTAGCTTTCCATTCCCACCCTATCACACTCTTTAGACAATGCATTGTAGCTCTTAAAGTGCTTGCCAGATAAACTTAACACTCAAGAAAGCCTAATGTTTCTAACTAGCCATATTTGTAAAGCAGAATACATCTTCATCATTTATGGGCGCCAGCACAGCCAGAGATGGCAGAAGAACCTGCACCAAGGAACCCTCATCTGCAGCTACCAGCTTGACAAGCTGATGACAGACCCTTCACCTTCCTGGTGTGCGTCTCATACCCCATCTATTTTATATGCTTTCCCCAGGTGAAACCAGGAGGATCAGGGTGTTTAACTAGGAGTGCTGAATAAGATCTCTTACACAAGCAAGTGTTAATTTGTTCAAATTAAGGATTATCAAGATATTAGAATGTCTTGATTTGCTTTCAGTAAAATTCTCCATCTGAAGAAAAGCTGAATCTAAATTCTGCTATTCTCTTCTTAAGCTCCTGATATTTAAGTTTTCAGCTACATATTTTCCCTCATAAATTTGACATTCTATTGGAGCAAATGAGCCAGAAAACAAAGCTGGGAGAGAGGATTTAGCTCCAGATACAGGGTCAGCACAACTTTATATACACCTGACATTTTAATCCTCTCAGTTAAGCATGAACCTGAGCAGGAAAAAAAAATTTAATCACCCAATTTCCATGCACAGACATCACGGAAGAAATTCTAAGCAGATGAAACTCACAGCTGTTCACCACAGGTTTAACTCTAGATTTCTGCTTATCCACATGTTAAGTACCACAGCAAGATCAAACATTAGAGTTGCTCTTTAGTATCAGTCCCCAGGCCCCAAATCTTCATGGAGTGAGCAGACTTTTGTTTCCTACCTGCAGAAAAAGCTCTCTCAATTATAGCTACTTTTAGAGTGCTTTACACAGTACCTTACGTGTAATGATGCGGGGTGGGGTTTTTCCCCCAAGTGGCAAGTGCTCTTGGTTTGATGGTTTTGTTAAAGCACTGGGAATTACATATGAATTCATTATGCTCGCAGTGAAGGTAAGGATTAATATATAAACAGGTTAAGAGGGTTTGTTCTGATCAATTTGCTAGGGAATTGCATGTTGAGATAATTTTCCAGCTTTATCAGAGTTAATACACGAATTAATAGACTTTTCTACTTGCATATGTCTGTGTTTCATGTAACATCCAGTCATTATCTAAGATAATAGATTTTAAAGATCAAGAGTTTGGTTTCTTGCGAACCTACTCTTCTTCCCAAGCTTGATTTTTTCCATAAAGCTAAAATGATGGGTTCAATTCCTATAGCAACCTACGCTGAGGTTAAAACACAACATTGCAACTTCATTTTACTTTAACGTATAGATAAAAGAATGCATATTAAAGGAATTAAGTCTTCAGAGATGTACTTTGCTTGTTAAAAATGAATAAGACCAAAAAGAAAAGTACAGTATATTGCTCTGTTTATAGTTTGTCCCTGAGAGTCATGACCTAATACGTTTTTCATGAGATCTAGACAGTAAATGCAAATGGATAAACAGGATTGCTGTAAAATAACATTAGTGTAGAGGAACTAGAAAGTACTTTGGTACTCCTGACGTTTCAGAAACTCTGATGCAATAGATATCGTGATGATCAATGCAGATGATTCTTTCACTAACAATTGCATATTTCCTTGCTTTTGAGAGAAGCTGGGTGTCTGATGGACATACCTACCAGCCTACTTGGGGTACCCTGATGTAACATCAAACTTATAGATTGCAAAGAGTTACTAGAAGGTAAAACAGGACATAATTGGTACTGACATGCTGAAATCTGTGAAACAGGATCATCAATATCATCTAGAATCCTCATTTTGGACCACTGCAGAAAGCAGAGGCCACCTTAATTCTGAGCAAAGAACACAGTCAGTATTGCCTTAACAGCCTCCACTCACAAAACCCCATAAAGACCTGTACGTCCTTGTCCAGATTTTTTTTGGTTTGGTTGTTTGTTTTAAATAAATGCATTGCATTTTACCCTACTAATCAAGTAGAAGAAAGGCCAAAAGTGAAACTTGAATGACAAAGTTACTAATTCAAGAAAAATCCTACAAGGGTGCTTAGAGAAAAGAATATGAGTTCTTGTCACTGGGTTCTGAAGCTTGCTTTGAAATCATATTTTCCCACTTATGATAATTCCATGTTATCTGCTAGGTAGATACTACAAAAAAAAATAATGATTTTCATAAAAATCATTAACTTGCTCATTAACATTTAGTTCACTGGCTTTTGTGTTTACACAACATTCCAAGAGGAAATATGAATGTGACTAGGGTAATACTTCCCATCATAAGCAGCATTCTGTCATTCTTTTTGGAAAATACCACTATGATTTTGAAAAAAATTATTGATTTCTGTCGGCAAGGCTAATTAAAATTCCAGTTTTACCCAGAGCAATGGATGTTTTCTTCTCTTATGGTAACAAACAAAAGCAAATGCATGGCACTATTATTAAGCAATTTACTGAGACGAGAATCAGTTTTATTTCCACCTATACAAAACTACATTACTCATTCATAGAAGAATAGCATAAAGAAAAATAAATATAAAAATCACTGCAGCAATGACTCAAATGCCTTACAATGATGACAGATGTAGCTAATCTTATTAGCCACACAGACACTATGTTAATAATTTTATTAACACATGTACAAAACCCAATTCTGCTAGAACACTATTCATTTTGTCTACTCATTGTAAACAGACTAAGTAGTTCTCTTCCTCACCTTCAGGAAGAATTTTAATTCTCTTTCTGGAAATAATCATCTCCTTAAATAAGCATCTCTTCTTTGCTATGCTACTGTCTGATGAAGGACTCCAAGGCAATATCCTACCTGTGTCTCCGGAGCTTACTTCCCAAAGGAAGGTGTGCATCACATCAAACATTCTAAAGAGAGATTACAGTTCTTGAGCAATCCTGCTTTAGAAATAAGAATTCCAAGAGTACTTGCCTTAATCTGCACCAGGACAGGATATTTTGTCCCACAATCAGCATATAAAATGTTATGCATTTAACAGAATGTTTAATAGACTATTTAACTATATATAAAAGAAAGCCTATAGGAATGACATAACAGCACATAAAGAATCTTTACAGGTGTTCTGTTTTCAAATATATCCAATTTCAGACCCTATCGCAGAAACACGGACAATAAATGACTCCTCCTTATCCATACTGAAAGACTTCTTTCTCATTTAAACCCAATTAAACTCAGAGTCTAATTCAACCATTCCAGAAGTATTTATTACACAATATAAATGCCGAATTACTAAACAACATTGGCTTTGCCTTGTCTTGCACAGAGTAAAAACACCTCAGCTGATAAACTGGCTTTTAATAAACTTCAGTCTATATATTCATTGCTCAAGGCAATCATTCAAGTGACTTTGGAGAGCAATGAAAACAGAAAAGGTTGAATTTCATTCAAAGCTAAATAAGTTTAGTTCGTTTGGCAAAAGCAATAGTACCTCTTTCCAGGGAGGTGAAAAAATAGAGATTACTAGCACAATTTCTGAAGTGCTACCGACTACCTTGCAAGTTAAAACTTAAATTGACTTACATTCCTGATGATCTTGTAACAAGACCATTACTTAATGATACATAAACACATAGCATTAAATAACACAAAACCAAGAACTGCTTTACATTAGTCCCAGTAAACTGATACTCTTCAGGCTTCAGAAATGCAGAGCAATTCATCGTACAGCTGGTAGCAGGTTTTGCAGGGTTTAAAGTACCCATCCAATCAAGTAAAAACTCATTTCTGTTGAATAAAATAAGCTACTAACAAACACAGCAAAGTATTTTTAATAAGTAGTAGTATCAGACAGATGATGAAAAAAAACCTTAGTGAATAAATGGAGGGGGAGGGGAGAGGGAGAAATAAATGCCCCAAACTTTCGTAGGCAACTCCAGAAGAAAAGCACAGTCCAAACAGCATGGAAACCCATTAAGATTAATCCACTTGCCTTGGTTTAATTTTTTTTTTTTTTTACGCCCTCAAACATGTGAACAGCTCTTATCGGCTGTTGAGCCATAGCATTTGCAGCTGAACTTCATTCAAATATATGTACAGAGAAATAACATCCATTATATCATCATTCAACTGATTCAAAGTATCATAGAATGGTTAGGGTTGGAAGGGACCTCAAACATCATCTAGTTCCAAACCCCCTGGTTCCCTAGGTCTCTTTTTATCACTGAGATACCTATAGAAGTTTTTCTTGTTGCCCTTGATGTCCCTGGCCAGATTTAACTCTATCAGGGCTTTAGCTTTCCTAACCTGATCCCTGGTTGCTTGGACAATTTCCTTTTATTCCTCCCAGGCTACCTGTCCTTGCTTCCATCCTCTGAAGGCTTCCTTTTTGTGTCCGAGTTGGTCCAGGAGCTCCTTGTTCATCCATGCAGGCCTCCTAGTGTTTCTGCCTGACTTCCTCTCTGTTGGGATGCACCGCTCCTGACGTTGGAGGAAGTGATCCTCGAATATTATCCAGCTTTCTTGGGTCCCTCCACCCTCCAGGGCTTTATCCCATGGTACACTATCAAGCAGATCCCTGAAGAGGCCAAAGTCTGCTCTCCTGAAGTCCAGGGCAGTGACCTTGCTGTGAGCCTTCCTCACCGCCCTAAGAATCTTGAACTCCATCATTTCATGGTCACCGCAGCCAAGACTGCCCTTGAGCTTCACATGAGTCCAGTAAAATAAGACCTTATTCAGCCACAGGAATAAAGTGCAAGGGCAAATGACAGAACTGTTTGCACCTTCTCTTGAAAGCACAGTTTAAAGGCACCGCTTCCAGGCGCCCAACTGCTAGCTAAGAAAATGCCAGCAGTTAGTACTTATCACTGGCTATACGTCAAGTAGTATGGGCTCCCTTTAGAGCCACTATGCAGGGCTGGGCTTCGCAATTTTTGCATCTTATTCTCAGCTTATCCTTTTGATTTATCAGAAGAATTCAAGACAGGCTCAAATCAAAGCAAATTTGGCAAATCAGATGTAAGGGTAAGTTTCAAGCACTACAAGACAGATGATATATCCATTTGCAGTGGTTAAATTTGAATGTTTGAAAATAAGGATTTATATCTACTGTTACGAATTACTATCCATATAGTCATCCTGAGAGCAAAAAGGGTGCCTTTTTTACTCATCTAAGCTTTACTACCTCATTATACAATGACCTGGAAGATATACTGGTTTTGATTAACAAGAAAACACTTGGATCTAAACACCAACAGTTAAGTTTCCAAAATGTTGGCCTTTGGGTAGTCTGACAATTTTCTTATCCGTCTGTCAATCACATGGAATTCAGCTGCTCACACTTTTGAGCACCTGACCTTGTATTTTGAATTCCCTTCCCTCTTCACTAGATTCTGAGTCTTGCCTTCTCGCAAAACATAAACTAACACCTGTCCTAGACAGGCTTATCTTCAACGCCAAATGGCTGTCCTTCAGCCAGGATAAGGGAGAGGTAGAGTTATGCCCCTGACTTGAATTGAAGACATGGAATAAAAAGCTTTGCAGGACCAGATTTTAGATTAAAACAGGTTATAGGAGATTGGGGAACTACTATGATGCAAGTAGGAAACAATACTGTAAGGCAACACACGAAATGAACTAATTAGCATTTATAAAGGTACACAAAGAACTGTCTAAAAGAATCTCATCAAAATTAAAAGGTACAAAAAAAAAAACCCAAAACACATGAACTTTTAAATTCTGCAAAAATTGGCCTAACGAACCAGAGAATGGCAAAGGTTTTTTTTATGCTCCAAGTGATATATAATATCTCAAGAATGATTCGGAAACAGAGGCTAGTTAGAGAAGGCTGGCATCAGTTGCATCACATTTTTAATGCAGGCAATTTGGGTTTAAATTTACAAATCCAGTATTCTTCCTGATGTTCCAGATTTTGCAATGCTTGTGATACATGACTTCACAAAATGAGGGTAACACAAAGCTCTGCTCATACACACAGTCAAGGCATCAATGAACTGCATGGGAGTAAACCCTTCTGGGTGTAACTAGCATACAGTATGTTAGCTTCCTATAAAAACTGAAGCATTAAATAAACTTTAGTATGGCACTGACGGGAAAGTAGTACAAATAAACATACAAACACATGGAGAATGGTCATCACAGCCTGAAGAGAAAATAGAGCAGAATTTATGGCAGAATGAAACAACACCAGGAGCAGTGGATAATACAAAGAGCTAGATACCCAGCTATCCAGGAGAAAAATCAGGACATGAATGAAGCCCTCAAGAGGTTAATTACTAACAAAATGTATTTGTGAGGTTTCCCTCTCCACTAAGACAAACCACTTTTTTTCACGTGATAGAACACATAGTTGTTTGCATGGTGGCAATACTGGCATATCATTGCTGGTGTGCATCAGGGGACATGCAAAGCTGAGTGCTGAAGCTGATCAGCAAGTGTAAATGGAAAGAAAACAAGCTCAGACCCCCAGCAACAGGAGAACACCTTAACTTACATCAGTAAGTCTCTAGAAGCTCGAAGGCAAGTCTGAAAAATGTGATTTTTGAACAATGTAATTTCCTTTCATCCTTCTTGCAGGACTTTTGTTGGCTTAGTTATTACATGTGTCATTTACCCCACCAACATAGCTTATCTTTACTTAATTCTTAATATACCTTGAGTATGTCAAAACCATTCATGGGTACAAACAGTCTGATTCTTCCTCCTCAAATCAGATATTTCTGCAAGTATCCAGTCCTACATAAGCCATCAAATTCACATGCACTTGACTCCGAACCAACAGATTAGCATGCAGACTGCAGAGGCAATAAGCTAGGAAAAAATACTCTTGATCTATTAAAACCATTACTCCTATGTGATTTGTTCATGTAAATCAGGCAAAGAGGCAGGATTCAGAGAAATTTAAATGGCACTAGTCAAAAACAAAGCATGATTGACAAGAAAAAATCTGAATGTTGATATCGAACAATAAATGAGTACAGATCAAACAAAACTACAGAAAATTCAAAGCCTATATAACAACCTAGCACGCACCCTTTACGAATATGATGTGCAAGTGAGTGCAAGTTAGACAGAAGGGTACCTAAGTGAGTTTCTAAACAGTATTTCAAGCATATTGACATCCAGTAGTTCTGTTTGGACCTAACTCAGGACGATTCCAGCAAAAAATTGCTCCTAATGTTAACAATTAGCTATCATGAAATCCTCCTACCCTCAGCTGACTTTGAAGAAGATATACTAGGGATCAGTTTGGCCCCAGGATTTTGGTAACGAGCCCATGAAATCACTACACACAAAGAACAAAACAAAAGCCTAAAACCAAGACCAAACAATGAATCATTAATGCTCTTTGAGAAATGTGTTAGAAATATCTACCATGAGAGCTTTCAGTAGATGTCACAATGACAAACAGTAAAATCATAGGATGAAACCAATCTATAAATTTCGTCATTTCAAGCACTGAGTTTCAATAGGTAGCTGTTCAGGTTGTCACTTTTCTTTATCTTCTGCATAATTTCCACGGCACAAAACCAGAAAGCATGTACAAATAAAAATTGCCAGTCACATTTAAACTAGCTGATGTGTTACTATCATTAATTTTCCTTATCATGTGTTATTTCTCAATACACAGCGTTAGAGCTGTCAAGATATATTTCCCTGGCTCTTGTCCTGCTAACATACTAATTCAAACACATGACAGACCAGCTTTCATGGCTCTGGCAGAGAGACTGAAGCTATATTTCTAAAAAATATATTTCTGGCAAAAAAAGTGATAGCCCTAGAAGTTGCTGGATAAAACTCATGGCGAGAAAACCATAGCTAGGAAAGAAAAATAATAGATGTAAAGAAGGAATACAAACATATTGTTCTCTTGCTAAGTTTTGCTACATTCCTAAAGCCACAGTCAAATCCAACCCTATCTGTGGCAATATTTGAGCAAGTGCTTGAAGCGATTTTTGTAGACAGTTTACACACTTGTGTTTTATCCGAGTTCTCAACCCCCCAGAGCACTACTTACAGAAGAAAAGCAAGGTTTCAAAACACCAGAAAAATAGCTTTTGTGGTGTATTTCAATTTCAATAGCTTTGCTAAAATTCCTTCCTTCAGCTTCCTAAGAAAATCTCTACTGTTCTAAGAGATGCAATCGAGGCAGTGTTTGAATGCAAGATGCCTCTTGTGTAGATTTGTAAATTTAAGCTCTATATCAACCTCCTTTACTGTTTACTGAAATTACCCCGTAGTTGTTTCAGAAATACTCTACCTTTAGTGTTCTTTCTTTTATCCAAGCTCCAGGAACACCAAAGCAGTCTTTTTTTAGTTATACAGTTTTGCTTCTCTTAAAAAAACATCAAGAGAAATGGAGGCAGAACTCCTAGGAGGAGGAGAAAGAATTTCCCAAAGAAGCCCCTCGATTTGCTAGGTTGCTCCTTGCCGGCATCCACCAATGTGCATCACTAGTCAGTCAAATGCAATTCACTACATCGTGCTACTCTTCTGGTTGTGTTTAAACTATCCCCAACACTGTCTGTGGCAGTTCCCTCCATTAGTTTCCTTCCGCAATCTGAAAGCAGGACACCTTCATTCCCTGGTTCCATTTTTTATCAGCTCCAGAGGACTGTTCGGACAGTCTGAATGAAAGATACCATATAAAACACTATATTCAAGTGCACTTTAAGGAGAAAAACCTCCCAGAGCAATGCTTCAATAGTTTAATACATCTCTGTTAGGACTGTTTTTTGGACAACTGGTAATGGTTGTATTTCTTATCATTAGGTCAGAAATGTTGCATTATCCATTAGAAAATCACTTTAGCTGATGCTTAAACTATTACCAAATAAAATGCCTCTGAAGAGGACTTCAAGCAGTAATCACATTTACTTTATTTGTGCCAGCCTTCTGCATGTAATTTTATTTGCTCCAAAAGCAGCATCACAGTCACTGTTTGGAATCAATGACTTCCACACTAACTTAGTAAAAAAAAAATCAAGTGTATGTAAGCTTTAGTACATATCACTGATTTTCTTATTAACTTTTTCCTTTAAACAGCTTTAATGTCACCTAAAGACCTTTCCATCTGTCATTGTCAGGTGTCTCTTAACCATCTAATTTTAAAATCACTTTTATACCTCAATACCTTTCAGAGTTACAGGCTGTCATTACATTCTGGGACTGATACAGAGCATTGCCATAGAAGCCCAGAATTTCAGCCACGCTTTCAGTGACCCACTGCAGCTTTGTCAGGAGCCAGCAGTCCCATGTCCCATAGCTGCTTATGCTACAGTAACAATCCAAATTTTTTTTTTTCATTTATTTTCAGATCCTATCAGAGAAGAAACAAAGAAACCTACATAGTGGTAAACTGTTCACTGATCACATTAATGATATCTTAGAGACAGGTTAATTTTACCAGCTTATTTGCATGCATTTGTCTAAGAATTGTGCTATTACAGCTACTAGAGAAGGGAAACACTGGAGCTCTAGAACACCTACCAGACTGGTACACACAGAACAAGAAAGCCCAAACTGCAGCTGAGAGTTGAAACTGGCATGACTGGTGGTTTCTGCACTGCTGGAAGGTCATGGGGAAAACAGCCAAGTTCTTGGCTACTTGCTGGTTAAATTTTGCAAGTGAATCAGGGAATCTGGTTCCCAAGGAAGCTCTACATACTGGGTGTCTCTAGACTGGCCAAGACTCAACACGTTCCTGAAAGCTCACTTTCTCATGAAGTAAAATGACATTTCCCTGCCTGCTCTGCTCACTGACTTAAACTGATATTAAGATACATTGGAAAAGCGTTTAAAAGTAAAAATCACACATAAAAATATGGTGACATAAAAAAGTTCAGTTTAATTAATTTTGCTCATTTTTGTACGCTCGGTCTCTGCCTAAATCACTGTTTTGTGAACTAAGCTTTCTAGTGACAGAGTTTAGTTAAAAACTGGGGAGCTTTCAGTCATTTCTAGAAGCAGTGAAAATTGATGTTCCACTTGATTCTAGCAACAGAGAGTAGGGGGTGGAAGGAAATGGATTGTTCTTGGTCTTGATCATTAATTAATATGGTCATTCAAAAGCCACTTTCGAAATTTCACTTTTCCACTTTTCCTATTTGCGAGCCAATTTTTCTGCTTTCTTTACACAGCTTACCAGAACATCCAATGGAGAAGAGACTAAGGCAATGATGCAAAAATATGTTTTGGTGGAAACAAAAATTAGCTGAACACATATAGGAAGCATTTTTGGAAACGGTATGACGATGTAGTACGTGTACTATAACTGGAGAGTAGCGTTGTTCTCTGACTTCAACAGTGTTTACTTTTGAAGAGCCCACAATACCTGTCAGAAAGGTACTGGTGCAGCACCTGCTGTCATGTTGCAGTTCACATGGACAGATAAGACAGTCGATGGCTGCATCCTCTGGGGATATGCCTTCACCATTTCAGCTTGAAATCTGGTATCAAAACCTATGAATTTCTGTCTATCCTAAATCTTTGTTCAAGAAGTGAGCTCATATACATCGGAAATTCTTTTCTAACATTAAAAATCCACCTCTTCTCTCTGGCTCCAGAGTAAATTACTGACCATTCTTCTCGATGGCCTTCTGAAAACAGAGGGATCATATCAATTATTTTAAAACAAGTCCTCCGGAAAACAGTAGTGTCTGTTACACTGATGCAGAACACGAGCTCAGTTTACTGTGAAATTGTGCTGTTTGTAAGCTATTTTCACTGGCTGGCGGTACCAGTCCCTGGCTAGGGGAGAGGCACCAGAGAGCCATTCAAAAGCAGTTTAGCTCCCTGCTCCTGGGAAACATGAAAGCCTCAGCTATCAGCCCAAGTTACTTGAACAGGAAACAAATAGGAGATGCCCATTCTCGGATCTCAGCCCTGGCTGGTCTGTGTGCTTGCGTGGTGCTCTGAGGAGCGCCGGGATTTTGCGCTTGACATGCCCAAAATGCCAGAACTCAAACATTGGCCTCAAGCACTGAGACTTGACACGCAGACACAAGATGGCCTAAGGCTCTTTGAGAAAGTTCAGTGCTAGAAATACTGCCAAGGATAAACCTATTTTCATACAAAAGCAGACAGAAAACACTGAATTACAGATGTAAGTGCTCCTACTCATCTAACTCACCTCAATTTGAATTACTTTGTTTTGTACAAGTATTTAAGGATGTTGAAAAAAAAAAAAAATAATTTCTCAAGAGCTTGGTGTAAGTGACCCCATTCATCAGCTTGTGTCTTCAGCTTGCTCCAAGCTTGCTGACCATTGCCAAAGCTACTGCTGTTAAGATGTGCCCATCTCCTCCTCCAAATGTCACATCTTATGGCCCAACCTCTGCACACAAAGAGCAATTTCTATGGATGACATGGAGACATCTCCACAACGTCAACATTTTGTTGCAAAAATAGATGGTTTTGATCTTGCATTGTTCACCGCTTTTAACACTTATCTGTGCAGTTAAAATCATGCTGATAGACTAAGAACTTTGCATATGCATGTGTGGACTGAATCGCACGGTTTCAGGAGAACTGAGGACTCAGAAAAGAAACCACATCAGCCTTACACTGCTTTTAGTATTTGTCTTCTGTGGTTTTATCTCAGGCTTTCAGTTCTTCTTCACAGGCTAACATATCCTACCAATGCTGTAGTATCACAGAAGTCACTTCATTAAGAGAAAATGCAGCAGTACCATATGAATGAGTAAAGATTAGTCATGTTAATAAAAGGGCTGAAAACAGAGCATTCCACTCTTTCATTAGACTAGAAATTTATTAAATTATCCTACTAACTGAATTTAATACATTCTTAGAATTCCTCCTTAATTCTCATTGCATATTCAATTTTTCCAATACGTTTCTAAGTTTCTTGGAATGAATCCAGCTGTTTCATTCAGTTCTGGTTTATATTACTTTTGCAGCTCCATCACATGAACAACAAATTTCTTTGGAGTAAGTATTTTCAGCTAAATACTAGGAACATTCTTTCTGTAAATTTGGCTTCCCAAATGAAAACAGTTCCCATTTATTAAAGACATACAGAATTATCTCAGGTGTCACTTCCATTTTTATGAAATATATTGTGAACTAGTTGATATCTAAACACCAGAGCTTTAACTCACTTCATATTTTTAAAGACAGAAGTTTAAACTCCAGCACCCTACGATCAAAGGTTTGACACCTCCAGGCCAAAGGCCTCTGCTATGTAGTTTAGAAAAAACATCATAAAGAAACTATTCTCATTCATCTTCCAGTCGTTAGTCACCTCAGCTTCGTGGACCTTGTTAATCTTTCTAGATGCATCAAAACATTATTCTCAAAATGAATGCACAAACACAACCTGATGCAAGAAACAACAAGGCAACAACATAAAAGCAAAGCTTCAACCTCTGCCAGCATCTAGGGTAGTTTAAATAACTAATAACTCAATTGTAATTACATTTGTAATATTATCTGAGAAGTTTCTTTTAGTTTTTTTTTTTTTTGTAATTCCACCAGAAGAGTGTATTCACAACACTGGCTTAATGGGAACCCTTGAGCCCAACCAGATTTATAGTAATGAGCAAACTAACAAGCCTCCTGAGCCCTCAGGCGAGTTTTTCAAAGTAAAATGCTTTTATGGTATTGATGCAGATAAGCATCATTCCCAAAAGCCAGTTCTTTTTTGCAGTCAATGAGTCTTTTCTTTTCTGCAGTTGAATCCAAATGTTTTATACTTTCAAGTGAAATTTTCATTCATCTGTTTTGATAGGTTGGCATCCTATAATTATGTTTTAATTAAATAATTGCACAAGGTAACATGCAGTACACACAGTGGAGCAATGTATGAATGAATTATTGCCTGAAAATACCTAGAGCAACATTTTAATGATCTGAGCGAAGAAGAAAAATCAGAAGATAGTATCAGAAACAGACTAAACAATAATCAGAAAGCCTAAAGTAAAATTAAGGAAAAAAAAAAACAAAACAACTGATACTTAGTTGCGGTCCTATTAGTGAAATCTTGTAATAGTACTCAAAAAGGAAAACGTAGCAGAACAAGAGGTGCACAGTTGCACCCTTGCATGTTTTCCACTCCTGGTGAGTTTACTTGCTCTGTTTTGCACTTGTGTGTTCAAACTGATATGGGGGGGGCCTTGATTGTGGGGTAAAAAGGGTCAGGTATTTTTAAATTTCTTTTTATATGGTGAGATCTTCAGCATTAAAAAAAACCCCAACCTAACCAGCCAAAGCGTATCAGACATGGAGATCCTATTATCAGCACAACAGCCTTACATTTTGTTGTGCTGAAGTGATTGTCTCCTTGTGGCAGCTAAGAGCTCATCTGATATTAAAGGTGTATCACCAACAGGGCGCTCTAACATAACAAAACTAAGAATGTGAATAATGAAATAAAGAACAGATTTTTTTAAATCCTTAGTACAGCTGAAACACGTGTCCACTCTGACCATATATATTCTTAATGTCCCAGCCCTGTGTCAGACTACTAATACCTTCATATATAAGTGACATGTACTTAATAAAATTTTTAAAAGGTAGGAAGTAATAGCATAGGGGGGTTTTGTTTGGTTGGGTTTTTGTGTGTTGCTTTGTTGTTTTTTTTCTCTTAACTTTTTCACTGAGGCTGATATTGTGTTTCAGTTTGCAACTGTGCTGGACTGTGGGAATGCACACAGTTACCCAGGGTGTCAGCTGGCGGATGGTAGCTTGGGAAATTGTTTGAGTCATGTTCTGCCACATATCCATGCAAGAGCCCGAACAGTCAAAGCAAACAGTAGGGTAACCATGCTACGAATGACGATACTCAAATGTGCCAACTCCAGAAAAATAAACACAATACATAATGAAAGAAAAATGAAAAGCCTCACACATTTTACATCTTTGTAATTTATGTAAAAATCATCACTTTCTTTACATACTGTTTTGTATTGAGACATTTGCAACTTTATAATGAAGATAGGGCTGTGAGCAGAGATTTAGCCTGTGAAGTTTGAGAGCCACCATCCAGTCTGACACATTAATTCTTTGACTCATCGTATCTGATAGCATCTCTTTGTTTGAAATGCTGTGAGGAAATTTCAAATCTCTCCTTTTACTAGCCAGATAGTAGATAAAAATACAAGAAGTTATTAAAATGTGGGTTACATCTAGATACGGAAAAACAGCAGAAATACAAATTTCTTCACCTTGCAGAACGACAGAAAGTACAGCAGAGAACTCATTGGTCTGATATCACTCAGAGCACCGGAACTTTTATGAGTTAATGATACACTTCATGTTTCCTGGAACCCTACTGTAATTATCCAAAGCAATGCTTGACCAGCTCTTTTGATTTCTCCAATGCCTGTAAGAAATTCTCATCTTATACGTTTCTTATACGTGTACAGCTTAACCCCTCCATGTAGCACCAGTTTCTACAGACTGTCTCTCCTTGGCCTCTTGGCCTTTGTCTTGTTCAAGTGCAGCAGAGCACAGCTGGCTCAGTGCCAGTGGTCAGCTTCCAAGACCCTGCTCACCTTTCCTGTTCTTTTTGGAAGATACGCCAAATTTTGTGGCTGTGACTAATCCATAAACTCATCATTAGTTTTTTATTTTCTCTGTGAAACTATGAAAAGTGGAAATATTCATAAGGAAATACTTTATTGATTTATCGCTCGTGCGCCTTGATATCAGAGTAGCTTTTACTTCAAAACATGAAACGTAGGAAATCAACTTATCTGAAAAAATAACACCCTCAGTAGAAATACGCGATTGAGTGTCTGAAAAATACCAGTTCTTCGTAAAACCAACATTTTAGAAAAATCAAAAAGCTTTTGCCTTCTGGGGAGGAGAGCGAGTTCTAGAAGAACCTAGTCTTACTTTCAAAGATTTTTATGAGATTTGGAGAAAGGAAGAAGATCTGCCTGTGTTACTCAATGCCAAGCTCGCCAAAGAATAGCATACATATCTTGTGATAGCAGTGGTAATGAAACTTCAGTTAAAAATTAACTAAAATTTAAAATGAACCACCTTCAATTGCCTCTCATCATAAAACATTTGCCCAAACAGGTAACTTAAGGTATACAGAGATAATGATGCTGAGGTTTGTTCACTCCTAACCATCCAAAGGCACCTTTGGTATACAGACAAAAATTTAAAAAAAAAAGTGATATTTGCTTAGCAGATCCTACTTTCTTCTCACAGGATCTCAGAGCTATTGAATGGAATTATATAGCAGGAATGGAAGTCTTCACCCAATGCAATTAATAACTCATGCCTTGACTAAATCCATTTCCCAAGCATCAGAGGAAACTAAACAGTACAGTGACAGTTTTACTTCTATACCTCTTATCATGTAGTGCAAAACACATCTGTCAGGACATCATGGTAACTTTATCAAAAATTTAGGAATTCAGTCCTCCTCCTTTCCCCTGTTTACTTCGTGACTGTATTTTGGGATCAGTCAAGTGCCTAAAAAATTTATGTTAGGTTTGATTTCAACCCAATTCCACACAATTATCGTGATCTTCATTTGTCATACACAGTCAGCTTCCATTACTTAAAAGACTGAAGCTTGGGGAAAGAAGAGAGACACAACAAAATGAAACATTAGCCCAAACCCAGATTACTGAACCCACAGACTCTTCAGTTTTAGAGTATAATCCAAGTCCCATCTAATCATATAGTAATACCAAAAGCCCAAATTCAAAAGTCACTGCATAGAAGCCTGGAAATATTTTTTGGAGACTGGATTAATCTTTCCAAGAAGAGAAACTGCTGCATTTCAATCCTCCGCTTTATTATTTATCTGTCATGTAGAATACCAATTGCCAGCATATACAGGACTAGAGAAAATAAAACGCACAAGAGATTTAACATCTTACTTCTTTACCTTTAGGATAGTACACCTGTCTCCCTGTTTTTAAAGGAACCCTCAAGGTAGTCTACTCTCCCCCTCTGTCTTATACAGCAGGTTTTGGCAGTTTCATAGGGCACTGTACTACAGCATAGCTCCAAATTCAAGCTTTTGGTCATGACAGCTGAAGTTAGGATCTTGTTCTCCAACATGCACACCTCACAAAGATTCACAGGTCACGTATAAACCCTTCGCTTTGCTTTGGGCTTACAAAAAGTATTACTCATCCCTAAATACAATGGTTTAAATGCAAAAAGGCCACATTTGTTATAAATGGTATTTTCTGACTATTTCTTACTAAATGTTTAGCATAGTTTTCCTTTAAAAAGAGAGCAGAAAAGCAGAAATACACTAATTCAAGAGCAGAAATACTGAAATGCAACTAGTCATTCCAATGAGTTAAGTTGTACACACCATCAAGTGAAGCAAGTGATTTTAGTTTGGTTTTGGTTTGGTTTTTTGTTTTGTTTTTTTTTACTGATACAGCTACTCTATCATGTATTCCAGACACTCTTCTTCAGGAACCAAGAGGATAATCCTGAGAGATAAAATATTAAAATCTGGGTGGTTTTTTTAGGCATAAAAATTTAGTCATAAAGTTACAGTGCAAACATCTTCCTCCGGGGACATCAGGGAGAAATTAAGACTGGATACATAGCGGTTGGAGCCATTTTTAATATAACGTGCAGCAGCTCATATTGGATGGGTTTTACCCGCAGCGCATCAGTGACAGACATTCTTGTCTCAGCTTGTTTTTGTGTAGCAGGAAATACTCCAAAAAGACTTAGTGTTGTGCTTTCTTACGTAGCTAACGCTACCTCTCCTTCATTATCATTGCAATCGCAACAACTTTACTTCTACTCTGATTAAGTTGTAAGACTTAGTCTGTATGGGCTAGAGTAATATGTACGGGTACCAAAGTTGGAAAAAACCTGATGGCCACTGGGGAAACACACAAGCACATTCATGTACACACACCAAAAAGACAATGATGACATGCTCCTGAGTAGGCATTCAAATATACGTTTTATTCTAAATCAAGACAATATATTCTTAGCTACTATCATTTTCCTATACCAAAACCAGTTCTCAATTCACACAGATAACACTATGTACTGGCTTTAGTGTTTCTAAACAAACAAAATTAACAGGTGAGAGGGACAAATTTCTCTTCACCTCCTACTTGTGTTACTCTCTTCATTCCTTCCTCCCACTGGTAGAAGAAGGTTACACAGCCATCAGTTTATGGTAAGCCTTTAAAAGCAGGTGTGTCAGATGAGTGGAGCACTGTCAATACTTGAGCTGGCTGTACAGCGATATGTTTAGTTAATGCAAGAGACTTTTGAGACCACAAGTCAATCTCTGAATTTTAAAAAGAAGCTTTTACAGAGACGAGGTAACAGGAAAATATTAATTTCTTTGAGTGTTTTTCATTTCTTGTTGAAGGTTATTATTGACTCATTTAAACCGAAAAGGAAAAATGGTTAACCAAATGAATTAGGCAAAGAGAACAGTTGTAACTTGGCACTCTGCACCCTCAAAAAACACCAAAGAACCAGCTTTCCTTCTTGCTTTCATTTGCTCTATTCCCACAAGCGTCCTTTCCAATCTCCTTGTCAAGAAGGGAAAATCTTGGTCTCCCCTAAGCCCATGCAACCCACCCTCATTCTGCTTAGAAACATGTCCTGCAATCAGCAAAACTTGGACCTGAAATCAGGCTCAGTAAATGACTGATGACACTGCAGAAACTGAGACACCTCTTTACATCTTTACTATTATACAGCCAAACGCTTTGCCCATAGACTTCACTAGGAAGCAGTTGTATCCCCCAGTTGTTGGTAACCACGTAACACAGCACAGCACGCAGCCAGAATCTGCACTGAGCAAAGAGCCTGAGCCATGCTGTGCAAGAGCTACGAGTTCCTCACCACTACAGAAAATAAATAAGTCGAAGTCTAAGCTAAATCTGAAACTTCAATTTAAAGAGCTGAGCTGATGTTAAATTCAATGCATTAACATTTCAGTTTCTGTTAGCAGCTGAGGGCAAAATGTAGTGATGGGTAAACTGAGGTAAAACCCATCAGGAACAACAAAATCCTGAAGCACAACCTAATTCCATGTTAAAAAATAAATCTGCCAGAGTCACTGTATCTGTAGGTAACTCTGGACTGACTGAAGGCAGAGCATCGATTACAAAAAAGGCATCTCTTGGCCCACCAACATGCCAAGATCCCGTTTCTAAAACCGAACCAATTGCTTAAACTCATGAGCACAGACCTGGCACAGGAGAAAGGTTTCACACGTGCCACGAGGCTAGAGATGGGCTCTGAAGTTTTGGCAGAGAATCAAGCTCTTGGGACACTCTGCTGTCTTAATACATGAAATATCACACTAGCACTGTGAGAACATCTTGCTAACATGCATAGGTGACTGGGTAAGCTATATATTGTGTATGTTTAGGTCAGTCATTCATAGCACACTGCAAAACTGCATGTCGATATTTATAGGTTACTGGGTCAACTGTATCCTATGCTAAGGAAAGCTAATGATCCATAGTATCTTGTACGCCAAGGCATGTCGAAATCTGTCATTTCAGTAGTCCCAGCAAAGTATATCAGCATGCTGACAGGACCTATGGCTGGCTGCTACTTCCATCTGTCAATTCTATCACCTTCAAAAATATTAAAATGCAGAGTGGTTCAGAAATAATGCAAACAAAATATTAACATAATACATTTCATATTAGCCATATATCATCAAAATATAAAAATTATTAACCTCAAAACAATCATCTTTGGAAGATGAGAAATTAGCATTCTCTTTAATGAAAAGTAATTTTTTGCTTTTTTCTACTCATTTCCAGAATAGTCCAAATGCTTCCTCACCTTCATCAAAAACAGTTTTTCATACAAAGCTTAAAAGTGTTATGGACTTCCTGGTTTGTTTATTTTATTAAGTGGTCCCTCAATAATTTATTAACAACAATTAATCAATAAAGTCATCAAATCAATCTCCCTTTCCCAAAGCTTGATAAAAAAAAAAAAAAAAAAAAAAAGAAGGCATCACAATATATCAATCCAGCTTCATCCGGATTTATTTCTAAATGAAAAGAAAACTGAAAATTTAAAAAGAAGAATCCATTTCAAGAAATCCCAAGCTCCTGTGAAGAAAAGAGACCTTGTTTAATTTCACCCCTCCTCTGGCCTCTTAAAATTGGCAACTTAAAATCTTAAAATCTACCTGGAAAGACATTCGTTAAGAAAGTAACACCACTAATCAACAAATAATATCGCTTAACAAGTAGTAATGCTAAGAGAAGCAACAAAATACTGAATAATCACTAGACAGTATTGAACTTCAGAAGGAACAGTGAACGTTCAGAGATACTATCTTGGGAATTTGTAAAGTAGTAGCCTGCACCAGAAACCCGACCATATACTAAATTATGAGAAAATGTATCTGTAAGAGAATGTATTACCATGCATTCTTCATAGAAGAGGTTAATATTCTACAGGAAAACATTAGCAGATTTACTTTAAGATGTTCAGTCACCATTAGCACTGAAAGTTTATGCCATCTCTAATCACAGAGCAAGTAAAACTTCTTCAGTGCCTAAAAATTACTTTTAAGTACCTTTCCATGCTACTAGAAGGCGTAGCTCTCCATAGCCAAAACCTTCACTGCAAAATGTTATTTCAGTGGGTGATCCGTAAGTTTATCACTAATAATAACGCCATAGAATAAAAATCACTGAAGAAATTTCAGTCATATAAAAATAGGCTTGAACATCAAGAAAAGCTCTTCAATGCATTTCCTCTAAGATTGTTCTTCAAAACTTGAGCAATGAAATTGCTGAGACAGGGTAGGTTTGCTTATTTGTATGAGACAAGTACTCTGTATGACACCAGGCAGAACTGCATCCAAAATCCTAAAGGGAAATGTGAACTGTAAAGCCAGTTTTGTTTATCATTTTTTCACTACACTACTACCAATTTCAGTCACCTTAAAGAAAGTCCATGTGGGCATAACAAAATTAACTTCTATGCTAATACAGAAATAAAGGGCATCTCTATGAAAAACTTTTTTTTTAAAAAAAAGAGCTCAAGCAAAGCACAATTAATTTCAACTGATTTTTAGTGTTCTTATGATACTGACATACTGCTGATTAACAACTCGGAGGAAACAACAACCTGGCACAACAAGTAAACTAACAAGAAAATCTGATTTACAAGTAGGAAACAATTTCTTGTTCGCTGGTCGTCAGAACTACCTAAACTGCAAATCTGATTCTGCGTGAAATGCTACTGAGGGGCGAATAACACAATGAATATTCATTTAAAACTGTAAATGAATTTGTTTCATATCCACATCCCTTTTGTTTGCTTTTTACAAATATAAAAGGATGTCAAGCATCCCCCAGAGTACGGTTCATGAAAACAAATTCCAGCTTTCTGTGTGTGAGTTCCTAGGGAAGCTACCAGTTTTTTAAAAACATTATGTATGCAACTCTTCCCTGCAGGAGACTTTTGGACAACCTTTTTTCATTCTGTGAGGCAAGAATGGTACGGAAACCTCACCTGAGTGTCACAAATAGGTCATAGTTTAAAATTTGAATAACAACATATCTATGAAAAGTCTGTTTTTCAGAACTACCCATTCAATAAACTCAATCAGCTGAGGGCAACATGCCCTGTTTGTACACAGCTCTACCAAGACATGATAAAGAATACATTTTTCTGCCAGCTGTATTCTTTTCTAAAATGAAAGGGGAGAATACCTGGCTCTAATCTTAATCCTTGAGAGAGATGAGTAAAATAATATAACTGAGTTTTGCAAGACTCAAAAATAGGGCAGTGACTTTTATGATTTATGACAATTCCCCAGCAGAGAGAACGCTCAACACAAAGGAGGGTGTGAGTAAAACTCCCTAATTGTGTTGATTCGTTTGTCAGGGTTTCTTATCACTAGAAACAGCGTCGCCTTTTACCGTGCGTATTTCTCCAAGCAGAAACAGTTCTACAAGTTGAGTTAAACCAGGGTCTGTGGCACTGAGGTCCTAACCATAGCACTGATAAAAGAAGCGCTGGTCAGCATCGCTGCAGGATACCTAGCTGCTTCCCTCTGCTGACATGCCACTGCTGGCTTCGGATTCCAACTAGTTCTCCACGGCTCTGCTCTGCCGGGCCAAAAAAGCACAACTGAACCGCAGAGTAATCTCCAGCATGGTGCTGTACCATGCAGCTCTGAGAAGTAAAACAAAAAAAGATGCCCCTCAATAGTTAGTTTCTGATGCTCAGAAACAAAAACATGAAGATCACCAATTTAAAATGGTTCAGAGACAAAAATGAACACACAAAACTGCTTATGGTTGGAGATCAGCAAACAGAAATGCAAGACAAGAAAGTCATAAATCCTTTCTCCAGTTGTTTCCTGATCAGTGCTCAGATTAGGCTGGCTGTTAAATAGCTTTGGAGAAACACAACCCTTTTCTCCTCTTCTGTTCATGTTGCTCTGTGGATGACCAGAGAAGCCAAAGCATTCCTTACAGTAGCAGTCACTGAATGCAACTCTCTCGTATTGGGACCCAATCCAGAGACTTTGCAGAGAGCGTACTAACACACAGCTGTACATCATTATTTCTGACTCTATTTTTTTTTGCTTCTGCTTTGTTCTAAAACAGCAGAAATGCTAAGTTAGGTCAACAATCCATCTATGCCAGGGCCAATTGCTGATACAGAAAGTCTACCAAATGTGTATTTCTATGCTAACCATCTAAGTGATAATGCTGTTATAACGTTTATCCATTTCCTTCCGACTTCTTCAGCTTTTTAAAACTTCAACATCTACAGACTTCTCAAACCAAGTGTTATCCAGCTACATTGAATTTCTCTCCAAGTTACTTGCCGCCACAAACCATTTCAGGATCAGCTAACCTGAAAAGCACCAACTGATATGTTTGAAGTCCTTCTTCAACGTGCTGATGAAACACGTGCAAGTACACCCACATACAGCGCAAGGTACAAAAATCTGTCCCAGAGCATCCTTAAAACAGGACATCTAACGACAAGACGGTAATGAACAAGAGAAGCATCCTGCACTCCCGGGGTGCCCTTTCCATACACTGGTAATATACTGCTGACAACTGACAATACACACACAGCTCTTAGGATCGCAGAGACGGCCTCTTCCTCCCCCAGGAGGTTTTCCACTTACGGTGTTGCCAGCCAACTAGCTTCAAAAGGCTTCAAGTTGTGAACTGGAAGGTTTAATTCTACACCGTGGAGAAAAGCCAGGCACACAGCTAAGGACAGTGTAACTACATATGGAATGCCTCTGCCTGCTGCTCCAGGCACGTGCCTGAGAGATTGTGGTAGCCCTCAGCAATGGGATGGATGCTCATAGTTTTAAGAGCAAATCTAAGAGCAACAAACTGCAGCCTCATCTGTCTCAGTCAAACCCTGGGCTGCTCTTTTTCTGAAGTTTTTCTGTATGTTCTGATCATGTCACACTAGCATCAGACTGATACTAAGATGAAAGAACAAACTTCACTTCTGAATGAGTAAAGTAAAAAAAAATAAGTTTTAAGTCTGGTGTTTTATCCTTTGTCTGGGCTACGGGAAAAAAAAAAAGTAAAAAGTAAAATAAAGAGCTGGAATTAGGACTGCTGGATAAAATGTAAACAATTTGGGGATGGTTTTGTACATCACCAAGGAAGGCTGGCCAATTCCACCTTTCCTTTCCCTCACGTGCAAGACTCGTACCTTGTACACATGGGAAAATATTTAGGAGGAATGCTTTTGACATCTGACAGAGGACACATCAGTATGTGCTGGACACTTGTTCCCTGGCAACGGGGCTTTTTCTCTTAGCAACGGAAAGAGAAGAACAAAGCTTTTCCAAAAAGAAAAGAATATAGACATGAAAAGTGAAAACAGCATCGTCCAGTGTCAGTAGATCCTTTAGTCTAGATGATAATAAAAAATATATATATATATATCTTAAATAGCAAATATAAGCTTTGTAGCACAGCTCTTTGTAGGAAAGACAGCTGCTTTAGATCTCGACAGCACTTGCAACGTAGGGAACCTAACCGAGTTGGTTTGTGGACATCAACATAAAAAGAATGTTAAAAATAAACTCACAACTAACCATTTAATTAGTGGATTTCATTTGCAGCTCTAATGAGCCTTTGATTTCAGGAATGGTTGCATGTGTCATAAGTACTTATTCCAGGCATTTGAAACATCCATAGGGAAAAGAAGAAAGTTATTTTTCCTATTTCTCTGCTCCCAAAAGTTCTAGTACTGCATCTGTGCAACCGCATGACAACTGAAAAAACCAACTTCCCAAGTCTGATCAAAACAATTCAGACATACACTGAGTTAATTTTAGAATTTTTTTTTAATGAAACTTTGTAATAAATGATAAAGAAAAATGGAAAAACATTTTTCCCTGCCTGTTCATCCATCCCTTCATAACGTCTTGCACCACCCTCTAACCAGAAGCAATCTTGCTGCACTTTGGGTGCAGATTTTGTCTGCAGTGAATGCCTGGGATGTCCATGCCAGCAGAACACAGCATTACTCCTCACTGTTTCTTCTGCATGGTCCCAAATCATTAAGTGACTCAGGCACCCAGGTGCTGCCTTTCTCCTGGTTTTCTCATCTCCTGGCCACCTTGGTTTTTGTTTGAGCTTCATTTACTTATTTTAATTTGTGTGCTAATTAAATGTGCTCCAGCGGTGTTATTGACTACAGCAGCTTCATTTAGGTGATTTGCAAGGGAGTCCTCAGGATCTGTCGAAGGTCTTGTTTATTCAGTTGTCCTTCAGCCCTGTCCTGGAGATCATTAGAGCAAAAACTCTGAGATGGTACTTGGCCTTTCAAAGGAACAGAAGACGATTCAGCAGCTGCTCAGGACACAGAAGTTAAAGGAATGGGGAGGAGCAAAAAAATCCTTCTCCCTCTATTACCACTTCAGACATTGCAAACTGCTACCCGCAACAGAGAATTAAGAAAAGTCAAATCTTTTTAAGCCTAGCCTCTTAGAAATTAATTCCTAGGCAGTCAGACTGCCTTTGTGTTTCTCTCCCAAGACATTTCTAACCTCACTGATAAATTTCATTAAAACTGGCCAAATAACCATTACAAGTAATAAACTTTTATATTCGTGCAGCTTTTTGCATAATAGGTACTTAAGCAGTGGAAAGTGACTTCACAAACTACAGCACAAGCTCAACTTTTCCACAATACCAGAAACGTTTCTTGAAAGACAGAGGAAAATACTTCAGCCAGAAGATGCCTTCTCAGACAACAGAAAACCTATCAACAAGACACAAATACACAGGAAGTCAAGATACGCCCCTCTGTGGGTGTCAGAAGAGGGCTATCTAGAAAAACACAGGCAGAGATAAATATGCTTTATCAGAGCAAAGGACCTCTAAGATGGGGAGAAAAAAAGTATATATTTATAAATGTCTCCAAAATTATTCTTTGCAATTAGGATGAAGTAGCTGGCACCGCAAAGTGATGTCCCTAGCATTTTCTCTTCTGTCCAAGGAATAACGGCTTGCACAAATTCTGAGGGAGTAAATAGAAATACCAGCTAAAAATAACCCGTCACTCTATTACTGATGCCTGGGAATAGGTACCAAAGTGTGGACACACAGCTCAGAATTTTAGCAAGACACTGACTGCTTCTACAAGTTTACTTTCCTACCTGTTCTGTCGATGCAATTTGTACAGCTGGATCCCTTTGTCAGGCAAAATGGCAGAAGTACTTGAAAGCATGTTGTACTTCGCCCTACTGGAATCCCATTTTAGATTTACCAGTTTTTTGTCTTCTCCAGATCTGTATTTTCCCTTATGATCCAGTCTCCCTCACAGCAGGTAAGGTCATAGTAAACAAGAGTTAGAGGACAAGGATGAGCATTGCTGCCCTTTCCAGAAAAGCCAGCAGTAGATGACAAGCTGATGCTGCACTGTGGTTAGGTGTCAGAGAAAACCAAGAGAGGGAACAGACACACAATTAAAAAAAAAAAAAACCAAACCCAAACCAAACCTCCTTAAAACTAAGTTAACAGTTGCAGAAATATGCAGTTCAGGAAATAAAGCAGTAAGTGCCAGGAGTTTCGGGTCTCTTCTACAAAATCCAAGAGCCCCAGATTTGGGACTCTTGGATTTTGTAGATGGCAAGAAAAACGTCAAGTCAGATGAATCTAAGCGACACTACCCCTGAAACGACATCAGCAAGTTCTGACCTGAAAGGCATGGCTGATTCTACTTAGGCTTCTTTCTTACTTATCTGGTATTTCACTTCGGTATGTCCCCAACCCCTTCAATGCCTTAATATTATCTCAGAATCTGATATTAAACAGGGGTTATGGACCATTGGCATGGCCTGCAGATCACATCATCAACTTTTGTCTTATACATTAAGGGCTTTTATCTTTCCTCCTGTAAGATCAAGTGAAAAGGACAGAAGCAGCAATTCAGAAACAAGAGATACAAGTAGAAATATGAACAAATACAAATTTGCATCTTAATAACTTTGTGATACAGAGCTCAGCATAACTATTTGCATTATTTGCCCTGTATATCTCCTTGCTTAATGTCCCTTACCCACTTGTCTAAAATAGGTTATCAGATACAGAAAGGTTGCTGGAGAAATATATTCTGAGGACTTAGATTTAACAAATTTCACAAGACATTTCACAAGTTCATACATATCAATAACATATCAGGGCGAAAAGATATACCAGATAAGAATCTTATGACTGATATGAGGACAAACAAAAAAACACTTGTGATGACAGGATTAGATATATAGGTAGCAACCCAGTCACCTTTGCAGAGAATATATACAGAACATATATATTTATTATCTATACACACACATATATTTGCTGTCTGTGTCAAGGTGTCTCTATCAAAAAGCAAAGGGAGAATTAGCCAAAATTTAAAAGGACAACAGAAACTGAAAGGCAAAACACAACCTGCTTGAGGAGGAAGCAGAAGCAAATTACAAAAAAACAGCTTGACTAAACTGAATGAATTTATATACCCTGAATAGTGTTATTCAGAGTAGGAAGATAAATTGTGGGAAGATAAATTGATAAAAAACTGACTATGCCTTCAATTTTCCAACTTATTTCGTAAGAAATTAAAGTTTAAAAAAAAAAAATCTATGGGTCTTTATGTAGAAAAGTTATTTTGCATATTTTTCCACACCAACAAAAACATGCGTTTTACTAAGTTTTATTGCACCTTTTTCTCACAGAAAGAGAATGTAGCTCAGTACAAGGAATATAAGTTTATTTTCAAATAAACAGAAAGAACTCTCTCTAGTCTCCAAAAATGAACTTTAGCAAATAGATCCACCTTTGCTCCAGTTTTCTCATCTGCAAACTAAGGATAATGGCACTTATCTCTTTTGAAACTAAAATGGGTAGGTGATATGCAAGGACTTCATAATCACTTAAGATCTGGGTAGTGTTACTGCTATGGTAATCTCATGTTTTGCCTGAAGAAGTGCAGAAAAGGGAACTTGATGCTTTGAAAAAAAAAAAAAAGCTAAAAAGCAGCAATTCTAAAGGCATTTTTGGTACTCTTTTTACCTTATTGAAGTGCTACAAAGAGACTTGTAAAGTAGATCTTATCTGTTTTCATTCTGCTGCTTCTCATCAAATCTGTTTGCTTAATCAGGTCGGCAAACCACAGGACATTTTCTATCTTATCTCTCATGATAAAGATTACAGACATGGTATGAACTAATGTCAGCCTAAAAATTGCCCAACTTCTACCTATGTAACATCATGCTGTAAACGAGCTTTTTTTACACACTTAAAGTAAAATATTTGATCTACATTTTGTTTAGAAACACGCAGTTATATATCTTCACATATAGGATATTTTCTAAGAAAGGTCTTCTTTAATCAGAGAAAAAACATCTTTAGAAAACACTGTATGTAATAATCTATTTAATGTAGGAATCCATAATTTATTACTTCAAAGTTACATATTTAAAGTTTCAATCTAGTACAACAGTATGTACATTTAAATCCATGAGGTACCATGGATTTTACAGATTTACATATTTTTTTGCAGCTTAATGGCAAAAAACAATTCCTGATAATATATTTAAACTTTTTAATACAAATAACTTAAAAAAAAATCTATGAGGTTTCAAGATAGTGGAGATTTTCTAAGTTGTCCAGCTGCCTTAAAGGATTAAGAATAAAATCAAAACAGAATCAAACACTTTTTCCTTGTGAAACATAATGGGATAATTTAACCTATCATGAAAATGGATGGTGGCTATCAAATAAAGAACACAACCTACACTGTATTTTCATATGCAATAAAAAGCAGGCTTTTGTAATGCTTGCCAATGCAGCATCTGGTAAACCAATGATAAAATGATAAGGGGAAAAGCATCTATCCAGCCTTTTATGTCCAATAGTGGGAAGTAGGAAACAAAAGCAAGAAAAAAATCCAGAAAGCTTAAAAATAAATAAATAAATAAATCTGCCTTTAAACCCACGGCAATCTTTTGAAATCTTCCCAAGTTATTAGTTGTTTTCCTAAGGGTATTTTGCTGTTATATCGAACCAATAGACGATTAGGCATTTCAACTGTCATAGTGTGTGCAATGTTTAGAAAAATGTGGAATAAAAGACAGAGGAGGTGATTTTTACATGCAAATGACTCACTGCTGCGATGTGCATTTACCAATTAATCAATATCTTAGCAATGCCCCCACCTGGTGGCCAGGTGGGAGATTTTGCTTACCCAGGTAAGAGATGCAGAAAGGGCAGTAAAATCTGCACAGAAGTGCCTTTACTCCCTATTTTTCCGTCTGGAAGCTTTGGTAAAAGATGATTCAGCAAGGAGGTGGGTTTGTACTACTCAACCTACCTGCAACCCAGTTCCTTCCAGAAACACTCTCACTCACCAACCTGCCACAGGCATTACAAGGAGATGGATAACATATTATAGAACTGCCCACTATGATCAGAGGGAGGCAGTTTTCCTAGGAAATCTGGATGTACCTGGGCCAAAAAGGGTTTCATCTTTACAGTATCAGCAGAGGAAGACCTCCTGAGTGGGTGGCTGCCCCATTCCATCACGGTTTGAAGGATGACCACCAGGCAGAGACCTGTGTGATCTGACAGCCAACAGCCATCCCATCTCAATGAAACAGTAAATAAAGCATAATCCAGGCTAGAGAAACTCGATTTTTTTGAGAATTGGCAGACTAAGTCTCAGGTGTTCACTCCAAATGGACAAAAATAAGTTGGTGATGCCCAACTATTAACCGAAGGGTCCTAGTAAAGGGATGATTGCTATTTTTGTTTAATCAGTTAAGTAAGCAAGGTCTGTGTGATCTTTTCTTGTGAATCTGACTCATCATGGAAACAAAAACAACATGGCAATCCCAAGTTCTTTAGAAAGCAGGTTTGTTCCTGTTTATTTCAAGGGGATTCATTTGAAAGCATTTGTAAAAGACTGGTAATTTTAAGGTCATGTGTCATCCAGCTCTGGAAAAGGTAAGGAACAGTATAACTCTTATCGCTTATCATTGAGAAGATACAATTATGTCAGCATCAACACTTCCTAAATTGCCAACATTGGATATTTAACTTTGAAGACTTTCAATTTGCCTGTTACCTTGACCTCTCATAATTTCTTTTTTGATTAATTTCTTTTGATGGTCAGCTTAAAAACTCAAACCCAGGGCTTACTTACATGTGGCAATTCAAATAAGGAGCCCAGATGAGTGGCAATCTTTCCAAAAGAGAAGGACCTCTTGTAAAATTGATTTTGCAATTGTTTCTGGCTCACAGTCTTTTTCAAGACTTGCAAGGTTCTAGCTGAGACACATGGCAACGGTATGAATAAGAAGTTTTCCAACACTGCAAATAGAAAGAGGCTCCAGGCAGTGTCTGACCATGGATTAGATGTTTATTATACTAAAATAAATAAAATTACCTAGACTGCAAGGCTTCCAGCAAAAAGATGTTTTACCTATTCTCATGCTGTACTGAAGATGTTACACACCTGTCAGACTGAATAAATGAATGGAATTAAAGCTGGTTTATTGTGGGAAACAAACATGAAAAGAAATGCCAGTGAGATGTTACAATTACTCAGTCTTTAATTGTTTACTGGGATTAGAAACTAAAACTGCAACAAGGGAAATGGACCTGGAGAGCCGAGAAGTACAGCTGTACACAGCACTACATCCTCTTTCAATTGCTTAAGCTAATCTCTCTATTGTTCTTAATGCTAAAGGAAGGATAATAAGAAAAGGAAACAATAGTAATAAAATATCAAGGAGGAATTAGTTATGCTTAGCTGCATTTGTCTTGCACAACTTCAGTTACATTTTGAGAGATTTTGTCATTAATTTGTAGTTAGTTAAGTGCACATACCAATAGCAAAGCTCTGTCGCCCATCCCTTATCCAGACAAATTCTAAGTAACATCCCAAAAAGAAAATTTAAAAAACAGGCTTCAAACACTGACATTGATCTCCACAGCCTATGTTTGGCTACTAATAAGTTTTTAAGTACAAATATTTCTCCAAGAGTTTTGTTTTGTTATGTTGTTTGGGGTTTTTTGTTCCCCAAAAAAAAACATTTTAGCTGCCATAGTATCAGGTTATAGTAACCTTATAGTTAGCAGTGGTATGGTTAGAGTAATCAGGTTACTATAACCTGATGTTATGGCAGATATATATCTTTCTAGTACTGTCTAGCATAAATAGTCCTGAGTTTCACATCTGAGAAATATTCCAGCTTTAAAGTTGACATTTTGCAACTTGTAATATTAATAAAACTCAAGTTCTCATGTTCACAGAAGAGAAAAACAGGATTATGTACATGGTAGTGATGAATTACTAATTCAATTCATTTCCTCAAGGGAAAACAAAATCCAAAAAACTAACATGAGTAGTTTAAGAAAAGTCCCCACATAATAGAAGTGCTCAAAAAATAAAGTTATTACAAAATTAAGATCTTTGGCTAACCTATGTAATCCTTGCCTGAATCATAGTAAAAGCAGTACTAAAAGTTTAGAGAAAATCTAGTGTAGGTCTTTCAGTAGATGTCTGATTGGCTTTGTAAGATATAAAATACTCTACAACATCACTGATGCACCAACTTTTGTCAGGATTCATATAAGTTTGATAAGAAATGCAATAATTCAGAAAACAGTTTTAGTTCCATTTCCAATGGATTTTTTTTTTTTTTTAAGAAAAACTGTGCCTGTGGGACCCTTCTAATTCTGAAAATAAAGATCTTCTGATTAGTTACTTCAAAATACAAAATTATACCAACTGTTAGAGTTGGGCAAGAAAATCTCCACAAAGGCAGATGACATCACACTAAGCAACATTGTCACGATTGAGATCCCAGACTTAGTTATGAGTTCCAAGCTGCCAAGGCTGTAGACCTACGTTTTCCAGCACATATTCCTGCTGAGGAGTCCAAGCCAACATCTCCAGCTTCAATAAGGGATGCTGGCGCTCCCAAGCTTCCTGGTGCAAATTTAGATCCAAAAGAGCATCACGGGATTAGAGAATAAATCGGTTGGAAGGGATCTCCAGAGAACATCTAATCCAACCTTCTGCTCAAAGAAAAGTCCACTGCAATACTAGATTAGGCTGCTCAGGGCCATACCTACTGGTATGTGTCCATGGATATTTATTTATCCTTTTATCTCATGGGATGTTCCGTCAAGCTAATGCTGGATCCTGGAGTTAATCCAAGTCCAACTTTCACAACACAGTACGTGGAAACAACCAGGGAAACTCATGTATGAAGAGGAACCTAAGCAGGCAGGACATCTAACCTTGGAGGTTTCTGAGCCCCCAGGCAGCCCTGAACACTGAGCTACCTAGAATCTGGGGCTCACAAACCAGCGGTTTTGGAGACTGAAATCTAGATGTGTTTCAGAGACGCAGAACAGCCAGAACATTTGGTGTTTAGGATCTTCCTTTCAATGAATTTGTAGTTTTCCACAAAACCCTCACTCTCTCTAAACTCACCACCAGTGACACATATTGCATTCTGATAAAGGAACATTATTTCCAGTAGACATATCTGAGTAATTAACAATTGCATTTTAGTAAATCGTCATTTATAGCTCTACAGTGTCTCCTCAGCAGGAACGATAACATCTGATGAACCAAGAATACTTTATTTATTGAATAGAGACATACAGAAATGACAAATCCTGACTCAGTTACTACCAAAAAAAAATTTACAATTCTACTCTAGTGTAACTGTACTCCAAACAGCTTGTAGAATATGTGTAGACTATTGGAGCCAGGGCATATTAGCTCTCATACACAGTTTTCTGACAGTACTTTCAGACTTTGCCGTGTAAAGTGGACACAGGGAAAACTGGCTGCAAAGTCCAAAATACTGAGCTTTCAAAAATCATCAGCTACAGCAGGTATTATAGAAGCTCCGCACCTGAGGAAAACTCAGACCTAATATTTAGACGTTCAACATTTAACATCTTTGTTGGTGACACGGACTGTGGGATCGAGTGCACCCTCAGCAAGTTTGCAGATGACACCAAGTTGCGTGGTGTTGTGGACACACTGGAGGGAAGGGATGCCATCCCGAGGGACCTTGACAGACTGGAGAGGTAGGCTTGTGAGAACCTCATGAAGGTCAACAAGGCCAAGTGCAAGGTCCTGCACATGGGTCGGGGCAATCCCAAGCACAAGGTCAGGCTGGGCAGAGAATGGATTGAGAGCAGCCCTGAGGAAAAGGACTTGGGAGTGCTGGTGGATGAGAATCACAGAATGTTCGGGATTGGAAGGGACCTCAAAGGATCATCTAGTCCAATCCCCCTGCTGGAGCAGGACCACCTAGACTAGATCACACAACAACGCATCTAGGCGGGTTTTGAACATCTCCAGAGAAGGAGACTCCACAACCTCTCTGGGCAGCCTGTTCCAGTGTTCTGTTACCCTTACTGGGAAGAACTTCTTCCTCATGTTTAAGCCAATCCTCCTATGTTCCAGCTTATATCCATTTCCCCTTGTCCTATCATTGGATGCCACTGAGAAGAGCCTGGTTCCATCTTCATGACAGTCACCCTTTACATATTTATAAACACTAATGAGGTCCCCCCTCAGTCTCCTCTTCTCCAAGCTAAAGAGACCCAGTTCCCTCAGCCTTTCCTTATAAAGGAGGTGCTCCCCTCCCTTAATCATCTTTGTGGCCCTGCGCTGGACTCTCTCAAGCAGTTCCTTGTCCTTCTTGAACTGAGGGGCCCAGAACTGGACACAATATTCCAGATGCGGCCTCACCAGGGCAGAGTAGAGGGGGAGGAGAACCTCTCTCGACCTACTAACCACACCCCTTCTAATACACCCCAGGATGCCATTGGCCTTCTTGGCCACAAGGGCACATTGCTGGCTCATGATCATCCTGCTGTCCACCAGGACCCCCAGGTCCCTTTCCTCTGTGCAGGTCCCCAACAGTTCAGTCCCCAACTTGTACTGGTACATGGGGTTGTTCTTACCCAGATGCAAGACTCTACACTTGCCCTTGTTGTATTTCATTAAATTTCTCCCCGCCCAACTCTCCAGCCTGTCCAGGTGTCTCTGAATGGCAGCACAGCCTTCAGGTGTGTCAGTCACTCCTCCCAGTTAGTGTCATCAGCAAACTTGCTGACCATGCACTCTATTCCCTCATCCAAGTCATTGATGACTATGTTGAACAACACTATGTTGAACAGTACCGACCCTTGAGGGACTCCACTGGATACAGGCCTCCAACTGGACTCTGTCCCATTGACCACTACTCTCTGGCTTCTATCCTTCAGCCAGTTCGCAATCCACCTCATTATCTGATCATCCAGACCACACTTCCTCAGTTTAGCTGTGAGGTTGCCATGGGAGACTGTTAAATGCTTTACTGAAGTCAAGATAGACAACATCCACTGCTCTACCATTATCCACCCACTGAGTGATGTCCTCATAAAAGGCTATCAGGTTTGTCAAGCACGACTTCCCCTTAGTGAAGCCATGTTGACTGCCCCTAAAGACCCTCTTATCCTTGATATGCCTAGAGACAGCACCAAGGAGAAGTTGTTCCATTATCTTTCCAGGGATGGAGGTGAGGCTGACCAGTCAATAGTTACCTGGGTCTTCCTTCTTGCCCTTTTTGAAGACCGGAGTGACATTTGTTTTCCTCCAGTCCTCAGGCACCTCTCCGTTCCCCACAATTTAACAAAGATGAAGGTGAGTGGCCTGGCAATGACATCCACCAGCTCCCTCAGCACTCATGGGTGCATCCCATCAGGACCCATGGACTTATGGATGGCCAAGTTGCTTAACTGGTCCCTAAATCCTCATCAACGAGGGTAGCTCAACATGAGCCAGGAATGTGCACTGGCAGCCCAGAAAGCCAACCGTATCCTGGGCTGTATCAAAAGAAGCGTGGCCAGCAGGTCAAGGGAGGTGATTCTGCCCCTCTACTCTGCTCTTGTGAGACCCCACCTGGAATACTGTGTTCAGCTCTGGAGTCCCCAGCACAAAAAGGACATGAAGCTGCTGGAGCGGGTCCAGAGAAGGACCACAAAGATGATCCGAGGGTTGGAACACCTCTGCTATAAAGACAGGCTGAGAGATTTGGGGCTGTTCAGCCTGGAGAAGAGAAGGCTCGGGGTGATCTTATAGCAGCCTTCCAGTACTTAAAGGGGGCCTACAGGAAACCTGGAGAGGGACATTTTACAAGGGCGTGCAGTGATAAGACAAGGGGCAATGGATTTAAACTGAAAGAGGGCAGAATTAGATTAGATATAAGGAAGAAATTTTTCACTCTGAGGATGGTGAGGCACTGGAACAGGTTGCTCAGAGAAGCTGTGGATGCCCCATCCCTGGCAGTTGTCAAGGCCAGGTTGGATGAGGCTTTGGGCAACCTGGTGTAGTGGAGGATTTCCCTGCCCATGGCAGGGGGGTTGGAACTAGATGATCTTTGAGGTTCCTTCCAACTCTAACCATTCTATGATTCTATGATATGTTGTTTTAGATTTATAGATGGTACATTGATCTTCTAAGAGGAGCTGCAAGACTGAAAGAAAGAAAAATCGCCTTCCAAAAAACTTAAAACCAATGAAGCCAAGGAAATACAACTATTAGGCTAACACTCCGTCCGAGTTAGGTATGTTTTGGTAATACTATGACATCAAACCAGAGAAGGAAAAAAACACCTTACTGCAAGCTTATAGATACACCAAGACATCGAAAACTATAGTTTAGAAAACAGTGTCAAAATTCTGATAACATATACGTAAACTATAGCAAATTTTTCTTTAGAAGAAACAACAAAATCAACAAGAGTTACAACAGTATTCGTACTATTCACTCTATTATTAGGCCACTTTTTGTGCTACATAATGATAAATTGGATCGTATGGTATTGTTTCACTTTTGACCTCCAAATCTCTCTGCTCCCAGCTTTAAGATTAATCTTCCAATTTTCAGGTTTATGCAGTCATTCAAGCATTCTGTATGCTGACTCATACTCTTGCCAAGAAAAGATGTAAGGTTTGCAAATACTCTGAAGTTAGTGTTTCATTTTTTCAGATCAGCATTCCTTTGCCCTCAGAAACAAGCAGCACAAAATCATGCAGGAGGCCCCGCAAGCATTTAGGCAGCTTGAATATGAAAAAAATTCATAATTCTGTTAATTTAAAACCTCATTCTAAGGTTGGCATTTGACCATACATTTACCGCAATAACTAATATTCTTCCCTAAGAGTGGACAATGGTTTTCTTTTGGAACTGAAAAGCTGCCTCTGGCATCTATGAATGCAGTTGAAAACCAAAAGCCACGTAGTTCAGGTTACACAGAACACTCTGCTTCATTGTCAAACACAGAAACACTAACAAGTTTTGTGTTATAAAATAAAACTTCTACATTGTCATATATTTTTTCTACCTGCCCGTATTAAATGGTTAAAGGCCAGAATCTTAAGAATTTTTTTTTTCCTCCATAAATTGTGCAATATGCAATGATGAATACCAATCTGCTTCCAAACCACTTCAAACCTCAGCTGCACAGCCTTTTTCGTCAGCAGTAAAAAACTTTCCAAGCAATTCTCACCAGTAAATAGGCACTCACTGGCTACATAATGCGAACGAAAGATCAGAAATTCAGACAGGATTTCAAATCAAGTTGGCTTTTTTGTGTTCTCGGGTTTTGTTTGTTTGTTCATTTGGTTGGGATTTTTTTAATCCTTGTCAGCTGATTTCAGCACTATCATTTACTGAAACATGCTGACACAGACTCATTCTGCTTAGGGACCTCTGCAAGCCTCAGAGCAAGATGTTTTATTGGCTGTATGCAAAACTCTTACTAAACACACTGGGACTAGTCGTCACACTTCAGCATGTGAACAACTTTACTGGCCTTGTATGAAGTTCTCACACATTGGTCAGAAAAGGCTTTTCCTTAAGATCCAACTCACGATTATTTTGACTGTGCTTTTTTAAACAGTACTATACAAGTAATGTAACCCCCTGCGAACCATAAAATAGAGGATTTCCATCCTTTGTGAAAGGAGCAGAGAACTGGGAAAAGATTGGGAGCGTGATAGCAAGGCAGATCAGAGACCCATGTGGCAAAAGGTTATTCCCTTTGATATCCAACACCACGACGTTTCAAAGGGGATTGACAAGTCAAGTTTTAAAGGTTCCCCAAAGGAAAAGGATAGCTGTGCAGACGACTGACAAAGATGCTACTTTGGAGACGAGCAACAAGACTGAAAGTTGGGGCTTCTAGACAAACTTACTTTTACTAGTTTCTCCAGGTTCTGATTTCCCAGTCTCCCCACAGCCTACATGTAGTTATCTCTTTGCATTCCTATTGCCCTGTTAGCTTCTAGTTTTTCGGTCATTCCTAACACCCAACGATGCTTGTCTACTCAGTGTTTTACATTTTTAGCACTCTCTTTCACAGACCTTGGGAATAAACCAAATCGGTGGATAAAATGAAGATAATGACACTCTTCACTTCACTTCTGATTACTGTGCTACAAGAAACATTCAGTTAAGGCATCATTACTCCTAAGTAGTTGTCACATGTAGCTGCTTGGCCTCACTTTCCAGACCACACATCATTTCCCACTCCATGTCATTGTATGATTAATAATGAATCAGGTAGTACATCTGTATCCTTTTAGCCTTCAGTAGTAAACACAGTACTGTAACCAATGTTCCAAACCATTAAAAGCAGATCTTTTGTCTCTATTTTCAGAATAAAGCATCTCCAAATGTAGTGTTTCCCTTGAGACCCAGCATCTTTCACATGGACAACTGTATATTTCATGTTGAAGACATTGGAGAGTGTATTACTCTCGTACATGGGTCTGTAAGGAGTTTTCTCTGGAGTTAGGACAGTAAGTACCAGTAATGTATTCCACAGTGTGGAGTACTATAAAGACACCCCAAATCTGTCACCAATATAAATTCCAACATTTGACACTAAGCAAAATGTCTGACAGATCTTTTTGGACAGATACTGTTACTGCTCTTTCCTACTTATAGGTCAGTGTGTGACTATTAGCTCGTTAGGGCATCATTAAAGCTTATCTATTTTCCTAAACCTTTGGAATAGCCTACTTTGAAATTTAAGACAGCTGCAATCACAGCTTAAAAGATTTATTTATCCTCAGACTTCTGCCCTTTCCCAGACATAAGGCCTTTCCTAGTGTGTATACAGCAGATTTTTTTCTGTAGCTTCTTTATATATTTCTCAGCAGATAAAGGGGATTACAGCAAAGTGCAAGTAATCCACTGACCACACTGAGGTCTAATGTATTTTAGCCTGTATTCCCTGCCTCCGCACTGTCTTACCAAGAAAGGGACTGATAGGACAAACTCTTGGAAAGCAGATGAATAGCAGTAATTTTGAGCAGGTGAGTGTCATACAAGTGTTGCAGTTACTTGATCTGCTGAGTTTTGGCCAAGCTGTCTCTACTAGAGGAAGCATTGTATGATGCCAGGGGACCTTGTGTAAGACAGCACAGGGCAAGAGCCAGACTTGTCAATTATGAGATATGTTGAGTGTTCATACATTTTCCAGGGAGATTTTCTGAACTAAGATCAGGCATCTTTTGGGGAAGATTCAGTTAGTATGCTACATTTTAACACAATTCAGCTAGCGAACACCTGGAAACCCCAAAATTGTCCATATTAGACAAATTGTCCATTTAACATATTTTGCATCAACACAATCACAAAAGGAAAAGACAACATAACAAACAGTACAAATATGAGATAATTCATTTCTACTGTGATGAAAACAGGAGACTTCAACCACAACAGCAAAAAAAATAAAAATCAAATATCTTTAAGACAAAATTAAATGGTAATCACTTTTATTAAACCCACGGTAACTTAAAGAAAAGCATTAGTTTTTCCACTTTTTATTTTCATTTGATTTTCATTTTGAGTCTCCTGAAAGTTAACAGCCTATACAAGATTTACAGGAAAAGACATACGACTCCCTTATCAGTATAAGTTTATCAGAAGTGTTTCAATATTTTTCCAGTATGATTATGCACCTGATATACTTCTCAATAAAAAAAATATTAAGTGCCACTCAACACTACATTCAAGTAGAGGAAACTCTTGAATACTTACTGACAGAAGAATACTTTAAAAAAGAAAAGTGGTAGAATTGTTTTGTTACAAGCACAAGGTGTTGGTTTTACTCGTGTGAAAGAAATAGGCCAAAAATCAACCACATCAGAATCCAGAAAGCAATCAGAAGTGCAAAATTATGCTAGAAAACATCCCCATTCAAGCTAATCTGGCATTTTACTCTGCTAGCAATGTGTGAATTTGTTAATCTCAAATGTTGTTTTTCTCTAGTTCTCTAGCACAGGAAAGCCATGCAAAGACATCTGTATTTGTGGGCCTCCTCCATTAATTAACATATGGTCAACACATGGGACACTGACAATTTTATACAGTTGGTCTTTGCACTTTGTTCATTTATTTTAAAACAAAAACATTCAGATAAGCAGTAATTTTGAACATTATTCCTCTGCTTTCTCGGAACGCCAGATCTGTAAAAGCTGGTTTTTAGCTACTCTGCAGAAGCTCCGAAAACTCGTGCTAAACTTCTGAGAATAGCTTGAACATGCTGCCTGTTACACAATGCAGCATTTGCATTAGACAAGTAAAAATACAGGCACACTCTTAGGGAACAGAGTGAATACATTATATGTTTATTGAATGTCAGTTGTCCTCTGCCCACACTGTTTCAGGAAATGAAGCATTTGCTAAAAGGAAAGAAAAATATTTCATGTCCATCTTCCGGAAGTTTTACAGATAACAGAACCATAATACACCTCCATCAAGATAGAGGCCTTGGTCCTAATGTTCCCCTGCCATATTAAAGTGAGAAATCTTTTGGGCAAAAAAGGGCCTATTTGGATCTTTGTCCATGATGAACATTTATCCAAAAACTGAAATCAAATAGCATGACGTCAAGTGCAGCAAGAGAATCCTTGATATCAAGCAGAAAAGCGAACACGACTAAATGCCCAGCTCAACCAGTTTGGGTTTTCTTAGTAAGCATAGTGGTTATTCTGAAGCCTTTTTGGCACTGTCTTCTTGTGCTGCTTTAAAGGCAATAATTTCTTTAAGATTTTAAAATCTTTAGTATCGCTGATCTCTCTTGCAAAGTTCCTCCCGAGCATCTTCAAGGTAGTCCAAGTGATTCCTAACATTTCCTATTCTTATAAAGCAAGCACTTACCCTTACTCGAGGAGGATGGAGGAGGAACTTAACTTGTCTTAGTTAACTCAAATTAACATAGAGTGAAACTCTACTAAAGGCAACACAATTTGTTGTTATCACATTTAATGTGGCAGGTCAGACTTTACACAGTCATATGGCCTTTCTCAGCCTCTTTAGTCACACAGCAGCTACTCTTTACAATGTCTTCACTAAGATTTTACCTTCTGTTAAACTGAGTTAACTAATTCAAGTTAGTAACTAACTTGAACTAATTCAAGTAAACTCTCCCCTGCCTTTATCGTTGTTTTTTTTTTAGTTACAATGAAGAGCAGACCCAATTCTAGCAGAGAGATTTAAAGACCAACTGCCTGGTTTTCCTCTGTGATGCAACTTCTGTTTAAGCAGCATGTTTAAAGGTAGTTTTTAACTGAATTTGGTCAGTTGTCCCTTATAGGATTCAACTGTTAAGTTACAACAGATCAACTAATTTAATTTCATGGTCCTCCAGTCTTTCCTAGCCAACACTAGATTAAACCTTAATCTATTAAGGCTCAAAATGTATGTCTCATGCTTTTCTGTGTTTAGTTTTTGCAGAGTCACCAGTTAAATTTCTTGAAATTAGTTATAATACGCATATTTGTATGTATTTGCCAAGATAAAAACTGACCTGTCACAAGTTGGTTCCAGTTAAAGGCTCCATTTTAATGGAAGATTAGATGAACAACAGGGGAAAAAAAATAATCTCCCCTAAAAAACACTCAAACTGTGTGGATGCATTGCTTTTTGCAAAATAAATGTATAGTTTAAAACAAGAACAATGAGCGTTTTTTACTTGGCTTCTGCTTCCTAACCCCTGAGGTTGTACTTCACATCTCATTATCTCATTGTTCTTAATAATGTTTTATAAGCTTGGGTAAAACTTCTCACCGAGAGCCAGGTGTTTTCATATTCTTTCCCCTTTTTTCCCTGCTTCTCTGACTATTCCAAGTACAAAAGGTTTTTAAACTCTCTCCTAGGATTTCTTCTGGAAGCACACCTGTTCAAAAAAATACTTCTCAGACTGGCTTGAAGAGTTGACTGTAAAGTTAGAAAAAGGCAAAGAGTAAATGAAATACTTGTTACCAAGTCAGATATTAAACAGAAGAAACGTCAATTTTTCCCATTTTAAAAAGAACAAATCTCAGAAAAATAAAGCTATTTCTCTTTCAGCTAGGATAGAATAAGCATGCCACCTCCATGATGAGATTTAAGAGCACCAGATAGCCTCTTTAGGAAGAATTATCATTGCTTGCAGTGTTTATATTTTTTCTGAGCTTCCAAAGTCCATTAAAACTAAAATATAACTAGAAATAAAAGAAAACTCAACAGATCTAAAAAGTGAATATTTCTGACTTATTTTCTAACCTCCAGTCTAGAGAACGTGGAAGAGGAGGGGAATTTGAGAAAATAAGATCAAACCACACACATACAAAATAGGACTATCTTTATCCAAAAAAAAAAATTACATACACAATAAATACTGGATTTTCTCAGCAGAGGAAATAGGAAAATCAGATACTCCGCCCTACCTCATTCAGAAGAAATAACAGCAGCAATAATAAATCATCTTTACATAAAGAAAATGCATGACTTGGTCAACACCAAAAATCTGCATCTAGTTCTCATACTTGTGGAAGTGCACAGCACACAAAAGAAAAAAAAAAAACCCACAATTATTTTCAAGCACAAACCAATTACAGAACACATTTGCTGAAAGGCCTTAAAATTTGTGTAATTAGTACTGGTATTAATACAAAAGGCTTTCAAATGAAGTGAGCCCACAAATTTACTAGCCCTTTCAGCCAAAACAAATTCCCACAGCAAAAGCCACGTTTAAGTCCTATAAGCACTCGGGCTTTCAACCCATGCAGCAATGGAACTACCTGAGACATCTCACTCTACTTTGCAAATTCCTTTGTGCAAACGAATCCAAGGGATTGGAAAGTATGGTAAGTGTTACATGTAGAAAGAATCCTTACTAAACTTATAGTACATGCAAATCATTATGAATTTAGGACTTCTGGTTGATTTTCAGTGTGCTTAAATTAGGTGAAATACATGCACAACGGACCTATTGAGCAAACCTTAGAAATAGCAGTCCAATTTTAGTTTTCTGTGTTTGTGTTGGAAGTATACAAACTTGTGCTCTACAGAGTAAAAACTCAGATCAAGAGCAAAAGTTTCAATTTTTAAGGAAGATGAACTGTAAGTAGCAGAGGAAATGAATGGCTAAACAATTTCAGTTATGCATTTAAGATGATCCTTACAGTATCTTGGAAAGCATATTAGATAAGCCCACTTTAAACAATGACAGAGAAAAGAGCTCCTCTGTTTCCTTCTCAGATCTCATCCCTGTACAAAACCAGTCAGTACATTAGATTGGAAAAAACACCAGAAAAATTCCAACAACTTGCAAAACTGGCAGGCAAGCACCAAAACATCCTTGACCTGGATAATCCTGGGACCTCCATGGGTCAACCAGAGACACTACTGAAGCAACCATGACTCATTCGTGTGGAGCAATTTCCAGATGTAGGTGCCTTCCTATTCACTAAGATAAATCGGACAGACCTTCCTTACAGCAAGAAATTATTAGTTCTCTGAAAAGAGCACAAATCTCTGAAGAATTCAGGCAGTTAGAAGCTCTGCTAGGAAATACTCAACAGCAGCTATCTTGGATGAATACACTTGCTAATTTTCTATGCTCCCCTTGTCATGGACAGGGCCAAAGATACCACGGAGTCACTGCCAAGGGGTAGGTAACTCTTATGCCCTTGGCTCTATCTGCAAACACATGTAGCACTGGTGAAATTAGAAAGATGCTCTCCCAGTCAGGGTCTCCTGATGGGCAGTGAAATCTCATTCCCCAAAACCTGCCCTTAATACAAATGGTGATTAATGCAGACAAACAGTATCAGACAGTAAACATCTGTTATCATTCCTACCACAAATAGACTTGAATCAACAAGCAATAAACGGTCAGGAGATCATTTGAGTGTAAATGAAATTGCAACTTTGCCTTTCACAGCTGATTTACTAGTTCGGAGGGAAAAAGCCAGGCTGAAAACAGAAAAGTTACATTTAAAATATGAGAGGACAGAGCTCTGAGAAACCAACAGTCTGATCTGAACTTGGGCTTATAGCAGGGAGAAGAGGGCTGCTTCGTTTCCTTGGTCTTAGAGGGGGGAGAAAAGGGCTGCTTCATTTCCCATCCCTCGTGCTTCACTTGGTTTTGATGCTGGAGTCCCTAGCAGTTTCTTTCTGCAGATTTGACCTGCTTAAGTAATTTTACAGCAAAATTTGTGTATCATCTTAAAATGCCAAAAACCTTTGTAGCAGAGGATTCATTCAGCCACTGACAGTTTCCAGCATAGCTAGCTAGTTAACAGAACAAGCAATTTAGACATCCCTTATGTGAGCTTTGACTACTGTCAGTCTTGAAATAGTTGGCCAAGTCAATCTGGCGCATAAAACAAGCTGTAAAGAGTTAAGATTCAGGGACTTCAGATACCGTCCCTTTTGCTAGGGAATTTGCGTGTCGAGGGTGGCACAAAAGAATTAGACTTTTTCTGTCTTGGGAAAAAACCACCAGTGAGCAAAAATATTAGTAAAAAAATGGAAAGTTAAAAAAATGGCTTGCTGAGATGACAATGGAGTGAAACTTCGAAAAAGTTGGAAAAAAATCACAGTTTCAGTTAAATGGCTCTTTGCAACTTGTGTCAAAGAAAAAAGCAGATCAGATACAGGTGAGATTCTTGCTGAAATCCACTTTTCAAATGTGATCATTTTGACATTGGAAACCATTCTTGAGATGGCCAAATGTTTGAAAAGCTGTGTCCAACTATATGTTGTTATTATTCCTCTAATTGCTTTTTCCCGATCTTGCTTGTGAAAGCACTATGCAAAACATGGAAAGCTCTGCTATGCTCAGTGACATCTACCACTGCTGCTGCTTTACGCACGAGGACCTTCAGCAGTTCTGTGAATAGACCAGGATGCTCCAAAAAGGTCTCCTGACAAACATGTAACAGCTCTTACTCAGATCCAAATTTTGTTTTGTCATTTGCTATAATATTCTCTCTAGAAATCAAAACAGTGCTGTGACTGATTAATAGTGCGGTGGCTCCTCGTTTTCGCTTTTAAAAGACGACCAGGCCCCCGTTTGTCTTTTTCCCCAAGTGTCTTGCATACCATTTATGCTTGCAAGGTATTAGAGTTATCTTCAACTGTGGCATTTCATCAGCCAGATGATATTTTATGTTTAAACATAGCGAGTTTTATAATTAAATCTAATATATTTAAAACACCTAAATTACCTAAGCAAACTGCAAACTAAAAATGTTTTTGATAAAAGCAAAATTAATACCAGAATAAATGTCCAATTAGAAGTTGTCGACAAGCAAGTTAATTCATATCCAAAGATTAAGAAAAAGTACTTATTTGAATCTTAATTTGTTTTTCTAAAATACACAACATATATCTGTTTAGCTGGTTTAAAACCTGTATGATGGTTAACATCAGCACATTAAGTTACAAACGTGAGACAGGCACTATACTTTCAACAGCAGGTGTCCTGGTTTTAGCTGGGACAGAGTTAGCTCTTCTTTTTAGCAGCTACAAGAGCTCCATGTTTTGGTTTTACTCAGAGGCTCGCTCTGAGAAGAATGCTGATAGCAAGGTGATGTTTGTGGTTGGACATGAAACTCCAAGGACTTTTCAGTGTGCCGGAGTGCAGAGGCACGGCGGGATAAGGGGGGAGCATAGTTGGGACAAAGGAGACACGATTCCCCTTGTGATTTGTGGTGGAACTTAAGACTGAGGGCCAAACTGGCCAATTAGTATTCCATATCATGCAGCATCATGCCCAGTATAAAAGTGAGGGGCAGCCGGACAGAAGGGCTTTTGTGCTTTGGCTCTTTCGCCGCTTCTGCTCTTTTGCGCTTGCTGCGCTTTTGCTCTATTGCCTTTTTTTTTTCTCTCTCTCCCAGCACTCCCACTCTCGGAGTACTCTCTCTCTCTCTCCCCCTCTCTATTTCGGGGCCTCGTGTTCGTCCGGGATTGCAGCTTCAGGACGAGACGGGCTGCGGATAAGAGGGGGTGGTGAGCATCTACCCTGTGTATTAAATCATCTGTATCAAATTGTTCTTATCTCAACCCACGGGTTTCCGGTTTATCCTTTAATTCTCTCCCTCATCCCTGAGGCTGGGGGAGGGTGAGTGAACGACTTGGGGTGGGGGGGGGGGGGGGGGGAGGGGGGGTGGTTGCCAGAGCGGCCTAACCCACAACAGCAGGATAACATCCTACAAACCTGAACACAATACAACAATCAGTGAGCATACTTCTACAATCAAGGTGGTATCCCAACTTATTCAAAGTACCATTCACCTCATAAAAGGTGCTTCTTCAATTTGTTCTTTCCAAAGGCATATACAAAAATCACGGTATCTTCTGTTCTCAACTTCTTTGACTACAGGCGGATTATCCCTGCTGCCTGTTTTATGAGTAACCTCACAAGTATCTACTTCCAACATACCAAAACCTGAAAGCCAAAGAGTTGCTGAGTTCTGCACACTGGGAAGCCATAATTATTATTCCTACACAGGGGAAATAAGCCAGCACAGTCTAGTTGGGAAGTACATTTGTGGGCAGGTCCCCCTTCTCTTTGCTGTGCATTAGCAGCAAGCACTTGCACAAATTTCTTTTAAGACATAAGCACTCAAAGCAAAGAAAATATACCTGTCCGCAAATGTTTCTTATGAATTGTTAAAAGACATGAAATATTAAAGGTGGTTAAATGTGAAGGGACAAAGATACTGGGGGGGCGGGGAAGAGATGCTCTCCAGGAAAGCAAAACCATCTCCACTAGACCTCAAGTCAAATGTATTCTAGAATAACAATTTTAACACGCCATACAGCGCGTATACAATTCATATAATTTAAAATTTTATGGACCTGGACATTTTTCTCATGCTAAGAAAAAAAACTTCCCTCCCTTATTAGGGCTATGATGCACGAGCCAGACTGATACTACGTATATTGAGAAGTGGCGTACCAAATGGAGAATTCCAGGCTAGGACATCTTTTCCCATTTTAGACACTTGCAATATTAAGAAAAGTTTTTCCTCACGCATTTGGAGAGGTGACAGCAGCTGTAGTTTTCACTGCTGCAATGAAAAAGGTGCTGCAATTTCTTTGTAGACAGTTGAGTTCTTTTGGGAGGGTTGCTCTAGCCACCACAACCACAGTCCCCTTTTTCAAATAAGATCTTTTACACTAACAAATGTTGCTGCACATGTCTCCAGAGGAATAATAGCATGAAACTAAATAAAAACTAACTTCATAAGACCCTTTGCTTACCAGACTTCTGCCAGCCCTCAGCTGACTCTTAAATAGTTAGCACTGCATTCTGTATTGCAGCTATTCGGCATTACGAAATACTCTGCAGAATAAGAATACACTAATAGGCAAAATAAAGCACTAAATAAAAGCAATAAAGTCTTGGTTGACTCGTGTGGAAAAATTGTTATCATGGAAACCTCTAAGACAGGAAAAAAACTGCTAACCTCTATAAAATCATCACTTTCACATAAATTTCAGTTTCCTTTTTCCCCCCACTGTCACTCGTTTTCGCTTCATAAGCACAGTGACAAATCTGTGTTTTCACAGGCATTTAAATCTCAGTTGCTGAAAGGATTTATGAACCATAATTATCTTTACAAGACAATACAAACAGTAAGATATAAAGGAAAAAAGTAAGATGACAAATTGAGATGTGAGAAACAGGTTTGCCTGGAGTCTTATCCTTATGTTCAGGCACTAGAAATCAACTCACTTCTGCATAACTTATTTACCTGATTGGTGGTGATAAGACTATACTACAAAGAACAAATCCAACATTTTCAGTGGTGGTCTATCAATCTACAGTGTCTTACAGCCTATTCTAATAATCACGAGGTCATTACCTAGCAAATGATTTCTCCTGTTTCAGTTTTCAAATGCCTTTAATGTTAATGCAGAAGCTGCATTTGCAGAGCCTTTCTCTGGCAAAATGGTTCAGTGAATCCAGAAAGGAGTCAAGATCCAGCTGTGACTAAAGTAAACCTTGCTGTTAAGATTTAATATATACTGCACATCCAAAACATTTTTCTAATACACATTTTTTTTCCTGCCAATCCTCCCAACCCGTCTATCTCTTCAGCATGATTCCATGGGAGACAGAACCTGATCCTCGATCTCAACATCAGGTGCTGAGGAGACCTGTCTCCTTGTCTCAAACAGCTGGAGGCTGCCTCTTTTTAGCCCCACCTCACACCCGTTTGCAGGAAGGGTACAAGACACAACTGTGGCTTTTAGGCTGGGGCCCTGGGCCAACTACAGCAGCTTTTTCCATCTTTTGATTTGTAGACCCCTAAGCAAATTGACTATTTGAATTATAAACTCCTCAGGGAATTTTGTATTCATCAATCAGTGCAGCACATCCAAATCTCCTTCTCTTTAGCGCTTTGCACGTAATTCAAGGACCCCTAAGTGGGTTATCCTTCTCTTACCCACACTATTGCAATGGGAACTTTTGTGCTTCTGCCATCAACAGCAGTATATACTTTGAAAGCAATTCACTGTGGGTTTGGGGTCTGTAAAAATTAAGCTGCTCCACTGAAGCCTAGTAGGACATCCATGCATCCATCTCTCTCTTCTGAACAGTTAATGAAGCTGCCAAATGCAGGCATAGTGGAACTGTGAGAATGTCAAAGAGACTCTAAGCATAATGATTTTTGTAATTTAAACATCTGTGCAGAAAGTCCTTAACATGTGTTATTACTTTGTAGGAGTTCTGCATGTCTGTGAGATAACGTATTTGACTTAAGCTAGCAATGATCACATCTCTATCTGTGTATCAGCAGACAGACACCCTAGTGATTAATTATTTTTTTATCACTTCTTTGGTTGTCTAATCTGTTCTCAGCACATTCGTATCTTTTAGGGGCTGTCAAATAGTCTGTGCCCGTTAGAGGTCCTTCAAAAAGATCACCTTCACCAAAAAGTTGTGTGGGCTCCCCTCAAAAATATTAACTGTCCTTAGATAACCAAAATAAAGAGCTTCCTACCTACAGTGAAAATTTTATATTTCTGCTCTGAATGGGACAAACACATTGAAACTTGGTTCAAGACATCCACTACAAGTATCAAGCTTTATCCACTAATTTATTAAAAAGGATGTTAACATTATATAATATGGATGTGGAATGAGTTCTACTGAAGCTATTGAAAACTGACATATTTCTGATTTTACAAAGCAGTTGTTATACTTTTTGTCCCAAGGTCTACACCATTCAATTTCTCGTTTACTAAAAATGGTCTTTGCCCCACAAATAATGAGATATGACTTATTTTTAAGATTAACACTAGACTCTGGAAATCTAGATTAAATAGAAGTTAGCTGAGATATTTAAGCTTTGCAAAGCAACTAAGTCTTTAAGTGATATACATTTATACAGTTGCCTTGCTAGAGGATCAGCAGTTTACGGTGATGCTAAATTTAGCACTAAGGAAGGTTATACTAACATGATAAAATATATAACTTGAGCAAAGCACGAGATCATTGCTTAAACTGGTACATGATTACACACCCTCCAACAACCCTAAAATATGCTGGACAAATCATTTCTCCTCATTTTATAAAGCCTTTATCAGTGACTTATCAACTCTACAACATATCAGAGGAAAAAAAGGCAGCATACTCTATTTTCTAGAAGAGAGCAAGGAAGAAAATGGGGATAAACCCAGTTACACTCTGAAAGGCTTCACCCATTTTAGTTGCAGGCTGTTTAATCAGTATTGCATAGAGTCTAGCAGAGCGCTTGTAATCCATCCATTAAAATGAGTTTGGTTTATAGTTTTATACTACCATCCACTGCTCTGGTACTCCAGAATCAACAGCAATTTCTTCGGCAAGGTGGCAATAACCATTACGTGTTCTGGCATTTGTGGATGTACAGGATGTAGATGTCCAGGTATTGGTAGCAGGGGGCTGCAGGAGAGGCCAGGGGCTAACCTGGAGAAGCAGCTCCAGGCACCCACCAAAGCAGAGATTCCCCTGGAGCCTGCAAAGATCCCACACCACAGAGCACAGGAAAGACAGGAGAAGGAAGGTGCAGCAGAGAGCAACAGTTAGAGATGGACCATAATCCCACCCTTCTCCTTCACAAACAGCATCTGTGGGTGGGGGTAAAGGAGTCGGGAGTGAAGGAGAGAAACGGAACCTGTTAAAAGGGGGAGGAAAGGTGTGTTGCTTTAACACTTGCCTTTGTACTTCTCTCTACCTGAACCTATTTTACTTGGCAATAAATTATTTATTTTCCCCAAGATGAGTCTGTGTCTCAACCCAAGAGCTTTCTCACCCTACTTTTTCCCCTGCATCCTACTAAGGATGGAGTGGGGGAAGGAGTGCGGGGAAGGTGAAGGGGTGAATGAGGGAATGAGTGGGAGTTTGGCTGTTACTTGAGGTTAACCCAGCACCCTGGGAACAGACAGATTTTTGAGTGTAAGTAAACTCCTGCATTAGGTTTACTTTAACCCTTCTGAGCAACATGTATGTATGCACATAAACGAAGTGATAATTCTTATGATTTGAAGTTTAAGTTCTATTTGCTTTGGGTTGCATTTCATTTTTTTCTGACACATTAAGATATCAGATTCAAGTTGCACACACAGAGATTTCACTCTATCACAACAATTAAAAATATCTGAATATGTATATAATAAACCAATATACATTAAAACGTATCCTCATGAAAAACAACATTTAATTTTGTCTTAATTTTCTTTTTTTTTTTTTCTTTTTGTCTAATCTTAGGTTTAGATAATTTAGTACTGAAAAACCACGTGGTCACCACATTTTTCACATTATAAGGCTACAAACACTGAGTTCATTTAAGGTCACAGTTAACAGACATACCTTTTAGTGAAGCTGCAGGCAATTTATATAGCTACGCTGCCACTTCTACAATTAGAAGATTGTGGACTCAATCTGGTTTTTAGTAGGTTAATGTAAAGAAAGTCAAACTGCAAGTTGCTACATCAGTCATGTTTACTTTGTAGATGTAATCAGTTAATCAATGTCCGGTTAAGCTTTTGATCTCTACTGACATTGTGAAAGTTAACTGCAAATAAAAAAAAAATCTCCTGGAGTCTGTTAGAAACTAATCTCAGATGTTTGCAATGTATGAAAGTTGCACCAAGAGCCTGTCAATATACACATAGTGGAATAACCACAAGCTGTTACCAGCACAGTTATGGGATAGATCACAGCTAGTACACGTAAAGTAGGACTGGATTCGTTTTGTTCAATGCCGAAGCCAAGAGCTAATCTCTTCAGAACAAACTACTGAGAAAGTACATGAGTTGCCATGAAAATTTAGGATTACTGAAATGAGTTTGGTCATTAAGAAAGTACAAACGTCACTTGCTTGACAATGAATAAACATAACTGCTTCTTGTTTCTACCCAAGTGGTTAGAAGAAAGTCTGATGCATTTCATTTAGTTCCTCCTTACTCAACTGTAGACTATCTATTGCAGTTACTGGCCAATCTCTAATTGTATGTAAGAAATCTAAGAGATTAAATAAATCCCAGTACAGTACTACAAATTCAGGAATATTGTATTCTGTCTAGTTCTCCCACTAACTCTCAATAGCCATATTCTTTATAATACAGCTTCATCGTGGCTTATTTTTGACTGAAATAAACAAAAACTGTTGTGTTAGGCAATAACAATTTCCTGTTTCCAACATACTACCTGTGATTGAGTGATATTCTGACTGGAAAAAAACAATTCAGGTTTTGTATTGCTCCAAGTTGTCACATGGTGCAACTACTGCAAATGTTGCTATTGCAAAATAAGTCAAAACACTGATGCATAAAATAGTCCCTTCTGTTTTGTTTCTGAATCTATGAGACGCACAAATGGCTGTCTCTTTCAGTATCAAGGTAAATTAATGTGGCTTTTATCAAGATAGAAGAACTGGGAAGACTTGAGGAAAGGACAAGGAGAGCAAAGGATTGACCACTTTGGTAAGTTCTCCCTACCAACTTAGACAAGGTTTCAATCTCTCCATCCTGTTGATCGTGAAATTTGATAAAAAAGACTGCAAAATTACCAGTATTACTTAAGTTCATTCAATTAGATATGCTCTGCATCCACTTGCACTCATTAGCAAAAAATGTAATGCAAAAAACCCACATGACATCATATGACTTCTAGGCATTGCAAAAAAAGAAAAAGATATTTGTCTCAAATTTCTGTTTTATAAGAAAGGAACATGTGAATGGAATTTCAGTTTCACGTTTTCCTGTTCCAAGAAAATCAATAAATTGAATTACAGATAAACATTAAGGATAAATATTTCCAAAAGAGAGCAATCATCTTCAGCTACTCTGGGAAAGCCAAGCTTGGATGCAACACCGTTCAAATTAAGCAGTCAAGAAAGACTGTAGCTCCACATTTACTGTTATGTTAAACTAATAACCAGCTCTCTACTTCTTTACTACTAAAATCCGTTTTTAAAAAAGTTTTAAAATAAGGTAAGAGAGCTAGTAATGTTTAAGAGAGCTAGCAGGTTCTTGAGATCTAAATTGAGGTGTCTTTTAGAGCAATTTCAATTTGAAAAAAAAAAACAAGTATTAGGGCTATAGTTAGCCCACTTACTAATAATCTCTCCCTGTTTTATTATTTCAAACAAGAAGCAAAAAAACTACAGAAAAGGTTTACGGAGCTTGGTAGAGAAGCAGCCTGGACTTGGAACCAGCACAGAAGGTGCACAATTTTACGATCATCTTTTGCTTTCACTTCAGTCAGCTGTGAAAGTTCATTTTCCTATACATTAATTTCTTTCTCTATATTGTAGCAGAAACAAAACGCTCAAGTCCCTGCGCACAGCTCACTGCATTAAAATTGCTACTAACAGGTATATGTAAGTCACCATCTTTGAAGTGTTTATGATGTCCTGCCCAAATAAATGCTCCTTAAAATACATTTGCCTACTTTATTTACCATTTGATTTCACTCTCTAAAGAGTTTCTGCGGGTTCACACTTCTTCCAACTGAAAAAAAAAAAACAACAAACAAGTAACTACTAATCACTTCTAAAAATCAGAGTACCTCAAAGCTCTAAAGTCAAAGATTTAACTTCTAGTACCTCATATACTCTAGAAATTTTACACCACTGAAGAGAAGGCCAGTGCATCTCAATGATTAACACTATTTCTTGCTTCACTAAATTATGCTTTACAGTTCTTGATGTCTTTAAATTTTTTTTTTATTTTAAAGTGATCCACACATTTCAATATGATATTTCTAAGGCAGCTGTGTTTATGAGGTGAAGCTAGAAAAACAAGAGAGAAATATAGTTTATACTATTTCTTAAGCAAGGTCTAAAGCCACTGGAAGATTGTTTTCTCGGGACAACAGTGAGATGCAGAATTACTAGAATTTGCTTGCAGTAACTTCCAAAATTAACCAATGACTTCACCTGAAGTAAATAAAAATTTGTGGTACTATGTTTTTAATACATATATAGAACCAAATAGATTTATATCTTGTAGAAGATCTGGACATGGACCCGGGCTCTAGGTGGCCCTCCTTGTGGGGTAGGATTGGACCACATGATGTCCAGAGGTGCTGTCCAAGTCCAACCTCAACCATGCTGTGGTTCTGTGATTGCATTTTACGTACGTTATCCTCTGACCAACCATCCAGATTTGCTAACATGCAAATGCAGCTGTGTGCTGCACAAGGCATTTATCCAAACTTGACAGAAGCACTTGCAATCTCATTGAGATATAGCAGCAGCAATTTTCCAAAATCAAATTAGAAAGGGAATAAAATGTAGATTAGTAGGTACAGTCATAGCTTTGAATACTACTATTCAATTCCATCATTTTATCATTTAAGCATACTTTTTTTTTACAGTTTCTCTCACTAAAAGCTTTACATCATCTTGTCTCAGAAAATGTATTCTCATCTCTAAACCTAAATAAGAAAGCTTAGTTTTCTATTAAGTCATGTTTCAATGTGTTCAGCTCCATTAAACATTTTGACATCTAATATTGTGAGCTAATGACGCAGTGTATGCTTTTCAGATTAACATATTTAATGGTTTTTCCTCATCTGTTCCCTGTTCACCCAGTTTCATGATACTTCCGAGTACTCATCACCTACATTTGAAATTGGTCAAAACATTCAAAAGTTACCGGGCAGAGGAGAGATCAAGATAGCACGACTGTAAAAACAGCTTTCTTTTGAGAACCACCTTGAAATCACAAGATCAAAGGATCAACTTCATTGCTATGTCAAACCAAATTAGAAGCATATCAATGTGAATAAAGTACCTAACACTACTGGGGTTTTTTATATAGCTAACTCACACCTCTTAAGACCTGGAACACAAACTTTTCCTGCCCTCTGTGGTAAAAAAAAAAAAAAAAGGCTGTTTTTGTTCCTGTTTAAGAACCTCATCTGTAAGATTGGGGTAATATGTAAAAACCTAACCTGAATGCTGTAAAACTATAATGGAGTTGATGTTCTTCTTTAGTCAATTCTTCACCACACAACTTAAGTTTCTCTATAAAATATTAAGGTCTTGATCCAAATCCTTGAAGTGCTTTGCACAGAAGGTATTATAAACTCAAAATTTATTCAAAACAGGTGTTATGAGAGAGGATGGGAAGCCCCTAAAAGATGAATAAATCAGAAAACCTTCATTGCCAAAGCACATAGTTAATTTAAACATAGGTTTCACATTACTCACTGAAGAGCAGCATAGAAAATACTCCATTTCGGATTTCAGAAAGCATACATAGATGGAATATTTGTAGTAGTCTGTTATGATACATGTTATTTCAACACATCCTTCCTGACAGTTCATTTCAAAAAAAGTAACAACCAATTTCAGAGAAACAACAATGCAAGAAGCATCCAGAGATAACCACTAGAAAGGAAGAAATTGCTCCACCTAAACTGCAATCAAATCACGGAAACGTGGTCACACCAATGAACTGAGGCTGAAAATTGGAGATACCAATGCAGATCAGGAGCTTCCATACACTCATGGGATGCACCATTGAGGGACAAAGACCCTGAAAGACAACACCTGTCCCAAGTGCATTAAGGCTAATCACTACGTATTGGAGGCCAGGATTAGCACCGCAACTGGGGACTGATTACTTCCCCTCTGCATAATTCCAGGACTGTAGGACACCCAAATTCAGCCTGGAAGCCCATTACATAGACCTATCTTTGCATTAAAGTGGAAGAGCAAAACTTTCTGATCCAGCTGGGCAATGGCATACATCCCAAACCTGTCTGTAACCTCACAGGCCTGTTTGATGAAGTGTTAAAAACATAAAACCATAGAATAATTCAGATTGGAAAGCACCTCTGGAAGTCACCGAATCCAAACCTCTGCTCAAACCAGGGTCAAGTAGAAGAGTTCAATATTTGCACAAGACATCACTACTCCTCGCAAGTTCAGGCAATGCTACAGTAATTAAAAGACCTTTTTCTGCATTGTTAGTATTTGTACTTGTGCATTTTTCAGTGAGAGCCAGCAAATGTTTCTGGATCTATATAAGCATTAAAACTAAATTAAACAAAAACACAGTGCTAGCACTGCTTGGCACAAAAAAAGGAAAGGGAGGAAAGAGGGAATTGCTAGAGCAATCTTAATTCAAGTCTATTGTTTAAAGGAGCTGAAAGCATCATGGACAAATCTGTTCTTATTCATGCAGTCCCTCGCTTGGGGACACTTACATAACAGAGCATCTTTCTGAGTGTGGTGTAGCACAAGTAATTGGCAAGAACTGTTTTATCTGCACATCTGCTGCCAATGTACCAGGCTTTCAGGCTTTGTGAGTGATGCCCTTGTTAAAGGCCCAGGTCTTTAATTCATAACTCTAGTTGTAGTCTCTACACTGAGCTGGAGTTGCTCCTTATTTACACTCCTGAAAAAGCACTATAAGATCAACTGTCTAAAGTATCTGCTCGGTTGCACTGGCACAGCCATTCAGACTGACCCTACACCAACAAAATAGCAACAAGAGCACATTCGCCCCTCATGCCAAGAAGGAAAAGCAGTGAGGCTATGCAGGGCTATACTTAACTCACAAACTTCCATCTATCCACAGGCTGCTGGGACTAACAATTCCTTGGGTTCTAGTTGGCTGTCCCAACTCTGCAGGAAAAAGCCACCAAAGCCAGCAGACACCACCAGGTTTCACACACAGCCACAACAAAACATGAATCACCCGTGTTCTTAAAATACATTTTTAAATTACTTCGTATTTGTGCACAACGGGCCTTAAGAAAACGTTGCAAAACGGAGTGTGGATCCAATTCTCAGTACCAGATTTATAGCACGTTTTAAGCAGCAGAGAATTAGCATGTCAAGTTTCAGATTTGGGAGTGGCTGGAAATCATTATTCTGCTAACAGACTTTTTGCTTCAGTCCCATATCTCTTCCTCCCCTCCTCTCTCTCCTCCCTTTTTTTTTTTTGAAAATGCAGAATAAATAAGATCATTTGTTTTAATTAAGATGCAGTTTGCTCTGTGCACAGCATAAGGGTCAAGAGTGATGCATTACCTTAACACTCAAAACAGGACATTTCACTTTGAGCCAGAACTGTGCTATGAGTCAGCTGCACAAAAACGAACGTGAAGACTTTCAAGGCAGGAACTCCATTTGAAAAAAAAAAATTATAGAGAAATGGAGAGTAAAGAAGATCAAAATATTTCCACCCTTAAAATTCCAAGGACAACTGCAGACACCTTTTATTATTTTGTTGAAGTAACCCATCGCCAAACATAATTTGGGATTTATGTTTTCCATTCTAAAATGTCACTGTTTTAGAACTTAAGACTAAATGCCCTATACTCCTTTGCTTCTTAAATGAACTTTCAGCATCTTTCCTATTTTTAAATTAAAACAGCTAAAATAGCAGCTTTTTTGTATTTATATCCTAGTAATTCAGCTTTTAGCATATGTACCCTCATTTACACATCAAGTGTTCAACCAGGGATCTCATCTTTCTCCTAAGAGATACTACTAAGATGCATAGGTTACTTGCTAACTAGAATTTCCTGAACTATATAAAAATCTTCTTGTTATAATTGAGCTGAGTGAAAGTAATGGTGCTGCGCCAGTTCTGGAGTTTTCTCTCAAGAGTTCAAGCCTAATGCTTGTTGCTTTATTTAACTGTCACGTAGCTAATAATCCACATAAGGTGTTGCATTTTGATAAAGTGGTTTTCTTCCCCCACATCTGATCTATCTTCAGCCAACTTTTCTAACATTATTCTAAAATACAGTATTGCACAGCTATCATCCTGATATTTTTCACAGCTCTTTTCTGCCCTTCTTCTGGTCAAAGGTCACATGACTCTTTTACAGAGCATGAATAGTGGTGAGTTTTGTTCAAATATCAACTTAATTTAATTTTTAAAACCCACAGTTTACAAATATATTCGTCTGTGGGTTCCAGTCAGTTGTCACTTCCCACTTCACTGCAAGGTAATACACAACGGGTATGCTGATCCACCCCCTGAAGCATCTGCAGATCAGTTTGAGATCAAAAAATGGAAGCATCAGTTAAGTGAAACCTTCTCTATCCATCTCAGATCATTTAAAGATATCAACCATCTTTATAAGCACAGGTACCCAAAGCAGTAAGACATGCTATGAACATATTAGGTATGAAAAAGTCATCAAGATATGTATATATTCATACGTTCACGCTTCAGGGCAGGACGGTCACTTAGGGTTTGTCTACCTCACTGATGATGACGGCGGATGTTACTCTAAAACTGTTAAAATACCTGTATTAATTACTGAGGGCTATTACAGACTTATACAAAAAGTCATTTATTGCTATTTCTGTTCTATAGTTCCTTATTTGCTGGCAAAACACTTATGCAGCAATATTAATATTGTATTTCATTCTTCAGTATCCAGAAAATCACAGAATCATGGAATGGATTGGGTTGGAAAGGACCTTAAAGATCATCTAGTTACAAGCTTCTTCCCCCCACTAGATCAAGTTGCTCAAAGCCTCATCCAGCCTGGCCTTGAACACTTCAAGGGATACGGCATCTACAACTTCTCTGGGCAACCTCTTCCAGTGCTTCACCACCCTCCGAGTGAATAATTTCTTCCTTAGATCTAACCTAAATCTCCCCTCTTTCAGTTTAAGGCCATTGCCCCTTGTCCTATCACTAAATACCCTTATCAAAAGTCCCTCTCCAGCTTTCTTGTAGGCCCCCTTTAAGTACTGAAAGGCTGCTAGAAGGTGTCCCCAGAGCTTTCTGTTCTCCAGGGTGAAGAACCCCAACTCTCTGAGCCTGTCTTTATTGGAGAGGAGCTCCAGCCCTCAGATTATCTTTGTGGCCTTCCTCTGGACTCGTTCCAACAAGTCCATGTCCTTCTTTTATTGGACCATACAAATCATATGTTGGACCTTTAGCCATAGGTAATTGCTCAAAAGCTTGTCTGCTCATTGCAACAATATCACGGTAGTTCCAATTGAAGATATCTCCTTTCCCTCTATATTCTGCCTCAGAAAAAAAACAAACAGCTCTAACATTATCATCTCAGCTTTAACAGATCTGCTCCTATTTGTCTTAAATTACATTTGCCTAGTTTGTATGTAGGAGAAAATAATTATCATGTAAAGCTACCATATATCATGCCATAGGTCTCCACGCGCGTCCGTAACTGCGGTTACTACATCTCTGATTCATACAAAGGGGTACATTTGTAACAAACAGAAAGATAACAATGGAATTGAATGGGTATCAGTAAAGGTTTGATTTGGTCTTTGAAATTGATTTTGATAGTAGAATTGCCAAGTGGAAAATCAGAATCTTCTAAAAGTAAAGTACACAAAATTAAAGAGGTTATTCCAAGCTAAGAAAAGCTATTTATACTGAGGTAATTACATCGATAACCATTTTTTTCTGAGCACATAGTTAGCTTTCCTATATTGGTAGGAACTTCTGGCTGTAAGTGCAACTTCTGGTAGCAAGTAGAAAACTTAAGAACATTTAAAATATTGTGGGTCTGACTTGGTATTACTTACACAACACACATTTCTTTCTCTAACAAATCTAGCTGTTATTAAATTTAGTTTGATTAAAGCATAAGCTTTCTTATTAAATAAATGGTGTAATCAGTGTGCTAAGTATAAGCATAACAAAGAACAGGAAAGAAAATGAGAAATATATATCCAGTAACCCCTGTAAACCCAGTCCCCCTGTGAGTTTGTCCCCAAAGCCTTAACTATTTAAAGGGACAAGATGAGCTGATTCCCCATTGAAGTAAATGATGACTATAGCAGACTTTAGCCTAATGCAGATAACATAATTCTACAAAATTTATATTTACAGTGAAAATGCATGGGGAATACACAGTGTATGAGGTCAGTACTGAAAAAATAATTTTTTTTGCTAGTTTGAGCTAAGACCAGGACACAACCCCAAATGTCACCTGATTCTTCTAGCAAACTACACAAAGTTGAGCTAATGCTCAGGGTCAGGCTCTGACATCCCAGTCAGGTGGGCAGCAAATATTTCACAGCTGGCATGCCACCATAAAAAAAGCTCTCTCCATGACAAAATGTACTATTTTATAGTTCCTTATTATTTTACATTAAGAAGTCTGGCCACTTCAATACAGCTGAACAACAGCTACTCCATCAAGTCCTCTGAATTTTCTTTGGGAAGTTAGTACATTTTCATAAAGGAGCTCCGGGGAACAAAACGTGATCACTACTTTTACCAGCATATAAACCATCAGATCTATTTTAATTGTTTGCTGTGGTGTAATACCATTATTTGGTAGCTTCTGACTTAAATATTTCATATCTTGAAATGTACTCCTGCCTACTTCAGATCCAATAAAATCAATTAAAGATATTTTGTTTTGATCCATTCTGTCTTTTCTCAAACTCACAAGATTGTGACCACAAATAGAGGGTTTACAGGTCAGGGAAGGTTGTCTGGGAAATACATGAATAGTTTATAAACATTCAGAAAGCTTTGTAAACTTCTCGTCAACAACTACCATTCAAGAAATCATCTTCTATTCCTGAAAAATTGTCTGGAAGGTTAATTTCTGCCCACTGCCCCAGTCTGACTTGGTTGAGGGCAAGTGACAGACACTTGGTGTAACTCTGCTACAGCTTCTTTTCTGGGGGACTCTTCTCTAAACTCCTCTTTACATCACAGCAGCAGCATGCACATAAGGATTGTCAAGGAACACAGAACAAGAAACATGACTTGGAAAAAAAACCCCACAACTGTCTTTGGTTTGTAGGTACAGTGGTTGAGGATGCCCAGCATAAGTTTCAACCTGGCCATAGTGGCTCAGTATGCCAAGCAGCACTGATCCCCAGCCACAGAGCTCTCCCAGCAAGGTTTTTTTATTCGTTTGTAGTTTTACTCACTGACTTGGGCTGACTGCTTGCCCGAGCTTCCAACTGCTCTTTCCTGTTCCAGTATGTTTCTAGTACCTGCTGCATGCTTATCTTGTGAAGCATTGCTTAGTATGACGAGATTATCGTAATGAAGATGATGCATAGGAAGTCATTTAATCATACAAAATATCAAATGAAAATATTTCTCAAGTGTTTTCTCATACCACTTCAAAGTCTCCTTGGTTAAGGCCAAACGTTCAGGTGCACAAGACCATGCAGTCATGACAAACAACTCCCTGCAAGATGTGGTATTAAGGCTTTCCACATATATTCAGCTACTGTTTTGTGAATGAGTTAAACGAATTAAACAGCAAGGCAACCTCTGAGAAAATATTGCCAATAAATATTCCCCATTTATTCCTTTTAAGCAGAAACAGGAATTATTCACATAGTTAGCAAACCCTTTTGTTTCATTGAACAAAGATGATGCAGCAGGCAGTTATACATGTGATGTGGAATTTTCTCCCAAGGTTGGCCTTTCTTCTGTTTATTTCTCCTACCACATACTTTTCTCTTAGTTATGTTAAACGGTAACTAACAAAACCCCGTTGTTCAATTATTAACCAAGTCATAGCTTTTCTTGTTTCATGCTCAATTTAGTTCATGCTTCCAAATGGACTTCTGCCTGATTTGCAAATACTGCAGAATGGTTGCAAATCAAAGGTAACTCTTTTCTCTAATAGCAGAAATAAGGATCTGTTTTGAATTAACAAAGCTTCATGAGTTATTTTTTGTTGTTGTTTCAAACTAGAGTTGATGAAATGGGAAAAACTTTTCTGGATGCTTTTAAATGGTTTAAAACCCATATAATTGCTGGATTAAAAAATACTGATGAAATGACAGAGCTAATCAAACATGTTTCCTAAAACACCTGAAGTTTTACAACTGTTCAGTGGGAAGACAAAATATACCAAAAACCAGTCACACAAATAAAGAGGAGAATCATTTACTTAAAAACCATTTTCACTGCCAACTTTACAGTTAACTTATAATCTTAAGTAATATAGGAAGATATTACTGAGAAAAAAACAAAACAAACTTTAACGATTGTAGTGCAAGCATACCTGAACCTGCCAGCACACAAAATATCGATTTAAACTGAACTAAATATTTTTCTTTCCTTTTTTTTTTTTTCTTTATTACTTCACTTTAGAATTACCAGGGGAATACATGCTGATACCTAGCTTATTTCTAAAAGAATTTATTTTGAATTAGAAGCAGAATCAAACCTTTCAGAGTTTAAATACTGGACTGGATCCAAGAATTAATGTCAAAATAAGCATGATTTTTTTCAGATTTTAATAGTCAAGTCATGAATTTTGAGTCCAAGGCTGCTACTTAGCCTCCCGAGCCTGCAAAGACTCCCTCCTCCTCTCTTCTACCCCACCCCATCTAACTTCTGAAGCTCCAAAACAGAACTGAGTGCTTCCTCTGAGGAACACAGGGCTCTCATGGCACTAAAGCAATCCTTCAACAGGCAGCATGGAAGCACAGCAAAGCGCTCCTTGGCCACTTGCTGCAAGACTGAGGACTGGAACGAATTTCTCTAAGATGAGGTACGAAAGGTTATTTAAAGATTGGGTCCTAAGGAAAGATTACTTAGAAGATTGAACTATTGATCTGTTCTCCCTGCCTCCTCCTAATCTGATCTCTCCAACAATTTTAAACTCGTTACGAAATTTCAGCTTCATTTGACAGGCAGTAGACAAAAGGTAACGTCCTCCAACTTCTGAGGAAATTTGCTGCTGTGCAGAGGACACAAACCCCCAAGTCTTCGCCTGTAGTAAGGGGAAGGCGAGAGCCCCGAGCTATTTCCAAGCCCAGCTGGCTCAGTTGAGCAGCCAGCACAAGCATACGGGCTCTGGAACGCCTATAGCACCAGCTGCGACCCGCTCATCCCCCTGGCAACAGAAAGGGAGATGGGAGCACACTCGCCCACGTGGATATCAGAGGGAGAAGAGGCAAGGGGAAAGTACACGCTTCATTTAAGACTGCCAACGCAGTCCACCGCAGGGCTCCCAAATTCCGCCCGAGCAACCCAAAGGCTGCCAGCCACGCTGGCTGAAGCAGAAGGTCAGACCCAAAGCTGCAAGGGTTAAGCACTAAGGGTTGCCGAGCCATGCCTCGGGCTGAGCCAGCACGGGCTGTTAGCCATAAAGACCACCTAAATGGGCTTGATGGGCAGGCAATCCCAAACGCTTTTGAATGAATTGGCCGCTCTCCCGTGCCCGCTCAAGGACCGCAATACCTGTGATGGGCGCGGGATGGGAACGCATGATCATGCCGGTCTCCTTCCAGGCAGGGTAATGCCGTCTCCTTCTGTGGGCAGAAGTCCTGTCCCCCAGGACCTACAGAGAGCCAGGGAAGGCTGATAGCTCTTGATGGTCCTGCTGCGGGTGGGACTTCCAGTGTAATGGCTCTCCGGACACTCCCTCGTTCCCAGAAGAAGCCGCCGCGTCTCGCCGCTCCCCTGACTCAGTCCAGGAGTGACAGCACTCTTTCATTCTCTACTGGGCTTTTAAGTTAAGAGCCCCTTTTCGTTAACACACCTAAATCTAAAGACTTCTTAAGAATAAATGCAGGTTTTTCATCAGGTAAGTGTTTAGGGTCCGCACATAACAAAAAGAGGAGAGAGAAGTAGGAAGAAGAAAAGAAAGCAAGTAGGTCCAAACCTGACGCCAGGGACCTTGATTTCACTCATCACAAAACTTACGGACAGGTATAATTGTCCTCACTTTGCTCTTGTGAGAAAGTCGAGCTCGCTCTCTCATGCTTTCTTTCTCCTTTCCTGATGGTCTCAAAAATTTCAGTCTTTAATCAGTCATCCTTGCTGCACGTCTCTTTAAATCGTAATTAGAGAACATTCCAGATCGTGAGAGCACCTTTTGCCAGAGGAATTCCTGAGGATTTAGCCCAAATTTGACGAAACTGAAGCTTACTAAATTAACAAAAGACTAAATATACAACTATTTGTTCCAGTATAAATCCTGTTTTAGCAGCGACTATTTTAAGGAATCCCGTAACGAAATACATATGCTTATATATTCGTGTTCCTGTATTTTATTTCTGTCGAATAAAACTCGGAATTAATTAAGACCGTGATCTGTGTCTCTCTTTGGGAACGTGGACCTCAGCCTGCATGCTTGCAGGCTCAGCCTGAGATGCAAAGGAGGTAGACACCAGTTGAACTAGCTTCCCCACAGCAGTTCCTGGTTTTGCATTCCAGTTGTATTGTCCATGTGGCTCTTATTCGCATGCAAAAGCTCTACACTTAAGAGCAGGTGATAAGTATATATTGAAGATTATTGGAAGCTAAACTATAAGCAGTTAGGCCCCATTACTGCTCTTCACAGGGCAGTTTATTTAAGCTATGCATTGTAATCAATCCATATTTCTCTTGCAGGGGCATTGCAGAAATGTGTTTTCAAGGAAAAATGGTAGTACGTCCTATATCTGTAACAGAGAGGTCTATTCATCCATGGTATTCTATTTTCAACAGCTGCTTCGTACCCATGTATTTTAAAAGTCACCGTGGTGTTGCTTCAAAATCTCTAGGATTAAAGCCATGATCTAAAAGCTTATTCAAGTCATGTTGAAACACAGCAGGCTGCGAGGCTGAACACAGCCTGACAACTAGTCTAATGTAGATATTAAAGTTATTTTAGGAACCTAGCATGTATGGCCTACATCTAAGGTCAAAGTGAGTAGACCTCAAAGTTATTTCAGCTCCTCTCCCTGTACTGCATCTAGCAGCTCTCATGGCAAGCAGGATTTCTGGAAATACAGATTGTTAGTCTGCTGGTAAATAGTTCTTTTCCTGACAGATCTTGTACTGCATACATGCTGCCATAACCGGGTTATACCTATTACCCCCTTCAGACTTTGCTCACACCAGCAATACATCCTCTGTGTTTGAAATATTTCAAGCTGTCATACCACCTTTATTTTGCAAATAGGATTCCTAAATATCCACCTTTGAAAACGAGAGCAGCATGTCTAATGGGCATACCGCCAGAGATCACCAGTTTTCAGAGGTTTTCCATGGACTTCATCTTTAGAGACACTTAAATTTAAAAATGTACACCAACAATCCTAAACGTTGTGGGTCAATATCAACACTTTTGAAAAGATGGAAACTGAGGAATAAAATGTTTGTCAGACTGAACTCCCATGCCAAATGAACTCTACAGTTATCAGCAAATCTTCAATTCCCAAGTTTTTAAAAGAACGTGTGTTTAGTCTGAATACAATTGGTTGGAAATATGTAAAAAACAATGGTTTGCCCAAAATTGGAGACAAGCAGAAAGTCTTAGGTTTTTAAGACATTTGAAAACTGACCAAACCTCCTTCCCTTTCTCTGCATCCATATTATCATAGCACTTAAAACGAAGCTAAAAGCAGAAATATAACAATAAAAGTTTTATATAAATTTTATATTTTTTTTTCACTCTTAAAATATGGAGACTGCAGGAGAACATCTGTGTTTGGTGTGTGATTACATCAACTGTATATCCAAAACTCCTGGGACTCGCCTCCAGGTGAATAGCAGCTATTTTAATTTATAAGCCACGGACACAATACTGTCATAACAGCTCTATCTAGGCTTTCTAGATAGCATCCAACTCAAAAGCTGGACTCGTCAATTATAACTACAAATGCCTTTGAAAATTTGGGTTGCTTTGCTAAGGCAGTCCTTGGTGAAAAGTGGACAGCTGTCTCCTCTGGCAATAAAAAAAAACCCAAAACAAAACACTTCAATTAGCTAGAATCCTAATTTTCAGCAGTCCGAGAATAATTTCTAACCTGGATACTAGAGAGGGAAGACTGAAGTTTCACGTTACTTCAAAAACTCCCAAGAGGATTTCAAAATCATTTCAGCCGGATGTCTGGCTGGCAAAGAACAGGAGTTCTCGTCATACAAGAGCAGCACGAACAGTTACTTAGGACTGTACATATCAATATCTGACAGCTGAGTACCCCCGAAGCACCCGTGGTTAAAACGTGAAAACAAACCCGAAAGGAGAACCAGCTAGAAGGATTAATACTCTTATGCAAAATCCACAGTGTTATGTTCCAGCCACTGCCTGTGGCTTTGCTTATTTTAACTTCACCTTATTTTTTAAATGAAGTGTCATAGATGGCATACAGTTCTCAAGACTGTTCTGAACTGGAAGATTACATCTCAGTTAAGAACAATTCATCCAAACAGACAAAAGTGTCTTCAGGCCAATAAAACCATTGCTTTTGTCTGTGAAATTTAGTTGTGAGTATAACAATGTTGCCTAGGGACAGATCCTTGTCCTTGGCTGACTATTACTCGTCATCACTGAAGGCACACATGTATGCAGTACAACCAACAGCCAAGCCTTGCCCAAGATACAAGCTGCAGCAGATAAGAGCACTTCCAGAATTAAAAATGAATAGTGAAGTATTTCTACACTATCGACACCTTAAAGGCCTTTCCAGTCCAACCACCAGCAACCAAATCTCTGAGTTTCTCTTAATGCTGTTGACAAACCCACCAGCTGGGTGCATTTGTCTCTGAAAGAGATGGCTCTTTGTGCAATACAGTTTGCACACCACCTGCATTTCCACAAAACCCAGATTCATGCATTCCAAGGGATGGAGCATCCCAATATTTTCAGAAAATCATGTTCTACAAGCCTGGTGAAATAAAGAAACAGAATTGAAAAGAATTATTAATGACAGGTTTACACTGCTTTCCTGCTTGAAAATGTCCAAAACAAGATGATTTAGAAAAAGTTAGCAAAAAGAAGGCCCACTAGCACAAGCTACTCACAATAAAAACATTTCTTCCTAACATATGAGTTATATTGTACACACATTAATTCATTCATTTTTATAACTATTCTAAATACCATAGTTCATATTCTCCAGCCATTTTAATATCTTTTCCTGATTTTACTTTACCAAGGCCTAACTTGGCACCTAACAGTATTGACTTTCACACCTTAATTATGTGGCCCCATAGTAAGCTTTTCCACTTCTAACCAGTTTGAACAGAATATATTTTATTACATCAATATTAGACCCTGATGTTTTAGTTCCTGAGCAAATAATGTTCTTCCACTTAAGTAGCCTGCATGGTGTACGCTCCACAGTGATTATTTTCACATTATATGGGAAGGTGTTGTTCAGGTCAACAACTCACAATGATGGCAGATAATAAAAACAGTCTACTGGACTGTACAAACACTTCTCCACTGACACCTCAATATTTTTAAAATTAGTGAATAGTATGCTCATGCTGCTGCACATTAGGATGAAGGACTTTTAAGGATCATCTACACTAACAACTCTGATTTCCTTCTTCAGGACATCTGCAAGCAGAATGGTTCCTTCTGGCACTGGGAAACACAGTGTGGGCAGTCAAGTTCTACACAGGTTATTTCACACTGGGTATCCAATTTTCCAAATAGGAAAGAAAAATGTTAAGATTGCTTAAACCACATTAATTATGCGCATCTTTCCATCTGAGACCTCAAAGCTTTCAAATAGCTAGGTAGATGTATTTCTGATCAGGTAGTCTACGGATTTTGCCCATGCTGTCTTCAAATGAGGACGCGTGCCAAGGTCAGGTCCACTGAGAGACAGCCACTCTTGGCAGCAATAACTTCTCCACTCAAACCAATAACTGCGATCAAATTTAGCACATCAGTAAAGCACTCACACAAGCAGACTCTGGTCTCAGCAGAGACTTCCAGTCACTGGTGTTTAACATCATCAGGTGAAGCAGGTGTTTAGGTGTTTGCCCAAGATCTCCTCTGCCATCATGCTTTATTCCCCGTGATTTGACTAAAAGCAACAGGAGAGCAGAGCTGAGCTGTGCTCTCATATAGCCAAAAAAAAAAAAAAGAAAATCTCAGCTGGGAGGTGGCAGAGGCTACTTTGCCTTCCAGCTGAGTCTGGGACTTCTCTCCTCATCCTCTCTAGCTGCAGGGGAGCAGCAGGCGGCAATGCTCTCAGCTGGGAGAAGGCAAAAGTTTCTTTTGCTGCTCAGTAAAAGGGCAGGAGACAAAGAAGTCATGCAGCCTGGCTTTGATTCCATCAGGACGGCATCAGACACAGGACCGGCAGGTAGCCCCTGCTCAGAGCCGCGGTTCACCATTCTGTCCGTGCTGCACATTGACATTGATGTCAGTCTTTGGCCTGGGGTTTCAAGTCGCACGCCAGCAGCTCAGAGGTGTAACGACAGCTAAGGTAAGCAAGCTGAGATTACAAATTAAGTTAAAATGCAGTTTAGACTTGCCCCCCTCCACAGGTAAAATAATAAAAAAAAAGTTGATTGCTAAATGAAATTTTTCATTTGTGTTAAGAGCATAAGAAATGCCTTACTGGGCCAGGTCCGTGGTGCACCTTGCCCAGTGGCGATAGGACACCCGATACTCAACACAACTTACTACGGCCCATTACTCTTGTGCTCCTATAGCACCTACAAGAAATGGATTTTTGGATGCTAAAAGGCATAACCCCTGTGTAGCTCCTATCTGCTTATGGAGCAGTCATCCATCACAGTTTGTCCATTCTTTTTTGCATCTGCTCATGTTGTGTCTGTCTCCACAACCTCCAAAAGTCCACTATGAGCTATATAAAAGAGTGCTTTATCTGTTTCAAATCCATTTAAATCCATTTCCTAGCACTTCTGTGGTGAGATTTAGTGAATAGCAGTTCATGTCTTGCCTTCATCAATTGCATAAGCCTCAGTCATACCCTATCACAGACGTCTCTGCTCCAAACTAAAGAGCCCCAACCTTTTCAGTGTGCTTGGTAAGTGAACTGCTCCATTCCCTTGGTCATTTTGACAAGGTACAAGAGCAGCAATTAAATCCCCTGTGTCTGTCTTGAGATGCTGAAGCCAGGACAGCACACTGCCTGCAACTGCTGTTAGTATTCAGCTGTAACTGCCTCTCATATTCAGCACAGTTATAGGGAGGGGGGACAGAGTACTTGGAAAATAGCTTTGTTATTCATGCCAGCACAGCATTAAGTGAGTCTCTGATACTGGTTCTGAACCATTTATTTTAACTAGGCCCAAACTACACCTAGTCTTCATTGTTGAAAAAAAGATGCCTCAGAACCTATGCATTTCAAGTGTCTTACCCTAACAGAGTATAATTTCTATATTTGCAGAAAAGACCCTTTTTGTACTTCAGAAGCTTCACAAAACACATTATTCCCTTTTCAAAATGCAATCATCCTGTCTGTTTTTCAGGCAAACTGTATCTCCAACTGCTATCTTTTACAAAGTTGATCAAACAAAAAACCCAAACAATTAAGAATCCTATAATCAATGTAGCTCTACTGACTGAAATAGTGTAACTATAGCTATCTATATCAAATGGCTGTAAGAAAAAGCCTTGCTTGATCCAGACTGGTATAAAAGAATCCTCTAAAGTAATGCTTCACCTTTTGGTGAATTATCAGAGCTGCTTTATTGTTGTTACTAATCCTGAAAGACAGGCTTGAGTCCTAGAGTATTAGTTGCAAGCAACAGAGACTCCAAAACAAACAAAAGAAGTTATCAAACCAGCATTTCCCCTCCTCCATTTCACTCCCCTGCCCCCGTACACCAAACAAACACAAATTAAACCAACCTTTTATTTTCTTGAAAGAGTTACACTCTCAGCCTTTGCATAAAAATCAGGTCTCTTATCTCCCTTCCTTGCTGAACCAGGAAAACGCATCACTTTTTAAACAGCTATTACCTGTGTGATTTCTTAAATGAACGAATCAATCTTCCCTGTTGTGGACACTCTTCTTACGTCCATTTTAAACCTGACTAAAAACTTTGGCTACAAAAGATATTAGAGCAATTGCAACTCTGATCTATGACAGAGAGGAAAGGGAATCAGAGTTAAATGCTACTGGAAGGCATGATACGCAGCACCAGGTTGTGGTGGAGGTGAAGAAAGAATATGCCGCATGGAGATAGAGTAGGAAGGAAAAAGAAAGGCAGAGGCTCACAGCTGCCTTTGCAGCTTGCCTAGTATCTGGACATCTATCTGGAGTAAGAGAACATTAATTTCACTGTACAATTCTCCATTCTATTTCCTTTGTGAGTCTAGTGAAAAAGAATAATAAATCAATTCTAACATTGCAATGACTTCTAGTTACATCCTTTTTAAGAAAGTGTTTAAATGTTAGTAGTTATGCTGACAGTCTTGTGCAACTGTCAGAGCTGAACTCCAGAATCTTGTATGTTGGTTTGCTGCTAACTATTCAAGGTTTATTCTTCTTTTGTCAGCTTACACAGCATACTTTTCCTCCTTCTGCAGAAAATAAGTTTGAGTGTTCAATACCCTACAAGAGATCTTCCTTGTTCTCCTGAATAATATGTGCAAGAACGCCATGAGATTAGAGAAGCTTTTATGCCATTATCAAGAAAAACTCATGAATATTCAATCACTTCTGAAATTACTTCCAGGTAAGGAGTAGCATTTACTTTAAAAAGAAAATAGTTATCATTAGTTTTCACACCTGGCTGTAGTAAACAGATCCTACTCCATTAACCTTATCATGCCTGGTAGTAAAAGCAGAAGAGCTCTGAACCTTCCTTCCTTCCTCCCTGCCAAGTCTCTCCCTTTTCAGTGTGAGGTGTGCCTGACCTAGAAATAGTTTTTATTGAGAGGATGGAGACTAGAAGTCTTTGTGTGGCACAGGTGGAGAGGCAGGGGAGAATGTCAGACAAGAAAGCTTCATTTGGCCACTCACGTGGAAAAAAAAGCACAGCCACTTGAAATCCTATCAGTCAGAAATGGCCTGTGGGTATGTTGCATCTTTGAATCTTTTATTTTCTTTGTTAGCTTTCAGCTTCCTTTTCCCTTTCAGATACTCTACTTAAAACCAAACAAAAAAAACCCCTCAGAGTGATAGCTATCCCTCCAGACATACAGATATTTGACATACACATACCTGACAGAGAGGCACAGCCTTGAAAATGGACCAGAATGAATGAAGCAGTCTATAGTCAACAACACAAAAACCCCAAACTCTCATATCTGAGCTGAATTCTAAAAGCCTGCACTAGAGCAATTGATGCTAACCTTCCTATAATGAAGTAAACCAAACTTTCCCTAAAACCCTACCCAAAAGAAAAGAGGTGAATTTAAGCAATATATTCATGGAAGAACTGAATCAGATCACATTTGTTTCTTTGGTTAAGCTAGATTCATTCAGCAGTATCTTTATATTTGACTTATTTTGTGAACTGATTGAATCCTTAGAATTTGAAGATCTCACTTCATTCTAAAATATTAGCTAAATCAGAATGCTTTATTTCCTAAATGGATGAAAGTTCAATTACTTGTACATCTCTTCAAGTAACTGTTCATTCAATTTTCAGATAATCTACAGTTGTACTTTTGCCAGTATATTTCAATCATACCCTATCAACAGACTAGCAAACGCAAAAGTTTAGTTTCACACACACACATTTGCACAGCACCATAGTTACCGCATTTTTGGTTTGATATAAACCCTAGCAGAAGGTTAATGTAGGATGGACTCCCAAAAAGTGAAGCTTAAAGACAGATTTGAAGTAGGAGGAGCTGTTGATCACATATGCCTGTTGTTAACAGATTTTTTTCTTTTAAGCAGTGGCAGAGGGTAAGAAAAGAGTGAATGTGTTGAAAACTATCGTGAGGAAACTTAGAAACAAGATATTATATTCAGTCCTTTTATTATATTTTTCTCCTCTCCACTTCACTGAGGGGAGGGTGAGCAAGCAGCTGTGTGGAGTTTAGTTGCCAGAGTGGCCTAAACCACGACACCAGGTCTTTCATTTCCAATCATGGCATTACAAGCATTAAGAATGTAGAATACAGCTTCCTTGCTTCACAAATATAGGCATGTAGAAAAATCAAGCAACTGTAATTTACACCGCTATATAGATATCCTAATATCTGTTTTCTTCTTTCAGCTAAAAGAAACAAACGTGTATATGGAATATCCTAAGTTGGAATGGACCCACAAGGATCACCAAGTCAAACTCCTAGCTACACACAGGGCAATTTAAAAGTTAAATCATATATTTAAGAGCATTTTCCAGACACTTCTTGAACACTGACAGATTTAGGGCCTCGACCACTTCCCTGGAGAGCTTGATGCAGTGCTTGACCGCTCTCTCAATGAAGAACTTTTCCTAGCATCCCATATGTACTTGCTCTGACACAGCTTTAAGACCTTCCCTCGCATCCTATCACCAAACACTGGAGAGAGATAAACACTTCCCTCTCTGCTCCCCCTCATGAGGAAGTTGTAGACAACAATGAGGTCATCACTCAGTCTCCTCTTCTCCACACTGAGGGGAGAAGAGGAGAACCTAGTATTCTTAGATGCTGCTTGTCATGCCCTCTAGTCCTTTTCAACATCTTTGTTGCCCTCCTTTGGAGACATTCTAACATTTTTATATCTCTCGTATTGTGAAGCCATCCACCATCACTAGTGTTAAAGACAGAGGCAAAGAAGGCATTAAATGTTTCTGCTTTATCTTCATCCCTATTTGTGATGTGACCAACCTCATCAAGTAACATAACGTTTTCTTTAGTCCTCTTTTTGCTGTTAACACGCTTAAAGCCTTTTTTTGTGATCCACCACAATAACAGCCAGCTTCAACTCCATTTGAGCTTCAGCCATATGAATTTTCTCCCTACAGTGACGAACTGTGTCTCTGGAGTCCTCCTGTGTAACCTGACCCTATTTCCAAAGTCCATATGCTTTGACACACTGGAATTACCTGCACCTAGGGCCTTAATTGGCCAGTATTTACAGATCCCAATTCCCTCAAAAGCACATTCCCAGATTACTAACTAGCTTCTTGAGAAGCCTAAAGTCAGCTCTCCAAAAATCCAGGGTATTAGCTCTGATAACAGGGTGTTTTCATATTACCAAAGATTTTAAATGCAACCACTGTCAAGGCAGCCACCAATTATCACTCCACACATGAGACCATCTCAGACCAAAACCAGGCACCTTTCCTAGTCAGCTCCCTGAGTACCTGTATCAAAAAAGTATGTTCAAAGCGCTTCAGGATTTTCCTGGACCTGTTAGTGTTTGCCATATGAAAGTTCCAGTTAAGATCTAGGAAGCTGAAGTGACTTGTAAGGACAAGGGCAACTGATCTACTGATTTAACTTAATTCCTTATAGCATAATACCTTTAGAATAGATATATAGGTATAATTTACCTATCAAATATGTATGTTATATAGCTATAATACATGACAGAATAGAACCTATAACCTGTAGATTACAGCACTGCAGTCACTGGACTCTTCCCACCAAGTCTCACTTATGACAGTGATGATGTAGCACTGGGACTGAGCCAAAGCTACTAGCTCCTCTTGTTTTTTCCTCATCCTGGGTGTGTTCGTGTACAAACAAACATTTCAGATGTGCTTCAGTGTACTCAGTACATTGTGGTGCAGCATGAAAGTCCTCATTAGCACACCGTCCCTCAGGAGCCAGGCATTGGTAAGCTGGGTCTGCCTGTTTCTTTCAATGACATTCCCTTCAAATGGGATGATGGAGATAAATACTACCTGCACTCCCAATCCAAAAATCTCTTTTGATCAGCCTTGGACTTTTCATTGCAACTTCATTGGTACCTACATTAAAAAGCATGTATCAGGCTAGGAAGTCTCCTGGAAATGTCTTTAACCCAAGCTCCAGGGAAGCAGCAAGCTTCCCTAAAAGGTGGGTCTGATCAGCAGATCAGGCCCGCTGTCTCCCTCAGAAGGGTCTTACCTATGATAACAACTTGCCATTTTTTCTTCATAGAGTGGGGGATAGGCTGACCTGACCTTGGTGACGCCTCAAGCAAGAATGGATTGTCCTTAACCTCATTGTGTTCCTGCCTGTCCAACTCCAGAGCATCATAGCTGTTGTGTAGGGGGACCTGGGAAGGGAAACTAAACAAGGGACTTCTCCCTCTGTCCCGAGCAGAGACTCATTTCCATCCACCTGTCTCTCAAGTCACTGCCTTCTGCCTGGTGGGGACAGAGTGAATGATCTCCCTTGTCGTGGCTTATATCTAGTTGACACTTCTTTTTCAGAGAGGACGGCATGGTTGCACCCATCAACTGTCTTGGACTCCCTGAATGCTCCTCAACCTGTCCACTTCATCCTGAAGCTCGGCCACCAAGCAGAGCAGATCATCTACCTGGACACACCTCCTATAGGTGTTCTCACTGCTGCCCTCAGACACTGGTAGAAACCTCAAGCACACTCTGCAGAGACCTAGAGAGCTGCATGTTCCCTTGGGAGCTCTGTCTGCGCAGCGGCATCAGTCCCAATGGGTGCCAATACCACAGGAGATGCAGAGAACGTGTCTGTCGAGTGGTCACTGTTGCTTGAGATCCCTGCAAGGGGATTATGACCGGTGGTGGGTGGTCTAGCTGGTGAAGCTGCAGTCCCCCAGTATCTTGGTGTCCTCCAGCAGCTGTCCATCCTTGCTGCTGCCTGATCCCACCCCACACAAAGCCAGAGGGCATCGGACACCCAGGAACGCTGCCAGGCACCCTAAAAGTACCTCGCAAGCTCCTCAGCACACAGCAACTGGTACTACTGCTGCCGCCATCAGTGCTGGCTTCCCCCGGTGCCACCTGCCCCTCCCATGGCACCTGCCCACACACAGCCCCGGGGTGCCAGGACCTGGAACTCCCCCGGGCATGCCGGGGCACTTGAGCTCCTCCCAGCATGCAGCAGCTGCTGCCCCTGGGGCTGCCATCGGCTTCCCGTGATTTGACCCGACCACGGACCAAAAGCAGATTAGAAAGTCCTGCAAGTGATCAAAACATAACAGGGAGAGGACATCGTTTCTTAATCAAGCATTAACTCAGACGTACTAATTTCTTAGAGTCAAGAAGTGCCCCATAACCTCCTCCACAGGGCCCGCGAGAGGGAGCACCTGGTGCTGTTCCTTGTACCCGCCAGCAGCCTCAAAGAGAGGATAAGTTTTCTTCTAGGCCATGGCTGCTGCCTCTGTCGTGACTGCATCACGATAACTAGATAGTCTTGAAAAGGCAGGCAAACGAGAAAGATGACTGAAATCAAGGCCATGACCCAGGCAGCTGAATTGCCCAAAACCTGAGCCAAAATGAATATTCGATTGCAAAAGTAATGACACGTTATTTTTTAACACAAAGTGATAGTTAGAGACGCTTGTTCTCTTCATCTCTTGGGAGTTACCTGCTGGATGTTTTGAGGGTTTGCAACTATCATGGCTACGTGTGGACAAATCTAGCTAATAAAATAAAATCCAAGCCTGTTGTTTTGGGGTACAGAGACCACAATTTAAGTCATTAAAAAAACCCCTGAAACCAGTCATGTTTTGCAAATGTTTCAGAACATGAAGTTCAACTCCTAATATCTAGAAAGGTATTAAAAAATACAAACCTAGTAACTGACACTATAACTGTTCCAATTAAGTTTTTTTTTAATCTGTGAACATAAGTCACACTGAGTAACTAGAAAGCTCCAAATTAGATTATCACCACAGCTATTTGAAACCTCTCCCACATAGGGACATACACATTTAAGTAAAAGAAGTATTTACCTCAAAGTGAAAAAACAACACAGAAGCCAGTACTTGCAGTATCTAGCCCTTTGAAAAATCCAGTTTTACATATATATTTTTTAAAAAACAAAAACCCAAAGCAGATTCCCCTCTGCTGCTCACCCCTCAGTCACACACAAAAGGAAAACAGTGAGGAGCAACGACCACTCTTCATATAACAACGCCATTGTCCACCCCCAGCTGAGAACTAGTGCCTCTAAATTAAAAAAAAACTCAAGACAGAGGGGGTTTGAAGGGTGTTTAGTACCCCTGCCCTACATCTTGCAATCTTTTCCCTGCAGCGACCACTAGCAGTAACATGCCCCATTCATTCCAGCCAGGCTACACCTTGGGATGACTGCACTCTGCTGGAACCCATCAGAGAAGGGTCTGTGTTTTGAAACCTCCAACAGTGGGCAGAGAAAAGCCCACAAAGGTAAGCACAGCTGCCCCAGCAGGCACGCTTCCACAGCAAGGGGAAAACCATGCTTCCTTTGGGAACGGTACGCGTGTAAGCATTTACTGACTGGATCAGGTCAGGTGCAATCCCAAACTCAAGAAAAGAGAGCAGGGTACCCAAATCAATGTATGTCCAAGACAAACACCTAAACCTGGAGAACAAGAGGCAGGGTGACTGCCTCCCTGGGCAGCGGGTGCATCCCAAGCCGTGCCCACAGGCTCACTATTCCTTACACAGCCACGGTCACGCAGTCACTCCAGCTCAGACACCTGTTTCATCAAGCGATAGTTTGCAAGAACACAGCTTTTCATGCAATGTGATTGTGCTCAGAAAAGTAAACATCTCAACTGGCCAAAAGTCAAATAATGAATATTTAGAATAAATGTTGGAAGTTATCAAGATGTCTCAGGCAAATTCCATCAGCTGCGTTCAGACATACTTCTGGATAATTCAAGATACGGATACGTGCATGTGGTCCCGACAAGTTTAAAAATTCCTGCCCAGTTCTCATGTCCTGCCTGTGTGCTTTCTTTTCCCACCAAGAAAAAAGTAAGAGCCTGCTCAGCCTCTCATACACTTTCAGTCTCAGGGAAAGAGAGAACGAGACTGACAGCTGGGTCTGAAGCCTGAGGATCTTCAAAACACTCGTCTCCACTCAAACCCTTGGGTGTAGAACCACCCGCCTCGGCCCGCTAACCCCAAGGACACCGAGTCCTCCGGGATGCACGATGATGCACGGCGCAGCGACCGTCTCCTGCTGAGCCCCACTTCCCGGCGGTTGCCATAGCAGTGAAAGGCAAACCTAGCAACAGGCGCACAAGCTTCTCAAGTACACAACTCCAAACCACATTTTTTAAATAAATTAAATTATCCAGCCTTGCCTGTTGCCAAAAAAAAAAAAAAAGTATGTGTTTTAAGAAGCTGTTAAGATTGTGCTGGTTTTGTTCAGATGCACAAGAGAAGGGATTTAATTATTGCTAAAATTAAAAGATAAGTGCTGGGCCATGGCAAAATTGAAGTAGTTTGCACAGAGATTTGTCTTTTGATATGCCTTTTGTAAAAACTGTTCTTCTGGCAGTTACTGACTATGTATGTAGTTATGTTAAGCAATGGAAAGCATAATAAGAGTTTAGCTTTTATTTTAGACTGGCTTTGTTTTGTAACCCCAGCTCCCTTCTCTGAAAAAACGTGGTTGTATGGCGGTTTGTTAGTTTATGTTAATATCGCAAGCAGAGATTATTTGTGCCTGTTAAAAATCAATCCCAGCTCAGGATCCTTACCTTCCATTTTTATTTGCTTATCAATGTGATTATCCAATACATATCTTAAACGTCTTCAGTGTCTTCAGAGGTGTATTAACTTTGCTTCCAAAGTTATTTATCTACCTCTTCACTTTCAAACCTTGCATACTAATATTTTATCTGTGACTCACAGTTGAAGCAACAGCCTACAGAGGAATGCTAAGAGCATAAAGCATTGAGTTTCTGCAAATTTCACACAGTTAAGTATATTCTACATAAAGTGAATACAGCCTTTTTGTAAAAAGGGTATAAAGCTCTATAGGCCAAATGGACGTGAAGGAGGCTTGAAGAAATATGTTATTGCTTTCTCTCCGCTGAAGGGTATTTCCCTGGCTCCGATGATTTTTCTCTGAACAAAATGTACTTACAGAAGGAACCCTTTGGGTAATCATTCTTTTCCTCTGAAATCACAGCCTCTAAATTGCGTCAAGATCACTGGAGGGATAATTCCAACAGAAGTGCCCCACCAGGTTTTGCAAGTCACCTCTTCAGTTAAATTCAGGCTGGATGAAGTGGTTCCACTTACTGCCCTGTGAAATTTTGATGGGATTGACTTGTTTACCTGTTACAACAAATTACCTAGATAAATAAAACACTTCTCATCCCAGAGTCAGGAGGGAACCCAGGATCTTCTACCGAGTCCCTAAGGAAAGAAATCTAACATTCATACCTGCTAAATATATACACACATAAGCTCAGGGAGAGGCGAGTAGGCAGGAGGGGACAAATTTCCCAAGTGGTGGTCTTTGGCTAAAGAGCAACTCTCCTTAGATGAGAGGGCAAAAATAAGGTAGGCTATAGTATCTTTGTATGAACGCAAAATAAAATGCAATTATGTGTTTTAGAGGTTTATCATTAAAGCGAATTTGTACTGAAATATTAATTCTCGCTCCCATAAGCCATCAAAACACAACTGTGAACCTCCTCACAACTCCAAACCAGCATGCTCGAAGGCTGATCGGAAGATTTTTTGAAGGTGGTTGTTTTATTCAGTAATTCCCCTGATGAACGCTGACTGTTCACATTCCGGTTGATATATCTAGAATCACAACTCATTAAATTGTTTCCATCTGCAATTGGTCTTTTCAAGGAAGGTGCCTGTGAATTAGAAACTGTTTTCCTCCCCACTTACTGCAGATAAATATCAGAATCAAGATAGTAACACTCATGGCAAGTCAAGTATACACAGAAATTATACCATCTGGCACAATTAGTCAGCCTGAGGGCTAGTTAATGAACTGCAATATATACAATCGAGCATGCATACTGCAGTTGAGGTTTTTATGATACCAGTGGACATGTAAATTTAGCAGGCGATATATAGAATCATAGAATGGTTTGGGTTGGAAGGGACCTCAAAGATCATCTAGTTCCAGCCCCTCTGCCATGGGCAGGGAAACCCTCCACTACACCAGGTTGCCCAAAGCCTCATCCAATCTGGCCTTGAACACTTCCAGGAATGGGGCATCTACAACTTCTCCGCCTCACCCTCCACTGAGTGAAAAATGTCTTCCTTATATCTAATCTAAATCTGCCCTCTTTCAGTTTAAAGCCATTGCCCCTTGTCCTATGACTACACGCCCTTGCAAAAAGTCCTCCTCCTTTGACTCTCTGTCCTTCTGAAGTCTTTCTAGTATATACAATTTTTTTTTTGGTGCATGCAAGTATTAGAACTGAAAGCTTTTTCTCCAAGACGTTTCTATACAGCTCTTGCTGTTACAGAAAAAGCAAACAAATGAAGAATTTTGTTTTTATATACAGCAAAAGCAGTACAAGACATCGAGTTCGGACTGTGTTTTTGATAGCTTACAGCTATTTTAGAGATTCCACCATTGAACTGTGATTTAAATGTTGTCTGCTGTGCATCAAGAATGACAAACACCACCATCCTCTGCACCTCATCCTTCTCCATACGCTAATTAGCACCACCTGAGGAATCAGCTCTAATATGGTCATCCACCAGGAGAAGACAGCAGCTGTTAACTCCCCTCCACAGATACCGTTACAGGGCTCCTATCATCTGACTGCCACTGAGAAAATTAACATCTTAAACGTGTCACTTCTTAGCTGCTCCTGCTAGCTCTGCTGTAGCAACATTTGTTTAAATCCTCCTTTTTTCAGGGCTTCAGTACTCATTTACACAGAAAACAATACTGTATGTGCCATCAAGAGGTCCTGACTCTTCACCAAAAATAAAATGAGTTTAAAAAAATCACACAAGTTTTATCAGATTAACCGTGTGCACAACTATCCTGCATGATGGCACTAAATTAATTTTTGTTCTTTTTGATCGCCTCTGACATATAGTGTATGTACATTTATAGTCAAACATACATATATGTTAGAAAATTGTATTTATTAAGTTTAATCAGATATATATGCCTCATCCAGGGCGCAGGATTTAAAAGTATGGCTTGCTTATCTCAAGAAATACACTTCCTCAAAAGAGACCCAAATATTAAGCAAGTATTTCTGGGCATAATTAAACACCTGCTCTGCTGCCATTGAAGTGTAATTATGTGAATATAAGGCCAAAAAGGCTATCAAACTTTCATTTACTGTTTCGATATGGTGTTTCCCTCCTGAACTAGCAGCAGGGATGACCACCTCTTTTGTAAACATACTGCTGACGAGGGGCATGGTGTGACACAACACTGCGGCATTACAACTGCAGGCATACCTGCTTGCCTGCTTTCCTGGGAAGTGCCGAATATTCGACAACTTGGTGGCCGATGTTAAAAGGAAAGAGAATTTTCTTCATGCCTTGTCTAGTGTTTAGTCCACTGTACTGCATTATCTTCCTCAAAAGAAAGGCTTTTATCTTCTATCAGCTTTAATGTAGCAAAAGGAGGAGCTGTGAAAGAAGAGTGAAAACCAAAACAAAGCATAGAGAAGGTCTGTGAGGTCTAGAGGGTTGTGTCAGCACATTTCACCTACAGGTCCAGATCAACATTTATGCATGTATAAGTTGAAATAATACATTAAAAACTCTGCAGAGTGGCTATAGCTAAAAATCTCCCCCACTTTTGCCCCCTTCCACAGCCCTATGTCCTGTAAACCTCATCTTTATTTAACATAGTTTTCTCAGCAGCATTTAAGTGAAACTTTCCTGCTTGAGAGATTCTTTGGCTCAGTTTTTACACCTCATTTAATGCAAAGCCTGTCTTAAACAGAAGGGTTTTTTTTAACCTCCCCTCAGTAGATACTGAACTCCCCTATTTGGAAGCCTCGAAGGGCAACGACACCATCATAATTGAAAGTTTAAATTTCTCGTCTGAAGAAGCAACAAGAATTCAGCATCAAACACCTCTTCAGCAGTCAAAACGCTTCCTCCATATGTTGAGTTCCCAGAAACTTTTTCCTTGAAGGCAACATTGCTTCCCAGCGCTTGTGTTTAAAATGAAGGTATACAGAAGGAGCTCTCTGCCCGTATCATTAACCACTGCATTTATTTACAGAAGCAGAACAGGTGATTATGCCAGGCTCACCTCCACACATCACCACCAGGAAACTTCTTCAATCAAGGACTACAGGCCACTTCCAGTCTTGCCCCACTGCAGGTAAACTATATCATCTTGCAGCCACAGCAGTTCAGACTGACTGCACGAGGAGTGCTCCTGCTGACTTACTGTAAAAACTTCACTCAGCACTTATAGGTCTGTAAATACATGATCAGTGCTTCTGCTGCTCTCCCTGTGTCCTCTCATACCACCAAGGGAAAAGTAAGTCTGCTTCATAGACCAGAAATCCTTTACTAATGCACAGGTTATTTGTGTTGATGAATTTAGTGCAATTATTCGTGTTAATACCCATAAGGAGAAGCAGGAGATGAGAAGGAAGAGATTTCCATGTACAAAACTCAGGGCTAGCACAAGGATTCTGAAGGTGGTTTAAAACTGTATTTTACATGAAAACCAGAAGCTGCTTCATTAAGTCATTCACATGTTGAAGGTGGTGGTGGGAAATCCTAAAATTTTCGTTTTGAAACGGAATCTGTACCTTCAGCCAAGATTAGAAAATTATTTTTCAAGTTTGCACAAAGGTAAGATGCAGTTATTTCAGAGCTTTTGATGGCAGTACATTGTTCAGAACTTGCACTCTTCACACAGCTGCACATATGCTTATTTTCTTGGACTAGCCTGAATCTCATGGATTTTATTTCAGTGTCTGTCTTCACCGCGCTCAGTTTTTTACTTCAGCATGCATTACTTTTGAATATGAAAAGATTGAAGAGATTCCAAAATTAAAACTTTGAAAATGTATCTGTCAAGGGAAGGTTTAAGTCTAGCGTGCAAAGGATGAAAAGCAAAGATTAAATCTTTATGAAATATAACTTTTCTAAACAGAAGTACAAGTCTTTCATTCAACTGCTTTTTGTCAGATTCTATGTAGTATTTCTGCTGGCCAGCTAACACTACAATATGATAAAAGTCTTACACTCTATATCACAATTCTTTCAAGGGACCAGGAAATTTGAGTCTGGATATAGTTATCAAGGATGAACAAGACAGAACACTCTTTAGTTGCCTTGCTTCTTTGGATGCAGAGTGGCACTCATGTTTGATTGAACAACGTTTACAGGGTGAGACCCGAGTCTCAGTCCAAGTCCTTGTCATCTGATAATGGGGTGCATTTGCAGAAAATCATGGTTATGAACTGGGATTACTGAACACTTCAGCAATGGAATTTGAAAAACAGACATTCGCTAAAGCTTAAAAGAAATCGATCAGTTCTATGAGCAAAGTTAATCGAGTGTAGTTTTATCTGGTATCAATGGATTTGTGTTGATATAAAATGATATTGACAGATCTGAAAGTCTTCCCTGACACACTTCGCTTTGCCCCTCTGCATTCTTCACTTCACTTGTTCTAGTGCCAGTTCCCAAATTCCCTGCTACTCATAATTCCTCATTTTATTAAAAGGTATGGACAACCAAAACAACGTTCTTTCTGCTTTATAAACAGCCTTTCTCTTGTACATGCATACTGCTGAAAGAACAGCTGCATGGGGTCAGGAAAATATCCCCTGAATTTAGTATCTTATCTCAGAGAGTTGGTGCTGAGGATAACCAAGTTAGGAAGTAAGGCAGACACAGAATGATCCTTCTTCTGGTGTACTGTCTAAGCTTTGGCAAATGAGCAGTTGCTGAACTGGAGGTTGCCTTCAAGTCTTGCATGTTACCACCACTAATGGATTTCTCCATGAAGCTACTGTACAATCCTCCTTAATCCATTTACTATTCTAGTTTTTACAACTTCTTAGAAGAATATGTTCCATTGTTTACATATTAATGGTATGAACATATATTTACCAATGGTATATTCTAAAAGAAAATAAAATCTTTTCAGCAGCCTTGTTTATTTTTAAAGAGGTTAGACAACTTTTTTTATTTCCCCAGCTTGTATTGTTGCCTATCAGAAGTACCAGATATTTAGATGCCCTGTCATTGCGTGATGTCAGACCTTCCAGACTGAAGCTGCATGTTGTTCTGCTCTCTAAATGTTACTGATTTGTTTGGACACCAACCCAGAAGACTGCATAAACTATTGTAAGTATCTTTCAGGCTGCTTTGTATCACCGAGTCAAAGGGCAAGCACCACTTATGGATGCATTAAAGAGTACTTCCTACTACGCTTTTATTTTTTCCTGGAAGTATCCATTCAAGTCCTGACCCACAGTGACCCTCATTAGCTCATAAAAGAAAGCTAGATCACAACTCAGGATTCAATTGCATAGATAACACACATTTGATCTGCTTTCTATGGATTTTTAGAAAGCAAACCTTTTTCTATAGTCACAGATACTCGTTCAGAGAAACGGCCTGCTGATGCATAAGCTTCCAACATACAGCTGATGGGAAAATGAATCGCTCTTTCAATTACGGAGATGAGCAAAAATGAATTGGAAAAGTCAGCTTGCCATGAAACTATTTGAAGAGCAAAGATAGCTCAGCTAAATACTGAATAGTTTGTTAGATTTTTTTCCAAAGAAATCTCCTTTATCTCCTACTTACTATATCATAATTTCTCTTCTCGCTCTTCCTTTGCTAATTATGGGAACCTTATGCTTAGGACATATCAGCAGCAGTAATATCATGGTAAATCTACAGACAAAAAAAGGGAGGGAGCAGGAGGATCTTCATGTTTGAACAGGATTGCACTGGGAGAAGGGGCTTTATTCTTGTCGGAGCTATTTCCACGTGATATCCTTCTCTCTCCTCCTTAAAGCTTCTGTCAAAAATATACATCGACAAATAAGACAGGTAATTACATTTCCAAGCTACTTGTACCAGACAGATTGTCCTACATCTTATTTGTAACAGTTGGTGAGGCACTAAGATAAAGTTAATTGATAGCTAAATTATAGGTAGCTGCAGTTAGAGGGTTAATAGCTTACTACTTGCAACTACACTTTAAAAAAGCTAGAATTTGCATACCTACAATTAAGATTTTAGATCAAATGACTGGAGAAAAGAACCAAAAAAGTGGGGTTTTTTTTCCTCTCTCAGTTTCAAATCTTCAGAAGCAAACGTTACATCAATCTATTTCACAAGAATCAGAACAAATCTCTCCTGCCGCTTGCCAGTCTTTCTATGACACTGGAAATTATTCAGCCTCATCTCTGAGACTTGCTCTGAGATAGCAAGATAGAGAGGCACTTGGCAGCAGCTGTTAACCCACCTGCAGAGACAACTTCTGTCTCATTTTATCTCCTGAATTGCTCAAGCCACCAGACCAATGTTTACTTGTTCACAATTAAAGGCACCACATGGCCCTCTGGGACTGTGCAAGAAAGGAATGTCAGAGCATTCAGGGCCTGAAATCCAAGCTGTTCTCCCTGTTTAAATATTGGGTAGCTATTAAGACTGAGCCTATCCTGGAATGCCGAAATGGCTTACCCAGGGCAGCAATAAACCCTCACCGATAGAGTATACGCAACCACTCAATGCTAGCAGCTGTTTCTGTACTGGAAGCCCTAAATTGCGGGTTCACCCATGTCCTGATTTATGATCATCTTCATAGGAAACAACCATTGAAACAGCTATGTTCAATACAAAAAGCCATATTTTAGAAGATTAATTTGCCTGAGAAGTAGATACTTTTAAACATAGCATATATTGAAATGTGTTAGGACAAACCAACACTCACCTCCTCTTAACTATTATGCCCTTGGAAATTACTTCTGCTGAAGTTTTTTTCCCTTCTGCATAGGTAAAGGTGACAATTCTGAAAAGTAGACACATTCAGTACTGACAGCCAGCATGTTAGCACAAAATTTTGCAATATATTTGTCTGTTGGTGTCTCTTCATAGCAATTATGACTACTGAATATCGACTATTTTTCACTCCTGTCATAAACAAGCTAACAATAGAACTATAAAAACAAACGAGTCTGTTTTACGTTAATGATATTGACTACCTAGGAAAAAAAACCACACCACATGGAAATGGATTCTACCTGTATTCCAGTGAAATGAAATAAAAAAGCTAAGAAAGAGGGTTTCAAAAGCTGAGAGTATTTAGCAACTTTAATTATATTGTTTACTGGAAAGCATTAGTTGCCATCATTTAATTTACTCATGAAACTCCAGAATGCCAAAATCATTTTCACTCTGGCTACAGAAGGATAGTGAACTTGAAGGAGCCACCAGGAACCATTGGTCTCATTGGGCTGTTTCAGCCACTGTAGAAGAGGGGTAGGAGTTTCCAAGGCATGAAAATCTCCCCAGTTCATGGTAACAAGCAGCCTTGAAAACGAGAGGTCCAAACTACTGTCTTAATGGATGAAAAAACACAAACCTTAGCAATTACTAAGTTAATTTTTTCTGAGCATCCCCAGAGTCAACACACAGCATACGTACAAGTCCAAAGTAGCCAAATCCAGGGCTGTTTTCTGTCCAACAAGACAAAAGACAGAGGAATGGGCTAGAAGAGTCATGATGGAGAGATACCATGTCCCTGGGAGGAAGGCAGCTGAGAAGACAATAAAAAAGGATCTAAGGTAACAGCTGTAGGGATGAGGAGCACAAACCTGCAGACTTTAGTTTATCACTTAACCAGGTCACAGAGCAGCGTCTTCTCCCTCCGTGATAGATGCCTCCTCCTAAACATGAGTAATTTCAACTTCCTAAAGCAAAGGATCTTTTCCCTGTTAACTGCAGCCAGTTCAGTCAGCACAGGCTGGAGAATATTGATAACTGCTCCCGTCCTATTTTATTTAGCTCTGCTATTCTGTAATTTATAGTTAAACACAAATCCAGCCTGCTAAAAAAACCCCAGCCATTTCACCTCTTGTGTTTGGGAGGTTTTCTGCAAGTAGGGCATGCAGAACTGATCTATTTTAGGATCCTAAGTACAAATGAACCTCCCAAAACAAAACATACAATTATGGTACAAACAACGTGTTCTTTTGGAGTACGTGAAATGCAATACTGAAAGCTATGCTGAAGAGCTGAGGACCGGCCTTTATTTTAAGCAAGAGCTAAGTCATAAGTCTTTTGTCTGATCTTAAGCCAGCTCAGCACTGTGTAAAAGACATATGCTGACAAAGGCTGCAAAGTATTATTTATAGGTATGCTATTTACTGTTTGATATCCGAATACTAAGCTATTGGAGAACAACAAATCAGCCACTTGGAGAGGGCAATCCCAAGAACTCTAGCATGAGAATCTAACATCTACATTTCTTGGTATCTTTTCCCATTCTTAGTGCAGATTTAGTAAGCTGATCTCACAGAACATGCTATTTACCAGTTTTTGTTAGTTTGTTTCACATAGGAGAGGTTTGTCTGTTGTATGAGAACATCCTTTACAAGACAAAGGCAACCACCAACTCTTGGCATTTTGCTGAGTGACACAGGCTATCAAAGAGAGGCAGCGTAGTAACTAACAAGGCTTTGAGTTTCTACTACTCCCTAACTCAGTCAATTGTGTGCTGTGATATGGCTTTTGTCTTGACTGACACCTAGGTGATTTCTGAATTGGGCTGTGGAATTAAAAGGAACATGGTAAGAAGGAATCAGATTACACAGAGACATATATTAAAGCATTTTTTGCCTTTAAATGTATACAGGCATTTCAAGTCAAACTGCTGCTATTGAGTTCTTCATGTTTTCAAAGTCTGCTTATCAGCTCAAGCTTGCCAGCTTTTGTTCATGATTTGTAATGTGGTTAATAAACCTTTTCTCAGAAGCAGTCTTTCTTCTTTTGTAAATATTAACTGCTACTTTGTACATTTGATTCCCATAATAGCAAGTGATTGGATATGCTCAGACGTACTGATCTATAGAAAAAAAACCAATACAACATTTCTCTATCTAAAGAACTATTTGTTCGTCTCTAAATCGTTCAACATGTGCTGTCCGTTTCCTTTCATTTTACCCTGGTTTCTGCCTCAAGAAAACTTACGGCTGCTCACCCCTCATGCCCTAAAATACACACCTTCTTCCTTCTGCCTTCTTTGCCACTGGCCATATCTGCCTGTCTCCATCAAGGTGCCATGCTCATTTTTCCCTACCCCTGAAGTCCTATCTTCCATCTCAGTCTGAGAATGGTGCAAGAGCAGTGAGCTCTACCCATGAACGTTCTTCTAGATAATACAATTTTTTCTCCCAAAGAAAATTTTATGTTTTACTGTGAAGCGTGATGTAATATTTTCTACAATTTCTCCTTGGTTGTCTTTTTGCAAACTGAAAAAAAAGGACCACATGGGATTTCACAGTTCTAGCTTTTAAGTTCAGATTTCCAAAATACTTTGCATCCAAATTCCTAAAATTACTTCCTGGCATGTAAGTATTTTCCCCATCTTTCACCCAGGAAACAGAAGCAATCACTGCCAGAAACAAATAAACAAAAAAGATCACTCCTGACTTCCAGTTCTTTCATGCAAACCACAGTTCCTTGTCCTGCAGCTGGGGCAAGTAGAAGTCATCATTCTTAAATGCGTTTTTGAATGTGCATGCAGTAAACTTGACAATAAGGATTTCCCAGAAAACTGAAGGACAGTAAAATACATCCTAGTTGATGCCATAATGAGAAGGCTGCCTTCTGATTTCTGTGTTGAAGGAAGAGAAAAACACTGGTTTTGTGAGAAAAGTGGTTCATCTTGGAAAATGAATACAGTGTTATTAAGTTTTTTATTTCATTTTTCAAATGCGACTTCCATAGCTCTTATGCGAGAGGATGATGCAATTTTTGTACTTATTAAGTACATCTTAGTATAAATATTCAGCCTTTTGGGAAAAGTTTTTATTGCAGAGACTATGTATTCACTAAATTGCGTTGGGAGAGGCTGAGGAAATGAATCACCTAAGATTGATGCTCTCTATCTTTGGAGTAGCTTATGCTGGATCTTATCTGGAAACATTGATGTATAAGGTCATTTAGCTTTATAAGAAGGTATTTTTTTAAACTGATTTATGGAGAAGTTCTGTGGGCTTTAGACTGAGATTATAAAAAAGATGAGCAGTAACATTAGATTTTCTTAATGAGCAAGGCAAATGAATGTTTATTAACTTACCTGTAATCATAACAGGCAGACACTTCAGCGTTGATTTTGTAGAGACTTTTAATTAAAAGCAATAATAGAATTTAATGAATAATGAAGTTATCTGTACACTTCTATGCCTGAGTACAAGATAAAGATATCCAAGTCAGATAAAAGGGAATCTGAGGATTCATAGCTGGTGAGAAGTGAACAGAGGTCTAAGAAATTACTTGCAGCTGAAATGAACACAAGCCACAGCCAGGGATTATAAAAAAATATAATGTGGACTTTAACTAATTTTTCGGAGTTAACTGTTTGGGTTTGGCTTATACTTAGAATTTTGCTTTACGGCTGTTGTGTACATCCTGTCACGGATAAAGAATTGAGGCAGCATCCCTACTATTAGCTCTTTTCTTAATAGTTTACCACTCTGCAATTTCACTATTTTGAAATCTGTATTTTGTATTTAAGTACTCTCTCACAGATGCTCTTACATTTAGTTACATAGTAGATTGATAATTAAGCAACAGAAACTTTACACATTAATGAAAAGTGAAAGCAGAACTTTTATTATAAACTAAAAGGTTTAAATTCTATAATTTTCAATTAAATTGGATTTTTTTAAGCCTATGATTATATTTTCAGGGAGATTCACCTTAAAAGTAATGACTGGGAAGGATTTTTCAGTTGGACTCATATTTTTAATAGAAACTTATACTGACATTGCAAAACTGATTGAAACCATTCCTCTTTCATTATTGCCCAGTTTAATTCAGCTCTATTGCTGCAGGTTTTAGAAAAAGATCATCTGCCCTTAAAGCTGGCATTAAAAAGCAACAAATTAGGCAAAAAAGTTGAACGGGAGAAGGATTCTGATGCAAGATGCTTTTACCTGGGTAGCCTGCCAGGCAGCCACAGGAGCTGAGCCACTCTGTCTTCCACTAAGCAGAGAGATCATTTCCTACAGCAGTTGTCCACAGAGCTAAGTACTTCCATATGCACTCAACATTATTACAAAACTCCTCAGTTGTCTTCAGCAATGGTTCATCTTTATGTATGTTTCAATATTCTCTAGTCGCCTAACAACAGAAATCTCAGTGGGGAACAATGTGGGCTTTTCTTCGTTTACTGCCCTTGCGAAATCCCCACTGACACTCAGATACATCTACACGAGCATCACAAACAGAGCTTCGTATTTTGTCACTAAATGAAACTCTCTTCCTCTTGCCTGCCCAATATTTATCTATTGATCTGTGAAACACAATCTGATTCAGCGTGGATTTTTAGGGGAAAATGAAGCTATGCTGAATGCATGGCCTCAGCTACATCTCCTTACCATCTAAAAGCTCAGGAAACGGCCATATTTCTATCCACAGTATTTAAGAATTGACTTTCTGAGGCAACTTCTTCAAAGAGTAAGATGACACTGCCAGATCCTGAAATTCAAGGCATTAGTGGCCAGACTAGCTGTTGTTTCCTTTTTCCTGCCATACAGCATTGACACAACTGTCATCCTTTTGTGTTGCAACAGGAAAAAAAAAAAAAAGCTTTTAAGAGTAACTTGCAGGAATTAAGAGAATGGCAAATGTACCAGGTCTGTTTTAGGCAGCTTTACTAAGAACTGAGCCCAGGAATCAGACAGCAAAGTCCCTGTCTGAAGGTGCTGGTCCTCTTGCAGGCTGTTGTCAGCTGCAATTCCAGCATGACACACCATTACAAAGCATCCTTCTTCCAAAAAGACAAACCATCTGTCCCGAGTCTCAGACCCAAGCCTCCCCTGCCTTACTATATTACAATGAAATCAAAGTCCTAATGTGATTTAGAAAAACAATTCCCAGTGCAGGATTAGCAAGTGCTTTTGCAGTAGCAGTAAGCATTAAAGGGCTGGCTGGCATCCCATAGAGAACACCATTATTCAGCCTGGTTCAGCACAATTCTGCTTGTATAACGCATACTCACTGTATTTTTGTTCCCACATTTCTTCATTATTGGCAACATTAGCATGAAAACAGGATCTCTGTCCATTAGAACTGTACAAAAGTTTACAGCTTCTCCTCGCAGGGCATTGTGCAAGTATTGCCTTTGATTTTATTCTAATTTATTCTGAGTCTGCTCAAGTTTTGTTTTGAATTCCCTGTCAACTTCATTGAAACTAACAATGTCTACCAATACAGCAAAAATCCCACAACAGTGCATTCCTTTTCATCTATTTTGCTTGACAACAGTGTCACAAAATTCCTGAAAGATCCTCCTGTCTTTCAGGATAGGCCCATCAAATCAATTAATGCCCATAGCAAACATCACCTGCCCATATAACAGGTGGAACCTGATTTCTATCCTGGGAGCCTCAAAGGGAAAAACAGAGCTCAGGCAGTGAGCTTTGATTATCTATAAAAACTGCAACAAAAACTCAGAAGTGCTCAGCTGACCTTTTAGTTTGCTCAAACACGAAGCTTATCATTCTTGCCTGTTCATAAATATTGAGAAACAAGAACCACCAGGTAACATGGTGATCTCTATATGCCAAGTATCATCTAATTCTTAGTTTTCTGACACAATTATTGACATCTTGCTACTTTATTACTGTATTTTCAAATGGACGTTTTAATTCAGATGAATATAAAAAGCTCTATTAAGGCCACCTTTCAAGGTTCAGGCATGTATCCGAGAATGAAGAAAACAAAAGCAAAGTCTTAGCAACCAAAAATGTCTTGGAAGGGAAGACCTATCCACCCTAAACAAGGACTATCAATAAGACAGAAAGCACATTGTGCTTTCTATTGCCTTCTGACTTAAGACAGATTTTTTTTCTTTTTGAAATATTGTGTTTGCCAGTATTGGAATGTGCTTTCTGATCTATGATAGAGCTGAAATAATTGCCTAAACAGCGTAACTGGAGATCACAACAACAAAAGAGGATACACTGAACATGCAATTGTTTAATTTTTATTTTAGAGAGACGTTTGTTGGTTAGTCTGACTGTAAGGCACGGCAATACAGAAGATAGCCCTGCAGTGAAAGTGCATTCAAACCAGGTGTGAATTTAGCACCTCACAAGAAAACTCTCTGCAGCCTCTGACTTGTGCCCTGCACCATGGGGATGGTGACGTGCCCAACAGAGCCACCGGTGGGGCCACAGCTAAATCATTACCAACATTGATTTGTCTCCTCTTTCAGACTGGTGTCTGGGACTATTCTGAAGACGAGAAAGCTCGCTCCAATTTGTAGAAAGGAATTAACATAGGAATTACAAATGCTGCTTTTAGTTCTGCTCTACATTTAAGGCCAGCTGACAAGTACAAGATGCATGAATTAAAAGAGAAGGAACAAATGTTTTCTTGGGATATTGTGCTGTGTATGTTTTCCTAAAAAATTTGAAAACTAGAAAATTGTTTTCCTGAAAACATGCAGACCTCATCTGCTCAAAGAAACGAACACCTCTCTTGTAAAGAAAACATTCCTTCTCTTTTTAGCACCTCATACTTTCACAGTTGTGCATTATATAAATATTTGGACTAATGTAAATAGTTATAATCACAACATAGTTAAGTAACACATAGGGCATTCCAATGAGTTCACAGAAGTAGGAAAAGTTTTGACTATTCTTTCTGTTTTGTATTAAACCCCTCAGGCTAGTTGCTTGAAAAGCTGCCATTTCTGAACTTCACCAGATTCAATAAAAAATGTGTAACATGGAAGAAAAATTCATTAAAATCCTGGAAAAAATCTCACAAAAAATCTAGACAGAAATCCTAAGAAAATAATTTTTACTAACCTAATTGACACAACTTTTGGACATATAAAACTAAATCCCAAATTTAGTTTCTGAAGAGTTTGCTCAAACAGAAGAAAACATTATAACCTTGACTACTGATTTCATATTTGTCCCCAGCTGTGATAGTCTTTTAGTCAAAAACAGTGTACCAAAGAAGGTGATACTCATAACTGTTTATAACAATATTTGAATATATTGGATGACTTATTTAGCATTCCTTAAAAACTAGTATTTCATCCTTTCTTGTAGCAGGAATTTCTCACAGTAACGGGGCTGTAGTGCATCTTTTAAGAAGGAAAACATAAAAAGCACAATAAGAAACTGAGTTTCTACTTCAAATGAATGAAATCTGGGAAATATATGGATTGAGAGATCCTGTTTCTAAAATCCAAAGGCACATGACAGAACCGTAGCCTGTCATACTCAGTATTTCAGATTCTCAGCAATAGGGAGGACAAAGTATTACAAGGATATTTTATACCAACTGGCAGACATGTATTTGAAAGAATATTTTTTTTCCTCAAAGGCCAGCACTGCACATTTGCCTATTTAAAACCACTTTATCTCCATCTGAATTTCTGAATAAGCGTGTCTACCTCGGTTGAAGTCATCAAGAAACACACTGGACAGGAAAGATAGTGTTATATAAGACAAGCATACAATATTTCGTAAGACGAAGCCAGGGAAAAAAGTTATCTATCCTAAAAGTTAAGAAATAAGACAACAGGTGAGAGCCCCATGTAAAAGGAATGAACTTTATGTAAGTAGTATACTGGATAGATTTGAAGTAGCCCACCTGTGAGACCACTACTCAAACAACGCAAAAGCCAAGTGCTACCACTTTGTTGAGTTTAATGAAAACCACAACATTTTTTGATAAATATCACTTGGATAAACACTTAAGGAACACCCAGCTGTCTGCAAAGCTTTCTGGGCATCACCTGCCTCCTCTCCTCTTCTGTGCTTTCACTGGTGCTCTGCATTAAGCAAATGTCTTTTCAAAGTCGTATTTCTGGTTTGTTTTTGTTTGGTTGTTTTTGTTTTTTACAGGTTAAACTTCACAAGCTAATGATTTTTTACCTTTGTGCAGCGTACCCATATGCTTAAGTCCAAGCTAGAAACACATTGCCCCTCCAGCACCCTACGGAGAATGTGCTGGGAAGAGAGGCAGGATACTGACCCCTCACCACACCACCACCCTCGAGTGGCAAAACACCTTCTTGCCACCTGCAGTCACAGCAGGGAAGATGAGGCAGGAAAGGCCAACTGTCATAGAGAGGACAATGATTTAGCAAGGCCTAGGCTGTTTTCCTGGAGGTCAAGCAACTCCCAAGTTACATACAGAGTCAAAATGTGTCTTTCAGGCTTTGTCCTGGATTCAAAAAGCACGTGTGTTACCCATATTCATGTTGTCCATGAGACTCCCATCCATTTACAAGAACTTCAGTTTTGTGAGTGTCACAGCGTCAATGTCAAATATTAAAATATATCTTAATGGCAGAACTCTTTCATGAGCAACTTAAGAAAGAAGAAAAGGAATATCTTCAACTACGTGACACTGGTCACCTTTTGGTACTTCCAGGTGTGAGACTTTCTACCTGCATAGGATTGGCAATGTTTTTCCTGTGAAAGAGAGGGTCTGCAGATAGGGGCACTATATTTGATTAAATAGGTAATGTAGCCAGAAAAAGTAGATAAGGCTTTCAGCAAGCAAACCTGTTCTTCAAGTCTGCAATAGTAGTAATAGCTAACTGAAAAATAAATACCAGCTGAGAACACATACAGTTCAATTAAAGAAAAACATGGTCCAAACAATAGAAGTGTGAAGGCTCTCAAACCATAGCGACACACACTTTCACAGGGAACCTAACCCACCTTCAGTACAGGGGTCCTACAAGCATTTACTGTGACCATGTTGCCTTATTTACACAGTACACGTACATTTACAGCATGACATGTAATTGGCTGAATAATTTATTCACAAAATAAGAACATTCCTATCAAAAACTCAAGAAATTTATTTCAGTTGCATAGTTGTCTTGTCTGTATCAAGCAGTTATCTAGAAAAAACAAGATTTTAACCAAGCAGCATAAGCACTACTAGGTAGGTTAATTATAAATTGATTAAGGATTGGCTTTTTCAATTGCATAACATAGATCTGATTACAGTTGCAAGTTAAAATACACTTAATCAACTAGATACAATTAAGTAATCTTCAAGATTTTTTTAGTATTCTGTCAGCAGGCTCTTACCAAATTTCTTACGCTGCTCCAGTGAAGGATAGCCTACTGTTTGGGATATATGACATATCAACTTTACAAGTGAAACAAGTTGGGTCACTTCTGAATTTGGATGCGGACAGTCCAGCAGATTAATTAAAAAACATAACAAAGAATAGAACAGTAACACACACAAAGAAATGCATTTATACACTTAATCTAAACCCCTGCGAGTTTCAGAAACTGTAAGAGAAGTAAAATCTTTGAAAATTTCCCAAACAAAAAAAAGAAGAGAAAGGGAAAGTTTTCTCAATGGAACTGCATCTTTCAGTCCAAAGCTGCGTTGAGTTGGTGATTGCTATTTTCACAAAGCTAATAAAAATTAAATTAAAATCACCTCTTGACCATCCCCCCTTTAGATAAGGAGAAAGCCATAATTCTTTGCTTAGCCATGCAGGATCAGACAGTACACATGCCTTCAGACTATCGAGCTGCTCTTCACTTTTCATGAGACTTATTGACTATGAATACACAAGCAGACTTGTCAGACCTTCCAAGTATCCACCCATGTTTTCCAAGCAACAGTTTCAGAAATCACGATCCAGCAAAGTAGAGATGGTTCCTACAATGCCACACTACAGGAATTAGAGAATCTCCAAAGTCAAAAAAGAGACTAACACCACACTTATTTTCACGAGTTTTTGAAAGCATAATGAATCTTTAGCTCGGTAAAAAGTCATTTTGGAGCCAAAGATTAATCTTTTTTTTCAGTTTCTGGTCGTATCATCTCAAGTGTCCTCAAGAATCAGTTATTTCCTGCACTTTGGTGTAGTGGAACATGTATGCTACATGCTCAGAAGTAAAACTAGAGACAATATAACTCTACAGAGTCTGTACAGTCCCCAGCCCAAGATTTTTTTCTTGTCAGAGCTGATAGGAAAGTTTTACGTACCCATCATCCAACTTGTCAGAAACATAAGTTTAATCTCTCAGCAGAGTCTCAGGTAGTCTGAAAATACTTTGACCTTTAAGTCTCTATTTTCAGTAGGGAAGAGTTAGAAATTTAACAAGAAGAAAAGGCTCTGCCTATATTAGTAAATCAAACATACCCAGGGACATAAATTAAACATGCCAGCTGGCATAGAAGAGCCTACAGTTACGCTGGAAAACTCCCTTTGGCTCCAAATCTCACTAAATGTCTGTTGAGAATGGCCCTGCTCATGCTCAGTTCTGAGCTGTGACAGCAAATTTTTGAAAGACAGCGCTAGTGATTACGTGCCAAAATCATGCCAGGGAATGGTGTGTCAGTTTTCTAGCACAGACAATGAATCATTATTTCCTGTAGCATCTAAGAATAGTTTGGGTTGGAAGCAACCTTAAAGATCATCTAGTTCCAACCTCCCTGCCATGGACAGGGAAACCCTTCACTACACCAGGTTGCTCAAAGCCTCATCCAACCTGGCCTTGAACACTTCGGGGGATGGGGCATCCACAACTTCTCTGGGCAACCTGTTCCAGTGCCTCACTCCCCTCAGAGTGAATAATTTCTTCCTTAGATCTAATCTAAATCTACCCTCTTTCAGTTTAAAGCCATTGTCCCATGCCCTTGTCAAAAGTCCAGCTTTCATGTAGGCCCCCTGTAGGTACTTTCTCTTCTCCAGGCTGAACAACTCCAACTCTCTCAGTCTGTCTTCATTCAAGAGGTGGTTCAGCCCTCTAGTCATCTTTGACGCTGACCAAGTCTATTAACTGTCTAACTGGGGGTCAGTTCAGTGGCGGGCACCAGTTGAGCAGCAGTCAACACTGAGCCAGTGTCAGGCAGCGAGAACCCACCCAAGCTACAGGTCTTCATAGTCCAGCAGAACTTGCCTAAATTTGTGTTCCCTTGGTTCTGGAATTCAGTTTCAGTCACTACACAAGACTGTGTTTGAAATAACCACAAAGCAGACATCAAAGGTACCATTTCATTAGGACTGCTGCACTTGAATGTTTATTATTACTTGTATAGATGTTGGCAAGTTTTAGGTTATGTAGTGTTCCTTCCTGCCCTATCAATGGAACTACATAAGCCTGTCAAGTTTTGGTGCAATACCAACACATCTGAAGGGGAAAGATGAACGTAGCAATAGTGGAGGAAGACAATACCATACTATCTCAACTTGCTCTACAGGCTATATATCCTATACAAAATGAGGCTCAGCCCTTACTAGTCCCATTTCACTACTGAGTCAGCCCAGCTGCCTCCAAGACTATATGCTGTATGAACTCAGCTGCATTCGAGGACACTGCTTCTGTTTCAAGAACAGCACTACATTACAAAGATTGCATCGCATCACCTGAACGCTCAAAGGGCAGGGCTCAGAGGGCAGCTCAACAAGCTGAATGCTCCGAGTGCTCTGCTAGAGTAGAGAATACTAATTGCCCAGGCATTCAATTACACTCTGACTCTCTTAGAACTTCACTCGAAGTAGGACTTATAAGTCCTACATCCATCCCGCATAGTACATAACCTCATGCCTCAACTCTCATCAGTGCCTTTTTCCATTCCAAGACACAGTGTTAACATCACACAGAAGTATGTTGCTTCAAACTACAAAGTGCTCGCCTTGTTATTAAACTCAGTCTCTGTTTTGGTCACATCCAGACTGATACAACATCCCTTTTAGATCACCTTGCAAACATTTATATTTGTATTTTTTGTTATGCAGCAATTACATCACAGCTAATATCTCAAGCATTAGCCTCCAGTGTCACTATGAATCAGCAAGGCTACAGATAAAACCATGCTTGGCCTAGCCTGAGTCTTTGACCTAACCTCTACCATTTTTCTCAGTGCTACAGACCTCAGCTGGTAGCACACACCTCTGTCAGAGAGGACAAGCAGCAGCAACAAATACCTGCCATTGAAAACTGGTGCCTGCTGTCAAGAGAATTTAACTAGAACTGCAGATGAAGCACAGCAAGACTTTTTCAGCAGGCAAGAGCAGATCTATTGGTGTGGTGCTTACAAGACCTCTCAGCAGAAAGTCATACCTGTATTCATATGCATAAGATAAACTGCAGGTGGTGTAACAATACTCCAAAAATTAGATAACGTTAAACCAAACATTTTATTCAATCCAGGTGATCTCTTCCCATGTCGTTTTGCCAGGTCAGCTCTACAAGAATCTTCCATGAATACTTTTTATATCATCATTCAAAAGAGGAGGCATACCCTTATTCAGCAGCCAACAGCAATGCTCCAGGCCACCTATAGAACCTTGCTAGTACAAAGGGGAGGAAGAGATCCTCTATAGCCGAGTTAAGGTTTTTGGCGCAATTCTACCAACTACAGCCAACAAAAAATGCGGCAGTTGATAGTACTTCCTGTAGATGAATTCAGTGCCTGCCACCTCCTGGCACCAATAGCAGGACAATGGAGCATCTGAGCTCCTCATCTCGATTGTGAAACAACAGCTACATGGTGGCAGCTTCTCTGGGACAAGCTTCAGAAAGGGTGTCTCAGCTAGGACCAACTGCCTCATCCTCACTGTGTATTGGAGTTTGGCCTAGTAAGGGATTTAAGAGAAAGCAAGGGACATTATAGCCAACATGTAGGCATTTAACAACATGGACATGAAGAAGGTTACAGGCTTTACATGAAACATACATAGCCTTAGAAAGCGCACCCTGCTGGGGCCTTTTTTCTTAAAGATGCCCAGGGTACTTAAATCCTCTTTCTTCAAAGTAATACTAGGATCAAGAACGTATCACCAGACATTGCCACGAGGGAGTCTTAACTGTCGTGAAATAGTGCCAGTGAGCTTGTAAAGCAAAAAAATATTTAAACTTTCCCAGAAAATAAGAGAACCTTGAGCTGGCTCTGTGCCCCATTATTGCAAGAAGCGAGGTTACCAGTAATCATGCGTAGTGTCATGACCAGTTTTTAAAACTTCTCAATCAATTCCCAAGGCAAGTACATCTCACTGACTGTAGACAGAACAACATTCAGCATTTTTTCTTTCAGAAGGAATAAATTTGCCTTTCTTCCATCGATACCTTTAGGATTAAGTATAGATAGGCAGATGAGACTGCAGTGTAGCAAGATTTCAAATGTCAAGCTAGTTCTGCCTTAAAATGAAATATCTCCTTTCTTCCTTGAGACTCCAAGTAAGCATGATATAGCTAAACAGAGAAGTCAGTATAGAAATCTTAATCTAGCCAGGGACTGTAACTTGTATTACAAGCATCATTATTTCAACCACAATAATATTACAGCCTATTACAAGTAGTACATGCTAATACTGATACAGTGATTCTTCAGGAGAACAAACAAAAAGCAAGAATGTGGTGACTTATTCAGATTGACCCCAGCTGTCTAAGGCAAGGTGGGAATATAATATCACTTAAGAAACCTTAAGAAACTGTATAATTTCTAAGCATAAATCTCAGCTTAAGAAATGATTCAGCATTTGAGTTAATGATGGCATTATCTAGTGATGGGGTTGTTAATTTATGATTTATTTCACAACAATTTATGGCAATATGTCAACAAGGCTAGAAAGTAGAGTTTAGGATTACTAGGGTGGTTTTAGTGTGTTTTTTTTTTCTTTTTCCTTCTGTTTTTGACTAAGGGAGTATTTTTTTTCAACTTATGTGTCTGAAATAGTAACTACCAGGTGCACTTTAATCTCATGACAACAGATGCCCACTAGTAAAAATTACTAAAGAAAACACAATTCAAAGTTAAGCTGTACAAAATTTTGAAACATTGCAATTAATCTGTGATGTGTTTAACTTCAGACATGTTTTATGTAAAACAAAGTATTTCATAAGGTTAGCAACACTGTGTGTCAGAGCCAAGCAGCACATACCACATCTCTACCATCAAGAAAGATGCAAAGACAATAGGGTGTTTTTTGTTTATTGTTAACACAAAAGCACCTTATTATTAGCTGTCTGTACCTGTATACATGTAGTCATGACAATCAGCAGAAAAGCTTCAGCTTCCCCCAGATAGCATGTATTTAAATATGGGAAGTTCCCCTAAAAAAGAGCTGCTATTTTTAATTCTGTGTTTTCTGGTAAAATTGAGTTGAACACACGTACAGCTACATAATGGAGAAGGAAGCAGAAGAGTATGGGGATTATGGGGAAGCAGAAAAGCATGGGGATTATGGGAGCTTTAGTTTTCCAAAAAGAAAACAGTATTACAACCAATTTTTTAACAGACCTATCATACTTTACTTTTCCACATGATATAGACAAAAAGAAAACCATAACCAAGATAACAGAGTTGACTGGACTTTACTTATTTGAAGTGTTGTGTAGCAGAGATTACCATGGTCCATTTTAGGGACGGGCACTACTAAAAAACTACTGCTTAAAAAAAATGAAAAAATAAACATAAAAAACCATTACACATGATTGTATTTGAACACTTGTCCTTTGACTACTGGAAAATGTGTTCCTGTCACCTGAAGAAATATTACTCCAACTGTTCCATGATTCAAACATGGAAAACAGAAAGCTTAACAGTGGTGAAAGTGAGCTTCTACCCTTGTGAAGCTAGAAAAAACTTCAATTTTCAACAGACCTGTAAGCAGCAGCTTGGGCACTGTGAGCCAAGTTACTATGCATTTGGATGCTGCAAAATGTAACATGACTGCTAACAACATGGACTTTCTGGCGGGACTTGTAGAGGACAAACACATTCACAAAAGCAAAAAAGTGAAAATTGAGAAATAAACAAAGGAAGCATCTGCCATAAGAGAACAGAATACTTGAGCTTGAAAACGTTACAGTCTTCACATCAGATTTAGTGAACTCCCCTGAGGACAGCAATGGAAATAATGATCCTTCCTGTCGTCTCACTTGTGCAAACACTAATTCATCCAAACCCTGCATGAAGAAGGATAACAAGTAACCAAGCAAAACTTGAGGTTTGGAACAATGATAAATATTCTTCTCTATCAGGAACGTGTGAATTTAACAACAAATGTAAAATCTTTTGCCTATCAAACCACAGGGCGTGGGGTGGGAAATTTCACAGGGATGAAAACTGTAGCTACCTGTGTAATGTACTAGGGATACATGAAGTTATCTTAGGATTAGAGTGAAAGGGGCAGGGGGCAAAGCCAAGAACAGACATTTTTGATGTTCAGAAATGGAAGGCATGTGTCAAAAATCTTCATGAAGTAAAACAAAAGAAACGAGGCTGATGACAGGAATAAACGTATGCTTTTCAGCATCCCCAGTGCTGTCTCTGCCAGACAGTATACATTTGTCTTTCCGGCTAACAGGGACAAGAAAAAAAAAAGATAAAGCATAATTTTATACCAAAGACGACCTTACAACAACGCAAAGTACTGCACTAAGTGATCAGTCTTAGGGACTATGGTGATTACAGGTATTTAAAAGCAGTCACTTAATATTAATTACTGAATTTGGCTGGAAAGGAAGATGGAGGGAAGCTACCTTTATTTTGACAACGAATTTCAGTTTGATAAAAGCAAAGTAAGAAAAATAATTTCAGGACAGATCTGTACCAGTCTAGAGAACACGTGAGATAATTCTGTTTGCTCTCTACTTAATAGTGCGCATGCTTGAAAGGAACAAAAGCATGAATGCAAACAATTTTCTAGCTTCTAACTTTCCTGGGTTTAGATTTGTGGTTTTAAACCCTCCCTAACACTTGCTACTTCAAGATAAAATAGTGATTTTGGAAGGAAAGAACTTTGAACAGTTTGTTAAAAGAAATAAATGCAACTTGGAAGTGCTGCTTTACTGCAAAGGCAAGTTGTAATAACATTCAGCAAGAGAAAGTGGCAGTGCTAAGAGCCAAGTATCAGCTGCAGAGGTTCATCTGAGAGGGAGGAAAGGATACTGGAATCTCCTACTCAACGTGTCTTCCAGAATGTGTTCCTCTGCAGCACAGTGATATTACTGGGAGATTTAATCACTGCTGACACAGCTTTTGCACTCTCAAGAGTCCTCTGGAGTGCGCGATGCTCATCTCCCTCCAGCCTCCGACATAGGGCTTGCCTAAAAGTAACTCATCTAAGTCCAGCTCGTCCTAGCACATGGCCTTTGAACCCAAATTTTAGCGACCCAGATGTCCTTACAAGAAAATGACAAATTGCTAGTGACCAAAACAAAACCAGCTAATACCCCCGAAATTCACATTTTAGCAGAAAAGTTTTTTATTTTTCCAGATACAACTTAACTGACAAAAGGAAAAAGCCATCATTTGATATAAATCGAAAGAAAGTGGGGAAGTTATCTTGAATATGTGGCTTTTCTTCCTATTTCCATCATTTCCGTTTTCAGGCTTTTTGGCATACACAAAAGATGCTAGTGCCCAAAGTTTAAAAGATGATAGAAGATAAAACCAATATGCAGTTAACAAACAATGACACAGAATGTTCAAATAGGTAAGTCTTTAAAGAAAAAAAACACAAAAAACCCAGGAAAGGGTCTCTTCAGAATATAGGCTGTACCCTGGTGGACTTTTTGGCTGTTCCTTTGTTCAAGTAAGGTATTAACGTCAAATGGTTTTCAAATGATTCCTACATTTCAAGTCTTTTTCCTTAGTTGGTATCTATTTTCCTGTACCCTCAAACACTTATTCAATTTTTAATCTGATGAGCAGGATCAATTACAGCACATAACGTACTCACCTATTGGAGATACAAAGTTGCTCATTTTTTGTTATCTTCTACTCTCTCTGGCCTTTTATCTCTTTCCCCCTGTGGAGATCGCATCTTTGTTATTAAGAGTGGCCTGTAGAAATGTGCTTGCAGTCGGAGTAGCAAGTATTCTAGATTTTCTCATCCCTAGCCAATCTAGCCAGTGAAACACGGCTGATGTTTTACCCTTTGCTGCACTGATGTACGTACAAACTGCAGAAACCCAGTTAGCCTTTGTCTTTTTAAGCTTATGTAAAATATTTACATCTAGACAGAAGATGTTTCTGACAGCCCAAGAGCAGACATGTCCTATCATTAACTGCACACATTCGACTCATTCCCTTGGTAAAAACATTTACCAATGTGACAAAATTAAGTCTCCCAGCAGATGTCTTGTGGGTAGTGATATCAGACTGAGTGCAAACATAGTTGAAATCAATGACATTTTGTTCTGTATCACAGCTGATAAAAGCCAATAATGGAGTTGAGATCCTTTTGTTACTTTATGCCATTTGTAAGCCCTATGGTATTGCCACGCCTGCCAGCTGAAGTGATTCAACATTGTCTGTGTTGAAATTAAGGAAAAAAAATCCAGTAAGATAAGATAGGAAATGCATTTGGTAGGTCTAGGTGTGAAAAGATTTTACAACACAATTCTTGTTTCAATGGAAAATTACTGGCAGCTTGAAAGGTGAAGACAGATCTTGTATGACTTTGCTAAGACTGTGGTCACTTTGCTTCCTTTTGGGATCCCAGAATATTTACTATTTGTATTTTTAGATTACTCTTTCATGCTTTTCTATTTCTACCGAGAAAGAAACAATTTCCACATATTTTTTACTAGCTTTTAATCGAAAGTTGAAGAGCTATTTTACCACCAACAGAAAAAATGCTTTTTTTTTTTTTTTCTACAACCCAGAGTGCTCACTTGTCTCAACTAGCAGATGGATCATCCTGTCATTGCATTTGCATCTAGAAGAGAATGTCGCTCTAGAAGAGAATGTCTATTACTGTGAGAAGAAAAAGCTGACAGCATATTACATTCAGGAACCCATTTGTTTCGTAAACTATGGTGAAAGTGGAGCTAGAATTTGTCAGAGTTTATATACTGTATTTTTCATGATGGTCCCTCTGCTCACTTTCACACCTGGAGTGAGTAGTAGGAAAGAAAAACTGTCAGTTTTATGCTTTTGTCGTGCCCCTAGTTGCTATCTTTCCAACTTGAAAGATGCATGGCTTTGTTTTAGGATACAGAAAGGGTTTTCTATGAGTAGTCCTTTATATTAACAACATGGGAGCTGTTCTGAATTTTGGATCCTGAGAGCAGAACTCTGGGAAGCAAGCACCCTCCTGGGGTTCTGCAGATTACATCTGTCTGTATCCACACAACCACATCCTCCAGCCCACTCATGAGTCCTTGGCTTGCAGTGCTGCCCTACAGTGTTTTCTTGGAGCTCACCTCTGTCCTTGAAATGCAACAGATCTCATGCCATCACTGTTGTGGCTATCATTGGCTGCCTACTCCCAAATGTTATGACCGTTGATGTCAAGTGCTCCAGCGTTTGCTTTGAACATTGCCTATGCAGCTATTGATTTTTTTTTAATGTTATCCTTCATGATCTGAAAATAGCCTGAGGATTTTGCTGAGTATCTTCAAAATAAACTTTTTGCAAGTTCCTTTTTAAGAAAGCTTCAACATTAAGGGCCAAATTTCTGCTGTCACTTTGGCAATCTAGCATACACTTATATCCCATTTTGAAGCACTGTAACAGTTTAAAAGTTTTCAGATAACCTGAGGAAAAAAAAAACAACAAACCAAGAAGCTTATCCAATTCCTTTCAGGGTTGAACATGAAGAAAAATAACGAGAGAATTGCTCCTCAGGGACATATTACTATGTTGGTTATAATCTCTCATACCAAAACTCTATTCCAGGTAGTCTAAAGATGCCTTGTGTAAACCCATGTTGAACAGACAAAAGACGCACATCCTATAAATCACAGAATAGGCATATAGTTGCAGAAATCCACAGTGCTGTACTAGCAACTGCCTTCTCTAATAGCCAAAAAACCTTTCATGGGCATGTTTCCATGCTGTCAGTAAAAGTTAACAACAGATTTGAATGAGGAAGGTAACTTCTTTCATCCTAAGAAAAATAAATAATTAGCAACCTCTAAACCACCTGACTATAACCTTCTTCCTCAAGAAAAACTAAAACTTTTCACTCATAAATATTCAGAAAAACAATCATGCAGTTTTGACACCATTTATCCTTTTTGCTTTATATACAACAGAACATTGCTGTTGGTGTTCCTGGTAAGGATGCCATTTATTAGCCATGTAGTTCATTGTCCATTTGTTGGTTGATACCTTTTCATGTAAGGCAGGTACTAGCTAATAGCTTCTGCCTTTATATAATTACTAGCTAAACAGGAAAATATTGTGAAGTTCCAATCACATTTTCAAAGATTATTTAGGTTCTTTAGAAGTTAGATAATTGTATTTAAAAAGTCACTTTTAAAAATTACATTTCAGGCCTTATGAACATTTAGCAGTCAGTTTAAAAACAAGTTATTTGGCTTAATTATTTTGGCTCGCAGTATGTTCTTAGATTAAGATTTAGCTTTGCTTTTCTACATATAGAAGAGAAGGCCAAAAATTAGACTAAAGAGAGAAGAAACATGTTAATTTTCACAGTAATTGACTACATATATCAACAATAATTTCTAGCAGCTCTCAAGAAATTGTCACTGAGTTTCAAGTCTGTGCCTTTGCTTTTGAGCCCAGTCTTCTCATCTACACCTGCTTATAAAGTTCTGCTCTGTCCTTCTGCCTCTCCCAATGTTCATCCCACCTCGTCTTCATTATCTGGCCACAAGCCATCACATTAGCCAGCAAGTAATGGTCTTAAAAGATAGTCAAGTCTCTTCCAGCAACTTGTATCGCCAGTCAAGAGATGAAAGAGAGCTCACCAAAAATCCCATCCTTTAATGGTGAGGTTTCACTTGCACACCACTACGTAATCCCCACTTGAGTATTGAAGTGAACGTAGTTAATGTAGGTGCGGATATGTCTAACAACTTGAATTCCAGTTAACTACTTTAACAGGCACTATTAAACACAATTAGAGGTGCACTTCAGTTTTATCTGTCTTATTTAGCAGATTGTGTCAGTGGACAGCAGCTTAGTCACTCAGCACATAACTGCCCAGCATGTAAGAGTGCTTCACCCTTAGTTACTGAGTGCAGTTTGAGTAAGAAGGTTGAAAGCAGTCACTAGGTAGCTACCAAATTAGAGTGGTTTCTTTCTCTACAATACTAACACAACTTCTAATAAACACTTTGATATTATGAAGTTACTCAAAGAGGCAGTCACATAATCTAAATATTTCTCCTCGTTTCAGAATGAGCTTCCACTGTATCTTCCCCTCTATTCTGGAAGAACTACTCTGTGGATGCACAATAAGTCTGGATCAGGGCCCTGATCCTGCTTGATCAGTTTTAGCATAGATGAATTCATCAGGTATTTTCATGAATGCATGCGGAGGTGGGAAACAGCCATGTAGAAGCAGAAACAAGAAACTAGGCAAGGGCAACAAGTGCGACAAGGCGGTTGTAAAGTGTTATTTACTATTTTAGGACGTATTCTGAGTACAACCTAAAGGAAACTACTCTTAGTAAGTGGTTCAGCATTCATTTTATCACAGAATATCATAGAGCACCTCACAAAATTAGAGCTGCGCTCCAGGCTCTAAGCAAAAGACTGGAGGAGTCTAAAACTTTTGACGCTGGCCTCATCAGAACCACACAATGGAAAACTGAAGCCTTGCATTAAAATAAGAGTACAATTTCCTTCTAAGCTTACTTGCAAAGAGTTCAAAAGTATGATTATACTATGAAACTGGGTAAATAATTTATGGATGTTAGCTATTTTCAACAAACATCTGTGAAGTTCAAGTGCAACAACACTGTAAATTTAAGAAGTTTGACTGTTGGTGTGCAGGGGTAGGGTTGAGGTTCAATTTTCTACATCCTCTGAAATAGAGATAGAGCGCTCTAAATCTTGCCAGCTGACAGTAGAAAGAAGGGAAGGAAAGAATAACAAACTAGCCTATTATTTTTTCTTCAATAGAGCAGTACTGCTGACTCTATATAGATCAACATCAGGCCATGCCTTGACCAAACTACAACAAATCACACAGCAAAGGTAAGTCTGGAACCATTAAATTTCACTCTTAAAGAAAAAAGTCCCAAAAAAAGACAAAGAATCCTGCTTCTTTAAAGCCATTGTATTCTGACTTTGGGTTTAGAGTAGTCATTTTCACGAAGTCAGAGTGCAGCAAGAGATGGCTAAGCCATAGCACATTTTGCTTGCCCCTTTCCCCTGTAAAAAGTGTAACAGACATGCCTGGTTTACTTGAAAAGCCAAGAATCATTTTGAACTAACCTTGGCCGACCAGGTTAAAGTAAAACCCAGGATCCTGTTTTGACTAATACAAACTGAGTCTTTCAATGTTTAGGTAGTAATCTTCTCTATAGAGATCCAATTTCCAAGGCAGAAACTTGAAATAAGGCATAATGAAAGCCAAGCTTCTGAGAGATTTTATTTACACCATTCTATAAAGCAGCAGCTATAACCATCTGCTATTCTGCAACGTAATTTGCTTCCCACATCATATCCATGTGGCTCCTCGTGGTCTACAAAGACACGGTTGTTGGTAGTCTGTTATAGTAAATGAGTTTAAGACCTTTGCACTCTGGAACAGACAGTTCTGTCCCTGAGACTTCCTTCAGGTTCACAGAGCAGAGGAGGCCGAGTATAAACATAAGGAGACACTGGAGCAAGGAACCACCCTTGCAAAGTGGTAGCATAGTCTAAGTTAGCAATAGGATAAATCTATTTTAGACTACAAACAAACGTAGGATCCCATTTACTTTTTTTCATTTAAGTGTTGTCATTATTCATTAATAATTGTCAAGATATTCAGGCAATGTATTGTAGAAGCCAGAAATACAAATGAGCACACTCAGTACTGACAAAAAGGTACTATATTATGGAAAAATCCTTCTCTTTAAGCTTATTGAAAACATCAACTTCCCTTCTAAGCACTTTCCATTAAGATTCAAATCTCTACCACTACTGTCTTCCGCTTTCTTTGGAACAATTTTATAATGGCAATTATATAATATATACATAATTCAGATCAAATGATAGTTGACCTAAAAAATTAAGCTTGTTCACCAGAAATCTTTACTGAACCAGGGCTAAATGGTATTAATCACCAGTCAAAAGCTCGTAATTTTTTTTTTACCAAGCTGCTTTGGTTATTCAGCTGAAGTTGGATCTGTTATTTTCAGTGAGAAATCAAGCTCAGCTTAGTAACAAAAAATCGCTATCAGAAAACATCTATCAAGAACTGAAGCATATGATATTAAGATTAACCAATGTCCATGTCATTGTTTTAAAGCTTATATTCTGGAAAAAACTTTAAGAAACAGAGCAAAGCTTGAGAAACTTTAAGGAATGGCAATGGGTGTTTTAGGCCTGACTAGTATACTTGTGGTTTTGAGTTTTTTGGGGGTTTCTTGGTTTGGGTTTTCCACATTTCCCCGACACCGTTTTCAAGTCTCTTCTCTCCAGGTCTCCCAGGGAATATTCAGTAGTGATGAACTTCCCACCTTATAACGCTTTTAAGGCTGCAAGGGGAATACAAACTCTAATTTGCATCATTACAGGTCCTAGAGAGGGACTTCATCACACATATTTTAAGAAAAAGAGCTGCTCAGATTCCACCTGATTTACCAAGAAGTAGCCATTTACAGTGCATATTAAAAATCTCATTTCTTCTAGCATTAAGATTTTTTACTGTCTTATATTGGATCTTTTGATTGAGGGCCATTCAGTACTCTGCTTGCCAGGAAATGTACAGCTTTCTTACCTATGCTAAAAAATATTAAACTGCTTTTAAGTCAGCCTCATGGACATGCACATCGATACGTTAGTATCAAAGCTGAAGTTACACTAGATTGATTATTATTATGGACTTTCTCCACACTCAAACAGCAACTTTTGCCTGATTAAAAAAGATACTCTAAAAAGAAAGAAACAAAAAGCAAGAATTTAAATTGTCTGCATATCTAGTTTTCATAGGTTTGTGTTACCACTTATTTCATGTAATATTTTTTCTGGTTAGTTTCAAGTTGCAGACTAAGAATCAGTCCTTTGTATCAGTTTTAGACTTAATTATAGAAGTGAAAACAAACTGGATCCAGCTTGAGTATTCAAGTTTCTATAAAGTCACTTATGGAAAATGCAAGCCAGTGGGTATGAAAGTTTTGTGAAATGTGTAGGCATAACAAACTGTCATAGATTGGCAATGTTGCAGACAACATATTGTATGAGAGGCCATAAGTAGACTTAAATAGGTTTAATTTTACTTTTACCTTGTATGAAGTAACGTTTTTCACGTGCACTCCTCAAGCTACCATTTTCTACATCAAAGAAGCATAATATGAAATTCTGTAATCACCATGCCATTTCCAGCACTACTTGCTCACTAAAGTTATTTAAGTCTAATGACATGAAGTATCTTTAGTCAAGATAGAATATTGCTTTACAAAACATTTATCAGGTTCATTTAACATTTCATATTTTATTGCATAATGGTACTAATTGCAGAACTTTCATTTGAATAACTTAACATTCTGTGCAGTTCTCTGAACCATAAGAGTCTCAAAAATCTTGAACACTTCACTGGGAAGCTTAGCACGCTTGTACAAGTGAGTAGCAGCCAAAGTCAATTTTTCATGTTTGAATGATGAGTACGGAAAAGAATAATTGGGATGCATACAAGCTATGAGCTGGGTCAAGCAATCTAACCATATATTGTAACTCAGATTGCTAAATTCTAAAGCCATAACATTGCAAAACTCCAAGTCTGACCTCTCTGGTACAACAAGCCAAGTGACTTCAATATTTCTGCCTGAAGTGTGTAAAGTCAAGCCTGCAGCTCAAAAGATGTTCAAGATAAACAATTTTTCAAAGGTCAAACAAGGTTAAAGCAAGCATATCCGTAGCTAGGACATTTCAATAGTTAGCTACTTTCACTGTTAAATACATTTCTCATTTCTAGACTCAGTTTGACTATGTTCACTTTTTAACTGCAGAATCTCATCACTTTCTGCTATATTAAAAAAAAAAAATAATCAGTCTACAGTCAGGAGACTCTTCCCCTCAAAAATATTTAGATTAGAACAAGGTCATCCTTTAATCCTTTCAAATAATAGATCTTAGCCTCAGTAAAAGGCATGCCATGCTTTTATTCTTTTTTGAATACCTTGCAGGTTTAGTATTTTTTTTCCTAGGCTCCTGATGTCGTTGTGCCCGTACAGCTAATATAATTGACTGTTCCGTATTCCCAAGGTTATAAAACTGAGAGTTGCTCTTTCCTTTCAGCAGTGTCACAAACCAGGGAGCTAGTCTTTTCAGAAGTCTGAGCTAGCAGGTGCAGTTTGGGTGGTGCCGCTTCCAATTACTGTCTGGGTTTTAATTGTAAGTGGAGGTGCTATAAGAAACCAAGACCACATTCACAGTGACACCCTGCAGCAACTTCTGTGGATGGGTCACATCAACAGATCTGCGCCATTATTTGTCACTCCCCCAGCTTTGTCTAGTGTATATAAGCTTTTCCAACATTAAGTAATCCAAGAGCAAACACATTCAGCAAAAGCATTCAAGAGCTCATGACTGCAGGACCTACTATAAAACCACATACTGAATGAGCCCATTCTTAAAAACCGTTTATGCATTCCATCATGGAAACATTTTTAATTACTTAGCTTAGAGTCTTTCAATAGCATGTTCTACCTTTTATCAAAAAGTCAGATGAGCTAAGTCTTCTCTTATGAGCACTTACAACTATGTAACAATGATCTGATTGATAAGATTTACTTCCCATGAAGTATACTGACTAGAATCATTCCATTTCTCAAAGAAGTTATTTGCTAATTTTTCCTATATCACTTTCTATCCAATGCCTTCCTAATGCTCTCAGAAATGAAATGAAACTTCTTCTCTAATTAATAGAAATATCCTCTAGTATTAAAAAGTATTCTAAACGCACACTTCGAAAGGGTCCTTTGCCCAGTTTCTTGGTGCATGTAAATCTGGCTCAGGCTAACTTGAACAAAGATGTTTCTAATATCCCTCCAGATCATTGTCAGAAGGTAAACACTTTGTGATTAAAAATTATAAAAATAAAAAATATCACACCATTCATCTTTGGAATCCTTCACCTGAGCAACAGGTGACTTGATTTCTCTTAAAGGTGGTGCAAGACTGGCAAGTTTCAACATCACTCTTCCCTAAGACTTCATAAGCAATACAGGCACTTTAGGTGGGCTGTTTATATGAACGGTTATGTTTTTCTTCACATATCAGTCAGACTGGCCAGTGGACGATAGCTAGGGTACTACCTCTCTCTCCTCCAGCTGTCATTAGGTAAAAAACAGTATTTGCACCTCAAAAACACTATTAAGTTCCTCCCATGACTTACTGGGCACTGCATCTGAAACCTGCAAGAACTTAATTTAGAGGCAGAAGCATATAACAAATTTAATGGTTTCATTTTTATAAAGCTTTATGCAATTGCTTTGTTAGGTAACTGATATCTTAGTCTGTTTTCTACTAGCATTTATTGCTATGTGAAATCCAATACTATACGGTAATTTCCTCATTCTGACACACTTAGAAATGTATGAAAAAATCCCTATTAAGCAATAAAGAAAAGTAGTCACAGTGGATCAGTTCAGTGACGAGAACACAGCCACCAGAAACAAGCTTGAAACGGACAAATAAATGGATATTCATTAAATACTGAATGTAAAAGGATTACGTACATGCTACATCTGAAAATATCAAAAAGAAATAGAAGAAAATGTCCACTTTTAGAAGCATGTGCTTTTACCAAGGCAAAATATCTACGTAGTAGAAAACAAAACAAAGTCTTGCTGCAGCTCTTTACAGGATATTCCTTAGATGTTTGAAGACCTTACAATTGAACTCTTTCAGCTTCTGAAGCAGCTGAAATTAAATTATATTATTCAGAATACTGTATTGACAGCATTAACTGAATACAGGCTACATAAATTAATAGGCACTGTTTTAGGAAAGGAAAAAACCTTTCTAAAGGAGAAAGGCCTACAGTGATCTTCTTTCATGACTTTTTAAAGATGGATCAAAAAGTTTACTAGATCTGTTTTCTAATATTTGAAAACACTAATCATATTGCTTTATCCCAAAAAAGCTTAAAAATATCTTTTTTAATACTGAAATACTGATGCTTGATATAACTCAGAGCAATATAAAGAACCCTTATCCAGTAAAGACTGCTGTTATCCCTCGTTAGTATTGAGACAATCCTGAGGGGATAGGACTACTTTGCTCTAGAGATTTCACAAGTATATTAAATAAAAGATTTTTGATCCAACTACTTAGACAGCTTAGAAAAAATGACTACATGAGATTAAGTGCTACTATAATACAGGGTAGGAATTGAGGCGAGGCAAGGCAAGATTTCTTCATTCAGATCAACCCTTTGAAAGAGCCTGCCATTCAAAGTTCAGATTTTCCTCATATTTTTCCTTTCTTCCATTGTGATTTTTTTTTTTGGTATCCTAAACAGCCCAACAGCACTCAGAAATGAAAGATGTTTATACATCAAGACTACGTCTGCACAGTTTCTAGTGCAACTGAGAGAGAGTTTAGATTTTTTGAAGGACTTGCAGTTATCAGAAAAGAATGACAGACTAGACTGAACTCTGTAACTGCTTGAACTTGAGAAAGGTCCTGGATGAAATTGTCTTTACTGAAATGACAACTCTCAAAATAGGCAATGTGGTCATTCCCCTTGTGCCTCTGGCTAGCTCCTTACCCTAATGTCATGTTGTTTCCTAGAAACTGCACCACATATGATCAAGAAACATTAAGAGCCAGACCTCTCCTGGTTCTCATGGGCAAGTTGTCTGCCCCTGTCTCAGACATGTCTTGATTGTTATTGTAAATTCTTCCTTGGCCTCACTGGTCCCAAGCTGCTCTAAGGAAGAGCTGCTAAAAACGTCTTCCTGCTCTTTCAACATCATTCCGCCTCCCAAACTTTACACTGTTTTTCAGTAAGTTCTTTTAGCCATCATCACAACAGCAGCAGAAACACCTTTTCTTGTTGCATTAAAGTCGCGTCAGGAAAGGTTGGTTGTTTTTGTTTCAAGCTGTATGTTAACCTCAAAATTTTTAGCTGTTTTGACTGTAAAGTCCTGCAAGCTGTTACGAGAGAATAAGTTGCTACTTACTGATCAGCAAGTGGATAGCTATTTGTTAAGTAGAAAATTGTTTTCCAAGTTTTTTCATGCTGTTATCACCTATACTCACTAGTTATTTTGCTTGCCTCCCTGACTCAGAGCTTTTGCTCTGCTCTTGCTATTCAGCCCCACTCTGATGAGGCACTTCAGCTTCATGCTGTATTTTATTCAGCTACAATTTACAGGATTTAAGCTGCTGAAATCTCATTCCAGTTTCTCTGGCTTAAGAGATGTATTACTCATCATTCTTCAGAATAATATACAAAGTAGTCAGACCTTGAAATGAAAACTTATATAACTTAATCTTCTAGCTCTCTTCCTGTACATGTGGCATAAAAGTCCGATCAACATGCAAGACATTATTTAGGTGAATGCTGCTTGTGATTATATTCTTAAGCATTAGATGCTTTATGAAACTTGAGGACTGACAACATCCCTGAACTAAAAAAAAAAAACCAACCTCCTAACTTCTGACTAAAGCGACTCTGTATTTCAAGTCTTTTATGTTATTTACTTCAGACACTCATTACTGACATAATAAGCCAGGCATTAAGCTCTGAACCCAACTGTGCACACACTTCACCATATCATATACTTACCAGATTGCATGAATCTCAAAGCTTACTGCATTTGAGATCCTAAATCATTGTTCCAGCCTCAATGTGCACTAAAAGTCAAAAAAAAAAAAAAGAAAGCAGAATGCTGAGATCTTCTCTTCTGTGAAGAAGTGGTTATGCTTAACTAGAATCTCATAAGAACAGCAACAAAGAAGTACTGTTAGATCAGTTACAGTCTTCAGCATGAAGTATAGTAACGGCTGCTGTTATCCAAAACTGGAAAGAGCTGTAATAGAAATCTGAAGGATTAAATAAACCACTTCAAGTTATTTTTCGGCATCTTTCTTACTGGGGTCCTCCAGTTATGCTCAGTTGATTAGGTATGTTCAGCTTGCCTGATGTCAACTGACATCCTTTTAAAATTAAGTAACTAAGAAATATGAAGGAGAAAGTAACTGGAAATTCTTTAGTTCTACTAAAATACAGGGAAAGCAACGAACATGGTGACACATCCTGGATTTAAGCATTGTCTCATCCATTTGCTTAATTAACAACACTATGTGGTCTCAGTTAATGCATATACTAACACTGAAGCATCTTCACATGTCCAAAGATTTCTGCATTAACTACAGTTAAAACTGTAGTATCCAAGAACCAACTTTTCTTGAAGGGCATTCATTCAGTTTTGAAAAAAATTCAACTTAACAGATTTGCCCCAGTAATCCTAGGCATAGGCAGCCTTCTGTGCATGGCATCATGTTTTAAAATTATTTCAGTTAAGACTACTCTTGAAAGTAGTTTCAAAAGCGTGTAATGTTATTTTTGTGCTTTGAAACCTGAATTGAGTTTCCATACAGCTGATTTGGTGGTTTTCAGCCAAACAAACAAGTTTCTGTGAAATTTGAGATTCCCTAATTTACAGTACAAACCTCTTTCATTTTCATGTTAAGCTACATATTCCCACATTGTCGCAGAAGTTGACCTGGATTAAAATTATTAAGTATGTTGATTTTAAGAGGTTACTTGAAGATATTTAAATAATGCTGTATCTCTGGTCATTAGTAACAGATGTGATTTTGTGAACTATAACAAAAAATACTGTTCTGAGATAAACAGCAACTACTCTCCAGTAGCTTAAGGAACACATTAAAAAGTTAAGCAAAGAGCATACCAAACCTGCAACACCAGAAAAGGAATAATCATCTAGCAGATAAAAGTAGCAAAAAATTTCATAGTAGAAATGTGTAACTGATGCTGAATGTTATGTTTTAATTGTCATGCATACAGCATCCCAAAGCAGTGAGTTAAGATGTGACTATAGCAACCATTGTTGCTATAAGTGCAAGCAAGCGCTTATGTTGTCTTTTTTTTTTTCTTCCTGCAGTATGATACAATGGTCTTGAAAAGGGCTTTTACTGAAACTGGGAATATTTGATATTCGGATATTGGAAAGCATTACATATTATATGAATGCTTCAAACTAGAAGTTATAAACCTAATTTAGATCAGGGGTAGTTTTGTCCCACTCCTCACTGAAACGTCCATACATTTTTTGTCACCTTTCCAGAGAACCTACCAGTAATGTGAGCTATAGGCTTGTGTTTGCTGAATCCAGCTCTGTCTTTCACATTATACCAGCCCCTTCAAAGAGTAAATGGCTAGAATTTCTCAAAAAGATGGATGTGGTCAGGAGCAAAATTCCTTTAAGTCACATCTAGGGCTCAACTGTAGCAATATTAACTAAATCAGAAGGATCTTTATACAAGATAATAGTAGCATGGACAGCAGGCTCTTGCCCTTATTTCTTCTGTGCTCAGGAGAGACCAGGACATGAGCTACATCTTGAAATATCATCAAATCGAATATGAGTGTATTTGTGCAACTCCCTCAGCTATCATTACATTTTGATAAGTCAGTTAGAATAACCCCACAGGTACCTGCTCCTACTGTGGGCAGAGGAGGGCTGGTCAGTACCTTGAGCCAACACCTATTGTCACCGTGCTCAGCTGAGGGTGCCACGCATCTGGTTCCCTCCCTCCAATATTTAAGATCCAACTCAACGCGGAATATGCTGACAAATCCAGAAGTCTAAAGCAGGGGTGGGTCAATACATTTTAAATGCCCTTGAAAGAGCTTTGCAATCTGCAAAAGCAGTATCTGCTTGACAGAGAAAGAAGATAGCAGGAAGGTAGCTTTGTCAGAGCATCAGGAGAAAAAGCCTTGAATCACAGTTCTCATTTGTCACTTAAAAGGATGTTTCTGGGGGGTAAGCTGAGGTTTTATATTTTTCAAACTGGACCTCATGTACTCCCACTTGATGCCCTTAGTTTCAAAGACTAAAAATAGTAAAAATTTTAAAAAATTCTGAGCAGACAGCAACTTCTCATCAACATTACTGACCTATCTGGTTCCAGGATACTAAAAACATAGTATAACATGAGATTTAAAGTTCAGTGCTGTTGGTTAGATTATCTCCTTAAAAAGACAGATGCTAATCAAGATAAATTCCAATGAATAATGAGGTTATTTGTACTTCATAATTTAAGTCCACCTGTGCTATATTTTAAGATTAGCTGTGTGCTTATCCATGTGTTTCATTCTCAGTCCTTTAGTGTCGCTTTTATTGATTTTATTTCCTATTGGATTTTGAACAGGATTTACAAGAAGGAAGGCAACTCAATAGTCCTCTCAAAACCAAGAATTCCATGGACTTACTACCTTTGCGCAAAAATCCTAAAACTTGCATTACCAATACCTGTCAGAAAGAAATGCTTCATAAAGTTGTGGAGATTTCTTTGTGATTGTAAAAAAAAAATTGTATTCCCTTAATATAAGAGATCTCCAAAGTTGAAAGCATGGTGCCAGACTCTCAAAAGAATATCAAAATCATAAAAAACATACAACTATTCTTGTAAGAAAAAAATTTTGCAGAGATTGACCTGAATTTAAATTACATATAAAATTGAAAAATCAAACAAATATGACACAGGACATTTTTTTTTTTTCAACTAAAACAAGCTACAGTTTTGTTATTTATGCAAACAACAACGCAGAACTTCAAGAGCAAAGACATATTTTATGTCAGATAAGATAATCTGTTCCATTCAAGTTATTTTCCTGTCTTTGTAGTAGCTCACTGACCAAAACAACATATGTTATTCTCATAGGACGGTAATCATTAAAATAACATGATGAGAAGCGAAGTTCAATTTATTTTGATTTTTTTTTCAGTTTTAAGTATTTTCTGTATAATTTCTAGGTATTAATAACTACTTTCAGAGACTGGCTATCACGTTTCACATACTCTTTCTTCCACCGCTGTTAACAAGGTGAGTTCCCTTCACTATTCCTCTTCTAGAAAATATAGCAATTTATGGCCTTTTCCAGTGTTCCTTAATTTGAATACAAGTCTGAGATAAGTAATAAGTGAGCTGAACATAGGAAGCAATATGTATTTTATAATGGTCTTTTGATTCTGAATTTTTTGTTAGCTCCTGTTAGAACTTGAAATCCTATGGAAGTGGTAATTTTGAAAATTATTTGGTTCTGCTTAAATCTTTTTAATATGCCCACATTTTATGGTATAGACTGTAATGAAGTTCTTTGATTTATTTAGGAATAAGTTTTTGTCACCATGCTCAACATCCAAGAAAAACAGAAAAAAAAAGTAGTAAATTATATCCATCCACATAAAACAGTAAGTTCCAAATAAGTGGAACTCCATCAAAATGTTGATTTTAGCTAGCTTTTTGAAGGTACACTTCCAGTTGAAGAGGGGTGAACTGCCAAACTACTAGATTAATACTGAGTGAAAGCTAAACAGTCTTAAAAATATATGTATTTGTATGAAGTTCTTAAAAAAATTTATCATTTTCTTACTGGTGAGCAAGTCGGAAGACACCACAGGAGCATGCAAAAAAATAGTCTTAAAACCATGTAGGGATGAAACCATATTTGGGGTCAGAATCAGATTTAAAACCAAAAAGCTTAAATTTTGTTGATTCAGATAGTGTTTAAAGCAGTGCATTTGTTCTTACTAACAAATTCACTTATACAGAAATAACTGATTTCCATGTTTCATTTCTTATTAGGGTTCCACCACAAGCCTCTGATGTAGGAGAAGGAAGTTCAGTTTATACAGTCATTTTGACCTACTTTCTGCTCATAAGCTTTTCCAAACATCTAATCTAGTTTACACTCCTCATGATTTACTTGAATCTTTTATTATATGTTATTTCAACATATGCTATCTATTACTGCTATAGAGAAGCCTTCTAAAATAGACCTTTTACTCATCCTCTGTTAGAAGCATATACTGCAGGAAGCCATCAACTGTCTGTTCTGTCCTGTTAAACTAATAGCTTGTGCAGACCAAAAGAAAAGCAGAATTGCTATTGAAGTAGTGCAATAGAAGATAAACCAACCAAAAAACCCACAAAACTGAAAGAAAACCAAACTGGTGCCTTATCCCATCTGTTCTCTTGCAAAAAAGTTTTCAAGGAAAACGTGTATAATTAAGTTTTAACTTGATACTAAATCTTCTAGTTTCAAGGTTACCACTAACTTATCAAAAATGTCTTTAAAAGTCAAAATTTAGTTGACCCTACTGATCTTTAAACAATGTGAGGCATGATGAATATCTCTGCTTTATCTCATTGATCTCTATATGAAATGTTTTTTATGATTTCTTCAATCATTATTAATATTGGATTAGTTTGATCTAGATGCAGCAGCTTAAGCCTGTAACTAAAAAGAAAGTATCTTTGTCACCATGAAAAATAATTAGACATAAGCACAGAAATATAATAATTTTCTTAACATCACTTGCTTATTAGCTCCTACTGTAATAGAAAGTACTAAATTAAAAAGTCAATGTATTATTTGATCTCTTTGTATATTCATGTGGATCTCCGCGTCCATTTTGCCTTAAGCCTTATCACCATAAGTGTATCAGATTTTTTTATACCAGGGGATAGTTAATTTTACACGTTTGGAAGAGTTAAGAGAATATAATTTTTCAATCATCATACCTAAGAAACTATTCATTTACATGTATGAAGACATTCTACATATCTGAATAATCTGATGATAGGGACAAAACAAGCATGATTTTTCTGCTGGGCTTGGAAACTAAGATTATCTAATTTGTATTTTCCATCATCAGATTTTCCAACTCCGTCAATAACTGAGTCAAATGTTTCATTCAAATAGTTTAAATTATTAAACAACCTCAAGTCACAGAAAAGCTGATTTTCTCTATTTTTCACATTTTGATTCCATCGCACACAATAAATACAAAAAGCATAGGTTTTCTTAGTAGTCACCTAAATTCTACCCAGTCATCCATAAATATACTTTTCCACTTAAAAACCATCAGCGGCCTCCACAGCCTATTGCATTAAATCAGGATAAAATTGTCCAGGACAGAACATGACAAAGTAATTTCTGTAAGTGTCAGGAAAGTAACAAATTCCTTTTTCCATCCCCTCCAAATGAAGCCTTTTCAGATTTTTTTCCTGAAAGCTTCCCTTTCTGTGACCAGAATAGTTTTCTCTGCTTTCTTTTAGATATACTTATCCTTCTGCTCTCTGATGGAAAGGCTTCTGTGAAAAAGAGTATCCATCTATTATATGACCCAAACTATGTTATAAAATTTTTAGTAAGTGCTTAGTTACTGAAAAGGTCTTCAAGAGGTTCCATAGGAAGATGCCACAGGCAAAGCTCAGCTTTTTCTTATTCTGGCTGGTACCAGTGTAAGGGAGGGTCTTGGTAAGCGACATCCATGTACTCATTCAAGGTGAGTACAAAGCCATCTGCCTGCTGGGCACTGGAAATCCTGTATCTGCTCCATCAGCATGCTGGGCTACTTTTTAGTATCAACATCATCCATCCATCTATTTCTTTGTCCTCCTGTACAGCCTCACAAGCCTTAACTATACCCAATGATCTCACTTGCCTCAAGTGAACACGACCAGAAGCATGTGTTTTCACATTATTCCTTTGGACTTACTGACAACAATGCTCTTGTCTGTGCTACTATTCAAAGCAACATTGATATGTTGCTAAAATTTTGTCTGATACACATTGCCAAATCAAATCAATGTATGATTGGATTGGCTTTGCACAACCTGGTGTAGAGGAGGATGTCCCTGCCCATGGCAGGGGGTTGGAACTAGATGATCTTTGAGGTCCCTTCCAATCCAAACCATTCTATGATTCTATGAAATTTGAATTCATACAGATAGCATTTGAAGAAATATGTACAACATGAAACAGTCACATTCAGCAAATTGAGTCAAAGCAAAGCTCAAATCATTTTCTTAAACAGTGCGTAAGGACTGTATTCTTGTTGATAGAAGAAAAAAAAGCAGGTTAGAAAGACATGATAAACATGTCACAGCAAAGGGATCTGGTTTGTCTCATGGTGTTAAAGTCAATCTCTTTGCTTTTTCCTTGCTGAACTTTAAGGTAGCAAATAAGTTGATTCACTATGTGAATCAACTGTTCAGCATAATTTTTTTTTCATAGAAAGATTGTCACTATCAATGTGCATTTCAAACTTGTTCTAAACCCAAGAGTATTTATTCAAGAGTTTCGAATGACTTAAATAGTGGTGCAAAGATACACAAGCATTAATGTTAAAGTTTTTGTGTGTTGGGTTTTTTTTTGTTTGGTGTGTTGGTTTTTTTTATTATTTTTTTATTGTGCTGGATTCCTGTATGTATTGAGCCTTTCAGAACAATTTGGCTATCCCTGAAAACTTATGTTAGAATTTGGAGTAAAGTTGCATCAAAGGTAATTCTGAAAGATTAAAAGTTAATATTACATAAACCAATGCTATTGCCTTTTTTTCCAGTGCTGAAAAACAGCTTTTTTTTTTGGCCTGGAGCCACCAACATATTTCATGCATGATCAAAACTGATACAGTAAAATAAGTAAAAAATAGTAAAATAAGTTACTAAAACAGCCAAGAAAGTGTCCTTAGAAGAGAAAAATCTACAGCTTTTACGTCAATAGTTTCCCACTTCCTATATTCATAAAATAAAAACTTATTAACATTAGATAAAACTTCAGTTTTGGTCGAATTTTCATACCTCAGGTTCCTAAAAATTATTAATTTAGGAATTAAAAATTCCTAAAATTATATGGGGAAAACACTATGTGGGAGTTTTGTCTAAGGTTATGTTTTGTTTTGTCCTAAGGTAGTAACAAAGTAAGGAATGAATGTTACTTTTCCGGCTAAACTTCTTGCTTTTGAGAACCTGAATTTATTGGTGAAGTTAGGTCCCCTGCAATGAGAAGGCAGTGCTGCCAGGAAACCAGAAAGCCTCTGCACACTGAGGACTGCTGTTCACACCCTGGCACAAGTAGCTAGTTCTGCAGCTGTCTAAGGCACCACAACATGGCAGTTTTTTTCCTCTTTGCTCTACTTAACTTTATTAATATGTAGAGAGTTCTTTATGAAACTCTTCCAGTTATTTCAGTCATTCACAAACACTTGCCAGGGATTTTGCTTAACTTGGCATGTAACTCAGGTCAACAGAAACAAAGGTTTGGACAAGGGAACACCTTGAGGAAAAAAAAGTAGGAAGCATCTCATACATGGGCATGTATTGTTTAACACAAGGTAAAAAGGCAATGCTTTCTTCTGCTTACAGTTATAGTTACCATAAATATCCTTTAAGCTTGGCCTAAGACAGAGACCGTGATCTTGCTGACGATACTGAAAGTTTTAAGAGGAATGACAGAGCCTTGGAAGATGTCCTAGTGCAGCACTCACCCTAGCACAGGCCATATATGTTAAAATCATTCCCATAATCGCCCTCTCCAGAAGGACACGTGGGACCTGGCTACCTGGGATATGAAGAAGGCTGAGGTATTCAATGACTTTTTTGCCTCAGTCTTCACTGGCAAGAGCTCCAGCTGCACAGCCCAAGCCACAGTAGGAAAAAGCAGAGACTGGGAGAATGAAGAACCGCCCACTGTAGGAGAAGATCAGGTTCAAGACCATCTAAAGAACCTGAAGGTGGACAAGTCCGTGGGACCCGAGGAGGTGCATCTGCGGGTCCTGAGGGAACTGGCAGATGAAGTTGCTAAGCCACTATCCATCATATTTCAGAAGTTGTGGCAGTCTGGTGAAGATCACACTGACTGGAAAAGGGGAAACATAGCCCCCATTTTTAAAAAGGGGAAAAAAGAAGACCCAGAGAACTACAGGCCAGTCAGTCTCACCTCTGTGCCCGAAAAGATCATGGAGCAAATCCTCCTGGTGACTATGCTAAGGCACATAGAAAACAAGGAGGTGATTGGTGACAGCCAACATGGCTTCCCTAAGGGCAAATTCTGCCTGACTAATTTGGTGGCCTTCTATGATGAGGTTACAGCATTGATGGATAGGGGAAGAGCAACTGACATTGTCTACCTGGACTTATCCAAAGCATTTGATACTGTCCCACACAACATCCTTGTCTCTAAACTGGAAAGACATGAATTTGATGGATGGACCACTCGGTGGATAAGGTATTGGCTGGATGGTCGCTCTCAAAGAGTTGTGGTCAACGGTTCAATGTCCAAGTGGAGGCCAGTGACCAGTGGCGTTCCTCAGGGGTCAGTACTGGGGCCAGTGCTATTTAACATCTTTGTTGGTGACATGGACAGTGGGATCGAGTGCACCCTCAGCAAGTTTGCAGATGACACCAAGTTGTGTGGTGTTGTGGACACACTGGAGGGAAGGGATGCCATCCAGAGGGACCTTGACAGGCTGGAGAGGTGGGCCTGTGAGAACCTAATGAAGCTGAACAAGGCCAAGTGCAAGGTCCTACACATGGGTCAGGGCACAAGTACAGGCTGGGCAGAGAATGGATTGACAGCAGCCCTGAGGAAAAGGGCTTGGGTTTCTCATCCACCAGCACTCCCAAGATGAGCCGGCAATGTGCACTGGCAGCCCAGAAAGCCAACCATGTCCTGGGCTGCGTCAAACGAAGCGTGGCCAGGAGGTCGAGGGAAGTGATTCTGCCCCTCTGCTCTGCTCTCATGAGACCCCACCTAGAATACTGAATTCAGCTCTGGAGTCCCCAACACAAGGAGAACGTGGAGCTGCTGGAGCGGGTACAGAGGAGGGCCATGAAGATGATCTGAGGACTGGAGCACCTCTGCTATGAAGACAGGCTGAGAGAGTTGGGGCTGTTCAGCCTGGAGAAGAGAAGGCTCCGGGGTGATCTTATTGCAGCCTTCCAGTACTTAAAGGGGGCCTACAGGAAAGTTGGAGGGGGAGTTTTTACAAGAGCATGTAGTGACAGGACAAGGGACAATGGATTTAAACTGAAAGAGGAGATTTATATTGGATATAAGAAAAAAATTTTTCAGTCAGAGTGGTGAGGCACTGGAACAGGTTGCCCAGAGAAGTTGTAGGTGCTCCATCCCTGGAAGTGTTCAAGGCCAGGCTGGATGAGGCTTTGGGCAACCTGGTGTAGTGGAGGGTTTCCCTGCCCATGGCAGGGGGTTTGGAACTAGATGTTTGAGATCCCTTCCAACCCTAACCATTCTATGGTTCTATCCTATAAGTGGGAGCATAACCTCTTCTCTCATTGATTTTGCTGAAAATTGTACCAGTTCTGTATAAAATCTAATTCCATGTTTAATTAGCCTAGTTCTTGGAAAGTTTAACTTAATCCTACCCTAGACATCCTTTGCTGCAGTACTAGCTCATGGCTTTTTTACCCCATACATATAGGGCAAGAATAGGTCATTTCTTTAATCTCCCACAGCAACGTTTTGCACTTATTTGAAGGTGAAGGATTACTCCTTCCCTCAATCATTTCCTTAGTCAACAAAAATCTAGCTTTTTCTATATTTCATCATAGCTTGTATTTTCTTGACCACCACCAAGTCTTTTTGTTGCCTTCTGGGCAGTAACTGGCCCACTTCCCTCATAGTGGGGGAAATAAGAATTGATGATAAAACCAAGGACTTAAGTGTCTGGAAAAATGCATACTCATGGTAATTTATGTAAAATTGTCCATTTGCTTTAACATACCTCAGCATAACATTTTCTTCTGTTGAAACGACAAGATATTGGGGACTTGTGTAGTGTGTGATTTTGGACCAATTTACATGGCAAATACTGCAGATTAATCTTCAGAAATCTTTGCTATAAAATCATAGACATCTGTCCATCGCTTTCCAGATGGGAAGACTCCAACAAAATTCTCAGATACTGCCTGTGTACTGCCCATGGACAGGATTACAGTTATGCAGAAAACTCACAGTAGATAAATGTGAGTGGCTGGTTAACACTGCAAATGGAAGACTTGTTAAATAAACCAAATTGCTTCCCACAGAATCTAAGCTGTTGTGAACGGTCTGCTTCTGGTTTGACTTGGAGCTTGCATGGATCTCTGCTGCATGACACTTTACTGCTCAGACAAACTTTCCTCTAACTTATTGGCAAGCTCATTTTCTGAGGAAATTTTTAGATGTAATATGATCTTAATTCATACTAGGTAAGCACCTGCAAGATGCTTATTAGTATTAAAAAAAAGATTGTGAAGGAGTTGATAATGGTTGAGATTTTCTATTACTTGATGACTTCTGCTTTTCAATGCAACTTGCAGACTTAGATGACTAAGCAATGCAAACACTTTTGTAGGAGAACCTCCTTCCTGGCCAAATTATTCCTAACTCAGAGAAGGGTTGTTCAGATAGATATGTCGCTGAAGCTATTCTGAAAATCTTCACAGCGACTTAAGTAGAAAAAACACCCTTTGGTATTAACAATCTTGTTTTCTTTCCTTCCCTATTCCCAGTGTTCATCTTCCATTCCGAAACAAAGAATATCTCCTCCCCTTTCAGCTGTGGTCATCCTAAAGAAATTCCATGTCAGCCTAAAGAATGCAGGAGGTTTCTGAACATGTTGCCCAGATCTGTCCTGCTATATCAATACATGTTTTACTGCATTCTCTTCTCTACCAAGAATGTTTTTAGTAAACACCCAAGGCAGAATTTTCTACTAGCTTTCTCTAATAAATTAAGGCTACTGATATTTTAGAAAAGGAGCTTGAAAGTTTGTGTGTGAACACCACAGTCTATGTATTTATTCTCTAACCACCTGTTTCAAAACCAGAATGCTCTGTCAGAAACAGGAATGCTTTGCCAAGACCACACAGCACGTCCGTGCCTGTGAGATAGGCTGGCTTCATCAGCCTACTCCATTTAATGAGTCAAGTAGGGCCTGGTGGCAGGACCACCTGCCTTGTACTGCTGGCTGAAATTAGGGCTGGAAGCTGTACATCCGCAAGACAATTATTTCTTTCATGTTTAAAAACCCAGCTCATTAGAAAAACCCCTCATTTCAGACTGCTTAATGACAACCTTTGCAACTATTTCTTTCACTTAAAACTATATGGTTGGTCTCTTCTGTTAGTATTTTGTACTGCGTACCGAATTTGCCTATTTTTTAATTAAGAGCCCTTACACTGGAGGTCAGAAGGGAATATAGTCATCATCTGCGCATAGAAACCATGAATTCCGGCCTCTGGTGAGGCACATTAATTGTGCTTTACTACTATTACTTCAGGAATGAACGTTTTCTCTTCGTAAGTTATGGAACTATTATGAACATCAGTAAAATTTAGGTACCAGTCCCTTGATGTTTTTGAGCACAAAGGGAGATCCTTCAGGTAACTTCTCCACAAAGCTCATGCTTTTTCCCTACCAGTCAGATTACCTTATGTAAGAATAAGTTCTTCCCTTATAATTTACATTAATTCAGAGCAGTCGGGAAATTTATTTCCTTTTTATTCCTCATTCATTACAGTTTTATCTTCCCATCATACAGCCTGCAGAGATCAAATAAAAATTTTAGTTTTCAGAAACTGAAGCTTCAGGTCTAGCTGAACAGACAACTCGTACCCTGCCACACATCATGCAAAGTAAGGATAGGAGCGAAAGAAATTTCTCATTTTGCAATGAACTTGCTGACTGGATTAGGTATTTAAGGGGACTGATATTAATATATTCCAGTGTGATGATCACACGAACCAAACTAATAGGTACTACCTATGTGGAAGTTAAGGAGAGTTGGAAAAAAGTGAAGTACAAAAGCATTCAAATTGTACAAGCTTCATATACCTCAACAAGCACCCTCACAGCGGTTGTTTAGGGGAAGAAGGTGAACTGTTTGAATAGCTGTTCTCTCAGGTTTTCGTCTGAGTTTATCTCTAACCTCTCTTCTTACTGATGAATTTTAGCAAAATAATTCAAACTTTTGATAGGAACCCTTCCAACACTTTCTCTTTTACAGAACTGACACCAATACAAAACTGACATTGTCTGCTTTCTTGCCTTTAATCAGATTCTATTTCCTTTATAGCCTAATTTCCAGGATGACTTCAAGAGATGACAAGAGGCACCAGATCTGTTTTGCATCAATGTTTATATATACTATTCTCTTCACCTCAAGTCAATGTGACCTCACAAATGTAGCTCACTGTATCTCAAACTTACTGACTTTCAGACAACAAGCTCAGCAGTCATGTGGTTCAGGTTGAACATGACTGCAGGTCTTGAGTCTCAATTTCTCTTCTCAGCAAGCACTTTAGTAGTTGAAAGGAATGGTTTCTGTGTTAAGATTAGAGAGGCAGTTAAGAAAAAAAGCAGTAAAACCAAGACATTCTCATTTTTATATGAGATGTGTTTTGTCTCTTTCTGGGCTTTGTTTTACAGTTGCAATTATCTTCCAAACATCCTTCATCCTTTAAAATGTCTTACTTTGATCAGCACGAAGGTTTTTAGCTTTAGGTTATCAATATCAGTTCACACAGTAGTTGAAGAACGATTTAGGGCTTGACAGCCAGGAGACAGTACCACAGAAGAACCATAAGCCTTTGTAGTGCTATTTTCCAGGCAGTATTTCTTGTCTCAGGTAAACCACTGGATTTTTTTTTTTTTTTTTTCCTTTTAGAACACTTAAGATTCATCCTTACAATATTTGAGGACATATTTATTCAAGGAAAAATGACTAAACACAAAACCAACTGAAGAACAATATGAATACTTCTGTGGTGAGTATAAATTGCCCTTCTTCAAAATACTTACTGTTCTATCAGTTATTATACTATAACAAGTTTAGAGGGAATTGTATTGTATTGTTTAGAGGGAATTGTATTTTTTCTTACACATGTCTACATGCTGCAGAGACACTATCATGGCATGTAATGTGCATTAACCATACCCCAGTGACCTTTTGCTACATTAGGGTGGTTTTGTTTTGTTTTTCAGAAATCTTAGACTACTAGCATGTATTAGTTGGAATTATTTTACTTTCCAGAGTCCAGTTTACCCTTTATCAGCTCTATACATATATCAGCTGCCTACCTTCACCTTGTAATTCTCGAGCTACCACAGCGGCAGACATCTGTCACTTAGTTTCAGACCAAAAAAAACCTCAAAAGGAATTGAGTTTTCTTGGTAGTATTTTAAAAAAAATGGAATTACTTTTCTCCTAGAGTTAGACACATATAGAATAAATGAAACTACAAAATCTGCTCATTAATTGAATGCCTCCTCTATAGGAGCAACAGTTTGAGTATCTTCTTCAGCTAGCAGACTTGGAAAGTGAACGAGCTGGAATGGACTTTCCTTAGGTTAATAAAATACACACCCCGAAAGAAACAAAACAGTCATTCCTGTTTTCTAAAGGTACAGTCAAGAGGCATTATAAGTTCCAGTCCTTTCTTCAATCTCCTTGATATATTGAGTCATCTAAAGTAAGGAGAGAACCCCAAGTGAGGCAAAGCATTTTGTGTTGATTATTGCCATATGCTTCTCAGACTTAAGCTGCAAGCAATAGAAGACAACTTTGCAGCTGGCATGTCTTCCTTCCCATTACTCAAAGCCATAATGTTGATATAGTTAAATCTTTTCCAATTAAGATAGAGAAGAAAACATAAAAAGGCAATACATCAAACAAGCTAATTGTAGTCAACTACAAGAATTACCTTAATCAAGTCTTAAAATGTTGCATCTGAAATGAACTACTTTCAAACAATACTATTAAGGTTTGACTGTGTCAGAGGCACCTATTCATCATTTAATGACCACTTAGAAACTACGTCCACTAAGTTAGGAGTGTGTTGCATCATGCTTGCCATAATTTACAGGTCAAGTCAACAATCAGTAATTTTATTTCAAGAAAATACCCTCTATTCCAGGTCAGGCTTTACATTTAATTGTAGAGCTTCAGTTCCATATTAGCACAATAGATAATGTGATTTCATAGCACAAATTCATCTGTTCGCTAAAGATAATAGTTTGCGTTCTCTTTTCATAAACAACAGGTCAAGTGGCGTTTTTTCCTATGTCAGTGGAAATACAGACACCATGATACAAAGCGTAACTTACCACTGTACTTTGTTCATCCTACAATAAACTCCACAGTGTAAGAGTTAAGAAATCCCACTTCCTGCAACCTATTCTGAGATCCATTCTTAAGAAAAGACATTACGAAGAGTATGCAAACATTGCACAAACTTATTTTTCATACTTGAAGTCCTATGGGGTGATGAAGGAGGGAGGGAACCAGAAAATACAACATGTTTTCAGAGATAAAGGTTGAGAGGCATCCCTGCCCATGACAGGGAGATTGGATTAGATTGGTCCCTTCCAGCCTATGCCATTCTATGATTCTATGATACACAGAGTACGGCAAAACTCTCATTACAAAATCTGAACTCTATTTTAAGAAAATAGATGTTTTAACTTTATGTTACATTTTGTGTAGAAACTAGCAGTAGTGTTGAACTATTCCTTGCCTTGCTTTAAAATATTTATTTTTTTAACTTGCAATCAAATGGAAGCACAAAGATTGTTCTACATCCTTTAAAACAGTTTTCATTATAGGATTCTAAGTGCACATGAGAAACTGGACTAGCACAGGGAACCTCACATGAGCAGAGGGAAAGGCAGAAATATAACTTTTTTTAAAATCACTAGTGCTTTTAGTCTTACAGCACATTGTAGGTAGCAATTACTAGCTACACATTAATGACTTTATATAAAGAAACAATTTACTTGGACTATTAACATGATAATAAAGGGGTCAAAGAGTAATCATTGAGTAATCAACTACCTATGCATTTAGTTTATCACTAACAATTTTCTTAATGTGGTTTAAGCAGACAGGCACTCCAGGTAAGCACTATATCTACAATTCATCTCAAACTTTTTACATCTACACTGTAGATGTAATAGGTAGTAATTTTGGATGGTCATTTAAATTCCTTTAATAGCTAAATAAGGAAAATAAGTGTTTCTGTGGAATTCATTATTTTATTCTAAGGTAAGTATGCCTGTAAGGATCAGACAAATCCCATTTTTTAGTTGTTTTTTTTCTACAAGTGACTAAAGTGATTAGAGACAGCTGCCACAGTGACATGAAGTCCATTCTCCAGGAATGTTTGCCTTAACAGCAACTTTTCTATAGTCACGCAAGCTGTTGAAGTAGCAAGCCATGTCAGAAAAGCTTCTAATTACAATTAGAGGTACTTGGTCTTCATATCATGGTCATGTACTTGCATTATAGGCTGCTTAAGCTCAAGCAGCTCATCTTTTATGGAACCAGTGCAAACTTTCTCTTTTGGTGGACGAGAAGCTCAATATGAGCCGGCAATGTGCTCTTGCGGCCCAGAAGGCCAACCGCGTCCTGGGCTGCATCAAGAGGAGCGTGGCCAGCAGGTCGAGGGAGGTGATTCTCCCCCTCTACTCTGCCCTCGTGAGACCTCACTTGGAGTATTGTGTCCAGTTCTGGAGTCCCCAACATAAGAAGGACATGGACCAGTTGGAGAGGGTCCAGAGGAGGGCCACGAAGATGATAAGAGGGCTGGAGCACCTTTCCTATGAGGACAGGCTGAAAGAGTTGGGGCTGTTCAGCCTGGAGAAGAGGAGGCTCCGGGGTGACCTTATACCGGTCTTCCAGTACCTCAAGGGGGCCTACAAGAAAGATGGGGAGAGGCTGTTCAGGAGGGCCTGTTGTGATAGGACAAGGGGTAATGGTTTTAAAATAGAGGGAGGTAGATTCAGGTTGGATATTAGGAAAAAATTTTTTACCATGAGAGTTGTAGAACACTGGAACAGGTTGCCCAGAGAGGTGGTGGATGCTCCATCCCTGGAGACGTTCAAGGCCCGGTTGGATGAGGCCCTGAGCAACCTGATCTAGTTGGAGATATCCCTGTTCCTTGCAGGGGGGTTGGACTAGATGACCTTTGAAGGTCCCTTCCAGCCCTAACGATTCTATGATTCTATGATCTTTAAGGAAATGAAGCACTGTTTAAGAGATTTCAAAAAAATACATGATGACCTTCAAGATATCCACACAGCTCTCCTTCCAGTGAATCTCCCAATATGCCAATTCAATTAATGCAGTCATGTGCTGAAGCAAGGCTTCACTCTTGTCCAGGATCTTTTTTTGATGAACAGTTGACTGAGATACCAGATCCAGCCAGAAACCTTGGTGTTTGAGAATGTAGCTTTGAGATCCATGTCTGGAACCCTTAGCATTCAGCACAATACAGAAAGGTAGTGCTGACTTCAGTCAAAGCTTTGTCGTGAAAGAAACAGAATGGAGTCTGGTAAGTGCCTCCCTCTTCCAAGTCACTTCTAATCTGATCAAGTTAAATGAAGATGTCTCACCCAGTGTTTCACTACTAATTTAGAGTAATTCCTAATGAAGCCTAATGCCAGAAGTCTTGCAAGAATTGCAAGCAACTAGCCAAAAGAGTCCTTGTTCAAGTGCCCACGCTTCAGCTAGCGACAGCTATTTCGCTTCTAGCTGCTCTCTTTACTGCACAGTGATACAAGGCAGCTTGTCTGTTCAGTCACCTGCACAACTGTTCAAAGTTGATTCTTTTGATTTATTCCTCTAACAGTCATTTAATTAGGATAGTTCCATTGTGTCAGTAAATCATAGAATGGCATAGGCTGGAAGGGACCTCAGAGATCATCTAATCCAACCTCCCTGTCATGGGCAGGGACGTCTCTCAAATAGACCAGGCTACTCAAAGCACCGTCCAACCTGGCCTTGAACACCTCCAGGGAGGGGGCATCCACAACTTCTCTGGGCAATTTATTCCAAAATCTTACCACCCTCGTACTGAAGAATTTCTTCCTAAATAAACAAATAATAAATAAATAATAAATAGCTAAAGGAAACATTTTTGTCATCCTCACTGTAATTCCTATAGTTAACACTGTGTTGACATTTTCATTGTAGCTGTGGTTTTTCAAATGCACATAATTTAATAGTAAAAATTTGCCTTCGGCACACAATGGCTTGACCAAATAACAGCATTAGTTGTTTTGCTTTTTAAATCTCATTATTTTACATCTGCATCCACTTGGCTTCTCAAAGGCAACTGAAGGGCAACTGAAAAGAAAAAATATGTTTTTATCACTGTTATGCTATACCTTTTTCTATATGTATATATGAAGATCAGAGAGCTCAGGAAACCTCAAAAATCTTTTCAACAACTACAGAGGAAAACTGCCGCCAGCTCCTACTTGACTGAAAGTAAAAGCTCATGAGGTGAGAGAGAACTGAAAAGATTAATATAGCAAAGAAGCCCAGTGAGAACTGCAACTGATAGTATCAGTGTTTAATTCTAATTTATTTATGGATAAATGCAATTCCGTGGTTCCAGTATAATATCATTTTCTTGTCACTTTGTCACATTTATCACCAAAAAAGTGAGCATTTCAGTTGCTAAATGAGAGAAAAAAAATTTTGTTACTTTTAAGTCAAGATTGAATCCCTGTTATATACAGTGTGCCCAAAGATACAAGAGCAACACCAAACACCTTTTATTCCTCATCCATCATAGATGACTACTGTGTATCAATGATACACTCAGCATTCATGATGAGATTTCAAAAGCCCCATGTATTTCACATTTCTAACTTTAGATAAACTATGGAGAAAGTCAGATATATGCACCTAAGAATATAATTGCTATACCAACACTCAAGTTATCTTCAAACAGCATAATTTTTTCTCATTCTAATGAAAACTGAATCACAGTACTATCATATCAGTGTATATTTTTAAACACACATTCTGCGTGTAACAGCTACAAATGATTTGTGTCATCCATCAGTCAACACACTCTAGTTTCAGCACAAGGAGAACAGTTCCTCTCCTGCCCTTCCTCCCTCCACTTAAGGTACCAAGATTTTTACTATGGCTGTTTATGCCAGAAACATATTGGGCAAAAAGAAAGTCATATTTACGGCCAGCTATAAAGCTGTAGTTTTCTTCTCAATGAGATGTTAAGCAGCAGAGAAACCCTAAAGAAGAATTTTTAGTATAAAATGAAATAGCAAAGTATCTAGGACACCATTTTGGTGATTGGAGGAATTCTAGACAGACAAGCCAGAAGTCATTTATTCATCAGGTTTCATGAAGAGGTCAGACTGCCAGAATACAGTGTAATTTGAAGCAATTTATTTCTTGCCTTTCCATTGGCTCTGTGGTAAGTAACAGTGTACTTGCAGTGCAAGGGTACTGGGACAGACCATAACGGGTCCTGAAAGAAAGACAGAATGCCAACTTGAACTTTGCCTCTCCTTACATACTATCATTATCTTCACTTTTCACTGGACTTTCCTCAATCTTTTACGCTCTGATCAAACTCCTTATTCGCTCTCACCGCATATCAATTAAGTGATGCATTTCTTAAAAATCTTAAATATTAGAAATATTTCTCATTTCAAGCTTTTTAAATTACTCAAGCTGTGCAGGAGTAATACAGAACACTGACAGTAGTTCACCTAAGATATCAAAAAGTTTAAGGCAGAAAGCTAGGTACCTTCAAATTTTGCCAGTGAGTAATCTGAAGAGATTTGGCAATTCTTCCTACTTCAGCACAACCTAAAGTTAAAATAGCAATAGGAATACAAAAATAAACAGAATTCAGTCCTTAACAATAATGGACAAACTCTGCTAGAAAAGGCATTAGTAATTTATTAACTGACCAAACTTTTTAATTTTACATTTTTGCCAAATATCATTAAGAAAAATCTTGGTAACTCCTTTAAGGCCCTAGTTATTCTTTCTTGCTCATCAGTTGTATTGAGCACAAGCAATTAAACCTGTATTGCAGCATTCACCTGCTACTGGTATTTTGCTCCACAGGTCTCTCCTGCTGAGCTGCTGTACTGTGGGTTATTTGTTAACTGATTCTAACACTAACCAAAGGCAGTAAGATATCACCAATATCTACTTCCTGTGCTACTTTCCAGGAATAAGAAGCAAAAATATTGTATTGCATATATCCCAATCTGGAGGTGTTCATCTGCATGTCATAGCTTTTGCTTAGAAAAGGTGTCAAACTCCATCTTGTCAGTGTGTCTTCTGGGAAACCAGAACAATAGCTCTACACGGAGCCGCAGCACTCAGTATCATGTAAAACCTACTGCTTGCTCAGAGCAGGTTTATCACTTCATTTCTGCTTGAAGTGCTCTTCACAAAAATGCTTTAGGAACCAGCAGAGGCTGGTTCTGTTTTCATGAAGCATCAGTAATCTAAATGAACATTGCATTAGATGACAAGAAGCAGTTTCTAAGCACTTGTCACTGTCAGCCAAAGCAGGGGGGGACCACTGCCACAACATCCCTCTTCTCTTGATTTCTCATAAACCATTAGTATTAGTCGCTTGTCAACCACTCACCGTCCTCCTACTCCATCACACATAGAGCATCCCAGGTAGCCAGTTAACTTGTGCCAATGAGCGTCTTCAGTTTTTGCAGCATGACCTTCGTTGGGCCTGTTACACAATAGTCTGATTTTACAGTCATAGTAATGTTTCATCCCAACAATGGGATACACAACAGCCTATAAATGTTTTCACAACAGGTCAGGTGGCCTTTGTTGTTGTTTGTTTTGTGGTTGTTATTTTTTTTGTAGTGATGGTTTTGTTTGTTTGTTTGGGTTGTTTTGTTTTTTTTTTTTTTTTTAAAGATAGCCAAAAAGCTTTGCAAGGTCAGAAAGAACATGATCCTGGAGCACTTTTTAGTTCACATTATTTATGGAATGACTACTCATCTAGGCTATGTCTTACAAGCGTGATAATTTAGTTGATAGAGTCAGTGACATTACAGGAAGCAATGAGAGAAGCACAAAAGCCTTTTAGATAGAAATTTTCAAGAGGACAAATGTGTACTTAAATAGTTGATTCTTTAAAGAATATTTACAAAAAAATTCAGCTGAGCTTCAGTTCTTGCATATGTTTGACGTCATAAGTTTTTAAAAAAGACTAGACATTTCAGTAATACTCAAGTTTCCTACAGCACTTTTTACTTGGTTTCTTTCACAAATTTACCCATTGATATTGCAAAGTTGATGTTTGCATAGTGTTATTGCCAGTTCAATATTTGAACTGATATCATTACTAGTTAAAAGGCAAGAGGATAACTGGATGGTGTGTTACATTTACTGCAAAATACAGTTGGCTGTATTTTCTTAAACCTGTTCCTGCAGAGTCCACAGATGTGGAAACGTAATGACAATCCTGTCCTTGTTCTGTTTGACAATGGGTTAACCTACATCAGACTTGACAGGTCCAGTCTACTTTTATTTTAAACACAACTGATTATCTAGCAAATATATTTTTGTCATTAATACCCTGTTATTCTAAACCGCATTAAAAGGTTTGACCTTTCTGCATTGCTCTCCTTACTAAAGCAATAATAAGTTGCTTCAAAAATTTACAGTAATATTTATTCTTTAGTGTGACAATTCAAGTACTAACCTGCGTATTTTTCCCCCCAGAAGTTCAGTACATGCTCAAACCCACTCAAGATATCTAATCCTGTAATCCCCTTTTTTTTAATATTCTATATTTAACTGATTTTAAGGATGTTGTTTCTTAGTTCTGGTCATTTCTTTTCCTTTCTTGTCTTGCATCTGAATGTGTTAGCTTATATGTTACTTTCCCTTTCCTAACTATCTTGTTTGTGATGGTTAGTCTATTTTCCATATTTTAACAGAAATTTAACTAAGGTGTATCTCTGAGGTTTCTCACTAGAAAAATGTCTCACCACCTCAGAAAGGAGGAGAATTTATGGAGGAAGTAGTACAGGTTATAGAAATATACATGGCAAAAGATCCCTTAAATACCACAGCCCAAACAGGCAATAGCCAGAGAGGTGTTTTTGGACTGGGTCATTGAACATGAGAAACATCATCTTGATTAAAGGGTTTTGGTGTTCAGGGACTTCAAGAACACAAACAGCCACCAAAAAGTACCATTGAGTACTCTTACTTGAACTCAAGAGCTACAAAGCCGTGAATAAGGGTTTAACAAGAGTCAAGAAAGATGACTTCCTTCTCTACCCAGGGAAGGGATCATTCAAAATAAAAGCTTAATATCAGGCTCTGTTAAAGTACATCACTTCAGTAGCTAGCTCACAAGGGTTTTCTTTACCTAAATTTAGGAGCATAGCTTAACAGATTTGATCAGCTGTTCTATGCTTTGTTTTAATTTTTCTTTAGTTTTATTAACTGTTAATTTGCCACAAAGTCACATGGCACAGGCAACTAATCCCCTGCTGGGCTCCTAGTGAGAACAGCTTTTGGTTCCTAGTGAGAACAGCAGCTTTTGGCTTCTTCTTGCGAAGGACTGCTGAGTAAAGCATTTCTAGAACTCTGCTCTCCATTGCTCGTCATACAGCCATCAGGTGAACACAAAGCGAGGTACCACAAAGCCAAAGAAGGTGATCGTTTTAAATATTTAAAGCACCAAAATAATAATTTAAAGCACCCCCCAGTTTGTGTTTGGGGGTTCAACTCCTTATCTGCTGCAAATGTGACCTTGGCAGAGGACACTGCACTCAGATCACCGAGGTGAAATCCTTTCTTATATTTGCCCCTTCAGATTCTGATCTCTGATTTAGAGGCGGTCTACTCAACTCAAGTCTCATGTTGGTTCAGGAGTGCAAGTAATACTGCAGAAGTTTTCTGTTAAGGTTTCCTTATCTAGCTGTAATCTTCTCACAAGCCATTCATTCAGATATAATGTACCACTAAGAATAAAGCTTTGACCTTCTGAATTCTCCAGGTTCACTACTGATTTCAAAATACAAGATCTCCACCTTTCCCCCCCCCCCAGTATTGTCTAACATGCTGCTTAACACATCACAATCATACATTGGCCACTGCTTTTACTTTCTCATCTGTTCAGTTTGTCTTCTCATCGTCAAGCAGCCCACTGGTTCCTGAGCATATCATCACTCTAGATCCATTTGAATTTCACCTTCATTTTACTGGTAGGCATTTAAACACATCCTGCTTTGAATACATGAAGCTCGTTTCATGCCTCATTAACACAACAGGTAAGCTTGTGGATTTACAAGATACATGCAAGTACAGAGAACTATCTTGACCAATGCTTTTAATTACAGCTTTAATTTTGTTTAGGTTCCTACTCCTTCCCTCTCTCCCCACAGAAAGTGTTGCAAATAGAAGTTACAGTAAATAATTGGGCATGGTCACATGCAGCTACTACTATGTGATACTTGAACACCATTTCAACAATATGAATATGACTGGTTACAATTAACCTGTTCACTTGCTTTTCTGCTGTTCTTTAGTGAAGCATGTAAAAGTAAGGTATGCTTAGATACTTACGTCACTGACTGTTAGCCCATCTAAGCCTCTGAAAACTATTTTGACTCACTACACATTACAAAACTACTTTAATGACAGAAGATGCACCTTATATCCTAAAACCATGAGCATACAAAATACGTTGATAGGTAGGGACCTCTACCACCAAGTTATTCCAGTTTTTAAGATATGCAGCTTGGTATGCAAGAGAACTATCCCAGCATAATATAGAATCAGGTGCTACATACACAGTCTTGTTCAAAAGAAAGCACATGACAGAATTTTCCGCTTGAATTTATATCTTTATTTTCTTAATTACAAAGATTTTCACTGGAACTAACCACTTCAAGTCGTCATTAAAATGGATAAAAACATTGTTATATTTTACTCTCCCTTAGCCGCCTTTTCTTTCCAAAGCCTCCTGCTCACCAGAATTAGAAATGCTGGTTAGACTGCTAATGTATTTCTCATGAATACGTTGTTACAGATGTTTTTTGACCAGCTGAGTATCAATACAACATTAGGTTTTCTGTTAGGTTCCTGCAGCCTGAAACACAACATTTGGCTTCTGTCTCTAGAGATGGACATTCAAGCTACGCAAATGTTAATAGCTTATGGCATTCCAGTAAATACTGTCATGGATTAAGCTGTCTTTTACTTACCATTTTTCCTAGCCTTGCAATATTTTGTGACCTTGCTGCTGGGATGAGTAGCTGCCTAACCAAGCCAAGGATAACCACTATGCTCATCTTCCAGCTTCACCTTTAGTACAATGCTTGCAGCTGAGTGCCTGTTGAGTCCATGCTGAACTTGGCACTGGTGTTCAAAGGTGCTTATATCCCCTGACAGGACAAAGAGCTTTCAGGCAGCATCTTTTACAGGAATACACTAACTCATTTACAAGACTATCAGGTAGCTAAGGAAGAAATTTTACATGAAGTATGTCTGCTCTTTACTACAATAATTTATTGAATTCCAAGACTTACATCTAAAGGCACATGTATCCCATTCTGCCTGTTCCCAGTTAGCCCTTCTGCCTCTAAGCTCCTTATGCATTTATGAAGATGAGAATCTGTTCCACTAGTAAGAAAATAACATGTATTCTTCGTCCATATATTTTCCTCAGAAGTAAATAAATGGTTAATGCATGACTATTACACACTTAAAAAGTACTATAAAGAGAATTTTAGACTCTAGCTTTTCAAAAGTATCTCAATATCTCAACTGTTCAAGTTACATTCCCTTTAATCCTAGAAATCTAACAAAGATAAATATTCTTTTGGCAGATGATTTAAAAAAAATCACAAATAAAAATCATTCTAATACATTTCCACTGTTTCATAATTCCCCACTTTCTTATTGTAGCTGCCAGCACTGTAGAAGATACAAATCTTATAAAATAAAGAATGGAAAGTACTTCTCTATTAAACATCCAAAGCTAATGCCAGGAAAACAAGTTAACTGCATTAAAAAGCTTTGACTTGTCACAGTTCCTACTTGTCTCCTAGTAGCTAAAGTAGAGCAATAGCAAGGTCAGTGTTCTATGCTGCAAGTGGAAGTCACCCACGCTATAAATCACAATATATTCTGAGACATTTACAAGGCTATTTAATGCTGTTCCCTTTAAATCGCTGATGTTTCAAGTACCATATATGGCTGTTCTTTTCTTAATATCACTTGTTTATTTTTAATTTTGCTGTTATAGAGTTAATGTAAGGTGAACTTAATGAGTCCATAATGTAATTTCACTACCATAAGCTGAAAGACATTTGCATATCTTCAAACTCTCCCATTTTATCTTCATCTAGTATTCATCAATATGTAATATACCTGCACAAGATCTTCATTACTACTTAGCTGTACAAACTTTCTTCATTAGGTTTGAAATAAGAGCCAAATCTCTCAGCCATCTTCAAGTTATGCATATGATAGATGGGATACTTAGTCTTACTCTTTTTCCCTTCTGATAAATTTGAAAAGCTTGGATTACTTTTTACACCTTAGATTAGCCTTCACTCCTAATTTCTTGCAGCATTTATCTTTTTCCTAGAAGACTTAACTAGCTAAATTGCTTTCTCCCCCTTTCCCATTTCTAATTCTATGAGCATTTGTCAGAAAGGGTCCTATGAGTTTGAACATAAAGTTTAGGGATTCTGTGCAGAGTAAATAAAGAACTTAGTACCAGACATAACATCTCTAAACTGTATCGGAGATATGTACAGGTTTTAGATCCCATTTCACTGAAGAGGTACGCTACACTCAAAGAAGACATTGTCTTCTGTTTTGTTTTTTTTTTTCCACAGGGTGTTTATTTTAATGGTTATTTACACAGAGGAAATGTGGAAGCAGTGCTAAGGGTAAGAAGACAGACTAGCAGAGACCTAGCTCCTTAAACATTTTGGTTGTTAAAAGAAGAGAGCAACTATTCCTATTAAGCAATTGATCATTTTCATATAGCTTTACCTCTTGTGTTTAGGAATATCATTATTTCATATAATTTCTAGACATCATACAAATACTATGTTATTAGCAAGGTATCTCTTGAGTTGCTTAGTTATACAGTAGTAACCCAGTGGTAACTCACCACAGAATTTCTCAGTATCAACAGTATGTGTTGCAACTTTCAATGATGCAGCTAATCTGAAGTTATACGTGGTAGAACCAGGAGGACTGTTGCTCTTTCTATTTTTATGGTCAGGTCTTAACTTCTTACAATTCACTTGCTCTTAACAAGGAGTTTTTACATCAGCAAAGAGTAAGCTATTCTATCTGTAGGTATGACTGCAGACAATGCAGACAGGTGCAAATGTCCTCCCAGGAATTTCAAGTACAATATATTCATGTTTTGGAGCAAAGGCTAAACTGAATTTCTTCTTCCCGTCCTATACTGCCAATGGTTTAATAGTGGCACACAACCTACTTTCAGTAAAAGGTGATAGAGAGTTTCTCTCTAAGTTTTGTTAGACAAATCAAGAAAGGGAAAAAAATTATACCCAAGTTGTCATCTGTCTTGAACATCATTTTGCTGCCCTTAGATTTCCAGGCAAATAGAATATAAAATCCTTGTTTAAGACTTCCTCTGAAGGAAGTACTCAATCTTTGCCATACATTTTCAGGCGTAGAAAGACTTTGACTTATGCAGACCAGAACCCTCCACATTGGACACTCAATTAAAATGAAGCAGCCAGCTTGAGCAACAAACACACATACAAACCTGTAGCCCTTTGGAGACTGTTTGTGAGGATGGCCAAAAGTGCATATAGCCACTAATGAAAAAAACCTGATTACCTTTACAAGTTTACTGAAGTTTACTATGCAGGTCTATTGGGTCGGTATTCCTGTGTTATTTGCTGCTGTCCCCTCAGAAGCGTGCCTTTGTGTAGCAGCTTTATTGTCTTTAAAATTTCAATTAACTTTGGATTTTGGTATTTAGAGTATTTGGGATCTAGAGTATTTTAAGCCAGAAATAATACATTTCAGCCTTACCCAATACATTTGCTCATCTTCCTACTGCTTCCCTTTCTTCTTCCCACCCCAAACATGACTCTCTTGGACCCTATTGGTACTCCTGCTATTTCTCTGCTATTTCTTTTGTTTTATATCTAATTACTGACTGCCAGAGTAGTATGTAATTGACATTATGGAAATAATAAATTCTTTATAGAGACCAAAATCTAGCATTTTATATTCATAGACACACCTGTGTATTAGTTTCACACTTGCCATTTTGTCTTGTATCCATCTCTAATAATGCAAAAAGCTACATACAGTACAATCTATACTCAGGCTTAATAATGTATTTACAGCCTTAAGCATAGATCCTACTTCATCTACCAGTATTTCCTCCAGCTTGTGTACAACCCATAGAATATTGTGTGCTTTCAGCCTCCAGTACTACATATTCTGAGCAAAAAAAAGGAAATGCTTTGAGAATGAGTCTATAACTGATTTCAGGTCTTATCTTATGAAGTGCTATTGAGGTAGAAGATGTACAATCTGTAATACCACAGCTGCCAACTGCAGCCAACAAGCAAGGCTATGGGATGTTTAAATTTGGTTTTTGTAGCTGAGTAAGATTTTTTTAGAATGCTGTAGCATTTAATTGATCTCAGCTTGTACTCTGAAAAGCAGCTTAATAGCAGATGAGAAGTTTTGAAATAATGAAACCATCTAAAATATTCCACAATGAAATAGGAATAACCTGTGTTAGAACATTTAAGCCCAGTGTTTATGAGAAAGCAACTGTCTTATTTCAGGCTCCTTTGCGGATAATGATCCATAATATACTAAAAAAATCTTAAAAATCAAGTGGCTGAATTTTGATTGCATATTGCCGTTAGACCTAACAAATTGTACATGTTTGTAATTTCTCTAGTGTGTCCAAATTGCTTAGTTTCACAGTTACCTAGTTATGAGCTGTGTGCAGTTCTGTCCCTTGTTCTAATATTTTTCACAACACTATTTTTCTAAAGAATGGTCTTCCTCTATAATTTTAGAGAGTAAATGATCCAAACCAACACATAATGTCTCTCAGCTAAAAAAACCACAGAAAAATGGGTTAAGCATGCCACTAATATTAACAATATTGTTATATGGCTAGAATGCATGATATATCATGAATTGCCTCTTAATCGAATTTGACTCTTGCTCAAATCCACCTTTGTTTGGAAATCTCTCAAGATCTTACTGAATTTCACATAGTTCCCCCTATCATTCAACCACAATTTTAACACTTGTATTCTAGAAGATAAGATATAGCTAAAATGGGAAATTCAAACTTTTTGATAATGTTTTATTAAATATTTATTACTAGTATTACTTACGTCTTACTGTTTCATGAAGTGCACAATTTACTTTTAGTTACATGACTACAATTGAGAGGGAATATTATAAAACGGCAGTTTTTAATTAAAATTTATGGTATACAATTTTTTCCTCAATGATACTAAGCCAATTTTAATGTCAGAGAAAAGTTACAAGCAACTAGTTTGCAGAACTACTTACCCCAAACTATAGTTTCCTCTTTAGATTCCCATCTGTCTTTTTAGTTTTTCATAGGTTTTTCTTGTACGTTGTACTAAAAATATAATGAAAGCAAAACAGCTATTTTTCAGTGTTGAGGTTTTTGTCCTTTCTAGTCCTTCTGGAGCACCTCTCCTGTGAAGACAGGCTGAGAGAGTTGGGGCTGTTCAGCCTGGAGAAGAGAAGGCTCCGGGGAGACCTTCTAACAGCCTTCCAGTACTTAAAGGGGGCCTACAAGAAACCTGGAGAAGGACTTTTGGCAAAGCCATGTAGTGATAGGACAAGGGGCAATAGCCTTAAAATGAAATAGGGCAGATTTAGATTAGATATAAGGAAGAAATTTTTTTACAATGAGGGTGGTGAAACACTGGAACAGGTTGTCCAGAGGAGTTGTGGCTGCCCCATCCCTGAAAGTGTTCAAGGCCAGGTTGGATGAGGCTTTGAGCAACCTGATCTAGTGGCAGGTGTCCCTGCCCATGGCAGGGGGGTTGGAACTAGATGATCTTTAAGGTCCCTTCCAACCCTAACCATTCAATCATTCTTCCCCCTCCCCCAAAGGTACAGTTAAATACACTAAGGCTAAGATATCATAAAACTTTATATAGGACTGTTGATAGTATGTTTTATTCAGTAACAGTTCTCACGTCCTTAAGTCTCCCTTTAAGACTGGAGTTACCTATATATCATAAAACTCTAATCACTAGGAGTTCAACCTGCAAAAAACCTAAAATACAATTTGTTTCTTCCTAAACATGTCAAAAATGCTTGTTTCTGAAAGGGTTTCTTTTCAGTAGAGGTTCAATTTTACATATCAATTCATTTTTGTGTTTTGATAACTCCTCAAATGCAGACATTGAGTAATTAGAAATTCTAGCAACGTTGGTAGGATGATCTGATGGCCCTATGATATTTTGTTAATTCAGAACAATGATACAGTCTGCACAAAAATTGAAGCTGTATATTCATTTCAATTAAAAAGTAGAGCTAAAAGCAGATTCCCAGTCAATACATAATTTTACTTTCTTAGTTTACATGGTTTGACATAGCATTTTCAGTCATCTGAATAACAGTCACACCAAAGTTTGCCAAAGAGCAAGGGTAACATGGTTTTTGGCATGGTTGCAGCATTTGTCAGACCACTAGTTTTATAATGAATTTCTGACAGCTGCCTACATGATCTTTACATGTAATGACAGAGTAAAGGTAATACTGTTTGTATCATGGCTAGATTTTTTTAAGCTTAAACTGAACAGGAATGCTTAAAATTCACTGGCTGTCTATTAACAACTGAATAGTGATTATCTGTAGTACTCCCTGGCTGTACTTTTTGTTGCCAAAAGTCAGAGTCCTTCAACAGTTCTGACTGCCTTTCTGCTTAATTTTACTATCCAGATGGATGTATAGATGGAACACAGATCTTGCTGATTATTTTTAAATCATTTCAAGAAATGAGACTAATCATAGTGTAAGCCATATGCCATGGCTATTTTATACCTCTAGGTGTTGAACAGATATAATTAAGAAGTTTGGATAATTTTTCTTTTACAGACCCTTTCTTGTGATATGAGACTCTATAATATCAATGATATTTTAGTATTTTTGCTAGTCATTCTCATCTCTTCAACTCCACCTTCCAAACATTAGAGTGACAAATTTGTGCTCTTTGTCTCTTAACTGATAACTGCACTAGACATGGATAAACACAATCTGTTGCTTCCTCGTCTTCGATAAAGAGAGAAAGTAATTACTTTCAACCATCAAACTAGAGTGGAGGTTTTTTGGTTTGTTGTTTTGTTTTTTGTTCTTTTTGGGGCATGAAGTTGTTTTAAGCTAAGTAACATGCAGAAGGGATATCAGAACTTTCACTTTTCTAATGACTGTACTTCCTGAACTTCAAAACAAATTCAGTGAGAATCAGTTTTGTAAGTTTTCATTCAACTACTATATTTAAGTTTTCATCTACTTGTCTGTATTTAAGTTTTGGCCTGAGTTGTCAGTGGGCAGATTTTTATTAAAGTTACATTAGATCATTAGTGTCTTCTGACAAAGCAGCCAATAACAAAAAAACAAGTATGAAGTGAGTACTGTAACATATCTGAGAGTCTAAAGACCAATGGTTATCTTTATTTTATTCATCAGGCACAGCAAAGATGAATGTATTTCATTTGGTGCCACAAATCCCTCCCTATATCTGTCTTCTCATAATTGTTCTTTTCCTTCAATACAGATATGTATGTTGGGTTATGCTCCTCTTTGGTTTAACTCTGCTGTGGCAGAAAGGAAAAAATAACATACTTTAATCTTAGAGACATTCTCAAAATGTTAATTTCAGATTGGCTTTTCTCCAGCAAGAGAGCAATTCTTCCATTTGTCTCACCTAGAGAGATCTGTCCCTCCAGGGACACAATCATTTTCTTAATTAGGTGAGCAGACAGCAGCCTTAAAACATTTCCCAATTACATCAATGAAGATTTGGCTGTCAGGAAGTGAGACTAAGGAGAAACATTAAAACAAAGTACTTGTGATTAGAGGCCTCCTTTATAATATTGGATTGAGGATGGGGCACAAATGTTGAACAACATGAGGTGACTCATGAAGCAAAAATAGCATGTTAAACTTATGACTACATACTAACTTAATTTCTTGACTGAAGCAGAGGTAGTTAAGTCTGGCTTTTATTACTGCTGACAAATCAAGAGTCATCAACAATCAAGAGTTTTGAATGTTGTCAAATGTCTTTATGGTAAATTGCTAGCCTCAAATGTCATCAATTTCATCCCTTTTCTCATTTAGAGAATTTTTTTTTTTCCAAATCTGCACTCCACATACATTAGCATTCAAAGCACCCTTGATTTTGCACAAAGCCAGGTCTTTTTTTCCAGCATTTGTCTATTATGCTGTGAATTTCTATTGCTTTTTCTACTTGATTCACGTTATAGGAAAGAACTGAAGAACCCTGAATTGCGAAAGCTAACCAGTGACAGTAAAGCCCTTCACTCAAGATATTTTCCCTTCAGATCACCTAGCAGTTTTTCAAAAGAACAGTCAAAAGACAAGCCTAGATTTTAACAAATCTTAAATACTCCTATCACAGAATTTGAGAGTACCAATGGTCATTTTCTTGATCCATCTAGTATAGATGAAAGAGACAAAAGGTGTAACATGTAGATGCATATCTTGCTGTTGAGTTACTAGATCTGACAACAACTGATATGAACCTTTTCACATACCTGAGCTAGAAAGAAACCTACCTCCCCCTACTAATATATTGCATTTTTAAATTTAAGGTGTAAATTTTTCTAAAAAGAACTGTTATTCACCATGCAGACTTATCAAGTTTTTCACAACATAAGTTATGCAGGTATGCATTTTAAAAATCAATTTAATCTTACAGCTAGTGAGTTTTTCTGTTGAATTACAGATGCATGGTTTTGCCTCTAAGCCATTCTTTCCAATGGATCTGGCTGCTGAACTGACACATTCCGTTTCTACATTGAGTACCAACTTAAGGTCCTTGCCTGTAAGCTGATCCATTAAATCAAATTTTGAAGGCTAAGCAAGCATTGTAGTTATTTTTATTTGTTCTGCCTATTGTAGAGCATGTACCAGCCATAGCATCAAGGTACTTCCCACATCTTAACAACAGCAAACCAATGTTGCTTTGTTAACGTTTGCCTGGAAGCATCAGTCATGGGTAACAATATCAGGTTTTCAAAAATCAAGTTTTTGGATGCCCTTTGAGGCTTAAAGTATTTCTGAGTTCTTAAACTCAATTCCTGTCTAGGCACCACAATAACTCCTGTTTCCTTATTTCCATATGCTGTCTACTTCAGTTAGTTCACAAATTCATTACTTTAAGTAGTAAGACATCACACAACGAAGACAAGGACTAGCAATCTGTACTGGAAAGAGATAAAAATGCAGGACTGGCATCAAACCTGTGCTGTCACTGATGCCTGTGAGCATTGCTCTTCTTCTACCACCTTCTCTGCACTGCAGCCCCAACAGTTCACAGCGTAGCAATGTCCATCTAGAGCCACATAGCACTTACTACCAGCAAATTGCCACTTTTTTCTAAAAAAAGCTGTGGTCAGCCTTTCAAGACATCCAAGATTGCTTCAGACACGAGTAGCTGTTCCTTCTTACGCCACGGACTATCAATTAGTTCATTTTTCTAGTGCGCAGAAACGTCTTCAGCACAATCACTGACATCTTCAAAGGAATGATAGAGACAAGACCAATTATCAGCCATATTATCTCAAGTCCTAAAGAAAGAGAAAAGTCATCCTGGAGGGACTGAAAAAATGTAAAGCACATGAGAAGAGTGGCAGCCAAAAGACTGAGATATTTAATAGTCAATTATACAGCTTAAAAAATAATTGAGGTATTCACAATGATGGATTACAATCCAGTAGCCAGGTATTTCATATGAGTTAGCTGATCTCAGAGATGCACTATACAAGTGGGCAAATCTTTGTATCAGGACTGCTATTCATGAAGTCAAGAGTCAGAGTGATGCATCTTTAAACTCATCACCTCCTGAAGCACACCAAAGAGGCCATATGCAACAGCATGAAATGCTAATAAAAAACATTCAGCAGAAGTAGCTTGTCAGGAGATCCTCTAAAGGGGAAGAAAACTCAGAAATTGAATTACAAGGTTCAGCTGCTGATATTTAATTAAGAAGGGACTACATACAGAAATTTGACCCTATTGGAAAGCACTGAGTTTTCACAGTACTTTATTTCTAAAGAAGCTGAGGTCAGCCTTCCAAGACTGTTAAGACCTGATCAGACACGAGTAGCAGTTCCTTTTCACTCCTTTTTTACTACTTTCCAATTACACTGAGACTAATATCCTACATTTTTAAAGTAATCTTCTGTAGTCCTCCAATCTTCTCTTAAGATTCTGGATCAATTCTCAACAAGTTTTGTTTGATGTGTTTCTTGTGTCAGAAACCCACATCCATCCTGTAGACTTCATCCAGGGTTTTATAGTCTATTATATACCTCCTGTCTTTCATCTTCACGTAGATAGAGAAAGATTCTTCCTTATATAGAAGCCTTTCCACATTTGGTGTTATTCCTTGATCAATAATTCATCCTATGAAAATTAACATTACTTTTAAATTAATTATGTTTAAAATGCTTATGTTATAAGCAGAGGTAAAGCACTCAGTTTTATTTAAGTAGTCAGTTAGCTTTTTCTCAACTATGTAATAAATAGGTCCATGCTAAACAGGGCAGTTTGAACACCATGCATTGTTACCTGAGACACAACACCAAGAAGCCGTACTGGATATTTTTTCCATAGACTACTCTGTTGAAAAATGTAAGTACAGAGCAATGCTCATTCAGGAATTAAAAACTTGGGAGTTTTTGTTGTTCCTATAACACCAGCACAGATCAGCAATGACCCTGGTTAATGTCTTTCCCCATCTTTTCCCTTTAGGGTTGTTTCCCATGCAGAGGGACATATGCCACAAGACCTACGAGGGAAAGTGAATTCACAAGTTTTGGCAAAACAATTAGGCTAACTATTATTGAACTTCTCATCTGACAACTCTAGATGTTTTCAGCTTAAGTACAGGAAAATTTAATATTTATTTTGAATTCTTTCCTTGACACTACCTATGCTTTTTGCACACTTTCAAAATCACTAAGGTATAGTTAACTGACTTTTTTCCCCCCTCCATCCCTTGCCACAACTAAAAGGCTTCACTGGTATGAAATGAAACTTGTAAGGCTCCAGTAAAACAAAAAATCAAACAAATTACTTGATTCTACTTGTGAAAGTTCCTAGCACCTACCGACTCAGTATCACAGGGCCTCCTGGAAACAGAAAAAGGGAACTCTTAAAAGCTAGCCAATGTAAGGCTTTACAACTTAATCACAGCATGTCATGGCCTTGGAAGAACTGCCTAGTTCTCAGTGTCTAGCCATATTTCTAAAGCAAAGCAGCTAATAATGAATTATAATATAAAACATGCCCACGCAGGATTTTTTCCATGTATATTTCCTTTGCAATAGCATGTTTCATTAACTGTCAAAGCAAGCCACAATAGCTACATAAGAAAAAACATATAAGCAATGGCTGTAAAGGCATATAAAAGAAGAAATCTAACACCAATCCTTTCCACAACCCCTTCAGCAAACTGTAGAAAGGGAGAGAAAGTATTAGTTTCTAACTGAGAAAAAAAACACCAAACAAAACGTCTCCCACATCCCAATTACAGTTAGATGTTATAACACACCATCTGCCTGTTTCAAAATAGAAAAGCATAAGTTGCCTCGTTATTTGTCATTTATGGGATAAAAACCTAGCAGTTATCCGGACACATGTGAGAACAATTTTTGCATCATTTAAGAGACTTTCAAAGAACAGACATTGTTATAATTAAGTCTGCCAGTTGTTTATGTTCCTATGATTTTTTTCCCACCACTGTATAAAACTCTTACATCAGAAGAACAAAAACAACTATAGAGCTTTTTGTCCAAAGTCCAACAGGATAATCCATTTGCTTTTAAAGATGGAAAGGAAATACACAGATGCCCAGATACCTACGCAGTAAAAGTTCAATATATTTGTTGTTCAAAAAACAGCAACATGCCTGCGTAACTGGTTTATCTTTCACAATTTGTTATCCTCACTGTAACTGTGTTGGCTCTTGCCAAAAGGATGATTTTGTGCTCCTTACATTACACAATAAAACACAAGTTAACTTTATCCTCATCAGACTCAATCTTTCTTCATGAAACTTCAGTATCTTGAACTCTTTTAAAGAATATAATGCTGATAACAGCAGCAGAAGTTCATATATAAGCAATGACAACAGTGGTTAAGCAACAATTTAACTTATGGTGGAATGAAAATTCAATAGCATGCTTGAGAGTTTTCTGCATCTATGGATATGAGCACAGAAAGCTGCTTTACTGATATGACAAGTAAAGACAACACGGGAAAAAGACAAGATAAATGAAGGGTAGGTACCACATACTCTGCAACTAATCCAAAGTGAAACATCATTAGTATTCAGCAAACATGGAAAAGCAGGGATTCATCAAGACAGTAAAGTAGGAAGGTAAGGTAAGAAAGCTATATTCTATGATACTTAGCACAAGTTCATTAAACTCAAGTTCAAACAAATTAAACCATTTTAACATGTCCAACTACATCCTTAGCTACAAACCAGAAGAGATTCTTGTGCAGAATCCCTGCCCACTCCGATCACCAAATTCGGCCAGCAGTTCTACATGGTCTTGTGCATCCACATTTTGTTGAAAAAGCAAGTTTGATCTGATGAAATGCATCTCCAAAGAAAAGGATGGAATATAAAGTGTGCTTACTTCACTCATTGCATGTCATAACATAACTTGATATCAAGAATATGGTCCATTTTGTCTCATTTCAGTTTTCTAATGACCGTAAATGTTTATAACCCTCCAAGAAAACACTATATCAAAGTACAGCCAAAATCCAAGTGTACCTTATTAAAAGCGTGATCTAATCGCTTCAAAGCAGGTAGAAAAATGTTTAAATAATCAGTTTTTAACCTAAGGTTGACAGAAATTTCTGGTTCAAAAGCACTGACTAAAAGGTTAAACAACTCAATACTAGATGATTGACTTCCTTTTCAGATTGGAAAAGGACAGTTGTTACCCAGCACAGACAACGGTTGTTCAACTCTGTTCGCTTGCAAGAATTGAAGGAAAGAAGGAAGAGAGCAGGTTGGAGAACAGTACACAGACCTACGTACAACAGAAAACAAAGAAGACTCAAGTATCATCATAAGCCTACTTTCTGGCAGTCTGGGATGGTGGGGTCCGAGTAACCAGAGGGCAGGTGTCTAGGCTCCAACAAGAACTGCCTCAGGCCCACACTGGAGGAACCAAGACAGTTTTAGAAGCTTACAAGACAGAGTCCCACTCCGCCAGACTTCCCTGCTCTTTTATCTAAGCACCTTCTTGGAGACGGTTCAGCAATTGGTACCCCAGGCTCTGTAAGAGCCTCACACAGCATTTCCAAATACATTAACACAACGCCTAGTGGTTCTCAGCCTGACCTTTTGAACCATAACACAGCAGCCAGTTCATCTGGTGACTCTTCTGTCACACTGGAAGACTTGCCTGCCTCCAACACGACTCTGTTAGAGATCAGCTTCATTAAGATGCAGACCTTACTCTTGGCCTCAGTTGTCCTGATAGTAAGAAGGGACTAACAACTTGTCTGCCTGCAGCTGAGACTACTCTCTAACTTTTCCTGTATTATGGAAACACGGTGGTGAGTGTAGACTCAATGAAAGAGAGGTGGTTGGAGGGAATAAAGAAACCAAGTCCTCCCTTTGTTTCTTCTACTATCATGGGACATGAGGTGAACCTCATGCCTTCACAGAGCTCAAACATGGCAGAGATCACAGTGCTGTAGCCTTATCTTCAAAGACACCTCAAGCCCTGTATGAGTCATGGGTCATCAGCGACTGACACAGACCTGGCAAGGACACCAGGTAGCTCAAAGTACAACACTGCCATCCAAAGCATTACACACACAAAACCACAGGACTCTGGCTTGTAGCTGCTTAAGTGAGATGCCCTCCAGGTGGATTACCACCCCTAGAAAACTAGGTAGATCTTCTCATCTAGTTGGTGGTGATCCGGGCTATAAAATTATACCTTAATCAGGAGAACTACATAGGGAATTGCCAGTGTGGACATTACAAAAAGCAATCTCATGCTGTTGGTGAGCTTTTTGTCTCCGACAGCTGAAGTTTTATATGATATATTCTGGCAAAGCACCAGGCAGCTACACAAGAAACTTTTGAATCTTGTTCTATGGTGCTGCATTTCCTTTTAATACAAGCTTTCTCCATGCTTCAGTTGTCAAGAACTGCTCCTTACTAGCGTGATTTATCATGGAGTATAGTTGATAAGAAGCTCACAACTGGCACTTATTTATAGCCCTCTGCATTGTTGGGAGGCTGCACAGAGCAATAAGCTACATGTTCTTCTCATTGAGGTGAATGGCCGTTTTCTGAACTCCACAGCAGTACCTTAGATTAGCCTAAAAAGAAGTCCTGTATTGCTTTCTAGATAAAGGTGCTGCTTGGTGTGTTTTGCTAAAGCTTCTCAAGCACCTAAAAAAAACTGGTAAGCATGATGAATTCTGCCTAAATGGTAACACTTCTAAAATCTGATTGCAAATCCAAAATGGTAGCACAAATATATTCTTGTCAATCAGAGCTGTGGGCACTTAAGACACCAGGAGTAGAATAAAATTCAGCCTTTAGTATTAGCAGTTCCCTCTTAAACAAGGTATCAGTTTAAATGTAGGCTGCCTAAGTTGGCAGAGACGGACTGCTCTGTATCAGAATATTGATTAAGTAATGATTTAAATTTTGGTTCATATCACTTTGCTTATTAATAGTGTATCTTCAGTTCTGAAAGATATGGCCATTCCTAAAGTACTGAATGATGTAACAGTACTAAACCTTTTGTTTCCCAGCTTTCTCTAAAAAATTGTTCAAATCTTGTTTCATGAAGCATTAAAATTTTGTATAGTGCAAACCAAGAACTTTGTATGAACAAACATCTAGAAAACTCAAAAACTCAAAACTCAAAAGTGTTTGGCCTACTGCAAAAAGTAGAGAAAGACTATTTATATCAATGCACCATATCCAGAATGTGGTTAAACAGCAGGCTTCAATGTATTAGTATTAACAGTGCTTCCCCATGTACTTGAACTAATGTGTTTTATGTAAATTGAAGCACACAGGGAAACACGTTTCTGCTGATTCACACGTAGCAAGTCTACAACATAATACACAAACTGTGAAAAAACTATTTTGCTGTTAACTAGCAGTCCCTAGATGTGTTTTCCTCAAAATTCCTCTGAGCTTTTACTTCTATCCCACCCCAAAACTGTTGTCTACACATTAGAAGTGTAGCAGCATTAGGAGAAACAGGATGGCCACATCATGGTGTTTCATTTTCACCCCAACCTCTACATAAAGTTTTTTAAACAAGGCAATGCAGATTTTTAAACCACTGATCTTCCAGTGGTTTCACTTCTGATGCAAGCCTATTAAAAGAATAAAGAACTTAAAATAAAGCAAAAAATTATTAAAATTTAGCCAATGCCTCCATGCAAACTATTTGTTTCACAGTAAATAATCTTTCAACACTTTCAGTAAGAATGTTCAGAAGAATTGAATTATTACTAAGAGTTTAAAAGATGGAAGCATTTGGAGAAAAAAATGTGTATGTAATTAGTTTCCAAGTTTAAAGACAATGCATTTGAAATCTGAATTCTTACCCAACTTGACCACCATGACCCTGTGGTATTTTCTGGGAAGACTGACAGGGGAAAACAATATTAACATCCCTCTTAACATATAAAAAATGTAGGCATTGTATCTATTATAATACTTTTTTTATTTTTAGTTTGTTTAAAACCTACTAAATGATCCACATGGCAAGGGTACAGTTTGGCATTGATTCAGACTGTTGCTGGTTTGGTGGTTCTCCTACTTTTTACTCTTGCAGAAGTGTCTATGACTGAGTAGTCAGGCTGTAAGAGATATGAGGCTGAAAGTTTGAACATCGAGTCATTCATTAACTGTGCAATTTTTGTCTCTATTTTGTGACAGAAAGCTTAGAGCAATGGAGCTCTTTCAGGTTACATCTCTACACCAAATATAGTGTCTTAAGCCTAGCTATTATGCTATTAAGTTTCCATAAACAGAAAGGGGAAAGAAAACCATGGCTATTCAACATTATGATAGAACATTAGGACATTAAATATTATAAAATCTTGTTGAAGTAATCCCTGATGATTTCATACACTTTTTGAAACAAAATTATGCATATAGAATTTTGACAGTGCAGAGCCACAGATTTTTCTCCCTCTAGAGACAGTACTTGAAGACTGAAAGGACAGCTCTTCAAATGTATTATTAATAAGGTGAACTCCATGTACCAAGACAGTGACATGACATTTAAAGGAAACTTTTGTCTAGTATTAGCCATTCCAAGGCTTGACATCTGAAATGTACAAGTCTGGGAACCAACCATACAGCAGCTTTTATTATCTCCAGATTTTGTGTGTTTGGATAGTCATATTAGTTACTTTCTTTCGAAAGGAGAGTTTGCAGCCTGATCAAAGTTTTTGATTTTCTGCAGAACAGCACTAACATAGTTTTCCCCACAAAAAAAAAGGAAGAGAGATTCTCCTCCAAGTATACAAATCCATTTCCATTCATGCACCATGAAGACCAATGCATTTTTTCCAAGCACTGCAAGTGTAGCTTGGGTTGACAGCTCATAGTTAACCCAAACCTTTCAAGCATCCCAGTATAATGTGATAGCTTCACCTAACTCAGCTGGAATAAAATTTTGAGTCTTTCATTCTGAAACTGCTCTTGGGGAAACAATGGTAGTTTCTATTTACTTATACCAAAAATATTGAAGTAAACATTTTCCAAAATCAAAATAACAAATGTTTTTTGGAAAGACATCATTTGTTGACAGTTTCCTAATCAATTCTACAACTAAACAAGGTAACTACAATTACATTTTCCTTCTGTCTCTCATGATCGTATTTCAAGTGGCAACATAGACTAACGGATGGAGGTGTCTACATATGGCACTTAGGATTTTAGGTTTGCATCACTATCGTATTTCAAAGGTTGTTTTGTTAGTTTACAATGCAGATTTTTTAAGATGAGAACTGTTGCCAAGAAAGTTTGTTGTTAAATTTATGCTCTGTAGAATCAATTCTACAGAAAAAGATTTAGTACCTCGGAAGCAGAAGAGTGCATGCAGTCTATGAATCCTGGATATAAGTTTAAACACTGCTGCAGCTGTGGACATGATCTCATTGGTACACTTAGTTAAGAATAAATTTTTGAGCCCATAGCAAAGGTTTCTAGTATTCCTTTCAAATGCAGACCTATAATTAGATTATTCTACTCAGTCATAATAGTAATATTACACAAAAGTAGAGATTTCAATTTTTGGAAAGCCACAGTCTTGTCTGCAATGTCATGCAGGACATGTTCCCCTACAACCTAAGCTTGGAGTACTAACATCAAAAACTTCAAGATGTACAGTGTTTCACAGAAACAAGAGGTGTCAAGTTTGATTTCCTAATTGTGATTAAGATACCTGGTTTCAAAGGGAACAACATTCACTTATTGAAAGAGTAACATCTCTTCCTTCATTTCTTCACTTAAGTTCAACATGCGCTCTGCTCATTCTCATTCTATCACCAATGGGCTTGCCATGGACAAAGTACACTGCAGTGTTGATGGGCTAAAACATAGGTGCACCCTCATCATACACTGAAACTACCTGAAATTTACTGAACCAAGTATTAACTTAAGCTTGTGCCTCTTATCTGGATCAGTTTTTTTTTTTGACTCACAGTTGAGAGGGCAGCTGTAACCACAAGCCCAGGAGGAACACTGATACTCTCACCACATGTCATTCCCATCACACATCTAGTCACTTCCTCCTCCAACAATCAATAACTTGACATTTAGCCCATTCTCACAGTACATTCGTACTGACATACTCATCTTGGCTGGTCTCCTCTGGCCTAGAAAAGCATGTCTTCTATCCATCCTCTTTAAGGGCTTAGCTGTAGCTGTCATTTTATCTCAGCTAATCCGCATCAGGAATCATAATGTTCTTCAACATCCACCTTGGACTAGTGACGGATGTTACAAATCCACTTCAGTTACCAGTAACAGCCTTTACTTTTTTTTCTTAATAAAAAGAAAGTTTTACATAACCACCAAATTATTTGCTCTTTAGCTGATGTCAGCAATAGTAATAAAAAAGTTACCTACTTTTTTATTATATATGTTTGGAGATTTTTCATATTGATTTCAAACACTATCTGAGAGCTAACCATGTAATTAAGTTTGAAATATTTCTTTTCAGTTTACAATATGTACCAAGTTATTTTTTCCTTTCCTTTAAGAATTTTATGTATATCCACTGGATAAGATCTACACCTCTCTAATACTACATTGACTTATTCTTCATGATTTGAACTGCCAGTGATCAAAACCAAATATCTTCAGTTGCTCAAAAATACATAAGATATTTTCCTATCCATGTTGCTCCAGTACTCCTAATCAATACCTCATGCAGAAACCCTTTGTTAGAAGTAAAGGGAGACCCGTCACACCAACTTATTTCAGAAACTTTCACCTCATAGAATCTTAATTTCTGTGCCAGGCTCTTGCCTTCAACTCTGGTTGTGTTTTGAAAACAAAATCAAGGTAGGTAAAACTCTTAGCTCAAATCCATTTGGAATAACATAGTTTTCAGTTCTAATTTTGTAGGTGTACCACTCAAAAAAACCATACAGTATTTTTCAACTCTCCACCACTTCTGCCTAGAGTGACTATTCATCAGCTAGCTCAGGGCAAACACTCAGTATGTTCAAGGGTCAGAAAAGTACATTGCAAACAAAATAGCAGTTCCTTCCTATTTATGCACTTATGCAAGTCACATGCAGTATGAAAATCAAAGTGAAGCCCAAGTTTCAAGACAAGGTACCACTGTCTTATTTTACCTTCTATTCATTAGCACTGCTTTCTGCCAATATTTGGCAGCTGGCATAAAAGGTGGTAACACCTGTTTAGATCATGCAGATGAGAGAATCTATTTTGTCCTTTGGGGATTTAGTATCTCTGTATTTTGACCCCAAAGCCACTTGAGTATAAATCATAAGATTCATTTCAAGGAACAGGTGTGACCCTGTAGCCTTCACTCTTCAGGGACCCCAGTGGACACAAGCAGCACAGAAGCTTTACAAAGCTTTAAGACTTACTTGGAGGCTCCTTGAAGTTTTAGGATAGGAATTTGAATAACTAACAGATGTGTGCCCTACTTTCTGAAGGCATAATGAGCTTCATGGTTGACTATATTCCTGAAATCTAGGAGAGATTAACGGAAAAAACAATTTCCTATAAACCACAGCCAAAAATTCTGAAAAGTATTTAGATCCTTGCTATTATTTGGGAAATATTTTATTTAAAGCACCCAAGTATACTTCCTGGAGAGTCTTCTCTTGTAAGCAGAATACAAAGTCCTCAATTTGTCTGTACCACTTGTTACCAAGGAGACCAGGTTTTAAAAGCTAGACCCGTAATGCTAACAATGCAAATATAAAGAACTATTTATGTCAGTGTAATACCGAGGTTACATTTTAAAAACATCTAGTTGGGCCACCTGAAGAATTGGCAGAGGAAAAAGGAGCAGAATTAAAATCCAGAAGACACATTCACTTAACCGTGATTCAAGCAGCAGTCTAGAAAAAAAGATATGCTTTAAAATGCAGTTCTAAGTAGTTTTACAATAGACATTAGCAGATTAGGTCTGGAACAGGACATATGCAAGTGTCTGAAATGCCTGCAAGTCCCATGTATTTGATGGTCCAAAATATAGTTGAGTCTTTCTTTTCGGAATACTCTCAAGCAAGCCTGTACCCATCTTTCTAGCAAGATTCTCCAAATGGCCTTGCTATGTCCGAAATACCTGTATCTTCTGAAGGTAAAGCACATAACAAGTATACCTAAACCAGCCTATTTTTTTCTGGAAAACAAATCTTCACTGGTGTTCTCTCACTGCTTGATCTTAATTTGGGTAAATAAAAACTTCATTTCTTCCCTGTAAAGAACAGACAATTTTAGATTTGATTATTCATGACACTTGACGTGTTTAAAAACTAGATCAGCTATACTATTCATACTCAATATGTATTTCACTGCATCCACATGATCTTTATTTCCATGAAGTCTGAGGTGCTGTGTCCTTTCACTGGGACTCATGTAAAAACAAGTGGCACATGCTTCCAGTACTGAAATAATTATATATGCAAGTTGCCAAACAACTCTCATTGCCCCTATCCGGTGAGCTCCAGATGTGAATAATATGTTTCCACTAAAAAAAAACAGTTTTAAAATTTAGGATTAACATCTACCATACAGTGATAGTTTGCATTCACAACTGTGAATGCACAGATGTAACACTTAAAATATGTTGGCCTGATTTTTTTAAAGCTTCAATATTCCTAAATGAAAGAAATTTCTCCTGGGACTGAGGGATAGTGTATAAATAGTGGCTGCAGTCCCACCATGTGTCTTGCATTTCTTCCATAGTAGTAAGGGTGCCTTTTAAGAAATAGCTTAACAGCTGTTGCAGTCTCCCTATCTGATTTCAAGATACTTTGCTCCATTTCTGTCATTAAAGTACCTATTTGTCTATTGTAGGCAACTTCAACACACAGCATGAGCAAGCTACCTCACACTTCATTGCACACATATGCTGTCACTTAAAAACGTGTATGCTGATAGTTCATTTTGACTTCTTCCACTAGAGCTTGCGTTCATTGTAATGACAGCAATGGATTGACATCCATGTAAAACTAATGTTTGTATCCTATCTGCTGGGTCTGGATCAAGAGATGGACCTGTTAGCTACATTGAAAACATCTGATCATAAAATGTAAAATAATTTCTTTGTAAATTCATTATTTAACAGAAAGGAGGAAAGGTCTTTCATTCAGGAAGATTTTTTGAAATGGATATTCATGAAAATTCTTCCTCAAAGTCTGAAAAATTTTGGTGTCAGGTCAGAACACTGCCACTTTGATTAGAGCCCCCCCAAATGCTGCCTGTGAATGCTTTCAGAGAGGTTGTTTTTAATTAAAGAGCTATCTATACCTGAAAGCAGAGGTTTAAAATTTAAAGTTATGCTTAGTTCCATTGGTCACTTCCAGAAAACATGGTAGGAAAGCAAGAAGGCAACTTTGAAATCGGCCTTGCTTTGAGGAGGGCTCTGGACTCTAAGACCTCCAGAGATCCCTAAGATACTATATTGTTTTGCATTTCTAGCTTCCTATATATTTGATCACTTCTGCAGGTATCTGAAAATGGTCATCTCAGTCCCATTCTGGAAGACTCAAGTCTTTCTCCAGCTGTAGGCCAAAAATAACACATCACTTTATTTCCCCAGTAAGCTTGTTTGTTCTTTGGGAGGCTGCAGAGAGATTTTCTAAGTTTTACTAAACGAAGACCTGTGCTCTTACTGTTACTCTCTCACTGTGCAGCCCAGATGACATCAAGAAGGGGCAAAATGTATTCTGCAAAATATCCTGTCAGTACTTTCTCCTAGATCCTTATAAGAAAGGACACCTATTGAACAGTAACAACTATCTTCACTGTACAACAGATCCTCTAAACACATGAAAACTTGATTTATGCCTTCTTGAACAGGCTATGACTTCATACTGTGATTTATTGAAATACTTCATCAGCATAACAATCATGGAAAATATCAGTATCAGGAGTAAAGGAGACAGGAGGGGAGAGAGTAGGAACTTCAGCTCAGTGTAAATTGATAGCATAGACAGCAACAGGTTCAAAATAATCAGATTGTTTTAAGACCAACTACCTGCCATCTCTTGGAAGAAAACATACATTTCAGAAACTCCATCTTACTCTCAGTAGACCATTTCATCATCAAGACACTAATCTCTTACCTGATTGGAGTATGGTATATATTAATGAGAGCTATTTTCACTGAAAACCAAGGAAAATCCTCCTTGTCCTACTAAACTTGTCCTAGGACAGGTGGTAAGACTCAATCTTATTTACTATTCCTGTGATTGACAACCTACAAACATGAGATATAAAGAAGTGATAGGAGGAGTGAGAAGGAGTAAAAGGAAAATTTATCCCCTAGCCACTGTTGCTTATAAGTGGAAAAACAACAAGACAGCAGAAAACTGACATTATATAAGACTACATGGGCAATGCAAGCATTTACAGCCAGCATGACCTCTGGGAAGAGACCTTCACCCCTTCCTGCCCTAGTCACTCATCCTCACCCCTCTGCTTCTTCTAGCGTAGCCAGCTCTGAGACACTGAAATAAACAATACTGGCAAGTAATTCATGTTAAACTAAGTGCTCCTCAAACATGGACACAAACATGCTAGATCAACCCTGATAATTTCTCCATTCACCATGTAGGCAATCTTCCTGATACAAGAGAGAAGAGAGGAATAGACTGAAGACTAGTGCCTGGCAGGGGAGAAGGGAGGGAGACTGTTCTTGTCCATTGAAACTACTTGCAAAGAGAATAAGATTAAAATTGCTGACCATGATGAAGGACACATTAGCTTTTAAATCCCTATATACCTATTAAATTTTAGACAAATAGTTTAATTATGGGCCAATGGATGAGTAAAACCAAAACAGGAAAGGAAAAACATTTGGAGCCTAATGCTGTTACTTCATTTAATTGTTCATTTAATCCAGTTGTTCACATCTCAAGAAAAAACCTGTATACCTTAATAGTAAGGGGACACATTGTGTCATTTGCCAGACATTTAGAGTTATTCCTGTGCTTTGTAGCCTGGGTTTTAATTATCTGCAGAAGCAAACTCCTTCCTCTTCCCAGTCCCACACATTTTTCCTCTCTCCTGAGACCCCATCTGGGGCACTACATCCAGTTCTGGAGTCCCCAGTACAAGACAGACACAGACTTGTTATGGTGAGTCCAGAGAAGGGCCACAAAAATGACCAAAGGGCTGGAATATCTCCTCTATGAAGAGAGAAAGAGAAAGTTGGGGCTGTTCAGCCTGGAGAAGAGGGAACTCCAGGTAGACCTTATTGCCTCCTCTCAATATATGGAGGGAGCTTATAAGAAAGATGGAGAGACTTTTTATCAGTGCTTGTAATAAAAGGACAAGGGGTCATGGTTGTCAACAAAAATGACGGGTTTAGTTTGAACATAAGGAAGAAGTTGTTTACGACTAAGGTGGTGATTCACTAGAAGAAGTTACCCACAGACAGTATCCAAGACCAGAGGTGAACATGGGCATGTTAATCACATGCTGTCCCACAGCTCAACTTGAATAGCAATGTATAAACAACTGAACATCCAAAACCCTCATCACGAAACAAAGATTTAGGGAATATAGAAGATGGTGAATTATTAGAAAACCACTTTCAAAGATTTGGTTTATCATAGACACCACTGGTTTATTTTAATCTAACAATTTTGACAAGTGCTACCTAATCTTACCAGCTGGAAGAACCACACAAAAACCTCCAGTAACAGCTTCACACACCCACTGTTTTTACTTCTCACATTGCCTTCAGTGGAAAGTTTCAATTAAAAGATTTATCATATTTTAATAAAATATAATAATTATGAAATATAATAGGCTACACATTTATGAGACAAGTGCTAGTAATGTGCAGTTTTATAGCACTATAATAAGAACTCAGTAAATTACAGGAACTTTCAGCCAAGTCAAATGATCTGACTGTGCCTGATTAGTCAAGGACCTATGTTAAGAACAAAAGAAGAATGGTATCTGAATATTAGACTTAAATTAGCAAGTTGCTACTTTCTCTCACATAGCAACAAAACACGACTGCATTACAAGGCAAATACCAGGCTATGCATTATTAGCTCACACAAATCATTCCAGCCAGGCCTCTAGTGCACGGGATTATTCTGCATTTTAGAAGACGTGTAGGAACATGCACGGCTGGAAGGCTAGAGTAGCTCCCAAGTCACTGTAATCATCTAGAGTAAGACAGGGAATTCACAATAATCTCCATGTTTCATATGTTTCTTACCCTCCAGAAACCCGTTTCAAATGCAATAGTTTCAATTTGCTCACTAAATAATTCTGATAGTGGACCACAGTAAAAGTTTTTTTATGCTCTGTATCAATTATGCTGGCTGCCATGCACATAGAAGATGTTGAATCTCAGCTTCTTATGAGCCAGTATTCTGTCAAATAGATTTATCGCCACACACTAAATCTGACATTTTGTAAAAGCAAAAAAAGTTACTGGTTCCAACCATCCAAAGGAATATCTGCAAACGATGCTTTTAAGATCTTGATCTAATATCAGAGCTCCTGACATAATTTAGTTTTCCACAATTTATAATAGATCTAATTAGGTACACATTTTACTGCCACAAAGACATAGGGAAAAAAAGCAGTAATTTATCTGTCAGATTAGGAAACATTCAGCATTGTCTGAAAGTAAAAGTATCCAAGAATAAAGAAAGTTTGACATCAGTATTGGTATTTCCAACGCAAGACTGTTGTGTATAGTCTACGTCAAACGAATCAGCTACAATGACTCATTCAAATTAGAGCAACCTGAATACCCTTCTGCTTCCTACTCATTAGTCAAACCCAGATTAACAAGAACTTATTATTTGAAGAGCTTCCACATGGCTATCAGACAGCTAGCACAAAGAATAAAAAAAACCTTTTATGAAAATTCAAGCAGTGTTTAGTCAACTAAATCAAGTAAATGATTTACAGCTCACATGTTCACTGTAAGCCCATAGTAACTTCTATATTGAGTCAAACCAAGCATCTCTCCAACAGCAACCATCAACACATTTTAAAATGAATATTATCAGTAGAGCATGTGTACATATACTGTGTACACAGAATGATATCTAGTATGCCCACCTTTGCTTCCAAGCAAATAGTTACCTAGTAGTAGCCTGAGTAAAGCTATTTCCAAAACAGCTACATTTATATACTTAAATTCCAAGAAGATGCTCAATATCATTCTAAATTAGTGACTTTCACTTGATTTCATGAGAACAATTTCCCTTTTCTGTAACTTTTTACGATCTTCTCTTTTTTGGAAGGATAGAGTCAATTGGGGATCAAACCATACATAATATTTAAGACCATGGTATGTGATAAGACGCACAGGAAACTAAATAGAAAATATCTTTATCCCTTTCCTTTTGGCTCCAATATTCCATTTGCTTTCTTATTGACACTGTATCAACATTTTTAGGGAATCCACAATAACACCCAAGATTTTTTTGAAGTAGGAAGGCATCCATTTCTTAATATTTAAATCTGTTTACTTCCTTTGACCCATCTCCTTTTCCTTCCCTAACACGCCACTTGGCTGACCTTAAACCCTACCATCACATTCAATCTGCCATGGTAAGACATTCAGTACTATGAGCTCCCTCAGAGAATGTCAGTAACTTTCTGAGGATCGGCTTTCTTTACAAAACTCCCCATTTTATATGCCCATGTCCACCAGTTCTGTTCTTTAGTTTCTACTACTAAATCTCACAAGCAGCTTCAGTTCTGTACTTCTCTTGTTTTTTTCCCCATCTAGAATACTTTCACAGAGTTGTGTTTATTTGCAACCTCCTGCTTTTCTCAAATAAAAACTGCTCATGCATTAGGTTACCTAAGACACTGATTTTACATCTTCATACTAGGTTTCCATCTGTCCTATCCACCTGCTAATACTAGCCAATCAACTGATACAACTGTTCCAGGTTAGAAATTAAAGAAATAAAGACATTATTTCACAATAATTTAACTGTACTTCAAGAACTGAGAAAAGAGGCAAGAGACTCATTCATGTCAAAGAGCGTAAAAACAACTGGCATGAGGTGCAGTACAAGCTTGTATTCCACATATTACAATTATAAATTTCTCACAGCACTGGCCTGTACATTATAAATGTCTATAGTTTCTTCCCTCACACTAGAAACAGGATGCATCTACTGCCCTAGTGCATTGCCAGGAGGGTAAGCAACAGGCTGTGCTGAACTGAAGAAAAATCACGCCTGTTCACTAAAGCCCAGGAGCAGCAGCGCACACTAATCCTATTATCAACATCTTGACAAAAAAATCAAATGATCAAGTGTACAATTATTTTAATTGTTTCCTTTTTTCACATAAGGAATGTCAAAAGCTATTAGACCAAATCTATTTACAAAACATTTACTGAATTCATAAGATTTTGTGTTCACATGAAACATCAGAGGAATACAGCAATCACAGTCTTAGCCCTTGATACAGCCTTTCAACCAAAATAACTTTCTGCTTATTAAAATAATTCCGTGAGACAGCAGTTAGTTCATTTCAAACGTTTTGCCTAGGATGGGATTTTGGAGGGCCATGCTATTTACCTGGTTATCACGGAGGCATTCAAACTGCTTCCCCCACTGCTCCTCACCAACCTACTCCATCCTCGGGCAGGTCTTTCTGGAGGGAGCTATACTGTTCAGCCCAGCCCACCCAGCAGCAGCACCACATGTGTCTGACACCATGGTTACGGTGCTTCCTTGCTTTGTTTCTAGAACCTAACACAGGTATAACCAGTGCTATGTAAGACAAGTATATAAAGCTAAACTTCAGCAGCTCACCTGGAAGGACAGAGGGCCTGAAAGTGCACCTGAAACAGCAAGATTGTGTATTAACAATTTAAGTGCCTCTAGTCTGAAAGCCTAAATTCATTCTACCCATGTCACATGTGGTCTGTCCTTTTTAAGAGAGTACTCCCTGGTGTGAACATGCAAACCGGGAATTGTCCAAGTACCCTTTGTAATGTGTTCAATTCCTGTGACATTAATAAATTTTGAGCCTCAAATCTGTGTAGATAAAGTAATTAACTTACAAACCCATTAAAACCATAATGGATGACAACTATAGAAAAACTTGCACAGGTAATTAACTACTTAAGATGCAGAAAAAAGTTGTAGAACAACAGCTCAACATATTATCACCTAGGTACTTGCCATCCAAATTCAACTTGCTCTCTCTCATACTAGTCAACTAATTTGAGACCTATTGAGTTATTAATAAGATTCAATCTCTTTGTAGTAAACAGATCTACTGAAAGGACCTTCATCAGGTACCACCACCATCTAAGCTTCTTTTAGTAATTACTGAAGAGGTAAGGTGCTTATGCAATATGTTTTGCCATTATGTCCATTTTTATTTACTAAAGTTACTCTTAAGATGTTGCTAAAATTTTGAATTAATATGTCAGAGGAAGAGCAGAATATTTTCAAATACTAAAAGGAAAAGAAAACCAGACTTATCTTTTCTTTTGTGACATTAAGAACATCTATTAGATATGTTTCACATGTTAACTGGACAAGAGGAAGTAGTCTCACAAACTGCAAGTCATTATCAATGCCATGGAACTTGAGGAAATAATTTCACATCAGAAAGGGTCTGTTTTGTTCAAGCTTCCTGCCCAGTTCCTCTATTTAAACACTGAACCCTTTGAAGCATTCAGTCTTCATTGGACATTTTCTTCCACTATACCCACCTCCACACAAACACAAGGTTGGTCTTCAAGCTCTGACAATGCCTCCAAAAAAGCAATTGTTGTTTTAGCTTTGAGAATTTTTATAGTTATTGACTAAACCCCAAAATCTATTGTGCACTGTTCTCTGCTAATACATAATTGATTCTCTGGGACAGCATCACAGACAACTCAAGCTGCTTCAGCCCTCAGTAGTCTGTTTTCCCACCTGCTATCAAGTCCGTTAACCAAAAGTGTTGACAATCTCAGATACCATGCTGGGTATCAGTGCCAAATGGAAGGAAAAGGTCTAATATTCTTACAGCAATCCTCATGTCTAACTGACTGGACCTTAGAAAGTTACATTTTTTCTGGAGAATTAATCTTACTAGGTGGTTACGAACAGAAAAGTTTTAGAGGTAAGTATTTTTATTTGAGATTGATATAGAGGCTCCAAAAACTAAGACCAAAATTTAAGACCTAAGCAACATATTTGTATAGAGAATTAGATTCACTCGGAGCCAAGATAAGCCCTGCTTCAGTTTCCAAAGAAACTTTTTACTACTCTGTTCCTTATACAGTAGACCCTGGTGTGTCTCTCAGCACTCACATGTCAGCATTATACTCTAGCAAAAAAATTAAACTACATTCTTTTTTCAATGAATATGCATTTTCAAAGACTATCATTATGCCTGTTGCCTTGGTATAACTGAGCAAATTAAGATTTAGAAAATACAATGATCTCCTAGTATTTATAAAGTGTTTTTAAGGAAATCGCAGACATGTAATTTTGCAGGTACTTTTAACAACCTGCAATTATTAACAGTTGCGCAGCCTGCAGCATATTGTTTTTTTTTCGTTTGCACTCACTACTGATAGAGAACTTTAGATCTTTAAACTTAAAATATCTAATAATACTAGTTATACAGCAGTTTTAGAAGTATTCTTATAGCAGACAGGGAGATGAATAGCACACATAAACCTAAGGGGAAAATAGCAATGGAAAAAGTTCAGTAAAGAGTGAGAGACAAGATAAACTTGTTTTTGAAGGAGTTATTGACAAACAGAAATAATTTTAGGATTGGCTGAATTAAAATGACATTGCTTACTCACTACTTCACAGCCTAGTTAGGTACATATGGATCTAAATAGAGCTGAAGATACCAAGTGTCTTACTTCTGAGAAAAGCTTCTTTGCAGCAAGACGCCCCATGCAATTCCCCGTACACTTAAAGGTTCTGAAAACTGAAGGTTGATGCATTTTCTTTTGGTTCTTTATGTGAGACATTCATATGACTTTAACTACTCTATGTAGCTGCTTTAGATATTTCAGCTTATTTGATTTAAATACAGAATTGAAAGCACAGTGTTTTTCCTTTTCCTAAAAAATCCTCCTCACATTTCTTCCTGTAACACAGAAATTCCTGAACATACTTTCAAACTTAATTTGTATTGTATTTGAAGATTTGACAGGCCTAAAAAAAAATTCAGAAACACTAATCTACACGTAGGCTTTTTGTGCACCTGCCTTAAACTACTCTCTCAAGATAAAGGTCTGTTTAACATAATAACAAAGGAGGAAATACACAATTCCAAAGGCAAACAGTAGCTTGAGATGCAAAAAGGTTTTTTGTGTAAGAGCAAGGAGAGGAAGGGGACTTCGTCTTCCGAGTTCTGACCTTCACAATCTGTTTTTCATATTGCAGCTCATTTGAGTCATCTACACTTATACAAACAAAATTATGGTTTGGTTTCAACCAGTAGGAGTTTGACAAGCCGCCCTGTACTGTAAGTGGCCTCTGTGATTGCTTTAGATACCCCCTTATGGTGACCACCCAACATTTTTTAATTCCCAATCCAAGTAAGAGAAAGTTCAGTTCAAATCTTTGCGGATCAATGCAGTTACGCAACACGTGATTAAGCAGTATATTCAGCCTGAAGAAGTCGTATGCTCACAAAAGCTCCCTGCAGATCTCAAACCAACTGAACTTCTTCCGTTGGTGCCTTATGAAAAAATCGCATACCTGAAAAAACACAATGGATCTGATTTCATGCTTGAGGCTTCCTGTGTTAAAATATATTGTCCTCCCAAGCCTCCTGCTTTTATCCTTGTAACTCAGCTTCAGAACAATGTTTAAGAAAAATCAAAGTAAACAAAAGATGGGCTCTCTCAGAATGTATAATAAAGGAACTCATAAGGTTTCTACCACAGAAATCAGATAGTAAACTCCTTCAAGAGATTAAATTAAAGGAAAACAGAATTGGGCTGAAGGCTCCCTGAAGGCCTCATTCAAAATTCTGTTTCAAGTTGTGAAAGCTTTCTTAGAAGGGTCATAGGACCACAAACAACAAGGACACAAGTACTCATTCCTCTACAATGAGGTCCCAGGAAGTTACCATAACTCTTTGTTGAACACATTTTGTTTCCTCAAACAAGTGTTCCACAATCAGTGTCTTAAATCAAAGCATGCTGCAGTTCTAAAGTCTTTACAAAAGTAAAATTTGGCAAGAAAATTTTGAAATACATATGTAAAATATCTAAATTATATTCCTTTTAAGATTTAAAAATATTAGGTATAAATTAAACTATTAGTATATGGGCTAAATCTTAGCATTATGCACAAGGTGCAGCTTATTTTGACAACACCACCAAGCATGGAATATAGCCAAAGTTACAGAAGCTTCTGGATCAAGCACAAAGCTAGAATGTAAACCACATCACTACACAGCTGTGCAATGACACACACATTACTGATACCATGCAACAAGTCAGCTCCCATCTCACCAGTTTCTTTATGTTTACTGGGTTTGTGTGCCTGACTGACATAGAAGTATCAGCATATATTGAAATTAGTCACCGATTACATGCTTTATTTCCCCCTTTGCTGGGGGAATCTGTTAGCTGTACAACAGAAAGACACCTCCTGTTTCTGGTTGTTGGTGAAAACCTCACTACATATATCTGCCAACACCGAGCAACATGGATTAGGCAATAGGAACAGGATGAGAAAAACTCTTTAAAGTCCCCCAAAAGGCTAGTTCTTCACTGTATCTTTTCCAATAGCAGATGTTTCCTGCAGGTCTCCATCCAAGGAAGGGCCTCTTGGTAAGTAGCCCTTTCTTCATATGAGGATGAGGACTGTATTTCAAATTTTTTACAACATAGTTCAACTGCAGTGAGGACACGTTGAAGATAAACATGTTCTCAATACTTGCTTTATCAGGATATTTCAGACTTTTTTCTATTGGGGCAACAAAGACTAATACAGAAGGCTAAGGAAAGGGGACAACATGGGGAGGCTATCCTTAGCTGCAAGGGAAGCCTCCAGTCTAAGAGGACCAAATAGTTAAAGACCCACTTTTTTTTTCAAAAGAGATGATATTTTAATCTTTACCATGTTCTTACCCACAAGGTATGTCAGACACAGCCTCCTAGCATGTGACGGTCAATACAACCATGCACTTCACACGGTAAATTAAGCAGCTGCAGAGCCACAGACAAGGAACAACACAGACACTTCTCTCTGGAAGAGAGATAGATGTAGCTTCTGCTTGTACATAGGCAGCCCCAGTCCTGCTCTAAGTCAAAGCACTGCCTATCCCTCCACTCCCCTCCAGTCGTTCTTCATTGGCCTTCAACCCTCACCTTACGTTTGTTTGAAACTTTGAGTTGCTTCTCCAGTTGCTATTATCAGAAGCACATGCTGAACACAGTCAGCCTCAGGAGTCTGAAAGGGCAGAGCAGCTGCTTACCCACAGGAGAGCATAGCCCTCCCAAACAAACCCAAATATTTTGTGTAGTTAAAGCCTTGAAGTAGTTTAAAATTGTTTTAGGTTAAGCAGGAACATTGACTACATGCATTTCAAAATGTATTTAGAACAAAACATACACCGTATACTTGGAAAGAAAGCACAGAATCTTACTTACATTTGGAGTATTTGCTGACAATCTGATTATCACAGATGTACAGGAGCAGGTCAGCCCACAGTCATGGATAACTAGGAGACCTAGGCAACCCCAGCACATGCAGTATCATCATGCTGTTCCAGTGGGTCTGAGCTGGGTAAGCTGAGCAGGATGGACAACAGCAAATCCCATCAGCAGTCCAGTGATGAACAGGCACAGGCAGGCAAGTCTGAGACAAAAAAAGGGTTCAGGAACAGAGCAAGACACAGACACAACTTGAAAAAGAAGCTAGTTCCTGGGGCGGAGCTGAAATAGGGCTCCTAGGCAGGGTGGGGCTATGGGGTCCCAGGTGAGGATGATCAGGGCAATTAAGATCTATTAGTGCACTCAGGGCCATGACACAATTCTTACAGCATTTACAGACAAAGCAGTGTTAAACGAATAAGCAAAGTATTGCATTCTGGGGAAAGAGGAAGATCCTATGTTTTAGATACACCCAATCCCAGCACCCCATCTATTGTAATATAGTATAAGGACCAAAAGCTACATCTACATCTTCTCCTTCTATGCTCCAGTTTTACACAGAAGCGAATCACCATTGTTTCCATTTGTATTAATCTTAACTTCCCTTCTTTCTTTCCCTCTTAGTATATTGAGAACAAAATCTTGTAAAAAACAGTGGAAATAAAAAAGACAAAATGCTGCAAAATATTAACCTAAAATTCATTTTCACATTAGACTTTTATTTCACAAAATAAGCACTGATTACAACTCAGCAAGGATCATTCATTATATTCATTCACCTAAGCCACCTGGGACTGGTCAAGCCAATTAATCCAGAAAGCTTTTCTCATCACTGTTTCTCCCAAAACCACTATTTTGAAACTGTTCCTCATGTGAGTAAAGCTAAGGCATTTGGGTGCACTTCCTGTTTTCCTAGGTAGGCAACAGGGGCCAACAACCTCCAGGAACTTCCCTGTTAAGGTTTTCATGTTTTTCCCGCAAACTTGGGAGCTATCTTTCCAGGTGCAGGGATGGGGTGCCCCACCTTATTCTCCGCTGCTTCTCCCTGCCGAGGCTGGTCCCTGCCAGCTGCCGGAGGAGCAAGGGCGTCCCATAGCCTGTAAGGGAAGGGGACCAGCAAGGTCAAGCTGGGCTTGTGCTCAAGACCTGCCGTCCAGGAAGGGGGTAGAGCAGGGCTGGTCACCTCTGCCATCAGCACATCTGTGGCTGTAGCCCCACATCCAACACCTGTGTGGCTGACCCAGCTGGGGTAACACACTGCAGCCCCCAAAATGCATGTGCTCCCTCTCTTCTCCAAATTTCAGTCCTTGTAGACAAAACCCTCAGTGCCCCAAAAATGGGAGAGATGGGGATGTTTCAGGGTAAGACAACCGAAAGTATCAAGTAAGAAACAAGGCTTTAAGGATTGTCTCTCTCATTTTATGGCAGGCTAGCCTTGCACCTGTGGTCTTTAGTGACCTTTCATTTTATTCACAGTCTTGCAGATGATAATTAAATGTTTACTAGGAGCTTTATCAGAATGCTACACGTGTAGACACTGATGGCTTCATGCATACAAAGTGCACCGATTCCAACAGAAGCTCATGAAGTGTTTTTGTATCAGCAACTGCATTGCATGGCAGATTGGTGCCCTGCTGCAATTTAACTGCTTTCCATTATATTAAGTGCACAATATGGTAAAACTTCACCCCACATTTCCAACTGACAATAAATGCCTTTCACACCTCATCTATGGACTGCTTTTTGCTTGGTCCCACACTTGTCCCTCTCCCATTCCTTCTGTCTCTTTAAAATGCACCTAGCTCTCCACGGCTGTGGAGGTAGGGTGACAAAAACATGAATTCTATGCATGTTTTCTGAAAGCTTTCAGGTCACAAGCTATGAATGTTTTTTAAGCAGTTAGTTTACCCACTGTGCTATGAGCTATCAGATGCTGACAGTAGGACAGTTTGCACAACTAATTATGTATGATAGCAGCTGTAAGTAGTGATGTAAGATTTTTAAGAGCAAGGAAGTTGGAAAGTGTTTCTTGGTAACTCCTTTCGACAGCCAGTATCTGTAGTGTGCTGCTTTTTTAATTTATGGGTTTCAGAATCTCACTAATGTAATCGAGGTAAAAAATTGTCTCAATTCAAAGGATACATTTTATTAGAGAAGTGCACTCTACCTAGTTCTTTATATGCAATAGTTAAACAGATTTTCATAAGGATTAGTTTGAAAATTATTGTTGAAACTATACCTGATTTCTTTCTTCCTGCAATGAAATTACTGTTTTTCTCCCCTGAACGTTCCTTGAGATTTTATCTAGTCGTTCACTCCACAGCCATGCTGTCAAGCAGAGCAGATTATCCAAGTATTATCAAACCCATAATATCTTAGCAAAATTAAACTGATAAAATGTCTTTAAGCAGAATTCTTTGAAAACAAATCCGCTATCTGAACTAAGTTAAGCCAAAATACAAAATGAGTCATTTCTTCAGTGTAGTTTGAACATACCAGGGAAGGGCAGATGGCTCAAACAAGTTTTAATACTCCATAGTCTAAAACTTTCATCTAAACCCACAAATAGTTAATTTAATAAATAACTTATCTTACTCCTATTAGTTTATACATGCATATTATTCGACACATGTTGATCTGCAGTAGATTAACAAATTGACATAAGTGATCTTAGCATTCTCCTTCCCCTTTTTTTTTTTATTTTTTTTTTTAAAGCCAGTGATCAAATACCACAATGTTAGTATTTCCACATGTCCATGTGTGGGACAGCATGATCAGGCTGCTTGCTACTATCTGTGCTGAACGTTCTCTAAAAATAACAGAATAATCTGCCCATCATATTGCAGAGTTGAATAGCCCTGAGATGGGGAGAAATGTGTGACGTCTGTGTAAAATGAAAACAGGGAGCAGAGATGTAATATTATTGATAAATTCGCAATTCACATTCTTTTGCTTGGATGAGGGCAGGAGTAAACTACTTCACTGAGTGGGAGCACAATTTATTACTTGCAAATTAGGGAGGCTGTATGTACCTTTTCAAGTAGAGCAAATCAATCAGACCTGCTAGTAACACCCCATTAGAGAAGTCCAAGACCACTGAACTTAATCCCTTTCACTCATACGAGCCTGTCAACACTTCAGCCAAGTTCACTCAGTACCTCACTGTCAGTCATTAAGCATTTGTCTGCTGTGGAAATTTATGACACCTGGGTTTATAGAAGATTTTACGTTGGGAAATATCCAGTTACCCTTTGATTGCAATATGTTTATTGTAATCATAGTGTTTGTGTAGTTGGCATGGTGTTTGCAGTTGATGGTCATCAGACTAAAATTTTCCAAAAGAGGGCTAAGGGCTTAAGAAGTTGTCAGTTTAACATCTTAGTGAGGTGAAAGCATGTACGTGTTGAATAAGTAGACTTTACTAGCTATAAGGCAGGTCATAGCTGCAGTTTTTCAGGACAGCTCCCTTAACTGTGCTGCCTCGAAGTCATTATATATGTTAATTTTGATTTATGTGTCTGCAAGGTAGTGGTTAAAGCATTTTGCAGGATACCATAAAAATAAAAGCAAGATCAATGCACATCTTAAACCCAGTAAGCGGAGATATTACAAATGGAAATTACTTGCTACTTACAGAATTGTTAAAGATCAGCTTGCAGGTACCTTCTTACTGACAAACAACTTTGAAATGTCATGAGCAGCTTAAGTTTGTTTTCCTTCTTCCAAAGTTATTGCGTTTTTCTGAGAAAAGGAGATGTCACAGGAATCCAAAGCAAGATAATTTCTTTTTCTCTCCCAGCTTGTCTTTTTTTCTTTTTTTTTTTTTTACTGGAAATTCACTTATTTTTAAAAATTGTATTGCTCTGCAATACCTGCATTTTCCTGTCTACACAATGGACTTACATGCTCAAAGCCATCTCACTAAAACCAGGCATCAGTGTGCTTGACTAGTCAACATCTTTAACAAAATAACTGGACATCCTGCTTTTCCAAAACTGACCAGAGATATAGGAAGGAGGACTTGGCAGCAAGAACTGAACTAGCTGGGTGAGTAGACTAAGACTCCTACTTTGGGATATCACTGGGCTACATCCAAAGCAGCGTGGCCAGCAGGTCGAGGGAGGTGATTCTGCCCCTCTACTCTGCTCTCAGGAGACTCCACCTGGAGTACTGCGTTCGGCTCCGGGGTCCTCAACATAAGAAGGACATGGAGCTGCTGGAACGAGTCCAGAGAAGGGCCAAGAAGATGATCTGAGGGCTGGAGCACCTCTCCTATGAAGACAGACTGGGAGAGTTGGGCTGTTCAGCCTGGAGAAGAGAAGGCTCCGGGGTGATCTTATAGCAGTCTTCCAGGACTTAAAGAGGGCCTACAAGAAAGCTGGAGAGGGACTTCTTACAAGGGCATGTAGCGATAGGACAAGGGGCAGTGGCTTTAAATTGAAAGAGGGGAGATTTTGATTAGATCTAAGAAAGAAATTCTTCCCTCTGAGGGTGGTGAGGCACTGGAACAGGTTGCCCAGAGGAGTTGTAGAGGCCCCATTCCTGGAAGTGTTCAAGGCCAGGTTGGATGAGGCTTTGAGAAACCTGATCGAGTGGCAGGTGTCCCTGCCCATGGCAGGGAGGTTGAAACTAGATGATCTTTAAGGCTGCTTCCAGCCCAAACCATTCTATGATTCTACGATTCTATGACTGCGGCAACTTGCTTGCTCCTCGTGACTGGCAGCGATCTTATAAATGAGCCACTTTTTCCGTTCAGTTTTTTCCAGCTAGATTAATTTGCTGATCCCAGTGCAGACAGTTGGGGCTTCTTCACTCAATGCAGCCTCGAGTAGAAAAGGAAAACGTGACAGATGCCTTCACCTTCTACTTATAGTCCATGCCTAAAGCAAGTTAAACTGGCCAAACTGTGTATAAATACAAACTAGGAAATGCTCTTGAATAACTAATATCCTCATAGCCCATCCCAGCATGGAAGACCAGAGGACTGACATGGAGTGGTGGTTTGCAGACATCGCCATTAAGAAGAAGGCTCTTTTGGAGCAGCAAGGGGGAAGCCTGCACTACTGTTGCTCGCATTGGAGAAGCTGTAATGTCCTCCTACTTCTCCTAAATCAATTTTCATCTAGGAGTTTGCCAGCTTTGAATAAGCCTTTCCACAACTGAAAAACGAGCTGACTCTGTTATTTTCATCACAGACCAGCTGTAACTGAATCAGAGCTCAAAAGCTACAAAAAAAAGTAGCTGAAGAACAAGTGCTTTTGTAGGTTGTCTTAAGTGGTGCTCTACAATTACTTCAGTCTTCAAAGTAACTGAGCTTTGATTTGAATTTCTCTACATCTAGTAGAGCTTTCTATAATACTAATAACTAAGATCTTAAAAATTACTTTCTACAGCGTTTCACTTCCTCATTTAAATACAGTCTACTGTAAAAAGCATTAAGAATAAAGATTGCTTCCCATCAAAAAACTCATATTTTTCACTGCTAGATTTTTGATCTGTTCCCATCATTATAGAACGAGGTGGTAGTCAAACCCCTTTCAATAATCATGTGGGGAGAACAAGTTTCTAGGCTGCCAATAGCATATTTTCTTCACAGTGACAGAATATAGGCAGTCCAGGTAGTACTAAGTAAACACATATGACGACACTGTCCATCCCCTTTTTCTCCCTTTGAAAAAAAAAAAAAGGTGAAGCTTTAAATCTGTTAGTTATGACTACTACCACCTGCAAGTATGGTACTGTGCAAGGAAATATTAATTGCATAAATTTAATGATTTATATTTTATAGATGCAGCACTGTGTAGAAAATTATTACAGACTTTGGTAGTCTCAGTGTGTAACATAGGAGGGCAGTAAGTCAGAAGTTGATATCAATGGTACTCTTTACTAGTTGAATCTTGAAATATCTATTCTTTGCACAAAATTGTCGGGGTCCCGTGCCTCTGAAATGAAAAATGAACTGATACTTGTACTTATCCTTGGTACTATCTCTAGGCATATCAAGAATAAGAGAGTCATTAGGGGTAGTCAACATGGCTACACTAAGGGGAAGTCGTGCTTGACAAACCTGATAGCCTTTTATGAGGACATCACCCAGTGGGTGGATGATGGTAGAGCAGTCGATGTGGTCTATCTTGACTTCAGCAAAGCATTTGACAGTCTCCCACAGCATCCTCACAGCTAAACTGAGGATGTGTGGTCTGGATGATCGAGTAGTGAAGTGGATTGTGAAGTGGCTGAAGGATAGAAGCCAGAGAGTAGTGGTCAATGGAACAGAGTCCAGTTGGAGGCCTGTATCCAGTGGAGTCTCTCAAGGGTCGGTACTGGGACCAGTATTGTTCAACACACTCCTAAGTGACTTGGTTGAGGGAATAAAGTGCATGGTGAGCAAGTTTGCTGATGACACTAAACTGGGAGGAGTGGCTGACGCACCTGAAGACTGTGCTGCCATTCAGAGAGACCTGGACAGGCTGGAGAGTTGGGCGGGGAGAAATGTAATGAAATACAACAAGGGCAAGTGTAGAGTCTTGCATTTGGGTAAGAACGACCCCATGTACCAGTACAAGTTGGGGACTGAACCGTTGGGGAGCAGCACAGAGGAAAGGGACCTGGGGGTCCTGGTGGACAGCAGGATGACCATGAGCCAGCAATGTGCCCTTGTGGCCAAGAAGGCCAATGGCATCCTGGGCTGTATTAGAAGGGGTGTGGTTAGTAGGTCGAGGGAGGTTCTCCTCCCCCTCTACTCTGCCCTGGTGAGGCCGCATCTGGAATATTGTGTCCAGTTCTGGGCTCCACAGTTCAAGAAGGACAAGGAACTGCTTAAGAGAGTCCAGCGCAGGGTCACAAAGATGATTAAGAGAGTGGAACATCTCCCTTGTAAGGAAAGACTGAGGGAGCTGTGTCTCTTTAGCTTGGAGAAGAGGAGACTGAGGGGGGACCTCATTAGTGTTTATAAATATGTAAAGGGTGACTGTCATGAAGATGGAACCAGGCTCTTCTCAGTGGCATCCAATGACAGGACAAGGGGAAATGGATATAAAGTGGAACATAGGAGGTTCCGCTTAAACATGAGGAAGAAGTTCTTCCCAGTAAGGGTAACAGAACACTGGAACAGGCTGCCCAGAGAGGTTGTGGAGTCTCCTTCTCTGGAGATGTTCCAAACCTGCCTGGACACATTCTCGTGTGATCTGATCTAGGTGGTCCTGCTCCAGCAGGGGGATTGAACTAGATGATCCTTTGAGGTCCCTTCCAATCCTGAACATTCTGTGATTCTGTGATTCTGTGTATCAATCATGAGAATTATTATTTTAAAATGCAAAAAGGTTTTTACTACTTTGGGTTTCAATTTTGTTAAATATTATTTGGTTGCCTTCTTCTTCTGAGAGCCAAGCTACTGGTTTTCATGATAATCTCAGTATCTCAGTGAATTTGGAACCTCTAACTACGGGCAACATCATACCTAGGCAAGCTTTAAAGTGAGTGCCTGAATATCTTTAACTTCTGGTGTGAACATAGTAAAGCTTATCTGAGCAGGGCTAGTAGTACCAAATGTTTCTCCTCAAAGCTCTTTTCCAGCTGCCACTAGAACTTAGCGGAATCCTGTTTTAATTACTAATTTCTCTTCGTAGAGCCTGGGTAAAGCAGAGACAACAAGCACTGAAGAGCCAGGCAGTACATTCAGTAGCTAGAGAATGGGCACAACACGTGTAATGCATCTTCCCCTTACTGAGAGGAAAGCAAGAACAAAGATCCTACCCAGGGCTTGGTGGTGCTGTACAGGCTTTAATTAATACATCTGATTGAGCTTTTTGCTGTCCACAATGAAGTAAACTTCTTGTCTGCTTTCTCCTGTAAGTTCAGCCTCTCCTGTTTCAGGTTTCAAATTCAAGGCACTTGTCGAAGCTTAATTATAGCCTCTCGGTTGTTTTTTATGGTTGGTGAGGAGCGATCAGAAAGTTTAGCAGGTACAAATAAGAAACCTCTGGAATACAAGGTAAGCTGTGGGGTCTGATAAATTTCAGAAGGAAACAATTTTCAAATGAACCCACTTAGGGTTAGCACTGGCAGTTTGCACCTTTTTTTATCCCCACTCTCAGCCGTATATTAATTTAAATAGGGCAGCTACTGAAATAGCTCAAGCCTAAAGTTATCATTGAAACCACAAGAGGCTGAGGGAAGCTGGATACCAGCATGTATTTTGGAACACTATCTGACAAGATGGTTGCAATTTATTCAGCCCTTTAGATGCAACTTTTACTGACAAAGTAGAGAATAAATGCAGAAAAACAGATTACCGCTTCTCATTTCCCAGACTTGAACAGCAAGCAGCTGAGCTGATCTACTGAGAACATACAATATATTACTCTATTATCCTTTCTAAGTCATAACCACAGTTTCCAGCAGCTGTTATTTAACCTACTCAGAACAAACACAAAACTGCAGAAAAGATTCAAAATAACAGACTTCTGTGATGCACTAATTCACTTATATAAATGAAAGATTTTTTTGTTTCGCCACCACGTCCATGGTGAAAGAGGGTCTGGTCTGAACCGGGGGAAATCAACTTGAGTGCAAATAATGCAAGCACTGTCAAGCAGATGTCTGCTTTGTATAGATTAAGGCAATGGTGAAGACATCATCTTAATTAAAATGCTCAAGAAAATTACTTGATTTTTCACTTCAGACTGGATACTTACAGGAAATTTTCAAAAAAACAGCCGTAATAAAAAGTATCAGAACGATGTGAGCATAGTGGCTTCTGGCTCTTCACTTTCACCAGAAATCCCAAGTTCTATTTTCCATGACTAGTTTATCTAAATAATCCTGTCTTCAATACAACAAACTGTAAATCTTTACTTCTAATATATAAATAATTTCGGGAGCATGTATTCAAGTAAATATTGATTCCATTTCCCCATGATAAGTAGAGAAAAGGCTATATAGAATGTCAATATGACCGATCACTTGTAAGAGTATTTTCTCAGTTTAAAAAGGAAGGTTGCTTGAGTAAGTGAAAAAGAAGATCCAGTTATCTTATCTAATTTATTTTTTATCAAATAAAAATCTCATTTATTACTGCTTTTCCTAAAATAAATCATGTTCATTTTTCACCACAGCTTGAACTTAAAGACTCAAATTATGCTTTCATGTAACATTCCAGAATTTGTATAAATTAGGAATGATCAAAATCATTTTATGGCTAAGAATGTATCAACTATTGCAAGTCTTAATGTTTTCTAATGGCTGACAAAAAAACCCCAAAACATAACAACTTCATTGAGCAGCCAATGAAAACATTTTTTTGAAGGTACTTACTGAGGTTATACCAATTTTCCATTATGTGTCAGTAAAAACATTGTCAGTTTCACAAAATTAACATAATTTTACCACCTTTTGTTGACTTCTCCAAAAGTGGACTTGCATCTCTTGTTAATTATCTGTTGTTTGGCTGGTTACTTTATTATTTTGATGCTTTTATGCTTGCAAACATTCTTAACAGCTACAAAGGCAGTTAGTATTTTAGACTGCCATAGGAATGAGCATGTCAGAGAAAAAGATACAGTCACACAGATGGAGATACTTCAACTAACGCAAATAATGGCCTGTGTTACTGAACCTCCATCTCTTTTCTAAAGGCTGCTAGCACCCTTCCAATTTTTACTGCATCACCTCCAAAGTACTGCTGGCTGAATCTAATTTTGCTTTTCATTTTCATTTTCATTCCTCAATCCCACTGTGTCCCATCAAAGAGAAAAATTAGTTCCTGTGTGTCTTTCCTCTCAGACTTGACAGCTCAATATGTGGGGTTAGCCTTAAGCTAATGTTATAATCACAAGGGGTTCCTCCTGCCACCCTGCACAGCTCCATACCCATTTAGCACATCCCACCTGCACTCTAGTTAACGTGTTCTTTCCCTTCTGTGTCCTGTGTTTGGCAACATCACAAGAAATTTTTATTCTTGTAACAGTCCAGCCTTTTGCGACACAACACGCTCGCAGCAGAAATCACTCGCAGCTCGGCACGGTTTGGGCAGCGACAGGATCTGGAGTGTAAGTACAAGAGGTACAGATGAAGCTGCAGCAGTTGCCTCTTCTTCTCTCTTAGTTGAAATTTATCTTTTGCTTCATCAGGTTTGTAGACGGACATTCAATCAGCAAACCTGTGTTTCTGAAATGACTTTTTAAAACTCTTAGACTTCCTCTCGACTCCAATCAATTTAAATCTATGGCCCCCTCTTCCATACATTTCAGTTAGAATAACAAGTTCCTCTCTCTATTTCAAGGTGCAATGGCTCCTCAGGTCTCAATACCATATGATGATTTCTTAAATGTGCAAATTTGGTTCTACCCTTTGGCAAGGATACATGTAGAGTAAAGGTATTTTAACTAAGGTAATATAAAAGTCATTACAAAATTCCAGGTTTCTATTTAAGTTCTGCCTCTCAGCCTCCATATCAGCATTTAAGAGATGACAAGGTTTATCTCGTTATTATTATAGAAATTATATATCCATAGTTCAACTATTAAACCAATTCTAATTTTAACTGATGGTAGTTAATCACCAGAATTGGTATCGTTAACTTCCAACAAACTGGTTGCATCACAAGGAAACTGAGTGCACTGTCTTACTCTGTCTATCTACCACAATCCTGTACAAACATATTTACTTTAAGCAGTATGCAAGAAATGTGTCTAATTTGACATCCTGGTCTGTGCCACAGATTGAGCTCTGGACACAACTTTGCAATGCTATTGGAAACTCCCAGAGTGAGGTCATTGCTTGGGTGTCTAATTCAGTGTTCCTTTGTATACCATTGATCTGTAATATTCAGAATCACAAAGTTCAAAGTCTACAGTTCTGCTACAGATGAGTGTTTCGATTGACAAGGAGTCATCCTGTCAGTCCGTGCTGTCTACTCTTTGAGGCCCGAGCTGCAGCTTCCCTTCAGACACCTATGAACTGATGTGCATCTCTCCAGCTGCTGGAAGTTACTAAATACTGAGTGAACCTGTCACAAATCTCAAAAAGTCCTTCAAAAGATGAGTGTCTCGATTTCGCTGGAATAGAATCATAGAATCTTTCGCTGTTCAGAAAAGCCACGTTTCTAAAGTAAACTGCATTTTTAAGAAGACTGCAGCATTGGATTTGGTTGAGAGCAAAGTTAGTAAGACACTTTGTTTTAACTTGTGGCTAGTTGTAGCAGCTATTTGTAGTGATCAAGGACTTTTCAGCTTGTTTTTGCTAATGACCCAAGTGTCCAAGAACCTGGGGAGAGCATGGTCAGGGCGATTGGCATCTAAATTGGCAAATGGGTATTCCATACGATGTAACATCATGCTCACTATAAATTGGAAGGTTTACTGGGGATGGTCTCTCTTTCTCAACGGTCGCTGTCCCTGGAGGGTCTCACCCATCGTTCTGCTCCCAAAGCCTAAGGAGTTCCTGCTCTGGGATCACTGGCTGGGAACAGACTGCACATCAGTCAAGGAGTGATGAGCAATTGCAGTGTACTTCACTTATCTGTATATATTATTATTGTCATCATTATTATTTTCCATTTTATTTTAATTTATTTCAATTATTACAGAGTCCTTAACTCAAACCATAGGTCTTCCTTCCTTTTCCCAATTCCCCTCCTCAAGTAGGGAGGGGCCATTGGGTAATAGAACAGCTGGCTATTGTTTAGCCCTGGATAGAGGCTAAACATAGACAATGAGTTACGCTTCCTATGAAAAATCCTATCTGTCTTATGTCTACAATGGCTTTATGTAACTTTAGTTCCCACCTGTGTTTTCATCATCAATATTCAAGAGCCATCTAGTGAACACAGGATGTCTCACCTTCAGCTTTTCTGCTATTAAAGATGACAATATATTCAGCTAGTTGAGGTAAGGGAGAGCCTGTCACATGCAGATATGTGTATATAGGGCATTCTCATATGGCAAGAGGAAGTGTAATATGTAGCGCTTAAATTTAGGCTTTAAGTATGATTTCAGGCTATGCCAAGTACAAGACAGAATCACAAAAAGAGTGACCAAGAGCTATCCATGTAGTTTTGAAATGGAAATATGATCTCAATTGAAAGTGCCAAGCAATATTTGTCTACAGCCACAAATAACCTCAGCCACAGATAAGTAGGTCTTGCCAAGGTCCTTGAAAATAGGCCATATTGGCTCTAACAATCTGAAAGGGAAATCCAGATTAATATAAAGCTCTTTATCACTCTGTCTGTGTTCACAGTCAGTACAAATTCACAGTTTTTCAGCTTTTGTATTTATAGCACACAGGACTTTAACCACAAGAAGCAACTTCCAGTTCTGCAAAGGTGTCTGAACTGTGACGCTTCTGTTATCTGAGCAGGAGTTCTTAACTTTGACAGTCTTTGAATCCTAAAATAGCTTGAATATGTTGCTCATTGGTCAAAATAAAACAGTTATCAGTCTGACATGATACAGAAATAAAAATGATGGATAATTGAGCATTTGGCCTAGAAATTCAGTTTTAATATTATTTTAATGCTCTTCATTGTATTCACAGTTGTTCTTCTTTTCCACCTAAGGATATTAAGGACGTTGAGTACTAAACCACAAGCAGTTACCACAGTAGCATGGCAGGTCGTCTTTCAAAACCAACAACACATATCATATATTTAAAATGTCTACCCAAGGTGAGATACTGTGGGATGCTCAAGGGCTGCAATGTCCAGTGCCCAATTCTCCTGTGAGTTTCCAGTGCACCAGTCAGAGATATTGAGTCCTTTCCATCACATGCCACAAAGCACATTTTCAGTAGCTCTGTGATAGAAGTGTTTCACACACAGTTCTGAGTTGAGGTGTGTTTCGAGCGCACAGCTCCTGAAATGAACTAGCATCTTTTTAGTAGTTAATGGTCTGCTTTTGCTGCAGTACAATTAATATACATGCCATCTCTTAGTGGAGGGGTAACAGTGTGCTCATCACCCTTCCTATTTTTTTTTGGATACCAGATTTTGATACATTTCTGACAACCAATGTGAGTATAGATAACAGGACATAACACCATCTGTTCAGAACTGAGATTTTATCTGCAAAATCAATTTATGTTCTGCAGCTGATTCTTGTCATCTGTTATCTTAAAACTTTAAATATTTCACTTCAGCTTTAGCTATGGGCACATTCATGAGATGCAGGTCTGTGACTTCGAAAGAAGCAGATCAACAGTTAATGACTGGCTCTAGTTCTACATTCAAGAAAAGACAGGTCATTTTCACCCAGTTCAGCCAGTAGCTCTCTGCAGCTTCTTCGTGTTGGCACTATCACCAGTCCTACCAACCCTGCTAGAAAGTATCATCTAGAAGGTTCTCTTGCATTGCTCTATTTTATTCACCCCAAAAGACATTCAGAAGATCATGATTTTCACTCTTTATTAGAAATGACTTGTCAAACATTCAACTACCAGCATATACTCCTCAACCCTTATTATATAGATTACATAGTTTAACAGTGCAAGGTGCATATTTATTTTACTCTTCTCCCTTTTCTTCTGATTTTTAAACATGTTGTGTTTACAGGGACTGTAAATGCAGAACTGTGACTCAGTTTTTGTTCCAAAGCCTTTGCGAGGGGTAAACTTCTCACTAAGATTGCCTAAGGTGTATTGGCAATGTATCGGTGCAAGACAGAACAGTAACCAGTCCATTTGGGCATATAGATTACTTAGATAGGATAGTATAGTACTTTTCTCTACCTATCTGTAGAGTACCTCAACAGGCAAATACCTGTCTCTTCGAAAGAGTAAGACTAGAAAAAAGAAAGATCTCGTATAGCTAAATTAAGTTGTTGAGTTTGCACAACCATGCTTAAAACAGAATGCTTGCCATAAATAGACTCATGCCTTCAGCAGAGCTTGGAGAAAAAGATCTGTATCTCCCTGAAAAATAGAGATTGTTAATGCCAAATTCTTGTTACAGGCACGTCCAGAGAGGTGCACACTTGCTATTTAGACCTTTGCCTGTGATTCATGCTGCTTTTATTCTGGCAGCATCAATCTTAGCTGGGTGGCAGAAGCGCTGCTGCTCTGCAGGCTGAGTTTCAGGGAACTGATAAAAGCAAGTGAGCTGTAACCCCCGACAATGAGGATTTTTCCTTGTTAGCTGGGTTCCCGCTACAGCCCTTGGCCTGTCCCGCGGGCTGTACACTGTGAGCACACCTCCCGCCTTTCCCTGGGTCTAGGAGGGCACCATCACCACAATTATTTTCACTGTCATCATGCCTGGCTGGCATTGTCAAGGCACTTGGAGCATGAAATTTCATACATCTCTGTTTTAGGCCACACTGTCAAGACAGAACAGACAGATACCTACAGCTTCATCACTGCCAGCAGCAGGATGCTGCGTTGGCTTTTACCGATCAAAAGAAACGTCGCCCGAAGAATTTCCTCTGTACAAAGATAAAAGGAATACAATACTTTCATGGTAAATTTGTCTGAATGTGTTCAGTTACTACTCTTCAGCCATGAAAAAAGAAGCTGTTTGTAGAGATGGTATTCCCAAACAAAGTATACTGTGGGAAGAGCCAGATGCTGAAAGGTAGTTAAGTAGCGCGTCTTTATCGTAGCTGTCACAACATTCCCAACCGGAATATATTTTCACAGCTCCCTACATGCTGAACTAGCTTCTGCAGCTATTTATCACTTACTGGTCAAGCGAGTGCAGCCCCTCTCCTAGAGGGTGTACAAAAAAGGCATACAAATGTAGGGTTTGTTGCCTGTGCGATACATTGTTCAGTGGGCCAGCAAAGGACCCCCCTCATTAAGTACAGAAACTGCAGCTGCTGCAGGGATTAGGAAATCTTCAGCTGAGAGACAACTTCTGGAGGCAGTGCGAGTTTTTCTTTTACTGAATTCAAAAGGTTTTTGAAAGCCTAAGGGCTAGTACGTCTCATATCAATGGCTTTTATACCAACATTTAAACAAAGACAGTTTACTTTCGTGTTGAGTATTTGCAACAGTTTCAACACAACCGAGGGCTATTTTTTGTTATCTTAGTGCTGGGCCTCTGCTGGACACTCCTAGCAGTCCCTCTGAAAATCCCATCAGTGAGAAACTCAAGAAGGCATTCAGCTCAGGAAGAATTTGAGAGAACAAGCACCTGCCGCTCTGCCTCACTGTTGTGACTCAGGGCTTTGCTCCTCCAGCATTTTCACATAAAATACACACACACTCAGGTTCATAGCCTTTGAACCTCGGCGATGACGCCAACTGCTTGAGTCATTCCAAACCAGCTGGAGAAAGCAGAAACACTACTACCCCCTGCCAGCTGGAGACTTACTCAATTCATTCGCGCTTCGTTTCAGCACTCTACATTTTCAGCAAAGCCAGTCATACGGCAGAGGTGACATTTACCAGGTCATAATTTGTTTTTCCTCTTTTAGGTCCCTTTGATTTTAAGACCTTTCAGTCCCCCAGTACCTCAAGAACTTGTCAATGGTAATGAAATGAGTACCCATCTTCCAGCCCTTCGTCTTGCTAAGAGGCCTTGCGTGATTGTTTTGCTGTAATATATTTGTGCCTGCCAAACAGGAATATGGCTGCTAGTAGCAAATTAAACCAAGAATAAAACCAGAATGAGTGGCTCAACTGTCAATGAGACTACTGCCTAATGTCATAGCAACCTAACTTACATATTTTAAAGCTTTCATGGATAACTAAAGAGGGACTCTTAAGCTTGAAATGGAGCAATACTGACTGCAGTTAGGTATATTTAAACACTTTCCTTGTATGTGTTCTCTTGCAATATCTGATCTTACCTGCTCGCTTGAACTTCTTCCTGAGATTCCAGAGTAGCCTGCGTTTGCACAGCAAGATAGACACAGAGCAGTTAATGTTATAATCTGCCTTTCCTAATTACCTTGTTTCCAACCTTTCCCAAGTTTTGCTCATTTATTTTACCTTCCATCTTCCTGTGTTTAGGTGGGAAACACATTAGACACAAGGACTAACAAGCTAGGGATACAGTCCAAAAACCAAGCCTTGCTCAATAGAAATACTATGCCTCTTCGGATCCAGCCGAGCTCCAGGCTTGCTCAGTCTGTACCAACACACTGCCTAATACTTCTCAACTGCCTCAGTTGTGTTGGCAGCAAAATGCTAACAAATATTTTGGTGACTTGCAATTATTTTTATACATATGACACATACCTTTGTATAGCTTGCTCATTGGCATTGGGAAAACACAGGAGAAAAATAGTTGAACCCTAGTCGTAATCAGAAATCTCATCAGCACTAGTGCTTAAAACCTCCTGATCACAAAAGCATGTGGTGAATCTTACCAGACTGTTGCCTTCCAAGTATTTTGACCTAAATCGTAGAAAAATATTTCAAGATTGAGAAAGCCTGTCGTAATGATGACACCAAATTTTAGCCCTTTTGTGTGTAAAGAGAAAGCAAGTTGTATTGCATCAGGGGAACATAAACCATCTCAGTTGGTACAAGTTTATTCAGATGGCTGCAGCTGACACACATTTATCTCCTTTACCTTCTCCTATCCTGTCAGAAACAGTGCTTTCCCTTAAAAAATAATACAATACTCTTAAAACAAATCCTGAGAGTATAATTTCTAAAACGTCGGTACTGAGGACAGATGACCTGTTTGTTAGGGAAAAAAAATGGTCCAACCAAAGATTAATCACGTTTGGGTTAAACTAGATACAACTTTTAGTACTGCAAGCCCTATAATTCCACAGCTGAAAAATCATTTTTAAGCTTGGTACTGCAATACAGTTTCTGTTTCAATATTTCCATGACCTTTTCTCCAATCTGTAGCAGTTCCCCAGACTGCAGGTGTTTGCCCTGGACTATCTTTTTCTATTATTTCTGTTCTATTCTTGCCATAATTAATTTATTATAACTTAGATAATTACTCCCCCCTCCCACACGATGCATTACCATCTTTGAGCTCACCCTTGCAGATATGCAGGTGCGGATAGGGCCAAAAAGAGTGGACCCAATGCTTCCCACACACTCACTGCACATGAATGGCACAAAAACTGCACACATGCACCAAAGACATCAGTTGTAGGTCTCCATAATCTACAGTTGAAAATGTTAGTGTCAGCACGTCCTTCCACATCAGACTCTGTTTAAGATCATGCCAAGATCTTGACCAAGAATATCTGTGTGTTCTTTATCATAGAATTGTTACCTAACAGTATGTTTTTTCAAGGTTTTTTTTTGCACGGCTATTTGTTGTAGTTTACAGTGTTCTTTCACGTAGCAGACAAAGGTTGAGAAACCCAATGTATAAGCCTTTGCTTCAGCCTTTGTGTATATCCCTCCAGGTCTTGTAGAGATTTAAGTACAGTGCTTTTGCAAAATATCCCTTTAAAAGGATTTTTTTTTTTCTATTTACATGATATTGTTCTGCTGAATATTAAGTGGTTTTCCATCCATAGCACTCAGATTTTACTAAAAAAAAAGTCCTAAAACATTAAGAGTAAGAATCTGTAAGTCTCTAGTTGATTACAATTATTATATCTTCTTTCTTTGTTAGTAACTCAGTGTAAATGTGTTCTGACTCTCAGTAGTGGTGATGGAGAGTGAAGAAAGCAATGGAAACCATGGTACTACTATCCTGGCTTACAGAACTCCCTAAAAATGTTTTCAGGTTTTGTTGCACCAGACCTTCATCTTGTCAACTATGTAAGCACAAAAATATGTTCCCTCCAGCACTGATTAGCAATAGTATTCATAGTTTCTTTAACTTGTGCTTTGCTAAAGAGGAAATTGTGGCATTTCAATTTCTCTTGTGAAATCCGCCTCTAATATTTACCCATAAATGACTACATCTGATAAAGAATACCCTGGTTAAAGATGACTGCCCCCTTAGCTCTTTAGCATTTTGTAATTAGCAGTTTCCGAGAACACAGTTGTGGAAACAGAGCACTACTTTTCACTATTTTTCCTAATTACCATGAAACCTGCACAAGCGATACCGTAGTTCTCAATCACACTAGAGCTTTCCTTCTCAATGCTCAGAGGCTTTTCTCCAGTGAGGCAGATAAATACACTTTTCTAGTATCTTTTGGGATTTTCCTATAGAAGAAAGCAGTTCTTTTTGCATCCCTCTTTGTGATCAAAATTAAACCTGTCCAAGTTTTAAGATTCAAAATGACTTCATTTTTTAATTAAGACATTACACACCAGAGAGAAGGCTTTCCTTGGAAACATGGTTCAGTTTGTTGCTAGCCCAACAGGGTGCCTGAGATGTAATGAAGTGAAGGAGGTCCTAATTATATAGCCCAGTGACAAAATATCATTCTGTTCAGGGCAAAGCAGAGGGATGAAAAGGTTAGGATGACCTTTTCATCCCTTTCCTGCATGAGTCTTAGATAACCTCCAAAAAGGAGAGTTGAAGTCTGTATTACTTCCAGGAGGGACCAAACAGGAGGGAAAGCAGCAACCTTAAATGACCTTTTGTTGAGACGTAGAAAGGTTATCAAACCAAAAGGTGAGAGGTTATTTACTTCTTGGTTTGAAACTAAACACGTGTAGTTGATTCAAATGATACTTAGCATCAGATTGTCTCAACAGTTTATTTAAGACTCTTTTGATCAGTATTTAACTGATCAAAGTGTTAACTTAAGTATTTAACTTTGCATTTACAGCATAATTAGTTGAAGAGTTTCTCACTGTGCATAGCTAACATTTCTTTACAAATTGAATCATTTTTCGCTACCTAGTGACAACTTTTCAACCACATTAACACTAAAGTCCCGCCTGCCTTAAGCTTTGGTTGGGGATAAGATGCAAGACAAGATCCTGCTAATTTCTGAGGCAAAACAGGCAGAGAATTTAAGTACAGCTTGGTAAAGAAATAAAAATCAGAAGTGATAAAGAAATTGTTTTTGACTCCTTTGACATACAGCAGAAATATGCCTTCCATGTTCCATCTTTGCTAGAGAATACAGTTGCATTGACAAAAATCAGGCCAGAAACACAAGATTAAGAAGGTATGAGAAGGTAGACGAAACACTGCATTTTCACTACAGAACTTGCAATGTTGTAAGTTGTGTGACTACAAGCAACTTTATGCACTATTTCATTTGTGTTTTTTTCAGAATTAATTAATCCAAACGAACATTTCTGTAACTTGTATTTTGCCTTTCTTTTGATACATGTATAATTTCAATATGTTCATTTCCATATCTGTTATTATTCTGATACTAGTGCATCATTAATTAATGGCAACACAGTTTTCTAATTGCAGACTGAGGACTACGGTGCAGTTAATCAGAATATGTATAAGACATTTTCCTTCACTGAAACTCTGCCTAAGGTATCATAATCAAGAAAGCCAAGAGTGCTTGCTAATTCACACTTAAGATAACTGCTCATTAATTGCTGTCTGTCTGAGATAGAGTAGAAGATTTATTGGTTTTCTTGTAGCTTAAATTTTCTAATGACAGGAATAGATTTTACTAAGTTCTTCATTTATTAAATATACCTGCTCCTTAGAAATGCCAGAGAAGCTTGTTACATGGATAATAGTCTTAAAGTAATTAAAGTTGGTAGGAGCCTATCAGAATTGATTTTCTGGTGAGATAGTATTTACTCTGGTCCTAAGGGCTTTCTAGTTCATTTTCTGTGTAAGATTTTTGATCTATATGCTCTCATCATTTGGGAACATGTCTGAGCAGTCAGCTAAGAACACCTCTCATCAAAAGACTCACCTCGTGGAAGCAGAACTGATTATTTTTTTCTGCTCATTCTATTGCTCAGAAGAAAACATGATGCATGACGTAAAAGATCCACCTCTTCAAGCTTCGACAAACAATCTATGGCATGAGAATTATTCATAGCTTAAACTTCCAGTTATTAGTTTCCACCTCTGTTTCTTGATTTTGCTTCAGGAGCTTACCAGTAAGAGTTTGCAGGGGAAAAAAATTTCTCATGCGTATACATTTCTTGATAGACCCTGCCAGTGGAGAGACTTCATATGGCAAATATTTCTGGAAATAAATAATTTAAACCCTGGCCCTATACAGGTATACGGAAAGGAGGAGAAGGAGAGAAAAACGAGCTGTGTAACTAAAAGATTATTTCCCAGCACAAGCTGAAAACATCAGGCCTGTGGCAGAATCTTGCAGGGGGACTGACTGCAACTATAAGAACCAGGAGTGCGAAACAGTCTTTCAGGAAAATTGCTGACACCATCCCATAGAGCTGGTGCATCAGCAAGCTGTTCTGGGGCACTCCTCCACCATGGAAAAGAAGCACTGGCAGCCTTGATCTCACAGCTGGCTGTTGGCCGGGGATCTGCAACCCCATGAGAACGCGTCTCCCAGAGGACCCATCCCTGGCAGCTGCCCAAGGAACACGGTCTTCTGCCATACCTCAGGTGGAAGTTATGCTCAGAGCAACGTGAGGACCAGGCGACTGGATCAGCTGTGCTCAGGTTAGCTCTGGGAGCTCCAATGGACCTAACGATGCAATGCCTTTTTCATCGTAAGATCCCATTCCCGAGCAAATCTGTTGCACCCGTGGGCAGCAGAGAGAGGCTTTCTCCATGGTGGAGACTGCAGTGCATGCTCACAGCCTGGCAGACAGTAGTATCGTTGTCCCTGCTGCTCTGAAAAAAGGCTTTCTAGCGCCAAACATGATGAGAAGTTATGTCTGCAGTGCATAACTGAGCAAGGCTGGGGCCAAGAATGTAATTTCATCTTCGCTGATGAGGCCCTGAGAGAGCTCCTATCCTTGCTCACCTCCAGCATTACTAAGAACCTCCATTAGCAGAGGTTTCAATTAATTTTAGATAGGATCGCCAGTGCTTTTCTAGTTACTCGGCTGAGAATAGAAACTTCACCACCCTTCCAGCTTCCCTGTAGGCCTACTACGCCTCAGATTTGAAATCTACTTTTGAAAAGCCCTAGTATTTGTATACGCTTCTTTCATCAGTTATTTCTCGCTGCTGAAAAGAAGAATGAACTTCTAATTCAAGTTTTCCTTGGAAAGGCACATACAAGCTAATGACATTTTTGTTTCTGAGTATTATTTATGCCCAGTCAGACACAAGGTCATTTTGCTCTTAGTCTGTTGCATGGATATAGGGTTGCCTGCTGCAAGCTTCTTCAGGATAAAAATAAAACATGCCTGGGCCTGGTTAGTTTGCATAGTGACAGTGTCTCATAGCTATCTATTTGCCTACCAATCCAGAAATTCTCCCACTTAAAGCACCTCCAGCTTGTACAACAGTCATTATAGGAAAAAAAAAATGAATCTGAAGCCATACTTACACAGGGGCTTACCTTACAGATTTCACACACAGCTGAACAGCAGAGATGGAATACTGTTAAGAATGTAGCTAAGAAAAATCACGTACCACAGAAAATTTACTGTGGCTTCCATGTCTCACAAATAAAGTCTTTTCAATACAGGTATTTCTCCTGACAGAAACCAACATATTACTGAAATCCAAATCTAAACAATGCTACCTTGGATGAGGCTTTGGGCAACCTGGTGTAGTGGAGGATTTCCCTGCCCATGGCAGGGGGGTTGGAACTAGATGATCTTTGAGGTCCCTTCCAACCCTAACCATTCTATGATTCTATGATTCTATGATTCTACGATTCTATGATTCTACTCCAGGACATGATTTAGGATAAAGGCAGACTTGGGAATCCCTACATAGATATTATATATACACTTCAGTTTAAAACATTGAAGGCATCATCTTTAACCCTTTCAATGACTTATGTGAAACTGTGCTTCTGAAAAAACACCAAACTTTCATAAGCCTAACTGTGGATGTAAAGTCTGTGCCCAGTGATCTACAGACTGCACTAGAGCTGAGTCAACAGAGATGAGTCAAGAGAGCATAAGAACACAGTCATGATTATAGTAATTCGGAGAAAAGGTTCGTTTAAGCTAGTGTCCACTCTCTAACTGTGGTCATATGTTGATACCAAAGCAATAAAAACACTAAGGAAGAACAAAGACAAAACCAAGCATCATAACTATTTCACGCCTCATTTACTTTGCTTATCAGTGAGCAACAGTTGGAAGGAAACCACTTCAGCAATTCCTTGCTGTGGATGTTACTGCAACTTCTACATAGTCCAAAGCTACTAAAGCTACTAACTGTATGCACTATATATTTTTATCCACTGCACTCATTTTACTGGGAGATTATGGGACATAATGTCTCTGAGGCGTGTGATTGTACTGCAAGAGGTGAATACTTGGCTTCCACCTGGTGCAACGTTTTCATCAAACTGAACTTCTTTCCTCACTTTATCTGTTGAGCAGACGTATCGTTAATGAGACTTTGTTTACTCATTTCTTGCTCAGGGCCGTAATATCTGCCCCTACATGATCCTGATTTTGGAAGGGAGCAGTCTTTTAATATGCCACTTTTGTATGCTTTCACTCTTTAAGCCTGGATGCAATATCTAGTTTTCTTTGAGTAGTGCAAATTTTACTTACTCAACTAGTGTGTACAAAGCTTAGCAATTCTGAGCCTTTAATAAACGCCATCAAAACATTTTTCAGGTTGGATTTTCTCACCATTGGTGTGTTTCCTTTTCCAAGTGTTTGCAATAAAAGTAGTTTTTGAAAAATTACTTTCAAAAAGTCCAGTTTAAACTTTAATATATTGTGTTGCAAATGCCCAAGTTTTGCTATTGCCGTTGGAAAATTACCCTTTGATGAGAAGGTTTGATGTGTTCCCTCTAATTTTTTTTCCCTCTCTGCCCTTGCAAAGGAGATTAAATAGAGAATAGGGACAGCTGATCGAAGCACAGTACATTCAAAAATTAGGCATTGTAAATAATATGTTTTATTTTAACCTCTTATTCTAATGCTTGTTCATGACATTGTGTTTTTGTGTTCTCTGGTGTGTTCTAAAAGTAATCTTTGTTAGAGCAATATAAGACATAATGTGTTTTGTCCAGTCGTAATGCCTTTGTAACTTGAAGACCATAGTTGCAATAGTCTCAAGATTTCTTTAGCAATCTAGTGCATTTTCATTCAGAGTCCCAATTTAAAAAATCTGGACGTTAGATTGAGTTTTGAAACTATACTCACCCAAGGCTGTGGAGAGGAAAAAGAGTGGTTGCTGTATTACAAAAGAGTTTGTGATTACAGATTGCTAAGGCTGACTTGAAAGGAACCAGCTCGAACTGTCAGAAATAGAGGTGAACATGCATGAATTATTCCCCAGGCAATTCTAGCTATACCTCTTTTCTGTTAGTCTGAATGATTTCCTATTTCTTTAATCTAAAAATTGTCCTTTCCTGCAGTTGTTAAGGTGGTATCTTCTGCTAATAAAAAGAACTTTGTATTTGTCGTTTAGAAAGGAGTTTGATTGTTTAACTAAGTAACATTTTAAAACTGAAACTTTATGTCAGCCAACATGTCATTAACACATACACAACAAGCACAGTAGTATGATAGGACAAAAATATGAAGGCTTTAATTGGTATTTTTCTTTCGTCATTAGCAACTTTCTTGGGATCTACTTTTCTCTAAACCAGTACTATATTCTCATCAAGGAGTGTGATACAGTAAGATCTATGTTGCTATTAAAATTGTCAGACTAAATCAAGACAAAGATCTAGCATATAACACTTAATGTTCAACTGAGGCAAAATAGCAGAATGATTGCTAACTTAGTTGTGAGATGTACTGACAACTGTAAAACCTAGCTTATTAACTGGCAAAGGCAATTGCTTTAAATGCTTCACATGGACAGTGTTTTTCAGAAATCAAGGCAACAGTCAGAACTTGGGCTTCATTTTCATTGCCCAGATAGTATCCTACTTTAATGTCAATTGCTCATAGTGTTTTTTTCCACTTAACTACATCAAGAAATAATCAAGAGTTAATTAAACCATTGTTTTTCATTCATGGACCACTGGTATTTGAAGTTCTAGAGGCATGAAGTTTTCGAGTCATCACAGGGTAAGATGAGATTTCCTTGACTCCTGGAGACCTCTTGACTTCTTGTCTTTATGAGAAGGCGCAAGACAATGTTCATTTGGAAAAATGTTGCTCCATATCCTGGCATTCGATGCAACCACTCTCATACTTGGGTGAGAAAACTGCTCTGCTCTGTCATTCTCTTGTTTTCTTACATAACAAGCAGCCAAAGCCGTTTTCTTCGAAACTCATGTTTCTCCAGAAACAGCTAATGTAAATGGTACGTACTCTGCTTGTCGGGTTCCCCAGGTAATTTGACACTGGGCAAGCTTAAGGCTACGTTTATTCTAGGAAACAAGGGACTGAGTTCTTGACCACAACTTGGAAACATTACAAAAGTGCCGCAAAGTGCTTTTTCACTTAGAGGAAACCTAAATATATAGCCAACATTAATCTCCAGCTCCAGCTATCATTTCAATTTGAGACATCCCTTAGTCATGGAAACAAATGGCCAACTCAACTGCAGTCTGTCTTCAGAGGGCTACTTTTAGAATGGGACCCCAGATCCAGTTTTATAGCTCCCATTTGTCTGGGGGCATAGATTTTCATTGCCATGGAAGCAAACAAATTTTCAAAAGCTGCTTGGCATTTGTTAGTATGCCAAAGAAATACTCCTAAAAGTTTTTCATAGACTGATTCCCTTTTCATATGCAGAGGGATGCTTGGCACGCTGCTAGTTCTTCCCACATTTACCCTCTTTTAGGGAGACAGCTGACACTACGACATTGTGATGCTACAACCTTGCAGTTATAATTAACAATTTGCGAGTTGCATGGTACATTTCTTATCGTACAGCAGATTCGGTTCTTTTGTCTACTAATTTTCACAGAAACCAAACATATCAGTGTAATGATGAATAACTAACACTTAATTTTAAAGATTATCATATCATAGATCTCATCTTATTTTTGCATTTCATTTTCTGGCCTAGGCTCCTTTCTTTTTCTCTTAAAATTCTGCTTCTTAACTGTGTGTTCTTACACCCTTAGTAATTTTTCTCATTTACTTTTAAGTTACAATTGTCTGAAACCTAATAACTTATTATGTCTCTGAAACCTTGCCCCCTTAATTTATTTCTCATCCACCTGAGAGAAAGGCTCAGAGCTCAGGAAAGTTGCTATTCAATTAGCCTGTGCCTGAGAAAACAGGGGCCAAAGGTAGTGTGCTCAACTTGTTTTGCAACAACCTCCTGCATGTCCACGGCTTAAGCTGACCTACCTTGAACTCTTCTCAGCTCCAGTCTGGTTATAAATCAGTGTGATCATATCTAAGAGGAGGTTTTGAGTGAAAACCTCCCTTTCTGGTGGGTAACTGCATTATCTTAAACCTCCCCGAATTCTGTTTAGATCTTTTAACTAGTAATGATGAGTTAATTTTTTACAATAAAATTGAGGTCGTGATTTATTAATGACATGCCTAAGATTGCTTCACCCTTCTTTCTGTTGATTATACCTATTATAGCTCTCTGTTTTAGGTGCTCTGTTTTAGGTGATTTTAATATATCAATAAATGGCATTGAAAATCTTGGTACTCCTGTAACATTTAGCAACAGGTAGATCAGTTACCTTTTTAAGTTAGAATGCAAAAATTTATTCATTTTATTTAACTGAAAAATAGCAGCTTTTAGGACACACTATGTAAACAGCCAAGCAGTTTTTAAGGCATTTGGATTAACAATAAAGTCTTTCAGTATTACTTAATATTATTAAAGATCTTAAACTGAAGTAGAAGCTGAGCTCAGTTTATAAACGGCATTAACTCACATGTGGTTTTTACAGGTTATTAGCCACTATTCTCACTGCCTGATTTTCCTGCACTCCTCAGTTAGGAAAGGGTGTATTTATTCAGTGGTAATTTTTTCAGACATTCAGTTCACCAGGCTGATTCTCCAATCTTAAACAGTAGATGGATAGGCATAGCAAGAGATAGTGTACATACTACAGGTCAGCTATGAGCCAGTCTCATTAAGTATTGCGGGTGTACTTAATTAATGAATATACATGAATTAATAATAGATATTAATGAACTTAGACCTTGACAGCTTTTAATCTAGCAAGCTCCTCTCAAAAATCTTGCTGTAGTAATGCAACTACTTGAGTGGAAAATAGCCATAAAAGTACCCTCACGGCTATGGTAGGATATATTCTACCTTTATTCCAAGTTGTTCATACAGCCACAAAGACATTTCAGTACCAGTTCAGATTATATTAGGCATTTATGCTACTCAATTGCTTCAGCCCTTGACAGATTTTCATGGACCAAGAAGAGCTCTACTGCTTTCCAAGATGAGGGACGTCTGTAAGTGCAAAACAGTACATCTGGCATGTTACGCTGTCAGTGTTTAATGAAGTGAAGGCTAGGTACCTTGTGCAAGTCCAGCTGCTTCGAGAAAAGTAGTGCTCCTATGGCACATAGGTAAGGGCTGTTGATAAGTGGTGGGTGATTACAGCCATCCCCCCTTCATCCTACATCCTTGTTTTTAAAATAAAATCTTGAACAAGTAGCAGATAAAATGTGTGCACATATGTTTGTGTTGCGAGAGGAGGAGGAAAAGTGTAGGGAGTCAATGTTATAAAGAAGCAAAATGAATAATTAGAAGCAACAGTAGGAAAACAAGGTGGGGTTTTTTATATCCTTGCCTATAAGACCTCCTTGGTGCTAAAAGCACCATTACAATCCTTCATCATATGCCAAAGTTAACATAATACAACAAGGCTTTTCTGAAAGTTTACTAGCTTTCTAAAGGGTCACCTTCTTAAAGTCATTCCATGACTCTCTCAAGCGTGAAAAGTACAGAACATAAAGGCTATAATATGAAGGTAATACTGTAGAAGGAAAAGTACAGAATGGTATTTTAAAGTAGTCTGGTTACACTAGAATCACTGAACTAAAGGAAGGCTTTTATTCAGGAATGGGCTGATATGAAGATTCTTAACTAAAATTTTGCTGTACTGTGCTCTGAGAGGAATTTTCTGCTGCTTATTCTCTAGGAGTTTGAATATCAGTATTTCATTAACTAGCTTTTGTAAGCGGGCACTGCCTTCCGATGTTCATATAATTAAACAAGTTCAGGGGGAAGCAAAAATATGAAATTCAAATGGACTTTACAGCCCTCATTTATTGAACACTCCTAAATGAGGTAATGCACTTACCTTAATATGAAGAAGATAAGATACATTTAGAAAGAGCTACCTATTTGTATTGAAATCAACACACCTATAATTTCTGCTTTCCTGATAGTAGGCATGACTATGGAGAACACAATGAAACTTAATGCAGTAACAGTCTGGTAACTCATTCAGAAGGAAAGATAAAAGAAGAATAATCCAGTGAAACTCTAGGTCTCCAGAGATGAGAGCTGTTTCTTCAAAGTAGGAGTAATGTGGCATTGAATCCAAAATGTTTTTGTCTTCAGATTGCAAAGGAATCACACATCTTCTGATAGATGTTGGCAATAAAATAAGTATTCATACATGCACAGCACTGAGAATTCAAGTTGGAAAAGAGAAATTAATAGAGTAAAGATTTGGCAAGTCGAATCAACCTGAAGGGACATCCACTTGAGAAGAGCTGGGTAAACAGTTTTTGCTCTGAAATTGAGCTGAAAGTTAAAGGAAAAGGAAAGTGGAAAGGAAGAAGATTAAGATAAATACGCTTTCAAGACTGAGTTACCTGATGACAAACATTGCTTATTGAAAAGAAAAGGAAACCAATAGACATGGTCAATGAGTTTACCTAAAGGTTCTTTGGGAAGGAGCAACACAAGACTCCGAATAGGCGCACAGGTTGTCTGATTTTATCAGTCTAATGTTTCAATTTTTTAGTAAGATGAATGCATTGGGCGGCCTTGAGGTGGAATGCTAATGGAAAATTTCAGAAGAAAAGCAAATAACCATGAGCACTGATTCTTCATAAAGCCTACATAATCCCCAAACTGCAGATTCAAAAATTCAGCCCTTGTAGTCTTGTGACAATTTATGTGCATTGATTAGGATCTTGACTGGTGATTGCAATTAAAGGAGAGACAGAGCACCAGAAACGGGATTTTCTTTTCAGCTTTTTAAGATGCCCTTTCTGCTGCATTCTTAAATTGATTCCAGTGCCTCCATTTGGCATCTGTCCTCCAAATCAAAACATGCAGAGGTTAAGGTTCAACATTTTATTTTCAAATAGGATAAAAAGCTTACATGATGTCCTCAAATGACTCAAAAGTGCAATGGAAAAGTAGTGCATTCCATTTCCTCCTGTGGATTGCTGAGCCATGTAACTAACTCTGAGCCTGTGAGAAAGGCAATGATACTGCTTTTTGAGAAAGAGTAGGAAGAAATTTGATTTCTTAGCAGATGCAGGGAAATCAGATAAATACTTGGAAGAATCTATTAAATTTTCCTAACTGGGACAAAGAATTCTTGTTTCCAAAGTCTAAGCAACAAATTATGATTAGAGTGTCTGAAAAGCATGATGGAACATGAAGGAAAGAACTCTTCATTTAATTCAAGTGACTATGTATTAATGAAAAAGATAAAGTAGCAACTGAAGTTGTGTATCAGGTTCCTGATTTACAAGCAATTATATCTGGAGATATAAGGCACTTCTTCCTCTTCCATCTTGGACATCTTAGTCAAACCTGTTTAGTTCTTCCATCACAAAATTTCAAGTGCTCATTTTTTAGAACTGTGCAATTTTAAAATCTTCTGGAATGGAAAATGTGTATTAAATTTTACCTTTATGAAAAAAGAAATTACAGAAGTCAGGAGCAAAATATAGTGAAAAACTAATGTAGAAATGAGGTTAATTCAGTGATTTTGACAGGAGCATAGATTTTTTTTGGTAATTATTTGAATAGAAATTGATTTTTTTTAGTGCATTTTTTTTTGCATATGGGAAAGGAAGAAAACCCTAGAAATAGAGTCCAGTAGGTCTATCAAATTGTCAGCACAGTGAGATCACACAAATCCTTCCCCAATGGTGATATAGACGTGGTACTACAGGGGATGTACTAATATGGAATTGAAAAAAAAAAAAAAAGAAAAAAGAAAAAATAGTGCAATTACTCCAATGTGACATTCCAATTTAAAACTTGCTTTCCAATGGGCAAATACTCCTTGCAACTGGGCACGGGAGGAGCTTTCAGCCTTTCCTCCTTAGCAAGGTTCCGATTGTCAGATTATTTACAGTTTGGAATAAAGGATGGGAATATATTCTGCCATTCTGACACTTAAAGTGCCTTTTCATACAGCCTGAAGTTATGCATATAGCCTTAGAAAACAAAGTATGCTTTATCTCCTTACTCTTTTTCTCTTATACACGCTTTCAACTATGAGGAGCGCTCAGGAAAACTGGCCAAATTGGTTGTTTACTTAATGCAACTAACACACTTCTAATTTAGGCAACAAAGCTGAGTCATGGCTCACAGAACTCATTAGCTCTATTTCTCTCTTTATTATTTAAAAATCAGGAATAAGAAGCCCACGTGATGTTATTTCAAATGACCCTGATATTGAAGATCAGATACCTGATCAGCGGGGCCTCAGCAGTGGAAATATCTTTAGTTGGAAAATTAAACTAAGAGATTATAGCTGTCACCAAAACGGGCTCATAAAAGTATTCTTATTAAATCTCTCCACAGGACTTAGGAACTAATAGATTAGCTAACTCCTTAAATGAAAGCTGCCAAGTATCAAACACAAGAATGAATCTTACCAGTAAATTCTGAATTTTTTCTCACACTCCAACAAAAAGCAAAGATTCTGAATATTTACTTACCTGTCTATTCCTAATTATGTGTCAATTATAGAATAAAATTCAATTATGAAAATGTTACTCTAAGGCTTGCTCGGCCGCAGGCAGGCTATTTGACGTGCCACTGCACATGCAGCCGCAGTGTACTAAAGACAGGGTAAGTATATGGAGCTGGAGGAATGCAGTATGCTGCCGGGCCATGCCCAGAAATACCTCCTAGTGTTTCGTTTCAGAATAACAACGTCATGAAACATTAAATGAGTCAGGGTGAACTGGCTCTTTGCAGAGTTTACCTAGAAAACGTGTCTCAAATCAGTTTCACAAATATCCTCTAGACTTGCAGAGCCGCACAAAAGCTCCGGAGGTTAGGAGACTCTGCTCAGAGAGCTGAAAAGAAGCAGTGTCAAGTTATTACATCTCTCTCTCCATTTCTTCCCTGAATTCATAAATGTAGGGACCAAAAAAAAAAGAGACAATGGAATATGAAAGAGTTCTGGACATGAAAGATTTCTTTTAGGAAGGTAATGGGTCAGTCAGGGAAAGACTGTCTAGCTGGTGAGATAAGTCTCCTGAGCTGCTGCATATGTGGGAAAAAACACATCAGGCAGTGGATAAGTGTCAAGTGATCTGCTTTTAAAATCTTTCACAGTTTTCACTGTCGGTGCCATTTTTAATGAGTGTCTCTTGTGTCAGGAGAAGAAAGGAGAAGAGCTCTCATGCTGTTCAGGATGAGCTATAAATGAATCAGTATTACAAATAAAGCTATATGGCTTAAAGATTTTGGTACAGGTGCTGCGTGCATCATACAGGAGGTAGCAGATGGGAAGGGACTCTTGGCTATATGCAGGCTCCTGACAGTATCCAACCAGCCATGGCAAGGCTGCTACTAGTTGTACTGCACTGCAGCACATAGCTGGCTGCAATTCTGGCTTCTGGGACTGAAGCACTGCGGGTACTGTCGGTGGAACAACTGCATATGCAGAATAACCACTGCAGAGCAGAGCAAGCATCCCTTTGTGCTGTTATTTGTTGTTTTCTAACTTAGGCTAACATTTACAGATCCCTGGCATTTTATGGTACTGGTTGGTGTTAAGAGCATTGCTAAAGGTCCTGATGCAATCTTCCGAATGTTAAAAGAAGAGGAAAAGTTTTAAAGTCACCTTAAAAAGAGAATTTCCTGCTCACGTGCCAGAGGTGAATGACGTGTGAGTGACTACTTTTCAGTTTCTCCACAGAAAAATACCTTGGTGTGCACATCACAGGGAGCCTTGGTAGACAGGTGGGTGTCGTGCTCTTGGTTATGGAGGTTAGTCATTCATTACCTAACCTGCACCCAACGGATGTTATTAGCAGCCCCCCACCATTAAAACCAGGCACTTGTGATCAAGATGATATAAATACAGTGGGAGTATAGAGGTGCCTAAATCAATCAGTGAGGTGTGCTGCCATGCACTGTGGACCGTTATACATGGATTGCCAGGAATGCTTTAAGGTAGCCAACACCAAATTAGCTGACCACTCCTCCAAAGACCACTGCACACAGTGAAATGGAGTGCTAAATAAAACAGTTGAGATACAGACTCATCATGCGTGCAAAGCATGTGGTCACAGTGACCAAAAGTCAGTCAGGTGTGCCTAAATCCCAGGACTCTGCTCAGAAATCCTGGACGCTGTTTTGACACATGGATTAGCAAACAAAAGGCATCAGAGAAGTCAAAAGTTCAAAAGCGCATTTCCACATAGCTCTGTATTGTGCTCGTCTGTGCTTTTAATTTGTTTCTTTTCATCACTCCAGCTTTTTTCCAAAGAAATTATAAATTAATACTGAAGGTCATAGAAATTATTTTGGTCCAAGATATCTTCTGATTCACTTCTATTCCACAAAAGTTACTGGCTCCTCTGTTCTCCTTCTTGCTTATTCTAACATGGTTGAAAACAATCATATTTTGGTGGTTTTTTCTTTTTTCTTTTTTCTGACCAGGCCAGATTATCACAGCGTTGTTAGAGAGATAAATACTTTAAATAAGAAACTTCAGTTTCCCCACCACTTATAGTAAAAAAACAATTGCACTATAGCTTATTTTTAAAACGATTCATCATTAAAAGACGTACACAGCACGTGGCCTTTCCTACATGCATAGTTTTACATGTAGATTTCATTTCTTTCCTTAAACACTTGGTAGTATTTTATTTGTGAGGTTTCTTAAAACTCCACCATTAAGACAATTAAAATGTTTGAATGAAGCACTGCGAGACACTATGCTGGTTGCTTTTCTCCGAGTTACTCTGCCTCCTTTTTTCTGTACCTCACTGGCAAATGCTGCAGATTGAGGAGACGGGAGGGAGGGAGAGACGGAAGTTAACAAAAATTATAACTAGCAGTAGACATTGGCAAGTGTAAACAGAAATTGATTTTAAGGAGATTTTCATTAAAAATTTAAGTTGAGTCAAGCCTGTTTATAGTCCTGCAAAAGCATAAGCACAGCTGCTATGAACTCTTTCTTAGTTTCAATTCTGTGCCTGCTCACTTTTCTAGAGCAATTTATATGTTGTAATTCACAGACTGAAACCTGTTTTTCAAATCTTTACATGTACTTTATTTACTTGCTTCCAGTACTTTAACATTTTTATTTGTACATTCAATAGTTACGGGTTTTTAAATGAAAGCTACCAAAATGTCTATTATAAGCATTCTCATTTTATCCGATGGGCACAGTATAAGGGTAGTTCATATTTCCACAGACTTTTGAAGGTTATCAGGATCAATAGGAAATTCTCCTTTAGTTTCTTCTGCTCTTCTTCTATATGAACGTATTTTACCGCAGGATGTTTCTGGCAGTTGGTGCTGTCTGTACTACTAGCACAAGTGAATCTGGTGTTGCCCTTGGCTTTCTTGTATGAAAGCTATTCGTGCTTTCTGAATCCAGTCTGGTTGGCTTAGTTTGTACAAGAAGATGCATTTAAAGCTTCTTCATTTGACAAAATGTTACCTATTTATCTTTATTCAATAACACGGAGGTAAAGTGAAAGCAGATGGAGCTTGTTTCAAACATGTCCAATATCCAGATTGCTTTCAATTGCCAAAGTGAGTTTTATGAAAGCCCGGAGAGCCTATGAACTATCATGAAAGGCTACCTAGGCTAAAGGTACAAGTGGCCAAGCATCTGTGACTGCAGTGCAAAATCATAGCTTATCGAGTTTTACTCCTATTAGCTATCCCCACTTTGTTTGTAATAAGTGCTTAATTTTGTATGACCTGCAGTGCTTTCTACAAAAAGTACAGATTATAGGCCCAGTTTAAGCTTTTAAGCTTTTAATTGCCAATAAACAACTCTTGGCTCATTTGACTTTTTGCCACATTAGCAGACTTTGCTTTACTTCCAAGCTTCACTTGAGCTCACCACTGATTCACAACTGCTGTCAACAGGGTCGTTTTTGGTACGATGACTCCAAAGAAATAACATGAGGGTTTTACAAGCAAGGCTTCTGAAGAGCTGCACCGGGATAATTATCCAAAAGGGTTGTAGGGTCGCTGGGGTCTGAAGACTTGGCGGGGTTAAGGAGGGAACTTCACGTCCAGAGATTTATTGCAGAAGACTACCAGAGAAGCCCAGTGACATCACTGAAATTCAGGCACAGTCAAAATTTTGTGTAAATTTTATATTGCAGAGAAATAGCCATGGAAAAATACCAGTGTCCATCAGGCCAGCAAGCAGGGAAAAGGTCAGAAAATGATTCATTTGCTCACCAGACCCAAGGGCGAGCCTCAGGTGATGATTTTACTTGCAATAACAGAAGAACAATATTTTCTAATCTGTGTAATCAAGAATCTAATCCTTTCTCTTTGCTAGTATAAAATGTGAGGTTTTTCATTGTAAGCTTGTGTAAATGTATAAAACAGACTAAAATAAAACTGACAGGCAGTAAGCATTCTGTTTTCCCAACACTACAAAATGCAAACCCTCAAGGACTGGCAACTCAGAACAAAATAGAGGCTCTCAAAGGTTGGCCTGTCTCTCCAGAAAGACACAAGAATCATTTTGAAATAAAATTTCATGAATAATTCCAATCTCCAGCTCAGCTACTTACTCGTCACTTGGACAAAATCTCAAAAAGTAAGCACTACTGTTCCTTCAGAAGAAACATATCCTACTTTAACTTACAGAATATTATTAAAATATTAATTTTTAAAATATTAACTTTTAAATTTTGCAGCTTATTTAGGTACCACCTAAAGGACTGTCCACTGGTGCTCACACTGAACATGCTTGCTGTGTAACCAGGAGCATGGCTAAAAACAGTTATGGTTCTCGTCTTCTTAATTATCAAGACCATATCTGTGCACCTCATCTGATGTAGCCCAGTGCTCAAAATCCATTCAGGAAGGCTGTATTTTAGGATTCAGATTCCACATTTCAGATCTTTCTGGACAGATGTGTGACTCCTGATCTTTTTGTTCATTTGGTTCTTCATTAGAAACAGTTAACACAGCTGCAGGCAGAATATTCTTCCAAAAGTTGGGAGAAGAAGAGCAGATGAGTTGAGAAGAGACATGGTCTTATGAACTGTACAATATTTGTGTATGACTTGTTTGGTGGCTCCACCTTATAGTATCAGAAACTATTTCTGGTAACATACCTCCTTTGAGCTCTATGCTAATAAGCCTTCTTAGTCCAAGCATGTTTTTGCTAGGGTTAGCGTATCAGCTGTAGTAACTTCTGCCAGCGCATCAGAAGCTTGAAACTAGTGAGACAGCAAGAAAGGATTTTCCAACTATTAGCATTCTGGCCACGTATTTATTTCCTCTGTGGAATCCAACCTAAGATACACCTTCAGCATCTCAGTCTGCTGGAGTGGGTGAAGATGAGGAAGGACAGGGTTTAGAGTCTGTTTTTTGTTGTTTTGTTTTTTCTTTAACTGAAAGAGGCACCTAATGCTCAAGGAAAGAAAAACACTACTCAGTACTGACTGCTATTTATGATTTTAGGCACCTGAGGTGCTAATTTATGCCATTGTCATCACCCGTAAATTTGATTTCTCTTCATATACATGGCTATGAAAGTCTGTCTTGTGTATCTTTCCAACATCAAATTATGGAGACTAGCTGTCTTCCTCCTAAAATCCAGTCCCCCCTTGGGATCACCTTCCCCGGGTAGGTGCTACTCATACACCTGTCAACAAGATCTGCTTTAGGCCCTCAGCCTGTCTCTCTCTCTCCATCATCCTCTGTGGCCATGCACCATGAAGAGATCCCTGGAGAGGCATGGGGAGCAGCTCACCTTTCCAGGTCCCTAAAACACCTCCCTGTCTTTACCACCAAATTTAAAAGACTGGTCACAGATTTGGACGCTTATGCCAGGAAGTTTCCAGGCAGCGTCTGCTGTGGCAAAATTCCAAAGATGTCCCTCTTCCTTCCCGCTCTGAATAGGCAGAATGCAACCAAAGAGCGATGGGCTGCTCCCATCAGATCTGTCCCTACTCTTCACCAGCCTGCTTCACAGGACCTACGGATTTGATCCTTGGAGAAATTTCATACAGTGGGGTTGGGAAGTAACATGGATGCATTCTTAACGTGGAGGCAGTGAGTAACATCAGTTTCGTCCACTTCATCAGTTTGTATTATATATCAACAGTAAAAGTCCTAAAGAATATCTGAGAAGCTACCTGTCTTTCTGGCAAGTTGAATCGCAGCAGTAAGCATAGATCTTTCTTCAACTCAGCATGTTCTTGGGAAGCAGTCATGCCTGAGGCCATTGGCAAGCACACTGCAGTCTTAATCCATCAGTGTTTGCAGTGGGGCACTTGGAAATAAAAACCGTAATAATTCCTATGCCTCTAAAAAGAGCTGTAACTTCTGTATCATCTTAATTCATGCTCATTTCAGCTCAGAAATCCTAAATCTGGTTAGTCCTTCTCTGGGTTTCCCACTAGGTTTTGCAGTATCTGTCCAGCCCTCACGTTTCAAGCTGAGCGTTGCCTGCCATAAGAAGGCTGGAGTTGCTGCCCTGGTTCTACTGAACACGAGCAGAAATGCTGTAGTGTTACCTGAGATACTTTTATCACTCTCACAGTTTTACAAACAAAAAGCAGATGTTCTTCTCCTTACGCTTTTCAGCTGCAGAAAGAAAATAGCAATGGTAAAAATTTACTTTGCCTGGGACAAATGCTAGGCAGTGACATCAACTTACTCTTAAGCCAGAGAGTCAGATGGCTGCACTCTTGGAGGTCCATATAGAATCTCTTTACTATTACATTTCAAGTAGTCATTTTTTTTTTTAAATAGTGACTTTCTAATGAGAAACAGCGTGTAGCATTGTTAAGCTTGATTAGGCAAATTTAATTGACTATAGTTAATGTATTGTGCAAAAGACAAATAGTCGTCTTAAACATGGTTCTTAATCTTTCAGTAATTTAGAGTAATTTAACTAACCATGAAGTCTTTAACTTTTAATGGGCTGTATTTCAAGTAGCTTCCACTTTTGTCTCTAACTGTCTCTTAAACATTGTATACTTCCATTTCTGACAACTGTGATCCATAGTTTTCATGTCTCAGATAGATATGGCTATACCCCTTTTCCTTACCTTGGTGGTTTGAGTTCCTTTCCTATATACCCTGGTACGAAGCCTATCTTTTATGACTATCTGGCATTCTCCAGTTTAGAGTTTTACCATTCTGGATTACAGTCCCCGCAGATGTAATTAGTTTCTCAGCACACCAGCAGTGCTTGCCCTGATATTTATCTCCTTCCTTTCCCTGTTCATTAAGCTGCTACATTCACATAGCTCCTTCCACCATAGGGGTCTGCAAGAACATGGTAATCAGAACAATTGAACCTTTTACCACAGAGCTGCGTTAGAATAACAGATTCATTTGAAGAGTGTTTTAACCTTTCTATTCAACGCTTTCCCTTCAGGAACTTATCTTCCTTTTTCCTAAATTTACTCTGCTTCATTCCCAGTTTGGTAGTCCTCAGTAGAGAGGTTACAATTGAGCAGAACACTCAACATTGAAGTAGTCAGCTACAAGCATCTACCAAAGAACAATCCTCCTGAAAAACAATTGCTTTCTGGCTTGTTATTTCATACTTCCATCCTAGCCGTAATGGCACACCTCTATACTGTCTACTCTGGCTACTGAATTCCAGTTATTGTCTATCTAAACAAATACCAGTTACTCTTGTTCTGTTCATGGTTCTCCTATTTTTACTCTATAGGTTTGTGTTAATTCTCACTTAGTGGTTAGAGGGGCCTAAATGCCTTCTGATGCCTGTAATTTCATTCTCTATTGTATTTTATCAAATGAACACTTCAATCAATCAACTTAAACCTCACATTGCAGCGTGGATGCTAAAGAACAAACAGCTGTCTGAAAAATGGGACCCTGCTTCAACTTATTCTGTATATTTCAGCCCTAATCACATCCTAATTGAAACCCAATTTAAACCTACAGAACTTTGCTTCATTGCTACTGAATGTTACATCCATGACTACAGCCTTTCAAAGTGCACCTCTAGCATTTGCAACAAAACAAGCCAAAGTCAACTGTTGTAAGAGGCTGAAGGCTTTAGTTATCTGGATTTGTCCCTTTGCCTTCGAAATGGAGCACAAGGGAGCGTTTGCTAAAGGGTGAAAGTCCTCTAAATTAAAAACAACACAATTTTAATAATAACCATGTTTTTTACTTTTGCAATTCAATAAGGAATAAGCAGTACCAATGTACATCTATTGGTCAGACTGGCACCTGGGTTACTAGTTGATCTATCATTACTGGTAAGCTTTCTGTGTTCCAATTATTTTTAACCTGCTCCTTGTAAACCATGGGAAAAATTACATTCTACAACATGTTCATCATAAAAAAACCAGGATCAAATTCAGCTTGTGCTATCATATACACAGGACAGAAAACATGTTCCTATTCTCTCTTCTCATCTCTAAGTTCTCTTGTGGTGTATTTTTAAATGTACCTGCGCATTGGAGACATAATCCTACTATTTCTGCAAGGTTTCATTAGTATATGAAATAAAATTCAGGTATTACACTGGTCTTCCCCATCCTTGTGCAAATGAGCAACCTTTTGAAGCAACAGTGTATAAGTTTCTCTAAATGAGTTTGAAGAAGTCTCCTAACTGCAATATACAGTGCCATTATTGCTTTATTCTCTGCAAGGAACACCTTTGGAAAATTCCAGAATTGTCTGTAAGACCTTTGCTACAGCCAGGCTTTTCTCCTTTTATGCCATAGTAGACAGACTATCAGCTTACAATATTGCCTACCACACAAATACAAGGTCTTGCCTATTATAGTGTGAATTTTATTCCATTTTGCTGTATCAATTTTGTACAAAATATTCCATTTCTGTCTTCTACTAAAGATGCATTCACATTTTGTCTTACTGCATTTCATGACCATGTTCCTAGTTACTTTGCCAAATTTATTCAATATGTATATTTACTAAAGGTCCCACGACTGATCTTTACAGAACATAACTAATTAACTCCCTCTGACTTTGCTAACACTTTCTTTTTGTTTTTTTTTGTATCAGTAAGGATTACTTTTTTATATATTCTACTAATTTCTATCTTTGCCTGCCCTGCACCTTTTTGATTTCATTGATTTGCCTTCTTGCATGCTGAAAACTGCCCTGTGCTAGCAATAACCCGTGTTCATTCCTTTGTTACCACAGCACAAAAATGGCTTGAAAAAAAATTTCCTGTCAAATGTCCAGCTTCATCACTTAATTTCCTCCCCAGCTTGGAAAGATGGCTTGCAGCCATACAATGGGTTATTTGGTCAGATTTGGGTTTTTTAACCTTTACTGTTTCTTTAGAAAGAATTGCAGACTTTCCTCTTGATAACAGCACTCAATTTGTATATTATATTCCTTTCATACAAGACTTCACACACACACAAAAAAAGTGCTTCCCTAATGGTCTTTGATGCCTGTGAAGGAAAATCTCTGTGCAACTCAGCAACATCAAGGTGCTGTAAAAAAGCAAATCCTCTAAGTGAGCTACATGTTTCCCAAGAGAAATAATAAGCATTCAATGATTCCTTTTCAAATAGACCAAGAAACTATTTTGTGTCCTGTTTAGAAAGTTAATAGGAACTCAGTAGGTCAATTTAAAACTTCTAAAGTGGATCACTGTCTTGGTCTTTAAAGAAAAGCATCCAGAGGAAAAACTTACTTTATAATCCTGTGTGGTGTCATTGCATGAGCTATTGCCCGACACCTTTAAAGCTTTCCATAGTCCAAGGCTATATGAAGGCTACTGCCAGGCTATTCTTCCTTTTCCCGTCTTCTTCATATCTTTAGTTAAACACTGACATACAAACTCTTATTTTAAGTTACAAAACCAGTTTAAACCATGAAGTTGCTGCTTTTTAAACAACTGTTCGTCTGTCAATCAATTACACTTCACACCTTGTCAAAAGCAAGTGATGTTTAGTCAATCAAAGTATGTAAGGGTATATATCAAGGCCAGGTTGGATGAGGTTTTGAGCAGCCTTATCTAGTGGAAGGTGTCCCTGTCTGTGGCAGGGGAGTTGGAACTAGATGATCTTTAAGGTCTCTTCCAACCCAAACCATTCTATGATTCTATATGACAGTGTGTAGTTTCGAATTCTGCATTTTCTTAAAGGACCGATACCAGTCGCTTATCTGGTATCAAATAGTTGGCCACTATCAGGCACTTTTTCTTATTTGAGTTTCCTGTTTAATCCCAATCTGTAAGTTATCTTGCCTGTTTCCGCTAACTGCGGTAAAGGTTTATGTACAACTGGTGTTTATTGTAACATCAGTTCTAGGTATCCCTCATACAAATAGACCTCACCCATGTCCTGATGTAGACACTTGTTAAACATAACAGTATTCTGAACAAATTAACTATTGAAGTGTCCCACAGAAATACAATGGGTGAGTCTCATTGAACAAGAATTGTCACATTTTTCTTAAAACAAAGCAAAAAAGAGAGAAGATTCTCATAAGAGTTCACTGGGACTCCACAAATTCGAATACCGTGTTAGAAGCTCGTGCTGTGGTTTCTAACCTCCTTTTCAAACTTTCCCTACCTTTCCCTCTGTGGTCTCGAGGGTTAATGGAAAATCGCTTGCCTTAGAGGAATAAGTTCCCTGTTCTTGACAGGAAATGTATCATGTTTGCATTTGAACTCATTCAATAGAAGTGGATTTTCCATAAATCTATCAAGACTATATATTCAGCATTTTGTATGAAGGATGAATGTGGACCCATATGATTCCAACAGAAAGCACGAAACAAAATAAGCAGTCTTCCCCCTGTTGGTAGCACCTTTTCCGTTTTTACTGAATTTCCAAACACTATAAACTCAGGCAGAACTGACTGAGCGGACATCATCCAGCAGACCTGCCACTTTTTCTGTAGGCTTAACTCCCTCATCTGAGGACGACAGCAGTCTCAAGACTCTGTAGGATATATACACTCTTCTTCATTCTCCCAGACCATCAGAACTGGGGTTCTGACACCAGCTCCCTTGTGCCATTGATGACCACCCAGCAGCAAAGGGTACGCTTTCTCACTCCTCCTGACAGTTTGCAGGTGGGGCCCCCTTATTGTGACCCCGGCTACCATGCTAGAAAAACACCACTGATGCCCTCTGCCAGGTTCCTCCCCACTGCCTGGCATGCCATGTTCATCCACATACTTAGTCTACAAATATTATGATTTAGGGGTTGAATATCCTACTGCATGTCATGCAATCTCCGTGTGTGATAAAACACTGAAGGTCCGTATTTCAGGTTCTTTTGTCCGTCCCACTCCCAGGACAGCCCTTCTATTCATTCTCACTTTTCTCGGTTTACAATGTGCACTGGAAAACCAGTTCAGCTAGTTTTTCAGTTTCTTCAATTGATTAACTTTTCTGTTACTAAACCAGGATCAAGCCTGCTTTCTGGCAGCACTATTCTGCCTTCTCGCTCACTAAACTTTGCAATAGGATCGTTTACACTTGAATAAACTGGAGAATAATGGTGAAATATGCATTGTTTAATAATCTGACACCTGACCATGTCTTCTTTTTGCATTAAGCTCCCTACAATTGTGTATGCTTTTCTAGAACAATGAATTTAGTATTCAAATTGGAATAAATGGCTATATCTCTTTGCAGAATGTAGATCTGTAGTTTTCAGCGGAGATCTTTATGTATTGTCTAGGAACTTGCCTGATTTTCTCCTTCATCCTGGCCCACAGCTTTAATGCCAAACAGAGCACCTGGAGCATTAAATGACAATAATTGGCATATTCTGGCAACCTGAATGATACAGGATCGTTCCACAGGCAGCCTGACTCCTTACTTATTCTTTTTTCTGAGCAGGTTTCCAGCCAGGCTGTGTTGCTCTCCAAGCTGGAGGGGACAGGCTGGGACGGACTTGGATCCATGCCATAGCACAGGGGTTCTGCCCAAGCTGCTAACAAGTGGCATGGAAAACTGCAGCTCAACTTAGGGTGCTGGCACTGCTCAAAGGTGCTCAAAGCATGAAGGCAAGTGACATGGCGAGCTCTCTGAGCCCCTTTGCCTCTAGATCCTGGCTGTTATGTCTTCCTAGAAGCCTGGGCTAGAGCTTGCATGGGAGGACCCACAACTTAAATTCTCTTCTCTCTTCCATTCCAATGGTTCGGGACATTAATGTTCCCAAAGACAGTCAGCTACCTATTCCTGTCATTAGTCAACCCTCATTAATTTTCCTTGTAGACTTCTTGTCACCCTCTGAGCCATGTTAAAGAAGTTGTTATTCATATGCAACAAAGTTTTTACTGAAGGATATAGTTTTCGCCTTGCTTAACAGAATAAAGGCTGAAAACATTTTTTTCCTCCCCTGTAGAGCTTTTAGGGCTGTCAGATTAAGTAGCTTTTAAATATGCATTGCTCCAGGTACGTAATTTTCAAGAGTTAAAAGTTGGCTATTTAACTTTGACAAAAATTCCTCTTTTGTGACCTGAAGACTAAAATGCTTGCCCTCTCCTGCTCTATCCTGCTATTTAAAATACGGTCAATTTGTTTTGCCTTTGTGTTAGTTACATGCACAAACTCTATTTTTAACCTTTCCCAGAATTTGCCTGCACAAAAAGTCACATTTAAGTTTCAGAGCTCCATGAGATAGGGCACTGTATGTTAATCTTTCAGTTTAACCTCTTTTTCGGCATTATAACACATTTTTCATGACATTTTGTTGGGCATTAAAGCATACAATTTTTTCCCCTCATGCAGTGGCAGCAGTCATTTTTTTTTGCTCTTATTAAGTAACAGAAAAGCCAAACCATATGGTTCTTCTATTACTTCTAGAGATGCAAGAATACAGAATAAAACTCTAGTTTTTAATGTCATTTGGGGGAGAGAAAGACTGATTTTTTTCTGATATTTTATCTGTGGTGAAATTGTGATTTGTAATTGGAATATTCTCTCAAAGTATACTGGAAATATTAAGTTGCAAAAATCTTCAATTAAAAAAATCATAATGAAAGCAATGATTTCGAGTTTTAGTTTGTTCAGACATGCTCTGACTGGAGAAGTTAACAAAGAAAAAATGGAGTATGCTAGCATCACCAAAACAGGAACAGAAAGCTTTATTTACAAAATGTCTGCTATTTGGATACCGATCATTCATTACAGCACAGCACCAGAATTTTTAATAAAGTTTGAATATATACTGACACATTTGGTTAATCTTTAGTACAGTGCTGTTCTAACTGGACCACAATATGCCTGACACGTCGTGTTCATTTCATGGGCTTTATCTTTGAAAAGAAATATTTTTCCTTTATCTACATGCCCATATTGTTGCTACTTGCACACTATTTCTAAGTCCTACAAAAATGGCACCTCTTTGTTTATAAGCCAAAAATATCGGTACTTTTCTCCCCCTCAACATTGCTTTTCCATTTCTTTTAAAGATGAAAATCACTCAAAACCAGCGAAACATACGTTAAGTATCTTGGCATTCAGTTTTGCTCTATCTTTGGTACTCACATAATGACCCACTATATTCATCACTATGACAATGCAAAAAAAGGGTACCTATTTCAGAAATATTTCATGCATGTGAAATATAGCAAATTAGCTTTAGTGTTTAGCTTTGTCAAGTCATTGTTGCACAAGTTTTCCCCAAGACTTTCCTCCCTTTTCCAGCAAAATTCTTCCAGTCCTTCACGACTTCTGGAAACTTTCTGGAGTGTAAGCAATGCTTCCACCATGATCCTTCTCCATCTAAATCACTACAATAGGCACACTGAATCTTCCTGTCACAGGCTTGCTACTTACCATGTCTATACAACAAGATAAAATATTTGCAAGAGCCTTCTGCAACTCTAGATCACATTTCATGTCTGACTAACACAGAGTATTTCTACACTTTAGCTTTGCCAGAGGCAGGTGAGGTTCAACGGCTGCAATGACACGTTCATTTGGTTGCTTCTTTGCTCCTGTATTGGCATTTCAGGAGCATCTTCCTATACTGCCTTGTCTCCATCCTCATCTCATAAGCTGCTTGCTTACCTGTAAAGATTTTTCGTGTCTGGAAAGAGACTATGCTATATCATATGTTATTTAAGATCTAGTATATACAGACCCACTAATTTCTGGCTCTTTGCTTGTGCCCCAAAGGCACTTCTTAGGTATTTAGGACAGTGGGGCCAAATTTTTCTAGTGCATATTTTTCAAATTTACAGTGCAATGCGAATGCAGAGCTTGACCTCCTCCTTGCCTCTAAGGAGGGGAGGATGTGACCACTGCCTCACAGAAAACAGACATCACATACTGTGTCATGAATGCAAGGACTGCACAAAGTCACCAGCAAGATGACATGCTCCAAAACTAAGGACAACCTTCCCTAAAATGGGATTGAAAATCCAAGATGGACACATCATGCAGTATGCCATCTGACACTGAGCAGCAGAAAACATCCAAGGGAAGAATACAATAAAAGACCAAGTGTAGCACAATACTCTTTCTGGTTGTAGCCTCCCAGTTTCAGTCCTTAACCAGAAAACTGCAACCAGCAATGGTCCCTCAGGGCTCAACTACACAAGTTGTTCATCTCAAGAACTGACCTTCTGTCCAGCAGAGCTATCCTCCATGACTTTGACTATCCTTCTGAACTCACTTAGATTGTTTGTTTACAATATCCTATGCAAATGACTTACATACATCAGTTGTACTGTGCCACAAAGTACTTCCTTTGGATTCCTTTTTAAACCCACTGTCGGATCATTTAATTAGATAGCTTGTAGTTCTGGTATTTGACAAATAAATAAGCAGCTAGCCGTTATCCTTTTTCTCTATGACATCTGTGATTTTACAGGTCTGAACCTACGCAGAGATAGGACAGAACCAACTAGTGGGGAACTAGAGAAGAAGAAATCCCACTTGTCAAGGCTAGATGTGTTAGATCATTATAGTTCTAAAGTTACCTTGTTTTCATCTTGCGACATCATATTTAACACAGAAATGTAAAATATTCAGAATGGTAGTCACGAAACAAAGTTTTCCACAGTACAGCTACTTTTCTTGTGCTGCAGATTTTAGATCACTAACCCGACAGCCTTAGTGTGAAAGCTAGCTTTTGACACATATTAGAGGGTAAAATATCCTCAAAAGAAAGAGCATGTAATTATCTATTTTTCCAAGACAAAAGTAATAATTATACTGCTAGGTGACAAAAAAAAAGGCAATTTCTACTGTGCTTCCCAGAGAAAAAAAGTTGTAACAATTGTCTCTAAGTTCACCCATTTATGAAGATGAACTACCGGACTTATTAGCATTTGCTTTTCCTTACAGTGTTATTCACAGTCAGACATTTTTCCTTTCTCAAAGTTACTGATGTGATAGTTATAAAAATGAAAAGAGTCACTCATTTATTGAAGCTATCAGTTAGGGTTTTTACTAGCTCGGGTGCTTGCCACGCAATGCATTCCTCATTTTTAACTTGCTTTGCTACTAACAGATAATAGTGTGCTATTTCTGATTTTTCAGCTTTCAAGGACAAGCTGGCATTTAAGGGCTGGTGACTCCTTTGCATGCTTCCTTGTGCCAGCCCTAGGAAGGCCTGTGAGCAAAGGAAAGCTAAACTGCTACCTAACCAATGATCCTTTCATTTATAGCAAAAGTGACTTGCATCACATCCAGGAGGAGAGTTGTAACCTGTCATAATTTCGCAGGGCTTGCATTTTAATCTGAATGCATGAAAGTAATTCGAGGCTCCGATTTATGTAAAAATACACTGTAAAGTACGGTTTTCTATGGTTGTTTTATTGTGTGGATTTGAACAGATCTTAGGCAGCCACTATCTCCGTCCCCTTTGTGCCTCAGGGTTTATTAATTGTGAACAATGGGTCACTGTCTCTGAGAATGAAGAGAGGCTAATGCTTCCTAAGTACATTATTGCCTATTCATTTGCCCCTAAAATCATTTGGCTGAATTTCATCTGTTCTTCCATCTGTGAAATCATCATTTAGCTGAATGGTGATTATGCAGAGTTGCTTTTCGGTTCTTCATTACTGTTTAATAGCTGCACTGTCTTTAAAAGATTGCTTTATCTATACTATAGCTCGAATACTTGAATCAACTGTGGCTTCATCTATGATGAATCCTCTTGTTTTCCCATCACTGAGTTGCACTGGTGGGAGCTCTGGAGTAGCTCTAGTACTGGATATCACTGGAGGCTTTTTTTGCCTCCCTCTGTTCAGACCTGAAATGAGCAATTTTAAGCTTGTCTCTCTACACCAAACCCACCACCATGGGTGCTGAACTATAAGTGAATCTGAACTAGGGTTGAGCAGGGTTGTAAGTGACAACAATTAAATTTAACACAATTTCCATGTAATTTGCCCATCATCTCATTTCTTCTTAATCACATTCACCTTCTCTTGCCATAGAAAGCCCTAGATAAAATGAAATTAGTATAAACTTCTATCTAGTACTATGTTTTAATGCTTGCAGAAGTACCAATACCTCACTGTGAAGTTTGTTTCTTTTCTACCTATATTAAAACCTCAACTGCACAGAATGTTTTATTGTGTTCATACTTAGGATGTATCATCGTATTATCATGCTTTTGTCTTCTGTGGAAGCTAGTTTATATTTGTAATATCTTTTTTTTTTTTTTGCTGATGCTAGCCTTTTGGCAAAGAATTACATTCCTCTATTAATAAAACTAATCTATCTTGCAGCTGGTACCCTAGCAAGAATAACTTTCAAAAAGCAAGTGAAGGCTGTATTGCCCTGCTAGTCCCAGAGCAAGAAGTGTCAGGTTATTAAGCAGTTAACCATAACCAGATTGTAACAGGTACATTGCACTCCTAAGGCACAGCCCAACCTGAGCCAACAATCCTTCCCTTGTATTTGATAATCACTTGTCTCGTGGCTCATTTCCATCAGTAGCTTCAGGGTACCCTTTCTGCATAGACAAAGATGAGTACTGTCTTCTAAAGCTCTTTGGCCACTGGCAGGCAGATCTCCATTCACCAGATGTGCGCTATTAATAATTATCAAAAGTCAGAAAAAAATATTTAAAGTTGCATATATTTTACATTTTACCTCATCACAGCTTACTCTCATATTTGAGAAGCACGATAAGAAACCAATTGCTTTCAATGTCTTTCAAACAACTGAGCTACAGTTCTCTACCATTGAAAAAACCCAAAACATTTTCATTCGGGGAGGAAGAAAGGGTCACTTTGTTCCCTGCCACAGGCTTTCCTATCCAAATGGAATTTAGGTCTACATAGCAAAATCAAACAAAATCCGATTGCAGGAAAGTTAGGCACATCTTATGCAGCATCGATAGATGTCTTATGTCAGGCTTATAACTCAGTGAGAATCCTGGGAACCTGCCCTGCGAACAGGCTCGAGCACCTGCATTTCACAGCGAAATTACCATCGAGCTGCTGTAGCCAGGTGTATATTTGACCACAGTCCCTCTTTCTGCTATTTAGGGAGATCATCAGTGGTTTTCTTCAAAAAGGTATTAACACAGGCATTAACTTAACTGCGGTTTTACTCACAGTGGGTATAATCTTAGAATTAAGATGCCCCTCTACTCTGCTCTGCTCTTGTGAGACCCCACCTCAAATACTGTGTTCAGCTCTGGAGTCCCCAGCACAAGAAGGACATGGAGCTGCTGGAGCGGGTCCAGAGGAGGGCCACGAAGATGATCCGAGGGCTGGAGCACCTCTGCTATGAAGACAGGCTGAGAGAGTTGGGACTGTTCAGCCTGGAGAATGGAAGGCTCCGGGGTGATCTTATTGCAGCCTTCCAGTACCTAAAGGGGGCCTACAGGAAAGTTGGAGAGAGACTTTTTACAAGGGTGTGTAGTGATAGGACAAGGGGCAATGGATTTAAACTCAAAGAGGGGAGATTTATATTGGATATAAGGAAGAAATTTTTCACTCAGAGGGTGGTGAGGCACTGGAACAGGTTGCCCAGAGAAGTTGTAGATGCCCCATCCCTGGAAGTGTTCAAGGCCAGGTTGGATGAGGCTTTGGGCAACCTGGTATAGTGGAGAGTTTCCCTGCCCATGGCAGGGAGATTGGAACTAGATGTTTGAGGTCCCTTCCAACCCTAACCATTCTATGATTCTATAATTAAAATAAAAACGATAATCAAATTCTTGTTAAACTTCGTAGTTTGAACATTATTAAGCTTTTGGTAGAGACTAATGAGACTTTTTCCTTCAGGTGACTGGTGAACTATCCCAAAATAGTTTTAGGATGTTATATTAATGTAGATATTCATAGAACAACCTTGAGCTAAGCTATGTTTTGAAAGTTGTCCTTGAATTTCAGACAGTCAGGTCAATGGTCAACTACATTCAAAAATATTTACATATATTTTACATGACAAACCTAAAAAAAAAAATATTTTTTTCTTTTTCCACAGTCCATGGAAAGCACTATGTGCTCACCATGGTAGAAGCAACCACTGGATGGCTGGAAACCTATGCCGTGCCCCATGCTACTGCCCAAAACACTATCCTGGGCCTTGAAAAGCAAGTCTAGTGGTGGCATGGCACCCCAGAGAGAACTGAGTCAGACAATGTGACTCATTTCCATAATAATCTTACAGATACTTAGGCCAAAGAGCATGGCATTGAATGAATATATCACATCCCCTATCTTCTGGGAAGATTGAAGGATATAATGAACCACTAAAAGCCACACTGAAAGCAATAGGTGGAGGAACTTTCAAACATTGAGACACACATTTAGCAAAAGCCATCTGGTTAGTCAAGCAGTTGTTTAGTTTGCCTGGTCTCTCAAAGGACCCTGCTGTTGTGGGATTGCTGAGGGTTGAAGAACAACAGGTGCTGATTGCTACTACAACAGTGCACCAACGAAAATACCGCACCCACCAAGACTCTGATTCCTATCCATAAGTTGATTCGTCAACTGGAGAGCCAAGGATTGATCACGGAGAAGATATGAGAAGGTGGGATGGAAAACCTACCTCAGTCTTAGGGACAAGGGTACACCAGTTGCAAGGAAGAACAACCAGAAATAGAAAATTTTTCGATGCTTCCAAGAACATTGTTGCTTCAGTCTCCAGTGACCAGTTTCCTAGACCGAGTGAGAGGGCTCATCCTTCTCACAGTCCTTTCCTCAATCCTGATCCTGTTGATCCTCCTACATAAGAAGTGAATTATGGACATGAAAACAGGTACTGGAAGACCCTGCCTCCAGCCAGGTGGAGGAAAGGGACAACCAAGTTAACCGGATTGTGTGGATTCACTGGTCTGGCACATCAGACTCCCAGAGGTACAAGGCTTTGCCTTTGCAAAGTTGTTTCTTTTTTAAATGCAAACAGCTATATTGGTTGGGATGATGCCTGACTACTGATATATGAGGCAGAATTAATTTTAGGGACATTATTAAGGCATATTACAAGCTTTCTAACAACAGTTCATTTGTGCTGCTTACTGATCATACTCCTAGGATGCATACAGATAAATGCAACATGTCTTGTAGCTTACAGCAGTATGAGCTTACATTTTCTTGCGCATAGACATTACAACACTGACCTCCATTTGGCTCCGACCAAGCCATGCCTCTAAGAAATCTGTCTTGGCAGCTCCACAGCAAGAGGCTAAACAGGTTAAATAAACATTTTGTCTTGATCAGCTGCTAGAAAAATTAACATCTAGTTTTATGTTATGAGATCAAAACTTCTGTCCATAAAGAGGGTAAGGAAGAACTGAATGTGATAAAACTGCATATCTATTAGCCAGTCACAATAAGAGTCAGAGAGCACCAGTGAGACCACAGGAGTCCTCTTCATATTTCTAGCACTAATTGGGCATAATTAAAGTGTAATCTTAACTGTTTTACTCCATAACATATGCTTCCCTTCCCCTACCTCCGATAAACAAAATGACAAAGCTTCTGTTGATGATATAACTCAGTTTGTCCTTACAGAGGTAAACTTATATGTTGAAGTTGAAGATTCCTTAAGTTAGTAGGCAACAGTCTGTCTTTTATTAAGGCTTATTCCTTTGATAAAAACAATGGCACTATGCACAATCCTGAACGTTCAATTTTGCTTTTCCATTCAGCTTGGCTTCATTTTTACTACTCTTGACTAACATCCAGCTGTTGCTGTTAACAATGCTTTAATCTAACCTAGCTATCAACATTATATACAGATCAATGACGTGAGCTGAAAGTGATCAGTAAAGACATCCATATAAACGTTATTATCTTTGCACCGAGTATCACTGGGTCGGTTGATAGCTATGCTTATAGCACGTCACCAGTCTCGTGAAAAGAATTCAAGTAGTGATAGTTCAGCTTCCACCATTGAGAGACAAGCTTCTCACCTGCTTCAAAAGGAGATATGGGGACTTTAAGGAGCTTTTTAGGAAGGGGAGTTCATTAATAGTAAGATTTCTCCTGCAGTGGGCTCCAAGATTGTTATAAAGTGTATTCATTCTGCAGTGTGTATCATATTATAGCTCAGCAGAAATAGTGATTGGTAAGCTAATGAGTTAGCAAGCTCTTTCCCCCAGCCACTGACAATCAGCCTCTCTTCAACCATCAAAACAAGCTTACCAGGGCTCTTCATCCTTCTCAAACCGACATAAAATGTTGTTTTGTCCTTCTGACATCTTGCTTAAGACTACAGCAGGTTGGAAGCCACCTGGTTACCCATGTTGTTTCAGAAACAATTCGACAGGCTGTAGTTACCTTCTCTCTGGAGATGTTTTTTTGTCAATTTTTGTCCGTTTATCTGCAATGCTGTCATCTGTTATCCCATGGGTGAAACAGGGATACATCCAATAACACAGACATAGCTTCAACAGTCTTCCAGGTTAGCAGTGCAAATTGGCATATCTTAAAGACCAGTACCTGGCTGACCATTTTACTTCTTGATTTCATCTCTTTTGGGGTTTATTCATGATTAGGTCTCATGTCATGCTTTAGCAAGAGATTGAAAGTACTGAAATCTCACACTTTGGACAAAATCACTCTTTTCCATTTAAGGAGGGAACTATTTTATTTCAGAGTTAGCAAGATAATGAAGGACCGGAAAAATACTTGGGTTTCTAAGTCATGTGTGTAATATGTGGCACTGTGGAGCATTGTGGTACAGATTAGCAAACTTTAAAGAATTAGTGTCACCAGAAGGGGGGAAGGGAATCTGTTACTAAGAACTTTGTTTCTCTAGAATTTGTTAACCTGGCAATTTGCAAAAAGTCTTATGATAGTTACGAGCTCTAACTCGCGCTTCCTATCAATAACCAAAGAAACAATATATATTATTGAATATTTATATATTCTCACAAATCTATAGTGCGTTTTACTTGTAGGAGGCCTAAGGAAGCCAGGAAGTTCCAAGTAAAAATCTCCAGTGCTCAGCTAAATGTCACCCATTGCACCAAGTAATATAGTCAACTTTCAAACAAAACTAGCATTTTATCAATAATAGGATTGCAATATTTATTTCCAGTAATTTTGTGATAAAGTATTGAAGTTTGAGATATTACCTCAGCACTTTTAAAATAACTAGCAATTAAATAGCAATAGGTAATACCTTGTCAAAGCCAGAAAAACCAAACACACTAAATACATGCCTGCCTGCCTTTTTCTTTTTCTTCCTGTTTTTCTGGGAAAGACACTTTTAGTTCTTAACTCCCCACCTCTGCACAAAATATACAGCTGGCTCAGTACATCTCTAGCCTTCCAATGGCATGGTGGGGCATGATGCCAGCTGTTAAAGTACAATATATAAAGTTGAGTTTTACAGAGAACACCAGCATCATCTTCCCTTCAGCCAAATGAAGCTGTATTACTGGCAAGGTATTTGTACAGCCAACGTCAGCACGTGTAAGTTATCAGATGAACTCAAGCTGTAAGCTCATTCATGAGGAACCGCTTGAAGACTTTAGGAAGCTGATAGGACTGGAGCTGCAATGTTCTTTCTGTTATCTTAGCAGAGTTCTGAGGAGCACTAGATAAGTCTACACATCAGACAAACAGTAAGCATCTAATCCCTCATCCCAAAAGAACAACTGCATGGCTTTATGTTTTATTAGCATCTGCTTACATGTGGCAATAAAAATTAACAGATAAACTATTTCTTCTTTTCCCTGTAGAAATATTGCTTCATTCTTTGCACTACAATATTGGTATATGAATAAGAAGCTTTGGCTTGCATATCATCTCAGAAAAAGAGAAAATGAAAGAGAAACATTTGCCACAAGAGGAAAATAAACCAACATTTTTGTTAGAGCATCTTGCCACTATGGTCTAGCTTTGTAACATTTACAAGGCTGAAAAATGAAGATCTTGGCAGTCAGGTTGCCAAACCTAATGAACATCATTTTTCTAGAGGAAAAATGATAAGAAAAGTAAATAAGCAGTCTTAAATCTTAATCTCTAGGAGGAAAAAAGAAAAAAAGACACAAGCCCTGCCAGAAGTAAAAGAATCCAAATCTCTTCACTACAGCTTTCCTTTCAACACTGAGATTTTTGAAATTTCTAGATAAGAGAAAACAAAGAACAAGAAGTCATCAGTGTATTTCTGTCCTGCTGTATCCAAACAAGCTTTCTGCACCTGCTCTCACTGGAAAAGAGGTGTTCTTTTTGTGTCTGATTTTTAGTGACACAGGTACAGCTTCCTAGAGTGCATCCTGGGATCCACTTTGTAACTCTAATGTCAGTCAACTTCTAATGATCACAGTGCAATATTTTCAAAATGAAGTATGCACATATGCTTTTGCTTTATGATTCCAGTGGAGGATAATGCATTTAAAAAATATATATATAAAAAACTTCTGTGTTTGAGCAAATAGCTATCTTACCAGAAGCTTTGTTGTTCTTACAGAAAAGTTTACAGAGCATAAGAAAATGTTTTAAACATACTAGAAGGAAATCAATTATAATATCTTTGTGACAGCCTTTGAAATATACACACCCTCCCACCCCGACCGCATACTTAACTTGGGGCAAAAATCTACATATGTTTCTGATTCTGGTAACATTACTGTCTGTTTGAAGGATGTATTTCCCAAACTAGCACATACCTTCCAAACAAACGCAGACTGTGAACACAGGTTCTTAACACAAAACTCCAAAATATTTACATCTTGGAAGCCAAACTATGGAGCCAGCTAATTCACCTCCAGTCTATGTTCTATGACTGTATAACTAATAAGTGAAGTCGGAAAACCGAGTTGCATTCCTGATTAATGCAGCAATTGAAAATTATTCTGCAAATACAGCATCACTCAATTTCTCTGACAAGTATTCATATTTTAGCTGACTAGTTTTCTAGGGAAAGCAGTGATTTTGTGTCTGCTGTCTCCATCAGTGACCTCAGATGTGTCAGTCATTTGTATGCGCTCAGCCTGGCTGGGTACCCCGCACAGGGTGCTGTGCTGCAGCCCCAGGGAGCATCCTGGCATGGGGTGCTGGTGGGGTTGGCAGACAGCCAGTCCCAGCCATGGCAGTGTGTGCTCGTCCCTGCTGCCCGCACTGTTAGCTAGCCACCTCGGCCTCAAATTCCAGGGATCTGGATGATACACAAGAAAGTACCTTGCTTTTCTGATATGCTGACTTTTCTATTTGCTTGTAAAAATGAAATAGTGACTGAAATTTTAACTGAAATACACTATAAAGGCATTTTTCATAAAGAAAATAGAAATTTGTTTAAAATATTTAGAAACCAACATCATGATGATGCTTTGCTAACATGTAGCGGTTTTCATACAAGTAACTCAAAGTGATTCTCAGGAGAAGACAAGCTTCTTCATTCCCAGTTACAGGTGGGAAAATTGTATGTCAAAACCAACATGGGATTTTGTGTTCCACATAGTAAGCCAGTGGCACTATGTAAGTAATCTGCAGCTATGGAAGAAGGCATGATACACAGTTACCCCTCCAAAGCTTAGTATGTCAAATATATCAAATCACAGAATGATTTGGGTTGGAAGGGACCTTACAGATCATCTAGTTCCAACTCCCACCATGGGCAGGACCACCTTCCACTAGATCAGGTTGCTCAAAGCCTCATTCAACCTGGCCTTGAACACCTCCAGGGATGGGGCATCCACAACTCCTCTGGGAAACCTGTTCCAGTGCCTCATCACCCTTAGAGTGAAGAATTTCTTCCTTAGATCTAATATTTACTAGCAAAATACTCCATCTATTAACTGTGCAGTCCCTTTAATTTTTCTAGATTTACATATGCAACTAAAAAAGAAAGTCATCTGAGCACAAGTATAACAGGCAATATGTGTTGCTCACCAGCCTGGACTGCAGCTCTAAGGATGCCATTGCATCTTCCGCAGCCAGAAGGAAGTGGCCCACCTTTTGTAGGCAGGGTCTAAATCTTAGCTAATTACATTCAATTCAATTCAAGCCAGCTAGGTAATAATAATTGGATGCCATAATTCCCCCTTTTTGTTTTACAGTTTTTTGTTTTCAAGAAGGCTTTACAGTGAGCAGAGACCCAGTTCATTCATTCCAACTGCAACTCACTTCTCTCTTTTGAGGTTGCAGCTTTACCTTCTTTACCAAAGGGCTCTCACTCCAGCTCTTTTGGCTCTGGCTCTCAGCTTAGGCTCTGGCAAGGGAGTCGGAGTCATGGCCTTCAGGGTCTCTCATGTTCATATCACATCAGAGTCACCCAGTTGTTGCTTACCAGCCTGGGCTGCAGCTCTAAGGATGCAATTGCATCTTCCACAGCCAGGAGGAAATGGCCCGCCTTTTGTAGGCAGGGTCTAAACCTTAGTTAATTAGTTAATTACATTCAATTGAATTTAAGCTAGCTGGGTAATAATAATTGGATGCCATAAATATGTCCTTTAATAGAGGAGAAACACAGATCCTTTCAAACAGAGCACATGCTACATTCATTGACAGAACTGAAGAAAAAAGTACAAATATTAAGAAATTGAATGAGGAATAGTCCATCACAAAATAAATCAGAATTTCTGTTGGAATTAGTCTGAATGAGGAGGAATGTTATTCAGCACCACCCTAAACTGGCTGCAAGTTTTCGTCTACACACAGATTGTACCGTGTTCCTTGTCTGATACATGCCGTGTAGGAATCTCCCAGGCAGATTAACAACCATGTTTTAACATCCTGGATTAACAACGTGAAAAGCAAATGTTATACAAATATCCCTCCCAAAGTAGCAGAAGCAGAGCTCTGCAAATTCACAAGACTTACACAGACCAAGTAAGGAACACAAATCAGAAAAAATTTTTAATGTCATTTATGCTGTCAGCAATGTCCAATTCCATTTTGAAAAGATATTGACATATTAAATGGGTCTGTCAGAATGCATTGACAAGTGAAAATCTCATGTAATTGAATATCTCCGTTTGGACTGGAGCTCTGTTTGCTCTTATCAGGACTGATATATCAGTTCACATCGGAGAAATCGACAGTACTTTTGAAATAATGTGTCGTCTTTTATTATCTGCATGTGCACATACGGTATCTCACAAAACTCAAGATGAGAAAAGTATTTTACTACTGTGCATCACCAATGATCCATCCATTTGCAGCAAGAGTGTGGCAAAGAGATTATTCAACAAAACCAGCTCTTCTAAATAGACTTCATTTGAAATTTTGTTTAACGAAAAGCAAAACCAAACAACTTGTAGAACAGGAAAATGCCTAACATGGTGGTCAGCATCATCTCCTGTCACTCAGTGATGAGGTGTATGACAGAGAATGACACTTTTCTCTGAAGGGAATAAAGATGAGAATTGCTTGTGTGATCACTCACAAGCTCTAGGAAAAGTTTTTGTTTTTCTGAGAGAACATGAAAACAAAATGTCCTTGCTTGCAGAACCTCCATTACTGTTTGCTTCCTTCTTCAGATCTCCTCGAGGTGAACCCCAGAGCCAATGTGAATCTTTATGATCTTTTGGATTTTTTCTGTCTTCCCACTTATGAATATTTAGAGCCACTTTATTTACTGATGAATGTGATATCTTTGGAAAGTCTAACATCACCAGCTTGAGAGTCCTTTAAGTATGCAGAGGTTGAAACTTCGAGGAGATCAAAGAGCTGCTGAAAGATGGAAAGAAAAACTTCAAATGACAGAAAGTAAAAATTAAGCTAAAAAAACAGGAACAACTTCCTGGTTCTTCAGCCAAGTGCAGTTGTGAAATTCACAGTCAAGGAAACAATGGGAATTCCATTGACTAGAACAACCTAAAACCAAGCCAAACAGAATATGAGCGAATTAAATCCATTCTGTGATTTGGTTCATACCCTACGTGCCTATTTCCTACAGTATATTAGGTCAGGCTAGGTCTACATTCAGAAAGTTCTGCTGATACCTTCAAGTCAACATGGAAACCAGACATCTTGTGGTAGAGGTCGCGATGCCAGTGAAACCATTACTGTGGGCAGTTGTTCTAAAAGAAAAGATCTTCACATAATTCAGGGAGCTGCAGAGAAATTTGGCCAACAGTAAGCTTTTCCTATCTGCGTGATCTGGGTCCACATGAGAAGCTCTGTCACTGGAGTGACATGAGTGTCTATAGACAAGGTCTCCGTGGTCAGTCCTTTGGAGTACCTGAGCTCACAGGCAGTAGTGCTGACCCACGAATAAAACCCATAAGACTACAGATTGACTTACCAGCATGGTACAGTGTATTCGTGCACTAAGTTTCACTTAATTTGTTAACACAGTGAAAAAAGTGTGCCTTGTTCTATGTAGTCCTGCAATTCATCTTCGGCAGAACTACAGCTTCATTTTTGCACATGAAGGAATGCCAAGCCCTGGCATTTTAGCATAATCATTTCCATCTAGTTGTGGTCCCAGCAAGCCTGGTAAATGTGTACACATTTTACACATAAGCAATGAAACACTGGCGAGAGCTTACGAACACAGTGATGAATTTATAATCTAAAGCCAAGCTACGGTGTACTAGTGCAACAAGAGTTCATAATTCTTTCTGCAGGCTAAGGAACGTCAATAGGCTGCTTCATAAAATAATGAATGTTTGTAGTAATAATTTCATGGGTTGACTGCAATTTAATGGCCTTTATTTCCAATATGAGTTCATGAAGGATATCAGTGGTAAACAGTTTCTTATGAAATATGTTCTGTCAGAATTACTATTAAGCTGTTGTTGGTGTGTTTGTTGCAGTTTTTACATGCTGTTACTGTTTATGTGAGGATCCGGTTTCATAAAACTTTATGCACCAATTAAAAGCTGGATGTTTGCGATGGTTTTACTGAATACTCTTATCGATCAGTTAGGAGCTGGCATGACCCTGGCTTGCATCAGTTGTATGCTTGTCCAATACAAATTACTTCTGAATGGCTTTTGATTTACACAGCACGAATCCATAGACGCTTTGCATTCTTTCCCTCCATCTGCCTGTGTGAATTTGTGGTGTCAGAAGGTGTCACATTCACTACCCAAGGGATTAATTTCCTAGTTATTCCACAGGGACAAAGCGAGCAACAGCGTCCCACACACAGACCTGGCCATGTGCTCTGCCTTGACCTGCCTCCAGGGCAGAGCGGGTAATGCCTTCCCTCTGCTGTGTCCTCTGCAAGAAGAGCACAGAGAAGAGGGAAAATCAGTGCTATTAGCACTCTTTTCTGCTGAGAAATGGACCTCAGATCTTTTACTCAGATCTGAACTAGTGACCTAAAGACAAAGACTTTGTATGCTTTTATTGAACCTTTGAGATATCTGAGTTCAGCATTTAAAACACATACTTATTTTATATTTAGTATGTCCAGGACATAGCGCATTCGGTGACATATTCATGAATTTTTTTTCAGTGGCAAAGCTGGCCAGGGCAGTTCTCATTGCCCATTACCACTCCCTCCCTACACCCCACTCTCTCCATTGTGTAACAAAAACTGCGTGTGCAGTGAACCAGATTTAAAAATGGAGTGCCATGAAAAAATTATCCAAGAGAACAAAGTGAGAGCTACGTCAGCCAGTGCTGATGCCAAAAGAAAAATATGTGCTACCATATTCTTTGTTCATCCTCTACTAGCTCTGATGAAGCTGGCCCTAAGTATTTATAAATTAACTATACTGAATAGTACAGAAATTATTTTTACGTTCCAAAGCTTGCAGGATAAATCTATATAATGAAGTAACAAATCATTCTGTAACTGCCGTAAACTTATCCTCTGTGTGCAGACAACAAAAACCAAACAATAAACTATTAAATCGGTAGCGAGGAGGATGCAGCAACGTATGATAATGACAGCAGGAGACTGACCTGAGTTCTGACTCAACTCTGTGCAAGTCATTTACAAGTGCTTCAATTTTTCCTTTAAAATCTAAGTAAAGAAAAAAATCACCTTTCACTGTTAAGAAGCTCTGAGCTCTGGAGGAGATGAAAGGAGTTATATAAGTGCAAATTACCGTGCTTACTCATTTATATTAGGAAAACGTCAGTTTTTCATTAAATGTTTTGCTTTGTTCAGAAGAATGAGATCCATATCTTGATGTAACAAACCTTATTCAGCCCACTCAAATGACCAGAACGTGTGATTCATTCGCTGTGTGCAGCAGCATTAAGCTTTGCAATAGCTTTGTCTGTGCCCCGTAGTGAGATGGGCTATGATCTCAAAGCCTGGCAGCCTACGGCATGATTCGAGCTTGGATGGGAGATCTTTATGAATGCACATTATATAGTCTTTTTGCTTCAGCAGGTGTCACATTTCCTTGAGTCAGTATTGAATTAAGACCTTAATTTGGTGTTAGGAAGCAGTGTGCTTTTGGAGATGTCCTTTACCCAATAATAAAGTAATACTTGGAACCCAGCTGCATGGGAAGGCTTCATTTTCTGCAGTGGTGGTTTATCAGGCATACGGGTAGGGCTCATAACACTTATTAGCTGCAAAGCAACATCACGTACTTATTTTCTTTTAGAGAAACACCAAATATTACCAGGTCTTATCTTAACTACTTTATCTTGTCTTAATCCCCCTGGAAAAACTACACAGGGTTTCTACATCTCCTGGCTGTAAGACTAGCCAGCCTGCTAATTCTTTACACAGTGTGCCTGGCCAGCCTGTTGATCAGTCTTTCAGAGGCTGGTATCCATTCTCTCTTGGTCTATTCCACTTTTACTGTTGTCTTTCATCTCCATTCCTATCGGCAAACCTTAGATATTTTCTGCCTAATCTGCTTTGATGTAACGGCATCCACTAACTAACTCACCAGTTAGCAACCACTGTCAGATAAGGTCCTGTTTTCAGGGCAGCTGTTTCCAGCTGTCTGAAGTAGGATTATCTGTAGGGCCAGTCCAGAAACATGTATGGACTGTGCATTCCGAGTAGTCGCATGTTGCTTACACATACATATTTTAATTTACTATTCAATATGTTCTAAAGTGATAAATAGTAATAGTGCCAACAGTAAAAAATGAGCTGTAATTGTTAGAATGGGGACAAGAGGTAGAAAAACTGAGCAAAGAACTTCTTCATACCAGTTAGAAAGTGCTAAAGGCAGAATAGCAGGACAGGGAAAATAGTCTGAACCCGCTTAAAATAGGTTGGAATCTACTTTGTGACCTGCCCCATCCGGGTGCTGATATTGACCCCAGCGCATCAAAACAGCCTCAGAGCTGCCAACATCAGCTGCTCACAGGTGAGAGGAGTGAATCTACCCTCGCTGGCAATATAATGTTATCTTCAGATGTGCCCACTGGGCTGGTGACAGAAAAAAAATCTGGAAGTGGGGTGGTAGCTCTGGATCACCTGGAAATCCAGCAGTGGAGGGAGATGTTCTGAGGACACAGATGCTCCATGCAGAGGAGTCATGGACAGAGGGTGGTAAAGCAGCCTCTATTTGGCCTATAAATCTCTAACAGAACATGTGTTTCAGAAAAAAATGTTATAGAAATGTAATGTACTGTCAAGTCTCATGTAGTGTTTCTTAATTTCTCATTTTTCTGTTGTTTATGTTGTAAAAGGTAGTAGATGTGCTCAGTATGCTAACAAGAGCAATTAATGCCTACTTGTCATTTCCAGTGACTTGCTTTTGGCATCCAAAAGCACATCCTGTTCTATCAGTTCTAGCAAGTGTACACATTACCAACGACTCACCTATGGAAAGCCTGTTTATTGGAGCAAATAACGCTTAGCAGCTTAACGCTTGCTGTGCAAGTTGTTGAGCTTGCTAGTTCTTTAATACCAAGCTCAAGAGAGATCTAAAATCTAACCTAAAAAGGCCAAACACCTGCAAAATGATCAGTGTCTGTTAAACCAGTGGTATTGACGTCACCTTCTTTGGATCTGCTGGAGAGGCTTTTGCAAAAACATCAGAAAGACAGCACTCCCCACTTTTCCTTCCTTAGGCTTGCAAAGTATTTATACGCTTGTGGCTGATGGCTTCCTTGGAATGCTTAGATGAAAATTAACAAAACCATCCATGACAGGATTTTCAAAATTCTGCATGACTGTACCACTCATTTCTGAGATTGGAGGGGGGATTTATACTTGAGCTTTGAACCCAGGTTTGGGAAATTATGTTTGGCTGTGTCAGTGATGTGTATCATCACAAAGGATTTTGAACATGAATTACATCAGTGAGGAATGCAAACATATATTTCAAAAGGACAATTGGAGATGAATTTACAAAGGAATATTACTATGCATCTTAGTTGCATGGAGATCCAAGTCTGGAGTTATAAATGAAGTTCTGTATGAGTCGCTATCTGAAGTGAATTCTGAACTGAATTCGAACCTGAGGGAAGGTTTCATCCTGTTCTTCCCTACATCCGCTTTCATGCCTGAAATTTTGTGAAGTCAATAAGTAGGTCTCAGCATCACTGAAGCCAAGGCTGGGTCCTGAACAGGCTTCAGGCTCGGGCTCCTTACCCTAGAAGAGCAGAGCTTTGAATGCTGACTCCTCATGCCAGGAATACCAGCGGGGTTGGGAGCAAAATGGGATTGCTTCTATCAGCTACAGTGCTCATTTATGGCAGCTTAAACTGATCATGAAATTATGGCACTTTTTGAAATTTCATCTTCAGTAGCTGTAAAGTGAAATAATTGTATTGCATGAGTCAGGTTAAGTGGTTTGGTAATGATCTAAATAGCTGAGCTTTGGAACAAGACTGCAAATTCTGTTAAGAAATTGAGTTAACAAGTTTCAGTTCAGCAGGGAAGAACAGGTATGAGTGAAAACACCTAAGTAGGTCCTAAGAGAGCCGGAGCTGTAAGTCTTCCCAGTCCAAGTGACCCACCAATCAAGAAGTCTGAGGATCTCCTGTCCATGGCTGAAATTGCCAAATACATTGACAGTTGTTAAGCACAGTTACAAATTGTGAAGCTATTAAGTTGATTCCCTCTGCCAAACCTTTTGGAGACATTTTGGGCTAATAAAATAGTCATTCTTAGAAGAGAAGCCTGAGGCTATCTGACAGGGTTAAAAAATGGTTTGTAAGCACATGCACATGCCACTTCACTGGCTTCTATTTCATTCTTACTGGCAGCAGGAACTTGTCAAATCAATATAATTCAAATGTATCAGCCCACAGACTTGTGGGGTTTATATTTTTATTAGGAATACATATGTGTGCTCTTTCGTGCTCTCCTTAGCTCATTTTTTTTCACAGTAGGAATTCTCTCAGCATACTTGGCGTGGATGCACATCAGCACAGTACCACCTCCAGTGAGTACCGAGAGGCTTTCCGACACGAATCTGATGTATCCGCAGGACTGGAAAAAATAAATGTGAGAGGGGAAACGCGGTTCTGTTTCATTCGTGCCACTCGCTTTGGAGATCATTTCCCAGGCAGCTGTTTCCAAGAGGCTGCTCACCCCATCTCCCGCGCTGACGGAGCGCCCGTGCCAAGCTGGCTTCGCAGCTCCCACAGCACCAGCCTCCTGCCGGGCACCGCGACGGGCTGCCGGAGTGGGCTGGGGAGGACAGGGGTAATAATTACTTATTAGCAGTAGGGGAAATGTCCACAGAGAGATGGCTTTGCAGCAATTCTTTGCCTTGGGGTGTCCTGTAGCAGTCACTGTGCCGGAGGCCTAATTTATTGCCGCCCTTAGGATAAGTATTTCTGCCACAGGAACGATGTTTGCTCCCTGCAGCTCCCAAGAGAAAACAGAGAAGACGGGCACCGGCTTCATCTTTAGGCAGCTGTCTCATGCGTCACCACACTCAACGTGTGTTTCTCTGCCGAAACGGTCCTTGGGCACTTGGGAAAATTTCAGTCGGTCACTTCCCCGTGCTTTGCTGGGTTGTTTTGTTTGCAGTCTGGTATCGCCGCTTCGTTCTTTGCATTGTTTTCCGCGGTGAGTGGAAAAGGCATGTCACCCTGCGAGCTAAAGGTGGTGCCGGCTGTTCTCAACAATGTCACTTTAACATAAACCTGTACAGCAGAGGTTTTGTTATTTTGTTTGGAGCTGCAGGGAACTTTCCTAGTTTTGCTGCTGCTGCTGCTACAAAGCGTGCAGCTCTCTGGAATGGCTGTCTGCCGGCTAGAAGTTTGCTTTTGGGAAATGGGAACTGGCATTTAACATTCATTCCAGTACAAGACTTTAAAGGAAAAGGTGCTTTTTATTCTCATTTTCACACATAGCTTTTCGTTTTCCTCCCAGACTGAAGAAAAGGTTAAAATTAGGCGACTGCAAGGCAAACATGCCACTTCACTTTCATGAATGCTGTATCATGCTTCCATCACTTAGAACAGACATTTTCCTGTTGACCGCCTTACATGAAGACCTATGAGAAAAGCTGGCTTTTTTTGATTGAAATTGTTGTCTTTTGTTTATTTGGCTTGTGATTTCCTCTTAATAGGCAAAGGAGGATAGGAGAAGGGAAACAGAAGTGAGTTAGAAAATGATGAATGACTTCTAAATGAGTTGCATGGGAAAGTTAGAAAGTTCCAAAAATATGGGTACTGAATTAGGATCACATGTGTTAAGAAGTAAGTGTAAGAGTGTTAAAGCAAGATGTAGATTACAAGTTCATATTTCTGGTGTATAACACAAAGGAAATAATAAGTGAAACAAAGATTTGAGGAGGCAGCAATGTATGTTAAAGTTAATATTGGTTGACGAGAGAGAAAATGAATAGCTAGCCTGAGTTTGTTTGGACTGAGACAAAGAAGGAAAGAAAGAAAGTCGTTTTGATTGTGGTATGCCTCCCACAGGAATGCAGACAATTGAGGATCTGAAAAAGCTGCTACACTGATGACAAGGCAAGAGGATTAAAAAAAATTTGCTATATCTTGCTTGTCTTTGCCACCGAGTGCATAAGTCCTGGCTCATCCCTTGACAGCACAGCTTCAACGCAGCCACGAATGGTGCAGGAAGAAAACAAGCCTGGGCTCTGCAAACACATGAACTGCTCAGGGGGGCAGATGAAAACAATGAATCAGATCTTTTTTAAGTGAGAAAAAGTAACACTGGTCAGGGAAGGACATGACTTTCATTTATTTTGTTGCTGGCTCACAGTTCTGTTTAATCTATGGTTAATGTAAAACCTTTAGACAGTATTTGCAATCTTAGGTGCTTAAATGAGGGCTTTTAAGTCCATTTTCAGCACAGAAATGAAGGAGGCCTGGTTTTCAAAGGCGGTGACTTCAGTGAGGTTTATCGATACTCTGTCGGCTCCTAGCTAGCTGCCAAAATATGGATTTAGGAGCCCAGCCGTAGTCAGCCAAGCACAACAAGTCTGGCCACAAAATCTGCTGTTGGAGTCTAGGTGGGTGCCTGAAGAGTTTAGAGAAAAAACACGATACAGCAACTTTTTGTTTGTTGCTGGGCTGATTTTGACGGCTATTCTACGCGCGTATTACACCACTGTATCAGTACGTGGGTGTGCGGCACAACTCCGATCCTTCGCGGTCCCTCTGCAGAGTCGTTTTTCTCTCACCCTCTGCCAAGTCACTGCCATGCAGCGGTCCCGTCCCACCAGCTCATCTCAGGGCAACACAGACCACTGGGCAGCAGCGGGTGAAGCAAAGGGACCTGTAAAGTTTTCACGTGTTTGAAGTTTCTGCCCCTGGGAATACAATGCAGGACAAATCCTAGGACTGCCTCCATTGCTTGTTTCTTTTCATATTCCCTTAAATATTCCTTTGTTTGGCTACACATGGGCGAGGTATAAACAGCTCAGGGAGCAAATTAAATGGTTATTTTGTTTCCTGAAATTCATTTTATTTGCACTGCTCTCTGGAGAGTAAAAGTTCCTGTAGGCTTCCCTTCTAATCAGAAGGCAAAAGGCTTTTACAATATTGAATCACTGACAAATTAAGTGAAAATATTAAAAAAACCCCAACAGAATAGATGGTACATCATCTAATTCTCCTGAGACAACTGCCATTAATTTATTCTACCCTATTAAACTTTGGTGTGTTGAAAACCTAAGATACATCTATTTGTGAGAAAAATTACATTACCACTCCTGTTGACTCATGACTTTTTCACATTATCGGCACAAACCTTAAGTCGCACACAAGTTTGTGAAGCTTTTCAAATTGATTTTTCTAAGTTTTACCTGAAATCAGTGTCCAGTTCGTCACATTTAATATTAATCAGTCCAAAAATCATCCAAGAACATTCAGCCAGTTAAAGTCAACTGTAGGTACACTGAGGGACCAAAGCAAAAAAACCCGCAAACCACCAGAACTTGATCTGTGGTAGACAAGGAGCTACATACACACTGTTATTCTCTGGCAAATTATGATGATACCTTACTTACAGATTCCTAGCAATGCTATAAAGAACCTCACGGGAGTTATGAAGCCAGCTGCAGAACTGCCTTATTGAGCGTGATGCATTTGATCAATGAAAAACCTGGCAGCCTTCAATACTATGGATTACACCGGTGTTGCTGCATCTGGGCATCTTCTGCGATCCTTTAAAGGTCCAGATTAACATATTGCTTTTACATATCAGCATTTGAACATCTCTTGGTGAAAGAGGTGAAAAGCACCAGAAAAAGAGAACAAAGAAGTCTGAAAAGCAGATATAATTGTCCTGTAAATAGCTGATAGAGGCTTTTGATAGAGAGATTGTCTACACGAGTGCATTAAAAGCTACGCTGAATATCCTTCAGTGTAACCAGCTGCAGGATGAATTTAAGTACCAGTTGAATCAACAGTTAGCCAGGATGTGATATCCATGGACGAATCCCTGGATTAGTCCTGTCATTTACACGAGGCAATCCCTGAGGTCCACTTTGTAACTGTTTCTCATCATCCAAGGATTTCCTTTGGATTAATTAGAAGATTAATGACTGGAAATCCTTTGAATTTCCTTTCAGCAGCATAAGGAAACAGTGAAGTTATTTGCCCAATTAAACACCTCCATTTGACTTTCCACTCCTATTTTAAAAGTAATGATTTAGCAACACAGATAAATGAATACTAATGACAGTTGTCCACGTGGTTCATTTTCAGCTGCTGCTGTTATGACAATGTGGGATTTTATTTGTATTTAAACTTACGTAAATGGAGGTGCAAAGTGGACAGCTGTTGCAATTTCTGACATGCAGCCTATAAAATGCTCATTCCAGAGATGCTTCTTTTCAAATGCACACACGTGAACAACTTTCTTTTCACAAAGTCCTCCCTGGACAGTGAACTACTGCTCTCCTTCACAAATTTCTATCAGAGGATCTTTCAAACAGCTGACCGCTTTAAAATCCTGCTATTGTCCCTACCTGCTGCAAATAGCTTAGCCAACTTTGAACCAAAACCAGAGTCTTTTCACTGGATTATGCATTGCAAAAGGCTTTAGATTATTTTGTATGACTGGACCCCTTATTTGTAACAAGCAGATTATGGTATTAAACAATAAAGAATTTTTGGACTCATGAGCGTTCAGATCTTTTAATTAATTTGCTAAAAAACTTCAGGATAGAAGGCTCTTGATAATCTTCTAGTGCAATTGATACCATAGTAATTGGTACATTTCTGAACACCAGCCCCTCTGGTACTCTGGGTAGCAAAACAAGTCCTACTCACTTATGCTGTGTAGATTCTGACAGCAGCACTGAGGCTTGTTAACTTGGCTACTAGTTTAAAAAAACACTTGAGAACTGATAAATTATTATTAAATAGTTATTATTCTGTTGTTATTTCATTTACATATGGCTGGCTATCTCACAGTCTTTCCATTTATTCATGGTTATTTACCCATGGGATGGGTAAATAACCATGGGATGGGTAAATCAGATGAAATTCACAGTGGTAGAAGAGGATTCCCAGTGAGAAATCCATCACATGGGAGGTTGAACAAGCACCAGACTGATGAAACTTCATTTCTGCGAAGTGTTGTCTCATGGTTGACTGTCTTTGACTTTTTCATTCTGAGCTCAAGGTGAAATTTCTGCCATAGACGGACATTTATCACACTCTCTGATGTGTATATTCTCCTGTTCATAATAAGATAGGAGCTTGAATGGTAGCATTTACTACAAAAAGGCACAAAAAGTGTCTTGTTCACCTCTGTGATCACTTATTTTCTTTACATTTGTAGGAATTGAACTATCTTTTAAGCCTGTACCTCTCTAACAAAGATTGTTGAAATTGGCAGACTGGTTCTAATCTACTAAATTAAGGGAAAAATGCAGTGGGATTCCATTATCCTATTTCCATAGGAAACAGAGCTAAAAATGAAGTAAGTGGCATATTTTATAGCAGTGGTGCAGATGAAGTGTGTTCCAGGAATGGGACCCTGACGAGGTGAGGAACAGAAAGTGCCAGAGTCAAATCCGATGTGAGTGAGGGGCGAGAAGGAAACCTGCGATGGCCCCTACAGACAGACTTGTATCCATCCACATGGCTAAGGGGGAGCACACAGGTCCCCAAGGTTCAGGTGATCTTTGTGAGCCAAAGGTCCTCTCTGTCTTCCCCGCAGCACAAACTGTCAGAAGAGATGTCAGAGGAAGAATTAAAGAAGACCAAACAGGTGAATGAGGAACTGGTTGGGAGTGAACGCGGTTAACGACTGCTTATACAAAACGTGATTAAACTGATACCCACAAAGGGATAAGTACTTCAGTAGTGGAAGGAAAGGATTTTTTTTTTCAGGTGTAATAAGTTCAGATGTTCTCCAAGAAAGCTGACTGCTTTATTTATAGCACCACTGAACTCACCTCATGACCCCTTGCCCCATAGGAGCTTTGATCCAGTCTTTGCTTTAACGAATTTGGCCCACACAGGCCAGTGGTCTGGAGAAATTTCTATTTACCTGTAGCAGCTTGCTGCTACACCGTGCAGTCTGCATTGCCTCACAATGTCTTCTCTTACTGTAATAGCCAGTGACCTTGGAGTGATTTGAACTGTAAATAACTTCTGGGGCTTATCAGACAAGGAACGGTGTGGAGAATAATAAAACCGTTACTGTACTCGATACTCTGAGAACTGCAGGTCAGTCTCACCTCCAATGAGGCAACTAACTACCTTCTCATGAAAAACAACAGCAGCTTCCTTCCCTGAGACAAGGATCCATGCTTTGAGAACAGATGGTGCTACTTTTTATGCCAAGTGTTCTGCACTTCACTATTTATTATATCGGCCAGGGAAGACCATAAGATCAGGTCTCAAATAATACACGTGAGCCGTGATGTGTGCACTGTTCATGCTCAAACTCTGTTTACTCCAAGGACCTTGTATGCTGTTAAGGAGTGTTATAGGCACATGACTGGAAACTGGGCCCTCTGTGATTTTTTTTTTCCAGCTGATTTGTTTTTAACACTGTTTGTATTTTATTCCTCGATTCCTTTTTATTTAAATAATTTCTGGAAGATCATGGCAATTGCTTTATGAGACCCCCAGTACAGATGGTGTCGGTGTCTAAAGCTGGTGGAGAGGAAGCACTACTGCTTTGACTTCACATCTTTCTGACATCCCCTTTGAATCCCTCCTGTGACTTAGGTACATAGTTTTTCGTGATTGCTCTGCTTCCTCCCAAAATAAGTGCCAAGACTCCTATGTCTCCAACACTAGCATGCCCGTAGTTTTCAGCAGAGCAGAAAGCAAAACTTCTAGTTTTCCCTTGACTCATCTCCCCAGCAGTCACCCAACACGTTGAAGTCTGGGACACCCACATGAGTTACAGATATTTGCTGTTCTAGAGGGATTAACTGAGACTTTTATATGCTTGGTATTTCTTAGGATTCAATCTAGTTGCTACCATACTAATCTTCTCAATTTCAGTCACCTTTTCAGCACTATAATATACCACAGTATTACGATCTACACCAAAAAAGAGGCCAAACTGAGCTAATGTGAAGCTGCAGTTTCTGGAAAGAACAATTCCTGTTATTGATTTTTTCTATTTGATGTTTTTGTGTTTTAGAGATTGCTCTGAAAGGAAAGTATGACGCTGAAATAGAAGTTTAAAGCACTTCACGATGGCCTCAAGTACTTGACAAATCCAGTTATGCATAACCTGTAATCACTGTCTACAGGGGGGCCCACTTGCACCGTGTCCCTTTACGAGCGCCTGCAATCGCCGGATCAAGGCTCCTGAGATTGTCAGTACATGCCAAAGGCACTGGAGCTCTGGCCTGTGCCGTTTTGACTGCCAAAATGATGGGAGTTGTTTAACAGAACCAATGCCCTCTGACCACACGTGCATTCGCTGCCTAGGCTTCTCTTCTTTTTCCTTTTTTTGTTCACAGAAAACACAATTCTGCCTTGTGTTGCATTAAATGACACGCCTGTGTTTTCAGTTTGAAGAATGAAAACGGATCTTGTTAGAAACAGACTTACATTTCTGGACAACCTAGCTCCTTAAGTAAAGGGATACCAAGCCTACAAAGATAGAGTGGCTAAGAAAATGTTAAGTTGGGGAAGTTGTTTAGTGGCCAAAGTCCTAGGTTTACAAGCCTGTGGATCCTGCATAAACAAATCAGGTCTCCTACAGTTGGTTCCAAAGTCAGCTCGGCAGGTGAGTTTGAGCTCGGCAGGTGAGTTTGATGACTGGCAGGAAGGATTTATTGAAACTCCACCTCCTCTGGAAAGGGCAGGCAGCAGTGGGAGGGCAGGGAGAAGGGACCAGCAGAGCTAGCAGGGAAGCGGCAGAGGAGCTCTGACATAAGAGTGCTCATTTTGCTTTCTGTCCTGCTGGAAGCCGTGCTTATTTCAGAAGTGTTAGTTGCATGAGCCAGAAGATTTCAGGAAATCGGTTCTTTCGTCAGACCCTGACTAATGCACAGACAGAGCACTGGGCAGCGTGCTTGTTAAAAGGAAAAAACTTGTACTGGGATGTTGGCATAGGGCTGGGCTCACATGGGGAAGCAAATCTTCCAAACAGGACAATGGGTTGCTGCCCACTGGTGATGGAGGTATCCATTGCAAGCGTCCTTGCAAACAGCATCTTCAGCTGTATCAGGACACACTCCTGAAAACAGTGTTTTGCTCAGTTCTTGTAATCCAGCAGGCCACGGTCCGATATGACCAGCACAGCACCAGCATAATTCATCACTACTCATACACCTTAACTATATAAAACCCAACTCTTAAATATCCCAGCTAAAGACATAAGACTGTCCCACATGGCCGTTTTGGGAGAAATGTTTTCTATTGACTATCTACAAACGTTTTATCTGTGTACAATCCAACCACTTCAGCAGCAGGGGCACTTTGGGACACTCCATCCAGGATGTTAATAAACACATTTAGGCACAGAAATTAGACTAGACACTAGCAGGAGTTTCCTTGGGTGCAATTTCTGGAACTGTCCAAAATTACCACCAGGTGGGCCCCTGTAATAATCAGTCAACTACTGTATTACAGGCCCTGCTACACCACAATTATAACTGAAGAATAAACTTGATTTTCCTATTCATAGCTCACAACTTAAGTCTTATGGCTTTTGCCACATCTAGTTGTCTTGGGTGTGGAATGGAGATATGGAATAGTTTTCCTGTTCTTGATGATAAATCTTTTTCTGAATTAGAATGTCTCTTTCGCAAAGAATTTTTTTTTCAGCCAAAGTTGAAGGTGATCACTCAGATATTTGTCTACTCTCCTTCTAGACAGTGCTGGGGACTGAACTCTGAGCTGCAAGTTGGAATATGGCTTCTAACTTCTGTATTTTGAATGGAAAATACCAGTTCTAGCATACCTGCCACTTCCTCTACTTAGAGAAAAGAAAGAGTTGGGCATGATCTGGACTTCTATTAGACTGCTTTAATTAAAAACATATTGAATCTTTCAATTCTTAGTAAGGCTGAAAGAAAACTCAAATTCAGTTTGATCATTTTTCTACTGGAAATACAATTTATTAGGATGAAGTCAGCTTCTTCGTATTTAAGAATTACAGTACCCTATAAAGTCTATTACTCTTGATACTCATAATTCATAATGAGTACATTTCTGGAAGAGAGGAAGAGTGAAGAGAGGGAGAGGGAGAAGGAGGGAAGGGAAGGGAAGGGAAGGGAAGGGAAGGGAAGGGAAGGGAAGGGAAGGGAAGGGAAGGGAAGGGAAGGGAAGGGAAGGGAAGGGAAGGGAAGGGAAGGGAAGGGAAGGGAAGGGAAGGGAAGGGAAGGGAAGGGAAGGGAAGGGAAGGGAAGGGAAGGGAAGGGAAGGGAAGGGAAGGGAAGGGAAGGGAAGGGAAGGGAAGGGAAGGGAAGGGAAGGGAAGGGAAGGGAAGGGAAGGGGGAGGGAAGAAGGGAGAAGGGGGAGGGAAGAAGGGAGAGGAGAGAAGAGGAGGGAGGGAGCAGAAGGCATTTTCTACATATTTCAATGTAGTATCACTTATTCCAAAATTACACTGGTTTACACTGAATGAGAATCTAAACTGACGTGACTAAATCAGTACTTAAACCCCTGGCTCAGTACCTAAAAAATGAAAAAGCTGAGCACCCACGGATTCTGACACTTTATCTTTTTATATGCCTGTATGTAAAAGAATCGTTACAGGTTTTTATGGTAGTGCATCTACTTCTTCCTCTCCAAATAATGACATTTCCACGCTAATCTTTCTTATCTTCAAAGCTTTTATCCTAGCTTTACAGGATTTCTACTGTACAACAGTAGTGTTTGCCGAAAGCTATCAGCAATGCTGTAACTCATCTGTAGATATTCCAGTAAATGTTCTTTGGGACGTCACCTTCTAACACGAGAGGAAATATGTAGTGAGTGGGAAAATTATACGAACCTCTTCTCTTGCATCCGGATTCTGCAAACTCTTAAACACCATCAATATTGACTGGTTGACACATGAATGTACAATACTGGGCTCCCCAGTGGAAATGATCTGCAGCTTAGAGAATCAGATATCTTCTTTGAATATTAAAGTGGCTCAAGTAATACAGACGTAGCCAAATATTTCTTATTTCCAAGTTATATGATTTCTTTTTATCAAAACAACATAGAATGTTTACTTACAAAGTCTTAACCATAGGTATTCAGACAGCTTTGGTTTTTCACATGAATATTCATCAAAACGTCCAACAGCTTTCCTGGAAAATTAGCGATATTTTATGGATAACTAAAAAAGTATTAAAATAAATTGCTGAACTCAACATAAATACTAGGGGAACATACTTCAGTGAGACGCATGTCATATGACTAAATGAAAAGATTCCTGATAGAGTTTTTGGGGAATAGCTCCATTTCATTCCTTCTTCCTGCAGCAACCACCTTCTGTGCAGTACAACAGTCTGCGTACAGTGTTACATGCTGATCATGACATCAGCTTCTTGTTTTTACCTATTGCCAACACCGTATGATGGGATCCATGCATTCACTGAAAATACAAGCCTATTGGAAGTGATTCTTATCTCACCTTAATTGGCAGCAACATAGTCATACAAGAAGAAATCAATTAAACTTTATACCTCACTTTCTAAACATGTCTGCTATGGAAATTATATGCAGGGATTTATTGAATAACTTCAGATAACAAGATAAAGCTTGGTGAAATGAACAAACATGATATTAGTAAAACATGGCAGACCTTAATGTGTATCTGAAAAGACAATTTTTATCATTTTAGTGTTTGTATTCTATGAATAAACATTTTTTTTATTATATGGTTTATACTCAAAATTGGTATAAATGAAGATGATCAGAGTCCTAGCTAGCTAGCTGTCTTAACTAACATTCTTTCACCAAGCTTTTAGTTTCTGCTTTTCTGTCCTTGTCATAACAAACATCTTCACATTTGAAGTAATAAAATGCCATGCATTCCCATGGACAAAACCAGAGCTTAAAAAAAGCTCAGAAAAGATTTTGCACAGTTCACGTATCAGGCAAACTTGCACAGGCTCAAATTGCAACAGAAGACAAAGATCAGAAATTCCTAGAGGTCTGTACATATGCATTCACTAAAGTTGTCTGTAATTCTTGAGAAATATTGGTACAATGTTGTACAGGCACAGAGGAAACAATGAGCAGTTTATAAAAATCTCCTTTACTAAGAGCTTGAGAAGACAAAAGCAAGCAGAGACAATGAGAAGTCTGCATGCAGATTCCAAAGCAGATTCCAGTCATGGGAACGCAAACACAGGTCAGTCTTGTTTTTCGGGAAGATGTGATGAAGTGACTCGTAATACAGAGACCAAGTGCAAATTAGCATGGTATTACAATGACATGGATACTGAAAATGTGAGAATTATATAAAAATGTTTCTAGGTGAAAGAGATATCTCAAATTCCGTCAACATTATCTGTATAAATAAATGTGAGTATGTGCATATGTGTATTATGTGCAGCCTCCCTCCCCCTGACTTCCAGCACAGAAAACCTTACATATAATTTATTTTTATTGTGCTCTTTTACTTACACTTTTTCTTATACTGGGTCACTTTGTGCTTTCCCCCTACATTCCCACAGAAAGGTGGAAAAGGAAGTTCCATCAAGAAAATCTAGTCACCCTGAACGGTGAAAAGGGGTGATTTTCACCTAGCAAAGAATTTACGTAGGGGGCTTACTTTCCATAGGTACTAGTTCTGCAACAAACATCATTTGAGTGACAATCTGTAGTGTGTGTGTGTGATACTATCTCTTCTGTGACTTTATTAAGTTGTAGGAGTGCTTCAAAAACATGGTCTACTGTACGGCTGAGGCCCTAGATCTCCCTGCTTTGCTTGGTTCCCAAATTTATAGCTCATAGGAGAGTTTCAAAGGATGGAGTCTTAACCTTCGTCTCTGTTCTGGCCCTTTGGTGTCGGTCCCCCCCCTCCTCCCCGCCAGCACCGCGGTGTGAGGTGACCTGCCATGAACTCCCGTGCTTCCGTGCCACAGGAAATATTGCAAATATTATTGCTGCTGCACACTGCATAAGGTGCTTTGTACATCTCCTGGGTCTCAGTGAATGGCAAGATAATAAAAAGTTTTTCTTTAGCTTGAGTGTGCACTTATACTTCCTACACTTATTCTGAAGTCCTGGACAGAACTGTGATATAATTGATGGTGATGGCAATGTAAATTACAGTCCGGATAGAACTTAAAATATCCCAAATAGAGATTGTGATTATTACTGATGTGGCTTCAAAATTACATCAATATGGTTTCAGAGGTGTGATAAATACCAAGACTAACTCTAACACTGAAAGTCTAATGCCTGCAATGGCGTATTAGTTCTGACTTTTTAGTGCAAGGATTGTGAAAGGAACATAAACCTTGAACTGCACTTCTTCCTCTCATACATATGGGCATTAAGCCATACTAGACACTGAATTTCATTTTCAAACTGGAAATTTTGTAATTTGGCCACATACTATGTCATCATGAGGAACATAAATTAAACTCACTGTTTTGACACAAGTACTCACCATAATATTTATGATTAAAACACTTTCTTATTTTCACTTACCATCACTGTGTGGAACTTCGCAATTCTGTACAGTCAGTACTCTGAAAAGCAGGAAAACATTTTAATTTTTTTTTTTTTAATGAATATTGCTTAACTAACAAAGATTTTAGCTGCTATGCGTGAGAAGTAATGACCTAAATTGCAATAATGAAAGCATCTGGGGTGATGCACATATCAATGATTTTAATGTACTTCATCACGATACTGATTTAGCATGAATTCTGGGAGGAATATTTATCTGGGAGAAATCTATTTAAACATCAGTATTCTCTCTTCTCCCCCCCTCTCCCCCCCACAGGGTCTACCTTTTAGGTTCCAGAGTAAGCAGACATCGTAAATTGTAACAGGATACAAGATTTTAGAGCATATTTAAGTAGCTATAAGAAATTAAATCAAGACATCTTTCTGAGACAATATTTAATTAATTCTTAATCATGGCAACTGGAAATCTTTTCTACCTAAGCTGCCGTGCTCTCCAGACAAACTTGTCCAAAGAGCAAAAGCTTCTGGTTACCAATGATCATAAAAGTACTTAATAAATTAATTACAAGCATAAATCTCAACATTCTGGTCAAATATTATTTTAGAAAAAATTGTTTCTATTAAGACTTTTCAATTTTTTCATTGGGTTTTTAATTTTCTCTGTCTCTTTTAAAATATCTCAACCATGTCACCCTTTCCAACAGCATAGTCTTAACTCTGTTAAGTTGATCTGATAACTTAGAAGAAGACTGCTGAGAAACTAGACACCTGTGAAGCGTCACCATGTTTGATTGTAGTTTGGTAAGTTATTTAATTATTATTTTGCTTTCTGTAATCTTTTTTGGTAGTTAGCTCTTCTTAACAGAAAATGGCTGCACTCTGTCAAAATGTTAGGATATACCATTGTTCACCTCAATATAAATCTTAATTGTGGTAAAATGGGGAAAATGGTCCCTTTCAGCAAATTCAGAAAAGATGTTAAAACAGCCAGTGAAGTCAGTTGATACTGAATCACTACTGTTTGATATGGATATGAAATTTGCATAATAACCTGACAAGAGTTACATGGCTCAGGTTCAGAAACTACAACTCAGTGTCATGCCAGAAGTTTTTGTGTACAGCACTAAGCTGGAAAAGAAATCAGCAGGAGTTCAATACAAAATTATTACTGTGATTGTATGTCAGTGTTCATAGGCCTCTAAAATGTTAATCTCTCGTGAACTTCATCCTCCAGTGGAACTAAAGGGTTTGTCATGTGGATTAAAAAAGTAAGGCTGTGTTTTGTAAATTACTTCCCTAGCGGGGTGCCAGAAAACAGAGAAAACACCATCCAGATTTCACATTTGAGATGGATGCCTCTGAAGGGAGAAGTCTTAGAGTGGAAAATGGGTTTGTAGCACCATTTTTATAATTAGTTAAGGGCAAATCTCAGGAAAAAGTGATTTTAGACATGAACTCATGTACACGTGTATGCTTACATCCTCATGCACACGGAGAGAATAGTAACAGCACACACCATTATACCAACATCCAAACAAGCCTGTGTGTCCTTTAGATCCTGACACTCCTGAAGGTGTGTCATTTAAAGAGATGCCTATACAAAAGCTGTATATACATCGTTATGTTTGGAATCCATGTCAGAGAAAACCTCAGCATGGAAAGAAGACATTGTTATTCGAGCCTCCAAGGTTTCAACACTAGGCTGTTAGTCACTTCTTGTGTAGTTCATGAAATTTTTAGTCTCAATAGCTTCCCTGGATGGTACTGGTGTTTATGCTCTAGCGGGACGGCAAAATAAGAAAAAACCTCAACGGTTAAGTGGAAATAAGTAAGCAAATTCAAAGCTTCCAACAGGTAGTTACTGCATTGCATGTGCATCTGAGAAAACAGGAGTCACTTCTGGCAATTAGTGAAGCTGGTGCTCCACTATGGAGTTGCTCTAAGATTCAGTGCTGGGAACCAGATGGAATGAAATCCTGCACTTTCGCTTCTGCAGCTCTTCTGAGCCTGGGTTGGTTACACTCACGGTGCCTACAACTGGCATTACAGCAGTCAGCAACGCGTGCACCTAGCAGCGACCAAAAACGGTTGTAACGTAGTTAATCAAAATGTGCAATATCTCTGCCCTTTGTATTATAAGCTATTGTGCTGGTTTTCAGCTAAAGTATGCTCAAACGCTTTTCAATTTCCTTTTCACACCTGTGCAGAGGGCACTAAGCTCGTCTCCAGACACATAACATCTGCTCAGGTGCATTCTTTGTTCATTAGAAAAAGATGTAAACTTCATATGTAAATGACTTGCATAAATTATGGTGGGTCTTAGTCCAAAATATATTCGTAAGGACCAGACTTCATAGAATGATTTGGGTTGGAAGAGACCTTAAAGATCACCTAGTTCCAGCGCTCCCTACTAGGGCAGGGACATCTTCCACTAGACCAGGTTGCTTCCCTTTCCCTAATTTATATGCCTATAATGCAAATGCCTATGTCTGAGATAGTGCGGGCTTTCAAATTGTTCAGAGTGAGAAGCAGACACTTTTAAGGGTATGTGCATCTACTCTATTTTGGTTGTCTACTTTAGGATCAGATGAACTGCACCACAGAAATGTCTTTTCCTCTCCGCTGTCTATGAAGGAAATCCAGACTGGCGATAATAAACTTACTTTTCATCAGATTAATCCCCCTATACTTTTTAAGTCCAAGAACATCTTGTACAGGACACTTCTTCCAGGTGTCTACAGTGCCATCCTGAGCCTTGGAGTCTTTCTGTACAATCCCTGTGACAATTTAGTGGCCTTAGTTGTTTTTTTCTTATCCTGTTGTGAAGTTTTTTTCCTGAAGGGTTGCATTGGGGGCGGGGGGGGGGGGGGGGGGGCGGGCGGGGGCACTCCTTGTTAAATTACTAAACTTTTTAAGAAGTCATCACCTGTTACAGGACTTCCATGAAGCCATATAAGACACTTCCAAGGGAGGTTGTCATCACCTTCTGAAAGGAGGTTAGCCACAAGCTGTGTCCGCATTGCCAAGCACCTTTGCAAGGTTTCCTAGTGGCAGCTGGATACGCCGTAGGGATACAGTCCATAGGTGGGCAAGTGCAGTTTCTCTAGCTCTGTGCTCTGCTTCGCCCCGGGAAGAAGAAGCTGTCTCAGCCATTCAAAGGCTGAAACTGGATCTGTTGTGTTGCTGGGGCTGTGGTCATTAATTACCCTGAGGATTATGTCTGAGGCCTTCAGCTGACTTTGGAAATGGTCTGGAGCCAAGAGAAGGAAAGAGGCACGAACCTCTTTCATTTGCAAAAGTCTGAAGCTGGTTAGTAGAAGGTGCTACACTTTACAATACATGAATTCATCATCCTCAACTACAGCTGCAAATTCTGTGAATTATAGTAACCCTACATGGAGGTGAACTGTGCAAAAATCATTGTTCTATGTATGTTTGTTTTTTTAATTAGTCCATGGAATTTTACTCATATAAAACATCAGAAAGTTACACATTCACACCTACACAGGTATTTTAGTATCATTAGTTATATACTCTTAACGAATCTGATTAACTACCAGCTGAATTTTATATGGAAAGCAACAAAGAAGTTCTTTTTGGTAGCAGGAGAGCTGGTTTTGAATGTTCACATTCTTGTTCGGAGTGATCTATGGGTAGCCTGGAATCCTATAACAGGAAGGATTTTGTAGAAAATAGCTGGCTGCCTGATAGAGTCAAAAAGTAGCTGCTGCAGCAGTAAATCTCTGCCATAGTTTTGCATAAAGGCATCTCTAAATGGGGAAACGGCGCATTATATTTTAGAAACACATATGAGAAATGAAAGTGTCACAAGCGACAAAAAATGGCTATTTCACCTGGGAAGGGATACATATAAAATCAAAGCGTGCCATGAAATTGGATTCTATGATACATTTCAAAATGAGGAAAAAAACAGCAGATTAATGTTGTATGTCTATTTTCAGCAGTCCCACAGTCACCTTGTACTTAGCATTGGTCATGAAGTGATGGCAAAATCAAACTTGGTAAATATTTATTTAGCTCCAAGGTATTAAGACTAATCCCTTCAGTTTTCCCCTCTGTTTTCCTTTCACACAAATGTGAAAAAGTTGGCACATGCAAACTTTAATTCACTACTGATAACCCAAGGGGACACAGAGCCATTTCAACTTCCAGAGGTGCTTGCATAAGCAGTTACAAAATAATTACATTTTTGCTGTAATATAGGAGAAAAAGTTTAAACTTAACAGTGTAGTGGCTCTTAATTGACTGGTGGAGCACAGGTCTTCTGTACAAAGGCCTGAACCCCATCATTTCATGGGGAGAATTTTGTACTAAGGATTTCTGTGCTGCAACCAGGAACCAATAGATGCTTGGTGGGGTTTCACTGGATCAGCTTTGCATCAGTTCAGAAAAAAATAAGTGAAAGAACATAGTCCAAATCCTTTTTTTTTTTTTCTTTTGCATCAGCACAGCTTCTTTAATAGTTAACACTTGTACATCCTGGAATCGTGCCATGCATCTTAACTCTTCTTCGCCCAATTTATGAGATATGCGTGTTGTGCTTCCATGCCAAAGCTCTGAAGTGGGGCTCTGGTGTGTTTCAAACACGTCTTCCAGATACCCACTTCTGAGTGCAACAAGCCTTCTGCTCCCGTAGCCTTCCCATTCTGCTTCTTCAGCAGATCTCCAGGACTTGAGGAAATAAAGCAAACTCACCCCTTCCCTTATATCTATCTATACAGGATGGCCTTAAGCCAGTCTTTCAGTGAACGCTCGGGACTCTTGACAAGGTCCTTACCATGACAGTTTTTTCCTGCAAAGCTGCCTCATCATACCTTGTACATCTTTCAAAGGACTGAGTGAATTAAGACAGGCATCTTCAGAGCCCTGGCCTCATTTCTTGTTCTAATATACTTCAGGCTAGTCATCCATTCACACATGATGTAGTCACATTTACGCCATTGTGTTATCTGTGAACATTGAAAAAACGTATTATTTGCATTGTCACACAGTTATGGGTTTTTTTTCTTCCTTCCAAAATGTAACTGGATCTAAACTGACATGCATACACCGGGTTATTGACACCTACAGTCATTACTAATAGAGCAGAGCAAATTACAATTCTTTTTAGTTAAATAATTACAACAAAAAATAAGGGGAAAAATTCTTCTGCTACATTGAAATCAAAATGGACTTTTTATGTGTTTTTTTCATCAAAATGTTGCATTTTGTTCTCAGATTATGTACTTCTAATTATTTTGTCTTTAAAAAATATAGACCACTCGCCAATGAAAAACGTCGTTTGAAAGGAAAAGCCAAAATGATTCATTAAAAAAATGTCAAAATAAGCAGTTGGTGTTTCTGAAAGGAAACATTTCAGGTCTTTTTATACTGCTTCCATATTTTTCAGTTGTAATTATTTGCCAAATTACACTTATTGGTGTGAACAATTTCGGTCACTTTAGAACCGTACTTTCAGCGACTTTTCCAGTAATTGAAAAAAAATTATCTATCCCTGCTGTTATAACAATAAAGGATGTAAAAATACTCACTGTAAAATGGAGCAGGAACAATAGACACAGTCATAACAGCTGAATAAGAAACAGTATTTCTGCTTCATGGAAGTAATCCAGTAGGCATTTCCTAAGCTGTCTACACTTAACAGTCGGGAGTGGTCTATAGCTCTACCTAAAAGCAAACCTTCTAGCACCTGACGTGAAACGTTCCTTCATCTCCTGGGGTGAGGCTCCTTTCTTGCCTGAGTTAGATGCTGCATTTGGGTCTCCAATAGCACATCCCCACGTCAGTACTTTAGTGACTTCTTTATCGGTGCTCATGCCGTCTTCTCTGTCTACTGAAGATGTCTAATGTAGTAAGCGTAACTCAGTAAGCAGGATTTTACGTGTTTCAGCGAACTTTTAGTCTTGGAGATTCTCACTTGCTCCAGAAATTCCAGCCTTTTTGAAAATGGCGTATACTCTCTTGTGAGAAAGTCTGATTTAAATTCACCTACATTTTCTGATAAAAAAAATAGTTTGGGTGAAATTCCCCAACTGACAAGTTGGCAAATCAAGGCAGATCAGGGCTTCTGTATCGCTAAAGTTAACACACGGACTGAACTCTACATGCATCATTGACGTTGTTTTGGTCACACCAGCCATATAAAATAAGGCATATGCATAAGTCTTTGCAGGATCAGGTCACTCATAGGCAAGTTGCATGCAGTATATCTATTTAGATCTCTATTAGTATATATCTATTAGTATATATTAGTACATATATTTATCTACATAGGTAGATAAATGCTACATGTTAGAATGATGATTGATTTGCCACCATAATTCTATTTTGCTTAGAACAGAAGAAATGTTCCTCTAATAACATATAACTAGAAAATCTTAAATTACTATCTGTCTTCTACCTCTCTACCCTTAATTCTTAAAAGATATACTTAGGTACTACTGGTCAGGAACATATAAATATTCAATGGCAAATTCTCTGCTCGTAATACACCGAAATTAAGGACTATGGCATTTTTCCTCCTGGAAAGGAGTTGTACAGTATATAATTTATACTGTTTTCCACATATATGAGAGAGAGCACAATGTCTTCTATTTATCGACCAAACAGGCAGAGACAGCACCGAAGTCACCTTCTGCTCTCACACAACCTACCAGAATGCCAACACCCCAGTTCTTACACAGGGTCTATATTCTTACAAGTGAAATTGTTTATTATTATCTCACATAAGCCACTTTCCTTACTAATTTCTAAGATTAGCAATAAGAATATTATCAATAAGTATACAAGTCATTCTGATTTTGGAGAAGTTTTTCTATTCATCTGTCTCTCTGAGAGCTTACCACCTTGATGAAGGATTCTCATGGGAAACTGCAGTGATAAAACTAACAAACGATGCAGCTAAAAAAGAAATGGCTGTCAGGGTTTGGACTGAGTATTTTAGATCAGTCTCAGCCAAGGATCTGTGGAAAATCTGATTACAATTGGTTATGCATTTTGTGCTATCAAAGTGTGAATATTTTCTGTCCTAGTGAAAATGTGCTAGCTTCCTCATTGAAATTCTACATGTTTTGGGGGGCTAATTTTTATGTTGGCATTTATTCTTGAATGCCTTCTACCTCCAACAAGATCTATTAGAGTCTCTATGCTACTTGTACAAACACAACTATTTATGCAGTTTAATTAAACCTGATGCTAGTAAAACCTTTCTAAACCATTGCACCATTGCTTATGGAAAACCATCAGTTTCTGAAATGCTCAAAAGTGTCAGAGTTAGGGGTGGCAGGGGTTAAGGATGATCAGGACTATCTGTTTCTTCTCTATATTTCTTATTTTATTTATCATGAGTTTCATTCAATTGATTGCAAGCAGAGGAACACCATAACTGATAAAACTAAAGCATCTCTAAAACTAACATAAAATGGCCATTCCAGCTTGAAATGATTAAGTTAAATATCCAGTTCACTTTAGGCTAATGGCAGAAGTCTACAGTGGGAACGTGGAGTCTCCTCTGAAAATGCAGCTCATGGACTGGGTGCTACCCTTCCTGAATCACATGAAGTCATTTACACAAGCAAATTGTAAATATCGACAATTTTTTGTGTTCCTATAACTATAAACATGTAACAAATGAATAACAGAAAAATCATGCAGTTTCACAAAGTCACTTCTAGCCCTGCAGAACCACGAGGTAATGGGGCTGACGGCTCTCACAGCCCCACAGCCACCGTCATGGTGTTTCGCAACCGGGCAACTCCGGGAGAAAAATCTGAAAAACAGGATTTGTCAGGTTGGCATCGTTCTTTGTGCTCATCAAATTGTTTAGAGAGCTTAGCTGAAGCAAAAAGTGAAACAGGATAGCAGCTGGTACAAAAAGATCCTTAAACAACATTTGATAGACGACGTACGTGAGAGAAAGCATGGCTCTTCGGCTGAGGGAGGGGGAATTGCAACAAAGACCACAACTAATTTTTTGCCATTCTACCTATTATACCTAGGATTACCACAGAAAACAAAGAAATAATGGCGTTGTTGCTTCCAAGTGCAAAGCGCGACTGACCGTGTTTCATTCTGCTCTATTCCTTCTGCAGATTAAAGCCCAAGAGTTATGACTATGTTTTCACACCGAAATATAGATACATGAATAAATCAGTAAATAAAAATGATCATCTGCTGCAGGGCAGATGTTAACAAAGCACTCGTGGTACAGAAGTGAAACTGATATCAAAAACATTTGCAAACAACTCTAGGATTGGCAACTGTCAAAAGCCAAGAGATTCATATTTAATGCTAGTACTTTTCTCTAACTTAAATGTATTAAAAAAAGAGATACCATATGCTTAGGGGTGGGAACAGGGTGGATATACCAAAGTAACATTATATAGAAACTATAATAAAATCACTGTTGAAGAATTGATCCCAGATGACATGCTGTTGAATGTACTTGGATGTAAATGAGCTGACAAAAAATACATAATTAAATATATAATCAGACCTTGGAACTTGCTGTTGAAGGACAGCATTGAGGATGTAACTAATTTTACGAGGCATTAGCAGATGTGAGTTTGTGGGCAGGAGAAATATGTTTCACAGCCTTTGTTTCTCAAGGTATTTAATGTACATACAACCCAGAGCAGGTTTTCTTTTAATTGGGTTCTTCTCACAACTTAAGTTACATATGGGTGTGTTTTAGCAGTAAAGGCTGCACTCTTCCTTGATCATGTCTGCTAAAGGGTAACATTAGAAAAACGTCAGGTGTTTCAGTGTTGTACACCTCACATAAAACATTCCTTTAAACTGATTTATTTCATGTAAGCTTAAAAGACGACTGTCGTATTTCTATCACAGGGTGGCCTGTTTTGGATTCCTTAATCCTTTGTGAGTGGATTACAACAAATTAAGAGGAGAAAGTTCTCAGGTCTTGTGGACTCTTAAATAAGGTGTAGCTGTACCCTTCTCCCCCACCCACCCCTGACAAAAATAATATCACTCCAAACCTTATTTTTGTAGACTCTGAAAACATTTGTGAATTTGGGACAGTTTCCAGCAAATGGCAGTATGTCTCATTCTGGAGAAGTGAAACAATGAAATGGTAAATATTTCCAAAACGAAACATAGATACTTTGCAGTTAAGGGATGTTTTTGTTCAGAAACTGACCTAATTTGAGGGAGTCAGAGAGGTTTATCAAAGCCAAAAAATTAAGTAATATTCTTTTTGCACAACTGAAATTACATTTTTCCCTTATTTAGGCTGGATGACCAAAGGAAAAAAAAATCCCCTATTCATGTGCCCTTAATCTACACAGATTTTTTTCCTTGTTATATAACAATTCTGATCATGAGGTGATTTCTAGGTAAAACAGTTATATAACTGCAATTTAGGTGTAGTTACTATCAATAAAGGCGCTCTTTTTTCTTACAGGAATAAGAGTATTCGTTTCTTTATAAATGCAGCTTTCTCTTGTATATAGGAATGGTTGAAGTAGCATAAGATATTTATGTAGATGAAGTCTTCAACCTCAGTAACACTTTCCATGTGCACCAGTGTATTTCTCTTCATGTAAAGACCCACCCTGGGACCCACCAATGAATGCTCAGGTTAAAGCAGAAATTTATAGATTTTCTGTATGCTTCTAACAGCATCTATTGAAAAGCTGTATAGAAATGAAGCTCTCTTTGTGCACAGAGACTCGTTTTAAAAGTTTAATAAGGTTCCTTCAGTTTACAATTTTTTTTTTGAAGGATCAAAAGCGTGTAGGTGCATTCTAGGCTACTCTTTTCAGGTTGAAAGTAGAAGGGCAAATTCTGAATTTAATTATACATGTAAAAGTGTAAAAATAGCTATCTAAAATTAATATGCACTCCTCTTTGCCACTCAAAGTTTTAAAAGACTTGATATGTAAGTGACTTAAAATGTGCTCAAAAATCATTCAGAGACTGAAACCTTCATTTAGTTTCAGGCCAACACTAATTTTTACAGGTATTCAAAAATGGCATAACAGAAAGCGCGACGAACACAGGCTTCATATAGCAGAAACCTACAGGTATAATAAAGTGACTTTTTCTTAGCGAGCCATGTCAGGTTTCAGTCTTAAGCTGGTTTTTGAACTCACAGCAGTTAATATGGTTTCAAGCAGAAAACATGAATGTAAGCAGCAGGAATTCAGCATGTTACTGCAGTTACCTTGTGACTTTACCTTGATGCATTTTTCATATATTACATATCTCAGCTGCATCCCCAGGACACAGGCAGGCACAACCTTTGGGTTTGTGTCCTCCACTCATCATACTGTGGAAAACCTGCCGCATATAACAATCAATCCACAGAGGAAAAGACAGTGGAAAAGAAGCAAAGTAAAGTAATAAAATTACACCATTTATAGTAGTAAAAATCTCACCAAGATGTGCTCATTTCTAAGGATAAGAATAAGCACTCTCAAGGCAAATGAAAAGACTAAGGGAGGAGCAGTTGAGAAGATGAAGAGACTAAGCCTAAGAAGAAAAAACAGCAAGTTCCTCCAGGGAATTCTAAACCTGCTTCTTCTCCCATAATTAAGTGAAGCTGGTGTAACAGTGCTGATACTAAAAATGAATAAAGATTCCCATTAAAATGAATGTTAAAACTCCCTGTTCCTTGAATCAAGAACCAACCTCCTGCTGGGGCTGGGATCATGTCAGTGAATTGGAACAATGAAAATATCGTCGTGAAATGTAGGTGTGCACTATAAAATCGTGACCTCATTGGGATATAATTTTTTTTTCTGGAAGTCATCTTTCTTCTTTCTTACCCTGTAGAAAAGCGGACTCATTTCAGTTTTCTTTAGCTATGAGAGAAATATCTACCGTGACAGCACAAATTCTCTTACAGGAGTGAATCAGGGCTGTCTTGAGTAACCATTCTCCTCTCTCACGATACCGCACAGGGGCTGGATGAAGCTCAGCCCCATGGAAGCAGGTCAGCAGCTCTCTCTTGTGCAGGGAAATCAGCCAGACTGTGGTAGTGTGCCTGGGGGGGTGTTTTTGGCCACTGCAGAGACCACTGCCTAGGGCATGGAAGTGAGACTGCGGTATACAGATGTCCAGTTGGCATGCAAGCAGACTGGCAAGACCCTCGGCTTCTGGCTAATAGTTTTGGTGAGAAACTATTAAAAGCAAGACCTAGCATCCTCCCTCTGCTACACCAGCTACTCCCCAGCTATAGATCAGGGTATGGTCCTTTGGGTTCCTTCCTCTTGTTGTAACCGTACCACTACACTCCTGCTTCCAAAACGTCTCAGTAAGAGCCCTCGCGTGCTCATTCTCTTTCCCCCCTCTTCTCTACCTGTTCCCTTCACTTTTCTCTCTCTCGCCTTCCTCTGCTCTCTTTCTGCTCATCTGAAGTACCTAATGCTTGCGCCTAGAAAGAAACGTGGTAGTTTTAGAACAAAATAAGCAAACTGTGTGTTCGTCCATACAGTCACATAAGAATCAAGGATGTTTTGTACTTATCAGTAGAAAATATCACAATTAAGTATAAGTATACATAAACAGTTAAAAAGAGAAAGGCAAGAAAGCAGGCATACAGAAGAGGAGCAAGAGACTACTGTAAAGGGAAGCAGAGCAGAAAGAAAACAAAGCAAGCATTGTCTGACTTGCAAATATTCTTCTGAGAGGAATCCTTAAGCTTTCTGTCCTCTTTCTCAATGAGGTAAGTGGCAACCAGAGAGATCTAACTTGAAACTGTACCATTTCCTTGCCTATTACTTTTTGTCTGTCAGAAATGCATGAGGAATTTACTTAGTTGTCTGGGAGTCTTAAACCTCTTGGCTGAGAACAGGAATCCCAGTTGCATTGCAGACTGGATGATATGTGCTCCTGACCATGGGTATGAAACATAATGTTGGAGGATGATTATTGTCAGTAACTGCATTACCCTTTTGTGAAAAAAAGCATGACCTTTGGGACTTTTCTGAGATACATAAAAGTTCTTGCACAAATGTGTGAGAGCAGGGCCACTCTGTGCGCAAGAGAACCCATTTTCTAATTGTACTTTGCAATGAAGAGAGAGTCAGTCACTCAGATTTCTCCTTAAAGGGATAGCCTTTGATTGAAACAAGATTTAAGTATGTCATCTTTAATAAGCAAAGTACTGGGCAAACGGATTTTAAAAATATTATATACCGTGCGCCTGTATGTATGTTATTCTTGGCTAATCTTGCTTATGATCTAAATCAAAATATTATGATAGATTTTTCTATGAGATGACAACCCAGATCATTTTGCATTATACTGTATGCAAAGAGCTGGGAAACATGAGAATAATTCAACTTTACAATATATTCTTAATCTTAGTCATTTCTTAATAACAACCATGGTTATAGAGCATCCTTCTCCAAAAATTTCCTAAATGTATCCAACACTATTAAAAAGATAGTTTATCAGCTCTGTGCATCATGGGGAGCTGTCTGAGCTCTTCCCAAACATGCTCATGGATGATCAGAACACTGAGTCCACCGCCGGGTCAGGAGACGCACGCACATAAATATGCATCCCCCGTTCTTGGGTCCTGCTGGACCCGCTGTCAATCATGCCTTCCACGCAGCCTACAGAGATGCTTTGCCATGCTTTTCTAGACAAGGAATTGGACAGGCACCTTTCTCCATACAGCACAGAAAATAGTAACTCCGGCTGCAGTTTTGCTGAGGCATGGCCAGAGATAAAACTGTTTCGACTTTGGCTGCAGGAATGATGCAGCAACGATGTCACTTGCTGTGGAAAACGCAACCACCTGTTGGCAAATCGCAGAAACTCTGTGTAATAAGAGGCTAAATATCTCATCCAGCTGGAAGCGTGTGGAAAAAAAAGGAGTTTTTGTTCAAGGTTGGTTTGGTGTGGTTTTATTTTAAAGGGTCATAACGGGTGGTGGTGCGCAAGCATCGCCAGGGAGGCCCCGTCCCATCCGTTCGAATGGAAGCGAGAGTTTGGAGAAAAGCACATTGTTCTGCCACAAACCTACTTGCCGATTCCCACTGAAGTGAATAGCCCTTCATTCCAGCGGGAATTTGTGCCGTCACTTCAAATGTTATGCATATAAGTTAATTTCACACTGCTTCAGGACTTTGTTTTCAAATGACCAAAAGGGTTAAGAGCGGAGAAGTAAATGCTTGCCAAACACCCCGTTCTAAATTAAGGGTAAGGGCTTTTTTTCCATGGGGGGGAAGGGCAGGTGGGTGGACAAAGGCCAGAGCGAGAGGGAAATATGGATGGGAAATAAAGGACAGTCTTTTGTATTTCTACAGCTCAAAGATGCTTTTGAACAGGACTGCTGCCAACTGTGGAAGAAAACCATCTTTTCATGGAAAAAATACGCCAGTAACAACGGATTTACAAGAACTGAGCCAGTGTGTCCTATATGCATTTATTCAATATTATGCAAGATTAATTGTTTGGAGCACATCATGCCTTCAGGAGTGCTCTAAGCATTGGGGAGCCAAATTTAGCCTTGATATCATGAAGTCAAATTTCCTTTTGTATCACAAAGTCCCCAGGATGCCTGATTACAACAGTGCTGAATCTGGCACTGGAAGATGTTACCTACAGACTGGGCACAGTTCTGTTTAAATATAACAAACTGCATTTGCTTCCTTAGCCTGCATGAATCGATGTACGTATTCTGGTGCTACACCTCTAAACATTATATTTCACACAGACTCAATGCCTTTTGTTGTTTAGGAATGAGAAGGAATGAAAATATTATAGCAGATGACAATTTGATTATAGTTGTCACAAACAGGATTTTAAGGGTTGCACTCTCAATTACACTATGGCCCCATTATATTTCCTGCCCATCCTAAGCGTGCTTTAAACTTGGTGTAAATGTAATTATGAGACGTAATTTGCTTTGACTGTTAACTATAAAAGGGGATTTATCTATATGGGACTCATCTATACAGGGAAATGGAATAATTACATCCAATTAAAACATCTACCTGGAATGTTACATCAGCAAAGCCATACCAGCATCAATTATTCTGCTACAATTATGCTCATCAATTTTCCCATGTAAAAAGGCTCTTAGCATAAATAAAAATTGGGCTCTAATGATTAATTCAGTATTATATTTATCCAGGTTTATTGGCATGGTGGAATATATTGGTTTCCACAGAATCAAAACAGCAAAGAGTCTAACAACAGAGTAAAGGACCAGGCATTGAAAGCATCGGCCGAGTGGGAAAACCACTCCAGTTAGTACTCTTTTTTTTTGCTTTAAACGAACTGTCGGCCAAATTTGTTTATGCACTTTTGGAGAAGATGATGTGTACCACCTGAGCAATCCTGAGTCGCAATCCCAGAGCAAATTGGCACGAGAACAGTTTTTTTACTAGCTGAGGATTAGATTTACAGCATTAAATTGACTTCACAAAACTTTGAAAGTCTTCTCATTATGTTGGTTTGCATACCAAAATCTTGATGGATGTTGAACGTCCATTCCAGCTAGCAGTTTGCCTCTAGTAACTCTTTGCCTGAATTCTGTTTTGTTTCGCAGTTACAAATTAATGAGGCCAGTTAATTGGCAAACATTCAGCGTAGCTGAAGACCAGATGAACGTACTATTGTGAGCATCTGATAAACTTAGCCATGCGCAGCTTTGAGAGAAACTGCTGTTCGTGCCCACCATTAAAGGAAATGATCAATTATTACACCGTATGGCAGAAAACGTGGGGGCTTTTACAGAACCCGCTCCCAGTAGATCTTTCAGCAGCAGGTATTGTATATACAGCTATGCAATATTTTCCTTGAAGTTTTGCAAGTATAGTGGATCTCAAATGAAAAAGCACACCCAGATCATAAAGAAGCAAGACTTTCGACTCAATTCTTTAGAGTTTCTGTGTTTTGCTATCAAAAACCTAATTCAGGGATACATTCATCAACATTGTGCCCACAACACTCATGTTCAGATCAGTATCGAGATGCCGCAGAGAAACTGTATTTCTTGGAAAAGTCACCTTTAATTTTGTGACCTGGTTACAGCCTGCTCTAATTCCGAGCCAGCCCTTAGCTGGATCCCTGGGACCCTGGGCAGAGGCATGAGTCCCCTCTCCGCCTCGAGAGGGGCCACCTCACCCACCACATGGGCCTCTGCCTGTGGCCCGGGCACGCTGCTCCCTTTGGAGCAGCCCTGCCCAGAGCAAAGCTATGTGCTGTGCCACAGCCAGGAATCCCTGCGGGCGCTGGCGTGGCAGCAGCCCTCCCGCCGCCCCCCGGACCCTCTGCGAGGGCCGCACAGGGCCATATTTGGTATTCCTCGATGAATTCTGCACAGGGATCGCTCTGCTCCCAAACGGTTCCAGACCCCTTTGCTCTGCCAGAGCTTGCCCGCAGATACAGCCGTTCCTCGCAGGACGGGCTCTGCATCTTTTCACACCCATGCGCTCCATGCTCCCGAGGCTGCCCGGATGGGCACGTCGGGAGGTGCTGTGGAAACGGGCGGCTGTGCCTGGCACCGATCGGGCAGCGCACTACGTGCCTCTCCCGAGGGCTTTGCCAAGGGTAGCGCAAGCGATGGAGGGACAACGGCGGGGAAGTTTACTGTGCCACCACCGGGCCGAAGCGGAGCGCCCGCTGCCAGGAGCCCAGCGCAGGACACGCTGCGTCCCGGCCCCGCAGCGGGCGGCCGCCCCCGTGCAGGGGGAAACAGCCCGTCCAGCCGAGGAGGGAGCGGCGCCGGCCGCCCCCCCGCGCCTCCCGGGGCCGGCCCTGACCAGCCTCTCCGGCGGCCGGACGAACGGGAACTCCCGCGCCCGGCAGAGTGAGCTGCGGCGAGCCCCCGCCGTCCCCCGCTGGACGGGGCATGCGCTGCTGACCGGTCCCCAGGCTGCGGGGCAGCCGCCACCCGGCCCGGCACGGCCGCGCGGGCACCCTCGGCCGTTCGGCTCCCCTCTCCCGCCAGCTTCCCCGCTGCCTCCGCGGGGCCCGCGGCCGGCGCACGCCGGACAGCGGCAGGCAGGACCGGTGGCGGAGCCTCCCTTTGCCCACAGGGGCGAAGCGGGACGGGAGGCGCGGAGGAGGCCGGAGAGGCTGCCCGGGAAGGCGGGCGCGGGAAGGCGCGGGGGGCGGGCGGTGAGTCAGGCCGGGCCGCCGGGAGCGCGGCGCCCCCGACCACGCTCGGGGCGGTGGCGGGCGGGGAGGGGGGAAGGGGGCGGGGCGGGACGTACCAACAGCCCCCCGGGGGAGGACACTGTGGCACCCCCTCCCACCAGCCCTCTGCGCCGCCCGCGTTGCTAAGGGGAACCCCCCGCGGTGCGCGGGCGGGTCTGCGAGTCCACAGCGCGGGTCGGGAGAGGCGGGGGGCGAGGCGACTTACCCTGGGGCGGGTAGAAGGGAGGGGGGGGCGGAGGCGGGGGTCGAGGTAGACGCGCACAACACACGCCTCCCTCTCCCCCCCTCCCCGCGGCGGGGTGGTGTGGCCCGCTCCGAGGAGGGCGGGGAGCGGCGCGCGGCGCCTCCCTGCTCAGTGACACACGCACCCGGCGCGGCGAGGCGGTGGCTGGTCGGGGACCGGGAGCGGGCGGGCGTCGTAGCGGCGGCGACTGGGAGCCGAGCCCGGAGCATGGCAGGGGCCGAAGCCGCTGCGGAGGTTGCCGCTGGTTTTCCCCCTTCGTCGGCTCCTCCCGCCCGCCGGGAACTTTTTCCAGCGGCCGGCGGTACTGCCTCCCCCCGGTGGTGGTGGTGGCAGCGGCGGAGGCAGCCGCAGCAACGGCGGCGGCAGCGGCGGCTCTGCGCGGCGGTGCCACCCGGGCCGGGGCTGGGGCTGCTGGGGCTGGTTTTCTCTCGCTTCTGCTGCAGTAAGTGAAACTTTTTCCCGTTTGCGGCCGGGGCAGGGCGGAGGGGCGGGAGGAGGAGAGAAACGCGAGCCCCGGCGGCGCCGAGGGACTCGGCCGAGTTGGGGGAAACTTTGTTCGCGTGCCCGGCGGAGCGGGGTGGCGGTTGCCTGCCGGCCGCCCTGCGGACGGGGAAGGCGGGTAGGACGTGGCCGGGATCGCGGTAGCCTCTCCCGGGAGCGACTGCGGAGGACGGGGGGAGCTCGGAGCCGGAGCCTGCATCGCGCCGGGGAGCCCCAGGCGCTTTCCCCCGCCTTCTCCCCGAGAAACCCCCCGCTGGCGCCGCCGCCGGGACGCGCGCACACGCCTGGAGGCCGCCGCCGGCCTCGCCGGTAGGAGCGGGTGCCGGGCGTCCCGGGAGGCCGCGGCGGGCCGGGCCGGGCCGCCGTGCCGGCCGTTGGGTTCACTTGCTGCGGCGGGGACCGTTACTGGCGCGCGGGGCCCGGGGCCGGGAGCCGCCCCGCCGCGCGCCGCCGCCAAGTTTCTCCGGCGGCCGGTTCCGAGCAGCCCCAGCCCGGGGCGGGGCAGCGGGGGAAGTTTATCCGCCGCTGGTCCGGTGCCGGGGCTCTTCCCTGGCGGGCGGCAGGTTCTCCGCCGTTATTCCCGTCCCGAACGGCGCGCTTTCCTTGTTTGCGGAAATTCGCGGCTGCTCCCCCCCCCATTCCCTCCCCCAGCCTGTGGGAAGGGCAGAAGGGTGGGTCTTGGTGTGCTCCGGGTGTTCCTCGGGGGGAGGAAGAGTGCGCTCTTTGCTGCTGGCTCGCATCGTTGTCCCCTCTTAATTAGGGTGAAACCAGTGCTAACTGCTGTCGGCTCGTGAGTTGGGATCGCTTATCTCTCCTTGTGAGAACGGGTTTGTGTGCTCTGCATCCTCCTCCTCCTCCTGAGCAGCTACTACTGGGGCACTGCGGCGCGGGGCCCCCGTGCGCCTTGACGTGACTACTCGTAGGAGAATACCAGCACACACCTTCCCACTCCACACTCCCCCGCTTTTTCCCCGTGGAAAACAAGCAAGCGACGTAGCAGTTGGAAACTGAATCAGAGCAGGAATTTTATTTTATTGTTTTTTTTACTGCATGCAGTGTAGTGCGCGTAGTGTAATTTTTACAGCAGTGGAGGATGAGAAGAAGTAGTGGACTTGGGCAAGAGCACATCGAAAACCATCATCCTGCTTTGTATTCCCAATGCAGTGATGAATAGTTGGCAAGGGTGTTTTATTATAGGATACGCTGTGTCCTTTTCCTCTTGAAGGAAGGAAGAACAAGTTAGAGGAGCTAGTCTCTGGAGGTTCATGTGATAAAAATACCGAGGAACTTGCAAGCCGTGCCACCGTAAAGCAGTTCTGTAGTATCTGAGAAATGCTTTTTCAGGGAGGGAGTTGAGGCACTGCTGCTGTAAGATTGTGCTCCTGCATGTAATAGTCTCCCCCCTCTGGCAATGATGTAGCTTTCAGAAAAGATGATTATCGCTAATTTAAGCTTAAACACGTGCGTTTGCTGAAAGACAGCCCTGTGAAATTGTATGTTCTACCTGTCCCTAAAGAAAGGCAACTATGGGAAAGACAGAAGGGTGGGTCTTCCTGTGCTTGGGGTTTATTTCAGAGGAGGAAGAGTAGTTCACTGTCATTCCTCGTTCTAATGGTGAACCTGTTAAGTGTTTCAATTTACTGAGAGCTACTGTGCTCACATAAATTTTGTTCAGAGGACAGATTTGGTCCTAGTCAAGCTAAGTGACAGCTGCAATACTTGTTACAGCACGAGAGTTCTGCAGGAATAGGTGACTGTGTCCTTAGCCAGAGATTACTGGGGTGCTGCTTTGGAGGAGATGAACTGTTTGTTAGTGAAGCAGTCTAAAAGTTGAATTGCTTATGTGGAATTTTTTTTGTGTTGCGTAGAGTATGTCCTGGCTACAGGATTAGATCTCTAAATTGACGGCTTGCTTATTTTTTTAATAGATCATCAGCTATTAAGCTAAGTTGCTGTTGAAATAACTGAAACAAGATCTATTGCCTTCTTGTGTGTTCTCTAGAGCTACTTGGCTGAATGTTTTAAGAAGTGTTAAAGACCTACTTTTCTTCATCTTTAAAATACATCCAACAGTTTTATTTCCCGTGCATAAAACTTTGGAGCTCTTAGTTGATGACAAATGCTTATTAGACAGTGTTTGGCTTTTTGTGGTAAATCGACATTTTCAATATTAAGGCGGCACCACTTTTCAAAACCTTAAGGTTTGAAGACTTAGTTTTCATAGGGTTGGCAAACTTCTTGCACTAGCAGTTTTTTCCCCTTCCTTTGTTCAGGGTGATTTCCGTTCTTGTGCGATTAAAAAGGTGAAGTTAGGGACTTGATATAACCTTGCCAAGCTATTTTTTACATGTAGATGCGAAAGTAATAGTAACAATGAAGTTAAGAGCAGTGGCTTACTATTTTAGTCTCGATGAGTGTAATTCAGATGTCAGTCTTCCCAGATTCCTTTTGGCATATGTGAACTTGACTGATAACACTTCAGAATATCTGCCAAAAGGGGCAATGTTGTGTTGAAATAATGTTCTTTTTCAAGCACAAAATTTGAAAGTATAATCTGTGGATAAAGGGGGAAACTTAAAATACTACTAGTGACTTTTGGACTGTGAGGTAAGGAGCAGGGGAAGATGGTTTTTCACCAATATCTTAGTTTTTAGAGTATTTTTTTTTTGCCCCCTGAAATTTCCCACAATTGTTTTCATTATCTCTGTAACTGTCTCAGGTAAGTGTGAAAGAAGAATAGTGCAATGATTGTGGCTTTTAAGAGTGCTCGTAAATACATTTTTGAGCATGATTAGGTGTTGACAGAACCCAAAGCAGGTGACTGCTTTTGGTCACCGTTTGTCCTACTAGATGGTCAGTTCTGACAGTGTTAGCAAAAGGAAGAAATGAAAGTGGCACCACGAAAAAAATCCCCAACCCCTAGTAGAATAACTTCACTATAAAATCAAACCAATTTTTATGCAATTGTTTTACCTGACAGCTGGAAATGATTATTTATTTGATCTATAACTCCTCAGAGAAGTATTACCAAACGCCTCCCAGCACTCAAACCAAAGAACTGAAGGTGGAAGGAAGAGAGAAAATGTATGTGGAATTTGAAATAACAACTACTTCTCGATTTTTGAATAAAAGTAGACCTGCTTTAATAAATAGTGTTCTTTTTAGGAAAGCAAGACTGTCAGGTTTAGCTTACATGTATGAGTAGTTCTTCCATTTCACAGTTGAACAGTGCGCGATGCAATGAAGTACGCACTAAACTTAGGGGATCAAATTCAGTGTAGCTGCAAACTAGGAGAGATGTATGGCATCCATAAGAAACATCATCATAACCTTGAATTTATTATAAAATAAATTAGTATATGTTGTGGCACGTATCTTTCGGCTGTGCTGTATATGAGGACTTGTGTGCTACTAAATAATGAATTCCTTGTAATTTCAGTGCCTTATTAGTTTGCACACAGTAATAAATTTTTTGCAGAGTTTTTTTGAATGTTAGCATGAATTAAAAACTAAGTGAAATTGTAAAGTGGGGTGAATAGAAAGGAAAAATGTAGAAGATGCATTTTTCAGGGACTTGGTTGAGGAAATAATTATTTTTTTTTCAATTTGAGTTGGTTATGTTAAGCTTTTCAGTAAGGTTAGAAAAAGAAGTGTTTGTGGGCATATGTTTTTTAATTCCCATTGATTTTTTTTTTTTGTTTTTTCTTAAAGCAGCCTGGAGTACAGAGCTCCAGACCGTAGCGGAGCTGAAAAGGTTGGATTCTAAAGATGTGGATAATACAAGTGTACAGTGTACCATATAGAAAAATAGAGTAGTAAATAAAAAAAGGAGATTCCCAAGTAGCTATTGACCAGAACAGTTTATTTAACTAGAAACTTTTTTTTGTAATTTTCAGGTTAAGTTGTGACAAATATATGAGGTCAAGCAAACCAGGTTACTACCTTGGACATGGGAATGTGCGGAAGAGTGTTCAAAAAGACAACAGAATGTGTATTTTCCTCACTGTATGTAAAAAGGCAATGATAATAGTTTAGAAATTCATGTCTGAATACATATTTTTTTTTTGACAATAGTATGGAGAAAAATGCTCTCTTTAAAAAGATGTTAGGGGAGCGAATATGACAATGGTAAGAAAAGGAACAGGAATATTATAAAAGATATTTGAGAAACTGGAGAGAATGAAATGTTGGTGAAATACGTAGTAGGTAGGGCAGTGTATGAAACTGCTGCCTGAAGAAATAGAGCAACTGCACTAGTAGAAATAACAGGGTAACTTCAAATAGGGGGAGAGTTAAACCTGAATTGTTTGATAATGAGCGGGGGGGAAAAAAAAAGCAAGCCAGAAGTTTGTCAAGCCCATACTTCAGGAAAGCTCACTATAGTATGAGGTGTGCTGTTTTGGAGCAGTTCTTAGCTCTCTTTCGTTCTGGTAGGTCTTTCGTGTTCAAGATCACTGTTAAAGTGTGGTGCTCATGTAGAATAAATACAAAATAACAAAATGTAGATGCTAACATTTTAATAAAATATATTGTATAGGCTTATACTTCTTGACTGCTATTTAAATATTAGACAAGACAGTTTCAATTTGTCTACGGCACTGCATGAAAATAGTGCTCTGAGAGAAGTGGTTGTAAAGCTTGCATGGACAGGGCGAAAGGAGGTTGCAGTAATTGTAAATTTTGGGATGAGTGAAAAGCAAAGATGCCAGCTAACATTGTGGCTTGTGGTGTGCAAGAACTCCCATGTATATGGAAGTGAAGTGTAATGCTAGTTGAGTTAGGGTCTGAACGCTTTGAGTATTATAAAAGAATTGTGATGTTGTTTAGCCATTTGTGCTACATAAAGGTTGAACAGTTTCTTGGTTTAAACAATGTGTTTCCCTCCTGCTTCCTTAAATAACTTCATTTTATGTCATGGAATATAAAGATTGTTTGATATTAAATAAAAGAAAGCTCTAACAGGATTTATTTCTTGTAGAGAGTCAAATATCCTGTTTAGAAATATGGTCAAACTTAGGTTTTTATCTTTCTCATCCCCTTTATATATGGCATTGCTCCCAGGATGATATTTGGAAACAAAGGACCATTCTGTAGCAGGAGAAACAAAAATGTTGCCTTTACTGAGCATCTGTACCAGTTGATTGCCCTTCAGGTGCTGGTGGTAGAGCTTTTAGAATATGCAAAATCACAGTTATAAATGCATTTGCTGTGAAAAGGGAAAAGGAATTGAGGGTGTGCTGCTTCAGTAAGCAGTGCACGGGGCTAATGGGTAGCATTTGTGGAGCTCAAAGAAGAGTCGAGTTGAAGCTCTAGAATCAGAAGTCTAAATCTCAGTTTTAAGAAACAAAAATCAGTGAATGGGAGTAGAGTAAGAGAAATACAAAACCTGGTGTACAAACTGGTAGAAGGTAATCTTGCTAATTGCCAGCTATTTGCAGTGCTGTGAGTAAATATTGTCCTTTTTTAGTGTTGATTTTGTTCTTCGTTGAAGAGTAGTAAACTTGGAAGAGTGTTTCTTTCCATCCCGGCTTACACCAGATTGCTGCGGAGTTGGTTTGAGCTGCTGTCCTGTGGTCAAATGCAGCTTTGTCCAAACAGAGGTCTTTATCAGAACGTGTGGCTACAGTCTGGTGAGATAAGTCTGCAAAGAAGTGAGAGTGCTGAGATGTCTTGTCTTGTCTGTTTGCTCTGGGGTCCTGGTACATTGTCATCACACAGCTCATCTCTACGAGGCAGATTACTTTGCTCTAGCACTGTTTGTGTTTGTACTTGGACTTCTTGTTTCAAACTTTGAATGAATATATTGTATTGAATCAGGATTATTTGAACGCTTCTTTGGGTTTTTTTTTGTCCTGATGACTGCTATACTGTCTGGTATATAGATACTAATGCAGAAGTTCCTGTGAGGAATTTTCTTAGAAACCTGATAGTTGGATACTAATTGAATGGCCAGGTTTTCTTAGTGAAGAATAGCTATAGATGCAATTATTTTATTATTATTATTTTGTTATGCCACATATTCTTGTTTTTTGTTATTGTTTGAGGTGTATATGATCTTTAAAGGTACCTTCTAACCCAAACCTTTTTGTGGTTCTATGTGGGATTTTGTGTGGGGATTTTTGGTAGGGTTAGCCTATCTAAACCAAGATTTTTGAAAAGTACTTCTTTGAAGAACAGTTGTGTTCAGTGCCTCAGAAATCATAGCTATTTGAAATAAAGTAATGTAATTTTATTGAGAGGATGGAGAAGGTGATGATTTATTCCATTAGGCATGAGATAAGAAAGCTCGAATCAACCTATCAGAGGTAGAGGAATCATTAACACTATTCTCTATTTCTGGTTAGAAAACAGATAGATTGCCTAGGAAAGAGTATTGCCTAAGTATGGGAAGAAATCCCAAGAATAGCTAAGAAAGAAAAGATGGAAATAGGTGAATGTGAATGAAATACAAGGAAATAGATGAGAAGCAATGAAACAGTGAAATGTACAGTAAAGACCATGTCAGGGGAAATGATTATTGTGTTTCCATCTATAAAATGAGGAGAGATTAAAAAGCTGTTAGGAGAGAGCTCATCTTATTCCCCTGGCTGTGAAAAGACAGCGAAGGTGTAAAATAGTTGGCTAAAATGAGATGTAGGTATGTATAAGTAAGATTTCTTAGAGGACTCATGGCAAATCACAATGTTTGGGATTGGAAGGGACCTCAAAGGATCATCTAGTCCAATCCCCCTGCCGGACCAGGACCACCTAGATCAGATCACACAAGAACGCGTCCAGGCGGGTTTGGAACATCTCCAGAGAAGGAGACTCCACAGCCTCTCTGGGCAGCCTGTTCCAGTGTTCTGTTACCCTTACTGGGAAGAACTTCTTCCTCATGTTGAAGCAGAACCTCCTATGTTCCAGCTTATATCCATTTCCCCTTGTCCTATCATTGGATGCCACTGAGAAGAGCCTGGTTCCATCCTCGTGACAGTCACCCTTTACATATTTATAAACACTAATGAGGTCCCCCCTCAGTCTTCTCTTCTCCAAGCTAAAGAGACCCAGCTCCCTCAGCCTTTCCTCATAAGGGAGATGTTCCACTCTCTTAATCACCTTTGTGGCCTTGCGCTGGACTCTCTCAAGCAGTTCCTTGTCCTTCTTGAACTGAGGGGCCCAGAACTGGACACAATATTCCAGATGTGGCCTCACCAGGGCAGAGTAGAGGGGGAGGAGAACCTCTCTCGGCCTACTAACCACACCCCTTTTAATACAGCCCAGGATGCCATTGGCCTTCTTGGCCACAAGGGCACATTGCTGGCTCATGGTCATCCTGCTGTCCACCAGGACCCCCAGGTCCCTTTCCTCTGTGCTGCTCCCCAACAGTTCAGTCCCCAACTTGTACTGGTACATGGGGTTGTTCTTACCCAAATGCAAGACTCTACACTTGCCCTTGTTGTATTTCATTAAACTTCTCCCTGCCCAATTCTCCAGCCTGTCCAGGTTTCTCTGAATGGCAGCACAGCCTTCAGGTGTGTCGGCCACTCCTCCCAGTTTAGTGTCATCAGCCAGCTTGCTGACCATGCACTCTATTCCCTCATCCAAGTCATTGATGGCTATGTTGAACAATACTGGTCTCAGTACCGACCCTGGAGGGACTCCACTGGATACAGGCCTCCAACTGGACTCTGTCCCATTGACCACTACTCTCTGGCTTCTATCCTTCAGCCACTTCACAATCCACCTCACTACCCGATCATCCAGACCACACTTCCTCAGTTCAGCTGTGAGGATGCCGTGGGAGGCTGTGTTAAATGCTTGACTGAAGTCAAGATAGACCACATCCACTGCTCTACCATCATCCACCCACTGGGTGATGTCCTCATAAAAGGCTATCAGGTTTGTCAAGCATGACTTCCCCTTAGTGAAGCCATGTTGACTGCCCCTAACAACCCTCTCATCCTTGATATGCCTAGAGACAGCACCAAGGAGAAGTTGTTCCATTATCTTTCCAGGGATGGAGGTGAGACTGACCAGTTTATAGTTAGCTGGGTTTTCCTTTTTGAAGACCAGAGTGATGTTTGCTTTCTTCCAGTCCTCAGGCACCTCTCCCGTTCCCCATGATTTAGCAAAGATGATGGTGAGTGGTCTGGCAATGACATCTGCCAGCTCCCTCAGCACCCGTGGGTGCATCACCTCAGGACCCATGGATTTGTGGATGGCCAGGTTGCTTAACTGGTCCCTAACCAAGTCGTCATCAACCAGGGTAGACTTCTCTATCCTGACTTCCTCAGGAGCCCCAGGGTTCCAGGGCTCATCAGGATAGCCTCCAGCAGTATAGACTGAGGCAAAGAAGGCATTCAGTAACTCTGCTTTCTTCTTATCCTCTGTCACCAGGGCACCCTCCTCATTCACCAGTGGGCCTACATTGCCTATAGTGTGAGTTTTGTCTGCAGTGTATTTGAAGAAGCCCTTTCTGTTGTCCTTGACCTTTCTTGCAAGGTTTAATTCCAAGGAGGTCTTAGCTTTCCTGGTTGCCTCCCTACATCCTCTGACAACAGACCTATATTCCTCCCAAGTGGCCTGCCCCTCCTTCCATGATCTGTACACTCTCTTTTTCCACTTGAGTTTGCCCAACAGTTCCCCATTTAACCATGCAGGTCTCTTGGTACCCTTTCTTGACTTCCTGCCTGTTGGGATGCACCAGTCTTGAGCTCAGAAGAAGAGGTACTTGAAGGCTAACTATCTTGGGCCCCTTTGCCTTCTAGTAATCTATCCCATGGGATTTCTCCTAGCAATTGTTTGAAGAGATCAAAGTTGGCCCTACTGAAGTCCAGAGTTCTAGTTCTGCTAGGTATTCTCTTCCTGCTACATGAAATCCTGAACTCCACCATTTCGTGGTCACTACAACCAAGGCTACCCTCAACCTTCAGCGCTTCAACCAGACCCTCCTTATTAGTGAGAATAAGATCCAGCAGCACTCCTCTCCTAGTAGACTCATCCACCATTTGCATCAGGAAGTTATCATAAATGCACTGAAGGAACCTCCTGGACTGTGGATGGCTGGCTGAGTAGGCCTTCCAGCAGATATCAGGATAGTTGAAGTACCCCATGACAACCAGGGCTTGCATTTGCGAGACCGCTGTCAGCTGCCTGTAGAAGGCCTAATCAACCTCTTCGTCCTGATCCGGTGGTCTGTAATAGACACCAATAGCAGTATCACACATTCCAGATTGTCCTTTAATTCGCACCCACAAGCTCCCAACTTGCTCCTGATCTGCCCCTGGACAGAACTCAATGCACTCTAGTTGCTTCCTCACGTAAAGAGGAACTCCACCACCTCGCCTTGCTGGCCTGTCTTTCCTGAAGAGGACATAGCCATCCACGACCACATACCAGTCATGTGAGCTGTTCCACCAAGTCTCAGTAATTGCTACAAGATCATAACCCACTGATGGAACACAGATGTCTAACTCCTCCTGTTTGTTCCCCATGCTGCGTGCCTTGGTGTACAGGCATTTCAGAGCCAGCTGAGCATGCCGATTTCACCCTAGGGGGGTGGGAGGACTTATCCCCTGGGCCTAGTTTACTGAGCCTAGTTATATCCCCCTCCCCCTTCAAACCCAGTTTAAAGCCCTCTCAGTGAGCCCCGCCAGCTCATGAGCCGGAATCCTTTTCCCCTTTTGAGACAGCTGAAATCCATCAGTTGCCATCAGACCTGGTTCTGTGAAAGCCACCCCATGATCAAAGAAACCAAATTTCTGTTGGTGGCACCAGCCTCTGAGCCATCTGTTAATCAGGTGTGTTTTCCTGTTCCTATCTGTATTCTTTCCTGCCACTAAAGGGATTGAGGAAAACACTATTTGGGCTCCTGACCCTTCAACCGAACACCCTAATGCCCTGAAGTCCCTTTTGATGGCTTTTGGACGTCTCTCTGCTACCTCATCAGTTATCCGTTACCTGCATGACCAGTAACGGATAATAATCAGAGGGCTGTACCAGACCAGGGAGTTTCCTAGTGATGTCCCTGACCCGGGCCCCAGGGAGGCAGCAGACTTCCCTGTGGGTTGGGTCTGGTCAACATATTGGCTCCTCTGTTCCCTTCAGAAGGGAATCACCTATGACAATTACCCTCCTTTTTTTAACAGAGGCAGTCAGAATGCATGGGGCAGACTGTCTCACCTTAGGCAACCTCCTGGGTGGGCCCTCATCTATATTTTGCTCTTTATTTGCTGGATCATCAATTTCCAGAGCCCCATACCTGTTGTGTAAAGGCAGCTGGGTAGGTGAGGGAGGCCTGGAGGGAGCTTGCCTGCTGCCCCGAGCAGGGACCTGTTTCCATTCCCCTTGGTCTCTTAGGTCCCCTCCCTCAGCCTGGTGGGAAAAGGGCAGGAGATCCTCTGCTTCTTGCAAAGTGTCCATCTGCTGCCCTTGCCTTGGATGATACGGTGTGGCTCCACCAGTTGATCTCCCTCTCACACTCCCTGATACTCCTTAGCCTTTCCACTTCTGCTTTCAGCTCTGCCACCAGGCAGAGCAGATCATTCACCTGGTCACAGCACACACAGTTGTCTCTGCTGCTTTCCAGTGACAGGCTCAGGCACTCCATGCAGCCGGAGACCTGGACAGCCACATCTTTGCATGGGACCTTCGTCTGAGTCGCCACACTCTTCCTGGTGCTGGTTTTCAGCCGAGTGGCAACCATAGCTGTGTGTCCCTCAGGGAAAGCAACGGCCACTGCTTGTGTCAGCCTCCCTGAACCAGGAAAGAGCTCCGCCCTTCCCGCATGCCCTGCCTGCGCCGACACAGCTCAGGCAGGGCGTTTGTTTATGTTGGTTCAGGAGAAGCTAGGCTAGTGGTTGTTTACTACACAACTTAGTACACAAGGTCATGGTGAAGAGCTTCAAGGCATAGCACAACAACTTCCAAGTCATAATAAAAACACCAAACAAACTTGGTTAGTATCCAGTAAATGAATGCTTCAAGAGTTTTCCTCCTCATTCTTTTCAGGTAATTAACTTTTAGACTTTGAGTTCAAATGTGAACTCAAAAATTGATCTTTCTGCCCATGAGGTAACAATAGAATAAAATTAGCAGCAAGAATTATATCGTGGTTTTTTTTGCATTCTCAACATGAACGCTAGTCAAGCGTGGCTTGTCTTGAGTTGACTGGTGTAGTGTGATTACCTGCAGCAGTAGATGGCTCTTACTGATTCCCCTCTCTGCCCCCCTCATTAGATTTTCATTATCTGGCATTTAAGATACCTTTGTATATCTTCAGGGGATCATTGTTTCTCGTTTTCCATTAGTCAAGGCTGGTATAACATGATAGTTTTTAAACTTGTCCTTAGTATATTCCTGGGATTAGTTTGAACGGAACAGAGTGTTTTCCTTAAGTGACTGTTGTTTTAAACACTTAAAAGGTGCTGGTGCTATCACTGTAATGCAGTGGCGCATGCAGAATTTGAAGTCATTGAAATGGCAGTCTCCTGCCAGAAAAACATACTTGCTAGAGGGTGAGTAAAGGCTAGTCAAACAGGTCTCTATAGCTGCTGTGCGTACAGAGGAGTGGAAGAGGCTAACTGAGCTAGCTCGATGAATTTAGTAGTTAGTTTTTGATCTGTTATTTTCACAAGCCCTTGAGTTTCAAGTTTACAAATCAGTGTTTGACTTGAATTTTTCTTAATCCTGTTTTGCGTGGGCATTCGTCGCCCACTTCTGTTGCTTTTTTACTTGCAGTACCACCCATGCTGCGTATGTTTAAGCTGAAAACTAAGTATTGCTGAGACAAGTGTGCTTAAGAACAGCTTATTTGATGAAGGGATGCTGGACATAGAATGTGAAAAAGTAGAAGTCAAATTGGGTAACTAGCTTTACTTTATTTTCAGTGAACATAATCTAATAGAAAAGTAGTCAGTTTAGTCAAGCACAAGATAAATTACATCAAATGCAAGGAACTTTTTCATAATAACAGAGTAACTGAGAGGGCAAAACGTTTAGCTTGTGCTAACTTGGGGTAATTTTTTTTCCCCAGATTCCTTCTTCAATTTCTGCTACATCACCCGTTGGCCCTTGCCACAATAAAAATATACTTAGTCAACTCTGCTAAAGATTGTTACTAGATATGGGGGAAGCAAAGATTAAGAGCTGTTAAGCTTAATTCCATTCTTGAACATGTTTGTAAAGATTGATAGTATTTGTGTTATAAAAACCCACTGCTCAGTCCTTTACCAGTGATGCTGCTTCTGTGCTTTGAACACTTTAATGCACTTTTGACTTCAAAAAATAAACTTTCTTGAAACAAGTAATGTTGTTATGACTTCATTAAGGTACTTCAACGTTTAAAGAGGCACTATGGATCTTGGAAATCAACCATGAGAATTTGATGGTTGTGACCATACCATTAATCACTTTTTAGGAGATTTAAATGCATCTTGTTGAAAGTTTCAATGTGTTGTTGGTAGCTGAGGTGTCATAAAATAGTCTACATCCCGTAACTAGTGAGTGCAATATGCCCATTGATGCAGGATAACCTCTATAGGAAGAAGTATACCAAGTTCTGTGTAGCTGTGTTTCAGCAGTTTGTGATATCAGAGGTAGTTTAAGCTTCTGGACGTAGGTTATATGGCAGAGGTTTGGAACTAGATGATCTTCAAGGTCCCTTCCAACCCAATCCATTCTGTGATTCTGTATGTATAAGACAGCTGTTAAGTTCAGAGGCTGTATAATGGTAAGGCCTTTGACTATAACCAGATTAATTATCACAGTTGCTGAAAATAAGGTGAAAACCAAGTAAATGAGGAAAAGGAGTTGTGGTGTCTCCACAATTTGACTGCTCTGAAAAGAGGTCCTAAATTGATTGCTGTAAGTATATAGGACAAGACTGTGGACAAAGGAAAGACAGTGAGTGTTGTTAACCTTGAGAGGCTTTTAACAAGGTTTACTTAAAATGTCCTTGTAGCCAAATTGGTGAGATATGGTTTAGGTAAGTGGGTGAAAAATTGTGTGTACTGCTGGACTCAGAAGGTTCTTATCAGCTGTATGAAGTCTACCTAGAGGCTTGATGCTGGTGGCATGCCTTGAAGGATCAGTGCAGGGGCAGTTCGTCTGCCTTCCAACCCCTCTTCCAGGTCAGTAATGCACTTTAAGCAAGTTTGTGGGTGCTACCAGATTGTGAGGGGCAATTGATGTGCTGGAGACTAAGGCTAATTGAGTGGAACATCTGCAGGCTGGAGAAATAGCTGGCAGAAACCTTTTGAAATTCAACAAAAGTGAATGCTGAGTCTTCCTGGGGTGGAGTGACCCCATGCAGCTTAATAGATGTGGTGCTAACTGGTGAAAAGCAACTTTACAGGAAAGCACATACAGGTGCTTTTGGGTCAGCGTGTGGTGGAAAAAGTGAAGAGCATACTGGGCATGGTCAGCCACTTGCAGAAAGCAATTATTCCCTCCTATTTGGAGCTCCCAAGTAGTAGGCAGATGCTGAGGTGTCTGTGGAAGGCCACTAAGGTGGGGGTCCACAGTACATGATGTATGAAGGAGGACTGAGAAGTGAGTGTGCCAGCTTTGAGAAAAGTTTAAGGTGGGGGATTCTTAATGCTGTCTATGACTGTTTAATAGGAGGTGAGAGAGAAAATGTAGACAGACTCTCCTTAGATATGCACAGGGAAAGGGTAAGAGGTAAGACACAAGCTACAACAAGGGAAATTCTACTAATGTGTTAACAATATGCTTTCCCACACAGAGAATGAAGCACTGGAACAGGTTGTAGAATCTCTGTCCTTGAAAATATTCAGAACCTGACTATGGTATGACCCTGAGCAACTTAATCTAACTTCAAAGTTGGCCCTGCTTTCAGTTGGGGGTCGGATTGGATAACCACCAGAAGTCCCTTTCAGTCTAAATGAGCATCATGTTGTGCATGGGTAGGCAGGAGCTAGTAAACTATACTCTAGCCGTGGAAGAAAAGTAGAAGTAGTTGCAAGTCTTTTTCTATTAAGATTAAAATGTCCAAGTAATGTCTGAAACAAGTTTTTCCTATAAAACGATTTGACTGCTAAAAGCTTATTTTAAGATTGGATCGCACTGTTAATTCCTAATGTAGGTGATAACTTTTAGAAAATTTCTTAAAGACAGACGCCTGTATTTCTTCTGTTACTTAAATAAGTAGCCAGTAAGACCAGTCCCTTAGAGCACAGAGCTGAGTGGCAGTGCGACAGATACTGAAAACGAGCAGCTGTTATACAGCATTAATATACTTGGCTGTTTGTTACCTAGGCTTACTGTCTTGATGCAGTTCCTGCACAAAAAGGGTTAACATGCTGGAATGGCTTGCACTGGAGGGTGGCCTTAAGAGCTAAAAAAAAAAGCCAGCAGTGTCAGCAATGCAGGGGGCAGAAGGCATCCGCATAACTTCGTAATGTAACTGGTAAGTCATCAGATCTTGTCATGGACAGCTGAGGTTTAGGTGCTATATTTTATGATTTGCTGCTCCTGACAAAACGTTCATTTTATGTTTCACTGTACGGCTGCAGTTGTTAAATACTGCAGATAACATTCAAACTTTACAAATAGTTAAAAAAGTTAAGTTAATCTTTAGCTGTCTTTCTGTACTTAGTTGAGGCTTTGCTGCTTTATGTAGTGCAAAGTACAACCTCCCTTCTCCTCTGCCAGACCGCAGTTTTTCCTGGAGTAGGTGGTATGTGGGAAGAAGTGGAGGAGTGATTTGCTTAAGGGAATCGGGGCTTTCCTGGGGATTGAAGGTCTTGTCCCTTCATCTATGAGGATATTGCATATTGCACACATCAGTGTTCCTGACAAGTTTTTAATGATTTTCTAATTTCAGTGTAGGAGGTCCAGTTCTGGTGGCAGGGAACGCTGAAAGCTGTACGCTTAGCAGAATTTCAGGTCTGTCCTGAAAATTAATTTAACAAAAAACTAAAACAAAACCCAAAAACCAACCCCCTAGAACAGTAAATCCTGATACCCAGATGTGTATTTTAAGCAACTGGGAATTTTTGCTTGCATAGAATTTTTTGCTAGCTTATCTGTGAGCTTTCTGTAAGGGCTGTGTACACTCAAGGACACCAAATGTGGTGGGTAGTCTCTCTTGAGCATGCCATGTTCCTTTCTCCATTTAAAGTTGGAGTGACGTCTATTTCTTTTTGACTTGAATTTTTGCTTTACTTTTCCAATGTAAAAGTAATATCCTCCGTTTGTCTTGTTCCCCTCAAAATGGCTGAAATGCACGACATAGGTGTTTTTTTTAAGTTATCCTAAGTCAGGAGGTGTTATTTGTGCATAAAACTTTGTTTTTGGTTCCAAGTTGAATAGGAATTTTGTAGAACCTGCTTTTCAATATGACACACGTTTAAATGGCTGTCGTTTCAGCTGGTCACTACCAGCCAGCATTTCTGGTAGTACATGTTGACAAGTTGTTTGGGGTTTTTTGGTTGATTTGTTAAACTGTCTTGTGTTTATACTGAATGAACTTGCTTGCTTATGGCAAAAGAAAGCAATCTGTAGTTTTCACTTCGACTTTATCGGCCATATTAACAGAACAGATCAGAAATACTTCTCCCTCCCACCCCTACTTTTAAGTAGGTAAAATATGACTTAGTTCTAGAAAATACAACTTAAACATGATCGCTTGTTATTAGACCTTATATTTGAACATAAACAGTAATTGTGAAATTCAGAAATGGACAGTTAATTGTTTCTTGGAGTCCATAGATTAAAGCGAACTTAAGCCATTGTTAGTACTGAATGGAGAAGTGAAGTCTGAGAAGTGCAGTGTAGCATGGGAAGGACAGAAAGTACAGAGGTGTGGAAAATTAAGTACTGTGTAACAAAATAATTAAATATTGCTATAATACTGCACAAGCCTAAAAATATAGGCATGGAAATAAGCTAATTCTTGACTTTTATCTTTATTGCTTTTCATAGGCAGCTGTGTTGACTGTAATTCCAAGTGTGCCCTGCAGTCTTGTGGTTAATATGCAGATACTGGGTGACCATTGCAACTTTCTTGTGTTGGCTGGTGGAAATACTGTGAAATGCCTGAAAGATCAGGTGTTACTTCATGATCACTAAGACTTTAGCAGTTACAGCCCAGCCCAACTGCTTTAGGATGATGTTACTGGCTTGATGATATCTGCTGTAGGGTTCCCTTAGTTGCATTGTGGGGTTGTAACTTTGCTAGGCACCAAGGTGTTTGTTACTTTAAACCAAACGGAGAAAGAAAACCAGTTTTTAATTTCTAGACCTTTATGTCATGCTCTACTTGATCTAATGGCAGAAAGACTTGCTTATGAATGTGCCTCAGTCAGCTATTGCTTTTGGTAATGTGCGGGATGGAATTTTGGTTTGCTAATTCCGTAGGTCATGCATTCAGCAGTATCTGCTAGGCTTATCAGTATAGTGGTACCTTGACCGCTTTTCAGAAAAATGTCAACTGAGAGATGTTGTGACACAGTTGTTTTGTGGGTGTTTTTTTCTATTTAAGAAAGCTTATTAACTTGTTGACTACTAGCTGATACTTGTACTGCTGGAGGAGGAGTAGTAGTAGTCTTAGCACTTTTAATTATCAGATGGAGGAGGTTAATGTTGCATAATGGTTTCATAATGTGTTTGCACCTAGTTCTGTGCATCTTAATAGTCTCCTGTTCTGTTTGAAGGACTTAGTGTTGTTGGAAAGAAAAAGAGGAGGATGGTTATCAGAGTTTCCTGTGGGATTTGGAGGCACCCTATCTGTGGACATGATTCGATGTGTTGAGATCTTTCACTCCTTCTGGGCAATTGGATCCAGGATGTTATGGAGAGACTCGTTTTTTTTTGACTGCTACGTTTTGCAGATATCCATGTGGTCACCAATGATTCTGCCAAGGGTCTCCCCGAGTGTTTTTAAGAGTAAGAACTCTGGGGGCAAAGGTGAAGGATGTGAGCACAGAGCCCACAAACTAGGTGCCTATCCCAGTGAGGGAGAAAGGCTTGGGTAGGAGTAAATGCATCTGGCTGATGGTGAAGGTAGGACTTTGAGTTCCCCGATCACTGAGTTCTCCTTGAGGAACAAGTACTGCTGAGCCAGAGACCAGGTCCATATGACAAAGGTGGGAGTTTTTCTGATATTGGTGTTACTTGTGAGGAGGGCTTTAAACTAGGTATGTTGAGATCTCTTCAGATTAGAGAAAAATCTGAGGACAAGTGAAGACATGAGGAACAATAAAGAAGTGTGCAAGAGGGACATGATGGGAGAGGTTTTTTCCCTCCCATTGTGAAGGCAGCACAAATTAGCACAACTGCAGACATGATCTCACTGGGATTCCAGCAATGTGGTGGGATAGCTTTCATGATTGGAGTAGTGTGATTAGCTGGATTTGTACCTTTCAGGCAAGGCAGACTCAGACGGTGAGAAAGAGGTAGTGCTCTATAAAAGAGTGACTGGAATGCCTGGAGCTTTGCCCGTAAGTAGGTGACAAGACAATTAAAAGCTTCACATCAGAACAGGTAATACTATTAAGTGTCTGTTGCTGCTGGCTTGATCAAAAAGTAGATGAAGCCTTCTTTAGGCACCTGGAAGAAGCCTCATGATTGCAGGCTTTAGCTTTCACGGGAGACTTCAGCCACCCTGGTATCTCCTGAAAGAGTAATAGGGCTGGACACAAACAATCCAGGAGATGTCTGGAGTGTATTACAGACAGCTTGTTGATGCAGATGAAAACAGGCTGACGAGGAAAGGTTTCTCTACTGGATCTGTTACGCATAAGCAAAGAAGAGCTAGTTGAAGATGTAAAAGTCAATGGCACTGTTGGCTGAAGTAGCTTTGAGACTGGGATTTGAAATACTGAGACAAGTGGTCTGGACTGATAGCAGAATCGTAACTGTAGACGAAAAGTTTTCATCTTATTCAGGGATCTGCTTTTAATGTTCTCATGGGGAAACTGTTCTGGTGGACAAGTGAGCTGAGGGCAGCTTACTGATCTTCAAGAGAAACCTCTTCAAATTACAATAAATGTCCCCTGCAATGTTCAGGAAGTCCAACAGGTCTGGCAGAAGGTCAGCATGGAAGAACAGGAAATTCCTGACTGAACCTCACATGCACATAGGAAGTCCACAGAAGGTCAAAGCAGGAGGAACATACAGACAGTAACTGAGAGTTTGGGTGTGACTGGGAAAGCTCAAGCTCAGCTGCTGCTGAAGCAAGTAAGGAATATTAGGGGTGACAGGGAAGGGTGCTGTAGCTACACTGTCAGCAAAAGAAAAACTAAAAATATGTGCCCACTGCTCAGTGGGGCAAGGAACCTCGTGAGGAAGGACATGGAAAAAGCAGATGTGCAGTATCCTGTGTTTGTTTAGATTTTTCACGGGTAAGGTCTGCCCTTTGGCTTCCCAGTTCCTTGAGTCTACTAGCAGAATCTATGGGATGTAGCATAACCCACAGTAGTGAAAGATAGAGTTTGAGAGCACGTAAACTGTTGGACGTATTCAAGACCATGAACCAAAAAGGATGCTTCTGAGGGTGCTGAGTGCTGATGTCATGTTCTCTCACCTTTGAAGATGATAGTAATTGTAGGGGGTTCCTGATGAGTGGAAGAAGGCAGACATACCTATCTTCAAGAAAGGAGGATCTGGGAAACTACAGCCTGGTCAGGCCTGCTGCAGGCCCTGGAAAGATTACAGAGCAAATCCTCCTCCAGGCCTTCTCCAGGCACATGAAGGGCAAAACAAGGTGGTTGGGAATGACTTGAAGGGTGTAATTCAGTCGCACAGAGTCCAACTAAAGGCTGATTGTCAATTGATACTGGGGCAAACACTGTTTCATGCAGGCACTCAGTAAGCTTATGAATGATACCAAACCGGGGTACAGTTGATAGACTAGGAGGCAGGACTGCTACTTTGAGGGACCTCAGCGTGCTGGAGAAACAGGCTGGCTGGAACGAATTCCTGTTACTCTATGTAATGGGAAGTTGATTATATGGTAATGCTGAAACAACAGACATATAACTTGGAAGGGAAGTTGTTTGTTGGACTTGATGTGCACCTCCTTGAATACCAACCCAGGTTTTGCAAGTTTATGGCTAGCTGGAATAGGCTGTGCTGCTATGTCATTGATAACTCCCAGATTTTGAAATGAATCAGGAGTAATGGGCAGTAACTCTTTGGACTTCTGTGATATTTAATGCCTGATCCTCCCCATCCTGATTTTCCTCTTCCATTCTCTCTCTCTCAAAAAAAAAAAAAGTAGGTATTTTGATAGCATTAAACAGCATTAAATTGCTTTTCCAAATAAGGAGTGGAGAGGTTTGGAGTCTGGAAGGAAGTGTGTGAGGGTGTTAACCTGACCAAACCTTCAGTTAGCAGTCACTGCTGTCTTGCTAGGACCTTTTTCTGGATAGAATTAATATGGTGGAAGCTATACTTGTGGGTGGTGCTGGAGGATAGTAGGATCTTGTCTATTGCACTTCCTGGAGTATGAGATGCCCTAATTGTACATAACTACTTGTTGCTGATAGCAAGCCAGAATAAAGAGGGATTACACAGAGTTACGGAAGACCTTGTGAAACTGAGTGATAGAATAATGATATAAGATGAAGTGTAGATGAATGTTCAGTGATGCTCATGAGGCCTCCCTTGTGGAAGAGAGGAGTAAACTTCATATATATTATACATCATAACTATTATATATTTGAATACTTGAAAACAAGGCCTTGAGGATGTGATGGTCATTTTTGTGAACCTGATGATTTTCTGTGTTAGTTATCTTTAAAGGGTGGTGGAGGTGGGGCAAATCAAGTGTTGGAGTAAGTGAACAGAAGATGCTGTGCTAATGTGTAAATAGGTTGCTTGCCTGTTCTTCAAATGCTCTGTCCGGTTTTGGTCCCTTGATCTTAGAACCAAAAAAAAAAAATAATCCTAAGGTTGAAGTAGGTTTAGAGGAAGGCTGCAAGGGTCAAAGATATGAAAGTGGGCTTCTAAGTGCAGTCAGCTAAGAATTCTCAGTTGAGAAAAGAGGCAATTTCTTAGGAGAAGGGGAGAAGAGGGAGGAATACGGTGGGATCTGTGATGTCAACAGTGGATATACAGATTAACTCTTACAGTGCAAAAACTGAGTGCTCATCAGATGAAGCTAAAAGGAGGCGAGTTGCAAGCAAAGATGTTTTTAGAACTATTGGCAAGATTACTGGCACTCCTTCCCAGATGATGCTGTGGGTGCAGAAAGCTTGTGAAGTCATCAGGAGATAGATTGGTGCTTAAAAATCAACTGAGGGTTAAGCCAACAGGTCAGATCATGCTTGGGACAGCTGAAAGTGTTAGTTTGTCCTGACAAACTGCCCCCATATGTTATTGCCTCTATTTCTGCATGTGACTATTGGTAGTTTTTGCCTCAGTGAGAGCACAAATCCTTATTATGACAAGCCATGCTGTAGATTTCCGGGTGATGGGGAAGTATTCGTGGAGGGCAAGGAAGGAATGTCAATCTAGAACTGCCATCTTGATCAAACAAAGCATTTTCCTTTTTTGAAGCATTTTATCTAAGGGTTACTGAAAAGTGAGGCTGCAGAGGTGATTTCAGTAATGAACACACCACCACCTCCAGTCTACAAACTTGCATAAAATGTTCAGGTCACACATTTATTTTGTAGTCAAATATCAATCTTCTAATGCCTTCTTTTATGTATATGGTCAATTGTATAGGAAATCCTGCTCGAGCCAGGTGTCTTTGACTTAAGTGCTACTCTCACCTGAAGGAAAATCTTACAGTAAGCCTTGCCTCCTCTGGATTGTTCTTCACATGGCACAGCTGAGCATCTCACGTACAGCTCTGAATGTGGTGGAAAAATCATTTATAGCAGCTTGAATGTCTCGTGCTTATCTCTGAAGTTTGGACTGTGGACTGGAAGCTCTATTATCTTCTCGATTTCGCATTATTAAGAGGAAAGACTTTTTGCCACAGGTGTTACATGAAGGCAGCTGCACGTACAAGATAGGAGCTAGGTAGTGTACTGTTTTGAAGCGTATCCTCTGTCATGGTATTAAGTTGGCATCTGCTTTGAACTTAATGTGTAGTAGTGCCAGTTTTGGAACTTCTAGACTTAGCTCTGAAGAGCATACTAGATTTGAAACCTCTTGAGAACGAATCGATGTCCAGAAAGTGGCGATTTTTGTGTAAGGTGTGTAATTGTCTCTTCGTATTATGAAGGGCACTTGGTAGTAGGTAATGGGGTTGACTTAAAGGCAAATCAAGTTTTGTGTACTTGATATATAAAAGGCAGAAAAGCTGACTAAAACTAAGTGATTAAGTGTTAACTCTGTGTCTCCTGAGTGGAATTTCTGTCATTACTTTGAATTCACAGCCTTGCAAATAAATGAAGAAATAGAGCTTTTAAAATAAATTTTAAGCAAGCAACACTAAACTTATGTCTAAACATCAGAATATAACATAAGTTATGAATGAGCATACTCAGAATGAGTTACTTTTCTCAAAGCTGAAGGCTGTCTTTATATCTCCAAGTCTTACTGATGGCTGAGAACTAGTCTCTAAGGAGTGATTTGAATGTTGCAGTTCCTCAGTTGAGGACAAACTGGTGCTAACAGAGGTTTCATGTGGATATATACAGCTTTGAGAAGTTAAAAGCTTTTAAAAAATACATGACAAAAGTGGAATATCTGCTTGTGCATCAGAACACAAGAAATAAGTAATAGAGAACACTGATTACCTGCTGTGAGCTGGCTGCCCCTCTGATTAAGAGGAAAATCTGTACTGAAAAGAGTAACTGGAAAGGATACAAATAAAAGCAGCAAATGGTGAAAAACATTTGGTGAGAAAACAGCTATCTAGTTTAACAGGTTGAATGAATGTAACATTCAAGTTAAACCTCAAATGCAGTAGACTTGAGGATGAAAAAAGTAGTTGAAAGTGCTCTGTATTAAGTAACTATGTGCTAGCTAAAAGTACTGGTGCTCTTGAACACAGAATTTTTGGGTTCGTAAGTTTGTTTTTTGAAGTGCTACTAACTGAGCATTAAAAATGAAATTAAATTGGCCATTCTAGATGTCTTCTGAGTTATTTTCTTCCTTCTGTTTTTGTTAATTCCTTCATGTGTAACTGTGTGAGCTCCTTGATTTGCAAAGCAAGTGAGGATAGTCTTGAAACACAGGTGTCAAAAATGTCAATCAGCAAGTTGCTAGTAAGAGGACTGGGAATGACACTTCTAAAAGCAATGTAGTCTGAAATCTTTCTTAGAGTCATGAGGTCTGGGTGAGCCAAATGGTCGTGAGAGAGCAAGTGGTGCAAGTGTATTGAATGGGTTGTTGCAAATAAGCTCCTGAAAGGAGAGCTTGGCTTTGAGTCCATCAGCATGTGTATCGTATCAGCTGACAAGAATTTGAAGCTGACAAGAATTTGAAGGAAGACCGTATTATTACTTTACTAAAAATATCTGTTAACAGTCTTACAGTAATTAGGCTGGCAGAATCCTTGAACAGCAGAGAGTGTCTCTACCCCAGTGCAGGATCACCTTAGGTTAGCTTGAGTGCTTGTTTTTTTATAACTAAACATGAAACAGTTCTAAAGGTTGTGGAGTTTTACACAGGGTTCGTTAGAGGAATTAACTTTACGTAGCGTCAAAGGTTTTCTTGATTTCAGTAGGTTTTATTGTTGCTTGGTTTCGTGGTGTTTTTTTTGTTGCTTCCGTTTATCTCCTTCCTAACCTCCACAGGCATACTGAGCAATGCAGGCATTCTTTTTGCAGCGTAAGTACTTCATGACCTTTATTGGGTTGCCTTTTTTCAGAACAACGATCAGTTCTTCCAGTCCTTCCTTGTAGGTTGTGTTTTCTAGGCCTTTGACCACACTTTGCTTTCAGACTCACTTCAGGTATTGGCCACCTAGTTCAAGCTGAACAGCTCGGGATGGAGCCTCACTGATGTTGGCTAGAGCAGAGAGCTTACCTCTATGTTAACGTATTCTAGAGTGGCACTTTGATTTCTTGAAATATAATCACCATGTACTTACACTTGCTGTAGCTTTCAGAGCAGCCTTTGCTCTCTAACCAGTTACTTAACATCCTCTATCTGTTACTTATACTCATTCCTGCTGACTACTATTCTGATCTGGACCCACTAGAACTTGAAGCTTTTTTCGGGCTGGAGGGGAAAGATTTCATAGAATCATAGAATCGTTAGGGCTGGAAGGGACCTTCAAAGGTCATCTAGTCCAACCCCCCTGCAAGGAACAGGGATATCTCCAACTAGATCAGGTTGCTCAGGGCCTCATCCAACCGGGCCTTGAACGTCTCCAGGGATGGAGCATCCACCACCTCTCTGGGCAACCTGTTCCAGTGTTCTACAACTCTCATGGTAAAAAATTTTTTCCTAATATCCAACCTGAATCTACCTCCCTCTATTTTAAAACCATTACCCCTTGTCCTATCACAACTGGCCCTCCTGAACAGCCTCTCCCCATCTTTCTTGTAGGCCCCCTTGAGGTACTGGAAGACCGCTATAAGGTCACCCCGGAGCCTCCTCTTCTCCAGGCTGAACAGCCCCAACTCTTTCAGCCTGTCCTCATAGGAAAGGTGCTCCAGCCCTCTTATCATCTTTGTGGCCCTCCTCTGGACCCTCTCCAACTGGTCCATGTCCTTCTTATGTTGGGGACTCCAGAACTGGACGCAATACTCCAAGTGAGGTCTCACGAGGGCAGAGTAGAGGGGGAGAATCACCTCCCTCGACCTGCTGGCCACGCTCCTCTTGATGCAGCCCAGGACGCGGTTGGCCTTCTGGGCCGCAAGAGCACATTGCCGGCTCATATTGAGCTTCTCGTCCACCAGTACTCCCAAGTCCTTCTCCTCAGGGCTGCTCACGATCCATTCACCACCCAGTCTGTATTTGTGCCTGGGATTGCCATGACCCAGATGTAGGACCTTGCATTTGGCCTGGTTGAACTTCATGAGGTTGGTACGGGCCCACCTCTCCAGCCTGTCGAGGTCCCTCTGGATGGCATCTCTCCCTTCCAGTGTGTCGACGGCACCACACAGCTTGGTGTCATTGGCGAACTTGCTGAGGGTGCACTCCATGCCACTGTCCACGTCACCGACAAAGATGTTGAAGAGGGCCGGGCCCAACACGGACCCCTGAGGGACGCCACTCGTGACCGGTCTCCACATGGACATCGAGCTGTTGACCACTACTCTCTGAGTACGGCCATTGAGCCAATTCCTTATCCACCGAGTGGTCCATCCATCAAACCCATGCCTCTCTAGTTTAGAGAGGAGAATGTCGTGTGGGACAGTGTCAAAAGCTTTGCACAAGTCCAGGTAGATGACATCCGTTGGTCGACCCTTGTCCACCGATGCTGTCACCCCATCATAAAAGGCCACCAAGTTGGTCAGGCACGATCTGCCTTTGGGGAAGCCATGTTGGCTGTCACCCACCACCTCCTTGCTCTCCATGTGTCTTAGCATGGTTCCCAGGAGAATCTGCTCCATGACCTTGCCAGGCACAGAGGTGAGGCTGACCGGCCTGTAGTTGCCCGGGTTCTCCTTGTTCCCCTTTTTAAAAATGGGGGTTATGTTCCCTCTCTTCCAGTCATCGGGGACCTCGCCAGACCGCCACGACTTCTCAAATACAATGGCCAGTGGCTTGGCAACTTCATCCGCCAGTTCCTTCAGGACCCGCGGATGGATCTCATCAGGTCCCATGGACTTGTGCACCTTCAAGTTCCTCAGATGTTCCCGAACCTGCTCTTCAAGTACAGTGGGCGGTGGTTCATCCTCACAGTCCCTGCTAGTTCTTTCCACAGCTTGGGTGGTAAGACAAGAGGCTTTATCAGTGAAGACTGAGGCAAAAAATTCATTGAGTACCTCAGCCTTCTCTATGTCGCGGGTGACCAGAGCACCAGTATCCTTCCGGAGGGGGCCTACATTCTCCTTGGACTTCCTTTTGTCCCCTACATACCTATAGAAGCATTTCTTATTGCTTTTTATATCCCTTGCCAAATTCAATTCCTTCAGGGCTTTAGCCTTCCTCACCTGATCCCTGGTCACTCGTACAGCTTCTCTGTATTCCTCCCAGGCTATCTGTCTCCGCTTCCACCCTCTGTAGGCTAACCTCTTCATTTTCAGTTGGTCCAGGAGCTCCTTGCTCATCCACGCCGGCCTCCTGGTCTTTTTGCCCGACTTGTTCTTCATCGGGATGCACCTCTGCTGAGCTTGGAGGAGGTGCTCCTTGAATGTGGACCAACTTTCCTGGGCCCCTCGTCCCTCCAGGGCCGCCTCCCACGGCACTTTGCCCATCAAGTCCTTGAAGAGGCCGAAGTCCACCTTCTTAAAGTCTAGGGTACAGAGTTTGCTGAATGGTTTCCTTGCTGCCCCATGGATCTTGAACTCCACCGTGTCGTGGTCACTGCAGCCAAGGCTGTCCTTAAGTTTCACCTCACCCACCAGTCCCTCCCTGTTGGTGAGCACAAGGTCGAGCATGGCACCCCTCCTTGTCGGCTCCTCTATCACCTGCAGGAGGAAGTTGTCATCCACGCATTCCAGGAACCTCCTGGACTGCCTGTGCCCTGCCGTATTGTCTCTCCAACAGATGTCAGGGTGGTTGAAGTCCCCCATGAGGACCAGGGCTTGTGACCGCGAGGCTGCTCCTATCTGGCTATAAAGCGCCTCATCTGCTCTGTCCTCCTGGCCAGGTGGCCTGTAACAGACCCCTACCGTAACATCCCCTATCCGTCCCCGTCCTCTAATCTTGACCCATAAGCTCTCTGTCAGCTCGTCCTCCGACCCCAGGCGAAGCTCCACGCACTCCAGCCGGTTGCTGACGTAGAGAGCGACACCCCCTCCTCGTCTCCCCTTCCTGTCCTTTCTAAAAAGCTTATACCCCTCCATGTTGACACTCCAGTCATAGGAGTCGTCCCACCACGTCTCCGTGATGCCAATAAGGTCGTAGCCCTGCTCATGTGCACGCATCTCCAGCTCATCCTGTTTATTTCCCATGCTGCGTGCGTTGGTGTACATACACTTCAGCTGGGCCTCCGACAAAGCCGACTCGCTGGCTGGAGCGACAGGGGTTCTCTTGGACGGCAGTGTAAGTTCGTTTGAACATACCTGCGATCCTTCCCCAGCCTCTGGACCCTCAGTGCTGGCACTGGTGCCATGCTGACAGCGGTATGAATATGACTTCTTGGCTGAAGTGGCTGGAATTCCCTTCTTCTGTTCTACGGGTACTTCCAGCATATCTTTATCATTCTTGATATTCCCCCCCTCCCCCTTCAAATCTAGTTTAAAGCCCTGAACATATACATTTGTTATGTATAACTTCACTTGTTTTCCTGTGTCTAATGCAGTTAGTTGTCAGCCCCACCAAGATACAGAACAGAAACACAGTGCTCCTTTTGACCTCCTGCTGTATCTGTTCGGTATTTTGGGTATGTGTTTAAACTGGATGCCACATAGGAGGACTTTAACCTTTTCCTCCAGGTTCATTTATCCAGACTATTGACTCATCTTTTGTGTTTCAAAACATTTTGAAGATCATCTGGAACTCTTTAGCAAACTTCTAATCAAAGGTTTGAATTACATGACTAACTGCTTTTTATGATCTCTTTTGCTTTTCTTTTAGTGTATTTATACCTATTGCTCTGGTAGTTGTGGATTTAAATTCATTTAAATGGAAACGTGAAGCATTTTGTGGTGTTTAGGGAGAGGAAGTGGTGTGTATTTCTATGGTTAACTTTTGAACTACTTATTTACTCTTACTACTAGTTTTTTGAGGGAGTAGGACTAAGGATGAAGTTCTCCAGTCCTGCTTTTGAGCCTGACCCATTTGTTGGAAAAAGACCGGTCAGCCTCACCTCCATCCCTGGAAAGATAATGGAACAACTTCTCCTTGGTGCTGTCTCTAGGCATATCAAGGATGAGAGGGTTGTTAGGGGCAGTCAACATGGCTTCACTAAGGGGAAGTCGTGCTTGACAAACCTGATAGCCTTTTATGAGGACATCACCCAGTGGGTGGATGATGGTAGAACAGTGGATGTGGTCTATCTTGACTTCAGTAAAGCATTTGACACAGCCTCCCACGGCATCCTCACAGCTGAACTGAGGAAGTGTGGTCTGGATGATCGGGTAGTGAGGTGGATTGTGAAGTGGCTGAAGGATAGAAGCCAGAGAGTAGTGGTCAATGGGACAGAGTCCAGTTGGAGGCCTGTATCCAGTGGAGTCCCTCCAGGGTCGGTACTGGGACCAGTATTGTTCAACATAGCCATCAATGACTTGGATGAGGGAATAGAGTGCATGGTCAGCAAGCTGGCTGATGACACTAAACTGTGTCACGTTCTTGTGTGATCTGATCTAGGTGGTCCTGCTCCGGCAGGGGGATTGGACTGGATGATCCTTTGAGGTCCCTTCCAATCCCTAACATTCTGTGATTCTGTGTTGTCTTGCTTGTTTCCTTTTAAAGCATGTGGGATTGGGAGGTTTGTCTGGTTAAACAGCGGTCGGAATGTTCATTCCGGAAGAACTTCCAGCTGCCTCATAGCTTGCCTCACTAGTTCAACATGTCTGGTAAACATCTAAATGCTTAGTACCAGGATAAACACGAATCTCTTGATTTGCTATGTGTTAACATACACGCTCTTACATTATCATCTTCTATGTAAAACAGACACTCCTGCTAAGATGGTTTAAGTTGAAATTCCAGACCAAATTTTAAAGTTCACGGGATTTTGTAAACATTCTTGGTGAGTAGTTAGATTTTAAGCTTTAACCTTATTTTATAAATTGACTTTCTAAGAGTGTCTTTCACAACTCAATTTGAATCATGAGCCTAACCTTTTTTTAAACTTTCCTCTGGTGTCTTGGATTTTATTTAGTTTCTTGCTGCTTGATACTAAAGGTCTGTGCAGCGTGTTAGGAAGCAGAGTGCGCAGGGGCACAGTTGCTGCCCCATGTGGAGGTAGTGGAAGTAGAATAGAAGCACCAGTTAACGTGTGAAGAAGACAGCATTGTGAAATAAGAATGGTCACAGCCATTGCAGACTTCTAGTGCAGAGATGCGGCACATTTTTGAAGCTCCAACTCAGGACTGTTAAGAGTTGGGATTCAAGCTATGTTGATGTTAAACCGTGAGGTTTAACTACTTCTTTATTTGACTTTGTGGTGCACTGGAATAAAATACCTCTTTCTAATCTGTTTTCTTACTTTCTGTGATGAAAACGTCAGTCTTGCTGAAAATGGGTGTTTATTGTGGCCCTGTAGAGGTTTGCGTATTTTATAATCTTGACCCATTTGTATTTAGATGAGTGTATTTTGTCCAGTATTGCGTTGTCTGGCCTTTTAACAGGCAGTGTGAGTCTTCTCTCTGAGGGCTCTGGATGCTGTCTTGTGAACGGTAGCTGCAGCCTTCCTCACGAATAGGAAGAGTTAGGTGACGTGAGCCTCTTTGTGGAATGATGTAATACGTTGTCAGCTCTACCCTTAGGAGCCGCGGGTGGAGGTTCGAAGTACTTAAAAACTCTGAAGAATATCCTGTGAGAGCACTTAACTGGCAACTTGTCTGTCTTGAGCTTGATGTTTTCAGTAAAAACCATGCTTCAGGAAGAGTTAACATTTTCTTGAGACAGTACTGAAATTAAGAGGCTGACCTCTTCATGCGTTCTCAAACTTAACCAGTTCTTGTGGCCAGTGTCTTGACAACTTGACAACAAATGTTGCTTGAAAAATTTTACTTTTGAGCAACTTTTTTTTTTCCTGCAATTTTCAACTAGAAAGGACAAGGGGCAATAGATTTAAACTGAAAGAGGGCAGATTTAGATTAGATATAAGGAAGAAATTTTTCACTCAGAGGGTGGCGAGGCACTGGAACAAGTTGCCCAGAGAAGCTGTGAATGCCTCATCCCTGGAGGTGTTCAAGGATGAGGTTTTGGGCAACCTGGTGTAGTGGAGACTTTCCCTGCCTGTGGCAGGGGGTTGAAACTAGATGATCTTTAAGGTCCCTTCCAACCTGAACCATTCTATGATTCTGTGATTCTAAATGATGTTCCACTTACTGTAGCCTTTGTAGACATGCAGGCTATAATCACTTAGAGGAGGGCTGCTTACATGTTAGATAAAGTTAAGACTGGAACCTAGTTGTGGTCCATTTGTAGGTATAAAAAGTGAACATTCAGAAGTTAATAGGTGCATTTCCAAGTGATGAATGTGCATGAGCCACAGCAGTGATATATCAATGCAATGGGAGAAATCTAGGAATGTGTCATTATTTAAGTAATAATTGTCATAATGTTCCTAGTTTCCTTTCGGTATCAGGTAAAGTTGATGCCTGGATTCAAAAGATTGAGTCCATTGAACATTAATTAAAATGAAAAAGCAGCCTGAGATAGCTGGCAAATGCAGAGAAAGGCTAAGAGGATTTCAGTACTCTTGGCTTCAGACTATTCAATTGCTATGCCTTATTTAAAAAAAAAATTTTTGCCTTCTGGTAGGCTTTTTGTATGCCTGTTAGACTGTTGTGATAAACACTGAACAAGGTTTTAAGAATTGCTCTTCTAAGATAGCAATTACATACCTGTGGTTTGCTGCTTTTTTTGAAGTGCTGTACAAAAAAGGGAACTTGAGCTGAGTCTAGTAAATACAATACTTCGAGAAGCCAATCTCGTGCCCTGTTTCTGCTCCCAGCCCACTTTCCTCAAAAAACTTCATTGACAAACTAGTGCTCCAAGCGAGGATTAAGATAAAGCAGATCCTTAGGTGAGAACAACACTAGATTATAACAGTATCTCTTTAAGTGCAGTTTTTTCCCCAACTACTTGCCTGACATTTCTAATTGGAAGCTAGTGTTGAAGTATTTTTGTACTACTGAATCTCGAATCTCTTCCATTCCTTGGTTCTGTTTTTTTTTTTTTTGACACAGTAATTTGATCATGCTCTGGTACTCAAAAGAGACACATTGACTTCTTCCCAGTAATTTAAGCATGTATTTTTATAAAGCCTCCAGTTGTGGTTTCAGGCTTGTTTTCTGCAGTGTCCTTAAGTGATTTGATTCTCTAGCTAAATGAATCTGAAAATGCCACTAGAACGTGCGGCTGTGCTCTTGTTGCCTCTGTTGCATTGCCACTTGTGATTGAACAGGGAACGAGCCAATTCAGAAGCTAAATCAGGAAGAAAACAAGTGAGTTTTTGTAGGTTGGGCTCTCTTTGGTACCAGATGAGTGCTGAGGCAGAAGGAAGGCTGGAAGAATGAATCGCTTTCTCATGTCAGCTAAAATTAAACTGACCAAACAATAATGCTTAGCCTGACCTTAAGAGTTTTTCATGGGAAGTTCTGCTGACGTAGCAACTTGCTGTTACCAAAATGGGATGTTCTTGTTGTTCTGCTCTCCTCTTGATTGGAACTGTGTTAGTGTGTGCTCAGGCCAGATATACCCATGAGATGAATAAGTTGGTGATGTAGGGAAAAAATTTAGGGGTTTTCTGCTCTTCTGCAGTTTAGCTTTATTGTCTTATGGAAACAGTTGACAGGAGCGCAAAGTAAGTGACTCGGAAGCGTCAGTGTAGTCTCTGTGGTGTGCTGTTAAGCAGACTGTGGCTGTATAGGTAATAAAACGGGTTCCTTTTGAAATTAGACTTGTGCATGGCTGTTCCATATAGAAAATCTCTAAATCTGGTGTTTATAACAATAAATCATAAGCCTGGAAGTGTGGAGAGAATCCCTCATTTCATAGCATGTGTAGTTTCCTGTATTAAGAAGGTCAGTGTATTTTCAAGACCCTGTATTTCCACAGCATCTCTTTTCACTTAGTGAGGGAAGCTTGATTAGTAGTGAACAGCTGCTGTTATCATGGTCAATATTTAATAGCTCCTGGTTCTGTGGCTTTCAATGCTAGAAGTGCGTTACAGGGATTATTTTGTTTACTCTTCAAACTGCCTTTTGACAATGTCAGTGAGAATGGTCAGTGTCTCGTGATTTCGAATAAGATTCTTGCAGTGGTCTGAAACTGGAGAGCTAGTGAAGGCAATGTAAACCTGATAAAAATTGTTTGAAAAAAATATGAAATCTAGTGTTTATCTGAAATAAAACAATATCTTGTACAATTTGGACTGAGATACATTTGCTGTACTGGGCCTTGGAATCTGATCTGTGTGGTATATGTGAAGGATGGGTGGGAAAATGAAGGATTCTTAGCTGATTTTGGGGAGGAAGCAGGGGGTGGCAGAACCTCAAAGGTCCAAAAACATGTTCCTCTGGAAGGTGTTTTATGAAAAATACTAGAACAAGAAGCTTATACTTTCCCTCCTGGCACTCTTGGATGAGAGTGTCCATTGTTCAGCTTTGAAATTATTTTCTCTTTGGGCTTTCAGTTGAGGTAGGGCAGTGTCATGATGATCGTAAATAAGTGTGGAGCCATTAACAGTAAATGACTGCTTCTTTTTTAAGTCATCTCAGTTGTTAAAATTAGATGGAGAGCAACTGTTGCAGTTTGAGAAGCAGAGATGTGGACTGTCAGTGTCTGCATGCAACTGACTGTTTTCTGTGAAATAGTTTGAGAATCTTACTAGTATATTTGCAAATAGGTTGGAAAATAGGTATGTCAAGTAGATCAACTAGGAGGAGTATCCACCTTAATTGGTTAGCTTTAGACACAAGGTTTTGTGACAGACTTGGACGTGAAGTATTACTGCATGGATTGGATCACTGTGTGATCAAAAAAACCAGTTAATGTGTAGGGTCTTAGACAAAATTGAAACAATTAAAGGTGCTGGAGATAGCAATAATAACAGGCTGCATATGAAATGGTACTGGACAATCTCTTCCTGATGAAAACAAGGTAAATCCCCTCTCTGTTGCCTGTGTGATCTGAACAGTAGTAGGAACTGTTTCGTTAAAGGGGGAAGTATGGCTGACTGGTGCGGACAGGGAGTTCTGAAATATTCGTATAAGCCAAATGATACAGTTAAGTTCAGAGCTTTGAAGTGAATGGGATTGGATGCCATATTGCAATAGGATACTCAAGTAATTACTGTAACCCACCAGTAAGTGTCATCTGACAGTGTCTTCATTTAAGTGGGCTATGCAAGAACCTGATGCCATGTTTCAGACATGCTGGAACATATGACCTGTCAGAGCATACATGATTGAGGAAATGAGAGAGAAGACATCCTCCACCCACTGTAGCAGAAGATCAGGTTTGAGACCATCTGAGGAACCTGAAGGTGCACAAGTCCATGGAACCTGATGAGATGCATCTGTGGGTCCTGAGGGAACTGGCAGATGAAGCTGCTAACCCACTGTCCATCATATTTGAGAAGTTGTGGCAGTCCAGTGAAGTTCACACTGACTAGAAAAGAGGACAAACGGCCCCCATTTTTTAAAAAGGGTAAAAAGAAGACCCAGGGAACTGCAGGTCAGTCAGTCTCACCTCTGTGACTGGCAAAATCATGGAGCCAGATGCTCCAGGAAACTCTGCTAAGGCATGTGGAAAAGAAGGATGTGATTGGTGACAGCCAACATGGCTTCACTAAGGGCAAATCATGCCTGACAAATTTGGTCACCTTCTATGATGGGGTTACAGTGTTGGTGGATAAGGGAAGAGCAACTGAGGTCATCTACCTGGACTTAATGCAAAGCGTTTGACACTGTCACATATGACATCTTTGTCTCTAAATTAGAGACACACGGATTTGATGGATGGACCACTTGATGGATAAGGCATTGGCTGGATGGTCGCACTCAAAGAGTCAATGGCTCGATGTCTAAGTAGAGACCAGTGACAAGTGGTGTTCCTCAGCAGTTAGTATTAGGTCTGGTGCTGTTTAACATCTTTCTCAGCAACATAGACAGTGGGATTGAGTGCACCCTCATCAAGTTTGCTGATGACACAGAGTTGTGTGGTGTGGACACTCACACTAGAGGGAAGGGATGCCATCCAGTGGGACCTTGACAGGCTGGAGAGATGGGCCTGTGTAAACATCATGAAGTTCAACAAGGCCAAGCGCAAGGTCCTGCAAATGGGTCGGGGGAATCTCAAGCACAAGTACAGGCTGGGCAGAGAAAGAGTTGGGAGCAGCCCTGAGGAAAAGGACTTGAGAGTGCTGGTTGATGAGAAGCTCAATGTGAGCCGGTAATGTGCACTGGCAGCCCAGAAAGCCAACCGTATCCTGGGCTGCATCAAAAGAAGCGTGGCCAGCAGGTCGAGGGAGGTGATTCTGCCCCTCTGTTCTGCTCTCATGAGACCCCCATCTGCAGTACTGCATTCAGCTCTGGAGTCCCCAACACTAGAAGGACATGGAGTTGGAGTGAGTCCAGAGGAGGGCCACGAAGATGGTCCAAGGGCTGGGGCACCTCTGCTATGAAGGCAGACTGAGAGAAGAGAACGCTCTGGGGAGACCTGGCAGCCTTGTAGTACTTAAAGGGGGCCTAAAAGAAAGCTGGAGAGGGACTTTTTACAAGGGTGTGTAGCAATAGGACAAGCGGCAATGGCTTTAAACTGAAAGAGGGGAGATTTAGATTAGATATAAGGAAGAAATTTTTTACATTGAGGGTGGTGAGGCACTGGAACAGGTTGCCCAGAGAAGCTGTGGATGCCCCATCCCTGAAAGTGTTCAAGGCCAGGTTGTATGAAGCTTTGAGCAACCTGATCTAGTGTCAGGTGTCCCTGTCTGTGGCAGAGCAGTTGGAACTAGATCTTTGAGGTCCCTTTCAACCGAAACCATTCTATGATGACATCACCTATTTTTTGGTCTTCCAACTGAGCAAAATGAAAAGCGGAAAAAAAATCCACAAAAAGTGTCAAATCTAAAGAAAAATGTAAGATAATTTCATGATGCTGTTTGTGCCTTGAAAAGTTAAAAATAAGATCTTGATTAATGAGTATAAATTGTTTGCTTAAGGGATGCTGAGAATGCTGATAAGCAAGAGCTTCAATATTGTGGAAGTGCGAGCAAAGAAGGTCAGATTTCAGAATTAGATTTCGAGAGGAGGAGAGCCAGGCTTTATTAAAACAGTAAATGTGTCTTGTGCATCAGTACCTTGGATCAGTTAAGGAGATTAATAGTGTGGCCTTGAAGTGTCTTGTTCTTCAGAATCTTGTGCATTATAAGCCTCTAAAGCTTTACTTTGGAGTAGACATGTAGCTGTTACTCATTACTCAAGTACAATCTTGGAGCAAAATAGTGATTCTGAAGTGGAAATCTCTGTCAAAAAAAATACCTGTCTTAGAGTCCGGAGTCTTGGAAAGCCCTGAGTATCAACATAGTAATTAGCTTGCTAGTTTGAGCTGTTAGCTTGATTGCTCAGCAACCAAAAGAAGTTAGTTAAATAATGATAACTGACTGAAGATTAAAACCAGAGATGCTATTGCAAGTTAAAGATGTGGTTGTTCTCATTTGAGCTTTAAACTATTTTTAATACTTGAAACGCTTTGAAGTATATATATTGTTATATAAAGTTATGTGAGTTCATGCTAATCATTTGGCTTAGATGAGTTGATTTTTTTTGTCTTCGGAGTCTGAACATGTGTGAGAAGATGAGATTTACGTGTAAAATTTGGTTTAATGATCTATTGGCTCTACTTCCTTTATTGGAGAAGGTGAATGAACAATACCATGTAACTGATTGATGTTCTATAGCTGCAAGTGTGTGTAAGTATATAAATATATATGTATATGAGGCCTGCTCAGTTCAGTCTGTAAATCTTGGAAGTAGCAGGAATAAAAAAGATTTGACTGCTGGAAATGTGATTCATGTGAGAACACAACGTTCTCATGGCACAAATGAGCTCTTAGAAGTATTCTTTGGTGGAAAGAGTGTTGTATTTTCACATCTTGAAAAAAAGGGATAACTGCTAGTTGAGCATTGACTTTTTAAATGTACTCTGGTCATCTTTATGTAACTAAAGCCTCTAATTATTGGAAGTAGAGTTGTCAAAAAAAAAAGAAACAAAGTAGCTTTGTGTGTTCCACTAACTAGGCTGACTTTCCCATTCAGTTTGTTACCCTCCCAGAAGTCTGAGCAGCTTTTCTGTAGGTTTACTTGTAGGGCTTTTCTGTACTAAGTTTGTTGGTGTTATATACAGCTGATCATTATGTTAAGGTGCAGTACAGGTTAAGATTGAGTAGATTTAAATATTGCAAATTGCTGATTTCTGAAAAAAAATGTTTTTCCTTTACTGAAATGACATTACAGAATACGCATATTCTGTATGTTCTGAAATACATTGCAGAAATAAAACTTGTGAGCCTTATTTCTATGTAAGGTGGAAAGCAATAGTTTAAGGAACTTTAAGGGACATTTAAGCCTTATGCTTAAATGTAGCAATGGCAAGTAGAGGCAAAGTTTGGGCAGAATTCTGTGCATTTCAGATAGTGTTCAAATAGTTACCCTCCTTCCAGTGTCTGTCTCAATAATGTGTATTAGTTCAAGAGGCATGAGGAGACTAGACAAAATGTTCTTTTATTACTTGTGAGTTACTCATGGTAGATATTCTTTATGTGAAACTTAGTTTTCTGAGTTTTCTGGTTATTTTTCCCCCCCTCACCAGCCTATTAGTGACTGACATATCAACAATCTTGGTATAAAGTTCTGGCTTAGTTTGATTTATTTGCTGAACGTAATGTTTTCATACTATTGGCATTAGTCAGTAGTTTTATACTGAAGAAATCCACAGCCGAATACTTAAATCACTTGTTTAGGTGACTTCATTGACTTAGATATGTTTTGAAGACTGAAAAATCAATTGATGGAAATGGAAACTTTTTTGTAATGGATACATAAAGGCATATAGAAAAATTTTTCCTGATCACATGGTTTCTCTTTTGTGGGAACTTGTTGACTGGAAAGATAGTTAATGTCTCAAGTTGAGTTTCTTAGTAACAGCTAAGCACAGTAAAAAGAAATACAGTGTGGACTAAGAATTTGATTCTGCTTTATCATATTAGTTTATTCCAGGAGAAGGAATGGTTGAAGTTGCTGGAACATCTGTTTGGCAAAAGAAGTTTTGAACCTGTGGTTTAATTAACTGTTTTGTCCTAGTGGATTTCCTTTCTTGAAAGAAGGTGGTGTGAAATGCTGAGCTCAGAATGCAGTTGCTACTGTGGAAAGTATTTTAGATATTCAACAGAAATATACTGAATCTTAAGCAAACACGTGACTATATGTACTCTTACATATTTACTGTGTTAATACAGAGGGAAGATCTAGTATGAAGACACCACACTACAGTGCAGCAGAAAGATTGCGTATGGGTGATGGTGCATATCTGTATTGGAAACCAGGATAAAAAAAAAAAGAATTCTTAAACTGACTGTCACTGTTAAGATGGAGTAGTTTGTGGGGTTTTTTTGTTTGTTAGTTTGTTTTAATTGCTGCTTTGCTCTTTAAGTAGTTACTGGTGTGGTAAGTGGTAGAAGTTTCACTTAGGCATTTCTGAAATTATTAAGAATCATGTCTTTCGGAAGTAGAAACAAGTGCATTAATGTAACTTAAATTTTTACCTGATGCTCTGGAACAGTAATCAGACTGCTGAAGTACCATGTCTGATTACTTTTTTCAGTAAATCTGAATACACACAATCCTCATATCTAGCTAAAATCCTGAAAGATTGATACACCAGTTAGACAATTATCAGGTCTCTTTTACATCAAGTTGTGTATTTGCAATAGTATTCTCTGAAGAATGGTTGATCTACACCAAGTTTTGATGTTTCTGCTTAAAGCATGCTTCTGTAATGTTTCCACACTGCTGTGAATTGGCTAGAATACGGTTATTCGGAAAAAGAAGAAATTCTCTTTGAAACAGGCAAGCTAATTACTAAGACAGCTTAATGTGAAGACTTAGAGGCATAACCTTCTTGCTTATCAACTAACGATTGCTTTGTTTTTAGGTGCCTTAGCTGGACCAGTTGTTGATCCACATGTGACAGCAGTCTGGGGGAAGAAGGTTGCTCTGAAATGCATAATTGATGTAAATGAAACAATAGCACAAGTTTCTTGGGAGAAGATACATGGTAAAAGTTCACAGACTATTGCTGTTCATCACCCTGAATATGGAATATCTGTTCAAGGAGAATACCAAGGAAGAGTGTCATTTAAAAACTACTCACTTACTGATGCAACAATCATCTTAAAAAATGTAAGCTTTTCTGATGCAGGAGAATATATTTGCAAGGCAGTTACATTCCCACTTGGAAATACACAGTCATCAACAACTGTAACAGTACTAGGTAAGTCAACTTCTTTATGAAAGGAGGTGAAATTAATAGCACAAACATGTTAGTGAATTTCAGCAAACTTGCCAATCAATATGTTTGTTTAACCCAATGACAATACAAAAAATGTGTTTGCCAATTTTTCATAATGTGTCTTGGTATGGTTGATGAGACTTCTTTTTGGTCTCAATTCTTTAGAACTTGCTCTTTGATTGTCCAGATAATAAAAATAAATAAGCAGTTCCTATTTAGGCATTATGCTAATCTAAATATTCGGACAGTGCTTTAGAACTTAGACCAGGCAGTGCTGATACTAGGGACCTCCGTGTGTGTGTGCATGGGTGCTGAGAAGCTGCCAAGCACAGTTTTAGCTACCACCTTGGCTAGATTCCCTCATAAAATGTGTTGTGAATATGATAAGTTAATGTAGCCGTTGGGGGCTGGTGATGTAAACTTTTCTTTGTACAGTATAAATGTAAAGCAAAACTGCATAGACTACTACTAGGAGTAGTGAGAGGAAAGAGGCAATTTAAGCCCTTGACTGGTTGTGGATAGCCATAATGTGAAGCCCATGTAAAATCGTTTTTTTGCATATAATAGTTTTGTCTGTCTTGTTGAGGGTTCAGTGTTGCTGTCATAAAGGACTACTACTGAAGCACAGGTAGACTTAGGTGGTAGCACAGTATGACGTAAAACGCTTATCCTAAAACTTGAAAACCTATTGGCTTGCCCTCCTCTTACAGATATAAACCTTCTTATAATAGAGTAAGCTACTTCTGTATTCACTACAAGTAGTCAAGTGATCTTTTCTACAGCTGAGGTGGTCTTCAGTGACTCTTATTTTTGTAAACAAATGTGCTTTTTAGGATCTTCCTGGTCTTTGATCTCTGCTTTCCATGGTAGTAGAATACGATATGAGATTAATCAGGTCGCTGTAGCACAGTACGTAAACTGACTTTCACCACAAGGTGGGGCAAAATAAACGCATCAAAGCAAGTGGCTTAATCCAATTTGAAACAAGTAATTTGACCAGAGAAGTTATGTGATATACAAAGCGTGTAGCCTTATGGCACTCTCTTCCGTCTGTTTTCTGTCTGTACTACAAATGGCTATGGCTATTGTAGCAGTCTTTTGACTTCAAATTTCAGCTATTGTGCTGTATTAACATACAGTGGGAGGTTCTTAACTGCTTTCCTTCACCTCTTCTAGTCTGTTCCTATTTCTAAGATACTTTTTCTTTTTTTCAGATCACAATAATAGTTGTGTCAATTTTGCCCTTCAAATTTTAGGTTTATGGAGAACCTGAGGAGGAATTTGGAAAGCAAATATATAGCCTATGTGTTTATTATTCTACATTTGAAAATATAGAAGGACGGCAACTTGCTTGATGAGATATATATTATTAAAAATTGCAGTTTGAATAGGTGAAGAAGCAGTTGTCGGGCGTACAGTGGTCCTGATCAAAGGTTTGAGTTTTTCGTGGTTGATGTAGATGGTTGCTGATAGTTGTAAGCCTCTTGGTGACTTGGTATTAACCTCTGAATTGCAAAACCCAACTACTGGCAAAGACGCCTTTCCATCCTAGTTATTAGCAGCTGCTTGGCTTGCCTGCACGGCTGGGTAGCTAACCCTCTGTTGGACTTGCCGATGTTCTGTGGCCTCAGCAGCATATTTTCTGACCTTCTGAAAACTTTGGTACACTGACATCTAAACTTTAACAGTAAAAATACTGGGGAAGTAATGGTTTTCAGAATGTGCATGTAACTGAATAGCTTTTGAACTTCAGTGGCCTGAGCTTAGCAGTTTCAAGTTCAGCCAAGTCTTGAGGCATGGAGTAGCTTCAATCAAAATTTAAAACCTGATGTAACTTAAAATCAGCTTTTTTCTGACTGCTTTTTCCCACTGTTCTAAAAAACTCTCCCTTAAGTGAGGAGAGAAAAGTTCATGTCCTAGGGCTGAAGCTGTTTCCAGTCTAAGCAGCATTGCCTTTTTCCTACTCCCTGTCTGTTTCTATTTAACAAAGAATTAATTTCCTTCCTGTATGTAGTGGACATACTTAACTTAATCATGTAGTAGATGCTTGTACACTGTAAGGCAGTGACACTGAAACAAATGGAGGTAAAAATAACTACAGGATAAAATGTCCTGTATTTGCCACAGTACACTGATCATTTAAGGCCATATGTAGAACCTCAGTCTTAGGTTACTTAAGCCTAACAGACTTGTGACATTTGATGAGGTAGCTCACTCCCACTTGGACTCGCTTAGTGCTTCATGTTGTCATAAGGAAACGCACTGTAAAAGAAGAGGCTAAGACAGTGAGAATATGAAAATACTTTCTTCGGTCAGACAAGTGTGGTGATCTTGTCTAAGACGTTAGCTCTTCAAACTTGCCTTGTTAAACTTGGCCAAAAAACTGAGAAGAATTTTGCGTCAAGCTAAGATGCTAACTAAACTGGCCAAAATGGTGTTTGAAGGCAGGAGAGATGATGTATGACAGGGTAGCTTGCAGAGCTAACATAATTTTTATGTTACTAGCCTGATCACCAGTATTTTCAATATTTGGTTTGGTTTTACTTTCTCTGTATGGCTCTTGATAAAGTAGATATTGTTCTCCTGCGGGCTAGCTCTTACCTACCTGTGCTACAAGTGAAGAATGAGCTGCACAGGTTGGAATGTCAAAGATACAGATCTGTCACCATGAATAGATCCCCATCACGCTAATGTAGAAATTCTTACAATGAGGACTTAAAGAAACATGCGTGTCAGAGAGTATGGAAAATGAATTCTTTCAGACAGTTCTGATAAAGTAACTGTGTTTGAAACATGCTAGTTGATAAGATGTGCGCCGCCTTCTTGAGTACTGCACAATACTCTAGGACAAGAAGTATCAAGTAGTTAACAAATTAGTGAACTGGCTGGTCTTAAAAAAAAAAAGGCACACACACACAAAACAACAAAACAGAGAACCCAAAGTCAATAATAAAGGATTAATTAGCGGGCAGGATAAGTTACACAGAAATATAAGACTGCTGGTTTTGAGAGGAGAGAAAATAAAAAATAGAAATACTTTTGGAAAGAAGTTAACTCAAGTAAATGTCAGTTGTGATGAAGGGGCTGACAATTCCCAGTGTCATACTGTTGCCAAGGAATTACTGACTTTAATGGTAAGTGGAAATAATACTGTTTGTGTTGTAATCATGCCAATTTTGTCCAGACTCCTGTGTGCAGTGGCAGAAGAAAATTAAGTTTAAAACTAACAGAAGCAGGTTGTAAAAGGCTTATGGAGTGCTTAAAACCAAGAAGAAACTTTGAGGCTTGGAAACTTAATGCAATAGGATTTAGGGTGCTTTCTTTTCCAGATGCTTTATTATGTTGTTTTTCTATAAAGAAGTGTAAGAACTTGAGCTATATCTCTGGCCCATGTGAATGTAAGGTGAAACTAGACTAAGTAGAGTTAAATTAGATAGTGGTGATGAATCAGTAAAAGGGCTAGCACAGATGTGGAGATTAGGCAATATTTCCTTAACAGCTGCACATCTAGCTTCCATGCTTCAGCCACCATTTCTTATAACTTAAAAAAAATTCATGCCGTAATATTGCTTTGGATTTGCATGACTAATTTTCTCTGAAGATACAGGAATGAGATGATCCATGCGCAGTGACCTTTTGGTAACTTCTGTCCATTCAATGTATCTACTCTGATTATTTAAATTGGATGGAGGAAGCCACCACTGTCCTTGAACTCTTACATTGTGGAAGCAGGTCCCTTCTGCTTTTAGATCTTTGTGAGATTGGTGGCTTCCTTTCCCAAACTAAGTGTTGTCCCCACCGTCTTTTTCATTTGACTTGAATGGAGCATAATGTTTCTACCGAATGGTTGAAGCAGCTTCTCCAATGCTCTCCCAGCCTCCTTCATGTGTCTTATCACCACCACTGTGAGCAATGAAAATCTGTAGGACATGCTTCAGTATGATTCACATGACACACTGAGTGGTCCTGCGACAAAAGAGAACTGCTACAAAAGTCTGTATATAGAAGTTACACTTAAAAAAAAAAAAAAAAAAAAAAAAAAAAAAGCCAAAATCTCCCTCCAGATCTCACACTCTGGGTAAACTTTTTTCCAAGTTGAAAACAGTGAAACTGTTTGCCGTTGTGAGAGGTGAGATGCCAATGGCCCCTTGTAATTAGGGATCCATTCACAAGATAATTATCTTAATCCATGAGTGAAAGAGCCTGAAAGACTGTAGAATTCGTAGCTGAGTTTCTGTTGGTTTTGCTTCAGTTGCTGGGACAAAGTAATCTTGAAGGATAAACTACAGAAATAAGTACTATAACAGCAGTTGCTTTTCACTTCTTAGTATGTGGCTATTTGGTTATCTTGTAGTTGGTACATAGACCAAGAATCACGATTTATGGGAAGATGTGACAGTAGAAGCCTAACCATTTGTGAAGTACTAAAAAAAAGAAAGCGTCAAAACATGTTGGACCGGGAATAAGTATATTTTTATGAAGTTGGGTAGCTTTAAATAGTTCAGCTTTCTTTCTGACAAGTGTAAAACTAAGGATTATACAACGAACTGAAACTGGCCAATCTCACAAATTTCAGATATCACTTGAGAAAGCCAAGTATGCTTTTTTCCTAATTATAATCTTAGGAGAAACTAGGCTTTTAAAATGAGTCTGTAGCCTGTTTCCTAGCTACTCTCACTTAATACTTGAAGATAATTTTTTTCTAAAAGCACAGTAAGTAAAGCAATATAATAAATAGTCTGCTTTGGGTCTGGAGATCTCTGCTACTTTAGTTAAGACTTCTGGTTGATTGAGATATCCCTTCACAAAGGGGTACAGGGAAAAATTCAGGAGTTACGTACTTATTTTTTTGAGGAAAATGCAAAGGAATAGAATACATAAAACTATTACCAGCTGAAACTATTTAGGTCTAAGTTCTGGCATTAAAAACTAGTGGTAGCTGCTAATTTAATTGATTTCACTGTGATAGGGATCTTGGGTGGTGGGGATACAGCAAAAATTAGTATGTTTCTGCTTGTAAGACACAAAATGCAAGTTTAAGTGTTGATTTCTGCATTTCAGTTAATACTACAGAAGCTATTGAAAGGTTACTACTAGAGATTTGGGGGCAACAAGGTGGTAATATTTATGTTAAATCAGGAAAACCAAATTGTGTGTCAAGTAACAGCTGGATAATGTCAGGTTCTCCATGCCAGGTTTTAAATGCTATTTTTCATCTGACGGAATGCTTCATACGTACATCAGTTCAAATATCCAAGCTTATTGATTGCTAGTGTTGGACAGCAGGGAATCAAATTTTGAAAGAAGTTCTGTTAGAGGTGCTTCAGAGCTAGAAGAGTCAATGTAAGACTTGGTAGAAAAACCCTGCTATTGGCTTGTTTATGATAGGATCACTAAAAAAAAAAAAATTGCAGAGGGTAGGCATTCAGAGAAACAAAGGAGGAAAAAATCCATTGTCAGTATCTGTGCAACCAACCAACCTTCAATTTGGTAATGACATATATTCTTTAAGTGCTTGTGAGCATAGAACAAAAAATGTGTTTTCATAAGGTTATCTGTTTAGTAGTTGCCTTTCATTTTAGTGTAATTGATCAAATAATAAACTGCCTTCTTCAGGCATGAGTAGTGTTAGACTGAGCCGAAAACAATAAACAACTGATTCTAGCACCGAATTCACTCAAGGTAAAAATATTTGTTACTAGTTACCTCTTGAACGTATAAGTAGTTGAAGTGTCTTGCCAGGTATTGTGAACGATGCTCTCTTTTGTTTCAAAGAAATTCTGTGAACTAAACTTCTTACAGGATACCAAAAGGCAAGGAAGTTGCAAGAGTGGTCTCTGCTTTGTAATTATTGAGGGCTGGTCCACTGAGGTGGATTCTGGAGCATAATGGTGCATAGTGATGACTTCACTTCAGAGGACTAAAGCTAACCTCATTAGGTCAAAAGACAAGGATTATATAGTAAGCTGGTATGCTACTGGGAAATCTGTATCTTCTAGTATTGAGAGTAGAAATGGGCTGTGCTAGAAAGCAAAACCTTGATTTGGATCTGAAGCATCAGATAGTATTTCTGACTTAAGTTGCAACTAGTGGATGGCTTATACAGGGCTGGAACAGATTTTTTTATATATTTTTTTTAACTAAGAAGGAAAGTTGTGGGTTTTTTTTAAAAAAGCTTTTCAGTCTTTGGCCCTCAACAGTAGACTTGTACATTAGGAACTGAACTTCCCTTTGGAAGGAAGTGTGTTCTCTAAGCCTCTAAAATTTTGGGGTGAGCAATGGATATACAGGGAGGTCAGTTCCTTCAAGTTGTGGATTTCTTGAGTCTTGGACGTAGTATTGAGTTCAGATTTTTTGCTTTCGTAGAAATTCATTCACAAGAATATATATAAACTTTGTTTTGTTTCTATATGGAAAGAATCTATTTCTATAACAAAACCATACACATTTTATATAAAATATATTACGTATATTTGTATACATAATAGATTTTTTATATAGTATATGTGTATATATAATAATACTGTTTTAGAGGTTAGCTGTCCTTTTCTGCACAGAATCAATTTGTATTGTACTGATCAACAGAAGCTTAAACTCTTAATGTCAGATGTTAAAACACCTGAATTAAGTAGCTTTGAAATGACACAAACTGACAGTACAGAGTAATACTTGAAGTGTAATGCTTGGAAGTGCAGCAGGATATAAGCTTTTTAAAAAAAATCACAGTATAATGTCAACGTAGTATTTTAAGCTGTCTGTCAGATGCTGCACCTGGAGCACCGCAGTTGGTGTTTTCAACCTGACCATGTTGGAATTCCCTGCGAATGCGTTAAATGCAGTGAATGAGCAACATTGAGCTTTAATGAGTGGACGAAGGTGAAGAGTATCAGCAGGCTGAAGCTTTGTAGAGCTATCATCTCTGATAGACCTGAGTTCTTTTGCAAATGGATTAGATCTTGTCTAACTCTTTTACAGGGAAACAGTTTCAAAGATGTGGAGTCTGTCTTGTTAAATTTACTGTTTTTCCCCCTCCCTAGTTGAACCTGTTGTGAGCTTAACGAAAGGACCAAACCCTCTAATAGATGGTGCAAATAGGACAATAGCAGCCACTTGTACAGCAGCCACTGGAAAACCTGCTGCAGAGATTGACTGGGAAGGAGGTTTTGGTGAAATGGAATCCAGCTCTATTTTGTTTCCAAACGAAACGGTGACAGTTGTAAGTCAGTATATGATTGTCCCTACACGATTTGCAAGAGGAAGACGTATAACTTGTGTTGTGAGGCACCCTGCTTTGGAAAAGGAGATAAGATACCCTCATGTGTTGGACATACAGTGTAAGTATTCTTTAAGGTAGTTAATACTTGGTATGTATCTTATAAACATCCTCTTTATTGGTGTATATGTTCCACCGGAAGGAGATGAGCACTTACCTGCTTCAGGAGAAAAAGGGAAATTAAAACTGTAGGGGAAAGTATGTGATAAGAGGTAGGTCTGGCAAGAGTAGAAAGCTAGGGTCTCTGTATTTAAAAAGAAAAAAATAAAATCTAGTCACACAGCTAGAACACTGTTATGTTTCTTCTCTTTGTTTTGGCTATTGGCACATGGGTAAATATTGTTATTCATGTTTATATTTAACGTTGAAAAGATTACAGACAAAATAACGAACTCAGTTGATCTGTAAACTGTTTATAGTGCCTTACAATTTCATCAGTATTAAATCTAATGGAAGTTCATGTTTGAGATGGCAAGTTGAAAGTAGGTCTTATGGGGGATCAGTAAGTTATTTTCAAGTTACTAAGTTTTTTTGACTCTAATTTGTGTAAGGAAACAAGAACATAATGTATACATTCCTAACATTTGTTACTCAGCTTCAGGTTGCTCATGTAATTCAAACCTGTACCAGGCTTGTTTAACAAATTTGTGGCCTTAAAACACATGAATACAAAGTGAGATGGCTTACATGCTGCTTAGCTAAAACCAGTTAAGGCAAATAAGCTTTAGGCTTTTGAACCATTTTTTGTTAGACAATGCATACGTGACCAAAACAAGTCATTTTAAGTTCTTCGTTTGATATCCTCTCTCAGCTGTGTGCTGCTTTCAAGTTCCTAAATCATAGAAGACTGACAGTTCAATTAGAAGAAATATAGTGACTGGAAAAAGTAAACTGTACTGTTTTGATTTGACTAGAATCTCTTGTGGGTTTGTTTTTGTTCCGTTCGGTAAAGAATCACTTATTTAGACATAAAATAGTGATTAGTACTGGCTTATTTTGTCAATATTGAAGTAAAGTTCTAGACTGAAGTGCCATTGATACAGAAACGGAAGTAAAGATATTTGTTCTCATTATTTTCTCAAGCAGTGAATAAGAATGAAGTTCTGTATTTAGAATCATAGAATCATAGAATGGTTAGGGTTGGAAGGGACCTCAAAGATCATCTAGTTCCAACCTCCCTGCTATGGGCAGAGAAATCCTCTACTACACCAGGTTGCCCAAAGCCTCATCTAACCTGACCATGAACACTTCCAGGGATGGGGCAGCCACAACTTCTCTAGGCAACCTGTTCCAGTGCCTCACGACCCTCAATGTAAAAAATTTCTTCCTTAGATCTAATCGAAATCTGCCCTCTTTCAGTTTAAATCCATTGCCCCTTGACCTATCACTACATGCCCTTGTAAAAAGTCCCTCTCCAGCTTTCCTGCAGGCCCCCTTTAGGTACTGGAAAGCTGCTACAAGATCACCCCGGAGCCTTCTCTTCTCCAGGCTGAACAGCCCCAACTCTCTCAGCCTGTCTTCATAGCAGAGGTGCTCCAGCCCTCGGATCATCTTTGTGGCCCTATTTAAATTGAAGCAAGGGGGCAAGTTGGTCTTGAACTAATTTTTATCTGAAATTAGGGCTAAGGCATGTTTCAGAACTTGTAACAAAACTATATAGTAAGCAACACAGTAGCAATTGAGAAGCAGCGATTTTATGTCTGTTCTCTAGTCGTCTTTAGCCTTCCGTTATGCTTACAGTGATTGCAACTACTCCTTCATCTCTGCTTTCAGAACTTGTACCAAATTATACCAGTGGTTCTGTTCTGAGTTCTGAATATTTCCGCTAGGGCTCTCTGGTTTATCTGAAGTGGCCTCCTTGGTTTTTAGAACCGTAACAACATGATTCTGCATTACGATGTCAGTGGATAACTGTTAACCTTTTTAACTGGCGTCTGTGAACTTTTTGATAATTTCCTAATTACCTGGCTACTCAAAACACTGTTTCTGATCCTTTGCTTTATCTTTTTAGTGAGAAGTAGCTCTGAATTACCATTCCTCCCTTTCAAATAACATTAAATAGATTCTTCTGAAGTCCTCTCGCTTCCCCGAAGTGCTATATGTTTGCTGAAGATGCACAGCAGGACAGTTGCACTGATAAAAACAATATACTTTTTCTAATCTAATCCACTGCTGCATGTTATGCTGTAGCTTGGAACTGTATTGGTGTTCTCTGTGTATTTTGTTGTTGGTGGTTTTCCAATAAAAAACAAAACACTGAACAAACAAAACCCCTTCTGCTCCATTGAGATGACCATTGCATACAGTTCACATTGAAAGAAAATATTGTGATTGTTGATAGGTTAAATCTTTTTTTGTCAGATGCTCCAGAAGTTTCAGTAACTGGCTATGATGGAAATTGGTTCATTGGAAGAGAGAACGTTCAGCTCAGATGTAATGCTGATGCAAATCCATTACCTATGGAATTTATGTGGACCAGGTAAATATTTATAAACAGGGGCTTGCCACATGATAAAAGTGTTATAATCTCTTAACTTACAGTAAACACCTGTTTTGAATACAAGGAGTTTATGACTTGGGTTGGGTTGTAATGGTTTTATCCAGCCGTTTAAAAGGAGAATACAGGATGCGCGTGTGTATGAATATGGGTGAGTGGATATCTTGTGAATTTACAAGCCTAAACAGTTTGTCATTACTCTCAGGATAAAATCTTTTGTAATTTATTAAGTAGACTAAACTGTGTATGTTGCAGTGTATAGAGCAAAGCCCCAAAAAGTTGGATCTCTACTAGGTATTATTTCATTAGTTCTGTTTTATTGTTACTTAAAGTAGATTGTAAACACCTGAACAGACTTTTCTGTATATGCATTTTAAAATCTGGAAATTACAGTTGAGATGGCAAATACTGCTTACTGAGTTACAGAATTTGTCATTTTTTTAAAAGTGCTCAAGTAGTTGCCAAGAAAGATAAATGTGGCGTTTTGCATAGTGATGGAAACTAGGTCTTGAACATATGTCTGTAGTGAGGGAAGAAAAAAAAAATTTCAAGTCTTACATAACAGCTGCATTTCTTGAATATATGGATTGGGTGGGCTTTGCTCTGATGTTTACTGCTTTGCTTTTGCAGCCGTGGATGTACTTTGGGCAAGAGACACAGAGGAAGATAGCAAAATAAGCAAAGCATAAATCATATGCATCAATAAAAGCAAGCATAGATCAAAATCTGTCCTATGAAGAAAAAAAATTAAATACACCCAGCTATTTTAAATGGATTTGTTGCCTATAGAAACAAAGGGGATTACACTGTCCTTTGGAAAGTTAATGTGTATGTAGCTGTGTTATGGTGCTTCTGTTGGTAAAGTAACAGAAATACTTAGTGATGTGAAGCTTTAATCCATTTCCTTACTCTCTCAATAGTAGATATAATTTAGCAGATAGGAGCAGTAGTCATAATGTGGTTTGAAAATGTTGTATTGATAAGTTTGGAACTGCTTGATGGCAGTTTCACAGGAAAACAAAACATTACTATGACTCAATCCTAAAAGCAGCCATTTGGAATCTTAAGTCAGTATTGCAGCAGTCAGAATGGCATAGCTACACTAAAGTAAATTTAATAAAACGTATGCCTTCATAAAATGTATACTTTGCCTATATGCTAGAGTAGGCTGTCATCCCCACCCCGTGCTTAGCTCAAATTCAGTGTGATGAGAGATTTTAACACACACGGATCCTTATGTTTAAAAAAGCATGCCAGGCTCTCAACAGCACGACCACTTGTTTTTTCAGATGAACTGAGTTCTCGGTTTTCTGATTTGAATTTGAGATGTATTTAAGAACTAATCAATACATCCTCTATTACTAATTCCAGAAGAAATATACATGTTTAAATATATTTAAAGCACTTAAAGCTTCAGAGGTTACTTCTAAACTTTCTAAGGTTAAAAATGAACCAACTTTTACAAGAAAAGCTTAATTTTCTGGAGTAAAACTAGTATACCTTTTTGTCTGAGCAACAACAAAACCCATCCAATAAGCTGTAATACTAGTGAATGAGAAACTTGAAAGGAAAAATCTATGCAAAAGAAGAATAGCTTAAGTGTTTAAGAAATTGAAACTAGCTGTATTGAGATTGTGTGCTATCTTAACTGGTTTCAAATTATGCTGTCGTCTAGAATTACCATACCAAAAAATCTTGGAAGCAAAGGTGACAAGTGTTTTTGCTAGGATAGCAATAATTTCATAGTCAATAATATTTTAAAATATTGCATGTATGAGAACTCTATTCTAATAGAACTTTCAAACTAATGGACTATTCAATTTTCTTTAAATAAATATTTCTGGCGATATGAATTATGAAGTATATGTGTAATCACTTTTATCAACTTTATATGGCTGAAGCAATTCTGGGCGGTAATCGTTGTCAGCAAAGCAATGGGAGTATTTTTTTGAACCTACTTTTGTTGGAAATCATGTTTGCTGTGAGGTGTGGGGTTTTTTTTCATTTGAGTAGATAATTTAAAGTGTCAGGGGTGGCTTTTTAGTTCAATATTACTTTAAAAAATCATACTTGCTAAATGCTTCCAAGATACTGAGACCTAGTGATCGCATGTTTGATTGTTAGGACTTAGTCCTGCTTAGCTGTTAATAGATATTTAGATAAAAACAAAATGGGATGCAAGGGCGTGAAATCACTCAGGTGTTAATGGGCAGTTGGCAGCTGTGCTGAAATAGTTCCAGTGCCTTTGTCCTTTCCCCTTTCTCGATTGTCCTTAGCAGTTGTTACTGCAATCACATGCAGAATGCTACAGGAAAATTATAGATTTGGAAAAGCCGGTCGATTTGCAACAGTGTTTTTTTAACCAGTTGTTTCCCCAAATGTATCACCAAATTCTGTTTCAGTACTGTAATTTAGATGGAAAAGCGATGGGGAATGAGAAAAGGCAGGTTGAGAGGGAAGAAACTGCCTGAACTCTTGCCCAGAAATCCTAGTCAAAATGTTATCTAAAATAAGTGTGTATTGACAGAAATATTTATTGTGATAGCTCAACTGGCTGCAAAAGAACAGGCAGATAATCCTTACAGCAGTATAAGCTCTTCTTAGTTTGACTGTTAGTTTTTAGAGCTTGAGTTGTGTTGTTCTTCCACATTCTTTTGATGTAATGTTTTCTTAGTTGTGGTAGTGTTTGTTCATTTGTGGACAGCTTGCTAGTGCCAGCAGGTTTGATGTTTAAAGGATTTGGCGTGGGAATTAGATACTAAATGTTCAGATGGGCGCTGAGAATATCCAATGAAAGTCCACTGACAATGTCAGAGCACAGTGAAAAGTTTACTCTAGACTGTTGCAAATACTGTTTTAAACTAGTTATATTTAGACTTTAGTCGTAAAGATTCACAGTTGAAGTAAAACATAACTGTTTTGTTTCAGGTTGGATGGACAATGGCCTGAAGGATTGCTATCTGTCAACAATACTCTGCAGTTCAGCAGCCCATTGACTTACAACTACACTGGGACTTACATCTGTAAGGTGACTAATTCCCTTGGTCAGAGGAGTGATCAGAAGACGATCTACATATTAGGTAAGTCTTCTCAACAAAGACAGTATGTTAACTCGGAATTTCTTTTTTGGTCAGTGCTTGAAACAACAAACCGAAGAGCCAATTGATGCATAAAATATTTATGCCTTTTAATTGTGTGAAAAGCTATTCAAAGTAGGCATTTGAGAGCTACAGTAGAATTTGAGATTAAACTGACTCTTCAATAACAGCAACATACGGTGGAAATTAAGGTTGAGGTAGTTCCCATAGTGCTTTTGAGATTATTGCTTTCTCTTGGTAGGTGAACTTTTTTTGTGATGTTAACCTGTGTTTGGCAAGACATACTGACTGCAATAAACAATACCTTGTCTGTAATAAATTGAAAAAACAGGTGTTACTGGGAGAAGAACAAGTACATTTAAAGAAGTCCAAAGATGCTCTGCTTTAAGGAAGTTAGGGTTATGTTCTGAATGTGTACGTTGTACTCCAGTTATTCATTGTCTCTTTTTATTGGGATGCAGATATCCAGCAATTGTAAAGTAACTCATGCAGAGCTCTTGCTGATCTGCTTAGTATAATATGGCAAATTTGTGTGTCCCTTAGCACCACTGCTGTTGGAAAACATCTTTATGTCTGTTAACACAATTTAAGTAATGTTTTAGTGTGACATCTTTGTCAAAGACCAGCACGACTTAGGGTATATGTGAATAGTGCTGTAGAAGTCTGAAAAAGCTCTCCAGATTTCCGTAATGGATTAGCTAATACCTAGCCTGATCAATAAGTGCTAATATTATCATTTTTTAAAGGAAAATATTACATCCATGAAAATTAAAACTTCTTTCTGTTATATGTTGTTGCTACTCTGCAGTAAGTTCTTGACATTAGTTATGAAACAGAGTGAATTAAGTGCCAGTGCATGTTGACCAGTTACAGGATACAAAGATGGATAGATAGATGACTTCTTCACAAAAACTTTAAAATAAATATGAGCACTTAAAGGTTGAGATGAGAATGAAAACATAAGACTAAAACTGAAAATACAGGATGTTTGAAGGCACATCTGTCAGAATTCATAGTTTGAGTTATCTGCATCTTTACAACAAAGGATGGTGTTTCAGTCACTGACATGATTACACTGCAGGTCATTATGGAAAACTAGTTAAGTTCTCATTAACTGGCTACTTAGTGAGCTAGTTAACTGCAAACTTAGAAGTAGTTTGAGGCACTGGAATTATTTGTAAACATCTTAAATTATATAAAATTCTAGGTATGGAAAAACTGTAAGTGCTGAAAATTAATATGAAAGTCACTTCTGTGAGAAGCTACTTTTGGATGCTTGGTTCTAGTGCTTCTTTTATGGAGAAGAACTCATGGCTGTGTAACAGCCTTAAAACAATTGTGAAGACTGTCATGTTGTAAGAAGTAACAAATAAAAAATTAGAATAGCATCATTAAATAGGATGAAATAGTCTCTTGGAATGTAACATTCAAATATACTTACTCAGAAAATAACTACACTGTTTATAGCTCTGTTCTCAGCCCTTTTCTAACTGTAAGGAGGGGGGAAGTTTTTTCAAATCCACTACTTCTCAAGTTCAGTTCTGTGAAATGATCTGCTGTAAGTAGAACTCATGCTTTTTACCATGACTGTTGTGCATGAAAATATAAGGCTATAATTCAAATCATGATTGTGACTTGCAGACTAAGCTGGGCTAACTATGAAATTACATGTGATGCTTCCTAAAATGACTCAAGTTCTTGAAAAAGCAGAATAGGCATACGTGCCAGCTGAGATGTGGTGATGGCTTATGTTCTAGCCAGTGGCAAATGCAACATTACGTAAACTAGCTTACTGCAAAGACAGTTAAGCTAGTTGCAGTAGCTAGTCTTTGGTGTGGACTGATGGATATTGTTTACGTGTGTGCTGCTTTTCAGTTTTGTGCAGCAGCTTTGTTTTGTTGCAGTAACTTTATTGTAAATAGGAAAAGTTAGCACTCCCTAAAAAAATCAGCTAAAACTGGACCTCAGCTAGGGATCAAACAGGGTCATGGTTCTACAACTTAGGTGCAGTAGTAAAAAGAAATACTTTAATTGACATTAAATTATTAATTTCATATTTTAAAAAGGTCATGTTAATGTTGGAGTATGTGGCATGATCAACATCTAAGAAGAGACAGGGGACTTTACTTCTTACTTGTTCAGTGATGTAAAGTTAAACTTGGTTTGTGTAGTTGTCCAGCAAAAGCAAGTCACTTTTGTCATGGAGTTCAGAGGTATTCAAGTGTTGTTGGAGTTTGTGGCTTAGTCCTACAGCAACAAGTTTTCCAAAACAAGCTGTTGGCTTGATATGTAAAGCAGTTCATAGAATCGTCTGTAATATAGATTTACTCAGCTTTTTTACACAAGGAATTGAACTTTATTTTCTTGACTCTGTATTCCCTCACCTTCATATAGTTTACCAAGGCTTCTCCTCCCTCTGTTTGCAAGAGAGGTGACTTGCAAGACTCGCATTCAGATAGGAATATGCTTGCTTCCTTTGTCATTTTTCCACTCAGTGCCCTTGGAAAACACTACTTTTTGTTAAAAGTAAAGCCAGCCTTTGCTAGCCAGCAATCCCAGCAGTTCTAAGATGATGTGACTTGTAAGTGGAGTCACCTTCTTGTAGAGTGAATCCTGTAAAGATTATCATACAGCCTGGTCATAATTTTTGCTTTTATTTCTTCATATATAGACTTCTCTTTTGAGGGAACATTGTGGATACAGGCACTCTGGTATTTTCTAAAGTACATATTAGAAGGGATATTGATAAGATGCTTTTTTCTGCTGTATAGAAAAGGGAGTCCTGGGATATGCTAACTGCGAACTTGCGTGCTGCCTGGTATAGCAGGCTTTGAACTTCCGATGTTGTTCTTGGTTACTCCTTGCAAGCTTGAGTTTATGTTAATGATAACAGTTTTTCCTCTTATGTCGCAAAGAAGGACCAAAACATTCTGCTTGCTGCACGGAAATCCCAGCTAGAAACTGCAAAAGTACACTGAACTTTGAAAATGGATGAGCTTTTCAGCAGTTGAAATAAAGGGCTGTTTTTGTAATACCCGGCTACATAGAGTTATCAAGTACTTTGATTTTTTGATACTTAGCATCTAAGGGAAATTTAGCAATAACAGCAAGTTAAGAAGCCAAGGTAAATATGTCTCCGTGCAAATACAGGTGTGAAACACATACAGGCAGATACTTTCCACTCCATAAAATGAGAACCGCAGAGAGATCTTGTGATTTGTGCAAAGCCACCTCACTTTTGGGTTATAAGTAATTGACAGCAGGTCTTTGTTTTGCAGAAGTCAAAGAAAGGGATGTGAGAGTCGAAGTGTGGATCTTAAATCATGTGGGGTTTGTCTTTTTGCTTTTTAAATGAGAACTAGACTTTATCATGGTTTTTTGAAACTAGACAGACTTTGACTGTCTGTGTTACTAAAAAAGAACTAGCCAAAGCACCTTTCCTTCCAAAACTTTGTTTCTGTAATGCTTAAGTGACAAATTTTAGCCAAAAGGAGATGTGTGCTGGTATTGAATTTTCTTCTTCCTTATTATAGAGCTGTTCACCTTACCCCTGGAATCCTTCATAGTGGGCTAAATCCAAAATGGTTTGTATTTTAAAATATTATCTATTTGATTTTTACAATGATGTGCTTGTTGGTACCAAGGCAGGACTTAACCTAGCTAATTTAAAGCTAATGATCTGTTTCTAAGGATGATGCATCCATATTTTGGCGCGTTCATCTTTCTGACCCTGTACTTCTTGTTGGCTTTGAATTCCCATCGAAACAAAGATGAATTCTGGACAATTGAACAAGGATGTACTGCAGGGGGATTGAGCAGGGGAGGTGTAGTGTTTGGGGACATGAGATGTATCATGTGGTCAGATGTCTCTACTAAACATAATTATAGAAACTCATCTGCCCGAGGTAAGTTGTTTTGTATTACAAGAACTGGGAAAACTGTATCAAGAATAGTCATTCAAGGGGAAAAAAAAAAAAAAACAGACTGAAGATGTTGAAAGATGGTACTGACTTTCATGGGAAACATCTGGAAAATAAGTAATAGAGGGAAAACAAAGCGTATTGTACAAAGGACTATGGTGCTTTGTTTGAGAAGGTATTAGGGCCTCATTTGAAGTAAAGAGCAAACCTTGCTTTTCTTGCTAGAAAACTAGCCAAGACTTTGAAACAGACTAGGAAAACTTGGCTTCTTTTTATGTATGGACGGAGCTGATGGATTTACTCTTTCATACCAGAAAATAGATTTGTACTTTCTTCAGTTATGTCTCCTATTTTAATGGGAGTGGTAGCCATGTAGTAGCAGAAGAAACTTTTTGTGGGTCTTCACTTGTGCTCATCTTTACCACAGGGTGTATGTAATAAGGATTTGAACAGAGCCTGGAACATACTAAGAAACAAAAACGGAAATCAAGATACGTTTAACCTAAAACTAGTGTTTTTTAGAATTTCTGCCACTTTCAGCTCCCTGGCCTGCATGGATATGTTGATACCTCGTTGTGGTTTGTGCAACACAAGTCTACATCAGTGAAGGAGATGAAAGGTGTTAAACATTAGGTCATAAGTAGAATGTTAAAGTACATAACCACTTGGAAATTGATGCTTTTGAACAAAGTGCCATTTGAAACAGTTAAAATGATGTGGTTAATGTTTTGTGGAAAGCATTAAGAACTCAGGGAACAGGTGTCAATGGTGATGTGAGATGTTATAATTAAACAGCTTGTTGGAATGAAAGAATATAATCTTTCATACCAACAGACAAGAATGGCACTTTCTTAGTTTCGAGATGGCATTTGAGATGTGATTTGCAAGCAAAATGTTATGCAGTAGAGGTAAGGAACTCTGGTATTAATGTTTTCTATTCTGGGAAACTTCCTTGGTGCAGGAAGTGGAGGGAGAAAAAAATAATTAAATCTAGTTGTACATTCAGAAAGCTTTGGGTGACAGAAGTTGACTTCTCATGTTCTTAGTTGTAATTGGCCTTACAATCCAGGAAGGACAATTTTAATTTTGTTATTCTTCAGCAATAAAAGGTACTGATGCAAAAAAGAGTAGAAGTATTCATGGTTGTGTAGTCTAGGAATAAATATAAGCAAACATAGAATTGATGCTATGTTTGCAATGAATTGAAGATGAATATGCTAGTTAGTGCTTGTAGATAATGCAGCCAGATATCTTGACAACTAGTGGATGAAACAGAAGTTTTGAAGGAAAAGCTTTTCATTAAACATGAGTTTTCTAATATATTAAAAATAGAGTGTAAATCACCACTGTGTTTTTCGCATAGGTGATAGTTAAACTTGCCAGGATGTAAATACTACATTCTTGTGAATGTGTTTTATATTGTGGATGTGGAGGATGGGACTTAAGACCTCAGTATCAGAGGGAAATAGATGACCAATTACAAAGCCATTTTTTGAAAAAAAAAGAAAAAAGAAAACAAACAACAAAGTATATATAGAGCGGAAGAACATATTGCTGGTACTATCTGAAATGGTATTTTAAGGTAGCAAACTTTGTGTCTAAAGCAAATTTTAAGATTTTTCAGATTTTCTAAACATTTTCAAGGAATAGGGTTTTGAGTTTAACTTCTTTGCGTATGGAGTTGTGGGACATGGGAACCCTGGTATACTTGGATTCCTTAATATCTGTATCTACTTCTTTGTTAAATTATTAAACTCATTTCAAATCAGTTTTTACTAAAATCATAATCTGAATTCCTCCTATTCATTTTGATAGTACATCTTCCTTGTTCAGTTTCCTGTCTTCTGTCAAATTAATTTCATTTATTTGTAGCTCCCTAACAAATCACCACTTTTGCATAGTTAAGTAAAATAATTATGTGCTTTGAAAATCTGTGTAAAACTTATTATGTCAAGCTTAAAATGTGTTCAGCAGTCAGGTGCAGTCTGAAGTATGTTTTGTAGCGATCGTGACAAATGTGGCAATTCTGTCTAGAATGAGAGAATTACATGATTGTCTCTGAGTAGTAAGATTAAAAATCATATTTATGAATATTTGAAGTTATGATTTGTCAAATAACTGGCAGCTTGACAAATCTCCAGTTCTATCTATTTTACTTTTTGTGATGGTAAATTTAGGGTGCTTCTGTAATATGGTAGTGGTAGTTCCATGAATCTTGCTTATAGGCATTTAACTAAATAACATGACATAATGAGCTACTTGGCTGTCCATGTAATATTCTCTCTAAAAGATTCAAGCTGTAATAACATGTTTAGTGTTTGCTTTACTGATTTTAAAATTACCTTGCATTGGGTGAGGCAAAAAGCCAGTTTTGTTCAGTGCAGCACAGAAGTAGAAACTGGAGTTGCATGTAACGTTGCGATTGACTGAGATAATCTCAGGAGACTTTCTTAGTGTCATCAACCCATCACTTGCAACTTTGTCTTCACTCTAGATGCATACATCTCCTTCCAAAAGAAGGAAGGAGCTGAGTGCTGGAGAAGCTTGGTATCTGGCAATCGCTTGTTTACTTGCATAACCTGGCATGAAATCAGTCTATATTTTACATGAGGAACGAATATGAGAATTTCTTTGTGCTTGAGAGATCAAATTGCTTTTAGGAGGAATGCATAGAGATCGTTTTTACTTCAAATGTTCCTGTTTCTTAAATTTTTAAATCATGAAAGCTCCTTGCTCAACATAAGTGTTATTTTGAGATCAATACATGCCATTTTAAACTATGCTTCTTTCACTAATCCCAAGGTGAAGCTGAGTAAGTTATATTAATGCAACAAATGTTTTTGGAGAGAATAGCTTCAAAATCAGTAGTTCATGTGCTGCTGACTTAGCACGCAACTCATAGTTTTTCATTCTTATACTCAGTGCCCTGAACAATTTCTGAAGTGGGAATTTAATGTGGAATAATTGACTCTGTGGCATAATCAATTAATTTGATCCAGTATTCCTAACTGCTGGCTGGAAAAATAGAGGGCTGCTTGGGGGTTTCCTAATAGACAGTGTTCTTCTGTGGGGGAGGTAAATAAGGAACTACGAACAGTGAACATCTCATGAGAAAAGCTGCATCTCCTTACTTTGAGGAGGGCAAGATGTCTACTTAAAGATTATTTTTATTTTATTTTCTCCCCATACTTCCTATCCTGCTGCAGCATAGCTCAAAACCACATGTGATGAAGCTAGTACAAAGCCTGTGGAAAGTGTAAGACTTTTTGTAGTGCCATGAACTTGAGAATGAAAAACTATTCTTGTAGAACATACCCATCAACTTTTGCTTTCTTATAAACCCTTAACTGATTTAGCTTGCATTGACATTCTGTGCCTTTTCTGTGTCTTGTCTACTTCTTTGCTCTTTCCATTAGATCCTCCTACTACTACCACTCGACTGCCCACGGTTCCCTGGCATCCTTCGACTGATGGCATCACAGGTTTAGCAACAGAACCTAGAATAATAGATTTCCCAACATCAACCTTGCCAGCAATTCAGGAAGACACTTGGGGTACCGTCATCGGTAGTGCGGTGGGTGGGGCGCTCTTCCTCATACTTGTCAGTGTTCTGGTTGGAATTGTCTGCTATAGGAGAAGACGGACGTTCCGTGGTGACTACTTTGCTAAGAACTACATTCCACCGTCAGATATGCAAAAAGAGTCTCAAATAGATGTTCTTCAGTCAGATGATGTGGATTCTTACCCTGACAGTATAAAAAAAGAAATAAAGCATCCTATGAACAGCTTAATATCTAAAGATTATTTAGAAGACCCTGAAAAAACAGAGTGGAACAATATAGACAATATTAACAGGTACCAGGAACGTTATGAAAGACCAATGGATTACTATGAAGGTGGAACATTGGGAATGAAGTATATGGGTGGCGAATGTTACGATGACAATGAAGAAGACTTTGTTTCTCACATAGATGGCTCGGTAATATCTCGGAGGGAGTGGTATGTGTAGTAACCACTGAAAACTAAACGTGTACCTACAGTTCATTTCATTGGCTGATCACTTTCAGATTGTTTATACTTACACAAGAGGAGGAATAAACTTTTTGAAACTGTTCTTTTTTTGAAGATTTTTATATTGTGACTCGACACAATGGAAATATTGAACCTAGGGAAAATGTATTTGAGCTGCTTTTTTTCCCCAATGCTGTACTACTGTTTAAGATTTGAGATTTAATGCAGAGTGCTTATATTGGTGTATGTCAGAGGTAAAAAAGGCTACATTAAAGTTGCCATTCAAAATTGTTTAAGAATAAAAAGTGGCTGTCTTGGTTCTCTGATTTTAAAAAGAAGTTTACCTAAGGCAATGACGAAGTATAATCTTTTGGGGCTTTTACATTGCAGATTGAGTTACTCCAGTCTAGATACCATCCATGGTAAACTTAATGCTTCTGTATAGCAGATACTTTCCAATTCAAATGAGTTACAGCAGAATCAAAGCTTTATATTTAGGTTTTTCTGCACAAAACCGAATACCTCTTAGCATTTTAGTGAGCCTTCTTGTAACTATGTACTTAAAAGAAGTCATTGCACTGAAACTAACTTATGAACAAAATTTTGAGGAGTAACTATATAAACAGGTCAAAGGCTTGTCTTTGAGTAAGATGAAAAATTATTTTTTATAGTCATTCATTTCTAAAGCTTATGCTAGTGTGTGTGTATACATACAGTAAGATATTTTTGTTAGACCTGTGATGGGCAGGATGTCAAAACTCATTAACACATACAAGACTCTGTGCAAGTACACAGGGCACAATTTGAGACCTGTTTCTGAGGCTTTGTGGGAATACTACTGTTGAATTTGAAAGCTGGAGAAATTGGACACAACTAAGAATAAAACTCTAATAGACTTTAAAGCTGGAGGCTAATGTGAATTTGCCCATTTTCCTGGGTGCCAGTAAAGATTAAGTGTACTAAGAGGTGTCAAAGCATTTGCTAGAATTTTTATGACCAGAAGTTAGAAAAATAGTTTATGCTGCTTCTGAATGTTACAATGCTTGCTTTGAAGAGGGTAACTAGAATTTCAGATAATTAGTAGGGAAGGGGACACTTGCACTGCTACTTCATAAAGTAAAAACACACTCTCTGATGGTGGAACTACAGAATCTATGAAACAGGAGTTTAGATAAATTCTGCAGTCTCTGTGCCACAGTGGATTTGTTTTCTCTGCAAATAATCGATACAGATTTAACAACGTGTTCATATTCTTGTTCTTTAAAATGACATAGTATGCATTGTATGTAGGACATCTCATTTGACATCTGAAGTAGTTCTACTTTGTCTTGAGCAGGTTCACCAAACTAATACTGCTGAATATGTAGGGAGGACTGAAATAACTTTAGATGAATTACAGAACAATGATAAATTAATAATTAGAATAGCACATTCTTTGAAGTGCCATTTTTAAGTGTTTAGCTTGAGCAAATGAAGCGGTTAAGGCTCTTAGTATTTGAAACTTGAAAAGGGAAAATTCTCTGCTACCTTCAAAATGAAATAGGCTGCATAATTACATCTGCTTCATAAGCATTCATGCTGGAAGTTCTTTTCTAACTTCATGATCTTTGGTAGCTTACAGCATTTAGAGCTTCACAAAAATAGTTGTATTGAGCGTTGTAGACAATACACTGTGATTGCATATGACTGTGTGTCTTCAGAAAAGATTAAGGCAACAGCTTTATTTGAAATTCAAATGGAAAAGCATCCCTTAACGACTTAAGTTCATGTTTGGTTTGACGCAGTACTGATACGTGATTGACCAAAGTCTCAAGAACAATAGCAAATGATATTGTGTGTATCTGTAGTTTGAATGCAAACAAAAGGAAAGAGTTAAATTTCTAGCAGAAGGTTCTGATCCAAATTATTTCTGGAATAAAGAGATCATACTTCTCTTCAAATAAAAAATACTTGATATATCATCTTTAAAAGATGGTGTTACTTGGAAATAAACATAACCATAAACCTGTTTTCCACATGGGATATCTTGCTTTTGTCTCTGTGGATGTTTTTGTTTTGATTTTTAAATATATATATATATTTAATTCTTATGGGTTAAGAAGTTGAAATGTTTTGGAGCTGATCATAGGGATAGGGCTTATGCGTGTTGCAATGTTTTGTACATTATGTCTGCTGTAAAAAGAATTGATTGTAAGTACAAATGGCTGTTGTGCGAATAAACTTTTTGTTAATTTCTGGAACACAGATAGTGTTCAAAAATGTTTGACAGCTATGTTTTTAAAATTGGAGATGAAAAAGCATAATAAACCCAGAGGCTGGGTAGAAGGAACTGAAGTATTTAAGCTGTTAAAGGTGCACTATTTAGCATTTCCTCTTTGAGTCTCTAAGCTTATAAAACAAGTGTCTTTAGAAACTATTTTTTTAAAGTATGAGCCTTGAGAATGATAAATAGGGATAGTTGCTGTCCAAACAGTTTCCCTTTAAGCACAGCTCTGCTTTAACCATATTTCTTGGAGTAAGTCGATTCCCATCTGTTTCTGACCAACTGGTGGTTAAAATGCTGCATAGCTGGCACCATGCATCTTAGGTGCACTCTGGCTTCTTCAGCTTGGCATGATAGGCTGGGTTTCTGATGGTTCCTTTGGTTAGACTGTTGAATTTTTGTGCCTGCTTTTTTGCCAAACCAATTCAAAAAAGCAAATTAAGTGAGCCCTGTGGTAATTGCACATCAGTTCCTGTATGTTGCTGCGCTTGCTGGAGTATGGCTGCTTTTCCTGATGTTCACACATAAGTGGGTGGCTGTTGTTATCTCACCCAGAATGGGGATTAAGTAGCTGAACTTTCATTGAAATTATAATACTTGGTAATGTTTCAATATTATAGCAGAATTTTCCAGAAAAAAAGGCACTGTAAAGTTGATAGGGTATGAAACAGTCAAAGTCTTCTAGTGTAGTCACAGGACCAAAGCATCTGCATGAATTATAGACCTAAAAGTGTGTATTAGTTACCTGCAACTTTCTCACTTAAACAAGAGGGCACCCAGTGTAAAGAACTCTTAAGCCAATTATAAAGCAGTGGTTAAACGAACCTTCCACTGATTCATGTACCCATTCTTCAAGAGAAAATGGAAATTATGGTTCTTAAGTGTATAGACTGGTATCTGGCAGACAAATGGGGCTTATGCCAAGAAAGCTGTTTTTAAAAATAGAGCAATGATCACTGAAGGTGGTAAATTATGTTAATCTTCTGGAGTAAATTAGCTTCCTGCAGGTTGTTAAACTATGACTTTATCCATCAACTTAAGTCACTAAAAACACTTAGTTTTGTTCAAGCTACTTAAACATACCTACATGAGCATCCCAGGGAAGTATTGCTGTCAGGTCTCTTGTATGCAGTGAGGGAACAGAAATCCTTTAATTACATTGGAAGTAAGGTGGTTTCTTATGTCTTTTTTGGTGGTTTGTTTTTGTTTGGATTTTTTTCAAAATGAGGGATGAGAAAAAGGTGACTTTGTCTAGCTTTCCAGCGTACAAGCAGAACAGCATTAGAATTACAAATAATTGATAAAACAAATTGCACAGTTTTGGGTTTTTGACCTGTGAACAGAATATGCTGCTGAAGAGGCTCCTAAAATTTTCTCTGGTAAGAGATTAAATAGAGGAAGTTGTGTAGTGTTTGGAGAAATGGAGAGTATGATTATTTTTGAAGGAAATAGCTCCAGTAAACTGCATTAGAAATATATTCCAAGTATAGAGCTGTGTTAATCTTAAACTCTTACTGTTGCTTTTCTGATCTAGTAGTCAACATAGATCAGGGCATCATTCCTGTATGCTACCTATATTTTACAAATAAAAGTTTTAGTGAAGCTAATGTAAATTATTCCAATTGTGCAGCTTTTTGATAAGGCTATTGGTGCATGCAAGTTTGAAACACTGAGATTGAATTAAAGTATGCTAACAGGTTTCACAGTTTTGAGATGTAAAACTTACTGAATTATTAGCATAGTGAAATGGGTGACCTTTAAAGACTGACAAGTATGTTAATTCAGTATGAGAGTTGTTAAACATTGGGTTTGACAATGCTGAGGTCAAAAGAAAAATACTTTTTAAAAAACCCCAAATTACTGTTTCTTATAGCTTGAAGTGTCAAGTCCTTCAGATAATAGATGGTCTTATGGATTGCTTTGCGTGTAAGCAAAGTATTAGTGAGTTTGTATGTTCATTGTTCCTAGTAGTATATCTTTTCTCCATTGTTTTTTAAATTTACCTTTTTCCTTTCTGCAGACTTTAGTGGGTTTAAAGATAGATTGCCAATAAAGCCATAGTTGTCTAGCTTTTTGAATTAACTCTTTGTTTACTTACACAAGTGCAAAGCATGTGTTCTCTAACCTCTTCTTGTCTCAAAATTGAAAATAAAAGCATGCAGCTAGTACTTATTAAAAGTAGTCAATGACATTTTTGATGTTAATAATTCATGAGCTCTTTTAACCAGTTTTTTAATTGAGTGACCGGAGCCAATACTGCAAGAGTGCTAGCGCAGAGGACAAGGCTTGCTGTTAGGTCATGGAAGGAAGAAACATTTCTCAGAGCAACGCTCAAACAGCTTATCTGAGTATTGAAAGTATGTGAACTTCTTAAAGGTGTAATCTATGCTATCACATTGCAGATGTGCCATTTAAGCAGACATCTTCTGTTGCTGTAGCAGGGGCTGTGATTGGAGCAGTCCTTGCTCTTTTTATCATTACCATCTTTGTGACAGTGCTGCTAACCCCAAGGAAAAAAAGGCCATCCTATCTTGACAAAGTGTGAGTATGTGTTGGATTTTTTTTTTTTTTTCATTGAAAGCAATATGCAGAAAGTGTTTGTTCTATACAGGAATTTAAGTGTCTGAGTTTCCTCAGCAGCTCTTCAGCTGTCATAATTTCAGGGCTGTATTTTCAGTGTAGACAAATGTAAAATTACCTGCATTTCTGAAAAAGAAGCGAGGAAGCTGAGAAGGACTTCACAGGTAATGCAATTATTGATATCTTCAGAAGCTTTTTTTTGAACGAAGAATGCTCATTGAACTGGAGGGCAGGAGAGACATCCATCTTGACTGATGCCACAGACTACTAGTTTATCATAACTGTAGGTCTAACATAAGAGCAAGCTGACCAGGCTTTGCAGAAGTGGAGATCTGCCAAGGTTTGTCCTGATGTGTGTGTGTGAAATGAAGCAAGCACCCCACAGGCATGTGTGCTTAGAAATGACTGACTAAATGTGCTTTCTGAAATGTTCGTTGTTTCTTCAAGTCTCTGGTGTAGATATTCAGTTTACTTTTTTAAGCATCCAATATGGTCAAACAAAAACAAGCAAACAAAAAAAAGTCTGAAATGAATTTGTCAGTTAATGGATGATGTCTAAACCCTGTTAGGAACATGTATAAAAAGTGATGATCGTTTTGAATGTCTGTAAATTAATGAGAAGTGAAAATGTCTGTCATGTCTTTTTATACTTAATGAAGAATAGAACAAAATAACTTAGTGTTGAGCATTAAATAAGTTTCAGCATTTGAATCTCTTGAGCTACCAAGGTGAGTCAAGTGTTTTCCTACAACCGAGTAATTTCTAACATGCTTAGAAATAACTGTTTTATTGTTTTTCTGTTAAATTCTGTAGCTGAAGCCTTGCAGGTAATGATTGTAAAGTGTTCTCAAAGGCTTTTCAAAGAAAGTGTCAGAATAGAAGGGTACAGGCTCTTTAGAAAGGATAGGCAAGGGAGAAGAGGAGAAGGGGTTGCCCTCTATGTCAAAGACCAGTTGGAGTGCATGGAGATGCACCTGGGATGGGATGAGGTCCCAACTGAGAGCTTATGGGTTAGGATTAAAGGGAGAGCAGGGACAGGGGACATAGTAGTAGGGGTCTGCTACAGACCACCTGACCAGGAGGACTGGGTGGATGAGGCCCTCTACAGACAGATACGAGCTGCCTCACGTTCACGAGCCCTGGTTCTCATGGGTGACTTCAACAACCCTGATATCTGTTGGAAGGACAACACAGCAGGGCATAGGCAATCCAGGAGGTTCCTGGAATGCATGGATGATAACTTCCTTCTCCAAGTGGTAGAGGAACCAACGAGGAGAGGTGCTTTGCTGGACCTTGTTCTCACTAACAAAGAAGGGCTGGTGGGGAACGTGACACTCAAGGACAGTCTTGGCTGCAGTGATCATGAAATGGTGGAATTCAAGATTCTTAGGGAAGCAAGGAGGGTGCACAGCAAGCTCACTACCCTGGATTTCAGGAGAACAGACTTTGGCTTCTTCAGGGATCTCCTTGGTAGAGTACGATGGGATGAAGCCCTGGAGGGAAGAGAGGCCCAAGAAAGCTGGTTAATATTCAAGGATCACCTCCTCCAAGCTCAGGAGCAGTGCATCCCAACAAAGAAAAAGTCAGGTAGGAACACCAGGAGGCCTGCATGGATGAACAGGAGCTCCTGGACCAACTTGGGCACAAAAAGAAGGCCTACAGAGGGTGGAAACAAGGACAGGTAGCCTGGGAAGAGTACAGACCGATTGTCCGAGCAACCAGAGATCAGGTTAGGAAAGCTAAAGCCCTAAATCTGGCCAGGGACATCAAGGGCAACAAGAAAAACTTCTATAGATATGTCAGTGATAAAAAGAGATCTAGGGAAAATGTAGGCCCTCTCCAGAAGGAAACGGGGGACCTGGCTACCTGGGATATGGAGAAGGCTGAGGTACTCAATGATTTCTTTGCCTCAGTCTTCACTGGCAAGAGCTCCAGCTGCACAGCCCAAGTCACAGAAGGCAAAAGCAGGGACTGGGAGAATGAAGAACCGCCCACTGTAGGAGAAGATCAGGTTCAAGACCATCTAAAGAACCTGAAGGTGGACAAGTCCATGGGACCTGACGAGGTGCATCTGTGGGTCCTGAGGGAACTGACAGATGAAGTTGCTAAGCCACTATCCATCATATTTCAGAAGTTGTGGCAATCTGGTGAAGTTCCCAATGACTGGAAAAGGGGAAACACAGCCCCCATTTTTAAAAAGGGAAAATAAGAAGACCGAGGGAACTGCAGGCCAGTCAGTCTCACATCTGTGCCCGGCAAGATCATGGAGCAGATCCTCCTGCCAACTATGCTAAGGCACACAGAAAATATGGACCTTCTATGATGAGGTTACAGCATTGATGAATAAGGGAAGAGCAACTGACATCATCTACCTGGACTTATCCAAAGCATTTGATACTGTCCCACACGACATCCATGTCTCTAAACTGGAAAGACGTGGTTTTGATGGATGGACCGCTTGGTGGATTAGGAATTGGCTGGATGGTCACACTCAAAGAGTTGTGGTCAAAGGTTCAATGTACAAGTGGAGGCTAGTGACGAGTGGTTTTCCTCAGGAATCAGTACTGGGGCCGGTGCTATTTAACATCTTTGTTAGTGACATGGACAGTGGGATCGAGTGCACCCTCAGAAAGTTTGCAGATGACACCAAGATGTGTGGTGGTGTGGACACTCTGGAGGGAAGGGATGCCATCCAGAGGGACCTTGACAGGCTGGAGAAGTGGGCCTTGGAGAACCTCATGAAGTTCAACAAGGCCAAGTGCAAGGTCCTGCACGTGGGTTGGGGGAATCCCAAGCACAAGTACAGGCTGGGTGGAGAATGGATTGAGAGCAGCCCTGAGGAAAAGGACTTGGGAGTGCTGGTGGATGAGAAGCTCAACATGAGCCGGCAATGTGCACTGTCAGCCCAGAAAGCCAACCATATCCTGGGCTGTATCAAAAGAAGCGTGGCCAGCAGGTCGAGGGAGGTGATTCTGCCCCTCTGTTCTGCTCTCATGAGACTCCACCCCCATCTGCAGAACTGCATTCAGTTCTGGAGTCCCCAACACTAGAAGGACATGGAGCTGTTGGAGCAAGTCCAGAGGAGGGCCACGAAGATGGTCCAAGGGCTGGGGCACCTCTGCTGTGAAGGCAGACTGAGAGAAGAGAAGGCTCTGGGGAGACCTAGCAGCCTTGCAGTACTTAAAGGGAGGCCTACAGGAAAGCTGGAGAGGGACTTTTTACAAGGGCGTGTAGCGATAGGTCAAGGGGCAATGGCATTAAACTGAAAGAGGGGAGATTTAGATTAGATATAAGGAAGAAATTTTTCTCTCAGAGGATGGTGAGGCACTGGAATAGGTTGCCCAGAGAAGTTGTGGCTGCCCCATCCCTGGAAGTGTTTAAGGCCAGGCTGGATGAGGCTTTGGGCAACCTGGTGTAGTGGAGGGTTTCCCTGCCCATGGCAGGGGGGTTGGAACTAGATGATCTTTGAGGTCCCTTCCAACCCTAACCATTCTATGATTCTATGAAAGACTGTAGGTAGTAGTAGTAGTAGTAGTAGTAAATGTTGCTCAAGCTGTATCTCGTGACCTAGAAATGATGATAGATACCAGTAGTCCCTAATTTACTTGGGGAGGGGAGGACGGTTCGGTCTACTTAACACACCTTCTAGGATAAATAACAAACTATAGATGGTGCTTTTCTACAAAAACTGTGGCTGAATTATTGCCAGTGGTGGATATGTTAACATGACAAAATTTCATTTATGTGTTATTGCTGACTGAGAGGTGTGTGTCCCTGAATGTTGTGTTGGATGATTTGGCAGCTAAAATAAATAATATCTGACCATTCAATTGGAATTCACAAACATGAATGGCATGTCATATTTCATTCTGTCTTTACTACAGGATTGATCTTCCACCTACTCACAAACCATCTTCATGTGAGGAGAGAGCATTCTCTGTACCACAGAAAGAAGCTATGCTTCAGGTGAGTAAGTGCATAAGTATATGCGTCTTAAAGTTAAGACTTCTGCTACTTCAATTTCCTTTATTATGTTAATTTAGTCTGAGTTTGCTTTCTTGGTAATGTATATTCTTTTGATTGTTGGTTCTGAACCAAGAGGTTTCCCTACGTATGTCATACCAGAATCTTACACCTTTGATGTTAGTCATCCTTAAAGGTCAGGAAGCTGATAGATGGATCCTTTTTGTATCTCTAGTAGTATTTGACAGACTCTGCTAGTCTTGAAGTAGAAAAAGCTGTAGTTGAAATTCTCTGGTGATTAAGAGAATATACATAGCTTTATAAAACAATCTTCATGTGGAGGAACAAATATCCTTCACAAATTTAACATGTGACTTCAGCATCATCATCTTCCTTGCTGCTAAAAACTGCCATTCTTTTAAGCCGTTAAGATTTGAGTGAATTTGATTCCCAGTGAAGATCACTAATGATTTTTAAATGCTTGTAATTATGTAACGTGTAATTTTATCATTTTTTCTTTAATTAACCTTTATCAGCAACAAAAGACTGTACTAATTCTGTGAGAAGTACTTGAATTTTTAGTGTACTTTCAGCAGTAGCTTCATGTGATCTACAGTAATGCTGTCCAAACCAGACAGCAAGACAGTGAAGTTCCTTACCAGCAGTTAGTGTTTGTGTGGGTACAGTCTGGTACAACAGGATCATTGAGGGGATACACTGGAAAGCTAATTCTAGCAAATGAGACAGTTAAAATAAGTGGGAAGTGAGGAAGGACAGGACTGCCCTTCTTGGCTACAGGATAGCTTTGTGCTGGATTGATCTCCGTGTGAAACTCCAGGTGAATTCAGAAGGCTTCTTTTGCACTAGGCAACACGGAAGGGACCTGTTCATGGGAGATGGCTTCAGTTAACAGCATTGATTGTTACACTTCATATAATAAACCAGTCTGTGAAAACTGTAGATCCTGACTATAGCCCCTGGAATGTGATACTTTTTGGGGGATATATATTAAATTAGTCAGTCTAATTTTTAGATTTCTGCTTACACTGAAGAAAACTTTAATCACCTGTCAGTATTAGTGAGAATTAGGTTGTAATTGTTCTTAGTGGGATTTTTGTTACGTCTTCAGTACTTTGTATAAATGACATGATTCTAACCACTGATGTGCTGAATTACAAGACTGAGGTAATTCAGGCAATCATTTGTTTGTAGTAAATAGTATTTCTCAAATACTCTGGTGTACTTGAGCATTAAGGACCTATAAAAGCCTTTTTTCTGGTAGAGAGATGCCCTAGGAAAATATCTTCACCCACCTTCAAGATGGGTTGTGATGAAGTTCTTAGTAACGCTGAAAATACTCCTGTAGATCTTCTTAATGCGATTGTTGGTTACTAAACCTCACCAAATGAGTTACCAATAAAAGCTTTACTCTTTCTCATTAAACTAATGCATGAAAAGAATATTGTATTACAAATACTGCCTTGGGTAATACTTGTTAATATTGTTACTGAATGAAATGAAACTTTTCTGACATCTGTTGCTACTTTTAGTAGCAGCCTGATGATTATAACATTATGAAGGTATGAAACATTTGGTTGGCAAAAAGCGTTATAGGTTTTTGTCTTCTGATCTTGAAGGTGGTATAACACCTAAGATGACACAAAAGAAACAGTGCTTTTGTGTACTCAAGTTGGGCATCTTGTGCTACTATGAGGTAACTTTTTCTTCTGTCACAGTGCTCAACAAATGCAATATTGGTGAATCATGCTTCTGCTAATAGGTTTCTGTGTTTTAAGTATTATGGTAAAAGATTATTTTGCTTATAGAATCAGAAGAGATGGACTGTTGTTATTTGTGCATCTGTAGTGCTGCTAAATGGCAAAATGTTAACAGCAGGAAATGCCATTATTTATCCTTTACAGGACTACTCATAAAGTGTATACCTGATTGTTTTCCTCTTTGGAAATCTACTGTTTTGGAATTCTTTCTTTGTTTTGCTTACTGTGGCTTCTGTTAGTGAATACTTAAGAACTAAGAAGAGCTGAAGCTGACTATAGTTTTTGTTGAACACATAATAAAACATTTTATGTAAATATATTTTAGAAATAGATAAAAGACCCTAAACAAACTGAATTGAATATTCATTTCCCTCAAGCTGGATAAATATAGTTTTAAGTTGTTTTGGAAAAGGGAGGAGAGAGATCTAGTTCTTTTTCAGGCTAAATGTTAACTACACTTTATTTAAAACTAATGGATGTTGGCATAACAGTTCTGTTCTTTTCCTGTTCTTTTTCTCTTCTGTGGAACTCCAAAACTGAAAAGAACTGGAGCTAGAGGCTGTCTTCCTAGCTGATACTGCTTATAATCAACATGTGCTCTCTGTTGTGCTTGAGGCAAGAGCTTCTGCTTTATCTAATAGAAATAAGTGTCAAAATACTAGATTTAGTCAGGAAGGGATTGGTTGCATTATTTTGGTGTAATAAGCCAACAGTTGAACAGCTGTGAAGAGGTAACAGAAGCAAGTTAACAGCCTGTCACTATGTCTTGTCCTGTTTGACTAGAAGTCTGTACTAGCCTCATAATTTAAGTTCCAAATGCTGTTTGAACTGCATTGTCTAGTCATAAATGAGAAGCGTGCTGGTGAGCTTCTGCCTGGGTAGTTCAGATGTAAGCTTCTGGATACACTGAAAAGATCTGCAAGTGAAGTGTCACTGCCTTGTCAACAGCAATAGATGATCAAATTCAATCTGAGTGGAAGTGATAAGCTGCACAAAGGTGCAAAGTTAAGTAAAGGAGAAAGAAATTAAATGGTGTCTTCTGCATACTCACAATAACTGAGAATTGAAAGTGAATTGATTGAATTTGAGCTGATTCTGGGAAGTTGTTACATGTAATGTGCAAATTTTTCAATCATTTTTATGGTTATTGTTCATATCATGCACAGTAGCTTTTTTTGGATCTTGTGAAGTATTCCAGATGCAACTAATAAGCTGAAATTCTCCTGTTTGTGTTCCAGCAGTCAATATTTAACTAGATTTTAGCCATATCTGAGTAGATGGGTGTTGGTATTAAAATGAAGAGGGATTTTGTAGATATCCGATAATACTAGATAGCCAGTGTCTTCCATAGTTGCTCCTCTCAGACTTGGAAGCTTTAAGTATACTTTAGGTATACTTAAAGTAATGTTAAATAATGAGCTACGTGTATGTAAAAGTTCTGTGTAACTAGGTACTCATAGTAATTTCTCTGTACTGGTATTTGCAAATACCGGTGTATGTATTTTTGTGAGTCACTTAAGAATTGAGAAGAACCGGTTCATTTGTGGCCCTAAAAGATTGAGGTAGAAGTCCAAAACATAGAGATATTAAGTGGAACAAAGAAAGAATGGCAGTGCAAATAACTTTATTTACTATGAACAGTGTAGGTTCACTTTATCAACTCTTTTAGTAACAAAGCTATTGCTTTTGTCTGGGTGGCTTTTCAATAATCATTGTCATGGAAATACTGTTCTGTTACACAGAACTGTTTTTTGCATGTGATGTGAAAGAGCAGTGAGCAGCCCGAAGGTTACGTCTGTGGTGAATGAAGGATCTCTGCTTGGCAACTGAGTTTTGAGGCAGATCAAGAGCAAGTTGAGCAGTGGAAGAGTTCCAGTGGCTTAAAGAGGAATTCCTCTGTTGCATAATATTTATAAAAGGAGTGGGAGACGGGGCACTAATTCAGGCAATCCTTCGAATCATTAGAGTTAGTTTCACTACATTTCAAAGAATATATTATTAAGAAGCAAGACCTCTTTACTTGCCTAGAAACACGACTGAGATGGACAGTCTTTGACGTTGTGAAAGAACTGAAGTTATGTCTAACTTGACAGATGCTTCTGAAGGAAAGAGGAAAAAGATGTTGTTTTGTATAATGCAATGCATGAATATTTACGAGTTCTTGGAGCATTCAGGAGTTAATACGACTTTTTTGTAGCAACAGAAGTAAAAGTGGAGAAGGGAAATACAGCCCCGTAGGTAATCCTAGCCATGAGAATACTGACTTTGGACTTGCAAGTTGTTAAGAATACGTCACAATCTTTGCCAAGCAACCCTGTCAGACACTAAAGCTCTTCCATCATAATATTTGATTCCTGTTCAGAACAGGAAAGATGTTAAAATTGTATTAGCACAGTTAAAAGCCTATGACACCATTTATTGAATGATGATATTTCTGGATCAAATTTGAAATTATAGATTATGGCTCTTCTGCGCTCTCCTAGTTCTTTTCCTAATGGTCTTAATACAGGTGGGAATGTCTCTTCCTTGATGAAAAAAGAAGCATTATTGTTCAAATTTGCCTTAGACTGAAGAGCTGTTCAGGCAAACAAGACTGAATGGAAGGAAGCATAAAATGTGCAAGATAAACTCATCTATATTGATGAAGGATCTTACAATGGGAAAAAAAAAAGTAACCAGATGGGGACTAGGATGAGGTACAAGTTTTTTATTAGTGGATGCTTTTGTAATGGGATTTCTAAATTCGAAAGGATGTGAAAATGTAAGATCAAGATGTTAGTGAGATAATTGGTTTAGGATTTTAAATGGCTGTTTGAGAAAGAGCATGTTTAGAGTAAATCTGAATGCGTTTATCAAACTCTGCAAAGTCAAGCATTTTATTATCAATATTTATAAGTAATTATTTATTAATCATATTTTTAAGTACCAAGCATTAGAACAGACAGCGAGGGAAGTGGTTGAGTCACCATCCCTGGAGGTATTTAAGACGTGTAGACATGGTGCATGATGATTCATAGATTCATAGATTTCTAGGTTGGAAAAGAACTTAGAGATCGAGTCCAACTGTCCCTAATCCCCATAAAACCATATCCCTAAGTAGATCATCCACCCTATTCTTAAACACATCCAGGGATGGGGACTCAACCACCTCCCTGGGCAGCCTATTCCCGTGGCTGACAACCCTTTCAGAGAAGAAATACTTTCTAACATCCAACCTGAATCTCCCCTGACTAAGCTTATACCCATTTCCTCTTGTTCTGTCACCCATCCCTAATGTAAAGAGCCCTTCCCCCACCTCCCCACCATCCCTTCTCAAGTATTTGTAGGCTGTAATCAGGTCTCCCCTCAGCCTCCTCTTCTCCAGGCTAAACAGCCCCAACTCCCTCAGCCGCTCCTCATAAGTTTTATTTTCCAGCCCCTTGACCAGTTTAGTCGCCCTTCTTTGGACTCGCTCCAGGAGCTCAATATCTCTCTTAAAGCGAGGGGCCCAAAACTGGACACAATATTCCAGGTGCGGCCTCACCAGTGCCGAGTACAGGGGCAGGATCACTTCCCTGCTCCTGCTGGTCACACTATTCTTAATACACGCCAGTATCCCATTGGCCTTTTTGGCCACCTGGGCACACTGCTGGCTCATATCAAGCCGGTAGTCAACCAATACCCCCAGGTCCTTCTCCGCCAGGCAGTTCTCCAGCCACTCTTCCCCGAGCCTGTAGTGATGCTTGGGGTTTTTACACCCCACGTGAAGGACTCTGCACTTGGCCTTATTAAAGCTCATGCCATTGGCCTTAGCCCAACGATCCAGCCTGTTCAAATCCCTCTGAAGCGCCTCCCTACCCTCAAGCAGATCGACACAGCCTCCCAGCTTGGTGTAATCCGCAAATTTACTGAGGGTACATTCAATCCCCTCAATCAGGTCATTGATAAAGATGTGCAGGTTCGGGAACATCTGAGGAACTTGAAGGTGCACAAGTCCATGGGACCTGATGAGATCCATCTGCGGGTCCTGAAGGAACTGGCGGATGAAGTTGCCAAGCCACTGGCTATTGTATTTGAGAAGTCGTGGTGGTCTGGCGAGGTCCCCGATGACTGGAAGAGAGGGAACATAACCCCCATTTTTAAAAAGGGGAACAAGGAGGACCTGGTCAACTACAGGCCGGTCAGCCTCACCTCTGTGCCTGGCAAGGTCATGGAGCAGATTCTCCTGGGAACCATGCTAAGGCACATGGAGAGCAAGGAGGTGGTGGGTGACAGCCAACATGGCTTCACCAAAGGCAGATCGTGCCTGACCAACTTGGTGGCCTTTTATGATGGGGTGACAGCATCGGTGGACAAGAGTCGACCAATGGATATCATCTACCTGGACTTGTGCAAAGCTTTTGACACTGTCCCACACGACATTCTTCTCTCTAAACTAGAGAGGCATGGGTTTGATGGATGGACCACTCGGTGGATAAGGAATTGGCTCAATGGCCACACTCAGAGAGTAGTGGTCAACGGCTCAATGTCCAAGTGGAGACCGGTCACGAGTGGCGTCCCTCAGGGGGTCCGTGTTGGGCCCGGCCCTCTTCAACATCTTTGTCGGTGACGTGGACAGTGGCATGGAGTGCACCCTCAGCAAGTTCGCCGATGACACCAAGCTGTGTGGTGCTGTCGACACGCTGGAAGGGAGGGATGCCATCCAGAGGGACCTCGACAGGCTGGAGAGGTGGGCCCGTACCAACCTCATGAAGTTCAACCAGGCCAAATGCAACGTCCTACATCTGGGTCATGGCAATCCCAGGCACAAATACAGACTGGGCGGAGAATGGATCGAGAGCAGCCCTGAGGAGAAGGACTTGGGAGTACTGGTGGACGAGAAGCTCAATATGAGCCGGCAATGTGCTCTTGCGGCCCAGAAGGCCAACCGTGTCCTGGGCTGCATCAAGAGGAGCGTGGCCAGCAGGTCGAGAGAGGTGATTCTTCCCCTCTACTCTGCCCTCGTGAGACCTCACCTGGAGTATTGCGTCCAGTTCTGGAGTCCCCAATGTAAGACGGACATGGACCAGTTGGAGAGGGTCCAGAGGAGGGCCACGAAGATAAGAGGGCTGGAGCACCTTTCCTATGAGGACAGACTGAAAGAGTTGGGGCTGTTCAGCCTGGAGAAGAGGAGGCTCCGGGGTGACCTTATAGCGGTCTTCCAGTACCTCAAGGGGGCCTACAGGAAAGATGGGGAGAGGCTATTCAGGAGGGCCAGTTGTGATAGGACAAGAGGTAATGGTTTTAAAATAGAGGGAGGTAGATTCAGATTGGATATTAGGAAAAAATTTTTTACCATGAGAGTTGTAGAACACTGGAACAGGTTTCCCAGAGAGGTGGTGGATGCTCCATCCCTGGAGACGTTCAAGGCCAGGTTGGACGAGGCCCTGAGCAACCTGATCTAGTTGGAGATATCCCTGTTCCTTGCAGGGGGGTTGGACTAGATGACCTTTGAAGGTCCCTTCCAGCCCTAACCATTCTATGATTCTATGATTCTATGTTAAACAGAACCGGACCCAGCACTGAGCCCTGGGGAACCCCACTGGTGACCGGTCTCCAGCCAGATTTAGCCCCATTTACCACCACTCTTTGGGCCCGGCCATCCAGCCAGTTTTTAACCCAAAGGAGGGTGTGCCTGTCCAGGCCAGCAGTTATCAGTTTCTCAACCAGAACATTAGGAGAAACTGTATCAAAGGCTTTACTGAGGTCAAGGAAAACTACATCCACAGCCCTTCCCTTGTCAACCAGGCGGGTCACCCCATCATAGAAGGTGATCAGGTTTGATTGGCAAGACCTGCCTTTCATAAACCCATGTTGACTGGGCCTGATCACCCGGTTAACCTGTATGTGCTCATTAATAGCACTCAAGATAACCTGTTCCATGACTTTGCCCGTCACCGAGGTCAGACTGACAGGCCTGTAGTTCCCCGGATCCTCCTTCCGCCCTTTTTTGTAAATGGGGGTAACATCCGCCAGCCTCCAGTCCAGCGGAACTTCCCCAGTGAGCCAAGACTGCCCAAAGATAATGGACAGGGGTTTGGCAATGACATCTGCCAGCTCTCTCAGGACTCTTGGGTGGATACCATCAGGCCCCATAGACTTGTGGGCATCCAGCCAAAGAAGCAGATCCTTGACCTGTTCCTCTTGGATCACAGGAGCTTCGATTTGCTCTCCCTCCCTGCTCTCAGACACCATAGGCCAGCTCACCTGGGAACTACTGACCTTATTATTAAAGACTGAGGCGAAGAAGGCATTAAGGACCTCAGCCTTGTCTTCATCACTAGTGACTAACGTACCCCCTGTGTCCAGTAGGGGCTGGAGGTGATCTTTAGCCCTCCTTTTGTTATTAAATAGAAGGACTTTTTGTTGTCTTTTACGGAGCAGGCTAGTCTAATGATACCACAGTGTAAGCTGTATCCTGAGTCATAATTCTCAGATAGCATTGCTTGGTATGATTAAAATTTGCTGTCCTTTAACTTAGGCAGTTGGTGATTAACTGCATATTTGGAAGTAGCCCATTTTGGTAACAAAGTTACTTAATCATAATGATAACAAAATTATTTTAGAAGCAAAAGAAGGTTTTAAACCTTCTATTTTAAGTAGCTCGCATTGTAATCAGCATATTGTACAGCTCTATCCAATGTAAAAATTGTAGTGTTGTATTAACTTTTGAAAAGTAGAGTAGTGGTCATGTAGAATTATTGTTGAAAGTTAAACTGATTTTTAGAAACGTAATTATCGTCCAAAATTTGCGCCAATATATCTGAAATGGAGCATCAATGTATCACTGGTATGGTTCTCTAGTTCTGAAAGCTGTTTGAGGTGTGAAGGGATAAGTGGAACTGGGCAAATGGATAAGAAACACCTTATTAAACTCAAAACAAAGAAATCAAAGTTTTATTTCTTAAATGTTTGAGAGAATTGTATTGGATCTTGATAATTTCATACATGTATCAATCTACTACAGTATGAGTTCAATACATGCGGACCTTTGTTTACATTGCAGATTTAACCATTAGGTGTTTTCAGACATTGCATTTAATATTCAGGAAAAGTTTTACTTATGTTTGTCTTGAATGAGGCTTTAAACTCTTACTTATTCAAACTTTTTTTCTTGCTACTGAGCAGAAGGTGGAAAAAATTCCCAGTCTGTAATGTCTCGTTTGTCTGAAGGTCTAGAATAGGACAGCTAGTTATAGTTGTTCTTCTGTTTTTTCCCAATAGTGCCTTTTTTACTTCCCAAAAAGGATTAAATAACAGATAAAATGGTTAGGATGAAAACTGGCCCCTCCGACAGTGAGCTGGCTCAACTAGGAGGAAGGTTTTCTACTCATGAGGAAGTGGTTTTAGTTGTGGTAAATCTCCTTGGAAAAAATACCTTTGTTTGCAGAGATGCAAATGGATAGTTGCAGTACAGTTCTTTTTTTAAAAACTAAGGTTAAGAAGGAAAATAAAGTGCAACATTGAGATACTTTCTGCCACTGTTGGTAGAATTTAAAACCGTAAATGCCTAACAAAGAACTGAGTTCCTTGGGATTTGAAAATATGCATTCAAGTGTGTTCTCTGTAACGTGTGCAGTGTGTTTATTAGGTGGAGCCCAGAAAAAGGGCAAGGAAGCATTTCTTCCTGAAATGGGTAGAACTTTGTCTCCCAGATATAATCAAATTAGAGGTAAGTATATAAACATACACAAAATGACAATTTGCATTTTAATTAATGGTTTTGTAAATAAGTTAATTGAGTTTTAGTTTAGCTCTTTGGTCTGTTTGGAAAGGTTCTTGTATTGCCTGTCCTCTTGAGGGTATGGTGCTTTGCTCTTGTTTTGTGCTTTGGTTATTGGTTTAGGGGAAAAAATCAGTCAGTCAGTTCCAAGCCTGAGCTATTTTGCTTAGTCCTTTTGTCCTAAGTCCCTTGCTTAGATGAGTATACAAGCTGATCAGTGCTGTAACTACTAATTGCATGGAAATATTCGTCAACTTTATGTATGCAGGCCAGTCTTGAAAAGGATGACCTAGTTGATTTTAAGTAGTGAAGAAAAAATTATATCTAACTATTCTTAGTCTGAGTAGGGTTACTATAAACTGTACAATGTTTGTGTTCTGTTCTGTTATGAGCCCTGTTACAGAAATTAACTTGTCTTAATCGATGATTTTTCTTCATGCTGTTGCTCTTAATGCAGTGCAATTGCCCTCTCTTTTTGGAGATAATTACAGGCACCATATGTTCGTCCGCTCTTTGTCTTCCATTTTGTCATATAATCTAACAATAGTTCAGACTGGTTTCTGCTTGTCCATAAAGCTTCTCCTTTCAAATCATTACTCCAGTATCTCAGACCAGTGACTGCATAACCTCAAGGTACAGTTTTGTTCCCTTTAGCTATACCTGAGCCTGTTGTCTCCAGCTACTGTAATATTATTTCAGCTTTTTGCCAGCTTGGTCACCTTGAGGTTGCCGATGGTAAAGCTGTGAAATGGGCTAATGACAGACTGGAGCAAAACCAAGCAGTATGAAGCTGTGGAGTTGTCTGTTTTCTGAATAAATCTCATCTAGTCGTTGAAGGCTCCTTGTACTTGACCCAGCTACACTTAGTTGTATGAAGAAAACTGATTTTTACTTACAGCCTTTACACAAAATAAGCAGGAATTACTTGTTTTCCAGGAGTTTTGCTATCTTTTCCAAAACAATCCCAGAGGTTAGTAGAAGGTTGATTCTTTGTTTAGAAAGATGACGACTGAGGGAGGAGAGAACGGCTTGGAAGTCTTGAGCTTTACAGAGTAAGCTTGAAATTGGTGGGGGTAGCGACTTCCTAATTGAGAAATGCTGATAGTGGGTTGTAAGTCAAGCAGTAAAAGTCCCAAGGTCCTCCTAAGGACAGATCTGAGCAAAATCTAGATGGCTCTTGTCTTCTATTGGATCAGTGTGGTGGATTACTCAGATAAGCATCTATTCGTGTCTTCCAGCAGCTGTGGAATTTAGCAGTAGTCTGCCTTTTGAGATTGGACCACATTTCCACTTTAGAATTCCACTGAGAATATTAGAAGGTATGCAGAGCACTTTAACAATGTTTATCATGATTAGTACATGAGTAATAACTGAAGGAAACAACTGGCCATTCTGAACAAAATGTTGAAGGACACGATGTGTTTCCTACCAAGTGAAGGACTATTACAAAGAACAGAAAGCTGCTTGCTTTCCTTTGACTAAAACACATGCACACACACAAAAAAAGACAAAACCCAAAACCAAACCCAAAACCCAAAGTGAACGAAAAACACTTATTTGCAAAACTGGGATTTATTAGGAAAGCTTGCTAATACAAGAATAGACAAGATACTAGGTTGCCTGAGAAAACTATTTGTGGTCCAAGCTGCTTTTGAATAGTACCTCCAAACACTCTTCAGGCAAGGCACAGATATGGGTGATTTTACTTCCATGGAATGTCTGGTGAGCTCTGGCAGAAATGAATTTCCGCCATGTTTTTCTAGCTTGCTTCCAAGAGCACGGTAAGCGTGCTGATTTGTATGCCAGTAGTGCTGGTTTTCTTACCTTTATTGGTAGATTCTGTTGTTACTTGCTCTGTATGCACATGTTAAACGTATGTGAAGTATAGATAAGCTGTGTGTAGTTCATTTTTCTTCAGGTGTGTACAATGAGCAAGACTTTCATCTAGTATTACTTCTCAAAGTTAGAGGATTTCAGCCTAACTGATTATGAAGCATTTGTGTGCTTGAATATGGTTTTAGTTGCCATTACTAAGCAAAGTATCTACTGAATAAGCCACAACCATGGCCTCCTTACAGTATCAGGAGGACTAATATTGACTGTTTCAGAAGTAATATAGTTGACAAGATACAGAAGCTTTCTAAGATGCTGTTTTCTGTCTAGAAGTTGTATGTCTTCACCCTTTAACCCATGTATTCTAATTGACAGGAGTAACATCTGCATTATGTGTACATATCTTATAGTTTTATCAATAGGCTTTTGTTCTCTCACGTTGAGGGCACATCTGTCAGGCCAAGGCATTGTCACACGGTTGAGAATGTTGGTGTTTGCCATGTGTGCTCAGGCTCAAGGCATTAGCTCATAAAGCTGTCGCAGAGCCCCAGTACATATGGAAACAGTTTTGTTAGGACATGTAAGAGGTATAGGGTAGGGCAGAGAGCAATGACCATCTGCCATCAGAACCTCTGGTTTAGTTAATGGAGTTTCTGGGAGACCTGACAGAAGAGTTAAGAGATAGTGACACCTCTCAAATGCGTTGATCACTCTATCAGCCTTAAGAATTTTTCTGTTTCTGTAATAGCTAATGAGTTTTGAAACTCAGTGTTAAGCAATCTGTAAAACTATATTGGTCTTGGTGGTGGGACTGTTCTTTGGGAACCAACAAAGGGCAAATAACTGCGGAATAAAGTGACTTTTTAAGGCTACTTTTGTAGGTAGGAGAGGGTATCACGTAGCAGGACCCAGCTGGATAGCAAGTTGGTTTTTTTCCCCTGTTCTAGCATATCTAATGTTCCAAAGGGCCAATGGGCTTAATGAATCAAGCAATGGACTCCCGTTGGAATTACGGAAGAACTTACTGCTGTATATGGCTATGTTTTTATTAGCAAGCCACGCTGAACAGTAGGAGCAGACCTACAGCTGACATGGAGATGTAGGGTGTTCATGCAATGCATGGCTGGGGGGATTTTGCTTGTTATTAGCTCTTGTCTAGTCCTGTGAATAGAATGCTAATTAATTCCTGATGTACATCTAGCTATCAGGCCTCACTAGACCTCTAAAAGAATATTTTGGAAAGATATACTTTGAGAAACACGTTTTAGGCCTCACAGAGGAGTTAGTAGTAAAATGTCTAGGCAGTGTGGACTGTCAGTTGGAAAATCAGTCAGCAAAACAAACTTTTGTAGACAAGTTGTAAATAATGAGATTAATATTACTGAAAAACATTTTCTTTGTTTTGGATAGTCTCTTAAAAGTTTCTTGTTTTTCAGTAGGAAGTACTTTTGTTTAATTTTATCAAGTTAAACAGAAACATGTACTACCTTCTGCTCTCAGTATTTTATGATCAAATTCCTTTTCAGTTAAGCACTGTTATGCAATGTCAGACTCAGCATTTATCCATATGATGCTTGTGAAAACTTTATACTGTAAAACTGGTATGGATTTTACTTTGGTTTTAACCTGTGGCTTATCTAAAATCAATGTCATGTTAAAATAAAAAAGCTTTTTAATCTTTCTCAAGCATGCTTTCCTTAAATAAAAAGTCAAAATTAAATACGTGTAAATAACATTTCCTAAATTGACAATAGCATCTTTCATAAGCTATTCTCTGGTGGAAAATGAGTATTTTATGTGGCAGTCAGTTAAGACACTTCACAAGACAGTGTATTTTGTGATGACTAGCATTTTTTTCTAAGTCAAACCTGTTCTGCAGTGTTTAATTTTGACTTGTTTCCACTGTAACTTTTTTCTTTCAGGAGGAACATTTTGCTTTGCAAAACCAGTATGGAGAGAAAGATGCTGGAAACTTGCAGCACATGGTAAATAATATGACTTGAATTCCTGGTTGAAGCTTCGACTTCATCTTATTCTTTAAAATAAGCTCGTAAGGGTGTTCTTTATGAAGAGCAAAGTATTTGTTCATCTTAGTCAATAACTGTTGGATGTGTGGGTTTGCTATCCATGAAATGGAAAGAGTCAATCTCTTTTTAATATCCTGTATTTCTTAGGTAGTTTTGCTGACTACTTTAAATACATAAACACTAGAGCTTTTGGAGTTCTGATTGAATAAAACAACAATGCACAAGAGTGCTGACAGACTTCTTTGTAGTTTGTGTTTGCTTTTTAGATTTATTCAGCTTTAAAATCTAACTTAACTTTCTGTGCAACAAAAGTTTGAGGTTAACTGTAGCTAGTTACCAACACTTCTGTCATATCTCTGTTAGTGATTGGAATTGTTTTAAGTTCATGTTTCTTGATTCATAGAACTGTTTTGGAGATCATGCACCTTTGATTTTGCTTAAAGCTTTTACGAGAATAGGAATTGCAGGTTCTGTATATGAACTGTGAAACTGATGACTACTTGTATGCGTTTAGAAAACGGTGAATGGAAGGCAACTTACTTGCGAGGCTGAAGAGCCACAGGAACAAGATGATCTTCAGTATATGTATCCTGTTTATCAGCAAACATACTACAAAAATTGGAGCAGCAGATACCCACAAAACTCAGGACCTGGAAAAGTCTACATCAATCCAAGGGAACATTATGTATGATTCTATATCCAGCTGTCTTAACTTGAAGATACAGGGGGTTTAATACCTATTGACTGTGTGACCAGTATGTCTTGTTGACTTTCATCTCTAAAATAATTGATCTTTTTTCCTGTGGGAAGAAATTGCATGGAGAGTTTTATATAGGTAAACTCTGTGGAATTTAGGACTTCACTTGCTTTCTAGCCTTTGTTACGTATTTGTTCTTGTAGTTACACCAACCTGCCAAAAGAGTAGAGCCATTTAGCTTTATTAACCTTCATAGTTGTAAGATGTATAAATTAGATCAATTAGTTGACACGTGGAAAATGTAGTTAAGCTGTTTCTCTGGTAATTTCTGGGAGTATTCTCTCCCTGAATGGTTATTTTACAGTCAAGTTACCTGTGTAAAAGTGACTAATATAAGCAAGACAACTGAATTCCTGGCGACGTAAGCAGTCTTAGGCTGAGAGTCGTTTTTCTGCATCTTAGAAAATTTGGTATAACTGTCATTTTGACTGGCCTTAGCTATTGATTTCTCAGCTAGCTCTACCTCTCCCAGTCAAATGAGCAACTAGACTACCTCTCAAATACTGACTTGCTGTTTTATAACACGTTGTGTGTCTTCCCACCTTGTTTAAAGTGAGGCAATTTCCTTACATCAGAAACTTTGCTTTATGTTGATCCTGTCTGTCAGTTGATGTATTTACTGGTTGTAGTTTCATAGTAGGTCTACGTGAAACTTAGTTGCAGGAAGTAGATGTCTAGACAGACAAAACTTTCTGGAAGTCTAATGTGTACCTGTGTCTTCCCTACAAATTGCTATTTAGCCTTTTTCCAAGTATGATCTCCATGTTAAGTGTTGCAGAGTTTCCTCTTGCTTGGTAATAAATACATTTCATGTTCTTTAGTTTCTTCTCAGTTGGCAATAAAACTGTCTATGATATGTTCTTATGTCTTAGCAAGAAAAGGAAAACTTCAGTAGACTTCAAGTATTTCTCAGTGCTGTCCTTCAGTCTTTAACCAGTAGCGTGAAATAACTGGAGAATGTCCTGATGTTACCAGTGCTAAGAGTATTCCACATGAAACTTTACGAATGTGGGATAATAGTTGAAAAAATGTGCTCAGGATCTTTAGAAAAACAAGTTTTCCTTTGGAGTAAAAAAATAAATATTTAGCAAGTGAAAAACTATGTAAATAATGTATTAGTACTGAGGACAGGACAATCTTGAAATATTTCAAGACAGCTGGAAGTGAGACACTGTCTAAAATTTGCTGGAGGAACTTGAATGACTTATGTATATTCTGTACACGTAAGTACAGAATAATGGTTTTCAGTCAGATAACCTGAAGACAAAATGTTGAAAAAAATGACTTTGTCATACTGAACTAGCTATTGTTACAGAATTAAACATTACTTCTGTGATATTAGTGTTTTCTCTGCAGATAATTGAATTTTTCAGACAGAGGAAAAGAGGCATAGTTGTAGAACCAATAGAAATGAAGGCTAGTATAGTTACATGTGCTGCAGGCAGGATGCCATTATAAAACCTGTGTTCAACCTGCATTTATCTCCATCATAGTAAAGTCAATGAGATCCCTATCCACAGTAAGGCTTGGTAAATATTTCTAGTTTGTTACAGGTAGCAGCTGGATGATAGTGACTTAGGTGTCCATGTTCTGGACACTGTACCAGAAGACATTAACTGTTCTTTTGCTAAGCAAATTTCTGTTATATGATGTGGATGAAGTTGACAGCTGAAGGAATGGCAAAGAAAGGTTGGAGAGAACCTTTTTCTCGGGGGCTTTTTTTGAACCATTGTCAACTTGCTTTACTCTTAGAGACTGAGCACTCTGATGTAAATTGAGCAACTGTTTTCAACTTGAAACCTTTCTGCTGTATTTGAGACCTAAAGAAGGGCTTGTGTGCCCCAAAATATATTTTTCCAGTAATGTCAGTTGAAGTAGCTACGTCTTTGCACAAGTGTTGCCTCACATATCCTTGCGTTACTGCAGCTCCAAAAACATCTGTTGGCAGAACATGAAAAGAAAACAGTGTCTTGGCCAAATGTTAAAGTGAATAGAATGACAGAACATTGAGATGAGCTATACTGCTTGAGATAATTTGACCAATATCACTGAGCAAAAATTCATACAAAAAATATTTGGGTATATATTAAAGGGTGGTTCAAAATAGTGTTATTGTGATAATGCTTCCACTATATTCATTAATACAATATGATACTGAGCAGGTGATCATTTCAGTTCCTATTACATTGGCAGATGATGTAAAAATCAATTATTTTGGGTTCAGACCTCTGCTGCTGCTTTTTATTCTTATTTGCAGATACATTTTTCTTTGAAGAGTTGAAGCTTTAGGTGAAGGAGGGAGGAAGGAGGAATGCTATTAACAAAGCTATAATTGCTTTTTTGAATTTGTGAGAACAGCTTAAAAAGAAAAATGTAGTCCAACTGTGTTGCCCAAGTTATATATCAACAAAATACAGAAAGCTTAAATTGCAAACTATTAATCAGCATGTAGTTTGCCCTAAAGTCATTAGGGAAATTATGTTATCATGGTTATTAACTGTGAGAAATGTTTTCTTGTAATCTGTTCAGGGACATTTAGTGTTAGGTTTTTTAAATTTTACTTGTAGTCTTAAGTGTGGCTGGATTTTGGGGTAGGGGATTTGGCATAGAATGCTCTGAAGAGAACAGAAAAATGTCTGCTGATTAGGATTTCACACAGAAAGGAGTGCACATATTCAAGTAAGCTTGATATGCTTTTTAAAGATGTAGAAAATGTCCTTTTTTATTTTTGTACATCTCCAAATGTTTGTGTTTGTATATTGGTTTGAATAAAAACATTCAAAATAGAAATTTTTGATGTGTTCTTTACACTTAAGATTACTTAAGAGGTGGAAGATGTATCACTTTCTTGCTGATAAGTTTCTTCCTCTCTGGTTGTATATTCATAACGTGTATTTTTCGTAACAGTACCACTTTTGAGTATCTGTGGTGTTGGATGCTGAGATGAGATGTCTTTTCAACTCTTTAATTTAAGAGGGGGCATATAATACTTGGTGAAAATCCAGTTTTTATGTAAACTGAACACCCAAAATCACTGTTAAGGGAGGTAGATAATGGAGAGGATGAGTAGTAATTCACATTTCTAGCTTTGATAAATATAAATTGTCTTCTGCTCAAGTATGTTTAAATTCTATAAGCTGGTGTAATTACAGAAAATACAATTTTTTGCTGTGTCCAAAATGTTTGTGGAAGTAATACAAAGGAAAACTAAGAAAATGTACTAAATAAAAGGGAAACACTTAAGAAGAGATTATTGAGGACTACTTCTGTTAGGTCACAAAATGATGTGAGGTATTGGGTATCCAGCTCGAGGAAGGCCCAATAAAAGGTGTGATAATTCACAGAGAATGGGAAGAAGGTTTTTACCATGAGCTCTTAACTTTAGCTGCTTTCTGGCAGTGTTACTGCTATTTCCTTCCCTGAGTGATACAAATTTGGGTGCAGAATGCTGTATTATTGTACAGATAAGTGCTTAAAATATAGTATAACTCGATGCCACACACCTGAAGTTACTCTTCTTTGTATCTGAACCACTGTGGTGTTTGTAGGCTCTGTGTGAGTGCTGCAGTAACAGGTAGTAGCAGAGCAGTTGGAATTGTTTTGACAGCATAGGTCACTTCAGAGGTTACTGAACCTTCAGAGCTCAAGCTCCAGGAAAAAAAAAAAGGTTTTCCTTTTTCAAGGTTTTCCTTCAGAGCTCAAGCTCCAGGAAAAAAAAAAAAAATGGCCCGGAGTTTTTTATCCACTTGTGGTACATATCCAGAGTATTGGAAGACTGGGTTTGGCTTTTGGAAACACATTTCATTCCAGTAGCAAAACTAATGCTTAATTGCTGCTTACACACTATAACGCATCTTATGAGTGTCATCAAAACATTTAAGTTTGAGACGAATCAAGCTAGCCGGTGTTTTCAGTGGGGGTTTCAAAGCTGTCACCTGGTTTTATGCATCTGGTGGTGTAGATGCTTTGAATATTGGGAAACTTAGAAGAACCTGCTTGGTATGGAAAGACATGAATGACCTGGCCAGTTGTAAAGGTGGTTCAAGGTAGTTATGATATAACGAAGTGCTAAAAAGTTATGGTAAACTGTTAAAGTGGTGACAACTGGTAAAAAGCCAAAGCCGAGGAGTGATTGAATCTCAACAGGATAACACATAATAATAAATTTTTGGGTTTATTCCCCTGTGGAGGTAGATGGCTTAGAGAATTCAGTGGCATTAAAACTTACCAACGTGGTTTTTTTTTTCTTGCTGTGCAACTGAGGTGATCTCTTTTGAAAATATTTGTGAGCAGTGAAAAATTGCTATTCACGAGTGACTTTGTTAAGAAAGGACCTAATTGGAGAACTTGGGCTTTTGTGGTTTAGGCGACTTGCGGGTTGTGCTGTTCAGCTCTCTGCTTCTCGTATCACCAGCTGCTTTGAAAAGTAGAGGCCTATGATTTGATCCTTAACCAAAAACTGAAGTTTTAAAGGAGTCTATGTGTCAAAATACTGATTCAAAATTCTAATAAACCTCAAGAGTTTCCTTCTGACAGAAAGTAAAGATTTCTTGTGTCTGTGTTTTATGAAAAGTATGGCACTGTTCTTGGTCACTAGCTTAATACCTTTAGCTGAATAAAAATGCATAAAAAATAGTTGTTTAACAACGCGAAACCCAAGTTAGAGATGTGTGAGGCATTTTAATCGGTGCAGGTCTAGTCTTGTTTTGTGATCTTACGTGAGTTGATTTTATGCTGGATCTAAATCTAGATCCTTTAATTGCCAGTAGAAAATAAATTCTACTTACGACCTGACAAGTCACGCTGTGATTCTTCTACCCTTTGTGTGACTAGTAACCAAGACTGTGTAATTTGAATTTAGCTTACTATTTTGAGACTGAGTTGGAAACTAAGTAGTCTCCAGCTGAGATAAATTTGAATTTACTGTGCAGGGCTACACACAGAATGCATAGAGTACATTAAATATATTAAAAAGTCATTTTAATTTGAGTTTAGCCACAGATTTATCATATTCCAACTTGAAATGTACTCTTCCACTGGGGTAAATTAGAATTATAGTCTAATGCAGATTTACAGGAAATAACTTTTTTAATGCTGATTGCCAGAGGAAGATGTTTAAATATTTGTTGTTGTGCTGCACCTGAATTTGTTCCTGTACTAGTAAAACCTACTACTACCTTAATGGGTCCTGAGTTTTTCATGACAATATATCACATACTCTTACTGCTTTTAATGTAACTTGATAATTTAGACATCTGGCTAAATACTTGTCTGCTAGTTTTTCCTCTGGTTTCAGTCCAGTGCCATGTGACGTATGTCTAAATGCTGGGAAGCAACTTCATTTTTGCATCTATATGAAATTAGTAACCAGACTGTATTGCTTACAGATTATAAGCAAAATGTTAAGAGATGCTATAAAGGGTTCAACTGTCTTTTTTCCACTTGTCTTTTTCCCAATGTCCAATTTTATTAGTTTATTACTGTCTTGGATCTCTGAAATCTTACTCCTAGTGGTGTTGCTGCATTAGATCCTGTCCTAACGGATGGTGTGTCTGCAGTTTCAATCTTCCTGACACTTTGTCTTGCCTGCCCTATTAAGAAGGTTCTTGTAGTTCTCTGTATGACTTGGGATATTCTTTGCTTGAACAGCTACTTAGTTGACAGTAAAATATTTTGAGCCAGTATTTATTTACACCATTCAGCTAATAAACTTCATAAAGCGAAGTTTTCCTTACTAATTTATGGCTGCATGCAGTATTAGGTCATGTGCAACATTACAGCATACAGACAAAAGGTGCTTCAGTCCTACCTGTTGGCTGGTCAGAGGAGACAGATAACTATTAAAAGATTAAGTGTGCTCTCTCCTGTCACCCTAGTATGCTATACTGGTAAGAAAAGACAAGAGTCTGCAGATCTATGTAACTTTTCTGAGCTACCGTAGTAATTTTGGAATAATTAGTTTTAGGTACTATTTGTGGCAAAAGCTGAATTGTTGTCAAGTATGATAGATGAAAACAGAGCAGTTGGATTTCTGTCTCCTGTTTGACTAAATCAGCTCTGTTAAGATCAGACTTCAGCTACTGATGTGACTGTTCCCATTAAGCATAAAAACTGTAGCTGCCTGAGTTGAATCCCACAACTATCAAAGTTCTTTCCTTCTTTGACATGAATTGAGAAGGAGAAATTCCTGTGGGCAAATAAAATACCTTTGTATTGATCCAGGTAGCTTTAAAATCCAGATTGACTGGGTAGCATGATTTGTAGATTGGTTCACCCAGGTAGACTAAGCAAATGGACAAAAGGCTTAATTACCTCAAGAAGACTTGCACAGTTTCTGGGTACAATGCTTTGCTACTAATGCTTGTGACTTGACTTAATGTGTAACTTACTGTCAACTGGATCAGTTTCCTGTAGCCAGGACCATTGCTAGAAGCCTTGGATTAGTAACAAATATTGGATAAGGCAAAAAGTCTCATGTGTTTGGATGTGTTTTTGCTAGCTCTTCAAGCACCTTCAAAATTGACTACTAAAAATTGGATCCTAAGAGTCCTACTACCTACATATAAAAAAATCAAGCCATCTACTTTACAACTCCTTTTCCCTTTGCTTGATGAAGAGAAGAGCCCTCTTGCCCTGAAGATCAGGGACTCTTCCTGGCTGGACATGATGCCTTAAGCTATATGGTGTAGATGTATCTACATGCCACAGAGCTGAGTGATCTCGAATTTTCCAGAGTTGGCGTGGCCGTTATCAAGGCTTGTGTCTGGACAGAAAGATGACTTTCCAGAATCTCTCATTGCAAGATCCTTCTTTTGATCAGCCAGCAAACCCCCTGGTGTCCTTTGACTTTGTGCACTGAATAAACTAGCTTTTACACAAACCAGAACCTGCAAGTTCTCCTGCCTGCCCTCTGCAACATGGGTCTGCCTTGTTTCTGTTCTTTAAGAGGGAGCTTTACAGATTCACAATGTGTTTTGTTTAGTTTCATTCAGGGGTGTTAAAGTAATTCAGATCAAAAAGGTCTCAGACACTTTAAAAAAAAAAAAAAACAAACAAAAAAACCCACACTCTAGTTTGTTAGTGATTATTCTGCAGCTTGTCTTTGTCTGATCCCTTCTGTACACCTTTGCTCCTTCTACATCCCAGGCGTTTTTCCTTGCTCAGTCATCTCGGATCTCATTTTTTCCAGCAGGGAGAGGCAACAGTCTCTGCCCTAGGATTTCCTTTCTCCTTATATTCTTGGCTAAATATTTCCCACTAATTTACTTAGGGCTTTATTAAGGAGAAAAGTATCTAATGCATTTCTAAGATGGAGAACAGGTTCTATGTTTTACCATATTTATCTCTTATCCTTCTGCTCTGGCTTCTTGGGACAGCTGATTTTCGACTCTATATGGTGATGATTGAGATTCAACGTTGGACAAGTTGGGTTTTTTTCCTCCTCTTTGATGTTTTATAATGGCATGAGGGATGTGGTGTGTATATATATGTGTTGTATGTGTTTAACTGAGCAATTTTTGAAGTGAAAAATGGTAAACTTTGTCAACAGCAGCTGTCCTCTTTATAGGTGGAAAAATGGACAAAATGTAGGATTGCAAATGGTTAAATCACCTTACTTACAGGTGATAGATGACATACAGTAAGCAAGAAAGGAGGCAAGCCTGGGATGGACTATAACAGCTTGGAGAAAACAGTCCTCTGCTTATACAAGGAGGTGTTATCGTTTAGACTACTTGCCTGTTGCTGCCTTGAAGCAGGATAGCTGCTGAGGTAGAATTCAGTAGTGGGATTTCGTGACCAAATGTCTTGACCTCCTGACGGCAGAAATGAGCTCTGTGCTTCTAGCATAATACAGTAATGTTGTCAATCACAAAAAAAACAGTATTTTCCAACAAAGCAGGGATTGACTTTCCAGTCTTCTGAAACCATTTTAAATAAACGAAAGGTGACAATTTTCTAGAAAGCTCCTCATTTTCTGATGTGTCCTAATAGCAGGAGGAATCCGGTTAGCTTGACTGTTGATGCTACTTAGCTGAATGTTGTACGGTAGGGTAGGGTATCCAAAAGCCACAGTTTTGAGGCAAAGTGAGAGAGTGAGAATTGTCACTTTCAAATGTGTTACTATGAAATCACATCCAAGTTTCACCATCTGTTTAAGATTGGATCTGTGTACAAATTAAATAGCTGCATAGCTGTCCCCTAGCCCATCAAAAGATTAATCTAGAAAGGCAAAGATAATTGAATTTCTAGTGTCACTGACGAGGCTTGAGTGCATGGTTTGCACAAGTGTAATTGACCCTGTGAACATCTATGTGGAATAAAATGCCTAGTGGATACTTGAATCTAAAAGCGTTGATTATACAGTAAGTAGTTGAGAATTGGGAAATAGCTCTGTGATTTTGAATTAACTAGGAATATCAGTTCACTTCAGAAGGATGGGGGGGGGGGGGGAGGATAAAGTGCTGTCAAGATCCCAGAACACGAAAGTGACAACTGAAAGTAGAAAAACTACAAACTTTGCAAGCCTTTGTTTGAAGAAGCCATCAGCCTTTTGTGTCTAAAGACAAAGCCATGGGAGTTCATCTCCAGATGGAGATGAAAGGATGCTATGGATGCTCACTGCACCTCTGACTTTCAGCTCTGCTACTGAACTGGCTGTTCTTCTGCTAGGCAGCCTAGGTAACTTAAGCAGGACTTCTGTGATTCGTGTTCTCTTGATATCAGCCATTGTAGTTGGTACTAAATTTAATTCTGGAATTTTCTTTGCCTGTCCCTGTCCTAGTTTTAGCTGGGACAGTGTTAGCTCTTCTTTTTAGCAGCTAGAAGAGCTCCGTGTTTTGGTTTTACTCAGAGGCTCGCTCTGAGAAGAATGCTGATAGCAAGCTGATGTTTGTGGTTGGACGTGAGACTCCAAGGACTTTTCAGTGTGCTGGGGTGCAGAAGCACGGCGGGATAAGTGGGGAGCATAGTTGGGACAAGGGGGACACGATTCCCCTTGTGATTTGTGATGGAACTTAAGATTGAGAGCCAAACTGGCCAATTAGTATTCCATATCATGCAGCGTCATGCCCAGTATAAAAGTGAGGGGCAGCCGGAAAGAAGGGCTTTTGCGCTTTGGCTCTTTCGCCATTTTTGCTCCTTTGTGCTTTTGCGCTTTTGCTCTTTTGCCTTTTTTTCCCCCCTCTCTTCCAGTACTCCCACTCTCGGAGTACTCTCTCTCTCCCCCTCTCTATTTCGGGGCCTCGCGTTCGTCCAGGATTGCAGCTTCAGGATGAGACGGGCTTCGGATAAGAGGGGGTGGTGAGCATCTACACTGTGTATTAAATCATCTGTATTAAATTGTTCTTATCTCAACCCACGGGTTTCCCGTTTCTCCTGTAATTCTCTCCCTGATCCCTGGGGCTGGGGGAGGGTGAGTGACCGTCTGTGTGTGGGATTCGGCCTAACCCACAACAGTCCCCCTGCCCCTCCCCTCCCCCATCTCCCCCACCAACACTTTAGTAGTATTTTGGGGAATTTTTAAAAAAATGCTGATGTTCTAGAGTTAAAGGAAATGATGTTGCTGCACTTGTGAGATGTTGATTTAAAGAAACTATAGCAGACCAGAGTTTGATTATGTACTAGCAGGCTAATGGATGCCCTGAAAATGTTCTGAGCTACTTTGGACCTGCTCCAGCACCATTAGACAAGTACCATCTGAAATAGTCCTGAAATGCATTAGAAGGAAGAGTTTCCTTATGAAACCACATAGTCCTAAAGATATTAGTGTTTTTTTTTTCTGCTGTTGATGTTTTGTTACAGTTCACAGCATGATGTTAATAGTTAGGTAGCATTTTAATTTGAATATATACAATTCATGTCTTTGTGTTCCTGAGAAGACTTGGTAAAGAGGAAAAAAAAAACAAAAACAAAAAACCACCTAGGTGATATGCAAGTAAATATGAATCGGAAATGACCACATTAAGTGCCATACTTAATGTGATTTATATGGGAGCTCAGTATGTTACTGTCTGGTTATTTTAGACAAGAGGCTGGGAAGCTGGACACCTACCATTATGCACCCAGGTATAGATATGCTAAACTTTCTGTAAACGCTTTTTAAGACTTGCATTCCTTGAAGTTGCCCTAGCTCCAGTTGACCAAGTTGCTGCTAATGCCAATAAAAATATTTTGTAGCATCCATTGATACCACACAGTAATAAATCTTTTTTAAAAGATGCAGGGAAATAAGTGAAAGAAATTTATTCTAAGCTTCCTACACACAGTTTGCATAAGACAAGATTCTCTGCCCCTTTGTGCATGTTGGTTGATGTAGGTCAGGAAACCATCCGTTCCCTGTCACAAACTCCATCTTTGCATTTTTTGCAAATTTAATTGTATCAATAATGGCACACTCCAACAGAAAATGTTTGCTGGCTTTTATAACTGGAATTTTGGAATTCTCTAGGAAATCTGAATATTTTTAATATTTCCCCTGAAACTTATTTACTGCTTCTCCTTGCAAAGATAGGCCTGCACCTCCTCTGAATTTGACTAAGCCTTGTTTTCTTTCCTTGCAGATGGAAATTTCATTTTGGAAGATCAGACATTGTTGTCCGTGCTTGACTGACATAATTAACAAGTCCTAACCAAGAGCCCTCTATTTCAGGCTTTTTAAGAACACCTCCCCTTCCCTTTGTGACTTTGAATCTGAAATCGTTTTACTGAGCTTTGTATTTTCTGTATGTTTGTGCATTTAACAAGTGTATGGAATGTGTTTGGAATGACAGTTGATTTAGACTTATTGGCATACCTGATACTTTCTGAAGATACAATATTTGATGCAAACTGGAAAAAAAAAACACAAACAAACAACAAAGACTGGCCAAGTAGGAAGCTGGTACTTGTTTCCACCCAGGTGTCAAAAGCCTGTTTTAAAGGCTCTTTCTGAAGTCGAGCAGTGCTTTACTGGAGCACTAAACAAGTGAGGCTAAAGAGAATAGTGATTGTTGAGGACTACTGTGTGTCTGAGTAGCACTCATTCCATCTCAGGATAGCTTCAGTTCTGTTAAAGAGCTTTTATCTCACTCTGATTAATACCAGGAAATAATTAAAATATAATCTATCTCTCTCCATTAGAGATGTTCTTGAATCCTTTGAAAGGTGTCAAGTAAATGTATCCAATACTGAACGTTCCCATAAATAAAGTAACAGGACAATACAGCTTCTCAGATATTTTTTTATGCATGTTGAACTCTAGTACCAGCATAAGCACATATTTGTTTTGTAAATGCAGATGAATGATAAGTTCTGGATATTTATACAGACTCACAGGGCACCTAGGCCAGCTCTCTTGTAAGGCTGGAATTCCAGAAAGTCACCATTTGAAGTCAGCTGGCAAAGGGATAAAAGATGGAGTTCAACCTAAGTGTAAAATGTATTTAACTCTGACTAGTTGATCCGTTAATACAGGTGAGCTGTTTCCCCTGCTGTTTGGGGTCTAGGCAGGGGAAATCCAGACTTAAGTCTTGTGTTCAGACAAAAAGTATCAAAGGTAGCTTTTTGTGTGTTTCCCTCTGTGAATTGCTTTGCTGTTGCTGAAATGCTTTTTGTTCACGAAATGTGTTAAGCGAACGCATGGGGCTGATTGCTATAACTACCTATCACATGTTTGTTTATCTTCAGTTAAAACAATAAATGTCAGGACAAAGTTACGGTATCTTTCCCAGCAGGCCTGTACAGATGGTTGCAAAAGAAAGCTGACAGTTATTGCCAGCTATGTGGTCAATCCTGCTGCCATCATTAGGTCTGTGATTGCCTGGCGTAACTATTCAGTGGTCTTCCCTTTGTGCGGTCAGTTGTAAGATACAGAGGAATATGAAATGATACGACCATCATGATGCTGCTGCACTCTTTCAAGTGAATTGTCTCTTTCAGTGTAGCTTTTCCCTCCTTTTTCTTATTTGGGAGAACACTGCAGGTACTGTGAAGTTGTTTAGACCAAACTGAAGCACCCTTTTGTTTCCCAGATTGCAAACCTTTGAAAAAACACAGATGGAGTTCCAATTTGAGCTGATGTTAAACTTTCTCAAGACAACCTAGGCTTGCTTTTAGCCTTTGTGAAATCTGAAGGTGCGTGGTTTTCTTGTGAAGTGAAGCATCGTTGCATCTCAGGATCTTGTGCACGTTCTGCATATCAGGTTATAGGGGAAAAATATCCTGGAAGGGAAATAAGTTTCAGTTTTATTCCTGTACTGCTTCAAATTTGTCTTCTTCCTCAGGATCCTCTCTCACATGTTTTTTTCCTTTAACACTGTGTTTCAGAAATGTGTTCGGCTGTGATATTTCCTAATATGTCTGAAATTTTTCAGAATTTAAGTGGAATTTTTGCTGATAAATGAAAGGAATATTCTAGCCAGAGAATAGATCTCTCTGAAGTTATACATCTGTTGATAACACTGCTTCTCTCTATTTTTGTGTGAGTGCATCTTAGGATGCAAGGGCAAACCAAGGAAAGAAAATGAGCCTTTTGCATCTGGATGGGACACCTTCAACAGCTTAAAATGGTGTGGCAACAGACTCTTCGTGCAGTGGAACATGCTCATCCGTGGGGTGTAGTCTGCCACAGGTATAGTAGCTGTGAGTCAGCCCAGTTAAGTGCCTCTCTGTGAAGCTGGTAGGATGGCAGGTGGTTTTGGTTAGTGTGTCACCAGCATGTGCTGTACTGAATGCATATTGTTCGTCCCTGCTAAACCCTGAGATGAGCTGTCAGTCCTGAATCTACTCCTGGGCTTTCGAAGCTAACCATATGGAGTGTGAATGTAATTAAAGGACTACTACTTGTGCAGTTGCCTGCAGTGACTAAAAATGCTGTGAAAGCTTAAAGAATTACTTGAAAAAGAATGAAGATCGTCTTGGTGAACACAGGAAAAACTGATAAGATGTTCTTCACAGGTGGAGCTACATATGGTGCCAGAATACCCTCTGGAGACTGAACTGATGGATAGAATTTACAGAAGAGGAGGTTTTCTGGAGAGAAAAAAAAAAGTGTCCTACTTTAGTTTCAACTGTGTGCTTGCTTCCTTTTGGAAGTCTGGAATTTTTTGTTACCCCTAGTCACTGCGAGAGACTTGGCAACTGCTGTCTTGTTTTGAGAGGGCCGAGACCAGAGACAACACTCCACGTGAGGCTTCACAAATCCAGACAGAGGGAAGGAATAATTTCGCTTGACCTGCTGACTCCGCTCTTACTAACACAACCCAGTAGACATTTGGCCTTCATTGCTGCAAGGGCACGTGGTGACTCATGTCCAAGCTGTTATTCACCAGGGCCCTTCCGTACTTCTCTGCAGAGGCCAACACTTGCTCTGTGCTTTCTCAGTTCCTGTGTTTTTTGACAGGATTGAGTTAAGCTTCTGTAACGGAGGAATGGAATCCCGCTATATAGTTGGTTTAATGCATATGTTTACTGTGCATATAGCTGTGATGGGTAGCGGTCTCTAAACTTAGACCTTGACAAAAATGTTGACTCTCTTGTAAAGTGAAACTTTGCTTTGTGTGTTTGGTCACACTGTGGGTTTGTGGTTTGCTGCTTGTTGTGCTGCAGGGACATGGTTTGCTCTTTGCTGCCACGGTAATGAATCAAAGGTTATCTGCAAACCAGACAGTTATGGGATGTGCAGCTTGAAATGAGCTCAATCTCTTAACAGTGCCTTTTATACTACTTAATCATGTCCAGAGAGCTGCTCTAGCTAAAATATTTTCTTTATAAATAAATAAAAATAAATAAACTAATCATTCGTGGGTTAGAAAAAGGACCAATGATGCAGTCACACTTCATTGCCCCTGTTTCTTCATAAATTCTGTTGTTAAGGACAGAATCACTTTAGTGAGTGATCACGTAGCGTGGCTTACTGTAACACGTAGCTTCATAACAGTAACTTCTAGTAAATATATCACTCTGTAAATCTAACGGGTCTTTTATCTTTATCACAGGTTCTGGGTAATTAATTTGTAACTAAGACTTTTTACGGAACTTTTCCGGGCTCTCAGAAAGCTGTCTCTAACATGGTAGGTGTATTAAAGTGCTTGTACAATAAAGTCATCTTTCACACTGCTATCCTGGAATCTGCTTGATGATTTCTGTGTTCAGATCTGGAAGGCAAAGCAGCCCGACACAGGGAACTCTCTCTGCTGTCTTGCAGGCATCCTTCCGTATCGGCAGAACTCGAATGTAATCCGGTTTAGGTTAAGGCACAGGTGGATTTTGCTCTGGGAGTCACTGTAGCAACCAGATTCAGGGTTTATGGAAAAGGAAGTCATGTTGAGGGTCAAGGGTTATGACTGAAAAAGGACTTGGCTTGCTCGTTGTCAGAATAAAGACCGAGGTACCTCTTGTGTGTGCCAAGTCTAGTTAAAAAAACCAATGCGCTGTGTACACATCCCACTCCCCCGTACTCCTCTCCCTGAAAACACCCCCAGAGAGCAGCACGGTGAGATGAGGTAACAAATAGTGAATTATTTGACTTCAGAAATAATTGTCAAGGGGGAGGCGTGGTCCCCTTCAGAACTATGTAATTTTAAACTGTGCTTTTCATTCTTTTCTTAGCTGTTGATCCACTCTGCGGTTTCCGAAAACAGATTTGCTCTTCTGTTGTCTTGACCAGCAAGGGAAAGAGAAAGTTCAAAAGTGCTGTTTGCCGCTTTGGGTTAGTGGCCCAGTCTGCTGCAGACACTGTCATCCCATTTGTAATGCTAGCAGTGGAAGGTGGCTCTTCCCAGACTTTACTAAGGCTGCCTGAAACTGACAGTGCAAACAAGCTTCTAAATGATGTGATGAACAGTGAAAGAGAGACAAGGATTAGTTTTATATTGCCAGTTGAACATCCTAAAGTCCAATCAGACTTCTGGTGGAAACTCACTTAGGTAGCATTTATGAACCTGGGGAAAAATGCCATCTGAATTGACAGCAGCAAATTAAAGCACGGCTGCTGGATTACCCAGGCTGTAAATGAAATGGGAGAGAACACAGGCTGCTTGTTGCTTTCGGTGTAACAGATCTTAGACTGTGTACTTAAATCTCACAAAGCGCTTACTGCTCCTTGGAATTTTTTGTGTAGTCACAGATATTTGGAGAAAACCTAAGTAGTGGCTGTGCTTCCCAGAGAGCTGAAACACTTTCATCTTCCTGATGTAGATTGTGGGAGATCAAAAGCCTGGAAGGTGAACCACTGCCCTGTTTTTACAAACGCTTGAGCTCTGAGATGTGGGGGAGGTGGATATGTGAAAAATGTCCCAGCAAAATCTTCTGGGACTTATGGAGTACTCCTTAACTTAAATGTAAGACTAGAAGAATATGTCAGGATGTGAAAGTAAGCTTCCCCGCTGTCACCTGTAGTTGCTCTTATATCCATTCTCACAGACTGGCATTGCTTCAGCTGTAAAGCTGCTGTTCTGTGAAAGACTGTTTAAACACCTGATAGCTCTGCTGGCTGGGGACCTCCTGATTTTCATCTTGCAGGTATATTTGGTAAATCCATACTGTTTACTCTTAAGATAAATTGTCTTCACTTTCAATTTTTCCTTTCTGGTGTCGCTGTTTCTGCCTCTTAGTGTGTCTGTACACAGCAGCCTGTGTTTCTCCCCTGCCCTTCACTGGACTGGGTTAAAAAAGGTGAACTCTATTGGTAATGTCAGACTCTTGGATGTAACCACCTGAGAGACAACATAGTTCCTGAGCCTTCCTCTGTCTTGCTTTGTTGTGCACACTTGTTACTTCGGCCATCGGCTCTCCCACCAACAACTACCCCATCGGCTCTCCCACATAATAACACTAGTGAGTAGAACATGGAAGTTTATTAAAACGTAGAAGAGGTTTTCTTCCCCTCATCCAGACACATAGGAAACAGCACGGGGTTCCTTTGCCACATGTGGCGGCATTTTAAGTGTTCCTAGTGGCTGGCAGAGTAATTAACCCGGCTTTAATTATTTGAAATGCTGTTTTTGCAGGAGGAGGATACATAATATGAACATTGAGGCATTCGCATGAAGTTAATTCCATCAGAGTGGCCAGGAAGTCCTGTAGAGCAGACTCCTAGTGCACTTGAAATCCTACCAATTAGTGCCGTGAGCTCTTTGGGCACTGCTAGCGTCGCAGTGGTGAGCTGCTAGTTGGCTGAAGTCAGTCAGGCATTGCTGGAGCTGTAATTGCCTGTTTGCTCCCACCCAACGCTGCTCGGTGGTGGCCTGCGCAAGGGGGCCTGCTGTCTGGAGGTCAGTTAATGAATTGTGCTGCTTTTAAAGCCTGATGATTTTTGCATCTGAAATAGATGCTTTGCGTTCAACAGCAGCAAGGATGGGATGCTGGTAGTTGTAACAGCAATGATGTCTTTGGACGAGGCTTTATTCAACAGTGAGCAGAAGAAACTGAAATCCTATGTATTACTTAAACTCATTTAGACAGCTCTGCTGTTAACAGTGCACAGGGGGACCAAATGAGCTTCCCTCCTCCTAACATTTTGCACAGTAGAGGTACATGCAGTGAAGTGCCAGAGGTTAACCTGCACAGCAGGGGTCTGTAGGGTTTCTGTGGCTCCCACTGCTGGGGCAAGAGAGGAGCCACGAGGCCAAGGATGCTCTGAAATGGGAAGGTTTCTCCTCGTGGAGATGTTTGTTTTGTACAAATAGTGAGGTGTTTGCTAGACAGCAGAGAGAATCCACCGCCCTCATTAAATGATCTGGTGGGCAGAAAGCAAGGTTTCTGTCCCTGCCTCAGTTACTTTTTCAAAACAGAAAAGCTTCAGGAGGGGATGTTGAGAGCCAGACTAGAACAGACTGAGCCGTCCCCATGTTGAAGCATGCCTGTACAACAGAAGCAAAAGTTGCTTGAAGATGAGGATTTCAGGCTGGCGTTTTTGACTCCTCAGTAAGTGTTCTCATTTTGCTTGTTAACTCTCCTGCGGCTCTGTGTCATCTTACAAAATAGCAATAGAATCATAGAATGGTTTGGTTTGGAAGGGACCTCAAAGATCACCTGGTTCCAACCTCCCTGTCATGGGCAGGGAAACCCTCCACCACACCAGGTTGCTCAAAGCCTCATCCAACCTGGCCTTGAACACCTCCACGGATGCGGCATCCATAACTCTGGGCAACCTGTTCCGGTGCTTCACCACCCTCAGAGTGAAGAATTTCTTCCTTAGATCTAATCAAAATCTACTCTTTCAGTTTAAAGCTATTGCCCCTTTTCCTGAGTCATTCAAGAATGAAGAGGAGGCCCCTGAGTCATTGAAGACTGAGGAAACACTGACAACTTACAACGTTTTCAACATTAATAGCTCTTTCCAGCCCAGATAAAGTCATGGTAATTCTGCTTCTACTATGTCAATTTAATGTTTTGTGGCTGCTTTGATGTCTGCTGCTAGGTATGTATTGCTCTGCAACTCTGAAGTGTTGGTATTTCACTGCTGGATAAGTTATTAGATGTCTTGAATGTGCTTTGCCAAACATACAGAACATCTAAGGATCTTCCAACATAGATAACAGTCTAAAACCTAGGTGCTAGGTGCTATTATTATTACTACAAAGTAGTAGGTGTTAGAAGCACGATAGAGCCAGGCAAGGGGTAAACTTAAAACAAATCCTTCTGTAACATGATGAGAAATCAATGGCACCTCTCCAGTAGCCCAGCTCTGTTTAGATGAGGATGGAACCTGAACTGTTGTAAAGCCCATGCCATCCCTTTTGGCTCATTTTCTAGCATGCCTGGGATAGTGAGTCAACACAGGACTAATCAGCTGCAAGCCCCATAGCAGAGGGACGGCTAAACACTGCTGAATGAGAAACTTGCCAATCGCTGGAGCACAGCAGAAGTGAGACAAACAGCTACTGTCTCCTAGGATTTGCAGCCTGAGCGCTCTCGCTGCTGGTGTTGCCAGTTACGATGAAATCTGAAGGTTTGTGAGTTTCTTGTCTTTCTGAAACTAAGCTCCACAAATCAATGTTGCCATGGAGAAGTGCCACGTAATCATCAAGGGCAGACGATGAACTAATTAATTGTAGAAATCTGACTGCAACAGTGATAATACCCCTGGGATATAAAACAGTTACCGTTCAATTCAAATAGTCATTTTCAGGGAAGCACTATTTCCTTCAATATAATGTAGTGCTGGCTGATCAGCTGTGACACATGAAAGTTTAGGCAGTGATGGATGCATAACGGAGGATGTGGATGCTCAGCTAATTATGAGTGAACAGACATATCCAATTTCTGCTGCCTTTCATAAAGATGTGGGCATAGGAAAGTGGAGAAACGGACCACTCTTTTAGCAGCTAAATTGTAGACTGCTTACTCAGAAAAAGACAATTTGAATAGCCTGTCACTGATAAGCAGGAGACAGTCTAACAATCAGAGAAGACAACAATATGGGAGGTAGTCTTGCCCACAAACTTGCCAACTGAAGAGATGCAAAAACTCTTTTTTATTGTTTGCTGTTTTACTATTGGTCTAAACATCATACTCTCTGAGTAAAGGAACTGGCTGATTGCCATGGGAGTTCTACATAACTGTTCTCCCTCTCTTTTTTTCTTGTTTACCCTATTTAGTTTTGGCTAGGAAAATCCTTAGTCCTGTCTCCCTGTTCTAAGCTGCTAGCTGAAGAGCAGCACATAACATGTTTAAGTAGAGGTGTTACTTTACTAGAAGTGATGAAAAACAGTTCACAAAATGCATAAAGAAGTTTAATTAGTTTGGGGAACTGCATATAAAGTGTGAATTCTAAGTATTTTCAATTGTGTTAGCGTGAAGGCACTGATGAGTCTCACATCGAGGGCACAGCAAAAATCTCAAAAGACTGGAGGAAGAGGTAAAAGATCAAGTTGTTTGCAATTTGAAGAGGAATTTTTAGTTGTTAAGGGAAGCAATTGAGCATAGGAGGCAGCCAGCCTTGCTCTGCGATGGCTGAGGGAAGGGGGAAAAGGGGAGATGCCACAAGCAGCGTATGGCTGCTGTGTTGGAATGGAGCCGGGATGCCCTTTTGGTGTACTCTGGGCAGCTCAGTAGATGTGGGCTCATCAGTCAGTGCGGAAAAGGGCAGAGAGCGTTTCTGACCTGGTGTTCAGGAATGCCTTTGAAGCAAAGACCTGGGCTTTTTTAGAAGGATGCCAGGATGTGTCCTTTCTGGCTATAAATCTGAAGTGGCACGTGCCGTGCTTGTCCAGGCCTGGTTATATCCCCTGCATCTCTGTTCCTGCGCCTCAGTAAGAAATGTCAATCTGTAGTTATGGTGGAGCCTGGACCAGCAGCACAGAAGAATTTGGAAAACAAGTGTCCAGACCCATTACTGAAAAATAAAGACAACTTCAGTAATCAGAAGACCTGCAGGAAATCCTTCACAGTGCCACTGCATGTTGAGCAGGACTCTTGTAAGGCTCTTCCAAGTGCTGGATGAATTGAGAATTTACCCAGACTGGCCAAAGATGCATTTCTGCAGCCACTTCAGTGTTTGAGCTTTGTTTTCAGTTCTAAAGGCGGATTTGTAAATGCCTAACGAGATCTGTCTGGTCTCCAGCTGCGTGTGCTGTTACAAACAGTGCTGACCTGGCTCAGCTCCCTGATGGCTGTGAGGAGGAAAACATTGCACTAATGAGGGGGCTTGGCTGTAGTTCCTGAACCCCTTCCCTGGGGGAGGGGGGTGGGAGGGGGGTGTGCCCGGCCAGACTTGGATCTTAGGGAGGAGGATGTCCTCCTGCCTAGCATCAAGGCCAGGTTGGATGAGGCTTTGAGCAATCTTGATGTAGTGGAAGGTGTGTCCCCCCATGGCAGGGGGGTTGGAACTAGAATGGTCTTTAAGGTCCCTTCCAACCCAAACCATTCTATGGTTTTATCTCTAGCAGGTGCCTTGAGTAGACCATTGATTTTGGGGAAGTGCATTCAGCAGGGAGGGTAAGCCCGCTATGTGTGGCCACTGCCAGGCTGTGGGTGCGAGCCAGGGTTGAGTGCACGCAGATTGATTGACTTCAGGTGACAAACCTGTTGGGCTTCTGCACGTATCTGCAGAGGCTGTTGTTGCAGTGAAGTTGCTGGGCCGGATTAGCCAATGGTTTGAACTGGTGAGGCAAGTACTGCTCGCTTAAGGCTGTTGGTCATACCAGTGCTTGAAAAACTAGCGGATTTGTAGTGAAGTAGAGCTAAGGGGACACTGAGGAGAGCTGGCATTTGCAGAGCAGCAGACCTTCCTATTTGTAGGTCATCTTACTTCTAATGAATTGCTCTGACGTTGAAAAAAAGAACACTAGATGCCTCTTTGTCATAGTTGTCTGCCTTTTTTTTTTTTGCCTAATTGTTGCTGTAGTGCTGAAGGGAACATTGCCAATGGGAGTTCATTTACACAGAATTCCTGTTCCTTATCTCCTGTAGCAGTGAGTTCAAATACTGAAGTATCTATTCCTGGTAAAAACACTGAGCAGGGTGATGCTTGGGAATGAGTGAAAAACTAGCGGAGCCATTGAGACACTTTGGGGGTATTTTGGTCACAGACAACACTTGAATGAGTAAATAACAGAACAAGAATTCTGCAAGAGTTTGCTGCTTGTGGTTAAAGAACAGTGAAAAGTCAAATTAGCATAGAAATGAAAATGAATAGATACAAGGAAATGAGGAATCTCAAGTTGTACCTGTGCTAGACTCAATAGTTTCGAATGCTTCTACTGACCATGAAATAAATAAATCGGAGTTCTAAGTAGGGTGGTGTTGGAAAGCACATACCTAGAGGCTAACACAGCCTTTGTGCTGCCAGAATGGCTCTGTTGGATTCAAAGCTGGGAATTAGCTGCCCTAGGTGAGCTCCTTACAGAGAACAGCAATAGAAATACTGAACACAGAAGTGATACAGCACCACGTGGTAATACAGTACTGAGGGGAGCTAGCGGTCTCTGCTGTTGTCTTGCCTGCTAAGACGGAGAGGTTTGTGCCCCTGTGACTTCCAGAGGCTGAAAGAAGTTGATCACTGTCTTGCTGCACACCAGAGAGATCTCCTGGAGACCTTCTCTCTTCTATCCCGTGTCACACCATGCCTCAAAGCAGTCCAGGCAGCTGGTAGGCTCACAAAAATCTTCCACAGGAACTGCAAGTCCTCCAGTGTGCTTTAGATCTGGCCTTGCATCATACATGTTCTTGAAAGATTGTTCTCTGCACAGAGTGGATTTGTACCAGCAGGCAGGGAAACCTGAAGAGAGTCATGGGGTAGTTTGTATTAGCAAAAATAAATTTTTCACAGGAACAGGAGGAGTCATAAAGATATTAAGGTACAGAGGGTTTTTTTTTCCCCTGTTAACAGATGATTTATTTTGGTTCTGGCCATAATTTTCATGGTCAAGTAACGTCTTTAATTCAAGTGTAATTGACTTCTCCTCACCCCTTTTCATGAAAAGTAAAGAAGCTTCTTCAACAGAAAGGAGAAAGATACTCAAGTGGTATGTGAATAAGCTTGAATCAGAAGCACTGAGGTCTTTGTGCCAGTGATATAATGAGGGTTTATAAGTTCTGATGCTCACCCATTAACACATCTTATCCTGTTTCCAAATTCTTCATGTTTGTGGCAAGATACCCTCATCTCATTTGACTGTGGGATGCAAGAGTTGCCATTTTTTCATTTTAAAAAATGCTGTGAGAAATTCTCTATTAGAAAAAATGTCAAGCGCAATTGTGATCAACTCCATGGGAATACTCAGGACTTAGGCGTGTTCTCCAATGTTTTTACTTCATATAGACAACTTAGACCAAAATTAAAGCTAAATGGTTCATCTCTCCCTGTAGCTAATCAGCTCGTTATAGATTCTTTCATCTTCCCGCTCTACCTCTTCCCTACCACTTTACTTGTCCCAGCACAAAAACAAGCAAGCTTCTTCAGCAGGTTATGCTTTTACCAATCCTACAGCCAAGCCTCAATCCCTTGCCACAACAAGCTGGAAACATCTTCCCTTTCCTCTCTGTTTGGTGACTTAGCACAGTATGGAACCATAGTTTTAACTCAAACACAGCAGCTGGTGTTTGAAAGAGGCCGTACCAGTCTTGCAGCCGCTTGATTCCACCGTGCATCAGATCGGACAGCGCGTCTTGTCTTGCTGTCAGGGAACTGACAGATGAGTCGGCTCCAATCTAAACATAGTTAGTTGATGAGGGTGTTATTTTTTGGCTGGATCGAAGATTTGCACTGCAACTACCTGACTGCTCGATCCAGTTGATGGGAAACAGTGGGAGTGTTTAGGTAGGTATGGGCATACTGGGAGAGCCAGACCACCCCTTTGGCAGTAGCCTCCTGTTCAGCTGGATTAGGCGTGTTCAGTCTGAAAGCTCTAATCATTGAAATACAATGCCTTATATTCACCTGGAAATTAAAAGATATGATTAGTAAAATCATTTCAATAGGCTAGATGCAGAGACTCCGTTGCTGCTTCTTGGCAAAAAAACAGACACAAGCTAATTAATCCTCATTAGAATGACTGGCCCTCAAAATCTTTCTTCTAGGGAGACCAGTAATTACCGAAAGAAAGAGACAGAGTATGGGCTTGAACAATAAATGTCTTCAAAGTTAATCTAGTTAAAACTTCAGGAATTGATCTCTATTCTTGGCAATTCTTTAGAAGGCTAACAGTGGAGCTGCTTCTCAAACAAACAAATTGATTGATATAATTGTTTGGATTTGTGTTGCTGTACCCAAGATGAGAATCTGGCCAGGAAACTGTGCTGGTTTTGGCTGGGATAGAGTTAATTTTCTTCACAGCAGCTAGTCTGAGGCAGTTTCGGATTTGTGCTGAAGAGAGTGCTGGGAACACAGGGATGCTTTCCTGCCCACTGAGCAGTGCTTCCACAGAGTCAAGGCCTCTTCTGCTTCTCCCACCGCCCGCCAGCCAGGAGGCTGGGGGTGCACAAGAAGTTGGGAGGGACGCAGCCGGGACAGCTGACCACAGCCCACTCAAAGGGATATTCCAGACAAGATGCCATTGTGTTCGGCATCTAAAGCTGGGGGAAGAAGGAGGAAGGGGGACATTCAGAGTGATGGCATTTGCTTTTCCAAGTCCCCATTACATGTGATGGAGCCCTGCTCTCCTGGAGATGGCCGAACACCTGTCTGCCAATGGGAAGTGGTGAAGGAATTCCTTCTTTTGCTTTGCTTGTGCACACAGCTTCTGCTGGACTTAGTAAACTGTCTTTATCTCAACCCACCAGTTTTCTCACTTTTGCTCTTCTGAGTCTCTCCCGTATCCCACAGACAGGGAGGGAGTGAGCAGCCGTGTGATGCTTGGTTGCTGGTTGAGGTTAAACCGCAGCAGAAACGCAATGCCTTGTACTAAGTGCAGTCAGAAGAGACTGCACAATGCACAGACAGGTGGAAACAAGACTATGAAATGGGGAGAAAAAGGAAGTTTCCATCGGTGGTTCTAAAACCTTTCAGAAATTCTGATCCATTTCCTTGCAGGGGGTCAGTGGCAGAAAAGTTAAGCATGTGTGACTGGCTGAGATTCATTCCCCATGAAGACTTTAAAAGCTCACTGGAAATCGCAGAAAAGCTCTTTAGAGGACAAGTGTCACGAGGTGATGTATTCTGCTGCATAGATGTTGGGTTTGTACACAAGTCTGCTACCTGTATGAGTTTGATTTAAAACCTCCTTCCTTACCAAGGATACAGATCTATTAACTTGGTTTGTTTAGGCTTGAATCTGTAACAGTTATTATCTCTCCCAAAGCTTAGCAGATTGATCTCTGAACTCAAGGAAACCCAGTATGTGATTGTTGTTGTACAGGACACGGTGAACCCCATGGGTGGTGCTCACAGCAGAAATGCAGCATTTTAGAAATGTGAAGATGCAGCTATGCATTGTAAAGAGCTGCTTCTTGTCAACAGTGCTGAAATACAAGTTAACCAATGCAGTCCTTGCCCAAATAATTGGCTAGTAGACAACACGTCCTCCAGAAAGTTTTCCCATTATCTCCAGTGAGCCTTTTTCTTTCATAATAAAATAAATCTTAGGTGAATGGCACACTTGCCATCTCTCCTACTGAATTATTTATTCACTTCCAGCACTTACTTGCTTATTTGAAATTCAGTGCTGTCATGTATTCATCAAGGAAGCTGTCTTTGTTTAGTCTGAGCAAGAGTTTAGACTGTCCATATCCAAGCAGCTTACTCTTCCTTGGAAGGAAGATGTTTTGGAAGAGGTCATCTTCCTCCCTCCCACCTCTTTTAGCCTCTTAGTTAGATTTGGAACCGATGAGTAAAGCAAGAGGAAAATATGGTGTGGAAGAATGATGGACTTGGTCTCGGAATGGAAATAGCAGTTGTACAAGTGTTGGATCCTACCAAAGGCTGAGGCGTTGGTAAATCCGTGTGCATCAGTATGGTCATAAAGTGGTTACAGCGGTTACACAGAAACGCCAAGGAAGGAATATCTGTGAAAGATCAAGCCCGACGCATGAAAACTCACCCTGATGTCACACTTGAAATCATGACTTGGGATTTGGCTGACACTGGTGGTAAATGAGTAACAGGAAAGCCTTTCAGGATAAAACTGATGCTGCTGTTGTGAATCCTACTGTCCAGTGCTGTGTTACTGTGAGGTTGTCCGGACAATTTTTGGACTAAAGCCTGAACCTGCTTTCTAGTTTTCTGCTTGTTTATGGCTTGATATAGCTGCCATTCTGGCTGTATTTTCCTCTGTTAATTTAAACACTATCTTAACAGCTCAAGTGCCTGTTCCAGAATCTGCCATTTGTGAAGACTAATGTGATGTGTTTCCCCTGCACATCAAACATGTCCATTCTGTTTCTTTTCCCTAAATCAGCGTGTGGGAAGGAGGGACAAATTTTCCACAGTATATAGGTATATGTCCCAGAGAACAGTGAGTCTCCAAAAGCAGGACAATGTTTAGCCTCTCACAGGAGTGACGTTGCAGTGCGAGACCCTCTGGAAGATGTCCCGATGATCTAATGAGTAGTATGATGTGCTCCGTAATCCTGTGTTTTGCAGCAAAGTCTGGGATTGACCTGTACCCTGCTGCTGAGTTTTGTAGTTCCATCAAAGACAAGAATAAAAAAAGGGGCTTAAATGACAATTGAAGAGGCCGGGGTCTGGGGGGGGGGCAGGGGGCGGGAGAGAAAGAGAAAAAAAAAGTAACAGGCTCCATGTTCTTGTTGCTTCTGTGCTGTCATTTGAGCATGGTGGAATCTTTTGGGCATTTAAAACTCATGTGGGCTCAGGACACTGGTCTGGGGAGGCTGATCTGCAGGCTGACAACCCACTGATGTGGAGGGGCTGTCAACAGCCCTGAGTTGTCGTGGTATCGGAGGGTGCCAGGGACGCTTGTAGATGAAGTTAATACTGTGGGAGCTGGCGAAGAGCAGATTCTGCTACATGAGTAGGAGTTAAAAGGAGGGCATTAATAATCAGCACTCAGTTTCACAGTTCGAATGTGAACTGTTGAAAGATATTTCAGACTTCCTACACCTTTTTTTTTTGAAGGTTTCCTGCTTTTTTGGGGAAGGTGATGTCATCAGTTAAACTTCACTGGCGCTCTGAAGGTACTGCTTGGTATGCTGAGCTTGTAAACAAAGATTTCTTTACAAAGATACTGGTTTAATTCCCATTCGAATAATCTTGTTCTGGAAAGACAGTAGGGTGATGCGTTTTTCTTTTCATTGAGCTAAAAATTATTCCCTGGTAGAAAAGGAAATGAGGAAAAATTATACTGGCATAAAAGCATCTTAAAATAGCTTCTACCTGGAGTTAGCAACCTTTTTGGTGTGCCAGATAACAGTTTGCCTTGTCAAATTAGAGGTGAGGCATGCCCACAAAAAACGCTGGAAGCTGGAAGAATGCCTCTTGGAGGTGAAATGCCATTCAGCAGCCGACGAGCAGTGCTTTGCCTCTAAAATAAGGCACGGCTCCCGGCTAACCTGAGTTCAGAGCGGGGCCAAAGCTGGAGGCTGCTGCCTCTCCCCGAATGCCACAGCTTCCATCGGCATAGGGTGTCACTCTGAGCTTCTCTCAGGCTATGTTGGGCAGACACAGTGAAGGCAGCAGAGTCCAGAGATCGCTTGGACTGGTTTCTGCTGTGAAGCTGTGTCAAGAACAAATTGCAGCGTAGGGGAACTTGCCAAAAATGCAGATGTCGGAGCTCATACATCCAGTTCCCTATGCGGTTGCAAAGTCAAATAGATCTGGGTACTTAAAGAAACTACTCACAGAACTGTTGCTCAGACGGGGATGAATTTTCCTGTTAAACATTAAAATTGATTTTTTGGGAGAAAGGTAAGTTTTTCAGTTAGTGTAAATAATGATACAGAAATCGTAACAGGCAATTCCAAAGTCCAGGCATGTGTTAAAAGGGATGAATCATTGTGTCTGGCTTCTTAAAAACTATTGTATTAATACTCAGCGTGTATTGACATAATCTCCAGGAAGTTTTCCAGCAGTGTTTTATCTCTAGCATTTTTGGATCAATAACACAAAATTAGAAGTGGTAAAGCTTTTTCTCTAATGGCCACTGCTGAGTGGCTCAAATAGGATTCCAGTCAAATAGTTTTATTCAGAAGCCGTTGTCTCTAATTGTAAGATGCTGATTAGTTATAATAATATGCTGCTGACAATTGATGAGTCATGCCAATAGTCAGATCAAGAGATTTGAACAACAAATCTAAATATAGCAGATACAAAGAAATTGGAGAATCTGAAGTCTATTACCAGGGGCATTGCTAGCACAGCTGTTGGAATACATGGGGGAATATAATAAAAGTTGTTTATGATATGAAAATGTCAGTAAAACCCTGTTGTTGCCTCTTGCAGTGGCTGGTCTGACAACTTGGAAACTTGTTATTCAAACATGCTTTTACCTGTGCAATTCACGCTAGTTGTGCATGAAGTTTTATTTTTGCTCTGGAAGGTCAGATTTGATTCTTAAGAATCTGTTGTCATCTTCCCTTTCCTCTTTTCTATTTCGTTTTTTTCTATTAGTAGAAGGGGGCATGAAAGCTCCTTCCTGAGACTTTTTAACCTCAGAGCACGTATCATGGTATCTGATGTAGAGCCATGAGCAGTTTGTAGGAGGACTCATAGGCTTTGACATGGTTTAGATGTTCGAAAGAAGTGCTGCATCAGGACAGCAGCTCTCTAGAGTGGTAGAAGGACAAGGCCCAGGTATACAGATGTCTTAGTCAGCTGTTGTAGGTCACAGTTAGATGATGGAAGCTGCTAATGGATCTGTCACACACCACCTGGTAGCCTCTAGCTATAGAGGAAGAAAGAAGTGCCAGCTACAAAAATTCAAGGGAGAAGCCTGGAAGAAACAAAATCTGAATGTAAATTTGTTAAGAGACGAAAAGCAGCTGAGCTACTGGGCTTCCTGGGAAATATAGGGGGGAGAAGGGAGTCTGGAAGGAGTGTAACAGGTGTTAGTGATGGACTTGTGGGTGCACGAAGCTGGAACCTGGCAATGCACAACGTCCTCTAACAAAACCCCTGTTTGCCAACTTGACCACACATATAGAGGAATCAATATATGTAAAAGTGTTGTATCTATTCACTTTGCTTTATCCACTGATGTTTTTAGTGAGGGGATTTTGAGGATCCAGATGATGTCTTTGGTGCTGTTTCTTTTATATGTTTTATAGAAAAGCTAAGGGCTTCATATGGAAACCTTTTTCTTGAAACTCAGAGTGAATAAATGACCCTTAAAGTTAATTGCACGATTCCTTTGCATGTTGTTGCTGTCTGTCAACCCTCAGCATCATTGCAATAGAGACATTCTAGGTGGTATATGAATAGTGAAGAGAAATCTAATTTTCAGGAATTCTTATTTCTTTCCAAGAGAAGATCTGCTTCTGATTTGTTTGGTGATTTACCAACCTTCGATGCGCGAGTGTGTTTTTCTAGGCTTTTTGTACCCTGCTTTTTAAAATAATAATTGAAAAATAACAACTGCTTAAATTGTAAGGTATTCTTTGTTGGATTGACCTGAATTTGCACCTTCTACAAGTTATTCCATCTTGTTGTTTTGATGCATTAGAAGTCTCCTTCAGACCCTTATCTACAAAAGATGTCAAATTGTTTACAGCTCTGTTCTGGAGTCATGCCTTAAGCTCTCTAGTTCCCTTCTTTATTCCATATAAGCTACTCCGCTGATAGTTGTGTAAGTGTTATAATGGGAGGGGGGAGAAGAATCAGGTATACCCTGAGTGCCCTGAATTTAACAAGGCATGCAGCCATGTAAATACTTCAAGTTATTGAAGAGGATGACGGTATCTAGTAGCTTTGTAAAGGACAATAAAGTAACACAGAAGGTTAGTTTCCACATAAATTTAGAGCTTTAAAAAGTACATGAGAAGCGTAGGAGAGAAAATATTAAAAACTTTGCAAAATATGATAATGTTTCTTTTAAAAGTCTATATCTGAAACTGTCTTGGCAAGTAAAAAAAAGTTGCCCAACAGTAGTTTCACACTTTTGCTTATATGGCTGCAAGAGAAATATGTGGCTGTGGAGAACTTTGCTCTGAGCATGTGTTAGCTCAGGTTATCCAGCATGGGTTTGTGCAGCCTGTCTTAGAGAAGGCTCAAAGAAGCCCCTCTGCTTTAAGAAATATGCCAAAATAAGTGTTTGAGAAAACAATGACTCTTTTTGCTCTGGAGGAAAGACTTGCATCCCTCTAAGTTTCATTCAGAGAATGGGACTTGCCTGAATTTGAGCCTGCATTTTTACTGTTGGAGAGTGGTGTTTCCATGCCTTTTTTCCCTCAGCTAATGGCAGCTGAAGAATTTGGGCAGGATCGCAAATGAATCAGAAGTCTGAAGTGAGCCTGTTTCCAGAAAAAGCGTGTCACTGCTGCACAGGAGCTTGACTTGTTATGTGAATGTGGGTGTGCTGAAGGACATCATGGAGCACCATCAGCTGGCTGGTGCTTGGAGGTTGCCATTCCTGAAAGGCAGAATGGATTCTCTGAAGAACTTGTGCCCCTAGTATAGATGATGACTGATGTATTGAAAAAATTACTATGTTTTACTGTAAACAGCAGATGAAACAGGTCCCTAGGCACTAAAGCAGTGGGAGGTTTCCTTGCTCAGCCCACTGGTTACATGCCAAGTGGGTTGATGGTTTATTGTAACTATTTCATGGCATGTTATTCGAACGATTGGTTTGTATCTGGGAGATGAGGAACGATGACAACTTTTACCAAATTGTTTTAGACCATGGAAGGAATTACTTTGGATGTTGTATGAAGTTAAAGGTTCAAAGGACTTGTGGGTGGAAAGTGTGACAATTTCAACAGCAGAGCTCCATTGAAGGGAGAGAATACGTACTTGTTGGATAGCCACATGCCTCAGTAGATCGGAAACATATTTGTTTGATGGAGGTGGTGCTTAGCTTTGTAGATAGAAAGAAGAAAAGTTAGTCCTAAAATATTTGGTTTTAGTGTTACGTTCAGCACACATCACCTTGTATAAAGGAAAAAGCAAGATGTTAAGGCAATGAGACAAATGTTAATCATCATTTTCTTTCTTGGATCACTGCTAAGCAGCTGTCTTATTCGTTGCTTCATTTCCACTAGGGGCCAATCAATTGGAATTACAGTGCTTTTATAGCTGCATCTGCCTGAGCCCACTTTGGAAATGTTAGCTCATTAGCAGGAAGCCACTCTAAAATGCTCCACCTTGCTGTCTCTGGCTCAGCCCAACCAGCATGCAGAGAAAGCACAGGTTTTTCTCTCAGATAAGCTGAAAAAAAGACTGCTGTCAAGTTTTGTGCACGTAGGTCATGCAACGTGGACTCAGGACCTCATGACATGTAGTGGATTGCAGCCTGGTTGCAAGCAGTCTTGGAGGGTGAGCGTTGTCTGTGTGGGAGGACCCACATAGCTCGACTGGAAACTTAAGATGAAACTGTCTCATAAGGTTTCTGTTGTTTGCTTTTTCCAGCTGGGCTGTTTACACTAAGATCTCTTCTTTAGTATTGCAACATGTGTGTTTCCCTCATTACTTTCCTCTTCCACCTCTGTGAATCAGCAGACTTGTATAAAAATGAAAAGAGAACTAACTTGGCAAGTAGTCAAAGGCTCTTAAGGTTGAAGAAGGGATGAAAGCGGATGTTCAAATGTGAGTAATCCTGCTTTTTGTCTTTTGTTGGCAGTGGATGTTGTCAGCCTGGTGTTGCATCTGAGTCTGAAGCACGGGAAATAAGCATAGCGTAGGCATAAGGCTATACCAGCCAGGGAAGTTTTGGGCTGAAATGTAGCCCCTTGAGGGGTTCCCAGGTCGAGGTTCAAGGTGGTTTCACTTGCTGTTGGAAATGTCAAGACATGTTCTCAGCTGCTGGATCAAGAGGTTATGTTACTGCAAGTAAACCAAGCATACAGAGAGCCGAGTGTTCTCAGACTCACAGAAGACTATGGGAATAGCATGTCAGATGTAAGGGAGGTTCAGCCAGTTAGTTGTGTCGAAAAGCTTTCCAGCCACTCCCTGCCATTCTTTGGAGGAAAGTAAATTATACAAAATATCTCAAGGACAATCAGTGAGTGTCAGCTGTAGCACAGCATACTTGCTAATCCAGCCATCATGGCCCAATGTGACATTTGCACGTCTTCTGGACGTAGGTGATCACTGCAAGCGCGCACAGAAAGGAGGACTCGCTTTCCTGCGCTAGTGTGCATTCATAGGCCCAAATCATAGATCACGCTGGAAAACAGTTTTGCAGACAAGGATCTGGGAGTCCTGGTAGGACAGCAAGGTGACTGTGAGCCAGCAATGCACCCCTATGGCAAAGGCAGCCAACGGCATCCTGGGCTGCATTAGGAGAGTGTTGCCGGCAGTCTGAGGGAGGTGATCCTTCCTCTCTACTCAGCACTGGCAAGGCTACATCTACAGTGTGTCCAGTGCTGGGCTTCCCAGTAGAAGAGAGACACGGATGTACTGGAAAGAGTCCAGCAAAGGGCCACAGAGATGACTAAGGGCGTTTTTCTCACGAGGAAAGGCTGAGAGAGCTTTGACTTGACAGCCAGCAGAAGAGAAAGCTTAGGGGGATCTCATCAATGTGTATAAATATCTCATGGGGGAGTAAAGAAGACAGAGCCAAACTTTTCTCAGTGGTGCCTAGTGGCAGGACAAGGCAGCGGGCACAAACTGAAACACAGAATACTCCATCCAATTCCATAATAAAACACACTTTTATGGTGTGGATGACTGAGCACTGGCACAGGTGGCCCAGAGAGGTTGTGGAGTCACCATTCTTAAGTATCTTATCTTATTTTATCTGGAGATACTTCAAGAATGACTGGACATAGTCCTTTGTAAACTCCTTTAGCTGACCCTGCTTGAGCAGGGGTTGGGCTAGATGATCTCTAGAGTCTCCTTGCTCTCAAGAATTCTGTGAAAACAGAGTTGGGTTGTGTCTGATGTGGAAGCTTGAATGAGGACAACTTCATTCAAGTAGAATTTGGATTAAGTTGATTAGGTTTAGCTCAAAACAGAGCAACCGTTCTGGTTTTGTGAATATATGTAGCAGTAGAGGATCTGCTTACAATCTTCAGTCTTCTACAAGCTGCAGTCTGTGTGGTGCTTGACGTAATAAGGATGTAGCACTGCAGACCTTGCTGAGCATGGAAAGGTGTGTTCTTCAATGGCTTTCTTCTTTCCTTGGAGGTCTCAAAAGATAGCTCTAGGCAATTACTTGCTTTCACAAATCAAACTTTTCTGGATCGGACCAAATATTCTACTGTGCAGACTCTTCAATATGTATTAAGGGGCTGGTTTCCCTGAAAATGTGGCTTTTTTTTTTCTCTGCCAGAAGGTGGTAACATCTGCTTCTCTAAATGACATTATACTCAGGAAAAAAAAAAGCTTATTTAATTTGGTTTATGCTGTCAGGACTTGACTGACTTTTTCACAGCCTAGTAGATTAAGATTCACTCTATTAAATCTCTGTGAAAGCCAGTTAGTCTAGGCAAAAGACAGAAAAATCTGCAAGTACTTTCCAGTCTTCAGATATTTTCTATGAAGCATTGTATTCAAGAAAGTGGACCAGCAGCTTCCTCTCTTACTCACACTTGGAGATGGACATTGAGGGGATGGTTGAAAAGTGGCATAGGCTTGTTTTGTGCACTGCCAAAGCTGCAGTTCAGTTTTTCACGGTGGTTTTCAGAAGAACTGACGACAATTTTGACTGAAATTTGGCTGCAAACTGGTGTAAAATGAGGCCGCAACAAGATGATAAAACTTATGTGGATGAAACCTTGTCATAACGAGCACAAATGATAAATGCATCGATAAATTTTCAAGATCTTGAATCCAGCCATCAGCAGAAAAAAAAAAAAGTATAATTGGCTGACTAACAGGTGTAATAGGTGCGCAGCCAGGAACAGCATACATCTGACTGACTTGTACTTGGTGTTTCTAGAACACCTGCTTTTTGAGGAGTTGCACAATTTACCCATTTCTAGCTGCTAAACTCACGATCTCCATCACTTCCAATCTGATTTGTAGAAATTACACCCAAACCCATGATTCTCTGGACCATAGGTTTTTGATTAAAGAACCTGGTGTGTTCACATCCATTTATTGCTGGATCTGGGGTGATTGTTTTTTTTTTGTTTTCCTAAATCATCTTTTAATTGCCTCCCAAGCATTTGCTTTGCCTATGAAGGGATGTGATTTGCCTTATGAGACTGGAAGCAACACAGAGAAGCGCACGCTGCTTTTCAACGTCTGCAACTGTGCACAAAGCTTGAGGACATGGAGACTTGAGTTTTGATGCTTTGGGAAGAGGGGGGTGTCTTGGTCATTATAGCCCTGGAACCTGCTTGCTTTGTAAGCTTAATCACTTTGCGAGGCCTGGGGACTGATTCTTCTTAGGCTTTGGCTGATTTTGTCTTAGACAGCCTAGAGCTTTAGTTTTGTTGGTTTAGATGCAACAACGTTGTTTTTTTTTTTTTAACGATGAGGTGGCAATTGCCTAATTTGTTTTGCTCTTTCTTCATTTCATATAAACATGTGGAATTACCATAATTTTATATAGGCAATTGTAACAAGTAGTTATTAGAATGAAGCGTTTACGGCCATAGTGCAATGTAATATTGGGTAACGTAGGCGTGGTATGACAGTAGAGGCCACCAAAGAAGTCACAGGTGTAGAGGAGTAGAGGCATGGAATGATAATGGAAGGGGCAGAGGATAATGCTGGAGGCCTTAGGGCTATTGACAACTCAACCATGCTCAGTTAAAGAACTGCAGAGCTGGAGAAAACCAGTTTTAGTGGTAACAAAGAGAAAAGGAACAGCCATCTGACTCTGGGAGAGTATCTTACCTATAGCAAACTGGATGCAAAGAAAGATTTAGGTGTAAAATTGTGCTAGAAAATGTATAAAAATACTCAAATGTGGGCCCTAGAGGGAGAAGGAAGAAACAGTTGACAGCATACTCCTCAGCAAAGGAGAGGAAGAAACCCCATCATGAACAAGATGCTCTTTCTAGCAAAGGGCTGGGGATGCTTAACAACCCCTGTCCTTCCCCCCAGCTGATTCTCAAGGCTGACTTACTGTCACACTGGAGAGCCAGAGGGGCAGAGCAAGGGAGGGCATAACACCAGAGAAGGCTTTTGTATAGTAATGTTTGACTGTACTACTGAGCTGTGCATTGTATTGTTTAGATAATTGAGACTCCGAAGGTTAGGATCATTGTAACTGCACTGGAATAACAGTTTATTGTATTTTAGTTAGGCTGTTAAGATTTTAATTAGTCTAACAATAAATTCTTGGCTTCCCAAATGAAACATTTCTCCTTTTGCCCATAATCAGGCTTTGAATGTAGTAACTTGTCACATAGGTACTACAAGGATTGAAGAATGACAAGGGTATTTGCAGAGAACAAACAAAGGACTGTGCTGATGCACTGAAAGAAGTCACAGAGAGAAACAGACAAAGCCAGAATGATCTTCATCCCGATGACTAACGCTAGAATACTTGCAGTATATTACTTATGTTATTTTAGCAATCTCCTGAGAAACCCAGTGGGAGGTGTTCCTGGTGATGTATGAAAGAAGCCAAAAAAAATAACAGCTGTCTGAAAGAATTTTCCTGCGTTAGGTAAAGCAGGGATATGATTAGGGGAAAAAAATGTTCAGTTGAGATAGCTTGCATAATTCATGCCAATTTCTGCTCTTAGTTTAGTTCACAGATGATTTGCTTTGTACCATTTGCAGGGAGAAGAAACACTAAAGGTCTGAGTCTTTAATGTTCCCAGTATACTCTTGGTAAGTTTTTTCCAGTTGGGTAATTCAGCAATGTGATGGAATGGGGAAATTGCCATGAAGTTGGCATCAACTAGAGACAGCTACAAATTTAATCAAAGCCAACTGACAGATTAGGTACAACACTGTAATGAGACAGTAAGGAGATGTGAAGGAGATTCAATCCAGCACAATCTGTGTTGTTCTTGACCTCCTTGAGAAGTACTCCAACTCTAGACCATGCATCTTTCTCAAGAAAGCACCATTGTAAACAGCTTACAGTAGCCCTGATATTTTAGGACTATTTAGGACATACATGTCTGTCTACCTGGTGCTGGTGCCTGAAATAACTGAGTAAACAATTATGTCCAACAATTTATGGCTACTTATTGTGACGATTCCTGAGCAGCAATCAAAGCCTGTTGTGTTGGTTGGATGAAATATAGCATAATGCTTTAGGCTTCTCAGATAAGCTGGTTTTATTCTCTAAAGCTTCCTGGCTTTCACTGAGCCACTTAACAGAAGCTGAAGGTTGTTACTTAAGGCCATAAGTGGTGAAAGGTTGCTCGTTTACCTTCCAAGGATTTGGAAACTAATTATTCCTTATATTCTCAATATCTGATCTTGAATTTGGGGAGTGTTTTATGGGTATAAATTAAAAAAAAAAAGAAAAAAAAAACCAAAAGGAAACAAACAAAAAAACCCCACCAAACAGGCCAAAAGTAAACAGCTGAAGACTAATTGAGAAGGTATTTTCTGGTAAATGAAAAAGATAAATTTGGGACCGTAACTTGCATAAACACTTGAACCCTTTCTTACTGTTTGTAGTTAAATGAAATGTATTTCAAATTGTCCCTCTAAAAATCTTAGCATTTTAAAAAAATGTTACACTAAAATTAAGATTTAAAAAAAAAAATTTTATTCTTCCTCATGGTAACACGTAAGAAGAAAGCTTTTTTGTGTGTGCAATAATTTCAGTTTCTTTTGAAACAATTTTATTTTTTTGGGGGTGGGGGGGGGTTGGAATTAAATTATTTGATTTGCTCAAATCTGCGTTTTCTGTGTTCACCTCCAGCAAAATATTGTCCATGTTACCAGCAGCAGGAACCACACAGCAGTGCAGTAGTGTTCACAGCTTCCAGCTCTCAGTAAAGGTTAGCAACACTAGAGTCATAACAGCAAGCTCTGACCTAGCTGCCAAGTGAGAAGAGAAATTAGGTTGGAAATAGTACAGAAGACTCCCGTGGCTCTTGCACAGCATGCTGGTGAGGAGGGAACAAGTGTGGATCATGTTCTTCATTGCTTCAGACCTTGCCTTGGTGCTGTCTCCTGCTCTTGATGTCAGTGTCACTTCTTGAGCAACATTGGGCAGTGTCCAACTGCTACTCTTGGACAGGCAATGTGGGCAGCTGGGAGTGATCTGGTGGGCAGCAACTTGTTTTTAGGACATGTGGCAGACTGAGGTAGGAGGTGCTGCAGGCAGTGTCCCTGGGCCCTCCTCATGATATGGTCTTGAGCCAGGAGCCCTTGGCACAAGAGAAGGATGGGATGTGGGAGGAGGGACTGGTGCAGCAGCTCCAAGTGCCGAACTGGGCTTGTCACTTTGGGGAGCTGGTTGGGTCAGGGCTGAGAGCCCCTCCTGGCTGCAGTGGCAGCCCTTGAACTTGGGACAAGGCAGGAGACTCCAGGAGCAACGTTTCCCCTGGGATAGAGGATGCCAGTGTCTCCCCAGGAGGGATGAGGACATCTTGGTGTGCTTCTGAATGCTGAGCCTGGAAAAGGAAGCAACTGTGGATCAAATGCAACATTTCCCTTGCTGTGGCATAGAAGAATATTGGTGATTCACACAAAAAGCTAGAAGACCCTCGTGCTGTGATAGAGCTCTGCATCGTGCAACATCCTGCATGCCAGAATGACCTGAGCTCCACAGACACAATGGAGACAACAATTCAGGCTCTGATCTTGGAGCAGGAGGGCTGCTAGGATATAAAACTTTTTTCTTTTCCTACGAAGCAGGTGCTCACCTGAGGTACAAAGGAATCAATCTGATCTAGCAGCAGGAGCTGGTACTTCCTTGTGCCGCACAGCAAAAATCTTTGTTCGGTGTGTGTGGCACAGGGTCAGACAGACCTGCTTCACCGACTGGTAGCAAAAAAGAAAATTCTGATTTCCTTTTACTTTATACCAAGCTCCATGATGCGGGGGCTGTATTTTTTATTTGTTTCTTTATTTTTTCCACTAATGCAGAGATGGACTGTCAGGTTGAAGCTGAGGTAAACGTGTGCTGCTTTTCTCCTTTGAAATGAGGTACCAATTTCAGAGTCTGGAGTGAGGTGATCTACAGAGTGGCCTTCTCATGAATTTTCTTTAATCTAGAAAAGAACTTTTGCCTTCCTGTGATGCATCTGTTTTGTTTTCCAAAGTTGACAGCCACGCTGATCGAGTGCGTTATTTGGTGCCACAGGAATGCAGTTTAAGAGAAAAGGGAGCTTATAAATGATTATTAATCCCTCGACATCCACAGGTGCAGGTAGGTGGTAATTTGGTCTCCTCCACTGCATGAATTATTCACAGATTTGTTAGAATTTATGGGCAGACATTGAACAATTCTCTTGTACCCAAATGAGATGAATGAGTGAAACACAGAAACCAAGAAACAAAAAAAAACATGCCTCTGCTCCAAAGTGAAAAGTCACTACATGTTTTCATATTCATTTGGGGGTTTATATCTTAAAGCTTTGAGTCATGATAATCTGTCTAGTGAATTTGAGCAAGAGGAAGGGTTTTAACATGATGGAGAAACTCTAATGGAAAATATAAAGGAAAACTTAACAGAAATAAATAAACTCGGTACTACTTGGAGGCTGGTCTGACATAGTATATGTTCCTCCTGCAGACAGTTTCTTGGAGACAGTCTATTTTAGAGGGAAGTGGTTAGGCATAATGTATAACATTAAGTCTTCAGCCTTGGAGGTATCATCGATTTATTTGGAAATGATGACTGATTATGTTCTGATGATGTTTTGGAACACATGAAATGAAGCGCATTCCACTACAAAGATGACCCTTGGCTTTAAATTCCAGCAGATGACAGTTACTGGGCACATTGGTGAGAGGACAGAGGGAAACTGTCACACTCCACCAGTGTAATCACTGTGGGGTTGTCTCATCTGTTTGATCTCAGCAGCAGATTCTGCAAGAAGCCAGAGGAAGCTGTAACTAAGAGGTGGGTGGGAATAGATTAAAATAATTCATTGTTCTTTGTAGAAGTAATTTTGATATTTTTAGACCTCTTGATCTTTCACTAAGGAGCTGGATCATGTGAGGTATGATACCTCATGTGAGGTATCTATTCTCCTCTTTGTACATTTTTGGTGATTCATTCCTTGTGGTCCGTGATACATGAGTAGTTTGGTTATCCGCAGCTCAACTGCTGCACCTTCTGCTAAAACTGTTGTAAAAGAATTCACTTTGCTTAGCAGTTCTGTGGCTGCTTCTCTTTCCTGCTTCATTTTCTGAAGATAAAGAAGTCAAATAAGCAAGAGTCATGATTCTTGGAGACCTCTGGGGATGTGTTAAATCAGAGATATGCTTAAAGACATGGATTTCTTTTCAAAATAGCTGCTAAACACAGTATGAAAAATTTGGATGTGTATCTTACAACTCTATACAATAGTGTGACCACCAGTGGGGACAAAATTTGGGAAGTCTTCACTATTGGAAGTCATCTCTCCAACACGAAGAGATAGCATTAATGAATCAGCTTGTTGAAATACTGCGAGTCCTTTTAGAGTGTGAGGATAAGAACTTTTTATTCTATCTCTTTATAGCGTGAGATCTGATTTCAGATTTCGCAGATCTGCTGAGTCTTCGCTGGCACTAATTGCAAAGAAGGTGCAATACTCAATAGTGTAACCAGAGGTATTACCTATAAAGATGTTTGGTGTTAGCTCATCTCTCTGCTTACTCTACAACAAGAGTACTACATCCAGATTTGAACATCACACTTTCAGAAAGAGAAGGATCAATTGGAGGGAGCCTTGAGGAGGAAAATGAGAGGATGAGGTCTGGAAAACTTGTGGTCATTCACGAGTACCTCCAAGAACAGACAGACAGGGAATGTAATAGTAATCTTCAAATACATAAAAGGATATTGCCATATAAAGGAATATTATTTTTTTTTTCTTCATATCCTTAGTGGATAAGTGAGGGCATAGACTGCAACAGAGGAGATTCAGGACAGGCTTGAGTAAAGCTTGCTGATGATTAAGATAACAAAACTTCAGTGAAAGTGGCATGCAGTGGCACAGCTATGGAGTCTATACTAATGAAAGTTAAAAAAACAAGCCAGGAAGGAGTCTGTCTGGAATAGCTATAATTAATGGGCATTATTAACTCTGCCTTGCTACCTTCAGTCACTTCTTAAAACTTGATATGATATTTCTGTGTTATATATAATGCATTTTTCTGTTAGAACGTTGTTAGTAGACTGTGTGTGTTCGATTACAGTCATTTGCCAGTAAATTACCCTTCTATGTTCTCTTAGTAATAGTATTATGCAGCTCTAATACGTGAAGGCCATAATGCATACTGGGAGTTTTAGCGGGCTATAAAAGCCTGTAGGAAGTCCTTATGCTAACAAGCCTACAGCTTGAATAATAACCAGGTGAAAAATGTGAGACAGTGTAATAGTTTTTGCAGAAGGCCATGTTTTCCTCAAAAAGTTGTGACCTGAACGATGTCTTTTGAGTCCAGGTATCAGAAGGAACTTCTAGTAAAGCTGGAGATGGCAGGTTTTACAGGGTTTCTTTCTGTTTAGTGATAGATTATGGCTTAAGTATCTTTGCAAGTTTGAGCTCAGAAATTATCTGTTAAGACAGATGAGAGAAGGGAGGTTTTGCTTGTAGCATGTGAGAAAGAATAAGGCAACTCAACCATATGGGCTTTGTGCTTACATGTGGTTTGGCTCTGTGGGGGACATCATTCTCCAGCCTGTCAAAGCTCAGCATACAGCAAAAAGATCTGATGTAACTGATATTCTTTTTATGAGAAATCAATTTGTCTGGAGCCCAAGCCTTTAAACTTGGCCAATTCTCTACTGAGAGCTGACCAGTAGACAAACAGCACTGGAGTTTTAAGCATTTCTGGTATCTCTGAAGGATTTGGATTTCCTTTATAATACCTTAATTATAAAAATTATGCTTTTAGGAATGCTCTTAATTAAATACATTTGTTTAGTTTCTTCCTGGCATGTGATTTCCCAACGCCAGCCAGCACTGGGTAGCCAGAGGAGTTCCCTGCAGACTGAAAATCATTTAGATAGTTTATTTTACTATGTGCTTAACTCTTTGTATACCAATGCATGTATCAGCTGATTGATTTGGAATCTATCAAATGGAGATATCAAATGTAATTGAACTCGGTGATCCATCTTGGATCCCTTCCAACTCAAGGTACGCTATGATTCTATCTTCTATATAGAAAGGTCAGTAACAAGGATGACACTTAGAAGCTGGGCTCCCAGCTCCTCCTCTTAAATGCTCTTTCACCGCTTGAGATTCCAGGTCAGAAAGACGGAGATGAAAATTGACACAACTTTCAACAGGAAGTATTTGTCTAATTTGCAAGCCCTTACAGTGCTGCCAAAACAACACTTACAGGAGGGTGAAGAAACGCAGCCTGTACTTGCGACAAACACTGCAGTTAGAATCAAATGCTCACGGTGTCTTCCCTTGGCACAGCTTCCTCTGTGCTGGCACAAACATCTGATGAACAAATGTCTTTTATCCCAGGGGGAAAATTTCCATCCCATCTGGTGCAGCTTCACAGCCTTAACTGTGAAAGAAGGGAGTAGAGGTCGCTGAGTAGGAACAACTTTGCCCATGCAGCTTTCTTGTTACTCAGTTTACTTGTCTTACTGCACCTTCAACAAAGCCTAACCTCTGAAACACATTTTTATAAAGTCCTCTATGGAGGAAGAAAAACATGGCTTTGAACAAGTGTCTTGTCATGAGATGGACAGTCATGTTTACTTCTGGTTTCCACCCCACTTCCTGGCCATTTTAGAAGTCGTATGCAGTTCTGATGAATACGCTGCTTTAAGTCCATCTTAAGTTCATTAAGTCCATTAAGTTCAGCATGCATGCTGAAGCCTTGGCTGAAAGCCTGTTGTTCTTGTTTTAAACATGGTGAATGGAACAGAAGACGAGAAAAATAAAGTAGACTTGATTGAATCAGAGTTGTGTGGTTTTTACTGGTTTGATTTTTCCTGCAAACTGACCAAAATGGAAATGAAAACTGACTCTTGTTTTCTGATGTGGTCAATAAATCTGCAAGAAGTTTTGTGAAGTTTCAGATTTCAGGTAATGAATGAAGCAGCCTTGGAGTCCGTTGTTCTTGTGTAAAATTTCCTCTCTCCAAATCCACAAGGAAAAACAGAAATAAAAAATAAAAATAAAAATAGAGAATTCAGTGTTGCTTGGAGGCTTTCTCTTTAGCTCTGAATAGGGTGCTAATTGCAGGGATTTGACAGCTCTTAAGCGTTCATCACTTGTACTTGCTCTTAATTTAGATGTTTATTTTAGCTGGAAAATAGTTCTTCTTGACTTTGTCATTATAATAATTGCCATTAATAACCCGGCAAGATAGTTGTCCTTTGGCATTATAGTAAGGTAACTCTTGTCTGAAGACTTAGAAATCTAGAGAACATCAGAGGGTTGGGGGTGAATGGGGGAAGGTGAGGAAGAGGAATACCAGAAACAAGACGTCATGACAGGCATCTTGGGGTGTTTGCAGTTGGGATTTATGCAGTAGGCTCATGCAATTTGACTGTGCTTCTTTACAGAGGAAGAAGACAAGATGTCAGGTGCAAAAGAAATAATAGGGAGGATGAGGAAGATGAAAGCAGAAAAGTGTGAAATGAGAGGAAGTTGAGAATATTTTGAAAACAGAACAAAACCACATACTGAGAGTGATATCAATTGTAGCTGATGTGACAGCAGAACAAAAAGTATTTTTCCATAGGTAGGCTGCCCATTTCAGCTACATGAATAAGTTATCTCCATTAAGGTGTGATACTCCAGACAATGAAATGGGCATCCTGAAGCAGTAAGCCTAACAGTAACTGTCTGCCTCTCCGCTGATGGTCTGCTCCTGATGTGGTGACCTGGTAGAAGGCACAAAGCAGCAGTGACCTTGCTCTGAGGGTGCAGCAGGAGCAGGGCTGCCCCAGTGTAAGGAGGATTCTGAGCTGGGGGCAGTGGTGGTGGGGTCCTTCAATAGCCCCAAGGTGATGCCCAGCGAGCATGGTCAGGGCAACAAGGCCCAGGGCCAGGCACTGGCATCCACATGGCACTGCTCAGGGCAGGCCTGGATACTTGGCCAAGCCAAAATTATGTCTCTGGGCCTGAAAAAGCAGAGGGGATGGGAAGGAAGGGGGACTCAGACAGGAAGGAAAGGCAGGTTGCGGAAGTTAATGCTTGTCACTGCCCCTGGGACCTGACAGGATTGACCCTATAGTATGTTGAGAAGAGTTTAAAGCAGGTGAGACTTTTAGCAGTAAATGTGATCCACAGCTATCTAGGATGTTGTCTTCCTTTCTTCTGAGGCTAGCTTCTCCTCTGCTTTTCCCGATAGTACCTCAACCATAGATGATTTTGAGAAGCCGACTCCAGGACATGACTATGAATAACAAAGTACAGAGAGAGCGTGTGTGCCAAAGACAGATGCTACCGTGTGCCAGACAACTGCTGCTGCAGCGCGACTGCCTACAGTGCAGCTGGACGTGAACATGACTGAGCAACAGAAACTGGAGTCACTGGGCCATTGAGCTCTCAGGAGTTCCTTACTCACACTTGTTTCTCTGCCAATCTTCAGCCATCTCAGGCACGGATTGACTGTCATGGTCTTTGAGTCAGTGTCCTGGTTTTAGCTGGGACAGAGTTTGCTCTTCTTTTTAGCAGCTAGAAGAGCTCTGTGTTTTGGTTTTACTCAGAGGCTCGCTCTGAGAAGAATGCTCTTGATAGCAAGCTGATGTTTGTGGTTGGACGTGAAACTCCCAGGACTTTTCAGTGTGCCGTGTTCTGGCCGAGTGCAGAGGCACGGCGGGATAAGGGGGGAGCATAGCCAGGACAAGGGAGCCACGATTCCCCCTGTGATTTGTGGTGGAACTTAAGATTGAGGGCCAAACTGGCCAATTAGTATTCCATATCATGCAGCGTCATGCCCAGTATAAAAGTGAGGGGCAGCCGGGAAGAGGGGCTTTTGTGCATTGGGTCTTTCGCCGTTTTTGCTCCTTTGTGCTTTTGCGCTTTTGCTCTTTTGCCTTTTTTTCCCCCCTCTCTTCCAGTACTCCCACTCTCGGAGTACTCTCTCTCTCCCCCTCTCTATTTCGGGGCCTTATGTTCGTCGGGATTGCAGCTTCGGGATGAGACGGGCTTCGGATAAGAGGGGGTGGTGAGCATCTACACTGTGTATTAAATCATCTGTATTAAATTGTTCTTATCTCAACCCACGGGTTTCCGGTTTCTCCTTTAATTCTCTCCCTGATCCCTGGGGCTGGGGGACGGTGAGTGAGTGACTGTGTAGGGTTTGGTTGCCGGAGCGGCCTAACCCACGACAGTCAGCAGATACGGTTTCTGGCTTGGGATGCTTGTGTGTTGTGGTTTTGTTTTAAACAAGTATGGGGATTGTTTTCCCCTCCTGCCCTTCTTGCGCATCTTGTGATAGGCTGAATGCAGAGAGGAGGGGCATAAGGGCCCATGACATGCACTTATTTCCCTGGTCCTTACAACAAAATTAGTATGTGTGTTGCATGAGAGGTGACCAGAGGACAGTGTTGGCAGGCTGGCACCGCGACTTGAGCCTTATCTCCAGTTGTGCCTTTCCCCGCCCGCAGCAGTGCCGGATGGGCGTGGTGGCTGCTGGCGCCGGGTCCGGCCGCGCAGCACCTCGGACAGCGCCGGCCCCGCCCCTTGGCCCCGCCCCTCGACTCGGCCCCGCCCCTCCCCTCGAAACTTCCCTGTCCAAACTGATACAGCCAGCGGTTGGTCCGGACATTGCAGGTGAACTGCTCGAAGTAATTTCTGTCTCTTAATTAGACTGAAGGAGCGTCTTTCCTCACTCTTTGGAGGAATTGGAAAAGCGTTGTCAGGAATCGTCTAATTTTTCTTCATCCTGAGAGCAGAATTTAAATTCTCTTCTTTAAAACAAGAGTTTGCATCTCATTCAGAGAAATTAAAACCTTCCCTATTCTCTCAACTCTGCCTGTCCCAAGCCGTCAAACCATGCAAGAACAGTATATAGAGCTTGTAGGTACCATTGGAAAGCATTAGTGTCTAACTGCTTCAACTTGGATCACAAGGGATGATGAAAGTTATCTGTTCCTGGTGCTGCCATTTCTCCATTTGTCAATAAGAAAATCAGCCTTTGGCACTCGTTTTGGCTGTAAATGAGTAGGATTGAGTAATAAATGTGTGTTCCTTTGTAGACAGTTGAAGAACGTTGAAGTATTTTTGTAGGAAATTCTTTCTGGAGAATCTCAGAAAACTTTTTTCCTTCCTGCTATGAGTGGAATAAAAATATATTTCTGCACTCCTTCTCAATACCTGGACTATTAAAGCTTCTGTGTTCTTTTTTCACTTGCAATACAGTTGTTTGAATGTGTGACCTCCAAGATCTATACAGAATCTGTAGCTTAAAAGGATATAGTGATCCAAGGGAATGGTGAGACTGGAGTATGTACAGAGAAGTTAGTGGAAACGAGACACTGGCTTTTCAACCCCAACTGGCCCGTAAAGCCTTCATTTGGTTCTTGAGTTTGTGAACAATGGGAAGTCAATGGTTGATAAAACATCATAATGCATCACTCCTTGATCTTTTGGGACACAGTAAGTGTTTAGTATGATTTTCTTCCACCCAAACAAATACTGCCAATTTGCTCTTGGACACACGTAATTTGCTTCTACATAATTTCTCTTTCTTTGCTTTTACTCCACTCTGCTACATGTCAAGCATCCTGTGATGAGAAGGGGTACTTACTGAAACAAAAACTGATCAGGAACGTAACTCCTTAAAGAACAAGACTTTACGTATGGAAGAAAGTTCGCAGCAAACCCAAGCAATGGCCTGTGTAATTGCCAAGTCAATCAAGCCATGAAGCAGAAAGCAAAGGCTTTGATTCCTACTGCTGCTGTGTGCAAGTACGCAGTGGGCTGTCATTGCCTCAGTTGCTTCAACTCCCATCCTTAAGACCTCTTGAGCTGCCTTTCTGCTGGTAATTCAGATGTTTAGAAATAAACTTGCAAAAAGTGCATTAATATACATTTTGAAATCATGATTATCAAACCATTATTCAGATAAAGAAGCAAGGTTTTAAAGGAACAAAATTTTCTCTCCTGGATGTCTGACAAGAGACACCTTGTGTGTATTTGTAGGCTTTGATATTTAATCATTGGAAGAGGCACATTTTATTTACATTTTGTTATTTTTTTCCCCACTGAGCCAGTCAATCTTATCTGTTGATTTCTCTAGGTTATCAGGGGCATGTTTAGACAGAGGGCAGCTTTTGAAGGAAATCTAGATACAAAATGTGCTGCTAATGGCTGATCTTCAACATTCCGATAAACATAGTTTACAGGATCTATTTTCACCTTTAGAGTGATTCCTTTCACTTCACTTGTTATTATATATATTTTTTTAGTTCTTGTGAAAGGAAAACATGACACGTTGGTCAGTGATCCAAAACTAGCTCAAGTCAGCAGAAAAAGACAGTAATTACTGCTTGACTCCTGTGATCTGTTTTAACCCCAGTGAAATTTTTAGGGAGTGATGTGAAAAGTCTTCAATATTATCATGTTTTGTGATAGTAAATCTGCTCCTGACCAATCTCACAGAGTAGACAAGGACTTTTTAGTGACTAGTAAAGTAAAACATCACATTTATGACTTGACAGACTTCCCAGACTTGGGAAGGACTAGCACTACAGATCTGTTTGATTCACTCTCTGAGAAGAAATTGAGGGTTTTGGCTGCCAGTCTAGGACCTTACCAATCAATCTGAGAGAAGAAGATTACTTCTCTTTGCTGCTCTTTGAAGAGATGAGGAGGGAGTCACTGCAGTTCCAGTGAGCTTTGAAAGCTCTAGATTTCCATTGTTTGGATCAGAGTCACTGGGCTTAGGCAGGCAGCCTGCAACTGTGCTGCCATGTGGAAATGATTTTGCCCATTAGACAAAATCACGTAGAGAAAGGTTAAGGTTGGAAAGGTTCTCTGGAGAACATTTAGTCCACTAAAGGTCAGCTAGAGCAAGTTGTCCAGGACCTTTACTCCAAGGATGGAGACTCCACAGCTTCTCTGCAAAATATGTTTCAGTGTTTGACCAGTCTTGCAGTAAAGCAATTTTATTTTTTCTGTTCAAGTGTAATCTCCTATATTTCAGTTTGAACTTAATGCCTCTTGGTGACAAATCTTGACAAACCTCTTACATGTTCTGGTGCAACAGCTGAGGCTAGAGTTGTTTTCTTTTTAGGTCTTATTTGGGTTTTTGTTAGGTCTTATTTGTTTTTTAAATTTTTTTTTTCTTTTTTTTTTTTTCACTACTTGCACTCCTAACCTTTCATTTTGTTGCTGGGCTCACTGATTCCACTTGTTTTTTGAGGCTGCAGTCTTACAGCTATAAATTTCCTTTGTTTTGCTGGGAATTTCTTGCTCTGTGAGGTAAAGGCCATAGGGTAATGGAAAGTGTAAAACATACTTTTTCGATGTACAAGAAGCAGAGCATGAAGGCCTGGGCACTGCAAATGAGCTGGTAGCATGTAGGAAATAGCTGTCTTGGTTAAACTCACTAAAGCTGCTTCTTTACCACTGTGTTGCTGCTTGCCCCACGTTTTTACTTTTTTTTTTTTCTTTAGTGTTTATCCCTCCTTCCCTATGGTTTGACCTTTGCGTATGACCATCCAATTTTTTTCTTCAGACTAGAGGAGATTTTTATTCTCACTAGCACTGTGGAATGCATCTTTAAATTTTCTATGTGTGACTATATATATTTTCAGAAGATTTCTTACAGTGCCTAGATCACTTTGAAGTCTGAGTGTTCCAGGGGAGTTACTCTTATGTAAAAAAAAAGAAAAAAGTTTAAAAATGTACCTGGAAAAATCCTACTTTTACTCTTGAAAGCTTTTTGAAAATAGTTGTCCTCTCTTGGAATGGCATAAAAAATAATAAATTCTTATTTAGATTTTTAAATTTCATCAGAGTGATTCTGCCAAGTGCTAAATATTTCTAGAAAAGTGGAAACAGGTTCAGCCCTTATACTAGGAATTACCTCATATTTAATGAATGTACAAGTATATATTGATTTTTATTTTTTTTTAAAAAGGGTAATTATCTTTGTAGAAGCTAGAAGAATTGCTGCCTTGACTTTACATCCTTTAATATCTTTATTACAAATTTGATCCACCACTCCATTTGAATTAAAAAACCAAACCAACAACTAACCAGTTAGCTTGGATCTACATTTGTGTTTTCTAGAAATGCTGTTTCTTTTTGCAGGAAAAAAAAAGCAATGACTCTTTTTTTTTGTGGTTTAACTAATATTTCCCCATCTGTGCTTTGCTCACACACTCCCTTTGTGGGAAAACTGAAGTCGCAATCTGAACGCCTGGCAACAGAAGCAATGGGTTTGACATTTGTGTTAGAACTGTAACACATGGACATCTGTTCTCTCTACCCTTTAGAAGATATTGCTTCCAAAGACTAATATTTGGCTTTTTCAGCTGTGGGCCGTTGCTGTTAGATGAGGTTGGTGGAAGTCTGGGAAAGGATGGACTCTGCTGCTGCCCATGGAGTGGCCCCTGCCTGGTGGACACCCCAAGGTGTGTAGGTAGGCAGAGATGTCTCCATCCAGTCCTTGGGCTGAGGCCACGCTGGGTTGGCGTCCTGGTTAGTGCTGGGGTAGAGCTGGGTGACCCAGAGCCCTCTTTCAAGTTTGCTGGTGATTTGCTGAGACGTCTCGAGGTAGTGTCTTCCTTCTGCCTCTGTTTCTTTGTACATAAAAGGAGAATATTGTAACCAATCTAATATAATCAAATATTTTGAGCTCTACAGAAGGAAATGTGCTGATGGCAGAGCTATTCATTGGTAAGATATACACATGTAAAAGATAGAGGACCAAAGTAATTTCAATAGTACAGAACAATGATGATGGGCAGGATGCATTAAACCAGAGAATAGTATTCATCCTAATATGTGTAAGTGTCTAATCAAGCTAATTATTTTCTTCTTGATTTAGGGTGAAATTTTTGTGGCTGTCAGTCCTCTGTTCAAAAGCAGTTTTGAGTGAACAGGTGGGTTGGTATGTCTGCACTTTGCCTTTTCCTTTGGGAGCTTAGTGTCTGTTATCACAAAACGTCAGTACCCTGTGTTAAAGGTCTTCACAGGAGTTAAGTCTCCCTGATGCCAAGTTCAACTCTTAAACACATATATTTCTATAGCAGTTGAATTATAGAGTTTCAGATGTCGATGTTGCACTATTTCTTATCTTCCTTCTTAGAAATACTTTAAAGGCTTGAACCCTGAACTGTGATGATAAAAGTGCCTCATAGTTGATGCCAGGATGAGATGGATATAGCTGGTGGCTACTGCTGAAACTGTTGCCTGCCCTTAGAGCAAACACAGCAGAGATAAGCCTTGCTAAAGAATTATTGGATAGTTTGCATACCCACTCCTGCATCATTAACAGGCTTAGTTACTCAGATGCCTAACAAAAGTGGTGAGGGTGCCCTGTGTATGGACCAGAAGCCAGGCTGCATCCAGTTTCTGCTCTGCCACAGGCTGCAGATAGGTTTTGGCTTCTGGAAGTTTCTTTGTGGCATTTCCACTTAGGTAAGGGCATTTTTCAAGGGTGAAACTGAGGGGTAAGAGGTAGCCCGGAGAAGATGGGAAGAACGTTTCACTCTGTTTTCTTCCTACAATTATTTTATTTCATTTTCAAACACCACCTAGGACAACATTAAAGATTGCGATGCCAGAATATTTATCTAGCAGGGATTAGCTTGTACTACCTGTATTCCTTCCCTCCTACCTTACAGCACTGTATGTTTCCACCACCTCTGCAGTACTCCCTGCCTGAAAACACAAAGATGTCAGCTATATGTTAGTGCATTAAGCATAGGAGTGAGGAGAGGAAGAATTATTTCTATGCACTAAGAGGTGGGAAAGTTAAACTGTTCTTGTATTGTAAAGCTTGCTTGCAGTGCTCAGGCAACAATACAAAGAACAGTAAGAAAGAAAAATGCTGCATGAGAAGTGAAACAAGGCACTTCACAATGGCTATGATTCAATGATGACCTCGACCTGAAATGTTTCGGAACTGACTCATGGATCCATGACTCTTAAACACTGGACAAACAAACAAAACAAAAAAAAAAAAAAAAAGAAAAAAGAAAAGAGTTAGAGATCCAGGCTGTTCTGTGAGAAGTTGTGGAAAGCCTTGGCGTGCTGCTTTTCACCTTGGAAAAGCTTCCTCTCCTCCCTTGTACCTACCCCTATGCCAGCTGGTTTTAATTGCCTGAGCTGGAGGTGTGCCATAGCCTGTCACCTCGCAGTCCTTCATGCAGTTCAGAGATTATTGATCCCTAACTGACTGTCCTAGAAATTAGAGCCGACAACACAATGAACTGCTGGGGTAGCAAAATGGTCCCTTTCCCAGCTCAGAGCCTTGGGGAAGGAGGAGGCAGTGCCGATGAAGCAGGGTGCTGTAATCATCTGCAGGGACTGAGTGACAGCTCTAGCTACCGCTCCCTTGTCAAGGGGAGACCTCAATTCATGTCGTCTTCAGCATGCAGCAAAAGGGCTCCTGTGTTTCTCATTGAGTTCTCTCAAACTTGACTGGAGAGGGGAGAAAGGGCATCAGGCATCAATCTCTTCCCTTTCTTTTCCTTGGTGAATAATGCTCACGGCATTTTAATTGCATTGTAGGGGTTCAAGTCACCAACATGGAAAGAGAGTTGTTTATTTCAGTGCAAACAAAACCAACTTGTTTGTCTTCACTTACTATTTTTTTAAAGGCAAAACAATAATCATTCTATTTAGGGGAAAAAAAAAAATAATCTTCTTTCTTAAGTTAGCAACCAAGCTCAGAAATCAATTATTAGTGTAGCCCTATTTTGTGTCATTGTTACAGTTCGTGCTAAGCTGTTTGAGTTCAATTTCACTAGCATGGGGTATAACCTTAGCCATGTTAATCTTGAGTTTGATTGCTGATTTTAAAGCCTCTTTTATAATTGGTGAAATTCTAAGGAAAGAGACTATGATAGAAGCTTGCAATAAATTTAATTGGTTGCAGACAGCTAAACAAATCCCTGCCTGTAATAGGTAAATCTTGTGACAGTAAATAAACCTAAAACGATGAGTAGGAACTGTATATTGGCTAGTTCAGCAGCTGAACAATTTAACGAAACAGTTAATTTAGAACTCCGTCCACAAAGACTTGGACTAAAACTATCATAGCAAATCTGCATGCGTTCATGACCTTGGTGATATTAGTTTTGTCTCTGTACAACTGCATATCCAATGAACAGAAGACATTGAACTGATGGAGTTCACTTGGGATTCTCTGAGATATTTGGTCATAAATGCCATATAACATCTGATTTTTGTCTTCAAACAAAAACTCCAAACTGAAAATAACCTACTTAGATCATATCAGATGTTACCAGAAAATGGATGAATTCAGAATTGGTCGTCTTACTGGCATACCTCACCTACTTGTCAACAGGAGGACGTTTGTGAGTCCTTAGCGATGGATATTTTCCTGATTCAATGTTGCTGAATATTTCTGGTGTTTTGCCAATGATTTGAAATCTGAGGCAATATGTAACTTGCAGATGACAGGCTGAGTAACAAACATTAAAGATGAGATTAGTGAGACCACTAACCAAGATTGTCTACTTTGTATGGCTGTGCTCTGGTGATGTGCCTCTTGATTTAGCCAAAAGCAAGGTCATGCGTACATGTGGGAACTGAGAGCAAGTGTTTGTTTAACAGCTTAACTGCCTTGGAAAGCAGTCAGCTAGAAGATAGAGGGAGCCTGGAGAGTATTGTCCTAGCTGGAGTTCTTAAGGAACATCTGTGGCAACTAGAGGCTATTTAGGGATTTATAAAAAGAAAGAGAAACACTAAGGAAGATGGTTCTGCCTTCTAAAAATAAACCATGCAGTCTTTTTGCCCAGCTACCCAGCCTGTGGTTCAGTGTTTCGGTTGTGTTGGGCAGCCCAACAGTGCTCTAGATGTTTTAGGGTGGCATGACAAGCTTCTTAATGAGACTTGACAAGACGTTCAGTGCCATCATTGGAAGAAGGTGAGAGGCCTGATGTCAGGGTACAACAAAATCCAGTGGCTGAATGTCCCTTCGCTTCACAGCTGCAAGTGGAGCAGGCTTTTATGTATTGCCCTTTGGTGTGCTTTTACCTATTGGATCACATTATTAAGGTAAGGGTCAGGACTCCCAGGCTCAGAGTTTCAATTGCTTACCTTCAGGAGCTAATTCTCCAGTGCAGGTCTTCCTCTGAAACACTAGGCATCGACTGTGACTGGAGGTGGGATGCTGTAGAGAAAAATAGTAGTTTCGAATGGCAGGGCATCCCTTCCCTTCAGTTCTGCAGCTGTATGCAGAATGAGCTGCAGCTCAGTCATGGAAAGCCTAGGGCTGTGAAGGGATTTCCTGCTAGGATGCCCTGACAGTGAGCTTTGTGGTTATTGATTTCTTTTGCAGCGTGATATTTATCCTGCATTGGGATCAGATGGGTGTGTTTGGTCTGCTCAGCTTTCTGCCATTGTTGGCCCTGTGCCATGTCCTGAACTCTTGCTTTACACATGCTGAAACAGAGACTCTGACATCGAACAATTCAATCTTAGGGATTTGCTAGTGATTTTGGGCGTCTCTTCCCCTCCTCAAAAGGAAAATGTTCTGGAAAGCTCACCTATATTTACTCATCAAAGCGTCGGTATTGTGCAGGTGTCTCTTGGGGGATGTGCAAGGCAGATAAGGATCTTGGGCAACCTTTTGTAATATTTTGGCATTTTCTTCCAGCACTTAAATGTGTTACAATTAATGTGTCTGCTTTGTGGGAAGAATCCCTTACGTATCTTGCTTATGACATCCAAGATCAGAACTCTGAACTCTTCATCTCCAAAGCCCCTGCAAATGCCAAAGCTGAACGAAAATTCTTGTATTTTCCACAAGTAGCAGACTTTGTAGGTAGCCTAGAGATAAAAGCAAAGATGATACAGCTTTGTTTAAAAAGGTGTGATAAGTTTTGGTGTTTTTCATTGCTCTCGTCTCCTTCTCTTTCAGTGATCAGAAACAAATGTTTTATGAAATAGGCTGATGACTGATGTTTGAAAGGAAATCAGAGAAATCTAAGACTATTTCTTTTGAGAAACAGATTTCTAGCCACTAGAACACTTATTTGAAGTTGCAATTGCACACCTCTCTACATCTTTATTTCAACAGCTGCTGTAGTTAGGTTATTTTAGTGGATCACTTGCTAATTTTCTCCAGTGCAATTGTGAGTCGCTTGATAGAAAACATTGGTTAGAGGGATATGACCTCTCTGAAGCTGGTGACAGCATCTTAGGACCAGTCTGTTGCTGTGATGTGTGAAATACATTCTAGTCCATTAAGATCAAATGAACTGAACACTTGCTTACAGGGGCAACGTCTGCAGCTAGAAGTATTTATACTGATTAACTGCTTTTTTAGAATCTTCTGCTTGAATTGCTAACCTTCAAATAAGTCACCCCTTGGGACATCATTGACGACACAGGCACTTGTCTCAAAATTCAGCCACTTGATCTTTATTGAACTTGATGAGCAAACATTTAAATGATAATTGAGACACTAATTAAATGCTGTGCCTGGACTCCTGGTTCAGGATTCAAAGGGAAGACTAAATTATTTAATGACAATTTGGGGAATTACAGGTCCATATCTTCATCAGACTTGCAAGAAAGAGGGGTTTGTGCAAATATTTCAACTCTGCTACTGCTGCTTACTTCTCTGAATATCTCAGTTGGCACCCTGGCTTTACCAGGGCGTGGCTAGGATCCCACTCACCAGAGTTTCCTAGTGAGTGTCAGGACATTATATTTGCTTTGGTGAGCAAAATGGAAGTGTGAGACCTTGGGTGTATTCTCCACTTTCTTATCGTTCTCATTGTGCAATCTTGAAGCATTAAACCATGTCTGCAGTTGTAAGTTCATCTAATTTTTGAAAAACATGATCTGGCTCCTGACTACAATAGCGTTGTTTGATTTTATATTTCAAATTCTTCCCTATTTCTTTCATTTCCATTCCTAACAAATTAGTTGCTTTTTCCTACGTTTCCCACCCTGACCTTTATCTCTGTCCATGTACATCCCTACATTTCTGCTCCTTTTCCCTGCAGACATACTTATGGCATCTGTTAAGGTAGTTAGGGTATTAGACCTTATCAAAATGTCTCAAGCTCTTCACTAAGTCACATATAACTCTATTCTCAAATGACAGTAGATGACTATTCCTCCCAACTTAGTCATGTATCGTTGCTACCCTGTCCAGGAACCAGGGGAGTGAGAATCATGCTTGGCGCTTCCACAGGGATCTTGGAGGCAGGCAAAAATTTCATCATTGCCGGTGATTTGTGCCCCGTGCAGAACAGATTTGTTCAACAGGGCCTGCACAATACTTAAGATCTTGGTACGGCGCCAATTTTGCTTCCTCCTCTCCTCTCCTTTCAGCACCGACAGCGTGTAGCAGATCAATTTCCTTCGCTGGGGGGAGCCAGGAACTGCTACGGGAACAGATGCTAGGGAAGCAGATGGGGCAAGAGTTGATTTGGAGCAGTGACAACTCCGTAACCTTTCAGTGGCAACTTTCCCCGTATCCCCTGGCAGAAGGCAAGTCCAGGCACAGGCGTAAGCACAGGCTTAGCGTTGAGCTTGAGCAGTGGTAGGTGGCAGCTGGGCTTCTCGAGAGCAGTGTGTTGGCCCAGAAAAGCAGTTCCTGATGGAGCAGAGATTTTTCTGTCTTATGTTATATGGCACCCTTTATTGTGGCGAGTACCTCGGGCTCTTTAAAGAGTTTAGTGTGGTGGGGCTTATCAGCTGGGTAGCGATGTGAACTCTTGCTTTACACATGCTGAAACAGAGACTCTTTGAGAACTGATCAAAAGTTGCTTCTCTGGTAAGGGACACAGACTCCCGCACTGTTTCGAAAACCTGAGTGAGAGGCGTTTGTCCCAGGCCACTCAGAAGGTCAGAGGCAGAAATGGAGATGGTTCATAGTACAGTGGAGAACTTCAAAAGTCTAACCTGCCTGACAAAAAATTCACTCTCACGCAGCATTTTAGATGCTCTTCTGAAACCTCTATAGCCACAACTTGCAAATATATACTGTACATGGTATAGAGGAGTCAAGAAGCTGGTCTAAGGAAGTCTTCAGTAGCAAATTAAAATTTACTTTTTCAGCTGAGTAAAATCCCATTTAAATGTACTCAATTGAAAATAGGGCTTTAAAACATTTAAGAAGGCTACAAGGAGTTCCTTCCTTGAAAGTATGTATCTCAAGTTCCCTGGGTGGTTTCTTCAGGATGCGCTACAAAAGTTTAATTATGGCAAACTACAGGGTTAAGGCTGAATAAGTGCTTTTTGGATCACGTATTTATTCTTTCGGGTGGGGGATAAACAAGAAAATTGTGAAGATTGAGAGGCCCCCTACCTTTTATTTAAAAATGTACTGCAAACCTGCCCAAGTGACCATCAAAATAATTTATATTTTTTTCAACCTGAGCTTTACCTTGAAATATGTTTTAGGTAATAGCATTTCCTCTTCTGAAGTGGAATGACTGTTAACACGGAATCTGACTCTAAAGCTGCCTTCCTATGCATGATTTATTTAGCAGGGAGCCAATGATAATATATCAGCACATACCTGAAAATGCTTGGTCCCATTGTGATGAGAAGCCTTGAGAACAACTGCATGGATGTGATGGGACTGGAAATAAAATGAAACATAATTGTACGTTTAGTGTATTTGTTCACAGAGCTCCCAGAGATTTTATTTATTAAGTGACTGTCACTTGAGAAGCCACAGAAGAGCAAAAATAGATGACTTTGTACAGCAGATCGTGGTCTGCTGTATTACTCTTGGGCGTAAGATTGTATCATGTATCTCCGAACCACGTGAATGGTAGTGAAGGGAAGCTGACAGCTTCCTAATGCGCTTTTTACATGGGCCTGTCTATCCCTTTTCCCCTCCTTTCATCCAAAAACCAAAATTAAGCTAAATAAAAACCCATTCATGTACTTGGCTGAAATGCTTTTCTGTATCAGTATTTAGACCTAAACCCAAGACTTTTTCTAGGGTGCTGTGTATTGGGTAACTTGAAATAAAAACACTGTCCAGCTGATGACTTGTGCTGGTGGTACCTGTAACCTGTATCAAACTTCAGGTTTTTCAGGACGCTAAGGGAACATGAATGAAAAACATGCCTGCAGGTATTACCAGCCTTCAAGCTAAAGATGAGAAGCACGAATAGGTATCTCACTGCAGGAAGCTGTTCTGTCAGCTGGGCTGCAGGGTGGAGAAGCTGCTGTTTTTCCATGGTGAACAGAGGCCAGGCTCCTCTGAGGAGATGTGGCCGGAGCAGAGCTTCGCAACCTGCTGCAGTGGTTGATGTCCCTAATGTGGCATTTGTCACCAGCCAACTCCTAAACAGTCTCCAAGATAGGACAGCAGTTTGGAGAATTATTGCAATGTTACTACAATATTACCGTATCTGGCACTGTCACACGCTGGGCACTGTTGATTTACATCTTAAAAAAAATAAAATTTTTAATCTATTGCTTGAGGAGAAGGCTGATATCAGCTGATAAAGCTGATCTGTGTCATCCTGAGAAGCCCAGATTCATCAAAAAAAATTGTGGAGGAACAGAGATAGGTCAGCAGTTGGCTGTTTGGAGAAGAAATGCCACGACCCGTGAATATATTTTCTTACATCATGAGTGCTAGGAGACAAAGATGAAAACCAGTTGATAGGTTAGAGGCAAGCTTTACAGAGCAAATGCTGGTGGTCAGAAGAGGGGAGGAAAGCAATGCCAAGGTCTGGAACACCTTTGGGTACTGCAACCACCTGAAACCACTCACCCTGGCTCAAAGGGCTTTCAATAAGCAGGTTACTAAAATTCAAGCACTTGCTTTATAAAGCCTTTTGGTTTCAGGAAAGTGAACCTCTTGTCTGAAAGTTTGCTGGGAGTGTGTTCTTCCAGGACCGCTTCACTCCTTTGCGAAGGCGCTGGCTGAGCGGCTCGGCAGGCTGGTGGGCTACATCAGCCAGGCGTGTACTGCAAGTGCCACCTGCTCGCTTGCAATCCCGGCCCCGCTGGAGCCACCGGCATCTTTCTGCTCAATCTGCGGGGTTAGCTCCCTCGTGTTGAACTTGTGCTGTGGTTTATCCTGGCCGGCAACTAAAGGCCGCACGGCTGCTCACTCGCCCTCTCCCATCCCCAGGGGACGGGGAAGAGAATTAGAGGGGGTTGAGATAAGAACAACTCAATACTACTAATAGTAATATATGAGTGTGTATATATGTATAATGATAACAATATATACAACAAGTGATGCACAGTGTAATTGCTCACCACTCGGTGACCAACGCCTGTCCCACCCCAGCTAATGATCCTAAAACAGGTAAGTCCTGACACCGCAATCCTGGACAAGTGAGAGGCCCAAACAGAGAGTGAAAGAGAAATGGCACTACAAGAGTGAGAACTCCTGGAAGAGCAAAGGCACTTCTTTCTGGTTAACCCTCATCTTTATACTGAGCTGGTTGATGCATGATATGGAATATTTCATTGGCCAATTCAGCCCTCAATCTTAAGTCTAAGTTCAAATCATAAGGGCAGTTGTGGACCCGTTGTCCCAGCCATGCTCCCCCACAGCCTGTTGTGCTCCTGCACACTGGCAAGCACACGGCAAGCTGAAAAGTCCTTGAGATCTCAGCACCAGCTATAAACATCAGTGCACTATCAACATTGTTCTTATAACAAATCTTAGACTAAAACCAAAACACAGAGCTCTTCCAGCTGCTAAAAAGAAGAACTAACTCTGTCTCAGATGAAAAGCATACATACATACATACGTGCATTTGAGGGGCACTATTGTGTGCCCCGTCGTGGGCTGTCGCTTCACCCCACGCGTGTGCCTGCGGGGCCCTCCCGGTGCGGCTGACACAGCCCTCAGGCATCAAGCATTGGAGCAACTGCCCCAGAAGGTTTAGCGAGGAAACACAGAATTGCCGAAGCCACAGGCTGAGTTGAGATATCGTGAGGGAGGCAGCTATTATGTTCCAGCTGTCTTTAAAAACCACTCTGAGACTTGCAAGGTATTGCGTTCTGCTTGTCACTGGATCTAAGCCTGCTGGGTGGTGAAGGTCACTTTGTGCCTTCTGCTTTAAGGCCTGTTGCTGCTGTTCATACCAGCAAAGGCAGTGCTGCCTAGCTCCTGGCATGTGAACCCGCGTCTCTCCTAGGGAGCAGGTCTCCCATGGAACCTCCCTAGGACCAGTATGCAAGTCGGAGAGTAGTATCTCATGTCGATGTCAAGCCCAGTCAGAGCTTCCTTGTCAGGATGCATTAGGGCAGCTGTCTGCAATTTGTGTGACAGCGTGCATCTCTGCTCACAAACAAACTACTTTTGCTCTGCGTTGAACTGTGTCTGCCGTAAGCGGTGCTGCTGGGAAAGCTGCCAGCAAGAGAGAGAGCAACTGCGGGCACAAAGGTGGCTGGGTGGCACCTCTTGTAATCTGTGTTCTGCACGGTGTATTGATTGGCTTGGTGAATGGGTCCCAGGGGGTGAACGTGAACATCACGTACCAGAGCATGACGTTTTAATCAGAGACAGATTTAACTATTGGGAGCAGCTGGGGTGATGTCTACTTTAAAAAAAAAAAAAAGGAAATTGCACCCAAAAAAACCCCATATGCTGGTTATTGCTTCAGAGCTACATGTAGTTAAATGAGGATACCAACGAGTAGCCTGTGAAAGGACAGAGAACTCTTTGAAGTAGAGCTCTAGTAAAACGTGCAGAGCGGTGATACAAGTTAGAGGCTGAGCAAGCCTTTTGCAAACACGCGTGCGAGAAGCATGGCCAAGCAGTGCAGCCTGCTTGCTGCAGCACCCTTCCCAGCAGGAGCATCGCTCCTGCCAGCTGTAAAATCACCTGGATCACAGGATAGGAAGGTTTTCATGCTGCAGGAGAGACGGGGCTGGTGAGGAGCAAAAGAGATTTAAAAGGAGAAGGTGGCTGGAGTTTTCTCTGTATTTGCAAAGATACAGAGTGGTGTGAAAGACGGAGCGCTTGTGGGGTTGGCGTGCCAGCTCGCCCCACCAACATCTTGAGAAAGGGTTGAAAAACGATCACCCCAGAAATGCCGGGGAAGGTTCTCCTCCTCCTCAGCCTGTAACATGCCGTGTAGCCAAGGAGATTAGCCTTCCTGTGGCAAAATCTCGGGGTCTCCCAAGAGCTCTATTAATCTCGAAATTCTGCCTACTAGGTTACTTTCTACCTGCAAAGTAGAAAGCAACACATTCACAGGCATGAATGACGCTGAGCCTGGTCCAGAAGTAGACTTGAAAGGACGTTCATCTGCCATTTGTGGGAATTTAACTGAGCAGAAGCTTCTGAAATGCCAAAACAGAGAGAATCGCAAAATTATTCCCAAAACGCTGCCTGCCTAATAATTGCCAGCCATCCCCTTTCAGGAGAAGAGGCAAGAGAAGCAGTTCACATGAGCGCAAGTGCTTGCAGACTTCTCTTCTGGGGAAAACGGTCATCTTTCTTCTCTTGCTTTCGCATGCTTAAAATGAGGAAAGCGACATATCAGAGTTGAGAGAGAGGAGAACCGGTCAATGCTGCCTTGGGATGTGATGATCAAAGGTATGCCTCCCCCTCACCCCGCGGTGCCCTGAGAAGGGCAGACGCTGTTTCCCAAGAGAACAGCACATAGTTCAGAGCTGGAAATGCCCCTTCGCTCCCCCTGGAGCCGCACAGACCGGGGGCTGCCTGCCTGCCTTTGGTGATTTACATTTCCCCAGCCGAAACCAGGCAGCTTAACCAGTTATCCTCTACCAATAAAAAGAAGCAAGGAGATGAGTCTCGGAGAACGATTATTCCCTGGGTAGTGACATGGCTGACATGTATTTTCTTGTGAAGAAACACAGTGGGCTACAGCTATTAAGTAGCAGTAATTGATGAAATTCATGGCCAGCTTTACCATTCAGCTTCCTTTCATCGATTTAAAGGTCTGTGATTTTGTTCCGACTACTATATTTCAAATGCAGAAAATCATAGAAGCTAAGAGAAAAACTGTTTGTTCTTTACATTCAGTTCCCATTTTACTGTGTGCATTTTAACACCCAAAATGTGCCAGCTGCATTTCCATCATGTTGGAGTGCCTGTATTCCTCTCATGTTTCTGATGAGGCACAAAGTATAGAGAACGTAAATGACAGGAAAAAGGCTACAGTTTTGGGTTTTTTTAATGACCCAAATCACATATATTTTAAAGCTGTAGCCTAAGGTTATAGCACAACAAAGCAGGCAAAGTCTCTTTCATCTGCAGTTTACTTGGAAACTAGGACCAAATTTCTATCTCCCCAGGTGACAGAAAACAGCAGAGAGGCTCCGGTCCAAAAGCAAAGACCTAGTCATGCCCCGTCCGGCACGGTAGAGTCAATGTGAGTTATTTTGCAAGAATCCAGTGATATCTTTCTTTGTAGGAGTAGAACAGATAAGGGCAGGACAGTTGGAGAGCCAATGAGACAAAAGAAAATGAAGGAAAAATTAAAACAAGCCAATACTATGAAGCTATTAGAAGAGGGTGTTACAAGATCTGATGTGAGAGAACTTAATTGGAACACACGTAGCATTTTTCCCCACCTCCCTGGATAAAGTCAGAAATTATGAACAGCACCAGTTCTTCTAAGTTCTTAATACGCATCACACCTTTTGTAGGAATTTTCGCTGGAACTCTGGGTCAATTTTCTGAGATGAGAATTATTTTTCACCGCCTGCAAGTTGCACTTGTGTGAGGAGCTGAGCGAGACAGTGGTGGGGTGATCTGGCTCACGAAGCTTCACAGCTGACAAATGAGATTTCTGACACGGAGAGGGATAGAGAAAAAATGAAAAGAACAAAGCTCAATTCGTGATGATTCTAACAGACCGGTGAAATGGCAGGCTGTCATCGGGAAAATTCTGTTTCTCAGATACAAATGGACAGGGGACACTGACAAGAAAATGCCAGCGAGAGTCAGTCTCTGAATTATGTTGTTAGGTGTAAATAGGCTTTACTCAGGTCTTGGCAAAGGGCTGGGAGTAGGGTTTTTAGCCAGCTCACTGTTACTGTTCGCATTACAGCAGCGTTTAGAGGCATGTTCAGGACCCATGACACCAACTGCAGTTTTCACAAGCAGTATACATTGAAGGTATTGTATATGCATGCGTGTATATATATACATATATATATATGTGGTAAGGACCTCTGAGAACTGTAAAATCAGTTTGGAGAGATGAATGGTGAGAAAAGGAATCAAAAGAACTGGCTCTTTTTCCATCTGGGGAGTTGTGCTCGAGAAAAATGAAATGCTTATCTAAAGCTCCAGGGAAAGCGTGACAAAAGCTTGGGAAGTAGGGAGAAGTTTGTGTTCCCTTGCCCCCTCATCCTGTGTGTTTTACCAGAAGGTATTATTGGAAACCTTCAGTGGCAAGAGCCTGTGCAGTTTTTAGGGTTTCTTTTGCGCTTTTTGCACACGGCAGAGCTTCTGTATGGTGATGGAGCAGGAGCAGCCCAAAGGCTTTTTGTATGATATGGGCACGGAGAGTTGGTGCACGAATCTGCTCCTTGGGCTCGAGCTTCTGTTAAGTCAACTCAGGCTGGAGTACTAAAAATGTAACAAAATTGAATTTGGGGCAGATGAAACCGATAAGGGATTTGCTGCTGCTGGGAGTGTGAGTCAGACCTTTTACGCAGCAAAATTGCAAACGTTACCCGAATGTTGAGTGCACGGAAAGTGCTGGTCACAGAGACGGTGAACTTCTCTGCTTTGTTGTGGCTCTGATCTGATAGTGGAGAGTCCCTGTTTGGTTCAGTACTTAAGCAATTGTCTGCAAACTAGCAACAGAATGAACTATCTGAGATGATTTTGATAATTTTCAGGCGGGTCGGTGTAATGACCGTGGCAGCTATAGATGTATATTCTGATATTAGGCAGCGCTTTTTTGAGATAGTGTGGTGGATTTAGTTTATATTTAAGTAATGCCTCAGACTATCATTTCTCAGATATTTTCACGTCTGCCTTTGATCTGAAATGTGTTAATCTAATGGGTGGATGGAGGAGGTGAGTTACTATGGGAACAACGCCTTGCTCTGACTTACTGCCCCAGTCGTCTGCTCTGGCAATCGAAGCACGCTGCAAAACAGAGCCAGGCCACCAGGGACAAACCTGTGTTTCAGTCTTAGAGGGAGCTTTTGAGGTCAGCTTTGAGGTACAGAGGATAACAGCAGACCACTGGGAGCCGTTATCATGTGTTTTAAGCAAAACAAGAGGAGGAGGAAGGAGATGCTATTTGAGCATGTTAAGCAAAAATTCTAATAAAGTCAGAGTCACCTGGTGGGAAGGAGACACAGGGTTTGCTGCTGTGTTTCTTGAGGTGTAATTGATAAGCGATTAAGGACAGCTGTTAAAGCTTTTAAATCTGTTCTGGTGACCATTAATGAGGTACCTCATCATTAAACAGTAATTTGAGCTGCTCTTTTCTGCTGTAGACTCACAGAAGAAGTCATCAGTAGCGAAAATGTGGGTGTGTCTTCCTCTGACCTGGAGAGCAGTGGTACCTGCTGGGATGGAGGGTGACCTCTGGGGACGCGCTGTTGGCTGGGAAGCAGCATCCCATACTAGTAGTTTCCTCTTTTTGCACCTTCCTAAAAACTGCTGCACAATATGACGCATATGGAGAGGAAAAAGCTGAATTCCTTATTATTTCTCGTGTAATTAAGGGGAGAACTTTTCTCCAAATGGAAATCTTTTAATCTTCTCTTATTTGATTCCTCTCTTTGGCCTATTACCTGGGCTAGGCGAAGGGAAAAACACGTGGCTGTCCTCCCTCCCTTCAGCTGGCAAGCCCTCAGCAGCACCTGAGCGTCGGGTGGGTGCTCACCCCAACTTCTACACCTTCAGGTGAGCAGGACATATTTCCTCTGGGCAACTTGTTTCTCTTGTACCTTCATTTCTCTCTACGTAACGCGTGTCGCTGCTTTGGTAATTTCCTCCTAGACCCATTGGGTTTTGGGCAGACCGCATCTCAGACCACTGTGGCTCTTACACTGACCCCTGGTTACACCGAGGTTGCTCTGTCCCCAGCTACTCCTGTCCAGGCAGCATCATTTGGGGGGATGCTGTGTGGATCCCCTACGCCTGCTGTTGGACCAGTGTCTGCCCCTTTTTCGACACTGAGGCCATCCGTTGCCACCGTGGCACTCAGATTTCTTTGATTTCTGGGTCTTTATTCAGCACTCCCACAACTTAAGCTTCATCTCTCTGGTGCCATTTCTGAAGTTTAATGTTCTGCTTATTACTTGACGCATTTATTTGCTATTTATCTGTGTATGCCTCTCTATTGGAAACCTCAGGAACTCACTTAACTTCCAGCTCACCCTCCCATGAGCACCTAGCTGAGGTGGGCTAAACTGATTTTTCGTGCATATGTATACAGCAGGGGCAGGTCTCTCTGACTGTCCTCTGTGCCACAGTCACATCCCAAAGCCAGGTAGGGTCACCCTGTGCCTAGATATTTTGAAGGGAGGATTTAAAACAATCGGTGCTGCGTTTCTTCTGTTTTGAGCCTCACTAATGAAAACAACAGCAATTCCTAAAGCACCCTGAGCTTGGCATGTTGCAACACTCTCTTTCCCAGTCTGCACACGTGTAACAGCGGCATCTCCCCACCCACCTTTGGCGACGGTTCCTTCCCACCTCTGGCGTGTTCCCAAGCCCTTCTCCAGAGAGCTTTCGACAGTGCAAAGATGTCAATAATATAAATAATTAATGTCAAGTGGCTGTCAATAACTCCTAAGTCTGAAAACATAACACATGTAAACTCGTATTAATTAATTGCATCTCACTCTGAAATTTGAACAGTAAGCAAATTAAGAGGCATGATATGGTGACACTGATCTATGCTTATTTTTTCTAGGGAAACACTGAGAAGCAGAGCAGCTTTGGCACAGGTAAGTCCTTACTGGAGCTTGTTTATCTCCTACCTTCTTTTTTTAATATTTGACAGCTAAGGGTGTAATACTTACTGTACAAAAAGTAGAGGCACAAAATCATGGTATTAAAAATGATTTTTTAATGTATGTATTTTAAATGTAAAAAGAAGAATTACATAGAAAAAGCAGCAAATAAGAAATTACATTTTATCTCAGCACAGAGGTAGTTTTTTTTCCTGTGGCCTGATCCACATTCCTGCTATTTATCATTCATATGCAGTGCTCGCATCTGGTGTGCTTAGTCTAGTCCAATCCTCTGCTCTCAGAAGCATTTCTGCACCTCCTGAACCAGGTGGAAGGCCAGGGACCTCACCCTGGCACACACAGACCTTGAAGGGGGTTATCTCAAACAAGGCATGTTAGACCAAGTCTCCAACAGCACTGTGCCAAAAAGAGCCTGTGTGAAAGATCTCTTTCGTATAGGCATATCGATATTTGAGGGGTGGGAGATGTTGGGATTTTTTTCACTGATATTTGTAAGGGAGATGTCTGATAGTGTCAAGTTTTGGTTTTTGTGTTTCAGAAAAATTTTCACATGTGGGAGGGTGGTGGAAAGAGCCACAAGAATAAACATGGAAGCTTTAGAAAGGTCAAGGAAGAGACATAGGGGAACAGTCTAAAGTATTTTTCACCTTTGGAAAAACACAGGCCTGTTTAATCTAGTGTAGAAAGTTTTCAGTACAACTTTTTTTTTTTTTTCCTCTCCTTGCACACTCAGTCTGACCCAAATCCAGGCTGTTGCCAATGCCAGTCCTTGTCTCTCTTTCCTGCAGCTTCCCAGCCAGCGGATCTCGGAGGGGATGAGAATGCAGTGCAAACAGCATCCTTTCTCAGGGCAGTTTTTCAGAGCAGTGGGTGACCACGAAGGGTGCGGGGCTGACATGGTGCGAGGAAGCTGGAAGAGAGTGGGCTGGTGGAGACAAGGGTAGGGAAAGCCTGGGCTTGTGATGCCAGTGACCTCCCAGCGCTGGATCCGGGGGTCTGTGTCTTGAAACTTTTCCCTTGTCAAACAAGGAGCATCGCTTTTGAAGAGTGGAAATGGGCGGCTGGAGAAGAGTAGGCTTTTCACCTCAGCACCTCTCAGGGCTCCCAGCCAGAAGCTGTCCCAGTTCAGCAGCAAAAGAGAGAGGAGGTGAGGAGGGGTGGGATCCCGCCTGGCCGTGAACATGATGATGACTAGATGATCTTTGAGGTCCCTTCCAACCCTAACCATTCTATGACTCTATAAGGCAGTGGTGAAACATTGCATTCTAGCGCGTGGGTCCCATTGTAAGGAACTGGGCTTTATGAGAGGAGGGGCTGGGAATCACCTCGGGTTTTCTCACGAATCTTTCCTCCTGTTCTTGCCCTGAACTCCCTGGCTTCCACAGAGGAGGGAGCAGATGTTCAAGAACGACCTTTTCTTGGCCAGTGTCAATGTGAGAAGCTAATAGCTGAAAATCTCATTTCTGGGAGAGGAAAAACATAAAGGAAAGGCAGGAAGAGGAAATGAAACAAAATATCTGTAAGTGGTTAAGTGTTAAGGAGCCTGCTAGGTGCCACTGAACTGAAATTATCTCTATTGCTACGAAAATATGAAAAGTTCTCCAAAGGAAACTTCTTAATTTTGAACATGCTGGATGTTCTTCCAGCCAAGAGGCATAACCTGTCAGGGAAAACAATTTTGCACAGATTACTCTGCGGAGTCCCTTTGGATGCTGAGAAACGGAGCAGTTATTCTTCAGTCTCTGGTGGAGTAGCCAGTGTTATCAAAACATGGTGAGCTGCAATGATTCCTACAATTACTCATGACTGATTTATCACTTGATTGTAGGAATTTAGTTTAAATAGATTTTTTTTTCCATCTCCCTTGCTCCCTAATTGATTTTTTTTTTTGAATGCTGAATCTTTGACTTCCTCTTGTAAAATAGATTAGAGTCATTATAGCTGCATGCTTTTTAATCATTCTGCTGCATAATTACTGTTGCTGCTGTTGTCTTCTGGTTTACACTGTTTCTTTATTAGCAGCTCTTATTGCCAGAAGCTTTAAATGTTTAATAATCTGTCAAGGTGTTAATTTGTTGGTTTTTTGTTGTTTTTTTTTTTTTTTCTTGAAGACCTTTTCAATGATATCTTCAAGCACCTGGCCTGGTCAGATGCTTTAATAGTCACTTATCTCTGTCTGGTTGGCTTCATGTTATTTTTACTTACCCTTCTTCCGGATAACCGAAGTTACCCATTCATCATATTGAACATGTAAGCAGGTCACATGCAACTGTATCAGGCAGTAGGAAAATAGGACCTCCAGAAATAGTAATAAGGCTGATGGCTGAAGATGACACATAGGCAAGCCTCCGTCTGTTGGCGCTAGCAAAAGAGCCTTATTGCAGCCTGATCCAGCACTCGTAGTAAGCACAGGCTCTAGTGGTTTTCTTAACACAGAGGGGTTATACCACCATTTCTTCTCTTTAATGCTTTTTGGGGTTTCCATTCAGGCTACCTGCAGAAATACAGTCATCCTTTTCTCCAAGCTACTGGAGCCGTTTGCTGTACAGCATGCCAGCTCTGGAGCAGCTTGCCTTTCTCAAATGCCAGATAAAGCCAGACAGTTCACGGACAGTATTTTATCTCTAGAAAAGGCTCTTGGATCTCAATTCTCGCTGTCTTGAGTGTAAGTCGCAGGGCTGCGGCTTCCCAAGAGGTCCTGAGAGGCTGTTCCCTAAGAGCTGGAGAAGCAAATAGTTCAGAACAGGTTAGTGAAACTGGGGACTTGGTGGCCTGTCGGTAGGTAAAGAACTGCAGCGGTAAGGAGATGCTCAATTCTGCTTATCCTTCGGGGAGAGGACAAAACATAACGGGTTTCTCTGGGTTAGAGGTAAGAAGAAAAACTTCTCAGCGCTGAAAGATGGGGAAGCCTGGGAACAGACCACCTGGTGACCTGGTGGCATTTCAGCTGCTGGGGGTTACTGAAGAGCACGTGAGATGTGAGTTTGTCAAGAGTGACAGAGATATAACGGGGTTCCTCCCTTCTGGCAAGGCAGCAGGTCAGGCTGCCTCTTAATTCTCTTCCCCCTCCTGCTTTCTGCACATGGAGGTGCAAGCCAGAGGAAATAGAAATGCTAGCAGTTGTGAAAAAGGAGGTAATTAATCATATTTTAAATAACATCTTACAGATTTATATGATCTTTAATTTATAGTTGTGTATTGAGGAATTGGTTACTTTTTTTTTTTTTTAGCATTCCTTCAGTCATTCAGTCATTTTAGGGTACGCTTTTTCTTTAATGGAAGTGACTGTCTGCATTTCTTCAGCACCTTGTCTGTGCCTTATTTTATCTTGCCAGAGGAAACTGGCAGATATTAATTCTTGGGGTTTTTCTTGTCTATATGATAATCCAGACAAGATTCTGATGATTTCAGTACAATAGCCTCCTCTCAGGAAAGCTTTGATTGTGCTAAAATATACTCTGAAGTGCTAATCTCTTAACCTTCTAGAGTTCATTATTTGGACAGATAAGAATTGAGTTTAAAGTGACCTATAAGATCTTCTTGCCAAGATATAATCTAGTTAAAATTTGCTCAAATTAAATTATGTGGACTGCATACCATGTATTGATTAGAAAAATCTTCTTAATGGAGTCATATAGTAAGACTCTTGACATTTTTTTTTCTCCTTTAATGGAGTCAGTTTTACAGAAACTTCATCATTTTGTTTTGTAAAGCTGTCACCAGCTTGATGGCTTCTCCATCAGATAAAGCTTTGACCTTAGGGCCACTTCCTCGTTTGAGGAAAACGCAACTGCAAAATTAACTAGTCCTGTGCCACTTAGGAATAAGTTTGTCAATATGAAGAAGTTTTGAATTATCACCTGAAGGGCTGATGCTGTGGCTTTAATTCGAGATGCATCTGCTGCCCTTTTGAAATAGGAATTTTGATAAGTGGTGCTTTTAAATGTACTTTTTGGTCATGATTTGTAATTCTTATTTCAGTTCTTTTTCAGACCAGGACAAAATCAAAGAAAGAAGCAGTTAAGTACACTGAGGAGACACCTTCAGCTATGATTCATGTTTTCTGGGAGTTGGGCAAGCAGTCAAGCAAGTTAAAGTCAAGAGCCGCTCTGTGTTGCTGGATAAATTTTTCACTGCCTTCTCTGGTCCCATCTATGGCTTCACTCTGCAAACTCTTTGTTTTGTGGATTGGAGACCTCTACAGCCATAGCCTGTGTGTCCCTGGGCTGTTCAGTGACCTCTACTAGAACAGCAGGAAGAAGCCTGATGCCTCAGCATTGATTAATTGCCAAAATATGTGGCAAAAGAGAAACAAAGGGGAAATGGAGTCTGCAGGTCTCTGCAAAGACAGTGGACCTTAGCGGGAAATTTGAATGTGCCTAAGAGTGATGAGTCTTTGAACTCTGTCTGACCTGCTCCAGTAGATTTGCTTTTAAAGACAGTAGTTTCAATAATGATATTGTTTTCTGAGGCTCTGTGGCTCATCTACAAACACTGCTTGTCTGATTGAGGAGGAAGGGAATAGATTGCTCTGTGTAAAACCAAAAACAAACAAAACAAAACAAAAAAAAACCAAAACCACCAAACAGAAAACCACCAACAAAACACCCCCTACCCCAAACAAAAACAAGAAACCAAAAATCAGTTTGAGTTTATTTTTTTAAGTGTCAAAAATCTCATATAAAAAGCTTTTGTGATAGGCAGATCCTAGTCACTTAATTGAGACAATGACTTGGTTTCGGTAAAAACAAAAAATTAAAAATTCAGTTGCCCTTTTTCTTTTTTAAGATATTTTGTAGCAAACCTGAAGTTGCCAGTATTTGTTCGATTCATTATAATTACTACAAGTGCTTCATCCACTCAGAAGCCTTCATGATACCCCCAGAGACTGCTAAGTTTTAATGTAAGCTGTATTTTTCTTTATCTCTGATTTTTCTCACACATGATTTCCCCTTTTCTCTAGATGTCTAGGTTTTGTTGCTATAGCATTTAATTTTTCACTTGAAAAGGTAAGAGCAAAGCAACAGTGTTTCATATCTTTTACCTGAATTTCTAGTGTCCAATTCTTACATAGAACTAACCTGTTTCTTTCTAAAATTATGTTGCAGGTTTGCTACTGAACAAGCTTAATCAATCAATAGTTCCTGTTTGATAGAGTAAATAAATGATGTTGTGGTGTGTGATAATCTCCAAGTTTTCCCACCTCGTAACAGAAGGCTCATACTGAGGTGGGAGTGTGGAAATGGAGGAGTTGACAGGCCCAGACAAATGAACGATTAAGTTGGTGTACTGAGGTCTGTGACAAAGCAGTAGAATAATGTAGAATACGTGCCTGGAATATCAAAATCTTACATGCTAGTTTAAAGTGTCCCAGGAGAGCTGCTGGACACATACTGTGTGCAAAATGAGCAATACTATTGTTACAGCAGATGAGGTTGTTTATCAGTGGCCTAAAACCTGGAAACACGAGAAAATGAGCCCAGAACTGTTTGAAAATAGGAACATGAGTATGTATTTCTAAACCAAAACCCTATCTATTTTGGGGAAATACATACTGAAGCAACCTCTTGTCAAAGAGGAAGAGTCCTAACATGTTGCAAGGAGCAAAGTGTGGGAGTTTTCAGCAGGTGGTCTTTTGATCCCAGGTTGCAGCCTGGCTGGTGGTGCCGTAAGTCGTACAAGTTGCACGTTTCAAATGTCACCGTTATCCAGCCACATCTGCAGTGTCACAAGTGAGAAAACAGCTATGGGAAGCCAACATATTCACAATATCTTTTGCTTCTGTTTTAGGTACAAGCCGTGCTGTAAAACATTGGCTTGTATTCATTCTTACTTAAGTTATTTCCCACCTCAGAAAAAGCAAACACGAGCAGTCAACGTAGTACACTGACCTGCACCTCCAGTTTGGACAGAAGTTGTATCATCTGCTTGAGCCGATGTACAAGCACTGCGAAAGAAATGGACCCCAATAAGGATATGGTTTTACTTTTGGGGTAAGTTAATATGCTTGCTTTATTTTTTTTTTAGTTCTGAGTTTCTTTTCTTCCCCTTAATGCCAATAAATTGCAGACTGGATGATAGAAAAGAACTTGGATTGTGAGTCGTAAATGGGATGATTGACTAAATACTGGTTGTAGGATCTACACTGCCGATGCACGAGCCAGAAAGTACATCTTGACTGTACGATTTTATTTCTGTTTTCATAGAAGCAGCAGTTAAAAAAATCATTATCACTTGCATCTGAGCTGATTGTGTTTGATTTGGAAGTGACTGGGATGCAATAAACAGGAAACCCCGGGGTGCCATTTTACTAAGGCAGTTTTCAGGGAGGAACCACAGCTTCTTCTGCAAAGCACTGTTGATTTACATGGATTTTCTTGTCATATGTTTTGGCAAAATGTATCAGCTTGTGCTTCTTAGCGTCAACAAATAATACTTGACTTGCAAACGAGCTCCTTGGCAAGTACCCAGCCACAGGAGGCTTGGAGACTTGACTGAATAAAAAAGACATTCATTTCACCAATTTGTGAACTGGCACTTTCCCTGTCGTGGTTGTCTGCAGCCCCTCTCTGATTCCTGCTCTTGATTCTTGGATATTGAAGCTATTCAGCCTGTTAGCTTCCACCAAATTCCAAGCAATGAAAATTAAACTTTTTTTTTTTTCAATTTCCATGTAAACGCCTTAAAGGGCTCTCAAGCTCATTTTTGCTCTCCTGTTTGAAATTCATCTTTTCTACCATGTGACATTGGTATCTTCTTCACTACACAGACCTTTCAAAACATTCACCTTTTAAAGAAAAAAAAAAAAAAAGAAAAGCAGCTTACTTTGTATTTTTCCTGTGCAGCCTTCTTGTTCATAATGAGCTTAAATATGAGGGTTATAAACCCATCTGGAAATAAAATTATGCGCTAGGTTCACTAAAAAAAGTAATTACATTATAATCAAACTGTCACTTTATGTGATAGTGGGAGATGAAATACACCATAAGCTGACAAAAGAAGAGGATGGCTTTCTCTTTTAGATATCATCCACGACACAAAGCAGTGAAGGGACTCTGAATTACATACAGCGTAACCAGGAAAGCTCTTGGAGCCGGGAAGGGGAAACACAGCACTAGGACCAGTGAGACAGAGATGCTTTCTTCTAGTGGAATGGGGGAACATTCAGCCCTATGCAGTTCTGGAGTCATTGTCCTTGTTTGCTCCACCTGAAGCTTGTGTGCCCCACTGAGCTGTCAGCTTGTATTCAACAGGGGCTGACTCGTGTCTCGGATTAAACATGCGAGTGAATTGGGAGAATCTAACTGTGTGAGGAGCCGCTTTGTTCTTGTCTCACCCTTTCCTGTGGCCCCTGTGACCCATGTTGCCTTAGTGTGAACAGAAATCTCCCGGTTTGAGGGGAAGTTCCCATTCCTGCGTAGCGAGAAGTACGTGTAGCCACTGAGTAGATGACCGCATTCAGCTGGAGTGATTTTCTTTAGTCCTTCTGGTCCTTGTCATGGAAACTGCTTCCCTGTTGTGGAGTGAAGTCCTTTTTCCCTCCTGGCATAATTTCTTCAAGATATGAGTCCGTTCCCTGCTTTCCTTTCTCTGGTGATGGACGCTTTACACAGGCAGTGACCCTTGCTCCGGCATTTAGGAACAAACTGGTGGCAAAGGGTGGTCATGAACGTGGGGCACAGGGAGAGGGAGAGGATCTGTTATTGTGATTTTTGGATACTGGCCTTGCCTTTCCCGCAGGGAGGAGCAGGCGGGTGGCCGTGAGTTTATTTTCATGGATGGACCGAAGCTGGTGGAAGACTGGTACCCAGGACAACCGCTCTTGCTGCCAGCAATGCATGTAATCAAAGAGAAATTTGTTTTCATATAGAGCCTTTCTTCTGGTCGCTGAAAAAAGCTTCAGAAACATGAACGGGTTCAACTTTGCGTTTCTGTAGTCTGATTTCTTTTCTATTCTAGAGGCAGAAATGGTGACATACCGGGAGGTCCATGCTGTGGAAGTGGCACAGCTGATACCTTTAGTCAGTGTCTTGCTTTTCTCTTTTGATGCTGTGAATACGGCAGCAGAGCAGCGCAGCGCAGCACAACACGCTGTGCTGGACGTGCACAGTGTCATTCTCTATGCACAGTGGATAAGACCCACTTTCTATATTCCTGCCACGTATCTATCTGGAAGATGGAAGCTGGGGGGAGCCCACTGGAGATTTCCCAATACTACGGCTTACTTTTTTGAATTTAAATCTCGAATTTGTTTAAGTACAATTAGTTTTATATTTCTAAGAGAACTGCAAACATTTCAGTTCTGAGAACATGAACATGAAATGAACCTTCATCAAAAAGAAGTAATAATAAAATCTTGTCCAAATGCCTATGTAACTGTGTAGTCTGTTTTGACAGCAGTATCTTTTGTCAGAAACAGGTTTTGACAGTAGCTCTCTCCCCAGATAAAAGTAACAGTTTTAAAGCTACTGTTTTTCCCTTCTGTCACCAGATCTCAGCACAAACAACTCCACTCATGGACTCCCAACAGTGGACTACTGATGAGCTGTAAGCTGTGTATTGAAGGACTCATGGGCTTAAATTGAGCATCGTCCTCATTTCAAGCTATGCTGCTGTTGCTGGCAATAGACTTGGTTAAAATTCCATAGTTTTCTTCTCATTAAATTCACGCTCCTATAGCCACCTTTATCATGCAAGATGTGTAAGATACCTTGAATTACAAAAAAAAAAACCCAAAACCTCAAACCAAAACAACAACCAAAAAAGAATTCTTATGACAGAGATGCAAGTAAGGTTTTCTTGGCTTCGATTGTGCAGATACTTTCATAAGGCCACTGTAGCCGGTTGAGCATAACAAGGCTATTTGAAATTAAAACTGCACTGATCCCAATGTCTTGGTTAGTCTCACTTTCCACATTGTTGTTCTGCTGCAAGGGTGAGGGCAGAGGTTCATCTCCACGCCCATCATGCTGCACACAGCAAGACTCACTGTTGAAGCCCCGAAGTCGCAGCAGATAGGTGGGTGGAATTTGTGCTCCCTGGTGCATTTGAATCCTTAAGAAAGGTGGAGGATTAGCATGTGCCTTTTGTATTCCCTCCCTTTGGGGCCCACTGCCTTTCTGGCTCTTTCTCGTTGTCCTCAAACTGACCTCAAGTTGCAACAGATGCTGCAAAAAAGGCTTCTAAATAGATCAGATGGTGCTCTCTTTAAAAAAAACCACACAACTGTTTAAACGGCTACGACTCGAGTTAAGTCGTAATGTGTAGGTAAGCTCCATCGTTTCCGCAAGGAAAGCTGAATTGAAGAAGCGGTATAATAACCTTCTTTTAGAAAACACACAAAAAACACAACAACTTGACTCTAGGATTGCTAATGCTGGTGCAGAAAGATGTAAGGCTTTTATTTCTCCTGCTGCTAGCCAAAGTGCATACACAGAAGATATTTTTTTTACAAAGCTAGCAAGCAGCTTTGAAGGTGCTGTCAAAGAATTGCCAATACAGTATACTCTCTGGCTTTTGACTTAGCCTAAACTAATCATCGTTAGAGTCCCATAAAGAACTACATCTTTCTGCTCTAGAATCCTCTTTGCCCTGTGAAGATCATAGCTATGTAATAATTTAGCGCAGATAGATGTGACATTGTAAGGCTAAATACTATGTTTTGTCTGCCTGCAGCCTGCAGCTACTGCCTAGAGACCTAAACACTATGCATGATAAAGAGGAAAATGCAAATTTTACCTTAAAAATTATGGGTTTGGGGTTTTTTTTGTAAGTGAAGTCATAGAAGTGTGTAAAGACAAAACTACCCAGCTGGGCCTGGAGCAATATTCTCGGGGTGTATCACAGTTACGGACAATAGCAGGGGACGTAACTGACTCATCTTAGCCTGAAAATAAGGGTGGCAAAATTACTTCAGTAAGTTCATGACACTGCATGTATCTAGGGAGTTTACACACAAGTTATGAATTCCGGCCTGACTCAATGAACTTCTTTTTAGATCTTGACAATTTTTTTTTTGTTTTCTTTCTTATTTTTTGTTCCACCTCTCTTGTGCCGCTTCTTGCAGCTACTATGCTGAGTGGAAAACAGACACTTGTTTATGAGCTGGTGTGTTAAAATCTATTCAGAGCCTGATGATTTTTCCTGATCCTGAAAGGATGAGAGCTTTGTATTATTTCTCTGCAGGGGCCAGGGCACAAAGTCTCTGGCACAGCTTGACACTGAGGGATAAAAGCTAGAGTTGCCCAAAATACACTAACAGACCAGGATTATTTTCTAGTCATTGGATGCATTTGCTCCATACTTTTGCTGGTGTTGCTATAGGTCCCTCAACTGTCACCAAAAGTCTACAGTTTTCCTAGAAACCAGGCCTGCATACACTAGTTTTTTTGAAAGCTGAAACTTGCATCCTTGTTTCTAAAATGGCTGAGCACCTCTGTCTCTTCAGGTTTTGTTGCTCTCCCTTTCTCTCTCCACCCCAATGCTGAGATGCATGATATGGGTGGTATGACTCTGAAACTGGTTTACTGACCATCCTCCTTACAAGAACTCATATGAAGAGTGGTGAGGCTGGTGACTCATGTAGATTCTTTCTGTCTTTTTCTTCAAGCATGCTTTGACTGAGGAAAATTAATATCACACTTCTTACAAACCTGTCCTTGTGGCTGACGCAAACCTTACTAAAAGCATGTCAAAACAACTTGCTTAAGCGTGGCAATTTGCTAAAAAGTAATGATGTTGGAAAACAGGATAAACTCATATGAAGACTTGTAGGAAAAGAGCTTTGGCTATTTCTAATCTTAAGATTGTAAATAGAATATCAGCTCAGAGGTGTATGATGAGTTTTGATTGCAGAGAAACCAAAGATGGAGGTTACAGGAATCAATCTCTGATGTATTTAAAAAAAAACAAAACAACATCTGTGCAGTGACTTTTCTCTGCATGCAGGAAAGAAGCCTTCAGTGTGATCCCTGCTCTTCCAGCAAAGGCGGCAAGGCTTGTTGACCTGGATGAAATAAATCACTGTTCTTAATACAATATGGGAATGAAATATGCTCTAAAATCTAACCTGTGTAGACCTAAAGACAGTTGGCAGTCTCACATGTACAAATGACAAGCTGCTGATCTGCTGTCATAGAGGCTTAAAAAAATCCAACTTTTTTTTTGCATGGCTCCAAACTTTCTTGTTCCTATTAGCCACCATTGGCAATGAGTTCTCTGTAAGGTAAATCCTGGCACTCAAGTTCTGGCCTTAAAAAGAGGTGGAGACCTGACCACAACAATATTTGATCTAATTACTTATTTTGTTAGGACTAAATCTCTTCTTCCAGTGGAGTCATTGCACTGCATGAAGGCATATAAATTCTGGACCCAGATTTCCTAGTAGAAAGTGGCATTCCACGCGAGTTTAGTATATGTCTTCAGCTCTATTCAGAAGCCTGTGCTTACCCCATCCTTACTGTCATCCTGATGTAAGCTTAAGCCATTTATCTCCACAGCCATATCTGATCAAGGTGTGGGCATTTGCCTTTAGCTATCTGTATTAATGCAAAGGTAAGAAATAAGCTCAAAATCTGAGACATAGATGTAATTGCTATATAGGTTTGGTGGTTTGTGTTTGGTTTTGGTTTTTTTTTTTTTTTAGATTTTCCTTCCCTTCAGTGCTATTAATTTATTTGATGAACCTCATCATGCAGACTTTCCAAACTGACTGCTTACCTCAATGCATGATACCTGCTTGTTACAAGCATGATTTACCCTTGCATACTCCAACCGATCATTTCGAGCACAACTATTCCAAAAGGGGAAATGTTATAAACAGAAAGTTAGAGCAAATTCAGGAATCAAAAAGAGAGCAGAGCTTACTTAGAGGCACAGAGTCCCAAAGGAGCTTTTTATGTACGGAACGTAAATCTAGCAAGTTGTAGTTGTTAAGACACATGGATGTCAAGGCTCGGGAGGAGTGACTTGCTAGACCATTAATAGCAGAGGCACATTACACCCAGATATGAAACTGCAAATAGAGTCAGAGCTCTGCCTTTATAAAGGTTTTGCACATTAGCACCATAACCTTGAAATTAATCTTCTCCTCCTTTAGCATTCTCATATCTGTTGCAAGTAAAGTTGCTCTGATACTCATTGAACTGTCTTTCATGCCAATGCTCTTTGGCAGCCATACTACGAAGATGCTGATGAAAGAAGAGAGGTCATTTTATGTGGAGCTGGTGTACCAGACGAGTGTTGCTCTGATTGAGTTCAAAGGAAAAGTGTGTGGCTTGATTTTATGGAAGCTGCCAACAGACCTGGTTGAAAAAATACCGCAGTCTGAAAGATAGCCTCATCTTTCTCACGGTCCGCCTAATTAAAAAGCTAATTGAAATCAGCTCAGAATGAGCTTTCTCCCTGTAGACATGATCTTTGCTCAGGCTTCAAGTGGTGCTTTTGAAGCATCAAAGTATGTAGACAGTGGTCACGGGCTGAGGCTGAGAGCAGACAGCACCCATTTTAAGCCTCTCCAGGACATATTTGAGAATGAAAACCTCGGCTGATTTAGCCTTTATTTGTCCTACAGGCAACTGGGAAACAGAGCAGTTTATGGGCTTTCCATCACTAAGAGATCTGAGAGTTATTGGCATGGAAATGAGATGTCAGGTTACAATAATGAGGCATATGTCATGAGGACATGATAAGCACCTAGTAAACTGCATGAGCTTTTTAATGGGCCTCTGCAGGAAAGACACTGTCTTAGGCAAGACTTAATATACTTAAGGCTCTGCACCAGTGAAGGTTCAGGTAGCAGCCAGAGAAAGGTAAGTGAACCACCAAGTATTTTTATGAAAAAACAGTGACAGAAGACAACCAGTAACAGAAACACAGCGTTATTGTTTTTGCACACATTCTCAGATGAATAACTTTGGTTGGTGAAAAGCAACCAAAGCCATGTCAGGCCACTTACTGAAAACGTCCCCATGTTAGCAGCCTGAAGTCCCCCAGTATTTCCTATCAGCAGCATACCTCTTCGTTCCCAACTACACCCACGTGCAGATGGAAGCCTGTTTCAGCGCTGAAAAAAGGGGTAGGGTAAAAGGTGAGGTTGACCAAAACATTCTTCTGTTAGAATTTATTGCCTGTGCAGTAGGTCCATGTATTTCTCTCCCTCGCCCGTTAGTCTCACAAATCACTTTATTTGTACCAGCCCCAAAATGATGCTCCCATGGTTATTAATTTCCAGTTCCACTAAAGCCAGTCAATAGTTTTCAGATCAGACTGTGTCCCCAGCTGTAGGCATCAGATTCATTCCATGGTTCCTCTTGCCTCTTCCCAGCCTGTCCTGATGCATTCTTGGTGATGTGGTAACACAGCAGTGCTGCAGCCTCTCCTGTCCTCTGGTTCAGGCTCTGAGGACCCACAACCGATCCCTCTTCAGGCAGGAGGCTGGACCAGAGACTCCCGAGGTCTTCTCCAGCCTGAATTATCCTGTGGCTCAGTGTTGGATCTCACAGGTACGCTGTTGGCTTGAAGCCAAGCTGGCTTTGAAATCGACGTTTTTGCTTGGTATAGCTTAAACATGCTGACTTTCTGGGATATCACCAGGTGGAACAACCAGCTCTGTCAGGCTTGGTAAGTAAGCTGGAGGGATCCTGTCCTGAAGGAGAACAGAGGGGAAAGAGGAACTCAGATTTGTGTGTGGGGAGCTGAAGCATGGAGCGGTGAAGCCAGTTCCTCAGGTTTACAAAGCCTGAGGAAGCTGAGAACAGAGCTGGGGAACTGAGAGTCTGAAAAGTATCTCTGTGTTTCTTCTCATGACTACATAGAAAAACAGACTTTTTTTTTTTTTTTTTTTCAGGAATACCAGCTGCTCTGGCTTGCTTGTGGCAGGACAAACTGTTTTCTGAAGCATGGAAGACAAGATCATTATTTGCAGCTGAACTTGTTAATGACTGAGCTTGTTATTTGTTAGTTGCCTTATTTAACATTTTTTAGAGGTACTCATAACGTCTACAGAGAGGACAGACACGTAACAGTCAATCTGACTTATGGAAATTAGAAGTAGGAAAATGGGCTTAGGTAATGGGGATGTCATAAATATCTCTGAGTTATGAAGTGATGTGTTATCAGAAAGGTCAGGAGTGGGACGCAGTCATTACTCACGACCTTGGATTCATCATGAGTCCCTTCTCTAATCCTTTTGCGTTGGTCCTTTTGTACCTTTGAAAAATACACTGATAAGCAGATAGCTGGAAATGGAGCCTAGAGAGGATCATATTGTGAGTTAAATTAACTCTCCCAGAGGTAGATAACCAGAGGTGGTAATTCTTCCCCGTGTGTTGGTGTTGCAGTGTTAGATATGGTGTATATTCAGATGCATTTCTCCAAGGAGAGGTGAGGCCAATGACTGATCGTTGCGTCACATAATCAAATAATTGTTTTTCAGCCTGCTGTAGATTACTATTGATGGCAAGAATTGCCAGGAGGCACTCACACAGGGAAAGGATCAGTGTGTGCATGACAGCCGACACAGCAAAGCTGAGAACTTACCCCAGAGAGGGGTATAAAAAGAGGGCAGAGCGGGAGGGGTTGGGGGGTGCGAGCCACCCAGTGATAACTCCAAGGTGGTTTAATGTTGTAGCTTGCTTTACTGGATTTTTGAGTGAGTTTTCGCAGGCTGACGGTCTGAGATCGCACTCTGCCTCTCTCAGGAAAGCCTGCGGTGACTGTTGTGTTCCCTCCACTTACGGGCTGTGTGATCAGGTTCGCTATCCCGAACTCGGTGAAGATGATGGCCATAAGGGCCCATTTATTAAAGGAGTAACTCTCACTTAAGGTGTCCCTGTAAGAAAGGAGGTGTAGTTCAGATGGGGGAGGTAAAGGGCAGAGATTCTGGCTACAATTCCCAAAAAGGAAGCCGGGTCAGTAGAGCACATGGGCATGTATGCTTACACATATTCGTGTCCCAGGAATACGCCTGGCGTGTACGTGCATCAGATTCAGATACCCATAATACCCACTACAGATACCAGCGCTGGACGGTTATCAGACAAGTATCGTAGGACAAGTGTGCATTCCTAATGTTTATGCCACAGACGTAGGCTGCAGGACTGAGGAAAAAATGCAGTGATTACATTTAAAATTGGAAAAGGTTCAAGGTGATTAACGGGCAATTGCATTGTATCTTTTGCTGCAATGAGCTAATTAGTAGAATTTTTATAAGCTTCTGGAAATCTTTAGATGTAACAGTATCTGTTCATTTCTTTGGAATTTTCCTCCATTGGCTTTTTCCAATTATTTAACAGCAGGGAGTACTCAGAGAGCATCAAGTAAATCAAAAAAGTGAAAACAGCATGTGGATGGACACATGTACAAACAGTCCTGTACTTGAGAAATCATTTTTTCAGACAAAATTATGGAACTAATTAACAGTAATTGCTGAATAACTTTGTTGTGTTTGTTTTACAGCTTTTCTTGCTTGGTTAAACTTCCACATAATCAATAAGTTGTCTCTCAGGTCTCACTGAGGGGTACGATGCTGGTAATTATTGACTTTGACTCCCTAGGAACAAAATCACTTCAGGAACCTTGAAGTTTAAGGTTAAGAAAGGTAACAGTATTCAGCTCTACAGGGCTCGTCTTGTTCCATGTCAGTTATTAAAAAATTAGGAAAGTGTGGAATGTGTTTGAAAGGAGTTATTCTGTGGGCTTGTAGACAAGATTATGAAGATCTGAAGCCTAGCATTTAGAAGCTGATTCAATGTCAGAGTGATGGAATTTAGGCTATGGAGATGTTATTTGTAAGTTTAAAATAATAGGAAAGGGTGACATCCTCAGAAAGTTTCTATTTGTGATTTTTTTCATTACCTCGCTGATGGTGGCTTGCTGCTGAGCATGGTTTATCATATGAAGATGACGAAGATACAGAGGATATGAAATAGAGTACCCTTCTGTGAAGTTCTGGTTCAACAAATCTGTCACTTCACATTTCTCAGTTCTGCTTTGTTATAAAACTGCGATGCCACTTCCATGATCAGTCCAACTTGTCTGACTAATAAAATACTCTGTTTAGCATAGGACTTGTAACATATGCTCAATCTTTATCTGAACTGGTGGAGAAACCATCCAGATGAGTGTAGTATGTACGTTCCTATTGCATTCAGTTGTTGAAGACACAGAGCGCTTAAAAAACCAAATCAAAACAGACAAAATTGAAAATCTCCTATTGTATTGGAATCTTTGTGTACAGATGATAGTGATTTTGTGGGGAGGCAGATCTCTTGAACAGGATGGTTGTTCACAGTCTGGATGGCAACAGGACTCTCCATTGCAGGGGCCTTTGTATCAGCATTGTATCCGTTGTTACTGACGATTTTAAGCTGCATAAAACGCACATAACTGTTCAAGAGATGGTGGCCATTTCTGCATCTGCAGGAACTATTTCTACTATTTCTAACTGTTCCACCTATGCAGAACTTGGTCGGTTTTGCAGCAGGAACTGCCTGGGGAGTCCCTGCGACAGCCGGATCCCTACCTAGGATGCTCATCAGCACACTGAAGCATAGAGATTGCTCTACCTATTGCAGCGATCTACCTGAGGGAATCTAGCATTTTCCAAAATTCCCTTCTGAATAGCTCCTGAGAAAGTTACTCATGTGTTTTGCTGTGATGCTGACTAAGAGTTTGGTCAACACAATGCCTCAAATCCATCTTTTGTCTCATCATTCCACTGATTTTTTCATGCAGAGACTAATTCGTGATCTGCCAAAATCCTGGAACCCAAGGAATTAAGGCCATAAATGTACTGGATGTGCAAGCAGGCACAGACTTGATTATACCACAATTATAATTATAGAACAAACTCGAGTTTCCTTCTCATATCTCACAAATAAATTAAATGCAATAGCTCTTGCCACATAATACACCTAACAGTAATTTACAAGGTGTATTTCCATTCTTGCTTGTGCCCCAGGAAATGATGGATGCTTACCTCCAAGCTCACACATCAGGAACTCCTTCATTTCTGTCATCACTAGCTAAAATAAGTCATTTACATCACCAAACTGAAGTTCAGTGTATCTACATGCAAAATATTGTTACCTGCTCGAAGCACTGCTCTCATGCCCTCAGTAAATTGAAAAGACAGCTTCTTCTTAAGCTGTGGGTTGAATTTCAACATGAATTAAATAAACGCAGCAACATTTTCCAGGATATTAGCTTATAAACTTAACACTAGCTATTTCACCTTTCATTTCTTGTTACTTGTGACACTTATACTTCTGTAACATTACAGTTGTTTACAATGGTTAGGTTGGTGAATAAAAACAAAATTAATAGAGCTTTTTCTGATAAGAAAATATCAGAAGACATTATTGAAAATGTCTTGACAGTTAAAGCATACGACTTAAAATGCTTCATAAAACACCAGTAATCTTTCAGAATTTTTGATCTGCAACTTCATGTGGCAGAGGAGTAAGAAGATAAAGTAATGTTAAGCAGCCTTTGGCAAACAAAAATGAACATGTAGAAGCCACACAATTCAAACTGACATTTTCTACAAACAAAGGCAACTCTACACTGTTCAATAATTGAAAAATCCCTGTGGCATGAACATACATAATGATGGGCAGCAAAAATACTTCATCTTCCTTGCAGTGCTTGTTGTGGGTTTCATGACTGGAGCTTGCTGAATTATTCATTGGAAACAGTTATTATTGTGGATGTGTCTCCTTTTTGCATTCAGAAGTCAAGAGATGCTGTGGTTCAGTTAGAAGAGGCCGTGATATCACAGGCACTGGGTCATCTCCAGTGCCCAGGTATACAGTGTTGGGATGAGAGAATCAAAACATCTCTTTGTAGAATCACAACTGTAGCTTGTAAAAATTTGATTTTCTCCCTAATTGCATTTAGTCAGGAGTTTATCATGCAATTAGCTGCCATACATGCTACATGGACTTGTTGTTCCCTAGTTTCAGGCTATATCTGGACACGCATCTCTGTGGATCTTCACACACATTTAGTGATGCGAGTGCACAAAAAGGAATGAATACAAGCTGTGAAGCTTCACCATCATCGTGTTTTCCCAGTTAGCCTCTTAACCAGTTCAAGGCTTTCTTTGATAACCTGATAGATGGACAAATATTTCTGGCAAGTGTACATGAAACTTGGTTTCAAGTAACCAGTCACCACCATGCCTGTTCAAACTAGTCATCGAGAGTTTTGTTTTAGCAGGCCACAGTTTTGCTGAGGTCACCAGCTTTGGAGCACAAGTTCCTTATGGCAAGGAAAAAGTTGCAGAAACTTCTTCAAAAGTATTGGCAGTGTTTTGCTGGGCATCAAGAAAGCTATCCCAGTCAGCTATTGCATGGTTAGTCTCCAAAGCAATAAATTGTCCAAAAACCTCATTCCTTGTGACTGTCATGATCTTTGGTGAAGTACAACCAGACTGTGACCATCTCATATATGGATAACAGTCAGCATTGTTGCATGGAAGGGGAGGAAGTCTCATACTTTTGGTTATGATGCCAATAAAGGGCTTAAGCATGTTCATCTCTTCCATTTTAATTTGTGAATAAATAGGCTACAAAAGCCAGATTCTTGCTTTGGATGGAGTCTTGTAAATCATAAGCAAACCACTGATGAGAGAGAGAGAAGCCTACCCACTAGATTTTAATAACTCTTGTGTGTAACTTTTTTTTTTCCTAGAAAAACGTTTCTAAAAGGGTGTAAAAACTTCTACCATTAAACTTCACCCATCTCTCTCTGCAGCATGTCTTTTTTAAATTAAAAATGCTTAATTACTTTGGCATATTATGGAAAGTAAGATTTTTTTAGTGCATACTAGAGTGTCTTGAGAACTGCGTGCTAAATTGTATCGATCTGCAATGTACCTGAATTTCTAGAAGAGTTTTTATGTTATTCTCATGCAGAGTCAATGAATGATGTGAGTTTATTTTTTTAATTCTTTGAAGGTGGAAAGGAAGAATTCTCTCAATACTATTTTAGAATTTGCTAAGCCTTTTGAGGATTGTTTTGTATTATAAGCAGCAAAGTTTTGTAGTTAAGGAGGGGAAGTAAAGGTAAACACTAATAAATCTACACACTATGTATTTGAATTATTTGTATTCTCTAGGGGATGAGAAGAGATAGTGCTAGGAAAAAATCCCCAATCCCAGGCATGTCTTTTTAAGCTCTAAACATTCAAATATGTTCCTTCCAGATTGCGTGTTTCCCACTGGTTGTCCTATAATTTTCTGTCCTCAGTTTTACCGTGCACTAAATATGTTGTTTTGTATTTTTTCCCTTGAGCCAAAAATCACAGATAGCTGTTCATGTACACATTTGTCAATGAAGTTGGCATGTACAAGGTGTAAGGATTTGAAAGTGAAAATCAAATAATGGATAGGAAAGAGAAAGAGACTTCAGCACTTGGGAAGCATAAGAAAAAAATTAATGTCATTAAATGTTAGTAAAAGATTCATGAGAAGTTTCAAATGAATGTTTGAATAGTCCAAGTAATTTAAAGATAACCAAAGTAATTGAGAAATTCAGCTTTTAGTTTAATTTGAAAAAGGAAAATATTTGTACAACAGAATGTTACTTTTCAATATGTGAAAAAGGAAATTACCATATATCCCTTCGAGCTCCAGCTTCTTCTAATTTTTAAAACCATCCTAAATGTGAAGTTTTCTTTACATGAAGCAAAATTAGATCCTTTTTTTGCCACCATTTGAGGGTGAGATGGGTGAACAGAGGAATCATTGTTTTCCAGACTTCATTAGCTAGCAAAGAATGGGCTTGCCTAGCCTCATCAATTCCAACACCGCATAAGCTGAATCCAACAGGAGCGTGACTCTAGTCACAGTGGAGCAAACCTATAGCTCTTTGTGTGCTCTGGTGACATCTCGCCACTGTGAGATGAAGAACCAGGGCACAGCTATGCCCCAGTAAAACCTCTCCCCGGCATATTTTTGGTTTCCTCATCCTGCCATCCTTGCACCTCCCTCTGTCATAAACACGAAGACCAAGAGGTGTGGGGTGGCTCCTTGCCAGGGCTGCTTTCAGCGCAGCTTATTCTTGAAGTTCTCTTCTGTTGGGACTTTCTGCTCTTGGCATCCCACTCTCAGATGCCTGGGGGCTTTCCCTGTCCTCAGAGTATCAGTGCTGGCATGGAGGGGAGGCCCTGGGGCCAGCTTCCTGAAGTCAAACACCACAAAAAACACCAACAGAAAACCCAACAAAAGGGACCTAGTACACGAAAACAGTGTTGTGGTACTCTGCTGTATCAATCAGTCCCCCATGTACCTCCTAAATATTTTGTTCAATGGCAAAAATATCAAAGGTAAATAAGCACATAGGATAGTTCATGTACACTTGTGAGCATAGCAGCTGAAGAAGCTGCCTCATAGGGGACCATAAATCCAATAGCCAGCTACTTTTAAAAGAGTAAAACCAGTAAGGTCCATTCGAAATATCACTGTGTTGCAATACCAATGACTCTATATATGTCGGAAATGGCTTTTGAACACCATCAATCAATCCTTTAGATTGCTAGAAGGAGAGGAGGTTTGGTCAGATGATGTCAAGAGATACCAGGTTGCAGTAACTCATAAAGGCACCTGCCTCACATTTGCAGATGGAACATTTCCAGAGATAAATATCAGGATAGCAGAGTCATTATCTAGGCTTTCTTGTTGAAGAAGAAATCTCAAAGAACTGATTTTTTTTTTTTTTTTTTTTTTTTTTTTTGTCCCCAAGAAGCAGTAAAAGAGAAATCCTGCCTCTAGCACTGCAACACAGTCTGCTGTAAAGGTGCACATTTGTGTTCAATGCTTCAGTCAATGCTTTTGAAGAGTGAGTTTAGTTGCTATGGAGAGGGAAATCTCCTCTACCACCAACAATGTCTCTCCTCCCCCTGAGAAACGTGAATAAGCAGTAAACAACATGACTTTCTTCACCCTACCCTTGCAGCGTGTTTCAGCACTGTTTGTAGGCACCAAAGGTATTAATTCCCATTTTTGTCATTTATCGAGAAGCAGAGTATGTTGGAAGCTGTGATTGCAGATCCCAAGGTGAGGACACAGTACAGGAGATGCTTGCCAGGTCTAAGTGCTGACCTCAGCCATCTCCAAAAGAGCTCCAGTTGAAGCAATAGGGCAATTCGCAGTAGCACCAATTGGCTTAAGCCCTGAGGGGTATGGGAGTCCGAACTGGTGGCCAGCCCCTGCCACCAGAACCTCCCCCCCCACATCAAACCATGATAATGGAACAAAATGCAATAACATGATTGGCTTTTCCACCACAGAGTAAAACCTACTGAAACCTTCATGTGGTAAATCCAGGTTCTGGTTCAGTAAAACGCCACATTTCTGAAAACAGTACTTGAAACACACTCAGGACAGTATAGAGATAAAGTGATAACCTTTCAGTGACTTAGATCTGGCCAGTGTGAAATAATTTTTTTGGATACAGGCACATCCCTTATAGAAAAGGACACGTTATTGAATTCTCTTTGTACAGGAAATTCTATTGATCCTTGCAAGCTCTCCCAGAGAGGTGTTGTAAACTGGAGCAGGCCCTCAAGACTCTATTTACTCTGAGCAGTCTTCAGAAGTGGTTCATTCAGGGTTAGGATAAAGGCGTGCTATTGCTTTTCTCCTGCTTTCTTGTGGGGTAAATGAAAAACTCTTTGCTTCAAAGCTGTCAGTCTAATGACCCTCACCAGAATTAATACAGCTTTTATGGAAAATATTATTTTGTTTAATTGCACCATGAAGAAAAGGGGAAAATAAAGGGGAAAACAGGATTGTAAGATGATGCCTTCAGAGATATAAATATAGCACGTAGAAATTCTAAAAAAGAGGGGAAATTAAAAAAAAAAAAGCATGTAATTTTTCCTGACAGTAGGATTAAGACACCTGATTAATTTTGTGCAAGAGACAGTTAACGAATTTTTTGAGTGAGACTTCAGTGTTTTCCTCTAAAAATGCTATTAAAAAAAAAATCCTTACAAGAGATGTCTCAGAAAATGACATTTTGATTGTTTTTCCCCTGATTAGGGGAAAGTTGAACTTCAGGAAAGCGGTTGGAGCTGCAGCTTTCCTGCTGTGGGATAATGCAGGGTATCTGAGACACATTCGGGTCAGCTGCTGAATTTACTTATTACTCAGATTTTTTACATATAGATGAGTGCTACCTCAAGTCTTAAAATTCCAGCTTTGTGCTACAGCCTGTTTTTTTAACCAGTTGTGTTTTATAACAGTCTAAGACTCTGAAGCAGAAGGTGATAGGATAAACAGGTTTTACATAGCTCTGCAAGTTTCATATGTATAAAGCATACATGGAACAAGAAAATGAAGGCAACGCGTTTCTTTTTCCAGCGCTATTGCAAATAAAATGATTGTTTATCAATAAATACATAATGCCTTTTACAACCACATTATAAACAGTGGAGGCTGAATGAATTTCAATTATGCAGGCCAACGATATCGTGCCATCCATTATATAAATCAAACCTAGCATAGGCCTGTAAGCTTTTGCTGCTTCAGTGATTTTTATGGCGACACAAAATGATAACTGGAAACCATATAGAACAAGGCAAATTAAGAATCTATTGGGGGGAAAATGCAATTGGAAATGAACATCCTGGAAGCTACATTCATGAGCCAAATGCCTTGTGAGATTTTATCTTCCATGCACAATGTGATGGTATTCCTGTGCATATATGGTTAAATTAATTTTCCCTTATCAGCATAAAAATGTAGCTGGCCAAAATAGATTAGAGCTGCATAATATGTTGGATCACATTTTATTTAGGTGGAGAAGAGGAAAATATTTAATTTCAGCCTGGAATGGTATTGAGCAGAATAAATGATTGAGTTCAAACAAAGAGATCGTGCTTCCCATGTTTTTTTTCTTTTGTCGCGTGAATGAAATGATCTGTAAATTCATGGCGAGATGATGATTTCCTCAGTTGCAGAACAGTGAAAAGAAAATAAAATTATTTCTCTGTGGTCAAACAGAAACTTCTGATCCCACTGGAGTCCAGTCTCACTCTTTGAAGGATTATTCTCTTTCTTGGGGTTGAGTCAGTCTGTTTGTGCAGTTTGAGGCTAAGGTGGGATGAGGCGGTCTGTGTCCTGCAGGACTGTCCTGTAACAGAACTCATCTTCTAAACAACTGCAAAATGCCCATGTCTGTTAACAAAACCCAACTTGGTCCACAGAGGATAAGCAGTTGGCTTCAAAGCAGCCCAGTCACGTTGTGCTATTAATGTGCCATTTGCTAGTAAGATTATATTCGCCTTTTTTAGCCAGTCATTTCGGTTCACCTCTAACTACTCTGAGCAAGTGGTGCCAGGGCCACTGGCCCAGGGCTGCCAGCTTGTCCCTCTGCTAAACACATGCAACAGCCCCTGGGACCCGGAGGACCCTGTGCCCTGTACGCAGCCCACTGAAACTCATGAAATGGATTATCATTTCATTGTGAGTCAGAAAAAAAAAAACAACAACCAGTAGGAGAAGGGTGGTATTTTTGTGTGTTTCTTTGTTTTTTTTTAATTCTGTTGTTTTACTTCTCCTTGTCATGTGTTTCTTGAGGTTGGTTAGTTTTTAATTTTTTTTCCTTCAGTCTCAATGCCATGGAGAATTATTCGACCTTCAGTTATTTTTTATGAAAACTTTTGAAGAAGACACCTAGAGTGTGCCTTAGATTCATGTTTCAATGACAAAAACCCCTTCAAACAAAACAGGCAAATGTCTGCAGTAGAAGGAGATTTACTTTGATGGGTACTTCCAGTTTCAGCCATGTAGATATTTTTAATTTCAAAATTCAATTCATTGAATTGAACAGGTGATGATTTAACCTTAAGATGATATTTAATTGCTTATTTTTTTATTTAATTGCTTATATTTGATGCTAGGTATTTCACTGTACTTCTTCAATATACCATATTTAATTCATACTTGTTTCTACTTATCTTAAACTAGGCAATATTTTGTGTACTGTGCTAAATGTTTTGGTCAATGTGCCCTTCTAATGGCCAGGACTCACTTCTCTCTGTACCCTGTGTGGTGGTAACCTCCCAATGGCATGCTGTGTTGCATAAGTAAGTCCCTCAGCGGCTGATGGCATCACTCTCCTGTGCCTGAGCTTCCCACGGACCTGAATGGAAATCTCAGTTGATCGGGAGCTTGGGAGATAATCTCTGTTCACAGCACCTCATTAGGATGGAAAATAGCTTCTTCAAACTGCATTTAAGACGACCGGTTTATCCTGAAAATGCCTTGAATAACTCCTATGGGACTGTTCATTATGCAGTAGTTTCTGGAGTATTATGGGTGAATGGAACCTCCTGAAGAAATACACATCCTGCTGCGTACATAATGGAAAATAGATGTATTTTCTCTAAATGTTGCAATGCCATCTCCATGCAAGACCATCAAAACGGTGGTAAGATGCCTTTGCTGTCATGAAAGGGCTGACCTTGTCGATATTTGGGGAGTTGGTCATTACATGGCTTAATGAATGGAAATGATCCTTTCAGAATGTAGGATTTTGTTGAAACTGTAGAGAGAGTAGATATCACTTCTTTAGAAATTGTTAGATTAGACTGTGTTCATTAAACACCAGAAGAATTTAGCTTAATAATATACATAAGCTAAGAATAATGAGACTGAGGTTTGTCCACTGTAGTTTTGTTTTTAGAAGTTTTGTATATCAAAATTGAAACTGTTCATAGCTTCTTATACTCCATATCAGAAGCCTCATATGCCCAACAGTGTACCTGGCTCTTGGTTTTTATACAGTTGTACCAACTGGTTTTGTGAAAGACATTCCCTTTCCTTGCAGATCTCACTTATATCTGTAGACCATTATGTTTCCAAGAAACAGCTTCCAAGAAACCCGATCCTATTTGGGTAACCAGATGAAATGAGAGACATTGAAATAAACAGTAAATAACTATAATTCACTGAGTATCCATCACCTGATTTTACCAGTAATAGCAATGTCTTTGGGTAAATTTAGTAAACTAAATCTAGTTGAAATAATTGTCAAAAAAAAAAATCATTCAGTTTGAGTTCTTTGTGATACAAATCAGATGTTTTAAACAGTCATTGCTTATCTTAGCGGAATTTTAAATGTCAGTTTCAATGCATAATCACTATATATTAAGGAGGAGAAATAAGAAAGAAGCATTTTCAAGGCACCAAAGATCTAGGATATAAAAGAAGAGTTCATTTTAAAAATTAATTCATGGAGAAAATTGGAAAAAAATCCCCGTTCTTGCACTCCCCCCACCCCAGCCTACCCCCAAATGGAGAGTGGAAGTGGCAGCTATTGTGGTAAAACATTCCTTGGGCTGTCTATGTTGGAGGAAATGAAAAACCATTAAATGGATAATAGAATAAAAGTGCAATGAGATGTTCACAGAATCCATCAATAAAAGGTTGGCAAGCAATTGCTAAAGACAGCCCTTTCTAAATGTAGCTTTATTGCCAGAGGATGGAAAATTGAGAGAGAATTTGCAAACAATTGAATTTATGGTAATGGCATAGAAGCGTATTGCACCACCAAAGCAAAGCACAGAGCAAATATAAAAGACAAAATACACCAATGTCCCATGGAAACCCTCGTGTTCCGCTTATTATCTCTTGGTACTGGAAACGGTAATATTCTGATATTAAAATGAAATACATTGCAAAATGCATTAGGAGGCAGTGACTGGGTGATATTCCGTGTCTGCATTAAGGTGAATTGTTGGACTAAAAGCGATTCAAGATGTGAGCAACGAGGAGCTTGTTCCTGTGCACTCAGGGTAGCTTTGTTTCGTAGCTTTGTTTCTTGGCTTCGGTGATACCTGGGCAGTCTGGTGCTCTTACCTTGTCAGTTTATGGGTAAATTACCTTGGGATAATTTCAGTCAATCTGAATTTTAAGCCTATTTGAAAATGCACTGTCGCTAGGTCTATTGCAGCAGCAGAGGTGACTGCTAAATGACAGACAGGAAGAAAATAATTAACTGACGGGCTCAGAGGTGGATCCTCCCAATAACCAGGTAAACTGGAAAGGAGAAAAACGACTTCTGCCACAGGTCACAGATATCTCTTGTGGACAAAGCCCCAGACAAAGCCAGATAGTGCTAAAACCCTGTGGTTGAAATACTACAGGCACCCAGAACCTTAAGTTTCAAGACAGCCTGCACTCGGTGGGCAGGTGAGTGTCGAGGGAGGGATGGGGAAGGCTCTCCAGTAAGGCACGTTCCGATTTTTGTGTGCAAAGAAATCGCTGGCACGTTTTCAAAGAGATTAATTATGTGTGGGTTTGTGTTTTTATTTTACTCCATGTCCTTGCCAACATCCTGCATCAGCAGCCGTTCCTCCCCTGGTGACCACAGGGGCTCCCGGCATCCTGGCTCCTACCTGGTCCCCGTTGCTGCCCCCATATAACCAGCTCCACTGCGACACGGCTGGCTGGGCCAGGAAAACACTCTGGCTTTAAAGGCAGTCTGGGTTTTTTTATTGGGTTTTTTGGTTTTTAATGCGCAGTTCCTGCTACTGCCAGGCAGAGCCAGTGAGAGGGTGATGGGATTTAGTGGGATGGGAGCGGATGCTTGATTCAACCCTTTTTCCCCCACTTTGGCGCACTTTACTGACTACACACACGGCGAGGCAGATGATGGGGAGCAGAGCTCCACTGCTGCCTCTCCTTTCCAAATATGCACCCGGCTCACAGTGACGCAAGGCTGCGGGAGGGCTGCGGCGCTGCCTTCGGCTTTCAGGTGGATGGTCTAATTCCCCGGTGACCTGAGGGCGGGCACGATGTGTTTGGGTGTCTGTGGCTAGGGCAGTGGGCATTGATGGGGTTACCTGACCGTGGTGCTGCGCTTTGCTGGGTCGAGAGTCTGGAGATAATTCTCTGCAAAGCACTGAGGGGATGGAGGGTTTGCTAGGTTTATCTCCTGCAGATTTGGGGTTGAGAATAGTGCTTGGAAACAGAACAAACGGGAATAAAATAACCCAGGTCAGTACGTGTCATTCAGAAGCATCTGCTCACCCCGAGGAGGGCACAGAGAGAGCTGAGCTTAAGTTCAGCTAAGCTGATCTTTCTGTAAGTCCTCTGCAAAGGCTGAACCTGCAAACAAGCTTCCCATACTAAAAAATCCTAGCTTGGAGGAACAGAAGAGAAAATCCATCTTTGTAAAGAACCAACAAAAATAATTAAAAATCTAATTTCTTGGAATTAGTCCCCAGACCTCAATAGCAAACACCAGGGATGGAAGATGGAGAGTTTTGAAAATGGTAGAAGGTTGCTATAAGGTAATATAAGTCAATAATATAAGTTAATGTAGGTCAATAATATCAGGTAATATAAGGCATAAACAGCGAGACACTCACTGACTTTCAAACCAGTATGGGACAAGGAGACCCCAAAGAAATTAACCGGAGAAATGAAAGCAAGTTGAGGCAACCTGTCTCAGCCTGGCCTCCCGGAAAGTAGAGCTTGGAGAAGATCCCTAAGTGTGAACAAAAACATGAGAGCGGCCGGCTGATGGCCCTGCTGCGGTGGTGGGACAAGCTACTGCCAGGCAGAGCATCTCTAAGCCAAGCCTCTGCTTTAAAGATAAAGCTTCGAACGTTAGCAGCTTGGGCTGCGGCACAGCCTTGCGTCTCTTTCCTTGAAAATGATTCCTGAAAGTCTAATTAGTGTGTATTACAGTGTTGCTGTTATTAATGACTCAACCTTTCCTGAAGTAAAATATTTATGATTTATGAGAGTTTTTTTGCTTTACACAGTTTCACCTGAAGCATAACAGTTGCTGTACCTCTGAAATGCCCATAAATGACAGAGGCACAGCAGCAAGAGTTCTGTTGAAAGATTTAAGTCTATTGTTCCAAGAAGTGTAGTTGTCTTGGCAGCAAACAAGGATTTAAGTACCTTTGAGACATTTGCCTTTAATTGTGGAGGAATGGCATCAACAGCTGCAAAAAAGTTTAAGCCTCATATGTTTGTCTTACTCATTAGCATCTCGTTGAGGCACTGATTACAAAGAGGAGGGCTGGAGAGGCACCTGTAGTGTGGTTGCCTTGGCTGAGGGGCAAGCAGAGTGAGTCTCTGGACCTCCAAATAGTTTATTTCTATGAGCAGCTAAAGGGCTGCAGGGTGGTCACGTAATGTTACAGGCAGCAGCTATCTGTACTTTAGCAGAGATGGGAAAAGTTCAAGGGTAGTATCAAGCCTGATAAAGCTGGGGAGCAACTGTGTGGATGTTGAGGGCTGGAATAGAGGCTGGCCATGTCCATTTATAGGGCAGAATGATTGGGATCATGTTGTTTCCCCTATCTTTGCCTTTGGCATCCAGGAGTTTGATGTGTTTGGCACTGTTGCCCCAGGAGCAGCGCTGTAGGTACAACAGAGTGCATGGGAAGTAGGGAAGAAAGGTTTTGGTTTTAGCCAGAGCAGCTCAAGATCTGTATTCTCTTTTTCTGTACCACCAAAGCTCTTGTGATAAAAGGTGAATACCTAGAAATTTTTTTTTTTAAATTCTATTTCCCAGATTACTTTTTGTATTAGGAAAAGATTGAGTGGCCCTGTCTACATTTTTTCAAAAAGCCACAATAGAAACTACGTATAACACCTTCACAACTGTGCCACCTCTCTAATTATGAACACTTCAAACTTTGTTTGTTAGAAAGCTGTGCCGGACTTTCCAAGTGCCGATACGCAGTCATGGCTACTGCTTTCTCCCCAGGAGCTGCTTATCCCACCAGTCACTACCAGCATGGTGGCAGTTTGACGAGCTCTGCCAAGGCTGGCTGCTTTACATCACTGGCTAGTGATAACAAGTGCTCAGCAGGCTGTCTTTGCCCCTTCTGCTTCCTCCTATTCCCCCAGCCAGGAATCTTAATTTGCTCAGCCCGTCTTTAAGCAGAGATCTGATTCAGTGTTGTATTTGTCATCCCCAACTTCCTTTGTTCGAGTAGGACAGCTGAAAAGTAGCAAATGCAACACTGCGCCTGGTGGGGTCCAGCAGTGTAGGAATCCTTGTTTGAAGGCTGGAGTTGGGCTCTCCTTTTGTATAAATGAAATCAGTTCTTCACAGAGGGAACTGTGCATTTGCTTGTCAATCACTGCCTTCTGCCAAGTGCTCAGCTTTCGTTCTGGGTCTGTTCACCACCAGCCCTGTCTTCAATTTATTCTGTAAGAATTGAGACGCTGTAATTGGACTTCTCCAAGTCTGCACAGCCTTGTCCTAAAGTACCCCAAGTGTCTTATCCAGGCTTCGATTACTTCTCTGACAGACTACAGGCATCCTGCTTGTTTGTTTATTAGGCAGCTTCTTATCTCAGTTGTAGTCTTAAGAAACTCCATCATTTCAGTGGCACAGCTCCAGTAATTAGGCTTCCTGCTTGTCTGGTCTGGCTGGTGCTACCTTAGCCTGTGTAAAGAGAGCAGAAGAGAGAGGTGTAAGAAAGAAAATGTTACCACTGGCAGCAGTCAACAGTATAAGGTAAGAACCCTGGATCGTACATGTCAGATGCTGTATCCTATAAAGCTGGGGTGCCGAGCAGACCAAAAACATGCTAACACAAGGCCGGAGACCAAAAAGACGGATAAGATAAGATAGATTAACTTTTTACAGAAACGGCTTATTGCCTTTTTCCATTGTCAGCCCACACTAATTACATATTCACTGGGAAGATGAGCTTGACTTGAGGTTGCAGATATACAGCTGACTCTTCATCAAGTGGCTACATGCACCTAACAGGCTGCTAAAGTACAAATACGCTGATTTTTCACCTGCAATAATACCTGAATTTAGAAAAACATTGAGGATTTCCAAATGCCATTTATCCCCAGGAGAAGGGAGCCTGACTTGAATGCATTTGAAGGCGCTGAAATTAGAAATGTTTTAATGATGTGTTCCCACTGGTGAGCACACATAACAGCAGCAAATATTTATCCAGATGGATGAACCCAAGAATCAGTTACGGCCTTAAGCTGTCACCGCTCCTAGCCAGTCGCATATTTCACTGATGGGTCTTGCTGACGTGCCATCTTCCTCGCTGAGAGCATTGAGGTGTCTCCAGCTGCTTGCCAGCCCTTCCCTCTCTTCACTGGGTTGCTCCCAGTCTCTCATTGGGCTGTGCCAAGTACATCGGCCACCGGAGCTGGTCCATCTGCTGACCTTTCACAGGGGAGCAATTTGGGGCTCTTTTCTGGAGATCAGCAGTACTGCCAGGATCTTGCATGATGTGATGCACTACGGGCGCTACAGGAACCTGACAAAAGGTTAAATCAGACACTTGCCTGGCACTGTTTTAATTACTCAATAGGACAGTGCAGGGTACTGCCTGCCAGTGCTGCTGCTCATTTAGCCACCCATAAATGTTATATAGGCAGGAAGGAATTTTAATAAAATATTGCCTAGCAAAGAGCATAGATATAGCACTGTGTCATAGAACAATATGTTTTTAAACTAATTTCAGTCTTTCTGGGTCGTAGTTCAGCTTCTTTCCTTTGAACTCCTGAAGGGGAATTCAATCTATGCTCAGTGTTAAGGGTTTGGAGTTTTCCCCTGCCCAGCCTTTGGCAGAGCCTTGAGTGCCTTCATTTTTCAAATAGAGAGGCTGATCTCATAACTCAGATGAGGAAGCTGCCTTATAGGCATGACACAGATCCGCAGAGGAAACTGGCCTTTATGTGCAGGGTCTGACACCCAGAAAGTGTGACTTGCATACTTAGCTTTTATTCTTTTGGCAAGTAACTGGTTTTTGTAGTAGGATTAACTCTAGCCAGTATCATTTTAAGGCTAAATCCTGAAAAAGTCTGGAAGGTGGCAGATGAAGTTCAATTGTTAAAAATGCAACGGGGTGTTACTGGAAGGCTTTCTGAGGATGATGATCGTATTGGCAGCAAATCTGCATCAAGGCTAAGTCGCCAGGGCAATTTCAGTGCAAGTTTTTGCTGCCTGCTTTCCGGCTGCAAAAAACGCACATGTGCCAGCAACCTTCTCAGACTCAGAAAACTGAGCACCTAAAATTGACTGAGAGTTAAATAGTTATGGATTACACCATCCAGGAACAAAGAGGTTTCCTTCAACTGCTTCTTCATGCAAAGAGCAGGGACCGTGGATGCCTGTTGAGCTTTCTCGTCTGAGAATCCGAAGAGACTTTGTCTGTGAAAGGTGATGCTGGAGGTGCCTGACCCAGCCTTGCTCCCCTACTCCAAAGCGAGAGCGCTGGCATTGGAGTGCAAACTAGTAGCTCTTAAAAATAATAATAATAATAAAAAAATCAAAACAAAACCAACATCAGCTACATATTTCAGAGCCCTCTCCGTTACTGACACCTCTATAATGTATCTCAAGAAGGATTGGCAGGGCGTGGGGTCTGAAAAGCCTGAAAGCTGAGGGGGCCAGGAAAAGCCCTGACATTGCTGGCCAGAGGGGACAGCTACTTGCAAGTGGCAGCAGAACCGGTGCCAAATGTGCTCAGGCAGCAGCAGCGCGTCCCCAGTGCCCTGGCAGGCAGGGCAGTGGCCCTGCTTCTTAGCCTATCTCCGGGTTTACTGCTTTGCACATGAAATTAATAAGATTTGTCATAAAAAATATGCACATTGACCATCTGTGTTAATAATTGACTTAACGAGGATCTAACCGCCTCTAGCCCATCCCAGAGAAGTTAATTGAGGGGATTGTGTTTATAATCTGCCTTGAGAGTCCTAATCTTCTGTTCCGACACTGCCAAGCCACGGATTGATTGATTGATTTTGGTCTCTTGGAGCAAAATAACAACCTCCTGAGACAGGCTTTGGCAGTTTCCCAAAGAGAAAGTACACAGCATGGGGAACCGGGAAAAAAATATAGGCTTCTTCATAGTGTTTAAATATGGGTTTGATAAATCCTGCTTCCTAGAAGATGCGAATCAGTAAATGTTGAGCTCTTAGGTGTGCTTCAGGTTTTATGAAAAAGCTGCTGCTGTTAGCAGGCAACTTGTGTCTTTTTGTAGATGACAGATGGTGAAGTTTTTTCTGAGAATTGGCATGAGGGGCTTAAATAGCACAACAAAACAGGAGGTCATCCCTGCCTTTCGAGGTGTGGCAGATGAGGTCTTACAGAGGTAACTCTCTCTTAGGGCTGGGGACCTCCTCGCCAGAGGAACCACCCAACTACTTGAGCTACTGCATGAGGAGCAGGTCAAGGGGTGGTAAAACATGATTGTGGTGAGAGAAGGAAAAGTCATCCATACAGAAAGACTGCTGGAAATGGCCACTGCAACTGAAAAATGGAAAATTGCAGGAAAAACATGCTGGAGTGCCTGTCAGGAGATCTAATTCTTCATTTTGAGCCAAAGCCAGATTAACTGCACCTAAGCCATTTTTCAGTTAATATTTTTTACAGGCAACAATTCTATGAATAAAATAGCTAATGTACTTGCTGTGTTCAATATCTTGTCAGTTTTGATACAGCAGATTAATTCCCTGAAAAGATGCTAGTTATTTCCTGTGGGCAATTACTTTACGATGTAGGTGCCGGTCCTGTAAAGCTGGGCATGTACTTTTTCTGTTCAGGAAAAGTGGGCAATCCTCCCTAGGATTCAAAGAAATAAATTTATTGCACCCGATGTATTCAAACACAGGCAGCATTCACATTGGTATAATCAAACATTTCTTCTGGGTGAACGGACCACATCTATAGACTGAGTCTTTCCCTTCTTGTTTCATATATGGGTTGTTAAGTGTTTCTGCTGTTCAAACCACTGAACTATATATGGATTTTCTTTGAACTTACATATCTTTCATTATCTACCTTGCCCTCTTCAGCTTCCTGGGAACCAGAGCCAGTGCAAATCAGGAAGCCTGCCAGGTAAGTCCAATATCTGAGGGTGATATGAGATTACAGCGCAAATCTAATAAGGATAGATTAGTTTTATTTCCCATTTAGCCACGAGCGTTGCTGGTAGAACAAGATATTAAATCAGACTTCTAAAATTGTACCTGTACTCTGAGCAGCTGGTCAGCTGTGCTGATCTCCAGCCCTGGTACTTTCTCTTGCATCCTGAAAGACCACAGCCAAGACTGTAAGCCAAATGCATCTCTGGTGTATTCAGGTAAATCACTGAAACGAGCCTAAAATGATTTTGATCCAGCCCTCCTGCAAACAGATCTATGATGCTTCTAAACTTGTTTTTTCATGCAGCTCTGTGGTGGGCTTTTTTTTTTTTTTTCTCCTTCTTGACAAGCTCTTTGCTGTACGGTGGCGTCTGTCAGAGAAATACACCGTATGAGTCAGTGCAATTTTAAAGGGAGAAGGGATGGCTGGTAATGGCTGCGGCTGCCTTAGTTTGCATGATGTTTGCTGCTTCGGCTGCTGTGCAGCTGAGCAGGGGGTAGGGGAGGGAAGTGTCCTCTGGAGAGTCTGATTCACAACAAGCCAACTTGGTTCAGTTCTCGAATGAGAGATTTTTTTCCTTATTTGCAATTAAAATGTCAAATAACGTTAGAAGTATTTGATTTGTGCTCGGTCACAGTGCAATTCTCCAGCTTACTGACTTTAAGGAAAGTCTTGCAAGATGCTTCTTTTTTTTCAATCCAATTACAGTAACAGACTGAAATTAATTTACTGAATCATTGATTTTCCAAGGGGCAGAAGGTGGCTTCAGCCTTTTGGGAAACAAGACTTGGGGAACACAAAGCAGCTTCCCTTGTCTATACAGAGGTGTTCTTTTTGGGACACACAGTCTGTAAGTGCCGAGGTGCCACCCATCGACTTGGTCAGTGCTCTGGTGAGGACCTTAAACCCACTGAGCCGCTGCATATTCATTTTGAAAATGGAGGCAATCATGCAAAATAGAAGTTAACTGCTCTGGTAGAGGTCTCAAATGATTTCATTGCCATTAGCAGCATCACTAAGCTTAATCAGCTGTAGAGAAGCTAAAGCATAACCTCATTTCAGGCAGGAGGAAGAGCAGTGTTCAGTTGAGTGGTGCTGGTGGGTGGATAGGTCAGGCGGATGTTCCTGAGAGCCAGTAGGTCACACATCAGTGACTGGAATGGAAACAGTACGTAGGACAAGGGGTCAAACTGGGAAGAGGGCTGGAGGAGGTTGACTACCAACCTGCTCTTGGTTCACAACCAAAACTCCAGTGCAGGCGACGCTCAAGGATGTTTTTCATGATGTGATTGTCCCTCCTCCACTTTGGACAACAAATGTATGATCAGTGACTCTCTTAAATCATTTCTAGTTGAGACATGGTGTTTCACTGAAACAAGAAAAAGCAGTGCAGGTCCTTCCTAATATCGCTTCAGGAGGTGACAGACTCAGCTAGAAACTGAACATCTATTTCACATGGGCAGTGACCCTTATAATCTAACCAAAAGCTAGAAATCTTTCTTAATTTTAGTGGTGGATGAAACTTCATGAACTCTTAGCAAATTCTGAAAGAAGTGTTATCTGTTGAAAACTAACTTGATTCCCCATATTTTTCTTCAGCTACCTGGCCAACAGTGCTCTGGAAATAGATTGGTGTGCAGCACACGTTGCCAGGCTAACAAGTCCTCGCTGGCTCCCGAGGGCAGGTTCACGTTATGCCTTCGAGCACAGAGTGAACCAAAAGGATCTACATCTGAAGTAGCTAAATGTCGTTCTGCTTATGGTCTGAAAAACATCATTATGCAAAAATATCCGAGCAGTTTCCTTTTCTCCAATTCATCTTCTAGCTTCTCCTGTGCTTTGTTTATCCCATCTACCTGCAGGCTGTTAACGCTATTGAGATACCTAGATTTAGGAACGCATTTGCCCTACATTGCCCTTGTATAAGGTGCACTCAGCTCTGAGTTGCCTTCTGGAGGTGACATCCCTCTTTACAGGACCGGAGCAAGGTGTCCTGCTCTGTGAGGCTCCAGGCTAAAGCATCTCAGGTGTCCAAACATGGGCTCCATTGACATATACAATTTCTTCCCTGCAGACTCAGGCTCGACATGAAAAACAGCCTCTGCTTTGTTTTTCTCATTTGTACTTCTCTACCTTTTCTGAAGAGACATGGAACTGGGATGTAGAGGACAATTTAATAGATGATGGATGAGATGGCAGAGATATCTCACTTCCCCATCGTTGCTTCTGACAGGCTGATAGCACGAGAGGTATTTATAGGGCTACCAAGACTCTGTGTGCAAACAAACTCATTAACGTCTGATGCTTCTGAAGTATTCTGTCAAAAGAACCCCACACAAGTTATGGCTTTCAATGTCACTGTAACTTGGCCTTTTATTGCTGTAAATTATTTGGGATTTTTATAATGAAAAGGCAGCTGCTGCCCTCAAATTGTCAATGCTACCGTATCTGAAGTTAACTTTCACACTTTTAATCTTTTCTATTTGATGTATTTCTTCAGTGGTGAATTCTAACCAGTCTGCTGTGTTGAGCTCTGGCCAGGCAGCTGCGTGTCTGTGTGGTGGTATTTGCATACAATAGTATGAAGGAATTTAAATTAATCGGGCAACAAAATACATTAGAGACTGTCTGCAAAGTAAAATGAGCTGTAGAACCCATCTAGATCTACAGCACTTTGGATGTGAACCTAAGCTTTTAGTTTCTGATTGAGTGGTCTGTTGCTTGTCTTGATAACTCCCTCTTTCGTGCAGACCCCAAGATAAAGCCCCACAAGCTGTGTTTATGAGAAGCCCTTTCTCAAGCAGAGTCCTTTTCTCTCTTGCTGGCGTGATTCATGAAAGCTGCTCCAAGCCTTGTCCCTGAAGCTCCTGCCAAAGTGACCAGGGGATGACATGGCCCTTCTGGGAAGCTTCATTAGAAACCTCGACCTTGTTGTCTAACATAAGCAGATGTTTCCCAGTGCTGGCATTTCCTAACAAATTCCTTTTTAAAGCTGTGGGTGCCATTACATTTTGTTACACAGTTATTAATCTAATTAGAAACATTTTCTTACAAAATGTGGAGGGTGAGGTGTACAAGTGAAAAGCCTGAGCTGACGCTGTGCAAAACAGGGGGAAAGCACCGTTTGTGCTGTAGCTGGAAAAGAGAGTGACCAGAGAAAGCAGAGCTGGTCTCGCGTGTGCCTTCCATTTCGCTTTGAAAATAATGACTCTTTGGAGTCTTAAAATTTTTTGGAAACGTCTGACTGGCTTTCACACAGTGTTTTTTTGTTGGTGTATAGTTGCTGGGTCAATGTGCTTTATGTTTGTCTTGTTAGTTGGTTGTGCTTTTTATGCTGCACTTTTTCAGTAACTTGCGCTTTGCACAGCGCCATGTTCAACCGCTTACACTGACGGACCATCGTTGATCAGAAATGGCATTAAATGGGAGCAGAGGACCACAGGGACCCGTGGTTGGAAGGGTAGACAAGGTGAGGGATGTGATTCTCTGCAGTTTATCCCTAGCATAATGTCCTCTTTCTCTGAAACATGACCCATAAGTTAGGCTTTCTAATTAGGAAAAACTGCTGCCAGTTTTTGCAGTCCCTTTCTTATATCACAGAAATGGAGAGTCAGAGATGCGTACTCCCTGTGATCCTCCTGCTTTCCCAAAAAGCCTCATCAGAAAGGCTTTGTAAACACAGAGCAGTCACGCAGAGTTTTTTCCCACAGACAGAAGAAGAGAGGATTTAAGGGCTGTAGTCCTTGCCCATCCATTCATTTTGACTCGTAGTCCTGGGCGAGGCTGTCCACAAGCAAGTTCCCTGCTTACAAAGTGAGGAAAGCGATATTTACCAGTGGGATGAGCAAAAGGCATAATTAAAGAGCCAGCGTACTGCTGGATTTGGCCCCAAAATGTCTGCAGGCTGTAATGGCAAATGAAAGGTTTGTGGAAAGGGATGTCTTGAATTCTGCTGGCGTCGGCACCAGGAGCAGCAGTGGAGCTGGGGAAGGCAATGGAGCATTGCTGGTGCCAGGGCAGGGCAGGGCCAGGGCAGGGAGGCAGCCCGGGCTGAGCACTTTCCCAGTTGTCAGTGAGGGAGAAGGCATGAGAAGTCCTTCCAGATCTTTAAACACCTTTCAGCTGGAAAAATTGCTGATGAGAGGGAAGGGCATATGCCATGCCATTCTGCTTAAACAGCCTGGCTGAAAAAGGGGCTGCGTTATGTCAAACACAGCGGGCGGACATGCGCGTGTGGCCATGAGAGAGGAGGAGGAGGAGGAAGCAGAGTGAGATACTCCCTTCCTCTCTCCTCCCCATGCAGAAGAGCCAGTGCTGCCAGCAGGAGAGAGACACGAGAGCTAAGGATGGACAGAAGGAGGAAGCGGGGGGTCACTGGAAAAGCCCAGTGGGGATCCCACCACCACCTCAGTGCCCTGTCCGCTGCCAAGCTGACCCCCTGGCCCGTGCCACCCACTCGTCCACCCCTCCGTGAGGTGCTGTGGCCGAAGTCGCCTGCCAGCCACGGAGTCATTAGTACGGTTTTCAAGGAACTTGAAAATGAAAACACAATGACAAAGTGGCAGTTTCTGTGCCAAGCGAACCTGAAAGGTTAGTTTACTCTTTAATGAAATTCCTGCTTCAAAGTCTCCATCTCTTTTTCACTGGGGAGCAGTGCTTTCTTTAAGCAATGTTTAGAGGACACCAGTCTGCAAGGGTAATCATCCTCGCCTCTGGCTGCAAGAGCTCCCACACTAACATTTCTGAAAAGGCTCTCTTTGTGAATAATTGAATTTGTCTCTGGAGCTCCAGATTTCTTTTTTTCTGTGGGGCTGACTGCAGATCTGCTTCTTCCTTAGGTGCAGCTTACTGTAATTGAGGTAGAAGAATTGTATTGTGGTTGAGGGTTTTGTGAGCATGACGCGTAATAAGGATGATTGCCACAGAAAGAGTCATGTGTAGCGCTCAAAATGCCTCCTCCAGTGGTGAACGGGTCTGCGGAAAATAATGACAGGACTCCCCACTCCCACCCAAGGAGAAGAAAATTAATGTCACAAGAGGCAGCAGAGACGTCCTTGAGCAGTGGGCAGCGCCCCGCGCTACAGTGCGCTGCCAGGGCACCCTCCCAGGGGATGCTCAGATCCCATCCCGTCCCACCAGCGCTGCCACCTCCGAGGACACAGGGACCCACAAGGACCAGTCAGGCCAACTGCTTGTCCAGCCCAAACTAAAACGTTGTGATTGACATATCGCCTAACAACATGTGTCTCTTGCCTGGGCAGAGCTTCTTCTCCATTAAACCTCCCTTCTTTTCCATTAAACCTCCCAGCTTTGCAGTGGTTTCTGGGTCTCTCCGGAAAGGCACATGTAGCGTGATGGAAAGACCTGTGCATCCCAACTCTGAGAAAAACATCCCTGCAGCTGTCTCACCAAGGAAAAGCCCGTTACAGACATGTCCTCCTCCCAGCTACCAGTGAGGGACACTGCCCCGGGCATGTGTCAGTACCTTCTCTCATCCCCCACCATCCGTAACCCGGTGTGTAACATCCCACAGTGGCGCCTACCAAGCTGCCAGTGAGTAACTGCAGGAAAGCGGTGGTGGGGGAGGAACCTCTCGTAATCTTGCACCACTGTGAGGGAGACCTGGTGGCCTGCTCCAGGGAAGAACTGGCTCCCTGCTGGTAGGCTGAGATAAGTGGTGTGTCTCAGAAGTAGTTTTTGATATCGTATGCATAGGCAGGCCTCAGCTGTTCACGCGCATCAATGTCAGCAGCAAGGTGAATCACTATTTCAGACTTCGGGCTTAAGATAGGAATCGGGGCAAAACACAGCTCTGAAGTGAACAAAAATCCATCGAGCTGGGAGGTTTCTTTCTTGCCTGTCTTTCATCACCAAGCTCAGCAACAACGCTGGGTGGCTGCATTCAGCCAACACAATGCGACATGGCAGCAGTGTATTTTTAGGATGTTATTTTAGGGGGGGAAGCAAATTCTAAAGGCGAGACATAGCCATCTAGTAACTCAAACAAGCCGCTCAGGGATTTCTGTAGCTATTGAACATACCACACGGCTCTTGGGCTGTCTTGTTGAATTGTGATGCGTGTTTCAGATCAACAAAAAGGCTCATTTGAGATTTTTTTTTCTCCTGTGTTACACAAAATACATTCTCTCATGGTACAAAGCATGAACTGATCAGCAGGAGAAGCTAATGTAACTACACTCATGAACGAAAGCCCAAATTCTAGATTGTAGTCCAATTTTGTTGGACTTTAGTTTCTGCAGATAATCTCTCAGTTCTCTGTGGTCTCTGCTCTGAACTGGAAATCAGAATACCTACCTTTTTAATATTTTTTACTCTCTTCTGCGGCTGTCAATTACAATGGCTTGAATATTCTTTTCATCCTCAACTTCAAGACTTCTTGATCCTCTGAGAGAGATCTTTCTCTGTCAGGCTTCTGAGTGACAAGCAGAGATTTCATCCCCAGAGAATATTCCCTTAGCAGTAACCCGGGCATCCAGTGCATTTACCACGACTGCTTTTAGTGCGTTTCCTCAGGCAGGGGAGCAATGCAAACAAAAAAGGAACTGTGCAGCAGCATTTATCCTCCAAGATATATATGGAGGCCTGACGGTAGCCTGGCCAGCACTATTAGCTGTTCCAGCTGGAGACCTTAGCCTGCTTAAACGTGCTACCAAGAGGTTGCATATGCACAAATCAGGGAAGTGGTACAGATGTTGTTTGCATCTGGTAGTGCATAAAATAGGGAAATGACCAGTGAGGTCTCTTTTTTTTAACTTGAACTCTATGCCTTGCATGCTGGAGCTATGGGGAACAACACGGTCAGCAAAAGTAGACAGGAAGAAAATGGAAAACAGTTGGAAAGAAAATTGCAGATGGTGGCTGGCAGTTCCCATATGCCTTGCCTGAGCAACAGAGAGGAGTAACATAAAAAAGAGGAGCACCATAAAAAAGAGGAGCCAACAAAGGCACCCAGGCCCTCTTAGAAATTGTTTTGGAAAAGAGTGTCAGGACGTGGCTCACCCAAGGATGGACCAACCACCCAAGGGAGAGCACTGCTGGTGGGCAGAGGTGTCTGTTTAAGGGACTGTGCCATCCAGATCACTTGTTTTCTCTGCCCTGGCAGGTGGACTGTAATCGGCCCTCTCCCAAAGTCCAAAGGGTGGGTTGTCCTCAGGGACAACCAGCTTCCTGCCCAGCTGCAATTCCAAACACCCATCACACATCGGGAAGAGCCAGCAGATAACGTATGTCCACGCTGTGTGCATTAGGTGTCCTGCCCTGCTCTTTGCATTTGAGAAAACAAGTGCGATAAGCAAGAACTCAAATCTGGTTCTTTCTGAAAAGCCGCCAACAGCAGGTTGGATTTGCATGAAACTTGCCTGCAATGAGATGCTTTGCTGACAGGTGTATGTCTAGTTTATGGAAACACAGTGTGCTTCGAGGACAGTTCAGGAGGATTTACAGGTGACCTGCAATAAAGACAGGTCACAGGACTGGCAGGAACCACGTGCTTCTGACTGAGGGTGCTGCCATCACCAAAGCTACCAGCTGAAGGCAGTGAGGTGCAGAGCTTAACTGCACCAAGTGATGTTGTCCCGTGTGATGCTGTAATTCTTCATCCTGCAGAAAATAATTAATGGTCTCCTTCTCAGGGGGGCAAAAAAAAAAAAGGTGAATCTGGAAAACTCTCCATTCACTCTGTTTTAATTTAGGAGGATTGGTTTTGTTATTTTGCTGTTTTTTTAAAGATAGTGAGTGTAGAGAGTCTGGAAATAGTATATTTGAATTATGTTGGACTAACGTGGGAAGAAAATGAAGCAGGGGAAAAAAAAGTCAACTTTTGCATGCTATGTTCTGTATATTCAACCTTAGACACCTGACAAGTTTTTGAGAGAGTGTAAACCAGAAAACAGCTTACTCTGAGTTTATCTGAAAAGACAGAGGGGAAAAAAAGAAAAATTATCTTCAACACAGGCTCACAGTACAGGTAGTGTTTTCAACATAACCGTTTCACAAGATGTACTAATTTTGTCGCTCTGGCAGGAAACTGAGGCTTTTGCATTTAATGAAGCATTTCTTTGAAGTCACGCTAAAACGACGAGCGTGACTGTGTTGCACATCTGCCCGTCAGCACAGGGCAGACCTTCTCGACTTCCTTTTCCGAGACGCTGCCGGGAGCAGGCCAAGGGAGCTACGTGCTTACCAAAACTTCACCAAGTGAAGATGGAAAAAAGGTGGCTCTTCTCCCTCTTTTATTTACTCTCGGTGCCCAGCGTGGCAGGTAAGCGTGGCAGCGGGACGCCTCAGCTCAGTTTACGATGGAGGATGATAAGGGGCAGGGTGGCACGTGCGGGCTGGGCTTAGTGTGTCTCACTAGAACAAGCTGTAGCTATGGGTAATGATTTTCTCTTTCCTGACAGCTTTCTAATAACTCTATTTATAATGTGCAGCTAGTAAGGAGCAAATGGCTTGTGCTGACTAGCACATTGGTTTGTTCAAAATGTCTAACCCCTTTTCACCAGAATAATTACTGAGATGAGCTCACTGGTATTCAGGGCAACATGTACTTGTCTCCAATGGGCAAAAAAGAAAACTGTTTTCCAAGAGGAAATGAAAAATATCTCTCTCTCTCAAACACACACACATACCTGTGTATGCAGAGAGAGGAAGAGTTAAAACACTGAAAGACAAGGATAAATCGTAAAGCTGCAACACCTTAAAAGATTCTTTCCTGCCTCTTCCTCATCAAGCCCTACGTGTTGTGTTGAGGGCTTCAGAAACAAGTTTGTCATTGGGAGTAAAACTTTCAGAAAAGTTGGGTAAGGAGAACTGCATCCCCATTAGAGGGAGTCTAAACCAAAAATGATCTGAGGAAAATCAAGAAGAAGCCTGATGCTCACAACCCGCTTCACTGACCCCATCCCCCAACATGCTGACCATGCTGAATGTGGGAGTATCTATTACCAGCTAGGAAGAAGAATTTTGTAGAATACACCTTCTTCTATTTAAGAAAGGAGAAAGCTCATGTATTTAACTGGCATGGTAAGTTGCATCGCAAAATCTGGCATAGGCTGTTCCTAATTTCTACATCACTGAGGCAACCTGGATTTTAAAAGAGAAGGAAATATTTCATACACATTTCTGTAGAAAATAAAAGTTCTCAAATGCAAGGAAAGAATTAGAAGCTTCAAGACATACATGAAAGCAATACTATTTAGGGAAAAATAGGACTGTTGGTGTTTTTCCTCTGAGGATGAAATCCTCACTGAAGTCACTCAAAGGTGAAAATGGATACCTCCATGCCATTTGTGGAGATCGGACATCTAAATGTCTGGGAGTCAAATTTAAAATGGAGCACAAGCATGGCCTACTGGACAGCATTTGATTTCGAAAAATAAAGTTGGCAGAAAATGAGACTATACTGAGAGGCTAACAAAAAGTTAAGAACACTTTTGAGCGAAAGGGTTTCAGTTAAAATAACCCAAAGTGCTAGGCTGCTAACAACACAAATTACAATGTTCTCTCTATAATTGAAACTTTTTCATCTTAATATAAAATATTCAAGTAATTCTTGGTAGACATTCTTTACATGGTCCTTTGACCTAATACAGCGTCAGTATGAAATGAGAGATACCTTGCTAGATGTTCCTTGCCTGCTAGTCTGATACCAAGATTGCTAATCACTTTTTACTTAACTTTTACTGATGCAAAACTCGCAGTGAAATCAGTAAGCATTTGCTATAATAAGCTCCTTAGGCTGACAAAATAGTTTTCAGTAATTTTTTTCCCAGCACTTGTCACTCAGGCTTCTTCTTATTTACCCTCTTAAGTCATCCCATCTCTGGGAAGTCGATCAAAAGATGAACAGAGAACACAGCTACAAAAACCAGGGATTAATGTTGGCAATGGCCATTCAGTAGCTTTGCTCTCCATGCACCTAGTATCTACATGTTCATGTCACACTTCAGCGGTTAGGTACCAAATCTCAGCGGTACCAGCTCTGCGGGGATGTGGGACTCTGCCCTTCTTCCCTGTCAAACCAGAGCTGCGGTTGTGTTGGGTCCCCGTCTTGCTGCAGACAGAGCTGGCGGATTGCGGAGCACGCCGGTCCCCCTGCAAGCACCGCCGAGGCTGCCTGGCCCCTGGCAGGGCATCCCCTGGCTCAGGCACCCTGGAGCCCTGTACCACGTGGCAGAGCAGGTGCCAAAGCAAAGAAATCAGTACTTGCCTTTCTCAAGCAAAGAAGGTGAGCAGTGTGCACCTGCTGCCGTGAGGAGCCAGCGGTACAGCTGCTGGGACTGCGGGGCAAGTTCCCAAAGCAAATTTACAGTGATACACAGGGAGGATAAAAGCTAATGGAGACGTTAGGCGACATGTCTCTACCTAAGAACATCTGCACAAACTCATTTTTCTGGGGACCTGCACCCCCTCTTAAAAAAGGGCCTTTTGTGTATGGCTCTGTGTGTGGGACTGATTTCTTGTCTCACTGTGACTCCCCCATCCATAAATTCTTCATCTCCTTGAGCTTGTCAGTGCTCTGCATACAGAGATTTGGGGACTGCCTGCCTCTTGTTCACAGGAGGGAGAAAGGGAGAGAAATCAATTTTACTACAGCAGCAGCAAAACCAAGCAGTATGGGCTCCTGTTGAAAGCCCCTTCATTTCACCTACCCGTTACTCCTGCATATGGCACACTAAGGACTGCCAACATGCTTTATGAAATTAATTCAGGAAGAAACCATACATACTGGGGCAGCTCACTCTGACACTGAAATGGACACTCGTTTAGGCCATGCAGGAGCTGTTTAATAATGTAGAGGTAAAAGAACAGCTTTCTCTATCAAAGCAGCGAAGGCAATGGCACGGGGCAGGGGGAACGGTGCAGGGCAGAATTAGCCAGCAGGGATAACTCATTTGTTCTTACAAAAAGAGCTGGGGATATAACTGGGCTCAGCTTCTGCTTTATTTATATGGCTTGAAAGATTTCCATTTTCACAGAGATCCTCAGAGGTCCCATTTCTCTCCTGCGAGTGTGATGGGAGCTCTCTGCCCTCTTCCAGACAAGCGAGTGTTTGCTCTCCCAGTTCTCTCTCCACAGTCTGTAGTGGTGGAGATCTACTGCAAATCTCCTCGCTGGAAAGCCTGTTGTTACAGTTGTAGGGTTTCCATGGCTGTCTGTGGCTAAGGCACCAAATCATGTCAATGATGGCTTAGGAGAAAGCTTTGTTTAAACATTACTTGCACTGAAAATGGTCCCATTTGTTTTCAAGGCCAACCTCAAGACGTCATTACGCAAACAGAAGTGGTCCACGCTTTACCGGGTACTGACGTGACTCTGGTGTGCAACCTCCCAAAAGCACACAGCACTCACATAATACAGACACAGTGGTCCAAGACTGATTACACCAGGATAGCTGTTTATCACCCCGCTTATGGCACCCATTACTTCACTTTTCCTGAGGCTTCTTACAACTTTTCGGTGTCCTTCAGCACAAGGAAGTGCTGCAGCTGGGATGTTACAGAGGCTTTGTGTTCCCCCAATCCAAACACCACGTCTGAATGCAATCAGTGGGCTCTGCATCTGAAAAACGTTACCGTCTCCCTTGGCGGACAGTACGAGTGCAGTTTTGCTACTTACCCGTATGGGACAAAGGCTGCGAAAATTCAACTTATTGTCAAGGCAGAAGGTAAGTGATTACGAATGAGATGTTGCTTTTTTGTAACAGAGATGCAGGGGTGGGAAGCGGAATATCAGGATAGATGGACATTTCTTGGTTGGTGATGGTGACATGTTTGGAGTTTGCAATGGTGCCACTAAATGATACTGCCTGCACAGTTTCCTATTTACCAGGCACTCTTTAGCTGTTATTATCCAGGTCGTGATTAGTAAACTTCATTTGTTTGGAGGACCACAAAGTTAGATAGGAAGGCAAAAAAGGTGGCGAGATGGGCAGTTTCCACATCTTAGTTTTGGAGAAACAGGCTGGGGACAAGACTGGACAAGTGGCTCAGGATATGATGGGACCGAGGATGCTGGATATCCAAACCACGTTGCACTACTACTTCTATGGGCGTGCGGCACTGGGCACCAGAAGGAGAAAACACCCTTTCCTGGTTGAGGCTGAGGGCCAGCATCTGCAGGGGGTTCTGGGTGCTAGCTCAATGGAGGGGTGTGTGTCCCCACCGTCAAAAGCACACTGTAGCAAAGTGGAGGATTGATTAGGACAATCACAGGAATAGACTTGACTGCTTCAGTCAGCCAAAAGGAAGCTGGAAAGCAGCATAACTGTTCTTGGTAAGTAAGCCTCAGGAGAGAGTGTGGATTCCAGGGAGGATATTTAAATTATCCTGGCAAAGAAACAAATGGGTTTAAAAAGGACGTGAACAGATTTGACTACGAATTAAACAACAGTGGCAACCATTAGTGAGGCAACTTTGGGAACAGCTGTTTAATGCCAGCAGTGAGGGCAGAAGTCCAAACTGCCGTGAAGATGGAGCTAGGCGGGGATGTTGGACAAGCCTGTTATTGTGCTCACAGGGGACTGGCTTTGATGACCCCAGAAACCCTTTCCTGGCCCAGGTTTCTGTTAACAAGCCAAGAAGGATTAAAGTAAAAGCAACAAACCTGGCACAGTTTCAGTTCAGAGCTGCAAAGCCAACATGTTGGCTCTGCCTCTGTAGAGGCAGCACATGTTCAGGGGTCAGGAGCAGGGTGGGTGCAGGTGACAACAGGGGCAGCAGGGAGCAGCTGCTCTTTCACTGCCTCTTTGTCCTGCACAGTGAGGCCAAACTGGTGGGAGGAGGGACATCAGTCCCTGTGCTGGATCACATTTGTCCTGCAGCAGGAGGAAGTCTTGTGCAAGCCTCATATCCAGGAATGTTTAACCCAAGGTGCCGCCTCGTTGCCTGATGGCCCCTGCACGGCTGTGGCTCCAGGCGGTCTGGTGCTGTTATCACGGAGGCAGACCTCAGGGGAAGCACCTTCCTGCCCTGATGAACTTACAAAGGCAAAATTAGGGCCAGCCTCCCTGCGCAACCCGTAGAGGATGGGCGAGTTTAAACAGTGCAGGCTGGATAACTGCGTCAAGGAGCGAGCTGCCGCTTTACCTGCTGTACAGGGGTGTGCTCCCTAGGCTCCCCTTCGGGAATCTTCCTGCACTTCGCAGGGCAGAGGGGCTGGATCGAGCAGACAGCAGTGAGTTACAAACAGTGCTGGTAACCATGTGAAACCCTCCCACGCTTCTGTTCTTCATGCGATTTTTCTCTGTTTCTTCCTTAATACAGTCATAGTGCTGATCAGGCATTGCTCCTTTTCTCTTGCTGGTGCCCTCGGTTGATACCAACATGTTCAGCGACATTATTGCTGTCAACATGTTAAACGTGGGCAGTTTTTGTTCATATCAGCATCATTGTGGCTTTTTTCATCAAGTGCATGACGCTTGCTAGAGAGAACTAAAAAATTCAATTTGCAACATACCTCTTGCAGATTTGTATTTTAAGGTAACCAGATCTTTTGCAACCAACTATTTTGCCTTTAAAGAAGGCAAAAGACCTTAATCCAGCCTATGAGTGAGATGGAGAAGGGTGCTAGTCATTAATTAAGCACAGCTCCAAACTACATCGAAGTGAAGTGAATCCAGATGGATTCAACTTCTAGATACCGCAAAAAGCCCGCAGAGCAGCAAGCCCACATAGGTCTGACAAACACGGAGGACCTTAGCCAACAGGCTGTTAATGGAGATGGGAATCAAAGGCAGAGGGAAAATAAGCAGCTGGGGCACATGACTGTGAGAAGAGGCAGAGGCTGTTTGCAGGCTAAGCTCCTGGGGTGACTACTCATCTTTGTACTTCTCATATCTTGCATGGCTCTTTTGCATGGTGGCTTGTCCCAGCAAAGTCTCCTGTGCAGTTTTCCTCCTGGGGAAGCTATAGATTTGCTTCCTTTGCCCTTTCTTTATCCTTTCCACAGTATCCAGCCCCTTCAGGGCTTGTGCACTCTGTGTCTCACTGTGATAGCTGGCTCCTCAGCTGCTTTGCTATGATGGAGAGCAGAGATGAGCTGCTTCTGCCCCTGGGTCTCCTGAGCACCCCTCTGGGTGCTACCTTTCTTGGTGGCCCTGTGGCACAGGCTGCGTGCTGGCACTGTCACTCCGTTCTTGGGCACAAGACAGAAAAGAAGTCACAGTCACCAGAAAGTCCCCGCTGCCAAATGATGTAACGGTCTGGGACTGCTCAATATTGTCCCACCTCCCCGGATAAAAAATAGATTAAATATATATCTATTTGTCCCTTCGTCCTGGCCACGTTCCCCCCAGCCTGTTGTGCTCCTGCACACTGGCAAGAACACAGGAAGCTGAAAAGTCCTTGAAGTCTCAGTGCCAAATATAAACACCAGTGTGCTGTCAACATTCTTCTCATAATGAATCCCAGGCTGAAACCAAAACACAGAGCTCTCCTACTCTGTCCCAGCTGAAAACAGGACAGGTAGGAGATGCTGAAGTGCTTTTTTATATTTATGACAAAGGAAAGAGTGACAAGTGCTCTGCTTCTGGTAGTGGGAAGGCTGGAAAATAACAAAAGGAGCATTTACACTGAAAAATGGGGTTAATCTTAACCTGCCTGACATGCTAAACACCTTAGTGAGAAGAAGGTCTGTGGATATTTTCAGAGAAAAGGAAATACAGGTGCACAAAATCAATGTGAAGGTTTATTGATGCAGAAAAAAATCGTAAGAGAAAAAGTGAAGCTTCAAATTATTCTCAGCTCCGAAAGGAGACATCTTGATCCTGCAGTTAAGAAAAGTTTTTATGAATCACACAAAAATTCAGGTAAAGCCATGAATTAGAGTCATGAAACTGCATCTAGAATCGGATGGAGGGCTTTCACTTATCAAATGTGTCAATGGGTAATGGTTGAAAATTACAGTTCCCTTCTAATCTAAAAAGTGCCTATTCCTTGAACAGAAGGCCAGTCAGCATTGGTTTTTAAAGCACAATGAACACCATGTTTCTGATTTTCCTTCTTGGGCTTTTGTTTTTTTTGGTGGTTGCTGTTGTCGTTGCAATGACAAAAGAGGAGCAGCACTACGTGAAGGAAGTGCAGTTAAACCAGACTTTAGAAATTCCATGCCTTGAGGACACAACCTCAGAAAATTTGTCCAATTATCCTTTGAAGTGGCTAGTGGTAAGTATTTTTCATCTCAGGTATAAATTTCAGAAGGAACTACTGGGTATTTTTGTAGATTGAAATAGAAATGTCAGACTTTACTGCGTCCTGCAGAATCTGCTAAACAAAAGATATCAGTCATGTTGGACTGTGATAGCAAAGGAAGAAGTACAAACGTGGCTTTGCAACATAGACACCACAAACAATAGCTGTTAAAGAAACAAAGAGGGAAAATTCCATCTTAATTGCTTTCAGTTTTTCAGGAGTACATGTAGAGCAGGTTTGTGGAAAGTGACAAAGAACTTTGCAAACAAAACAGAAATAAAATATTCCTTGCATTAGATTTCTCAGTTTCTCAGGGCTTTCTGCTACAGTAAAGCTTTAGTATCTCTGAAAAATACACAGTTACTGCATAGAGAAGTGAGACATCAGGCCACTTTGAAATTAAAAAAAAAAAAAAGGAGGGGCTGACTGTAATGTTTTTGTTAACCTCCATGTCACAGATGCACGCCAAAGACATGTAAACCCAGTCGTCTAGTTAACCACATAAAAACTATTTTTAAGCAATTTGCCGTGAGATCTAAAGCTCGTTATATTTTTGTACTGCATCTCACTTTCTGGATAAATATTTGTATGCATGTTTTAACGTTACCTTTTGGCATTAATTTCAGTACATAGACAGAAGTCAGCCAGCAGCGTCCTCAAGTTTGCCCGTTGATTTCTATCTCTTGTCACTGGGGGGCTGTAACTGTTGAGAGTTTTCTTAAAGGTGACTTTAAAATATTTTAGACTTTTTAATCTTTTGTCCCAGCTCGTATTCTTTTTAGATCTCCCTTTTGCAGTGCATTCTTAATTTTAAAATGCTTAAAATTTCTCTAGGGAACACCCTTGTCCTTACTATTTTTTAATGTTGCTAGTTTACTCTACAAAGTCAAGTAGGAGAGGAAGTGGGGAAAAAACCCCAAAGGTCAGCACAACGACATATGTGGGTCACTATGTGTTGTTCAGAGTACCACTTGCAAATATGTACCGAGGCACAGATGTTCAGGATGTGTTGGCTGTAGCTATATATAAGTACATAAGGGTGACAGGGACGCAGGCATTAAGAGGAGATGACTTTTAGCTATTATCATCAGGTTCTTGCTGTTTAAAATCTAAAAGAACAAAGATTTTTCTTGGACTTTGAGTCGTGTTTAATATGTATAGGATGTTTAGCACAACTTAAAAATTGCTGCAGTGGGAAAGTAGCTCTGTTGCCCTCTCTGCAGTCTACAGAGATCTGGACTCACAAGACATAGCTATTTACTCCATCATTTATCGGTAAGATGATGATCACTACTGGTTTTGAAGTTCTGGGGGATTTCCTCAAAAAAAAACAAGAATGTATTTGGAAAAAATAGATGTTGCAAATGTCCACTTGCTCCTACTCAATGCTAAGGGTGCGAAGGATTTTCACAGTGGGAATAGAGCTGGTCTCAAAGCCAAGCTCAACGCTAAGGGTGCAAGAGATTTTCATTGTGGGAATAGAGCTGGTCTACAAAAATAGTTGCAGGAGGGTGTCTCGTCTTCACGCATTGTGTGGGTTGCTTTTTTCACAGGGGGAAAATGGCAGGAAAGAGGAACTTGTGACCAAGCAGCCCTCCTGCCCTGCAGTGTACAGGAACAGCAGCGCAATGTATGGGCAAAGAGTCCTCCTGGGTTTGAATAATGCTCTAAAGATTTTCCCCACCGAAATCACAGACGATGGCAGGGTGTTTTCCTGCCATGTGGTGTACCACCCGGAGAGAGTCCAGAAGAGCAGCACCACCGTGAGAGTATTCGGTAAGGGGCCTATGCCAACTGCCCACCTATTTGCACTTGGAAAGGTAGCACTCTGGTCTGGTTCTGAAGGCAACAGCTTCTGAAATACGCTGGGTTTTTTTAAATATATCTGTATTTACATTGTAATTTTTTGAGCTGAAATGAGTTAAAATGTTAGTAAATAAGCCCACAGTTCATAGAACTTGTGGCATTCAATTTCTGGCAACAAAATTAGTAGATCCATTGTGCATATATCAACACCACCAGCATGCAAATTGCCACTGTTTCACCCCAATGTATAAGCTTATGTTGGCACGTTGCGGGTTACAGGTAGAGCACCTTGGTCATCAAGCTCTCCCTGCCTCAGTTAAAAAATGGCCATGCTGCCTGTGGTTAGGAAATCACAGCCAAAATTCAGTAAGCAGCTAAAACAGTTTGGAACTACCATTGTTGCAAAGTCACATCCTTGAAGGTGTGTGGTGTCCAGCCGCTGCCAAAGGCTCTGGTTCTGGAAATGAGGTCCTGCCTTGGGGTCTCAAACTGGTCAGGAGCAACAGGGCCCAAGTACCGCAAATGTGTGGGCTGGCATGTCGTGCTGGAAGCCTTCCCCATCTTAGGTACTTGCTCTGTTCCCTTTCTAGTGGCTTAGGAACTACTCCACAACTGCTGAGGTACAATCAGATCAGAGCAACACTGCCCACTGAAAACCGGGCTGTATTTTCTGCTTATAGAGCAGTGAATCTGGAAAACATATTTCCAACACTCCTAAAATGAATGAATGTTAAATAGTGGGTCTGTCTACAGTCCCTTGATTGTAGCTGCTTGCTTGAGGAAGCTTGTAGCTTGGGGACAACACGGCCATGTGAGCCCGATGTTCTGAATGCAACAAAATATTCAACAGGAAACAGGAAAAAAAAAAAAAACAATAAAAAAATAAGATGGCAAAACCTGCGTATAGGGCTGTTGGTCATTGACGCAAAAGACATAAAAATAGAAGTTAATGATCTGAAATTTCCTCTGGTGTTTGCATGATTCAGACATGGCTCTTACTTTTAAAAATCAACATTTGTCAAATAGCTACAGTGTTACCCAGGTAATCGTTCAAGTAGACTAACATACTTGAACTCTCTCTCTGTCTGTCCCTGCTGATGCTCTCACCTCGGTTTGTGTACCTGTTAGCCTAAGAGGTCGCTTTATTTGGCTTATTCTCTCAATTGCTGCGTCACATGTGGTTGTCTGTGCATGCACCCACATCAGCATCTTAGCACAACAGGGGAGAGCAGAAAACAAGAGAAGGCAACCATGGCCTTTGGTGGTGGGCTTTTCTGAACAGCCTGTGGTGCTCCCAGTAACTGCTGGCTGGCTTTGGAACAGAGCACTGGGTGGTCAGTGTCTCTTGTAGGTGCCTCCAGGGCAGGGTTGGGTAGAGGAGGTCCCTGAGAGCTGGTTTACGGTGGGTGCTGAGGAAGATGTCCCAGACCTCAGGCCAATAATAGAGTCCAGATCTCGGAGGAAATACTTTTTTGTGCTCTTAGCCCTTTCACAACAAATATTTTGCAGGTGAAATAACTGTTTTGCATGCTGCATGAATCTTTCCTGTTACCATTCGCTGAAATCACGATGCTTATGATTGCATCATACCGTCTTTTGTTCATTTACCTCTCTTGTGCTGCAATTGGAGGGGGAGACCACGAGCAGATGGTCCAGCACTGCCCCTGCGCCAGCCTGCACGCCCATACACTGGCAGGGCAGGAGCTGGCAGAGAACAGGCAGAGACAGTGGCCAGAATAATCCTGCAATACCCAGCTGACTTTTGGGGACAGACAAACAGCCACTTCAGACGACAGCACCTCTCTTGTTCCTGTGCCAAAGCTGACCAGGGAATGAAGAAATGAACTTTTATGTCCTAGCAGGTAGATCCAGCCTCAAAAGGCCAGGGCAGGACCTAAAATGTGATAGTAAGTGTATACGATGTCAACAGCACATTATATTGGTTTTATCAGTCATCCTGGCCATCAGAAAGGACGTGACCAGAGAACCAAGGCCAACTGAAAGATGGGGAGATTTTCCTATCTCAGCAAGACAGCGTGCCCCTGTCGCCCAAACACTTGTGCAATTGGACCCCGTGGGACAGGTGTGGTGAAAGCAGGGCAGGGAGGGCAGGCACTCAGTGCACCAGGGCACTGTAATGGACAGGAGGAGGAGGAGAGGAAGGTTCTGTCACCTGGGGAAAGCTCCTTGTGCAGGATCCCTCCGGTAAACACTTCAGGGCTAAACACAGCAGAGACAACCCAAGTCTGAGGGGTGGCAGTGGCACTTCCCCACAGATGCTTGAGGTGGCCTGGGTATTGACTGGGAGCTGGGCAGGAGAGGACGGGGAAGGCATGAATGAGATGCTCAATGAAGTTGAGAGTCTTGATAGGATGAGTAGCAGACATTCAATTAAGAGAGCTTTTTTTCAAGAGGACACTTTTGGACGGAAATACTTTAAAATATTTATTTTCTAGAATAGTTATTTTAGATACAGGCTTCTGCAAAAATATATGGCCTTTTCGGGCTAACTTTGCCAAATATTGATTTCTCCTTTTTGTAAGGGTAAAAGCTCAGCAGCAGAAGCTCCTATACTAGATATTGAATTTCTGCTAGACACAAAACATTGGTAAATATCCTAGCAAGACAAACGAAGTCAAACTGTTAACAGCGGCTGAGACTTTAAATGGAAAAGATCTGTTAGATCTTCCCGAAAAGGAAGAAATCAGGCAAAACCACCAGGAGACCTATATGGATAAACAAAGAACTCTTGGCTAAAATCAAATACAAAAGGGGAATACACAAAGCATGGAAGCAGGGACTGGTAACCTGGGATGATTACAAGGAAGTTGCTCGTGTACTCAGAGACCAGGTTAGAAAAGCTAAGGCCCTGACAGAGTCAAATCTGGCCAGCGATATTAGAGATAACAGAAAAGGATTTTATAGGTATGTGAGAGGAAAAAGAAAAATGAGAGAGAATGTGGGGCCTCTCCGGAAGGATACGGGCGACCTGATTACTGAGGACATGGTGAAGGCTGAAATATTCAACAACTTTTTTGCCTCAGTCTTCACTGGCAACCACTCGAACCACACCTCCCAAATCACAGAGGATGTTGACTGGGTCTGGGAGAGTGAAGAACCACCCAGGGTAGGAGTAGATCAGGTCCGGGAACACCTAGAGAACCTGAAGGTGCACAAGTCCATGGGACCTGATGAGATACATCCACGGGTCCTGAAGGAACTGGTGGCTGAAGTTGCTAGGCTACTAGCCATCATATTTGAGAGATCTTGGCAGTCTGGTAAGGTTCCTACAGATTGGAAAAGGGCAAACATAACCCCCATCTTTAAAAAAGGGATAAAGGACAACCCGGGAAACTACAGACCAGTCAGCCTTACCTCTGTGCCAGATAAAATCATGGAACAGATTCTCCTGGTAGCTGTACTAAGGCACATAAAAAATAACCAAGTGGTTGGTGACAGCCAACATGGCTTCACTAGGGGCAAGTTGTGCCTGACTAATTTAGTGGCCTTCTACAACAAAGCTACAGCGCTGGTTGACATGGGTAAAGCAACAGATGTCATTTTCCTGGACTTGTGCAAGGTGCTTGATACTGTCCCACATGACTTCCTTGTCTTTAAAATGGAGAGACACGGATTTGACCGATGGACCACTCCATCAGTTAAAGAATTGACTGGACGGTCGCACTCAAAGAGATGTGATCAATGGCGCAATGTCCACATGGAGACCAGTGTCAAGCGGTGTCCCTCAGGGGTCTGTTCTGGGTCCAGTGTTGTTCAACATCTTTGTCAGTGACATGGATGACGGCATTGAGTGTACCCTCAGTAAGTTTGCCAATGACACCAAGCTGTGTGGTGCCATGGACTCACTTGAGGGAGGAGATGCCATCCAGAGGGACCTTGATAGGCTTGAGAAACGGGCCAGTGCAAACTGCATGAGCTTCAACAAGTCAAAATGCAAGATCCTTCACCTGAGTTGGACCAATCCTAGGCACAAATACAAACTGGGCAGAGAGTGGGTTGAGAGTAGCCCTGAAGAGAAGGATTTGATGTGTTTATAGATGAGAAGCTCAACATGAGCTGGCAGTGTGCTCATGCAGCCCAGAAGGCCAACCGAATCCTGGGATGTATCAAGAGAAGCGTCATCAGCAGGTCGAGAGAGGTGATTCTCCCCCTTTACTCTGCTCTTGTGAGACCCCACCTCAAATACTGCATCCAGTTCTGGTGTCCCCACCATAAGAGAGTCATAGATTTGTTGGAGCGTGTTCAGAGGAGGGCCACAAAGATGATCCAGGGGCTGGAGCACCTCTGCTATGAGGACAGGTTGCAGGAGCTGGGATTGTTCAGCCTTGAAAAGAGAAGACTTTGGGGGGACCTAATAGCTGCCTTCCAATACCTGAAGGGAACCTACAGGAAGGCTGGGGAAGGACTTTTTACAAGAGTGTCCACTGATAGGACAAGGGGAAATGGGTTTAAGTTGAAGGAGAACAGATTTAGATTAGATCTTAGGAAGAAATTCTTCAGTACGAGGGTGGTGAGACTTTGGAATAAATTGCCCAGAGAAGTTGTGGATGCCCCCTCCCTGGAGGTGTTCATGGCTAAGTTGGACAGAGCCTTGAGTAGCCTGGTCTAGTTGAGAGGCGTCCCTGCCCATGACAGGGAGGTTGGATTAGATGATCTCTAAGGTCCCTTCCAGCTTATGCCATTCTATGATTCTATGATCATTCAGAGCCGTGCTTGAGTGCTGCCTGCCAGAATAGTCACACAGCAAACATGTCTTCTGAGAAAGCAAAGGACAGCATCCAATACGGATAGGGAAAAGCATACTTGTTCTCATCAAAAAATGAAAGGAAGAGCAGGCACTAGACCAGATATTATTTAGTCTCCCAGACAACTTTTAGCTGTTATTAGAAGATCTGGTTTACTAGACTTTTTCTTACATCTGAAAAAGTATGGTTGTCTTCTGCCAGCCTCACTACCATCTGTACAGTTTTGGCAAGGCAGAAACAAGGACAAAATCTTAAAACATTAATTTTTTTGATAGGAAGAATCTACCAAATAAAAAAAAAAGGGGGGGGGGGAGGGGAATAAATTAAATTCCACCCAAAAAGTACCCTAAGTCCAGAAAACCATAAGGCCATGATAATTAAATATAGGTCACTCCCAGGCATAATCCATCAGTAATGCTAGACAGAAAAATGAAGATTAAAAAATAGAAGATGAGAGAGCCCTTCGTGGATTCACTAGACAAATAACAGGGAAATTTGAGCAGTTCACCTCAGAGGGGAATGTAATGAACAGAGGTGACCCTATATCAATTACCAGGGTTAGGAAAAAAAGAAAATAAAATCATCTTAATGGTAGAGTTTTAGGTATGAAAGAGAAAGAAAAATGGATTTTCTAAATAATCCAGGGGCCGCACTTGTTTCCAGTCCAGTTTTAAGGCTCAGAAAGGGTCGGAAGCACCATTTATCCAAGGCTGCTGAGATTTTCTGTATGTTAGCAGTTTCAACAGTCCTAACTTACCAAGTCAGTTAATACTACTGCAGTAGTGATCCCAATGGCTAATTTAGAAATGCCAATTTAGAGAGGCTTACAGTACCTGATAGCTTTTATCCGTACAACCAGGCACATCGAGAACCGACAGGCTGTGAAAACAAAAGAAAACACTTTTTCCATTTCTTGTGGATGTGGTCGTCAGAGACCTGCTGCTCTGATGTGAAGATGAGCTCCGGGCTTCCCGGCAGGGCAGGAAGCGTCTGTGGTGTGACACTGTCACACGTCTGCCCAGGAGACAGCCCGTGGGTAGCTGGTACCCAAGATCAATGAACGTTTCTGAGATGGGTGAAAGCCTTTGCAAAAGACTTTGGTTGGTAAAAACCCAGGGGAACCAATAAATGGGGAGTGTTTTATCTAAGCAGGCCCGGGAAGGGAGGCACCGCTGCTGGAGCTGTGACTGTGGGGTGGTTTGAGCTCGCTTCTCCAGCAACGCTGCCCAAGAGTAGTTTAGAGAGACAGTGAAATACATCACAGATCTTGTGGTAGCAGCTGCTGCTAAGTGCTTGTAAACCACTTCCTTGACCTCAAATTGAAGCTGTGCAAGCTTTTGCCTTCCGAGGTGTGTGGATGGACGTAGGATTTCATTTCTACTCCTTTTACAAAACCAGGCTGTTAAGTCTCATTAGAAGCTGTTACCGTGACCTCCAGCACCCACGCCACTAACACGTTTCTCTTTGCTTTCCAGCCTACCCTGAGATCTCCGTGAGCCTGCAGGAGGGTTCGGCTGGCACCTCACAGAAGGTAAGCGATTTTGCAGCAAATAACATCTGTGACCGTCACTATGCCACCCCAGCAGGGCCAGGCAGGCTAAGCTGTATCAGACAGAGGAGAGACCTCCAAACAGACTGAGCTCACAGGGCGACAGGCGAGTCAATGAGTTCATGTCAGCCGTTCATGCCTTTTCTTCTGAGCGATTCCCATCCCTGCAGCAGCCAGCGGCTTCAGAGAGCATGAATTTGAGCTAGCTGAGGGTTTCTTCACAGTGTGGGCAAAAACTGATTTTGTGTTGGCCCTTGAGAAGGCTCCAGGGTAGGGTCGAGACGCTGTGAGGAGTGGGTGGTGTTGCAGGGGACTGCGATGCTCCCTTTCGCTCCCCATCCGCCAGCTACCCTCCAGCAGCCTCCAGTTGCCCTCTCCACGCTTCATAAAACCCCTCTCTGAAGAAGATCACTCATTACCCAGGATGCTGGTCCAAGGGGTCAGGCAGTGGCATCCCCCACCTGCCACACAGCCCCCCTGGGGACCAGAAGGAGCAGGTGCTGCTGGAGCTGTGCTCCGGACACCGGCACAGTCTACTGTGTCCATGGAAACGTGATGATTTTGTCAGGCGTAACGTGTCCTGCTTCAAGCAGAACTCACCTGGAGCAACCAGATGCCAGTGGAGGAACTGGATCTCTGTCTGAGGGCCCCTATTCAGAGCTGAGCACTCACACATGGGTTTTGGGGCCTTTGTTTTATCACCTGCTTGGTGATGGCAAAGCCTAAAGGGAAAGTCTGCCATATGGCACTGGCCGTACTTGGCATGAAACATATTTGTGGCCCACGTGTCTGACTAGCAAGCCACTCTAGCTACTAGCTATGACACTTTGCTTCCTGCTGCATCCATCCAGGTTGAAGCTTTTGATCTGTGAGCATCCCAAATTAAGGTTTTCCTTGGACACAGCACTTGTGGGCAGGCAGAACCTTGCATTAACCATATCCACCTGTTGTCAGACCATTTTCTTGGTCACCTGTTTCTAGGCGTGATGTTGGACATCGCAGGCTTTTGCCTGCGATGTCCTTCTGAGCAGAGCAATGGGTACTGCTATCATGGGACTGGGCAACAGAAGCTCTTCCAAGAGGCTCTGTCCATTCTTCACCTCCAAACAAACACTATTTTCATAGAATCATATAATGGCATAGGCTGGAAGGGACTTTAGAGATCATCTAATCCAACCTCCCTGTCATGGGCAGGGACGCCTCTCAACTAGATCAGGCTACTCAAGGCTCTGTCCAACCTTGCCTTGAACACCTCCAGGTAGGGGACATCCACAACCTCCCTAGGCAATCTATTCCAAAGTCTCACCACCCTCGTTTCCTTCTCTTTTCCACCCTTTCTTGCAGGGCTTAAATCTACTTTAGATGTCAGATTTGTATTTGTTCATAGGAAGCATTTATAAAAACGTTATGCACTAAAAGTGGCTGAAAAATAAGAGAGTAATGAAGAGAAAGGAGGGGAAAGCAATTACACAACAAGTTCAGAGGTTGTTTACCATGGCAAAGAAAGAGTTTCAGCTGGGTAGTTTCAGTCTTCATACTGAATGATTGACTTCTGCTGGCTGCAATGCATCAAGCTTGCTTTCAACTAAATGTGTGAACCACTTTCTTCGAAAGTGGGAGCAAGAGGGCTTTGTGCTGCATGAGTAATGCATGCTTTTTTTCTTTTTCTTTCTTTCTTTAAACGGACAAGGCAATTTCTCCTAATGCCATAAGCTGTTAAGTAACTGTAGTTGGGAACATCTAGGCAGCATGAGGACGAGAGCTCTCACCCTGCTAGTACCCAACCTTCCATCCAGCCTTGATTTGGAGATCACTCCAGTCCTTCCTATCTACTGCTTGATGAGAAATTAAATTGAGCACACACACAGATTTTTGGAGCAATTGGCACAGAGCCAGGACTACTACATCTGAAGCATGCAGTTCCTTGTGACTTCTGGAAACCTCTTTCATGTCATGCCCTCTACAAAGGTTGCTAATTTTGTATATTCAACGTATCAGTGTGCAAGGCAGTCTTTTTCACGGGATTTGCCTCCTTATCTGCCCAACGAAGGATTTACATGGCAATCAGGAGGCATCTCGTTCTCCCCACACACACCATGCCCATTACCGATGCCAGTGTTTTTCCACGTGGGTGTTTGCCCCCATGGTTCTCAGCTGGTGGAGGGAGTGCATGGGGAGGGCCACCTTACATCCCTTGGGCCATGACACAGGACTGGAGGGTATTGGACCCCACGCCTGACCCAGGGTGATGGAATGTCCCTGGGCTTTCATTCGGCAGTGTCTCCAACCAGAAAAATGGCAAGGGGAAGAAATGCAATAAAGAGGAAGCAAGTGCTTCCTCTTCGAGTGGGATGGTGAGTAAATGAGCTCTGTCTGTAAGGGATTTTGGAAGCCAGTAGCTGGGTGAGAAATGCCAGAGGCTAACAACTGTCTTTTACTGCTCCGTAGCCTAATGTGAGCTGCATCGTGAGGAAGGCGTTTCCCAAGCCAAGCCTCCTGTGGTACGTGGACAGAGTGAGCCTGATGGAGCAACCCGGAGGTAACGCAACGATAGCTTGGCATAACCGCGCTGTTCTTGCCAAATCTTTGGCAGCATCTCAGCAAAGAAACCTGCAGCCATATGAGCGTGCTTTTCAGTAGCGCTATTTTGCACAGCTCTTACAGTTTGGAGTGCAATGAGAGGGTCTTGCAGCTTTTCTTTTTTTTCTTTCCCCAAGATATTTCTGTTGAACAAGAAGACTCGCAAGACAGTGAAGGTTTCTATCAGCTGAAATCGACGCTGATGTTGCAAGGGCCCCACCAGGCACATAAGATGTTCTCGTGTGCATGCTTGTTTTCCTTCCTCGGGAATGAAACACGGAATATTTCGTCAGAAGAGATATTTGTTTCCTTCGGTAGGTTTTTCATAGATTGGACGCATCTGTAACATAAACCATTAAAAACACCAAACACATGTATTCTCTGTCATTTAAAATACTGAAGAAATGCCAAGTGTATGGAAGCCTTATCGTATGAGTTCATCACACAGCTTGAACTTTCTGGCAGGTTTCTTTGCTCAAGTCTTTGCTCAAGACTCTAAATGAGCTAAGAAACTCCCGCACAAACATAAGATGCTTGCTGTTTGTTAGGCAGTATCTCGCTGTGCTTCCCGTACCCAAAAATACACTAGCTTAGCCACATGGCACCAGTGAGCTATTATAATCGTGTTTCTCACTGAGCACTCCTGGTAGAAAGTCTGCACGTGTGCAATGCAGCTCTCTGGAAAATCAAACCCTTGGAATCAGGGCCAATGAAACCTGCAAAAGGCCCCTAAACCAGTTGAAACATTTTAGGCAATAGAGAACCTCCCCTGTAACCTGTAGCATAAGAATTAGCTACGTGATTAGGGAAACGCAGGGAAATACTGACTCAAGTAGTTGGCGAAAGCAGGAGACGTGGTCGTGCAGAGGTTTATGGCATTCCCAAGGATGTAGGGTGGCCAGAGAGAAGGGCTAATTTCCTTTAGTACCCTCTTGTGCATGCCTCGTCTTCAGGTGCAAATGAAGCTAGGCCTTTTTTTTATTTATTTTGCTATGCTCCTTGCTGCACAGATAGTGCCACTGAACTGCTGTTCCTTAACAGCCTCCATGACCATGCCACGTACTGTAGTGACTACTTGCAGCTGAGCTGTGTTCACTTGTGGTTGTGGATACTCTTGTTGGTATGTTTTTCCACAAAGAAAGACTGCATCAAAAGCCAGAGCTTACTCCCCTGCAAATATAGCTTCAGAGGGAAGGGAGATAAATGATCGGTTTTCTCCAAAATGACTCATTTCACCTAATTTGCAGTTTTGTAGAAATGTATTCAAGTCAGAGAGCTGTCAATTAAAGAAGTCTACATTCCTGCCTGCAGGCTATGCTAATGCTAAGATGGATCCACTCTGTATAAAAATGTTAACGTATTTAGATGTGACAGAAAGGGAAGAATTAAATTAATTCTCAGCTATGTTCTGTGAAGGTGCCATACTAATGCACAGTATGACACAAACCCCAAAGTAAATTTTCAGCCTTTATAACAAAAGCCTAACTACTTTTAAGAACTACTTTCATCTTTCTATTTTTTTCCTTCACAGACAATAAGACTAATGAAGCCTCATCTGAAGCTTTTACTACCATGGCTTCAGAAGGTAGGATAAAATCAAGAATGAAATAACTTGGGTCATGTTAGAGATGCGTCTATAAATTCCTAAAGCTGTTGGAAAAATGTTTTTGCAAACTTGTTTCTGAATGGGTAGTGAGGTACCCCTTTCTGCAGCTATGACTTTAGAGAAAATACAATAAATGTGTATTTTGGTGTGTAATCTATCATAATTAAACATAATTAAGCTCCAGCCTTGAGGGGCAATTAACGTTATTTCTGATGCTTCAGCTGGCATTTGAATGTAGTTCTTTCAGCACTGAACAGATAATTAAAAATAACAACCCCACTAATGGTTCTACCTTCTGCTTAAGTACACAGCCAAGATCCTCAGCATTTTTGCCTAATTAAAGAACTGATGGGATGTTTCTTAATTTGTGTAAGTTTGATAAACTCGCGCTCTGCTCCTGCAAGTTTGTCTTATTATCAGCTTATTGCAGGCAGATAAATTGTTCCCTCCACACCTCAGCTGAAGCCCTTTGGAGATGCCTCTCCTGGGGTGGCTTGCTCTGCTCCCCACAGGAGGCAGCTGCCTTTCAGCAGCGGGTTATGCGAGGGTGTTGGAGAAACACTGCAGAAGAACGGTGTGGAAAGAAGAGTGATTTTCACTGTAAGCTTGCTTCTGCGAGTGCAGGTTGTGGCAGGCCCTGGGGGTTCAGCCAATACACCAGGAAGCCATCCCAGATACCAGAGGTCCCTGAGGGAGAGACTTTGTCCTGCACTGGCCTCTGCAAGGCAATCTCTCCAAGCAGCCCTTGGAGCTGCGTGCTAATAAGGTGCATCTGTTCATATGCAAGAAAACCATGTAACTCGCTTCTGTTTTTTGAGTTCAGGTGCCAGGGGCTCCAAAACCTTTTCCCCCAACCTTTGTTTCCCTAGGGATTTCACCACGCAGTTCCCTCAGGTGCTTCATGTTTCTCGCAGGACCACTTGGCTGAGTGGTGTATTGAAAGATTATTCGGAAATTAACTGTGATGCACTCTCACTCTCTTGAATCTTTGAATCACCCACTTTAGAAAAGTAGAATAAACACCTTTTTCACCCGAAGTAACAGTGTTTGCTTTGATTTTCTTATAGGCCTTGGAAATTCAGCACTTCCATCAGATATCATGACTACCTCAGGTAAGGGAAAAAAAAAAAAAAGCCTTTTTTATTACTCAGTCAATATATGTAGGATCTCTGCTTGAGCATTGCTTAAGTGTGCACACAGAGGCAGAGATGTGCCAGGGAAAGGTCAGTGTGCTCTGGTACTAACAGTGCCTTTGTGCTGCTGGACAAGAATTTGTGAGCTATGAAATTACCCAAGAAGAGATCTGACACATATCCTGCTAAAACTGTCATGTTAGGACAGCGTCTAAAACAGCGTGCTGAATATCACATATTGTTCTTATGGCTTTTTATGAAATGGAATAAAAACCCCTATACAACTATGAATAAATTTTTCCTATTATGACAGAGAGGCGCATGTGGTAGAAAGGTAAAACGGCCACTTTTCCTTCACCCGATAGTTGTGCATCATTCCCGTTCACTACTGATATGAGATAAATAGCACTGCTTTACCAGAGCATGCATATGGATAGCTATATAAAACTATATCTTCAGGTATTGAGAGGAAAACCTGCAAGAGCAGGCGATCTCCTGGGCTTACGCGGCTGCCACGTGTTGTCAGGACCATCTCCGGCAAGGCCCTGGCAAGCTGGGGGAGCACCACCAGCAGGTGCCAAAGCCACCCCGCAGCAGTTAAGCTGAACTCTATATTAAACATTAATAAATAACCATATGTCTAGCCTGCATGAAAGGGTCAGCATTAATAACATCAGCTGTCTCCGAGTGCCCCTTGAATATGTGGGATGTGTTTGGAGCGTTTAACCTTAACTCCGACAGCGGGATTCCTGCTGCAGAGTCTGCGTTTACCCAACAGCTCCTGCAAGCAGTTTGATCTACGTTGCTTCATGATTTATTAACATTATTTTAAAAAGACCCTATCGACTAAATGTGATTCCACATAATCTGTTTGTCTTTAGAGCACCAATCGACATCTTCGACCTCTCTGGATTCCACAAGTCACACAAGCTTGGCTCCTGCTTCTGCAACACAAGGTAATTCAGCCAAAATGTTTTCTCTGTTTTTGAGAATGTAGGAGAAAGATACATAAACACAATAACCATCTTGCATTTTTTGCAGCAAGCAGTTTAATGTCCACTGAAGCCCTTTTCCTAGTGCATTATACGCTAGGAATTCCACAGTTCAAAAATAAATATATGAGAGAATGCTGTCCTGATTTTTACCTTTTTTAATGCTCTGTTCAGGATATATGCATTAATTTCAGCAAGTGAACAGACATTAAGTTTATCTGTTTGCAATATTTATTCTATCTCTTTAATTAACTATCATACCAAAATAGAATTACATTACAGCTAGAAAAAGTGCAACCCAAACATCGGAGCACAGGAGAACAAGTACAAAGCACTGACAAACAAAACATGTACAACAGATGACTCAACTCCGTGATTTCTTCTGGCTGGTGACACCAGAGCAGGGTGACTCACTTGGAAAGGTTTAACCTCACTTCCCTGGGGAAGAGGTACGTGCACCAGTGGCCGGCACATACTCAACAGCACATCAGCAGCCTGAATCGAGAGCAGGTGAAGCTGTGAACCTCCTGCCTTCTGATCCCAAAATAAAGGGTTGATGCCCGCCAGTCCCAGCAGGGTGTATTTTCTCATAGCACAGCCTGACTGCGAACACTTTTTGTCTTTAAAGTCTCTCTCCATTTCGAAGCCCCACTGTTGAGTCCTGTAGGACTGACTGGTTTTAAGCAGTAGCTGGAAGGACGTCAGAGCTGCCCTCACTGGCACCAAGCTGTGTGCTCGCTGCCATGTGGCCTGAGCTAACACAGACATGACACATGCTCCCATTTTGGAGACAAAACAGCACATGCAAAACGGCAGCATGAGGAAGAGGCAGTGTGGCAAGTCATTGTCAGAATCCATCTTTCCCTCCATAGCAGCACCAAAGCTTTGGCTCAGAAATGATCCACTGCTGAGGCAGCGGCTGGCAAGAGTGGATCTGGCCCTTGGTGTTTGCAGCAGCCTTGTTCTCCCAAAACAAAAATACTGATTGTAGCAGATTAACTTTCAGAAGCCTGTGGGGCATTGATCGTCCTCCTTAAGCTGCGCAATTCAATCCTGTGACCTTCACTTAAAGTAACCTACATTATGTTATAGCAGCATTTACCCAGAGATGAGCGAGTGTCATGGTTTGATGTGGGTGTGAAGACACGAATGCAAGGCTTCATCCTGCACCAGCAGAGTGCTGTTTGGGAGCCGAATCACACAGTGTAAAGCCCTGAGGCATGAAGAGGCTGGATCAAGATATGCCAGGGCAGGAACACAGATTGCAGTGGTACTGAAATGAAAGTTTGGTGCTTCTCACGCTGGCTTCCCCATCCCCAAAGTAGAGATGCTTGCCCAGCCTGGCTGACAGTGAGGCAGCAAAGCACTTGCCCAAGTGGATTGAAAGTCCTTCTGGCTCAAGAAAGAATTTGATGACAAAGTCTATAAATATACAGTGTAAATAGAGAGGATTCTCCTCGCTGGATTATACGTCTTCACTGGTTGAGGAGGTACGAGGTCAAAGTCATAGCGTAAGCCGGAGCTGAGCCATTTCTCTTCTGTAAACAGCCCAGGAAACAATTGCCTTTTACAATGCTCCTGACGTGTGGCAGGCACAATGTGCCGACCATGGGTTAGTGCTTCTTCTCTCTGGCTCACTGCTGGTTCCCACACTGGTGCCACCAGCAGCTTCTTGAGCAGACCCTTTGGCCTGCAGCCGAGTCAGGACGCCAAGTCCAAATCTGCTGTTGTAAAAATGGATATGGTTCACTTCCTGTTATTTCGCAAGTTTTTAATGAAAATCCAAGAGACAGCTGGGAATTGACACGAGGGAAGAGTGCACAGATATAGGCAGGAGAAGGAGGAGGGGAAACAAAACCAAGGCTTTTAAAACTGAAGCCTGGTCTTTGCTTAGCCATGACAGCTCCATCTCTGAGCCCAGAGATGCTCAGGCTTTGAGTGTTGAGTTACAGCTGCATGTCACCTTCTCAGGTTTGTTCACATGGCTTAATGATACTTTTCCAAAAATGAGACAGGTGTTAGGAAAGATGGACTCTTTTTAGTAAATTTGGAATAGTTCTCTTGGGAAAATAGAGGTCTACTTGCTAACCACCATCTGTCTGTGTTTGAATATCAGATAAATAGCTAGTTGAGCTCTAGAATACTTAGCACTTCAAAAAAAGATTAAAGGAAAATGCTAAATAAGTTGGCATTTCACACCAGGCATCGCAAGCGTGACTCCTGTATACTATCTTCTTCAAAACACCTCTTTGCTAGTTGGGGAAACAGTTTTGTCTCACTGGAGCTGGTGAAACCTTGTCTAAATTCTCATTTATGTAGGTTTGTTTATCGCTCTTCTGGCTTCAGGTCAAAACAAGCCAGTGCACTCTACAGAGTTTCAGCTGAAACTCAACCGAAATCCAAAAACGCATGCTTAAATGCCTCATAAGTTTTTTCAAAGTTTATTCATTCATTTCACCAAAATCCTCTAATTTCTAGCTTGGGATAGACTTTCAAACCAGACACAGAGTTGTGTGGTGCTTGTCTGAGGGAAGCCAGCATCTCAAGTAGTAGGTTACAAATGTTTGACCTCATTAGTCAGGAAATAGAGAAGAAAGAGGGAAAAATGAGAAATAAGTTATATGGTCCTCTACAGCAATTTTTATGTTTTTCAACAGGAACACTGATGTCTACTACAGAGACAAAAAGCTATACCAGCGCCACAGCTGAAGAGAGTTTGACAACAGCACGTGAGTAGCTGATGCATCTTCTTTGCTTTGTAGGACCGTAACTGGGGAGTTAAGAAGCCAATTATGGGTGGTCCAAAGTGCAAATGTGGCACCAATGTAGCGAGTGTTGGGTTGCAAATCTACAGTCATCTGGAGTATCTTCCAAAAAATACAGCGGCAGGCACTCAGCTCTACGTGGTCCTCGGTTTGTAACGCCTTTGCCAAGAACATTCGCTCTGCGAGGCTTGTTTTCAGCTGCTAGTTGATAGTCATCACATCACCACGCAAAAATTATTACTAAACATGGAAAAGTTGTGTCCGAGCAGAGGCCAAAAGTCAGGTGGTGTAATTTGTACCAACTTTTCAGTGCTTCACAGAAGCAATTCCCCTGTTGAGTTGCACTGAATTAGAAGGTAAAGGTTTGAGTCTCCAAGCCATCAGGGATTTGCAGTGGCAAAAGAGGAATGAAAAAACATTTGAGTATCCTGGTTTTATTAGACATATTTAATTTAATAATATTAAAATTGAGAGAGCTGCTAGGTAAATGTAGTGAGCACTGAAGGTAGTTTATAGATGAAATAAATTACTGGAGAAGCCAAATAAAATCACAGAGCAGCAATGAAATAATGAGATAATGTGGGGCAATAAAGGCTGGCTAATAGAACGTTGAAAGGCGGCCTCGTTAAAGATCAATAAATCAATAAAAAAAACACTAGAGGTGGATATTTTTTCACAAATCTTTCCCTTTAGAAAATCTCTGCTCAGCAGCAGAAAGCCAGAAGTGGCTTTCTTTTTTAACATCTTGTTTTGTCTTTGTGCTTTCGAAACAGGCAGGACCTGTCAATGCACTTTGGCATTTGTATGGCAGTCGTCTTTTAGCCGAAGTGCAAATGTAGCAGCCACTTTCCATTTTCTGAACACATTTTTGGCAGCGCTCCGGTGCTTATTTACCCGCGTATAACCCACAACCACGCATTTAGACCGAAACCTTGTGAACATCTTCTAATGCTTCACGGTCCTGCTCTTGCACAGCTCGACGGTTGCAATTTTTTGCTAAAAGCGTGCTGAATTACACTATTATTTGCAGGAGGTACCGTGCGTTGCACTGCTCATCGGCTTCCCTACAGCCGTGCCCGCCTGGCCACCAGCTGAGGCATGGCCTTGGAGGGTCCTCAGTCCAGCAGCTGTAACTGGGGACAAATTCAGAGCGCACAGGCAACAGTGCGCCCGCTGAGGCATATCGACACGTGTCCCTGTGCCCTCCCAGGGCCACCAGGCTCGTACGAGAGGGATTATCATTATCAGTTCAGTCCTCAGAGGCTCTAACACAAGCCATTATGTAAATAATAATAAGTAGCGCTCATCAGCGTGCTGTAGAGAGCACAGCGCTATGGGATCTCTAAGTGCATATCCTTTTTTTACATATATATATATAACTTTTTAAAATGCCAGATCTACCATGTTTATCCCCATAAAATTAAACACCTAATAAACAAAGAGAAAAGAAGAACTGAATTGAATTAATGTCCAAAACTCTCAGTGAATTTTTAGAGTGTCCTAGATTTGGACTGATTTTGATAGGGCTTTTTAATACATACATATATACACACACACACACACACACAAGCTCACTTGAGTGCTCAATTTCAATCAGAACCAGCATCTTATAAGAAAGAGATTTTCATTTTATAAGAAAGAGATTTTCCTGCCTCTGTCTGGTTGCTCATTTACATCACTTAAACAATGGATTTTTTTTCTTGGGTTTATAAATCAGCAATTATACTAGAGACTTTCGGGTATCTCTGTTATTTCGTTTGTTGTTTGCATCAGAGAAAAGTGAAGGATATAAAACAGCCAGAGTTGAGCCTAATGAAGCAGTCACGTACAGGCTTGTAAGATAATTGAAGGATATTATTCCTTTTTGTACAGATCTGAACGATTCCACCACTGAATCCCCTCAAAGCCTTGGGAATGCCACACGCTCCTCCGAGAATACAACCCTGGCGCATCGTAAGTGCTGTGGCAGCCCTGGAAATGCTGTGCCCTTGTCTAGTCGCATATTTTAGCTATTATTTCAGACGATATGAGCAAGGAGATGGCTAGAAAAAACAGGAACGTATCCTTAGGCAGCACTGATCTCAAATGTAGGTAGCTTAGCCGTATTATGAAAGGGAAAATATCTGTCTACAAATGGATGAAAGATGACTTTTGTGGTTCAGACACAGTACTTGACAGAGGAGACTGAGGTTTCACTCAGTCACGGCAAAGGCAGACCCTTTGTGTTGTTGCTAAGCCACTTAATATCTTCAGCTTTTTCATTATCATCAAAGAGGTAAAAAGCTTATCGTTCTCCCAGACCACTCTGCAGCTCAATGCTGGCTTGCTGGATCATCTTAATAAGTGTTTTCTAATACTCTTCCTTTCTTTCTTTCTTCTAATATTCTCTAATTTGATAAAAGCATAATTTTTGTCTAACACCAGGTTGTAGACCAAAAATGTAGGCGTCTTGCCGAGTAAATCTTGACATGTTGATTCTGGAATTTGATTTCCAGTCTTCAGCAGGGTGAATAATGGTGGCTTCAAAACACAATCTTTACTAAAAAAAACTTCAAAGAAGTTACTAAAAATGTTCTGCGCCCCACTTTTCAGGTAACCTGTCCTTCAGCATCACAGACCAGCCAATTTCAGTTACCAGAGGGAAAGATTTCTTTACTACCAGCAGTCTGCTCAATAGTACTGGTGAGACATTATCCTACAAATCCTCCTCTTTCGGCGTGCTGTTGCAGTAAGCAAGAAAAGCAGAGAAGCACAAAACCAGGAGTATCATGTACATTTGAACAGGGGAATTCAAAAAAAGGGAAAAGAGCTGAAAAGAGGAGTCACAACTGCTGTGTCCCCACACCACAGGTTGTCGTAGGTTTTTGGCGTTCCTGCCTGCTCCGTGCATCTGCAAGCAATGCCCCAGTGCATGTTTTCTTCCAGCATCAAAATTTGGCTGGTCACACTCCTGTGCCCCAGGTGGCACTCATGGCTCATGCAGCATGGTGGACTTGGCGCTGCGGCAAAGACTCAGGCTGGGCGATGTACTAGTATGACCAACCTTACAGAGGAACAGGAGGTGGCCCTGGGATGGTATGGCCCAATGATTCTTGTGCTCCAGCCCTCTCTCCACCCAGCCTGCTGCTGCACCCTCTGCGGCAGCTGAAGGAGGACCGCACTCCTCCTCTCCTTCCTCTCCATAGCTGGGATCCCAAGGGTGGCTGTGAAGAAGTGGGCAGTGGGGGGATCACAGCACCGTGCTGGGGAGAGGCAGCCGGGGCGAGGCAGAGATGCTGCACCTCCAACGAGAGCCCATCCCAAAAGATGTCTGTGCCCTTGGCCAGATGTTTCGGCAGGGTTTGATGTCAGAGGCGTGAAAAATAAGTTGGTGGGAAGGAGGGATGGGATGGGCAGCCCGGCTGCACCGTGAAAGGCTTCCTCTTCTTAGAGAAGTTCATGGGGGAAGAGGGAAAACCAATGGTTTTCGGATTAGACGCTTGCCGGGCTGTGTCTGCATAGTCTCGTCATGTGAACCGATGGGTGGCTGAAATCAGCCCGTGAACTCAGTCAGAACAAAAGTGGGTTAATTCCATAAATTAAAGCTGCCATGCTCGGAGTTTGGGATCCTCAGCCTGGGAACTTGGCAGTTGGATGCTCATCTGGGACTGCGTGGTCACCAGCACCATGCCTGGGGGGAACACAGGCAGCAAGCACAGATTTCTCTCCTCTCCGAGAACGTTCGGCTGAGCTCCGTCTCGTGTGTCCCATCCAGGTGGCCCAAGGAACACGAAAGCCAGTCACTTCCCCTGGCCAACTGCAGTGGCCGTCCTGCTCCTCTTCTGCAGTCTTCTAATAGTTTTAGGCATCAGGAAATGGTGTCAGTACCAGAAAGAGATGTAAGTACTGGGAGGGGAACCGCGGGGGCGGGAGGGGTGGCACAGAGAACAGCACAAACTCTAACCCAGCTGTTTGGATTTACACATTTTCATCTGAGAGTGCACGACGCCTTTAAGTATATGGATCGCTAATATCATTTTTTTTTCATACAGCGGTATGAAACGCGGAGTGTTCTCAGTCCTTTCATCTGTTCCGTGGGTTATCTATAAAATAAACTCAAAAAAAAAAGCGGCGGTGCAGCTGCAGGGTGTGAGGGAAGAATACAAGTGGATTTTTTTCCCCAGAGCCCCCCACTTCTATTAGCCTCCCTGCCAGCTGCTTTTGCTCTCTCATTTTGCACGGTTACTTGAGGACATGTTTTAATGAAATGGTACTTCTAGGGCAACTCTATTTGAGTTGTCAATAACATACGTGAAAGTAGGCTACCTGAAACTTAATCTCAGTCCAAGAAGCATTGAGTTTGTAATTATTGCCAAAGTTTAAGTCCCTACTAAAACACTCAGAGATCTACTGATGAAAGCAGTATCTAAGAGCCAATTATTTTTAATCTTATTAACATTACTAAAATGTTTGAAAAATCATGGCAATGATTTTGCGGTTCTAGAAAACCCTGTTGAAACATGACTGTAAATCCCGTGTATGGAAAGCGAAGATGGGATGGATTTTTTTCACTGATTTCGGACAGGACCTTTCTTTATCTTGGCCTATAAATCGACAAAAAAAAACTTACGAGTCTTTAAATATACCTTCAGAGAACAGTGTGAGCAAAAGATCTCTGGAAGGGTTTTGAATGGTTCACCAGGACCATGATCCACTTCTTTGAAAGCATGAATAAAGTAAAATTGTGAGGTGGGAGCTGAGAAAGCCAAATGAATACCAGGAGATACAGGGGGGCTGTAGAACAGAAACAGGGAAGTTGCGTGTACGAGAAACATCAGATGCTCTTACAAAGGCTTAATGAATCATAGAATGGTTTGGGTTGGAAGGGACCTTACAGATCATTTAGATCCAAACCCCCTGCCATGGACAGGGGTGCCTTCCCCTGGATCAGGTTGCTCAAAGCCTCATCCGACCTGGCCTTGAACACTTCCAGGGATGGGGCATCTACAACTTCTCTGGGCAACCTGTAATGTCCTTCTACCTCCTCCTGTGAACGTTTCACAAGTGTTTTACACAGCTTTTGTGTGACTGATGGTGTGTTTTTCCTCTTCTGTTTCAGCATGAACAGACCTCCGTCTTTCAAGCCCCCACCACCTCCCGTAAAGTACATCTCCATGGTGGAGTCTGACGGGACTCCCCCATCCTGCCACGAACTGGAAAACCTGTGACATCGCCCACAGCCCTTGTCGAAGGTGCAGGGCACCGACACAGTCAAAAGGCTCCGTCTTTCCAGCTGTGAGCACAGGAGTTCGGTGTTAACGACCCGCATTAAAATTCAGAGCGCCTAAATGACATTAATGTCAGATGGAAGCCGAGCACTCCTGAGGACACTTACTGCATCCCATCCCTCTCTGTGTGTGCATTACATTAACACCGATATTGAGTGTCACCATGAGATTACATGTGCTTAACTTGGATTGGGTGACCAGCCAGGAATTTGCTTCCTTTTTGACTGGAGCAGATGAACACATCACTCCGCCAGCCAGCCTGGAGGGTGGGGAAGCTTTTTGTTTTGCTGAGTGTATAGAGACAACAGCTCTGCCCTATGGACACCGCGACTGCACAGGAACGTTGGCTCAACACCAGCTTTTAGATACCTACGTGAGCCGTTCTTAGAGCTGTTATTTTTTACTATACAAATATTGACAAATAAGGCCAAATATATAATTTCCTATCACTGTGAAACCAAACAGACAATAATCAGCACCTTGCACGGAAAGAAGACAGCCTGCAGCTGTTGCCATGGGGCTGCAGTGCGGAGGGGCTGGTGAGACCAAAGGGCATAGTGCAGGTCTGATGGAAGTGTTTGTGAAGAAGACTCGGTTGCCGTTGGTGAAGTCGCAAGAAAGAGTCAACTTTGGGCCATGTACAAGCCACCTGTGGACCAGAGACTTAAGGGCTAAAGCAGATAAGGACCGTAAAGATACTGGGAAATGCCAGTCCTTTTGGAAGGGCTGTGTCTTTGAAGCAATAATTACTCTTGAGTCTGCTTTTCTGAAATTATATTTACCGTACACTTGAAGGAAAAAAATGAATATGATAATTTTGTTCTCCTTTGATCTAATGAGCTTCTGTCATTTGCTATCTTCGCAGTTTTCAAGACCTCAGGGGTAATTTCCCAAGTGGCTTAAGCCTATGGAAGGGATGGTTCGGTCTTACCCCTACCCTGTCCAGGCCACACACCTCCTTGTATTGACACTAATAACTAAATGACTGTACCGAGGGTGGGATCAGCTCAGCCCGCTCCACCGTTCTCAGCCAGGTCAGCAGCCGTGTGATCACTGATGCCAGGCACAAGAGCTGCAGCAGGAGCACTGCCTTTGGCAGCAGTGTGGTCCTACCTTGTCTGCAGCCAGTCAAGAAACTGTCCCTCCAAGCTTGTTTGAAAATATATTGTTGCTGCAAGGGTATTTCTGCAATCAATGCAAATCAACTAAAATTCAGCCATGTCAAGCTTGAAATTGGTATTCTGATTTAGGAATAGGGTTTGCTTTATATACTGCTAAACACTGGTCAATGAGTATCAGGGTTCAGAGCCCTATATTTCCTGGGACTCTAGTTGAACTTACTGGAAAGAATGATCTGACAGACTATTTTAAAGTATTTTGTTGTATTGTTTACCTTATAGCACAAGCAGTTCTAAATCCATCACTAAGGAAATATCTGTGTTGAACAGAAAACACTTTCCTTCCTACGAAACTATACAGACTTTGCACGCATGGAAGGCTGAATATTAATTTGAGAGTTTCTTGTCTGTATGGGTTTGTAGAAGCAAAATAGTTTAACTTTCACCATACTGTCAGTCACTGCAAAAGAAGGTAGCTTTTTTTTTATTAAAAAAAAAAAAAATCAGAAAAAAAAAAAAAAACACAAAAAACCAAAGCTGGATAGCCGTATTCTAAGGAATATGCAGAGCCAGGACCTTCTTCCTCGTCATTAGATGAGGATGACTGCCTGTAGCATACCTATCGAAGAGGGGTTATTTTGTCATCACGTATATTTTAATCCCCACGGTTGCTTCAGGTCGAAATGTTCCCTCCACACTGAGGTTTTCCAGACTTGGAGTGGCTTCCACCGCCACCCGCCAACGGAGCCGGGCTGCAGGGAGAGCTACCAGCAGCTTTGGCCCGGTCCCTGACCCATCCAACCTCGAAGGACTCTGTTGCTTCCACAAATCCGGACCATCAATGTGAAGATCTCCAGGTGATGCCCGCCCGGCTGGGGAGCACTTCCAGCCCCTCCAGAGGGGTCTGAGGCAGACCCCCCCACCGCCCACTGGGGAAGCACCGGCGGGCACTGCAGCCGCGCTCCCGCCGCCGCCCAGCAGGTGGCGCCGCAGCACCGCAGCCGGCGACGAGCGGGGCCCGTCCCCGCGCCCGTCCGCGCTCCCGCTCCCGCTCCCGCTCCCGCTCCCGCTCCCGCTCCCGCTCCCGCTCCCGGTCCCGGTCCCGCCCCGCTCCCGGAGCTGAGGCGGCGGCGGCGGCGTCCCCGTCCCCTGCCCGCCCCTGGCGGACCGCGGCTGACGGACGCGGAGAAGGAGGATGCTTGCCTTCCCCTGCCAGCTCCAGAGAGGGAACAGGGGAAAGGGCAGCCATCAGTGTGCGACCTGGGCGGAGAAGGAGGGAGAGGAAATCCCCACCTGCCAGTCCCCATCTTTCCGTTTTTCTGCCACTAAATTGAGCGTAGGATAGTTTGTATTTACGTTTGGCTTCATCTGTTCATCACCAGGATAAGCGTGTAACATATAGTTACTCAAAAATTGTGATTAAGTTCAAAATTGACGCCTGCTTTAATATAAAGAGGGGAAAAAAAATCTCTAAAGCCATTATTTTTGGTATCAGCCACACCAGTATGTAAACTTAAATAATTCAGCTTGGACTGGGTTCTGTAAACCCTGGAATAGTTTGGCCCTAGATGCTTGAAGATGGCTACAGATAAACGCTCTTCTGTAAGAGTAAATTGTTCAAATCTTAATGCATGGGTACGGAAAAGATTATTTTTTCAAAAAGTGTTACGTTGCTAAACACAAATCCATGACACAATGAAACCTGTAAAGCAGATCCAAACTAGTATCTGAGATCATTACACAGCTGTAACAGCAATACACTGGAAAGCTAAGCAGGAAGGTGGGTTTATGTACAAGAGGTTTTCATCCGCTTCTAGGGAGAGAAGAAATGGTGCAGGGAGAGGGGAAAAGAGGATGAAAGCAAGAAATTTGTTTCTAGTACTTGTTTTCAGTTACTATTGTGCCTCGTGAAGTCAGTGGTAGAGCCCGGGGACTTCAATGGAGTGACTTTTCCCAGTGCTCCGCGGTTTATATTCCAGCTGGTTGCATCCAGGCGGTGTCGGGCCCCGCTAACCAGCGGGAAAGGCTGCCAGCCCCCAGCCCGTGGGGTGCACGGGGCAGGCGAGTGTCCTCAGCCTCTGCCTGGTTTCCACCTCTCTGACAGCAGAGGGGACAGCTGGGAGCTGAGGGGGATGCCCTGGTCCTGGCGCACCTGACAGCATATCCTGAATTACCTTTTGCCTGGCTCTGAATCACGCGTCTTTTTTAAACAGCGTTGTAGCAGCTTTTCTTGCAAGGCACCTTTTGCTCCTGCAGCTTAATTCCGCTCGGCTCGTTTATTTAAGAAGCCCCCCTGTAGTTTGCACGGTGTGCTCCAGGCACTGCCATGCAGGCAGCGGAGCCTGGGAGTGGGCTGTAGGAGAGCACAGGCTGCCCGGTGACCCCAGAGCCGGGCTCATTAGTTAATAGTTGCTGATAATAGGCTTTGCCACCTGGGATTTCCCGGGGAAACAGCCCACCTTGACGTGAACCCACAGAGTTTTCTCTCTTCGGGAGGTGTTTTCCTCGTTGCAGCTGTGCTGAAAGCCTCGTGATGTGCTCCGGCTTCGTTTCAATGTATGTGTGTGTTTGAAAAAGCTGTGTACGGAAATTACACCAGGTATTAGTCACCTTACGTAGTCCTTGCTGGACGTAAAGCCATCGCTTCCCAGAGCAGGCGAACGTTAGGAAGGTCTGTGTGCACGTAAACTCCAAAAGAAGCAGTACAGGAAGGAAAAATTTTGGTTTACTTTTTTATTGTTTGTATTAGTAGGTAATTCTTCCTGACTCTGCAATTAACTTTGAAAAATAAGCCAACAGAAGGCTTCTAAAAAGCTCTGCAGGGGGATAATGATTACTTAATCCTGTCTAAGGAGATTTTAATGGAAATAATATGGAATCATATTATATTTAAAATGGTTCCTTAAGGACAAGAAAAAGCTCAGGGAAGTCTCCAGCACAGATTATTTTATTTCAGAGAACATCAGATTATGTCTTTAAAATTCCTTTTCCATCTGTTTTCTAGCACATGATGTTTCATCTCTTTCCTTTCAAAGTCTCCTGTACCAGGTTGCTACAGTAAGATTTTTAATCAGTGGGGAAAAAAAAAAAGCTATCTGTTTGCCCCTTGGTTCCTTTCCGAACAGGAGGACTTCCAAATGGACTCTGGCATCCTACACAGCTTGAGACACCCTCATGTGGTGTAAATTAAGTATTGAATAGCTCGCTATTGTCAGACAAACCACAGGTGCCAGGGCTTGGCTTAAAGAGACCAGTAAAGAAAGCCGAGAGAGAGAAGCAGGTGACATACTGACGAGAACGGACACGGAGGCTGAGTGGTGGACGGAAAAAGTGGGAGGAAGTCGATATTACAAAGGGTATATTATATGATAGACATCTAAGTGTTTGCAATGGACTTAGGAAATGCAAAAAGCGCTGGGATAGCCACAGTGTTTTTCTGACTCGATGTAAAAGGGAAAGTGAACGTTGCTCTTCGGTCTACTGCGCCTGAAGAAGCGGTGTTTTAAACGCGGTGATGTCTGCGGAGCTTTGTGATTGAGTGTATCCGATGGTTTTAAATGTTAAATAATTCCATTACAGTCAGGGTAATGAACAGCTTGGAAGAGCCTGAGTATACTTACACGAAATGTTGAGCAATTAGCTCCTCTCTGTGAGAGTGAACCCTGCAGTTTTCTTCTCATCAGTAGCAAAGTGACCTTTAAAATATGCGGATGACATAGAAGCCGTTTCAATAACTTATTTGATCTGTTGTCTGCTGATAAATTGCATGTAAGGATCTAGACTTTACACGGCACACTAGATTTTTGGACTGAAATGGAAGATTTTGGAAACGTTAACTGAAAGCTTTTTAACAGTAGCAATGCCTCCTGTTGAATAATGGGACGTGTGTTATTAGGGCACTCGACCTGGGAAAGGGAAGGAGGCTGAGCTCCCTGTAGCACTTGATGTTATCAGCGTGTTTTCAGCTGCTTTAGAGCACTTTCCAAAGTCCATTGTTCTGGCTTTATATGCTGTATATATACATATATATGTTAGGTGGCATATACAGCAACCTAACCACATGTTAAAATCAAAATAAACCACATCTGGGTGTTTGGAATTGTCTGACAGTGAAACTCGAATGCCTCTTAGTGCTTAAGTAGCATCAGCCCAATCCGCACGTTTTTTCTTATTATTATGTATTTGAAAATAGGAGAGCTAGGGGTATGGGAATGGGATTTGAGCTGCTAGATTTTCTGGGCTGCCCATGACATTGGCTTGTACTCTGCGCCAAGGCATGAGGGAATAGCTGAGCTCTTTCAGTAAATCCACATAAGGCATAAATACGGCTATATAATCCGTGGGGAAAAATGGATAGTAAAGTTTTAGTCAGGCCGTCCTCACTGCCGAATGTGATTCTTATGTGAATACTTCAGAAACAACCTACTGACCTTGATACAGAACTAAAAAAAACCTCAGTAGTGTGATGTTTTTCCTGCCTGCTTAGGCATTCATTTCTGCAGCCACTTAAACGCGTGCTTGAGGTGGAGCATTTGAACGGTCTCAAGTGAGAAGACCCTAGATCATTTGTGGGTTTAGTCGGTGGAAAATAAAATTGTATGATTAATGCACGTTTGTTCCCTCCAGCCATCGCAATTAACATTCATCATTGCAGGGTTTGGCACTGATTACAGAACAAAATTGCAGAGTTTTGTGGAGATGGAAAGAGGTTGAGGTCTTTCCCTTCTCCAGGCTGAATAGGATTATTATGTGGGAGCTACAGCATTTTCCATTAGTTACACTACTGGTCCATATGCCTGCAAGTTTATCTTCTTTAAATCACTATATTATTTCACTCTCTTTCTCATGTTCCCGCCATCACAGCTTGGGACTCCCCAGCAAACCAGTGCATGGTTAGATATGGTTGGCAACCATGGCTGTTTCAGTGTAGCGTAGAGGCAGCCATTTCACCACAGCTGGTATGTTCTCAAGGACTTCATTGTGTCTCTGGGGCAGTATTTCACTGTGGCCAGTGAAACTGAAAACACCAAAGGTGTAGTCTCGAGCCAAAGGGGAGGGAACAGGTGGTCCCCAGACCACCAGAGGGGAGGGAACAGGCAATTTAATACTCTTCTTTTCTAGAGAAGCACAGGGAAGATTTTTGGACCATAACAAAGTTCTGCCAGTGGTTACTGCTGGCAAGTATCTGTGCATCACATCTGATGTGCACAGCTGAGGTCTCATCCTGCGGTGCTGAATGGATGCACCTCCTCCTTCTCTCATCATTCTCGTGTTGAGCTGTTGGTGTCCCGCACAGTTGAAACGTCCTTTGTGGCTTGAAGGTCTAGAAACCATCTTAACCACCAGAGCCAGGGTATACTCATGTTGCACGTCATAGCCAGGGGATGCTGAAACTAGCTGTGAACAAGTGAGAAAGTCACCACGCTGCAGGAGTACTGGAGGACCCTGATGCTGTCACATGCTCCAATACTATTAAAAAGTGATGGCAAAGGGTCAGAGACTTTTGGGAGGCTGCAAAGGGAGCAGGTTTGAGACTCCCCCCTCTCCAGCTTTAGCCGCCTTCTTTTCTAGCTGATCTGATGGCGGAGGACTGCTAAGACCTACTCTCCTGGTAGAGGCAACTGCCCAAGGTAGTGGAAATTAGACTCATTTTCTCACAACAGAGCTCCCCTACATGCTCCCCTTGAGACCCCGCAGTCTGTCATACACACTCCCTCTTCTTTATGTCATTTGGAAGATGGGAAATGCAGGACGGGGACTGGTGAGGACACCAAGAGAACCATGTCAGCACTCAGCCCTGATAGTTTTGGCTCAAGACTACACCTTTGGTGTTTTCAGTTTCACTGGCCACAGTGAAATACTGCCCCAGAGACACAATGAAGCCCTTGAGAATATACCAGCCTTGGTGAAATGGCTGCCTCTACACTACACTGAAACAGCCATGGTTGCCAACCATATCTAACTATGCACTGGCTTGCTGGGCAGTCCCAAACTGTGATGGTGGGAACATGAGAAAGAGAGTGAAATAACATAAAGTAGTGATTTAAAGAAGATAAACTTGCAGGCATACGGACCAGTAGCATAACTAATGGAAAATGCTGAAGCTTCCACATAATAATTCTTCTTTCGGTTCAAGATATAAATTTAATTGCAAGAGAAAATGTTTATGATCCCATACCTATGGCTTTGCACAGCGTGGCCTGCTCTTTCCTACATCAGAAACAAGCGTACTAGATGGTCTTAATGGGAAGGTGGAGCAGGGTGCAGGACAGTTGAATGTCTATCAAACCTATATTCGTCCTTGAGAGTGAGGAGTCCTAGGTCAGGAGTGCTTAGTGGAAACCTGTTACTGAAATTGCACTATTTTTAAGATTGTTCAATACCAAAGCTCTAAAAGCAAAATGCCTTTGCTCCCTTCCTTGAATAGGAAAATGCAAATTTATGGAAGGAGAGAGATTCTGGTTGTATTAGGTCAAAATGCATACTTAACATATGTGTATTTACAGATACATTAAGTTTGTACTTGCTTTAAATATGTAGTTCAATTAGCATTTTACCGTGTATTAATTAAAACATTCTATGAATAATGTGCAAATCGTAATAGGTCAAATGAAAAAACTTATTTAAATAGTAGTTATTTTAAAATACTGTGTACAAATATAGTACAAAAAATACTGTGTACTATAAAATGTTTCCTTACAGATGGAACAGGGGACTTGGGAAATATACACCCTTACTATTTAATATTCAGCCTTCAGTCACTTGACTGTGAAAAATTATCTTTCAGAGCAATATTATTTTTTTCTGCTACCATTTTTTCCACTCCATATGATGAATGTCAGAAACGAGCCCACGTAAATAGTTTTCACGTTGTTTATTTGGGGACAAAGTCAGTGGAGCAAAGATCACAGCGCTGGGCGCATGACCGTAGCCAGAGGCACGCCAACACAATCCTCAGTGGGTGATTTACACTGTAATTCGTTACATAATCATAAATGTTTTTGCATATTCATTATTATCTCGGGGGACAGGGAGGAGATATTACAATTAGTATTTACACAGGTCTGCCTTACTCCCCCCTCCCACCAGTCATGCGCAGTTTGTCCTGGTGGTCATCCCAGGGGTCGGTGTGGATGAAGTCAGGAGTCTTCATCAGCATGAACTTTTCACCATGGATGAAGTCAGGAGTCTTCATCAGCATGAACTCCGCCCCCGCTCTGGTTCCAGCTGGCTTCAGTCCGTCACTTTCTTATCTGGAGTAGGGAGTTTACCATGCAGTCCCTCAGTTTCTTACCTCTGGTAGGGAGTTTACCGTGCTCAAAGATTTACAATGTACATTCCAGCGCTCTGGGGGATTATGTCTATTTTTATGGTTTTATTTTAACTGTAAGTGTCCTTGTTATGCAGTCTTAATTAACTCTAGGTGAAAGCAAAATTTTTTAACCACTTCCTTACTTCTCACAATGGAGCAGACTTCGGTGTTGTATACCTGGTTGTCTCTCTGTCCTACCGTGAAGTGCACGGAAGCAATACGTTTATACATATTTGTAAGCAGTTAAGAAGAGAACTTGCTCACAAAGCATTATCCTCCAAAGATACGTAGTGACACCATGGAGAAAACGTGTATCTTGGAGGAACCATGTCATGTATCACTGCAAATTCAGGAATTGTTTTGGACGAAACGCTTTCTGTGACAGCAGGAGCCCTACGCGGTGCCACCGGCGGCGAGGGGACACTCAGGCCCTCGGCGGACGTTTCTCCAGTCCCAGACCGCGCTCCCCCTCCTCTGACCCGGACGGACGCTACGCCAGTGTCGTCAGTCAGGTGGCGCAGGAAGAGAAGAGGAGCGATGGTGACGGCTGTTTCGGCGGTGGCCGGTGTGCGGCAGGGAGCGCTTCCCGCCACCGCCTCACAGACCGGCGCCTTCACCTTCCCCTCACAGACCGAACGACACCGGGACGCGCGCCGCGCTACCGGCGGGGCGGGGCCAGCAGCGGGCAGCCAATGGCTGGCGGCCGGACCGCGCTGGCGGCGCCACGCTACTGGCGGGGCGGGGCGGGACCAGCAGCGGGCAGCCAATGGCTGGCGGCCGGACCGCGCTGGCGGCGCCGCGCCCGGCCGGGCAGCACCTGTTACATAAGAGGGGGCGGGCGGCCCCCGCCGGCCCCGTCCCGCCGCCCCTCAGGCGCTGCGGCCCGGCGCGGCCCGGCCCGGCTCCCCAGGCTGGGCATGAGGTCGCCGGCCGGCAGGGAGGGCCGGCGGCGGCAGCAGTGGGCCATGGGGGCCACGGCGGAGAGCAACGCGGACTGGATGGGCTCGCTGCCGGCGGCGCTGCGCTCCTACCCGCTCTCCAACCTGGCCATCCCGGGTAGGGCGGCGGGGCGGGACGGAGAGGGGAGGCGTAGGGTTGTTTGGGTGCCGAAGCCGCCCGGGCCCGTCTCTGCCGGCAGGGCCTGTGCACGCCGGGGCGGCCGGTGGGGCCGGCGCTGAGGGGAGTCGCCTCCCGGGGACGCGCCGGCGCCCCGTAGCGAAGCGCTTACAGGTGCTCGGGCCTGTCCTGCTGTGTCCGGTGCCATCACCGCAGGCTTGGCCCTGAGATGCGCGCCTGTGCTGGGGAACCGGGGCTGGGTGTTTGCTTGGGCTGTGGCGACCGTGTGGGAGGTCTGTCGTCAGGCGTCGGAGCGCCTGTTTGCGGCTAAGGGCTGATAACATGAGCCCCGTCCGCCGCGGGAGAGGAGGGAGGAGGGCTTTATCCTCTGTAAATACAGCTGCGAATCTCCAGCCCTCTGGTCTGCGTGTTGTCATGGGCTTTTAAAAAGGTAGCTGTGACCTCTGGGGGTCCTCTGTGCGGTTTCTCAGGTTGTTTAAGCGAGGCTAAAGGCAGGCAGGGAGAAAGGTTTGGTTACGTTGAATCTAACAGCTGGAGGTTCATCAGGTGAAAACGTCTTTTATGGCAGAACCTACGTATGGCTTGTCAGAGGGGAAAAGAGTACAGCATGGTTATGAAATATCCCAATACAGGATGCTACACTGAAGACACTAAGATGCTGTGTTTACTTATAAAATTTTCCTCCTTTCCAGCTAAACTTAACTTACTTTTAGGTTCTGTGAAGAACTTCTAGTTTAAGAAACTGATAAGGGTATGTGTCATCACTTCTGATGTATGGATAGATAAACTGACAAATGAGGAAGATGACAGATGACTCTAAAGTTGCCTAGGAATAGACTGAATTACCATCCATAAATGGCAAAAAATAATCTAGTATTGCTTGTAGATGTCAATAGGGGAGATTTTAGGGGTGTCTACTGTAGCAGTTTATTCTGATACTGGATATTAGACTGGCCTCAGCTTGTCAAAACCCTTTGGGCATGTGTTGTAGAGGGGACATGTGGAGAGACTTCCCTAGAAACAGAGTGACTGACTTCCTTTTTTGTGCCAGCAGAGATCACCAAATGGCATTTGAAGCATGTAGAGAAGGTGCTACACACTTCCTGTGAGTACTCACTCACATACTTACTGCTGTAGCTCCTGAATTAAAACAGTTGAAATGCCTGGTTTTAATCAAAAGTAACACCTTCCCTGCCCCTGCCAGTAGCAAGATCACTTTATGTAACCCTGTTCTTTTGAACAGGGAGGCAGGATGGAAAGGAAGTGGTGTCCCTATAAAATTCAAGTGGGTGCAGATTTTGAAACTTCATTCTCTGTTTTAGTGAACAGAAATAAATTGACTTTTTGTTGCTGCAGCAGTTTAAGGCTGTAAAAGTTTGTTTGGAGAAGGTTATGATGCTGATTCATGTTAGGTGCGTTTTTGCTGTTCGTCACTTACAATATTGGTTTTGTGATGTTTGTAGCGGAGGAACCAAGAAAATGAGTTGTTGTTTCAGTACTGCCACACTGTTTCTAAAATGAGTAGTGGTTTTTTGAAAATGCTTCTAGTGTATGTTTAGTTGTAGTCAAAGTCGCCATATTTTCCTGCCCCTTTCCTGCATATAGCCTCTGAGTAGGGAAAAGACATTTTGGGAAGGTGTTTAGGGATTTATTTATTTTTTACTTTAGTCCAATGATTCTTTTGCTGAAGTGGATTTTTGGTGTGTTGCTTGACAAAGGAGACTTTTTGATGTTACTAGCAGTGTGCAAGGAAAGGAGGTTGCAGTTGAGACATCCGTTGACAGATGCTGAACAGCAATGAGGGCCAATGCCACCACCTTCAAAAGAGAGATGAAAGGCAGGCTTCAGGTCAAATGAGAAGCATTTTTGTCTGCACTTAATACCTGTGTACGCATATGACAGGTGTGGCTGGCTTTTGCCTCTGTCTGGATGCATTTGTTTTCACTGCTGGTGTGGTGGACTCATCTTCTTGGCAATTTATTTGTTTTGTTTTCCCTTCCCTCTTCCCAATCCCTCTTTGTGCATAGGAATGGAGATGTAACTGTAGCAAAGGTGCTGGAGCAGTTGGAAACTTTAAATAAAGTTTAAAACTTTTATATTTAAAACTTTAAATAAAGTCAGCACTGGGCATCCTGAAACTGTTTGAGTTTGGTTTTTTTTGCCTTGTTGCACTTTGGAGAAATGCAGCATTTGAAGGTTAAAAGATTCTATTTAAAAAAAAAAAAAGGCGGCAAAATGATGGCACGATGGGACTGTTTCAAGTGAAAGAATTATTAGTATAGACAGAAAAGAAAACATTTAGATTTAATTAATTATATGATATTATATGGGGGAAAGTCTTAGTCTTCTCTTGTAAGAAGCTAAGGATGTCTGTATAGAATTCTTTATTTCTTGCAAACAGTTGTGCTTTTAGAGCTGCTTGTTTTCACTGGCTTTAAAAAAGGTAGTTGTGACTGCTGAGGGTCCTTTTTAACATACACTATTCTATGATTCCCTGAGCTATTAAATGTGTGAAACATGCTACCTGAGGACAGAGAAAGTCATTATCTGCTCAGTCTTTAGAACTAACTGGTAACAAATAATGTGTCAGGTGGGTCTTTCATGAGGTATACCAGTTTGGTGCTTACATGCTGATTTAACTCAATGCTCAAAACAGAGGAGAGATTTTGAAAAATTCAGCGTCATCCTCCAAGGTTTGGATGCGATCACTTCCAGCGTTCAGGCTTTTCTGTTATTTCTGTTGGAAGAACTCTACACTAAATACTAAACCAGCAAGGAAAAGAGATGAGGTCTGCTGTGTGATGTGATGAGAGAAGGAATCTTTTGCAATGAGAAATTGCCAGATATCAAATAACTAAAATGTCATCAACTTACATGCATACAATATGGTCAACAAAATTAACCTTCTTCAACAAATGGAGTGACCTTGTGTGAAACTCTAGAGGGTTTTCTCTTAATTATACTCCAGACTAATCCTCTTTGAATGTGGGTTTAAAAATGAGCTCTTAAACATTTTGATTGTGGGTGTGACCCTTGGCAGGGTAATGATTGGGTACTATAGTATGTGTTTAATCTCAAGCTGGTTTACTTTAAACAATTTTCTGAAGTCATGTACAACTGTGACACTACTTTCCTTGGTCATCTCTTAATCTGCATCTGTTGGGGTTTTTTTTTTACCCCCCTTGAGAAATGAAACATGAGAAAAAGCTGCAGTGCTCTCACTGGTCTGCTTTCAAAGTAAATCGGCTATTTAATGAGTTTACTGGAGAAACCTAACCTGTTTCTTGCTTGTATGCTGATAATGCATAGCACCGTGGCACGTCCAATTTGTACTGTTTTCATTTTGGCTACTTGCCTTTCTAAGTAATTTTTGCAGTATCACAATTAACTAGGTGCTAAAGTCTGAGAAGTCTCTCTGCTTCTGAAGGTACAGCACCACTTACCAGTTTCATTGAGCTTTTACATGAATACTTGGATTAGGAGAGCTGATTCAATTAGATCCACTTTCTGAGATCATAAGCTTGTCCCAGTTGTCTTGAGACAGCAAAGCAATCTAGCAGATATTAACTGCCAACTATCAGTGTTTGCTTGTAGAGTGTTTTATTAGTCCAGCCTCCAAGGTGCTGGATGAATGTGATGAGCAGAAGAGCAGGCAGTTCTGTTTTCCTTTGGGTCTTGGTAATAATGCTTTTACTTAATCCTATCTGGGTTATTCCATCTTTAAATAATTAAGAGTCATGACATAACTGGTAGGCATACTTCACTGTTTTTGATCTAACTGTATTCCTGGATTGGTCACCCGTTTTGGTCAGGATAGTTAACTGAGTTTTTCCCTAGTGCTGATTTATTTTCTTTTATCTTCTAGAGGAAATTTATGGTTACTTAAGTTAGGATCCCCTGGTATATGGGAAGATAAGCGAGCTCTTTCTTGCAGGAGCACCCAGAATAGTTATGAGTGCCATTTCATAATACAAATAAGCTAGTCAAATGCCTCTTCTGTCCCCTGCCTTCTCTACTCCATTCCTTCCATCTCTCACCACCTTAAAAAAAACCCAAAAACAGTACTCCCATTTCCCTCCACTGGTGCTTGTTTGGTCCTACAAGTGTGGATGAGTGCATTTGGCAGGCTAACCTGATGGAAAGCTTTACTGTGTGGATGATAATGGTTTGGGGAGATTTTCTTGGAGAAGTGATTGCTGCCAGAAAAGCTTCCCAGAAAAACTGTTCATATGCTTGGACAAAGCCCAGGATGGATGCTGGAGCACGTGGCCGTCCTGAGGGAGCATGGTGGTGTGTCACAGTGCTGCAGATGTAGGCAGGAAAGAAGAAGAGGGTAGGATGGCCATATTAGAAAACATTGGGGATTGTATTTTCTTTCACATAGCTTTAGGGAACCTGCTATTGCGGAAAGAGCTAAGCTTAGTTGGGAACAAATTAATTTGACTCTAAACTTACTTCAATTTGACTTGAGTCTCTGTAGAAGAGAGCTGAAAAACAGAAAACTGGGAAAAAAGCAAAATGTTTTTTAGTTGAACACTTGGAAATGTGATATTTAAAAAACTCATTTAACACCAATGTTCATGTCCTAGATTGTTAGCTTTCTTTTTTTTTTAATCTTGAAATAGAAATGTTTGTGTTGTAGGTCAAACTTTGTACATCTGAGTCTGATTTGAAACATTAAAGAAGTTTTTTTGTCACCAAAAGTTGATTTTTCAGATATTGGTATGCCCAGAGCTGTATGTAATGTTAGGCAGGGTGTCCTGCTGGTGTGGAGCATGCGGGCAGAGCAGCCTGCATGTCTGGGGAGAGATAGGGTGGCTCTTCAGTCATGGCTTCTGGTGGTGCACAGAGCCTTTTCTGTCATCATCTTGGGTATTAGCTCAACCTCTGAAGGTATGTGGAAGGATGGCCAGGATCTCATTTCTAAGCAATGCAGAGTAGCTGCTACATGGTGTTGCTTCTGCCTGCGTCAACCTGGGCAATTGGTGGAGAGTTGCCTGTGGGTTATAGGCAGCTGAAGGTGGTGGAAGAGCTGAGTTTCACAGTTCCAGAAGCAATTTTTTTAACAGAGAAAATAATCTTGGCTCAAACATGGCTAAAATAAGACTATAATGGAGAGCCGAGATAGTTGTTGAAATGTCTTTAATTTGTTTTTTGCTGATCTCTGAAGAAAGATACGTCCCTGGCCTTCTAAAATAGCAAACGTTGATCTTCTGCTCCAAACTACAGCACTTGTCAAGCTGCTCAATTCCCCCCTGCAACACACGCACCCCAAAAGCCTGAGGCAGAAACCTAATGGTTTTGATCTAAATGATCAAAGTCCTACAAAATGATCAATGCCGGAAGACAGAGCCTTATACGCACAGCTAGCAGACAGCCTTAATGAGGAGCAACCCTACCAGCCAAGCCTGCAGTTAAGCCTAAAGGGGGGACACAGTGGAGGGTTGTGTTTCCTGTGATGATAAGCTGCTGTGGGTGACTCCGTGGTGCCAGGATGCTTGCTGTGGTCACGTCTCAGGCACGTGGAGAATGCATGGAGCTGGTGGGGCCCTGGGCATCTCCTGCACATCTCCCCACCCACCAGCCCTGGCCAGCTCTGCTGTCCTAACAGCGCAACTGTTGACCAAAAGCCCTATGGGCTACTTGCCTTTTAGTTGGCCGAGCAGAGCTGAGATGGTTCTTAAAAGAAGCAACAGCCCTGTCCAGTTAAGAACTGGCCACTGGGATCTTATTAGATGTGATTTTTTTTTTTTTTTTCCTGTTTGCCTGCATGACCCTGAGGTGAGCTGCTGAACTCACTGATGCTATGGTTTTCTTGTTTCTTTGTTCCTGGGCTGGTGCGCACTACGGACGTGCCTCCTGAGGGGAGAAGCAGTGGTCAGCTTGAGACTGCATCCTTCTTCCAAACAGTATTCCTTTGGAGCCCTAATTAAAAGGATCATTGAATCAGCTAAACTGGCTGTCTGTTGGGTTAAAGCTCAAAGGGAGGAAATATATAAGGCTAATGTTCTGATTCACCAAGCTTTATTTTCCTTTCCATTTTAATTGGCGTCTAATGGTCAAAGAGGTAGTGACCATTAGAAGAGAACATCTGCATAAGTATGGTGATGTTGGATATGGTTTGTAATTGCAGAATTTTCAGGATGAACTTTCCCTGAAAGGACAAGTTATTTTATTACCTTAATAGTCTACTTCATTGTAGCAGCAAATCTCAACTCTTGTTAGAAAGAGGCTATTAAACTGTCTGGACGACTATACTGATGAGAAAAGTTCAGTTCCACTGAAGTTGTTCCACTATTCCTAGGTAACAAAATTTTCCTGTTTCTCCTTTCAAAGGACCACTGTCCTCTATTTAGCCAAAACCAAATTGTTCTCGAAATGCCACGATATTTTCTTCAGACAGTACGTGAAGATCTTGATTATTTTTTTTAATCAGGAAAAACTTTCCTCCTTTTCTGTTAAAATCTGTGCCCTTAGAGAGTGACTTAACTGCCTGGTAAATGACTACAGAACATGCTAAAGTTTTACTTCAATCGAAGAAAACCAGTCATAATGTTGATGTAAATGGTTGTTGCTCTCATGTGTTGTGTGAAATTTCTAGTTGGCTTGCTCTTCCAGAGAAAATTGAAAGAGAGTGAAAAGTACTGTGTGATGAAAACAGGAAAAAAAATCCCTAGAGCTTTCTCAGAAGAGAATGAGCCCTTGGTCTGCACATTTCTGAGTGGTCACAAAAGAGGAATATGGGACTCGATACTGAAGGTTTTTTTTTTTCAGAGAAGGTGGATCCATTCAGGCTTTGAAATGGTAGAGAAGTACAGCCACTTTCTATGTTCCCCGTGCAGGCAGTCCAGGTTGCTGATAAATGGGAAGTCATTGCTGCATCACAAAAAAAAGTTAATGGCAGTAATCTGCCAAACAGATTTCTCCTGGCTGGAAAGAAAAGTGAACTGCTGTGTGATATTGCGTCTGGGACAGTTTTAAGTGGTCCCTTTCTCCCTGTACTGCTTTATTCCCCCCTACTCTACCTCCCACCCTGAAAGAGGCATGGGGGGAAATCAGGGTAATTCTTTGATGGGGGAGGAAGCTTTCTTAAGAGGATTTGGTCTGTACTAGGCTTTGTCCTCCCTAATGAGACTGCATTAAGAATACCTAAAGGATTCTTTTAGGATTCTATTAAAACATGAATACTCATGTCAATAGTTTTAGATAATTAATTATCAATAGTGTGTTTGTTATTCCTGCCTCTCCTCCTTTCGCTGGGCAAGTTAATGTGAACTATTCAATTTACTTTTTATTAGTGAAGAGCTTTTAAGATGTTAATCTTTTGATTAGAAAATCTGGATTGTTGGTGACCCGAATCCTGAGGACTTCAGGGCTTTGAGAGGCACTTTTTTATCCTGTTTTTCCCTGTGCGTGTTCTGGCACACGCAGGACATTTGATTTAGAAGAACATTTGTGGGACAGTCTTAACTTGCTAGCACTTGCATCCTGTGTTTTTGGAACTTGATTACTGTGCTAGATGTTTTGGCTATGTAATGCTTGCTATGCTATGTCATGTGCGGTGTTTTGTAATATATGGGGAATGTACTTTGTCTAGTGAGCAAGGCTTGCTCTAAGAAGTTTGGCGTCACTACAGCTAGGGTGATTGATTCTTTGTCCAGAAATGACCCCTTAATGCTTTTAGGGGGTTGGTATAGTATGTTGACCTTGCTTCTTAACAATTGTTTAACATAACACAAGAGATTTTCTTGAATTTTTTCATCCTGTTAATATTCCATTAACGTGAAGATCAAACCAAATTATTCTGATATAGTTAAACTTACTGACACTGCCCTCTCCCACCCTTCTGCTTTCGTTTGTTTCTTGGTTCGCCAGATTTTTGCAGAAAGCGTCTTTAACTGCTGCTGCTCAATAGTCCACAACCTTTCAACCAGAGAGTTTAGTGATAGGCTAGTAGACATGGCTGTGTATGAAAACATGTTTTCAAGTAATTTGCAATCCACAAGTATGTTCTATATTGGAAGATCTCTGCACTCTGCATACCATGTAGTCATATTGTTAACATCTCTTGAAGGTAAATTTACAAGCCTGTGAAAGGACACCAGGGTTGGTGAGGTGATGCTCATTCCTATCCCTGAGCTGCAACTGTATACGCAGAAAGTACTGATGTGGAAATAAAAGATAATACAAAGTGACATAGCTAGCAATTGTTGAAATTCAAGGCTTAATAACATTCTGTTGATGGGTGTCGTTTATCTGAGCTGCACCGTGGGTTAATTTGACTATCTGTGACTAAGCGGCATGACAAATAGACACACTGGAAACTTAGACTTAGCTGCAGATGTGGTGATAAAAGGCTGCTTTCTAACAATTAGCACAAAGGCTTCAACGAAAAAGTCATCCTCAACAGTGAAATACAATCTATTTAACATACAAATTGAAATGAGAAGTGATCTGTTTAACATACAATTAACTTGAGAAATTAGTGTAGGGAGCATAAAAAGGGGTTTAAAGATACGAATGAAAATTAATCCACAGTTGCAGTTACTGGGATAAAATTAAGAGGACTATCCATCATTTTAACAATCTGGTGTCTGGAAAATACCTCTTTAATAACTATTCTAACCATATCATAGCCTTTGACAGTTAAATATCTGGGCATTTGATGGAATGTGGCTGCTTTCCTTGAAGCTTCCAGTCTGTCAGATGAAAGAAATGAAACCAAAATAAAGCAGCCTTTGTCATCTTGCTCTGTAAAAGATGCCAGCTAATTAACAGTCCCTTACTTTTTTTTTTTGGCATGTGTAGACACTCTCATGCTTAAATTTAATGCTTGATGCTTCATGCTATGCATCTTTAGCCTGTTGGAAGCAATTGGCAAGTCATCATTTTAGTTTTGTTTCCTATGCCTAGCTCGGTTTCAGGAAAGGCCGAGCACCAGACTGATGCCGTGTCCCTGGAGCAGCTCAGTAAGGCTTGCAATCTGAGTTCGAATCCATTCTCCATACAGTGACTCAAGAACCGTGCTGCACGTGCAAGAACATGCCCTCAAGGCGGTTCAAGACTGGGATTCTGGCCTCTGTTTGCCTAAAGGACAATGAAGACAAAGTTTATTGGCTTTTTTGTGCCTTTTGTTTTCTCAGTCTGTAAGATGGAGGTTATAAATACCCAAGTTCGTTAGTTGCTTTGTTCACAATTAGCAGGTTTAAGGAATGGATTTATTGAATCAATATAGGGTGTTACTTATATTTAAGATGTCAGGTATCATGTGAAATGTCTTGCTGACAAGACTTCTTTAGCTTTTTTTGTTTCCTGAGAAAAGTGGTCAGTATAATTTAGGGAGACACACGCCATATGCGTGGTGGGGAACACAGACCGCAAAGGATTTTACACATGGAGAAGACTTTTCTGTGTATGTTGCTATGAGAGTTTTGTGATGCTTGCTCTGTTCAGGAACTGCCAGCCTTGTTGCTCTTGCCGTACAACGTTACAGCATCTGAGTATCTTCACACATCCTTGTGTTAGATGTGAATTGAGACTGTGGTTAGCAGCACTAGCACTGAGCTGCCCACAAATTGGGGTGGGTCTGCTCCGTGCTTCTGGTGTCGACTCTGGCCGTTGCCTTTCGAATTGTGCAGAATTGGATTATTTTAGGTTATGCTTTCTCAAACAGAAATCATACTGTACCAGCAACCAGCCTGGCTCCTGCCATAGCTACAGAACACCCAGGCCTGTCGTGGAGTTTACGGGTAGAGTGAGCGAAGGAGAGCAGGGATTATTTTGACATCATGGTGCAATCAGCTTAGCATGTAGCTTAACATCACAGCTAAGCTATATTAAAAGCCAGTGGCTGAGCTGGTAACATAATACAGCGATCTTAAATTAAAGAAGGGCCTGGTGGATGATGTGAATCCTCACCTAGCTCTTACCCCTCAGCCCAACACGTATCCAGTGCTGTTGCTTCAGGTTTTCAGTTTGCTTTTTTCTCTTACTGGAGTAAAAATGTTCTGGGTCCAGGTTTGGTCTAGGTATTTTCTCACAGTTGGTGGCTGGCCTTATGTACGTGACCACTGAAAAATCTAATCAAACTTCTGTGTCTTTCCAGACTCAGTATTAGAATCATAGAATGGTTAGGGCTGGAAGGGACCTTCAAAGGTCATCTAGTCCAACCCCCCTGCAAGGAACAGGGATATCTCCAACTAGATCAGGTTGCTCAGGGCCTCGTTCAACCTGGCCTTGAATGTCTCCAGGGATGGAGCATCCACCACCTCTCTGGGCAACCTGTTCCAGTGTTCTACAACTCTCATGGTAAAAAATTTTTTCCTAATATCCAACCTGAATCTACCTCCCTCTATTTTAAAACCATTACCCCTTGTCCTATCACAACAGGCCCTCCTGAACAGCCTCTCCCCATCTTTCTTGTAGGCCCCCTTGAGGTACTGGAAGACCGCTATAAGGTCACCCCGGAGCCTCTTCTTCTCCAGGCTGAACAGCCCCAACTCTTTCAGCCTGTTCTCATAGGAAAGGTGCTTCAGCCCTCTTATCATCTTTGTGGCCCTCCTCTGGACCCTCTCCAACTGGTCCCTGTCCTTCTTATGTTGGGGACTCCAGAACTGGACGCAGTACTCCAGGTGAGGTCTCACGAGGGCAGAGTAGAGGAGGAGAATCACCTCCCTTGACCTGCTGGCCATATTCATGATGCTCCTCTGTCCTTAGGAGGTGGTCTCTACCAACTGTGAAAAGGAGAGATTGTTTTTCAGATGTTCCTGTTCATGCTCTCTACTTGGCTATATCTAGGCATATATGTTGACTTCATTGTAAGTGAAAAGTTCAATTTCCTAGGCTTTTAAGCAGAGCCACAGGCAGGAGTTCTAAGGATCTTCTCTAACTGTAGAAGCATGTCACGTATGGTTCAGTTTCTCAAATAGCTGTCCTGTTAAGGAGTGCAGTTCTTAAAGTATGTGTTGGAAAAGTTGCAATGTGCTTGTGGCTTGTTTTCTTTCTTGTTGCTTTCTAGAGCTATAAATAGATTTTGTTTTGTGATAGCGCAAGGAGAAATTTGCTCTTTATATCCTTAAATGTGCTTTGTATGTGGCAATCCGCAGAGGAGAGGCTTTTGTAGCTGTGAAGTATGTGATCAGCCTTGGGAAAACAAGCTGTTTCTTGGCTTGGATTTGCTTAGACAACTCTGAGTTGACAACAATATATTTGATGCCAGATAAAACTGTCATTCCTTCTTAAATCACATTTATCAGTGATGCTGTCTGAGGGAGCGTAATGGTGTGAGTGACTTCTGTGGGCAGCTTTCTAGAGGCTGCTGTACACTCTTAGTTAAAATGAAAATAAAATGTTTCTTATGGCCTTATTCTAGCATGTTAAACAATTTTCTACAGTGACCTAAATAGAGGAAGAAATTAAAATGGGTAGAATTGAAAACTTAAAAAAACCAACACAACACACCAAGCAAACCAACACCTACACAAAGGAAAACAAAAACCTCCATGACTACTTTGTGCAAAGTGACTCATTCCGAGACAAAAGACAAGCCCCTTGCGATTGAAGTCTGCTTTCTAAATAGTGTAGAAGCTTGAAAGACTCATTCTGCTGTATGGGGAGGTGTATGAAACTCACATGTCTGAGTTGCAGCTTGCAGGATGAGCCAGGCCTTATATGACTTTGCCTGAAACGTCTTCACTAGATGTTTGATCCTGTGTTTTGTTTAGGGTTACACGTTTGGAGGTGGGAAAAAAAAAATCTAGGTGTCACTCCAAAACCGACAGCTACTTTTTGATGTTACTAAATACTTTGCAGTTACTAAATAGCTTCTTAGCTGTTTTCAAAAGTTGTCAGTTTTTTAGTTACTTGTCACTTGTTCCTAGAAGACTGAATGGAAACCCACATAAAAGGCATGCTTTTACAAAGACTGTGAAGAATTTGTGAAGAGTTGATCAGAATTAGTTTGTGTTCTTTTGCAAAGCCTGAAAACTAACCTTCACAGTTCCTTTTCAGTACTTTTGAACTAGTTGAAATTCTTGGAGGAGGAGTGCATTTAAGGCTGTAGTAAACTGATGTTTGATTTGCGAACAGTCTGTTCTTCCATCTGGATTAAAAAATCCTGGCAAGATAATCCAATTGAGATCATAATCTTGTTTATAGCTCTGACCTTGCATCACAGAAAATGCATCGGTCTTCAAGTGAGCACTGGTACACTAATAAAAGGTCTGGGTGAGAGACTGTGGATGCCTTGAACATTGTCTTAAAATTGGAAATGACAAATTAGGATTTTTTTTAACGGCGTTGCAGACTGAGATAGAGGAGGAAATTGTAGAAAAGTGTTGTCCTAGAAGCAGGATCAACAGCCCTGGGGCACACCGGAAGGGAAAACAGCAGATGTTGGCAGCATGGTGCAGGGTCACTGTACCCCTGGGGCAGCTGGAAGAGTTGCTGCTTTTGGTGGCTGGAGGTGAAGATGCTTTCCCTGTACTTCAGCAAAGTAGACGTGCAGGAAGCGAGTGGGATTTGGCTCAGTGGGGAACCTCTCATCTGCTGTCCTGAGGAAAAAAGGCAAGCAGGGCTGTTACTGCTCCTGTAGCGTTTTTCCAGTCTGGGGCTTCACAGGGAAGTCATGCCTGGAGCAGTTGCAGCTTCTCAGCCAGAACGCTGGTGCCTGGTGTAAATGGTTAGAAGCTCTTGGTAAAACTCAGTCTGTGGTAGATCTGCTTCTGCCCATCTTTGCTTTATGCTGCTCTGGTACAGTGCAAACAGAGATATACTGCCCTGTTTCTCTTTGTTCTGTTATTGACTTGGCTAAGCTAGGGATGTTTCCTTGACTCTGAAGCTATTATTTTGAAGGAGTTTTGTTCTTTCTCAGTTTTGTTTCCATTTACAACTGAATTTTCAGTTGGAGGGTTTTTTTAGTAAACAAAAATTTTATACTGGAGGTGCAGTTTCCCTGCCAAGGTACAGGTTGTGTTACAGGAGGTTTGTTAGATGCATATTGTTTTGACAGAGACTGGCAATTTTGATTCTTGGTCATTGTTTTTGGTGCATTTTATATTTGCCATACCTGTGCTTACTTGAAGTAACACAAGGTAACTGGTGATATACTCAATTTTTCCACCTGTAAGTTCAGCCAGTTGTTTCCCACTGTTCAAACTACCAATCATTTATTTACCATCTCGGGGCTGAAATGAAATGAGCTGGTAAGGCACATGCATGTACAGATCCCTCTGTCCATCACATGAATAAATATATCTGTTCCAAGAACTTTGCTGTATTAGGTCACAACTGGATTTACCAGATAGAATGAAAATAAAGCCCCAGATGCTTTCAATAAAACTGGAGCCTCATCTCAAATCAGTGATGTACCAGGCTCTGGGAAAGCTCTGGAGGTAGATTTGTAGCTTGTACATGAAGGAAGGTTAGAAGGAAGTTTCCATTTACCACTGATGTTTGTCTTATGGTCATGATTTTCAGAGTGCATTGAGATTGGAAGCTTACACAAGAAAACAGTTCAAACCAAGAACCTTAAGCATAGCTCTTGTACAGTCAGGGAAAATTAAGGTGTAAAGGATAGTCTGAAAGACTCACGCTTGAGCATAACTCTTCTGTGACCCTGCCACGCATGTAGGACTCTTTTCAGATCACAGGGCACATGGGTATATGTGTTTTAGGGGGGAGTCAGTTTTCTAAAATTAATTGTTCTTGGCTTTTGTTTCTAGGGTCACATGATTCTTTCAGCTACTGGGTTGATGAGAAATCTCCTGTGGGACCAGACCAAGCCACAGCCATCAAACGTTTGGCCAGAATTTCTTTGGTTAAAAAGATCATGAAGAAATGGTCCGTGACTCAAAATTTAACTTTCAAAGAGCAGTTAGAAGGTGGGATCCGCTACTTTGATCTTCGTGTATCTTCCAAACCTGGGGAAATAGAACAAGAGATTTACTTCATACACGGCTTGTTTGGCATCAAAGTATGGGATGGGCTGAAGGAGATTAACACCTTTCTTGAGCAGCACCCCAAGGAAGTAGTCTTCTTGGATTTCAATCACTTCTACGCCATGGACGACAGCCATCACTACTTCTTGATCAACAGGATCCGCTCAGCATTTGGATCCAAACTTTGTTCTGTTGAATGTGTGGAATATGTGACGTTAGAGTACATGTGGGAGAAGAAACACCAGGTAGGGAAAGGATGTGTCATGTTTTTCAAATCCAAAAGGTTAAGATTTAAATAGAGAAGCTGGGTGTGGTTCCCACTAAGAGGTACTGGACAAAAGACACTGCTGATAGTCACTTTGAAGCCTGCTGGGGCCGCCTTTATGTAGTGTGCACGTTTCCCTCCGTTTATGTGCCACTGTGTAGCCCCTCCATCCATGGTGTGGCTAGACTCCGTCCTGCTCCCAAGCATGTTTGTTAAATAATTAAATGATAGTATCCCTGGGGCCTTGTGCTCCTTACAAGTGCTTTTTCTTTCTTCTTCTGGATGAGCATGTTGTGCTGACTTGTATTGCTGAGGATTTGATAAAATGTCATCCTTTTGGCCAGTGTAAAGCATCCGAACTTTAACGTGACTAAGATATGGTACGGAATTTTGCAGCCATCCAAATCTATAGTGGCAAGATCAAATGCCTCTTCTCCGTGGTAACTGCTCCCGTGCATACACACAAACCAAAACCAGGGTTTCAGCAATGGCACGTAATTCTTAAACTGTAAAATACGTGAGGCTTTGAGGTGTTCCTCTGAACCGATGCCGTCAGTGCTAGAGTCCAGAATGAATCACTTGTAAGTTTGGGTGTGAATAAAGTGTTGCATCTTTGTGTTATCCTCTTGAGAATCACCTTCCAAGGCGTAAAATACTGACTTTTGATTTCAAGATTTTGGGGACAGCAAGACTGACTTTGGTATGTGGCGCAGTAAGTGCGAGTGGAATGCCGTTGCGCTGGTCAGCCTGGTGCACTTTAGCCTCCTCACAGGAGTTGGGCAGGAGATGGCACGACTGCTAAAATCCTTAACTTCCAAGTACAGTGGATATATTCCCTGACAGTGCTTTGAAATGCTTTTAAGCTGGATTCTTTGAATGATGTTCCAGTATATTCCTGGCAACTTTTTCATTCTAAACTGATGATCATTAAAGCCTGAAGCAATCGTGTCCTCAAAGCTAACCAAAATAATCTCAATCTCCTTTGTTGGCAATAATGCAACAAATTTACTGACACTCATGACTCGGGAGTGGCTTCTTTTTGCTTGGTCCTCTTTTCACTGCTATGCTAGCTGCAGCAGTACTGTATAGGCATAAACCAATGCAACACAGTATTGAAATAGAAATAACATAGTTCTGAGGTTTTGTTTGTTTTTTCTCCTTTTTCTTTTTTTCTGTTAGGTTCTCATATTCTACCACTCCCCTTTGTATCAGGAATACTCCTTCCTGTGGCCAGGGAATAAAATGCCGGCACCGTGGGCTAATACAACCAATGTGCATAAACTATTACAGTTCCTGGAGACCACTCTTGAGGAACGAAGTCGTTATGGGACTTTTCATGTTTCTCAAGCAATTCTCACGCCTCGAGTGAAAACTATTGCACGGCATCTAATTCGTGGTCTGAAGAACACACTTGTTCATAGGTAAGGACTTGTCTTGGTTTCTCAGTTCTTTACTTAACCACGTTTCATGTTGAAAGAGGCACAGAGTAAGCAAGAAACTGAAATATTAACTTAGAAGTAAGACTTGATGAAAGCACACAGTTTTGCTTTATTACTGTTGCTCATGAGATGTATTTGCAGTCATTAAAAATAAAAAATTATTGAAAATAATAAAGTAACAGGGTAAATATGTAAGTGTAAGTGTGTTTGCTCATAAGTGGAGCTCTTTCTGAATGTGATGTGATTTCACAAAGCATGGGCTGGACCTGTTGTTTCAAAGCAGTAATTCATTCCAAATTGATTGAATTTGAATTTAGGAGGGAAAAGCCTGTGCCACAAAGGAAAAGTGCGTATTTGTGGGCTCAGTTTTGCATTTGTCTGTATAAATCTGTCTTGGTAATTTCAGTAATGGCCAAAGGTGTTTGACCTTTTTATCTTGTTTGGTTTTTTTTTACCACATATTAGATTAACAATTTGTCGGTATTTAAAAAAAAAAAAACAAACACTGACTGTTGTACAATTTGCCTATGAGTAAGATCATTAGAAGAGAGTTTTGCTTTGAGTAGCAGAGTGGCAGCAACTTTTAATAGTGTGAACAGCATGACCAGGGTAGGATCCATGTGACTTTGTCTTACGGCATTATCACCTTGTAGCCTGTTTGCCAAAAATTGCCAGAACTTTAACAGTCCTGGTGGGATCTAGTCTCTTGGCTCACTGTTTAGTGTTACCTGTTTAGCTGTGACTAACAGTTTATCTTGCCATAATGATATTAAGTTCTAAATTACACTTGTATAGGTGGTCACAACTGGTATAATTTGATCAGCAACCAAGCTTAATAATAAGCAGTGAGGTAAACACACATCTTCAGCAGCCAGTTCATGTTCCCTCTGGGAGAGTCATTGGTCACTTTAGAAGTAACTACAGTATTATTATTTTGAAGCCAAAGTCAATATAACTTATTTTCTTAAAAATCCTTTCTAGAAAGAGCAAGTGTCATGCTTTTGCAGTCACAAGTTGTTGATAGAAGTAAGGCCGTTCCAGGTGATGTATGTAAATCATTAGACTTTTCAATCCTCTTCCTGTTTACAGACATTATTCTAGCAAATGTAATTAAATCCAAACGATGTTTGCCACAATGCGTTCCGGTCTCTGCTCTGTCCTGCGCGTTGCTCACGCCTGTACGGTCAGCAGGACAGCGTTGGACACTAGATGGTGCTCGGGTGCTTCAGGAGCGGTGTTTGCCGTCACAAGTTGCTCAAATGTAAACATTTATGCATGCTTGGTGGGGATACTTAACAGAAAGCACGGATGTAACTTACGTCTGCGTGCTGTATATTAAATGTACTGTTGTCTCGTGATTAAAGGAAAGATGGTACTGAATTTCTATTTTTAAGCTAGTAAAGGATCATCTAATTTCATGGAATGGGCGAGTGGTTTTGTTGCAGGTGACTCCTGGCACAGATCTGGGCTGTAAGCCACTGGTAGGCTGGAAGCTTTGCTCCATCCCTTTCCCTCAGCCCTGTCATTACTACTTGTTTGGAAGTAAACTGCGAAAACTTAAAATGGATGCTGCTGTTTGCTAAAGTAGATTGCTCATATACGTTTGCACATGCTAGCTGATTTGTATGTGTAAATCCGTCTTTGCAGTTCTCTGGAGATGTCTGCCTTCTCATATGGAAATTTTGCCCTGAATATGAATATTTAAGTGTTCTTGAGCTCTTGCTGAAAGAGAAATATGCAACTTTCACACTTAGCTGGTTAAAGTCTGATGTATCCCTTGCTTGGGATACTAATTATGCCTTCACTCAAATTCTCTCCTCTTGGTTCTTGACAAGATTTTTTTTTTTTCTGTAACAAGAGCTGTGGGGTGGTTTTTAGGGTTTTGGGTGTTTTGTTGGTTTTTTTTTCCTTCCCCATCCTGTTAGCTAATTTGCCTACCATCTTCTTGTATAATTTTGTATGTGTATTATGGCACTAATTTAAATAACTCTAATGTATTTAGTCATTTGTCTCTAACTGTGCTGAAAACTCTGGTGTTTGCATGTTAGAGTGCAAAAAAGCTTGTGCAGACTTGTACTTGCATTCTGTCCAAGAAATGACTTCAAATTTCTCCCCACAGTAGAATATCTAACTCCATTTAACTCAGTTCCTGATGAACTTCACCTTTCTCTGGTTACAGTGATGTATGGTGGGATGTTCAAACTATGTAAAGCCAAGGGCTTGTATCTGGGTGTGGGTTCCCTGATCTTGTTGCTCTGGCTGAGTCTGGAGGCTGAAAGGAGTTTGGTAGAAATGCAGCGTGCTGCCCCCGACAACTTTCCTGCCCACCCTAAGGCAGAGGGAAACATCTTGGGCCAGATACAGCCTCATGTTGTGCTATGCTGAAGTCTGCTGTGAAATTAAGCTTTCGGTTCAACATATACTTAGGTAAAAACAAACCAGGATGGAGGAAATTGTAGTGCAGCATTAAATCCTGAAGCATTGTCTGCTCAGTGAATGTGGAGTTCGCAAATGCTATTTTGTATGCATGATAGTTTGGATTGACTGACCAATATTTCTTTGATAGCTAATGACCGCGCTATGTTAAGCACTCTTCTCATCAGCAGGTTGCATTTTGGGTGGCAGTCAGGACCTGATCACAAATGTGAGATAGTAACATAATTCGTAAACAGCATATTGTATTTGAAGTAAGTATAGTATGTATAGAGAAGAGTCTCTTTTAAAATGTTTTAATTGTCTTTATTTCAATTTCTTTAGGAACCTCCCCATGATTTTGAATTGGGTGAAAGCACAGAAGCCAGGTGTTATGGGTGTTAACATTATTACATCAGACTTCGTGGAGCTGGTTGACTTTGCTGCTACAGTTATTGCATTAAACGATCTCCTTCTAGAAGAAGATGAATCTGCGAGTAAATCCTGATTGCTGTATCCCACTAGTGCTCCTCAGTGGACCTTTTCGACCTACGCTGACTATTTTATTTATTAAGTGAAACCTATTGTAATATCTAGTTATTTAAAAAAAAAAAATTCTAGAGAAAACATGACATACAGGCGGGTCCCTTCTCCCAGCAACGCGTGGATCCGAGTGGAACAGAAGGTGCTGTCTGAGTGCCGCTGTGTGTCTGCAGCTCCGAGTTTGACGGAGTTACACACACATCTGCTGCAGTCCGGCGCGGTGCCTGCCTGCCAACAAGGGGCTGGCCTCCGGAGCAGATGGACCCGATTATGGTGTGCGTCTCCCTGGTGACCGGACTCCCCGTGCCCGTGTGTGCGCGTCCTGCTCGTTTCTCAGCACCCGGCCTCTAACCAAGGATTGCTGCCGATCCCTTCGCAGCAGCGTGGCCAGGCCTGCCGGGATGGTATTGTTCCTGGGCTACCTCAGGCGTAGCTGGGCTCAGCTGGAGGCTGCTGCTGTATTCATTACCCTGTTTTAGACACTACCTCTGACTTACTTGAAGAAACAATATTGCTGTTGTTCAGGGGAAGCTGTTAACACTGTTGAATATCTGAACCGTCCTTTGGGCCTGAGAGGCAAAGGCTTGGCATGTTTTGCCTCTTTCGACTCCAAGCTCTTCTTCTGGACCTCTTTATTTTACTTTAATACATTTATTGCAACCATGTGTAAGTGTGTTTCTTTTGGCATTAATTTGAAGGATATTTCAGTCTTCAAATTGTGAGGATTATAACTCACAAGTCTGAATTCCTGTTGAGACATTTAAGAAACCGCAGCTCAACCTTTCTCTTTCACTTGCTGATCACTTGTTTTTTCCATCCATCAAGTTTTCTTTAGGGAAAGTCTCTTACCCTGATGGCCTTTCTCTGGAAGGAGGTGGGCTAAATGGGAGTTGGTTTAGTATACAAAGAACCAGAGCTGACAGGGACAGCTCAAAATCCAAATATTGAATCTCTGATTTGTAATGTGACAGTGAATTCTGAAATCGGACCTAAAAGCTGTGCTTGTAGTCAGAAAGCCACAGCTATGGGGGAGAAATTTCTCCAGCCTGCACCCACTTGTGACAAAATAAGCAATAGTCACACAAGCACAAGCAGGCGTCAGTGCTGCTTCTTTCTAGTCGTACTCATTTTTGTGTCAATTGACCAAAAAATGTGACCATATGTGCTTTAGGCAATGCAGTCACATGTTGGTACTTAGGGTTTAATTGACTATCTGATTGCAGTCCTACAGTCTGATTTATCTTCTTTTTTTTAAAAAAAAAAAACACAACACAAAACACAGAAGTGACTAATTAGCAGATATTCCTCTGCTCAGTCATCTTCCTAAAGCAACTGTTGGTGCACTAATTATTCAGTGGTTATGAATTTGTGTTAATCTCTAAGTTATTTATAATAGAATAGATTGTCTTTACAGATATTTTATTCAAAAGAAGAGTGAATCTCCAGATTTATTATTTATTTTGTTATTGTATCCTGTGTCTGCCATCATAGTCTTGACAGCCCAGAAAAATCCGAAGCCTTTTTGCTTGTCACAAACGCTGAACTCAGGACAAGTTTATCTAAAGGTTTGCAAGCCTTCCATGTGAACTTTGGCTGAGTTCTGAGCAGACTGTAATCTGATTTATCTGTTTGTTGCATGGTTTTCATTAGAGTTCCTTGAATTTTTTTTTAACTGAATCCTTTTTCTAAGGGAGTTGGGGTGGTGGGGTGTCTGTCTCTCAAGCTGTCTTTCTCCTTTCCTCTTATGTTTCAATGACGGGGAGCAAGTCATGAAAATCAGTTTTTGGGAACTAAAGCTCAAACTTCTAGTTTAAAACTTCCTTTGAAAACTCCAGCAGAAGGTTTTTATTGGTTTTGATATTTGTTTTTCTTGTTGATGAAACAGTTGGAACCTGTTTTGAACATGCACTATTTTGCTTGCAAAGTTATTTAAAATACCTGAATTTTCTTTAGCTGAATTTTGTGTTAACCTACTTTTCTCATGGCCCCAACTGAAACTCCTTGATAGTGCTAAATGTATGGGTTTGGCCTCAGTGGTCTTTTAGCTGCAAGTTGTCTTTAGAGCTCAGAGTTGGAAAAACTTGGTTTGAATGCTGATGAGGCAGAAATAATACGTTTGCAAGGTTTCCTGCAGAACTGGAGGACAAGGTGAGAAGGTGAAGTTTGATGTTTGCATTAGACCCTTAATGCATTTTGTACTGTATATGGCTACCTCAAGAGATTTATCGGGCTTAACCAATGTTTATGTTGTGCATGCACGGTAATGGCTAACGTTGTTAGTCCTTCTGTTGTATTTATTTGAATGGAGATGTGATAGTTGTAACTCAGGGCTTTGGTTAGATAATTTTGTGTACAAACTCAGAAGTTTTCCCAACCTATTTGCTTTTAGCTCTTGCCTCTTGAAATAGAACAAAGGCATGCTAGTTATTAAGAGTGCTAGCAGGGGGAGAAGAAATGGAAAATAGCTTTAGGATTAATGATGAAGTGAGAGGGGAAAAAACGTTTCTGTAAGGTTGGCCTGCCTGAAGAGACTCATGTCATTTCAGAGCAGTGCTTGGTGTTACACCTCCTATGAGGAACCTGACAGCCTCACTTTTGAGTCGGGCAGTTGGCAGATACCTCCTGTGGACACTCTGGGCAAGGTTAATGCTGATGTTTAGAATCAATTTTACGATAGTTGTAAACTATCCTAAGCAATATGAACTACTTTTCTTCTGTTACACGTTATAGCCCATAACAAAGCTACCAATTGTAGTAGGCTTATCTCTGACACAGCACCACCGCATATCCAGATTCCCTCAGGCTTTGTGAAACAGAGCTCATATAGACTTGGACTTTGGGCTGCAGACTCTGTTTTCCGGCATTATGAAAATAAAAAGGTGAGCTGGGCAGGAAGGGAGGATCAAGGAAGTAGGGCAGTAGTTTGCATCCAGTGCCCACGTTGAAGGTGTGGCAGCATTTAGCCGGGTTCCAGGCAGCAGAGTGGAGCAGGTCTGGCAGGTGAGTGACAGTGGCCGCAGCTCATGCTGAGAAACTCAGCTGAGAGTGTAGCTCCTGAGCAGGCTGCAGCTGGCTAGGGCATGGAGCAACTAACAGCCTGCAAGGTCATGTACGTCTGAGCTTGAGGAAGATAAAGACTAGTAGGAATGCAGAAGAAGGCTGGGGGTTCCTTGCTGTTGGTGTAGAACTGTATCTGTTGAATGCAGTGATTGCCTTGCTTCTATCTTCCCCAAGCAGTGGAGTTCACTTTTAAACAGTCTAGGTGGAAAGAAGAATTGTTTTGATGACTTGACCATTCTGTAGGTGCTGGGAGAAGAAAAGCCAGGAAACTAGTAAGTGCTTGTGGCAAAATACTTGAATTGCATGTTCTTGGGTAATTACTTGTATGGTTTGTTATTACAGATTCAAGTTACTTACATGTTGCGTTACAACTGTTGTTTCTCTTGTAGCGTGCAAGCGCCGAATGCCGAGCACGCTGGTGGTATGCCTGTTCTCCTGGTGCTGATCGCTGCCGTGTGTGATTCAAGGGCATACCTGGGGCACAGGAGACCTCTGTATGTATCCCCGATGGGGAACAGCAGGGAGAAGGCTGTTAGGATGCATATATGAGTTTTTAGCATCTTAATGTGTGCTTGTAGGTGAAAACATTAGTATTAGTACATTTTGCAGACTATCAATCACTCAGCTCCTTATTTGGGAACTACTGTCCCAAATATATTTAACATCTGTGGAGCTGGTAGTTGTAATGTTGTTAACTTTCTTTTGAGAACAAAAGATAGATTCTTGCTGTCCAATTTTATCTCAAGAACTGAAGGGGTACCAACTTCCATGTGTGTTCCTGGATGGAGAGGATCACACTGGAGACAGTGTTGGCAAGGCAGGTTTCAGGGGTGCTGTAGTCAGAGATGTCAGACTAGGAGTCTCTAGAGCTGAGTTGCTGATTGGAAAAAAGCCTCTGTTCTGCTAAACAGACTCTTTGGAGAAGAAAGTAATAATGGGAAAATGGTATCTTTGCCCCTGACACATGCTGTGTTCTGCCGTGTTGGTACTGAGTTAGTATGTTGGAGTTGAGAAAGCACCTGTGCTGTAAAGCTGAAGAAGCACTCTTGAGCAGGGATTTTGGATCATACAGATGTAGGGCATCTGCCAAGATCCTTATCTATTGTTCTCATCTGGCTAAGCTTTTGGAAATATTTTTATTCGGGTGCCTGTCTCAGGTGTCAGAGTTGGTTTTTGTATCATCTAGCAGACCAGGGTTTAGGACTTATGTAGATAAACAGAGGACATGGCTGTTTTGATTTAAAATTAGGTTACCTATGGAAGTCTGACACAGCATGTGTGACTTGAGGTTTACTTGAATGTACAATATTTAATATTTAACACAGAGTCCAGATGCAGTTTTAGTAAGACTTTCATCTAGGCTTGAGCATATTACCCATCCCTAATAACCAAATTCTTCGGTCAGAAAATCATTGTTTGAGACAAAACTTGAAGCAAATTTTCAGTGATTGTTTAAACAAAGAAATTGTCTAATGTGAAGAACAGAACTGACCGAAAACTTCATTCAAAATCCAAATCAGGTTAAGACGTAATCCTTTTGGCAGTGGAAAAGATTTTTTTTTTTGCTTTTTTTTTTTTTTGCTTTTCTGTGTCTGACAAATTCTTCTTCCAGCTTTGGTTTTTCAATTCAACTAATGGTAGAAGAGCCAGAGCACATGATGAAGAGCAAATAAATTTCATGCTAAGGACATGTATATTGGGCTAACTGTGGTCAGAGCAGAGTGATTTACTAAGTCATACTTTCCAGTGATGATCCTATTAGCTGTTTGGTTTAGATTGTTAAATCAGTCTCTATTTTGTATTAAAAAAAGTTGGTCTCACTGATTCAAAACATCTGTCTTGTTGAAGAAATGTATGTATTTCTGTAAGTGTATTTATTTATCTACAAGTCTTATCAAGTAAACAAGCTTTAACTTTTAATTGTAGAGACTGGAATAGGGATCTCAGCTTTAGAACTGTTTACTGAATCTAATGATATTTTATATTTCTGAATATTTATGTATCGTGTGTTGTTCATTGAAACAGTATTTCTTACCTTTTGTTAGACCTGTGATAACTTCTTCTGTATCTCACTTAAATTGAACTGCGATGTGTTGTTAATTCTGAAAAAGTATTGATCAGTACATCCTATATAAAAATAACTTCGAGCAAAATCAAAGAACCATCAATGTCAGATGTATTTTGCAGTTGGATTTTTTTATTTGTCCAATTTATACTGTGGGAGGGGGCAGAGGAAGCCAGGTGAAGAGTTGTTACCTGTTCTCAGTTTGTATTTTGTGCAGTTTCTATTCTTTCTCTTAGCAGCTTGTGCTTTACCTATCTGTCCAATTCAGTTTTGTGAAACCAGGATGCCTCATTTGAACTGCAGATGAACTTGGGTTGACATCTGTTTCTTTCTGCTTTACCCTACATCTATATCATTGGGGTTTTTAATCCCGAAAATAAAAGTACAACTTGAGTTAATCATCTTTACTGCGTGTTCTGTACTGCTGGTTCTTTCAATACATGATGATTACCTTGTGCGTCAATGAACATCAGTTGAGCTCAGTTACTTTCCTGATGCAGGATGGTGTCATTGAAGGTTGTTTTTTGAGGTGCTGTATCTTGCTGCACTTTTGTCCCCCAGGTAGTCAGACCTGGACAACATCCTTATTTTTAGGATGTGCTGAGAACTTCTCTGTGGAAGTAGTAGTGCAAAGGGATTAGAAAATGGGTATGTTTGCACATTGCATATGTTTGCCTGAGCACACTGGGGTAAAAGCACGGATCCAGTTGTGTCTTGAAAGGCAAGTACAAATTCTGTGCAGCCTCTACTGCTATAATAGAGGTGATGAAGCTCTGTGATGTAACACTTGATCAGGAAACAAAATATTGATAATGATTCCCAGAGCCTGGGCTAATGTCAGATGCTTGTAGTCCAGTGAGATCAGTGAGACCTTTCTTTTGGTTTACTTCCAGCTTGCCTGTCTTGAGAATGTGGCAGTGGTGAAGGGAGAAAGGGAGAATGGATGACCCCAGTTCCCTTGTGTTTTCAGACACTGGTAACTCATGGGTGCTTTATTTGTAGATTTTGGTTTGTTGGGGTTTTTTTAAATCCTAAAGGCACAGCTGGGAGTTCAGACCCTAATCACTGCTGTCCTTTCCCATAGTCCCAGACCTTGAGGTAAACGTTTACAAGCCAGACTAGATAAACGGTGACTCACGTCCATAGCCAGCCAGTGGTTTCAGTAGCCTGCCTGAAATGTGCCGTAGGCAGGGAGCCTCCTATCACTTTTTACGGAATATATATCTATACAGCGTAAATCTGATATGAACAGCGTAAGCTGCCGCTGTGTGAAAACACGGATAGTTAAATAGCTTGCAGTAGCAGTGTTAATTTCTTTTTCCCTCCTCCAGGTACTGTTTCCCCAGTCCAGGAATCACAGACCTTAGAGGGGACTTCAGGCACACGAGTGAGCATGATTTCATCACGTTGCTTCCCTGGGGGGTTTAACAGAAGAGGTTTTTTTCCATCTGTGTGCCTTTCGGCCATGCTGCAGAAGGGCAAATGTGCCTATATGTGCACATATATGTGCAAAGGAGATACCTTTTATGAAGTGTATAATGAGACTGCGAAAACTAGACGCACGTTCAGCGACAAATTTATGCACGCCCTTTACACCTTGCTTCACTATTGCCACAAACCTGTGATTAGCTGTTCAAACAGAATCGTTCCTGAATTGTGTGTGGCTTAGTATTTGCCTCTTAGGAGATACTGCTGAACCTGCATGCGGATTTTCCGCAGTGGAGGACAAACTCTTCCATGCTGTCTGAAGGAAAGCCAGCTTGAAACCCGGTGTGTGCTGCCAGCTGCTCTCGTTACACGTGTGGCTGGAAGATGAGCAAAATGCTGGCAGGCTCTGGAGCTGAGCAATGGTCATGTCACCGATTCTTCTGATGGGTTAGGTGACACACCAGTCATTTGCACAGACTAGAACAGCTTTTGACCAAAAACCCTCCCTCCAATTTAAATGCAGTAAAGTGGGATCAGTTTGTCAAGCTCTCAGGTGAGCAAACGCTGGAAAAAGAAACCAAGTGATTTTTGAACTACTGCTGGTTAGTGAGTCCAGCTGCTCTGCTCGGGGATCCAGAGTTTGATGCTTGTTTCTGCTCTGCACAGCTGAGAGCAGTGCCACCGCCTGAGTCCAGACGACGTGGAATCTTCTGGAGAAGACGTTGACAGTGACCAGGATCATTAACAGGTAACTTGCTGTATGGATAAACTGTTAAGATAATCGTGCTTAAAATCAACTTTTCCTCAATTTAGAGATTTGCTTTAAATTAAAAGCAAAGGTTGCTTAGAATAGAAAACAGCTGGTTGGTTTTGTGTCCTTTCTCATATATCTCTTATCTGCAGTAGAAATAAATATACCTCGGGGGAAGAACTGCAGGATGACGCAGGGTCTGCTTGAGGGAGAAGCTACTGCCAGACACGTAGCTGTGAGAACATGCAGAATGGTTTGTGTGGCCAAACTTTTGGATTAAAAAGCTTTCACCATAACAACCTATAGGCTGAAATTGTGTACAGTTGTGAAATTAGGTAGTACGTCAGAGATGAATGCTTCTCTTGTCTACTTTTTTTTTAATTTTGGTAGTTTAAAAATGAAGCGAACTTGTTTGTTGCAAGATACCATTGTTTAGCCTGGCATCAAACTTAGCAGAATTGGTACGGGGTGATTTCGTGCTGCCGTATCTGTAGTGAGCAGCTTCTTGGTGGAAGAAAGGAAGAGACCAGCAGTACCTTCAGCACTGGTGCATCAAGGTAGCTAGCTGGAAGTTGCATAAAGTGGGAACTGTATGACACAATGTCAGAAGACTGTCCCTTTATAATTGAAGCAGACACCTTAGCTGCTGGATGAACCTTTCAAAGAGTTCTGGTGACTCAGGAGATGCTGAGCAACAGATGAGTTGGTCTTTGTGCAAATACTTACAAGTTTCACTGAAACGGCCTAAAAGCTTGACTGGTGCGTGCAGAGCCCGGATGGTGTCTCATGACGGGGTTTGAAAGGATGGTTTCTGTGTTTGATCAGAGTCGTAGATGCCTTTGGCGTTTCACTTCGTATAATCAGGAGGAAGTTTTGATGCTGTTAGTGGCAGATGCTGTTTGGGTTGCTCAGCAGAGGGGCAGACAAACAGCAGGCTCGGCCACCTCCCCCCAGCCCCTCACTTTGTGCTACAAACAGCACTTCGGCACTACAGAGGGTTTTGTAACTCTAAGACCAATTCCTCTTGGGTTGAAAATTTGGGAAAGTAGAGGAGAATTTGAGAGCTGAGTTTTCTATCATGTTGCTTCTTGCAAATGTGCTTTAAGACAAGGGAAGTAAAAGACTGCCTGAGGGAATGTTCTTCCCTGCATCAAAGTCATCATTTAGTAGACTGGGTGGAGAAAAACATACGCTGTTTGTTTGCTGAGCTCTGTAAACGAGAATTAAAGATGGTAAAAATACTCTTCTTGAACTTTCTGCTACGGAGTGCTCACTTTTCTTTTTGCTCATAGCAACTGAGCGAAGGGTTGGCTTTCGGTATTCCTGGGTTTTCTTCCAGCTTGAAATTGCAAACCTAAAATCACGAGTGCGAGAGAAAGAAAAAGCATCCTCAGAAAAAGGCTGGAGCAGTGGAAAGGGAGAAGGAAAGGTATGCAGTAGAGATGGTGCTACAACTCGCCCTTTGGAATAGAAAATAAAGCTCTTCTGGTTTGGGGCATTTTTTTGAGACAGAACAAATTATTACACGAGGTTCACTCTTTGAATCTCATCCAGTACAAAGTTCATCTGATATGCTAAATGCAGTTCCATGTTTACAAAAGTGCTGAATTTGACTTGATTGCATCCTTTGAAAGACTACACTGGCAGCAAACAAAATACAACGTGCCAGGCATTTCTCCTGAGAAAAGTAACAATCGCTAGTATTCCAGCCTAAACGTCTCAAATGCCAGCGTTTTTTCCCCTCTGATTTTGCATTTCTTAGAGGAATCATGATTTGAACTCTGAAGCATTAGAAGTGGCCAACTCATCCTGTGTGATAGTGGTTATTGCTGGAAAACGTGCTTTGGTCATTGCCAAAACAAAAAAAGCGTGTATCGCAAGGATAATCCTCTCCTGGCCCTCCATCAATCTGTCTTGAAAACTGCCCGTAGTAAGAGGATTGTCTGAGGTTGAATGGCACAAGCTGTCTCACCACGTCGCTGCCTTTGTTGCACGCCACAAACGTGTTTATAGGGTGATGAACGGGTGTTTCTCAAGGCCGATTTTTTTTTTTTTCCTCCCCCTTTACGGCGGATGCATTCACTGTGCAGCCGTGTACAATGTTGACAATAACGCTTGAAACCAGACAAATCCTTACAGGCTTTTAAGATCCAAAATGAATCCAAAACCCAGTGCGGCTTTGCTGAAATGGTATGTCCACGAGGGAAGAGCAAGGCTGCTGCAAGGACAGCTTACACTAGTGACAGCTAATGCAGTTTGGAGGACTCCAGTAACTCCTACCAGGTAATCGGGTTTTTTTTTCATAGCACTACATCAGCAAAGAGATTTGGCAGTGCCATCTTCGTGCCTTCTGGATTTTGTGCACAAGAGGGATTGTGTTCTCAGATGGTTATTTGACTGCCATCTCCTGGAAAGAATTACCAAAAACTAGAGTACTAAAAAATTGTTTGTTTATGGCACTAAACTAGATTAATTACAATCCTGTCCTCTTGCATTTAATGCCAAGAACAAGGACTTCTGACTAGCTTAATTTCCCTTCTGCATTTAGTTCCTTCCTCCTGTCTTGGGGCTAGGTTTGTTCCCTTTCCAAGGCTGAAGGATAATGCAGGCAGTGTTAATAACATGCACCAGGGAACCGGCTTCTCGAGATGATGATGATTATAGTGAAATTCTGTTTACCCAAAAGTGACGTGAAAGAGAATTGCCAGTGAATTCGTTCTCTGCTGTGTTACTCTGCAACTCTGGGAGCAGAAGAGGCGGTAGAAGCTGTTACAGCAATGCTTTTAACAGAGAACGAGGGAAACAAGCTGAAAAACAAGCCTCTGGAGGACGCTGGAGCTCCCATTAAATGCAACTGCTTCTGGAGATGGCTAACACGCAGTCAGCTTGAAATCCTTGTTTTCCTGCCCCACTGGCTGCGAGTGTTTGGTTAGGGCATTTTGGAAAAGATGAGAAGGAAAATCCTTTTTACTGTCCTTACATCTGCTGGAATATACTGTTTAAATAGACAGGTATGTGCTGCTGTTCCCACCTGCCTCCCAAGGGTTACTGGTCAGTAGATCCAGAGGCTCACCAGTGTGATGTCCCAGGTCTCTACCACATACTTTCCCACTGTTAGAGATATATAGATGATGTTAGGTTGCCCCGGCCTGTTCCCAGGATCTTGCTTTGCTTGTGTCTTTTTGGTTTTAAGGGTCTTCATGCACCCTTTGTGCCTGCGGAACTGATAGGTGGGATTCCTTTTCTGGATTTCAAGCCTTGCCAAAATTAAAAGAAGTTCTGAAAGGGACAAACTGAAATAACTTGTGTTGTTGTGTTTGTTTAGAAGAAAAATATGACTACCTTCTAATAGGGCTGAAAATTACAGTGGCAATCATTATACCTGCCCAGATCACAGAGGTGTTGCACTACATTCATTAAAGCTTGAGAGACGCTCCTACTGTGGTACCGAGGACTTGAAAATATGTAGACCGAAACGGAACTCCCACGTAGGGACTCGAAAACGCCTTCTGGGAAGCGCAGGGGTGCATGTCCCACCTGGCTCTTCCTGCAGGAGCGGGTGTGACACACCTCCCTGGGGAATGTGGACCCCCAGCCTCAAAGTTAGGCTCCAGCATATGCTCCGAGATACCATCTCTAACATTTCGGAGTGCCACACCTTATTCTTATCTTCTTGAAGACTCCTGTGCGTGGTGGGTCAGGAGAAGAGAGGCAAGGTTGATAGCTTCTCATCTTGGGAATCTCAAGCCCGTGTTCAGACCTCTCTTGTCTCTCTCTTGCTGGATTCCTGTTGGTCGGGAGACGTCTGCTCTGCCCGGTGAGTCTCATCGTTAACGCTGGTGCTGCTGTTTTCCTAACTCGGAGGTAGCTGGCGCGTGTAGTCGTGTTCCCCAAGAGAGTTTAATTATATTAGGTATGGCTTTCTGGCTCCAGGTTGAGACAGTGTTCAGACTGACTTTTTTTTTCCAGAGCTGATTGGCCTCAGACTAGCGTTGAAAACTGTGTTTTAGTTTCAAAAGCACTTAACAGCTCTACTCAATTATTAGCATTGGCAAGATGCCACCGAATGGGACGGAGTCCAGTTCCAGCGAGGTGGTAGAGCTCTTCTCTTACTACTTTGCTGTTCTTGAACAACGACGACAAAAGACCACCTAACACTCATTAAAGTTTTCCCTCCTGGTCCGATGGGAGCAGGATATATTAGCACTGAGTCTGAGGGAAATGTGGGCTCCTGCTTCCTGTGCTTTTCTCTTGTGTGTGTTGAGTAGAGGAAAAGGAGAATTCGGAGAATGCAAGGAATTCTTGTGTCGCTTTTCTCCTTGCTTGTTTTTAAGTGCCTGAGAGCGAGAAGCTGGTACCTTAGCAGGCTTTCTAGAATATAATTACGCCACGATATGTTTCATGCTGGTTTTGATGCCTGGGGAGGAGGCATCCTCCCCCAGGGGTATCTTGGCCTCCTGTTGTCATCCTGCCGGATGAGTGGATTTGCTGGTGTTTGTAAAACTCCATTTGCTGTCCTGTCTGTTGGCTGTTCTGTTTCAACACACCTTCAGCTGACCTGTGCCCTAGAGCGCTGTTAAACACTGCAGGCATGCCAAAGGGAGGAAAACAAGCTGCCTTTTAACGTGGAGTGCAGTCTAAGTAGACTCCCTGGTGTGGCAGAAGGAGCAGTAGATGCACTGTGGGTGGTGCTGAACTGGTTTGGAGAGAACCAGAAGCGGCACAAGGTTTGGAACTACGAAATTTATACCACAGTGAGATGGTTAGGTTAGCATCTACCTGCTGGCAGACCTATTTTTGAGGGGATATTAGAGCTTCGAAAGTATTTTGGGTTACAGAAGGAGCACTTGGAAAGGGTTTGAGGTTGAGCCCCAGTGTTGCCTTTACCTTGCTCAAAGAGAAGGTCACCAGAGATGGTTAATAAAGCTTTAGCTGCTGAACTCACTAAACATTCTTCCAGTTCAATGGCCTATGCAGAATGATATGTTTAGTCAATGTTTAATTCGTAAGCAACAAATGGTGGTTGTCATAGTAGAAGGCACTTGTGGTGTTGACTGAAGTGATGGAGGCCAAGGATTAAAAAGGTCATGCGAGGAGATCTCTTTTGCAGCCTGAAAGCTCTCTCCTCTAGGTATGATCCCTCACAGTGGGAGAAAACGGGGAGAAGTTCATGCTGCCTTAAGGCCAGAAAAGACTTTCCACTAAGAAAATGAACCAACCCTTGTTAAAAAAAAACTGCTGTAGGGGGAAAAACAAAAGAACATGTTAACTGTAGGATGGTCGAGGGGAAAGCAGGACATCAGGAGACATCTACCCTTGCCCTGGTGACAGGAGAGACAGGCTATGACAGCAGAGGGGAAAGGTGCAGAGCAGCTAAAGCGGCAGCAGCTGTCGAGGAGGCTGAGGACTCCCTGTACAGCTTGGATGGGGAGAGGAGATGCAGAGAGAAGAGTAAACAGTGCCCTCACGGAGCGGAGGAGACCCAAGTGGGATGCCAGGTAGAAAACTTGAGAAGCTTTCCTGTTGGATGAGTCAGAAGTGAGAAGAGCCCTCTCTCCTCTCAGCCGAGGGCCTCTAACCCTGCCTCACCCTTCTCCAGGATCTACCAGCTCCCCAATGGATATCCTACCTGCCCTTTCAGCAAATATTGTGTTCAAAAAAAGCCACAGTCCGCACAAAGCACAGACTTCAATGCACATGCAATGCTTTCCAGCAGAAGACAACTCAACGTTACTACCACCCCTGCTAGAGTGCTTGTCAGGCACTCAGTACCGAAGAGGGACTGTCATGGCCAGGCCCGTGGGCTCCGAGCAGTTGGCAGGGTTGTTTATCCCTAAGTCTGGCCTGTTTTAGTCTAAAAATGTGTTTTCCAAAGGGCTTTGTTAGCTCAGGCTTCGTGTAGGGGTGTGACGATCCCACCTCCAATGAAACCAGCTCAAAGCCTTTGAAGTTTACAAGTTTGTTGATAAAGTTTGACCCAGGTCAATGGGACTGGCTTGGCTGTTTTGGCATACGTGCCAAGAGGATCTACAGGGCAATCCCTTCTGCATAGGTGCTAGGAGTATCAGGGTGATTTGTCCTTGATTTTCCATGTTTTATACACCAACATGTATAATAGCAATTATTCTGTGCTTTTCTAATTCTAGAAAAGACTAGACTTCTAATTCTACACTTTACTAGTGTAAAGTGCACTAAGATTTTGATACAAAGTGCTTTTCAAACCACTGCACTTTCCAGATTGTGACTCAGTATTTGGGATTGCTTTGTCTTAAAGGCAGATAGAGCTATTGCTATTTTTTTTTTTTCGTAGGCTGTTACTGAGCCTGGGCATGTGTAATACAGACCAGAGTTCTGCTTCAGTTTTAGAAGATTAAGGCACGACTGAGTAGATTATCTTTGCTCTGCTAAGACCTCTGCCACTTAACTCCTAAGAGAGAGCAAGACTGCAAGCTACTGGCAGGGCTTACTAGTGGCCAGGACATACTTCTCCTTCCATCCTAGATACTGACTCAAGCAATGATTTAGTGGGCACCAGGAGAAAACTTTCACCCATGCAATTTCCAGCTGCAAGATAGCTTTTGTACTAAATTACTGATCTGTGAGGATTTCAGTTATGGCAGTGATTTATTTTGCTATTGAGTTGATGCTCCCATAAACATGTAGCTCTGCGAAGGTCGCTGTTTGAGATCTTTGCTTTATATTTTTTAAATTTCATGCTGTTTACCTTGAGCATGAAGAATGCTGTATAAAAGTGGCACGTCCTATGAGCCAGTATTACTTCGCTCAGTGTATCAGCAGGAGCAAGCTGTTCCAGCAGCCAGGGTGCACATTCCAAAGCAATTAGAACAGTTTCATGAGTAAATAGTGCTCAGCAGCTGATAAAATGCCTTTCAGATGTCTTCGTAAAACAGATCCAGGTGACCAGCAAAGAACTACTTTCTTTAATCTTTGCAGTTGAATGTGAAAATACTTATTTTGATTTTAACAACCTTTTAATTTAAAAATTGCTGTGAATTGAAAGTAGCTAATTTGTCTCATTGGAATGGCCTGCAACTGAGTCACAGGAAAGAAAAGGTGACAATCACAGATTCCCCACTCCTGTCTGCTTCCCCGGGGTCCCTGCCCTCTCGGAGCATAACCACACATTGAAATCATTTGATGCTTGGCTCAACAGAGAGGATGAAAACTTCTAGGGAGGAGGAACAAGTCAGGGGGTGGAAACCGTAAAAGAAGGATTTCCTCTGCCTATAAACCAGCATGTATGTAACTGCAATTCATCTGGGAAGCTCAGCAAACTAAAGCATGCCTGTTCGCTGCTTAGGAGCACGGCTGCAAGCTGCTTCTTGAACTTCTTCAACTAGAAAACCTCTTAAATCCTCAGTTTTTCCCCATGTTGTCCTTTGTCATAGAGCTTTGAATTCCTAACCTCACAATAGTGGTGTGATCTCCAGGCCCTCTCACAGGCATACCTGTATTCCCCAGCTGTGAGAACCTCTGGCCCAGAGTACCTTTTGGGTTCAAACGGAGAGAGTTGGCCATTATGTACTCCAAGCCCTAAGCTAAAGCTCTTTTTTTTTCCAGAAACATGCTTTTAGAAACTAAACAAAACCAGTGTTTTAGATGTTGATTAGTTGTTTTTTTTTCTCCTCTGTTGCCCTGGTTTTCTTCCTTTCCTATCCTTCATACCTCTTGGCTACCACCTTCTGCTTTCTCTGGATTGATTCCTTTCTCCATGTTGCCTCTTTGTGAAGGATGGACATAAAAACCATGGAAGGATAGTTTTCTTTCAAACGCTTTTGCTTCTGGAGAGCGTTGCTGTGATGAGTTGCACAAGAAAGCAGTCAGTGGGGAAGTTACCTGGAGCACCCTCTGGAAACTCCCAACATAAGGGTGAAGGAGGCCAAGCATGTGAAGGTGGACCTCGAGTGAAGCCAGCTGAAGTTCAGCCTGGACAGCATGTGAAACCAAACCCCAAATGCATTTGCTTTGACTGGGTAAACTAAGACCTGCACTTGGACGCTGCCATCCAGGCTCTGGCCAAGCACATAGAGCATCACCCTGCCTGAGTGTGGGGAAGAAGTCACCAGATTCGTCAAGCTCCATCCCAAGCCTGTCATTTAAGCATGCCCTGGACTTTAAGCATGTGTGTAGCCCTGGTCCCAGTACAGCATTTGAAAATGTGTCCTCACATCCTTCATCCTGATGAAGAGAACAGAATTTATAGAGAAGACACTAAGCATAAAGTTGCCTTTTTGTTCTGCACTGTACTGAAGCATGCAGATAAAGAATGTACACAAAGATGTGTTTCATTTCGTTTACACCAGCTGGCAGAAGTAGGACTAACATTGGTTTGGGCATTTTTTTTTGGTGTTGGTCTTGTTCTGTTTTAATGCAGCTTTCCTGAGGAGGGTTGTATGTGATGTAGTAGAATGAGAAATGCAAGCCAAACAACCAGGCTTGGCAGATTTCTGTGGGCATCCCGTGGGGTTGCTGGTGGCACATACATGGCGAGGTTCCAGACATGACCAGTTATGGGAAGACATTTCTGCTGCCTCTTCCCAAACGTTTTCCACCCCACGCTCTCTTGTCAAGCGTGATTCCAGAAAAGCAGCTCACGGTTGCACTTGGTGGAGCCTGATTCTGCAGCAAACCTTTGCCAGCTCTGTCCTGGACCTGGAGCCTGATGTGATACCCGGAGAAGTCCAATTTACTTTTTCTTTCCCTGTTTCCCAAGTCTATATATAGTATCAGTATTTCCATGTGGCCTTTTTTTTTTTTAAAGTCTGAGTTGGACTAAATAGGGAAACAACCGTTGATTAAGTTATGAAGCCTTATTTACAGTAAAGTTGTTTACCTCAACTTGACTTAGTTTAATTAAAAAAAACCCACAGACGCTTCCAGAAAGTGAGGTGACTGTGGCTAAAGCTTTCCAACACCTCTGGGGCCTTCAGTTCACAAGAAGTGTCCTGGTTTTGGTTTACTGCGAGTCGAAACCTAAACAAAATCATAAGCTCAACCTTACTCCCACCCCTGAGCTCTACTACGTTAGAGGCATGTGTACAGATTTCACCTGGATGATTTGAAGAGCTTTTACAGGACCTCACTCAGTTTTAAAACCTTGTGGAAAAGCAAGAGGGAGCTTCTATAGTTTTTACATTTAGTTTCAAGCTGCAGCCAGAGCCTCTGTAGTATTTCCTTGCTTTGGCTTGGAGAGGGAGCTGCCCTGGCCACCAGCCAGCTGGCAGAGCTGTAGCTTTCAGGTCTCCCCATGGAACCCCACTTTCCGTGGGCAGGAAGGCTGGGTCCCAGCCAATTTGGCACACTCTGTCCCTGCTGGGGGAGGATGCAGCAGGCGGAGGCTCCCAGAAGCAGGGAGAGAGGGTCTGTGTGACCCTTGGGACCTGGTGTTTCACACCAACATTGGCTCAGAAGGAAGGAGGTGTCTCCGTCACGCAGGACTGGATGGGGGAGATTGCTATGTCTGTTTTCAAATCCCACACTGAACAGGGCGAAATCTGCTGAAAAGTTAGCTCTGAGCCCTCCTGCTCTCAAAATGATATTCAGACTCATAACATTATTAAAATCATTATAGTAATTTTCACCTAGAGAGCATTACAGTACTCTTCAAACTGAGAAGTGTTTTGGCTGGGGAAGACCCCAAAATCAGGCGGTGTTCAGATGGAGGCCTTTCTCAATTGGACAATTTTGTCTATTTAAAAAGAAAAATTCACCCCTCATGCTGCTTAAAAATCTTACTTCTACGTACTCCAAAACTCTTGTGTTGGCATGACCAAGAGAAGTCATGCAAGTGTGCCTACATGATGTGCAATGTAATTCGCCATAGAGGAAGAACTTCCCAATTCTTCCTGTGTTGACTTATCAAAAATTCATGAGTTCGCATTGGAGTTCCCTCTCGAGTCTTTTAACCACGTGAAACCTGGATGACACTGCTGCAGCAGCATAGCTGTTTGGTTCTTTGCTGTAGGCCACGGTCTTGGCTTCAGGTACAAAATGGTACGATGAGGTCTGCAGCTTTGGGGGTCTGAACTCAGTGACCCTGGATAAACCTGGCCTATAACCCTTGTATGCTATGTGGCAGAAGGTATGTCTTTCTCACTTTTAAACTTGTTGGTTTTCCACTTTGATAAATTTTCTTTTGCATCACTTGCTGGAAAAAAGAACCTCTGAAAGCTGCTTTTTCACCCTTAATTTGGGCGAGGAGGCTTCGTGCTGCTCATATGACAATGCTTAAGGGGATTAGTTAGCACATTAACAGTTTCATTTGCTAATCTCCTGTAGAACATGAGTTTTTGCAACTGAATAGCTGCTGCTTTTCCCTTATGACCTTCAACTGCTTGTTTTGCATGGATACAGAGTTTTTGCTCAATATCTGTATGAGACTAGCAAGCATTGTGCAGAGATAACTCAAATGGTACGGTACTTCCACAAAAATTGGTAGGTGGCTGAGATGCTGAGTCAGCTTTAAAAAACACCTTATGGAAGACTACTGATGATGATCAAAAAAAGAAAATGGTTGATGGCATGACTGTGTCTTCATTTCTCAGGGAAGTCAAGAGAAGCTTCTCAGTCACACAATACCCACAGTGCATAATCACTTCTCACAACTCCTCACTAAGTTAGAACAAATAGCAAAAATCAATTGTTCTGAGTTTGTTTTCGCTTCCACTTTGTTGAGAAATCTCTTCTTCCTCCACCCCCTTGAAGGAATGGTTTGGTCCATGTATTCATCTCCATGGTGGTTTTCTTGCACTTGTATGTAAAGCTAAGTAACTCCAGCATTCACATACTTGAGCTGGAACTGTAGGAAGCTCCTTGCTTTTCCCATGTCCCAGATGCTTGTAGTTTCGATGCACATTCAGAACGGGGATCTTGATCTCTGGGTTCCCATGAAACAGCTGTATGCTTCTCAGATGTGGCAGGTTGCGAAGCATAGAGCGCTGGAGGGCAAGAGGTAATGTATTTGTGGTCAAAAAGGCACAGAGGAAACGGAAGTCAGAGTTCCTCCTTAGGAAATGCTTGCAAAGAAGATATTTCACATGTAGTCACAGAATATTCATCCCACCTTTTCTCCCACAAATGCCTAATAGTTGTCCCACTAGAGAGACAGACATCTCTGGCTGCTTCTGCAGAAGAAGGTAGTGAAGCTCAACAAGAAGTTAGGACTGAAATTCTCAGGGCTGTTCAGTATGTTACATGGCCTCCTGGATTCCCTCTTGTGGGCGTTTCAGAAGAGTGGTTGCCTCTAATCTGGAGAATGTCCTTTCAGTATCCATTGGCAAATCACACCGTTTTCATTTCAGGTGAAGCCTTAACACTGTTTTCTTTAATATCACTTCCCAATGCTGCTCTCAACCCTGGTCTCCCACTGCTTCATCTCCTTAAAGCTCACTTGTGTTCTAAAATACTTTTTTTGGAAGTTTGGTATTCAGGGAAAAGTAATAGAAAGAAGGCCTTGAAGCATCCCCTGATGTTTAACAAAAGGTTAACAAATTCAAAAATATCTCCTCGAAGCTGTGGGCGATTTCAGGCCAGGTTTGCATTTTTCAAATTCTTACTTTACCTTATTTGGCCATGCAAAATGGGATCCAGCAATCCCTGGGGACTCGACTGTGCAGAGATGGGGCTTTGTTAAGACGAAAGTATGTGCTTTTTACTTTGGAGACACATGGCTAAATATGGGCTGTGTTAATAACAAATGAGTCTGTTTTCTGGCAGAGTTACAGCTTCCCAACATCCCTCCAGTTGGAAAGGCAAACACGCAGCAGCCCTTCTGCATCAAGCTTTGTGACTTTGACAGCGACTGTACTGGAAGGTGGAGGGGAAGGGAGGGATGTGCCAACATTGACAGTGACAAGGCTTGTTTTGATTTCACTGAGAAGTAATTTGAGTACAAAATAGCTAGAGTTGTCAAAAACAAAGACTTGAAATGAAACCAAGCAGACCAGAGAAAGGGAGTTGGGTATTTTTTGTGAGACGAGACTGTACGTCGCCTTTTTCCTTTTTTGTTATATTTTTCCTTTTTTTGGTAGTCTTTTTCCTGCGAACAACTGTTCTCCATCCAAAACACACAAGGAGACAAACCATAAGATGGCCAAATAACATGCATAGTTTTAGGGAATAAATATTGACTTAAGATCTGCTATTGGTCAAGTGATAGGATTGAGGTGTGCCTTATAAAATGTAGCCCTTGGGAAAGGCGTAGCACGAGTTTATGAAACCTCTGCTGGCTGCACACTTTATTTACCTATTCACAAGTGTTATGACTAAGATATTGCCTCTCAGTGCTTTGTTAGGTATGTAGATGCTTGGGCCGAGGTGAAGAACGCAAAGTGGACAGTAACGCAGAAGCATAGATGTGTTAAAACATGTGTTGCATAAAGCGTTAGATGTTTAACCGCTTCCTAAAATCTTACACCGAGGCTGGGGAATTCTGGCAGGCAGCTGTCAGCCCCAGAGCAGATGTCAGGAAAAAGGTGCAGGTAATGAAACAGCTCCTGCTGCTTGCTTGGACACTACTGATGGGACAATATGAGCTAGATCCTCGTACTAGTTAACAGAGAGATTTAGCTCCTGAGAAATAATTGCAAGCCAAAATCCTTATAGATGGTTTTCTGCTCACAAAAGAAATTTAGAAAAAACAGCAAAAGCTTAACTTTTATATTAAGCAGGACTTAAGGTGCCTCATCGAGGAAGGACAGAGGATAGGTCCTAGTAAGACTGTGATTAGGAACACATTACAGCTCAAGTTCAGTTGCTTCACAACCTTATTATGCAGGTGATGAAAACGTGGATCATCTAAAACGCTTTTTGGAGACGTTGAAAACAAGACGACCACAAGAGCTTGCAGGCATGTCGGTGACATGGCACGTGTTGGTGCAGCTGCGTCGTGAGCAGAAGCAGATGGGTGGTTGGTTACTCCACGACTGCAGCCCTGTCTTTAGCAATTCTTGAGAAAGTAGTTTTAAACTTGGTGCAGCCTCCTCACGTGCTTATATATTAGCACCTGGATTGTGCAAATGTTTTGAGTAGAGCTGATGGAAATTTTCTGAGTAAGAATCTCGCAGAAAAGGATTTCACTTAAAAAATAAAAATTTCATAGGAAACTGGAAAATTCCTTCTGGACAGTTAATTTGGGGGTTTGCTGCTCTCTCCGGTCAAAATATTTTCCATTAAAAGAGAGGATTTTTAAAGTTAAGGGTTTTAAAGGAGTTCTTGCTTTCAGACTTCTTGCAAATATTCATACTTTGTAGTGGGATGGAGGAGAATATTGGTTCCCAGAAAGTTGTGTGGATTGAAAACTTGACAGATTTGAACATGTGAAGTGTTACAAAACCTCTGTTATTTTTGATGCGAATGACATTATCAGACTTTCTGTAAATGGTTTTGAAAGTCAGAGAGCAAAGAGCTCCAAAAAAGCCATGTGCTGGCATTCTTTTTGTAATGTATTTTGCATGACCAAGGGCAACATTACTGGCCACTGATTTTTATTTATTTTTCCCTTCGGTGCCTGCGTTTATACCTGAATATTTGTAGGAATTAATTACTTTGGTTGGAGTTGCAGGTGGTTCAGGACTATCTCAAATTATGCTCAAGGTCTCTCAGGCTCCGCGTCAGGATTAGGGACTCTGTCCTGGAAGTTTTGCTGTAACTTTTCATCATAGCTGGTGCTGCTTTTACACCGCTGTTGCGTGATGATGAGCTGATACTAGGAGAAGGTGACTGCTGAGGACTGATTTCACTCGGCTGTATGATAGCTATGACTTTGAAATGTGTCATCGGTTCAGGAGCCTGCTCTAGACTGAAGTTCTGAGGTGGCTGGAGAAGGGGTGAGCGAAGGACTGAGAGCTGAATATAATCAAAGTCTCCTTAAAACGGTGTCTTGTCTTACTGTCTATGGTCAGCACCCGAGGCTAGTGATTGTGGCTGGTTTTTATTCTGCATCACATCTACAGACAAGCTGTAGGATTTCGCTCAGCTGTATCTTCTCATGCACCCAGAAGCTGTCAAGAAACTATATATCTGTGCAAAGGTGTGGATGCAGCAGGCTTGTGGCATTTCATGACCTGGGTAGGCGCCAATCTATTCCTCTAGCCTGGGCGAAGTGTGCCATAGAAACAAAACAGCTCCCGCAGCCGCTGTAGGCTTTTCAGTGCGTTTCAGTAACGTGGTTATCAGATTTCTGTAATACTAATGTTATCGCTGTTCGTGCCGCCTCTGTTTTGTCTCCGCCTACGTTCTCAGAGCATGGAGATGGTTCGCGAGGCTTTCTCCGCGCCGGCTGGCTGTGCCCACGTCCAGAGGTACGTTGGGACAAGGCTGGGATTCATGCCTGAAATGCCTGGCGCATACTTACAAACCCACTCCCACTGCCCGTCTGTTTGGAGGAGGCACCGGCAGACCAAAGGGCCCTCGCAGCCTCCGATAAGTTAATTACTGGTGGCTTAAATCTTTATGGGGTGGAACGTGCCTCCTGTTCAGCGTCTGACCTGTGTGGAGAAGCTGTCTTTGAGGCATTGTTTCACGGGCGAATGGTTTAAAGCATCTGTGCAAAGTCAAAAGTTGTTCGAACGATGTGTTACCAGTGCTTCTGCATAACACTGTCTGTTTGTGTTCTTCACTTCTTCACTGTCTCTTTTAAAATTTTAATAAGCACAGTGCGCTGGAGCTGGGCACATAAGCTCATCGGGCACAAGGGTTGCTGTGAAACAGCCGTGTAGCCCCATCGAAACCAGTGTACTTTCCGTGTTGTTGCACTGCTGCTAATTACAAGGTAGTCATTGTTTATAACCTCATCTACCCTTCCAGCTTCCTCTTGGAAGGACGGGCATGGCTCCATCTCCCTGAGGCAACCCGAGGCAACGTGCTGTGGCTGATGGTGCTTGGCCGCACAAGCCAAAGCAAGACGCTTGGGAGGGGAATATCCGAGCGGGGACTCAGCGCTCGCTCTCTGGATAGTCCTAACTGAGAGTAGGACAGGGAGGAACAGCCCATCGTGTGGAAGGGGAGGCTTGCAGGATGAGGAGGAGACTGAGGGAATGGGGTCTTGTCCAACATGCTGCAGAATAAATCTTTTTGTAAACTAGAATGTGAACTCCAAGCAGAATAATTAATCTGAAACAACTCCATGGATAAATTAATGTTAGATTCTCGAATCAGAGGATAGATTTGGTTGGGTTTTTTTTTTTCAGGAAATGAGAAGAAAGAAGGGAAGCATGCTTTTCCTTTAGAAACAATAATGTGGGATTTGAATTATCAGATAGCAGCTGTATGGGTGCAGACATAACAGCTGTCTGCCAACAGCATGCAGACAGCTTAAGGACAAAATTACAATGATCCTGGTAAATACTGGTATCCACTGTGAGAGGCATTGCTGATGGCTCTGGATGAGGCCTTTCCCAAGTGGAAGGTTTCTCCAGCACTACAACTCAATGTGCTTGGGAAAGCTTCGATGAAAAGGTTTTCTGTAGGATAGAGAATGCGGTTTTATCAAAATTAAAACACTTTCTATGAAATTGTGGATCTCAGGGAGGAAAAAATATTTGGGGAAAAAAAAAAGTAATTATTAATCTCCTCTATTTGACTTTGGCTGGATAAAATCAGAATACCTTATTTGAAATAGAACTTCTATACCTAATTAATCATGGTTTGGGAAGGCATCATGTTTCATTTGGATTATTAGAGAGTATATTTGCACCAAACTGTATCTGATATTTTAAGGCACATTTGAAAGTGAAAAAGAATGTTTAAGACAACGGTTCCCTTTACTGAAATCAGAAATTTGCATCTAAGAGAGGTTTTTTTTGGTCTTAACTTAAAATTGGGAATTTTTCAGCCTTTCATTCTTGTTAAGACTAAACTATTCTTAAACATGAGAATGTTTTTTGAGAACAGAAACTGATTCTTGACTGGTTTATCTACAAAAAAATATTTTATTCAAATATCTACCTAACTGCTGAAGAGCCTTCGGGATGCTAGTCTCTTAATTATTCCATTTTTAGGCTGTTAATTTCTAAACTTTAAATAGCATCCCCCTCTCCAGTCACAGCATTTCACCAAAAGCTTATCATACCACGTGGGAAGAAGGAACAGGCAGAGGAGACATAACCAGCCCGATGTCACCCGGCACATCCGAGCTTGACTTGGTTTAGACTCCTAGGAAATGGGGAAAAACTGATGTGGCACTGGTAAGCTGTGCAGGCTCCAAGCCCACGTCCATGTTAGTGATGACAGAGGGGCTGACAGAGGTGTCCCTATGACTGTGCTGATGCTGGGGTGTTCGGGCCCCTTGGCTGCCATTGCTGCCTGGTGGATCCACCCGCTCTGCCACGTCTCGTCAGGCCGGTTGCTGCGGTGGGCATGAAAAAGGGGAAGAGGGAAAGAGGTGGGTGTGAACACTGGACCACCACCTGCAGGAGGCCCTGCAGGTGCCTGACCTGCCTTCTCTGCTCTTCTGTGGAAAATGACATTTGGAACGGGGTTGATAGTTATACTATTGTCGTTGCAGGGCATCTGCTTACAGACCTCGCGGTGGAGCTGTCATCTGGGGCTTTGTGGGCATCTTGCTGCTGAAAGCAGAGGGAGCAGCAGCCTTAATGGAGAGTAGAGCCTTTTCCAGAGCTGACCCTCGGGGGAGTGATGACAGCATGTGCTAGAGGTGTTGCTGGGGAAGAGGGAGGAGTGTGACTAGGACTCTCCTTAAGAGCATCCTGCAACGTGAGGGAACATACCTGAAAGTTATTTCTTTTGTGGATGCCTCTTTGTCTTCTTGATATGCTCCTCAAGCATGGGTAGGAGAGCAAGGACACCGGTGTCTGGTTATGCTATAGTGATCTGGGAGGATACCAGGGTCGGGTGGAAAAAACGTGAGATGAAAAGATTAGAAATATGTTTTTGATCAGGAAATGAAATGCGAGAGGCTTGTGAAGAGAAGTAGAAATGAAAAATCCCTGACCAGCATACCTTGCTTTAGGAGTCAGAGATGACCCCCTCCCTGGCAGCAGGGCCACCGGCCTCCAGCAGATTGGAAAACAATTATGGATGGAACGTTAAGCAAAACACAGGGCCTGGGAAAGGGCATGTTCTCTGGTGGGGTTTGAGAGCTGTTTCCCTCTGTCTGTTCTTGTCTTGCATAAATATTCTGAACTGGCACCAGTCTGTAGCCAGTTTCAGCCAATGTTGCATATTTTACACGTACCAGCATTTTGTAAATGTGACTTAGAACCGCTTAGATCTGAAATTTAAGTTTAATTTTAAAATGGGAGGAGTGTCTTATAAGCCTTCGTGTAAAAGGAAATGTTTTAGTACACGGTTATTTTTAAACATGTTTTGGCATTGCAAAGTGATGTGAATCAAGCACTGATTCTTACATGGTACCTAGAAATAGGCAAGGCTGTATGGAAGAGTCTGATAACACTGAAATTTAAAAGGTTAAACTAGCAGCAAAAAGAGGTTAACACAAGAGAAAAATAACATGATTTCCTAAGGAAGCAGAGCCGTTTGATCAGACTGGCTACTGTGTCTGCACGTCTTTTTCTGCCTGAAAACTCTTTGCATGTTGTCCAACTTTGATTAAGTATGATAGAGGGTGGAAGGTACTCAAGGTAATTACCTTTTGCCAAAGTTTATGAAAGCCAGCGAAAGGATGGAGAAACCATTGCTGTCCCCAAGAGAGCTTAGAGGTGATTGCAACCTTTCATAGGCACCAGAGAATCCCGTGCAGGGGGCCCTCCAGAATGCCTCCACTGCAGGGAAAGCTGCCTTGGGAGGTTGCTATCCCCTCCTCGGGCTTCATCAGCCCTCACTGCCTTGGGAACTGCTTCTAGTATAGCTGAGAGATCCCTGTGTAGTCAGAGAGGAGCACAGGCAGTGTTTGAATAGATGTACAGATGCCATAAGGCTTCATAAAAGAAGCAATTAAAAAAAGATTAAATAGAAGCAATAAGAAGCAATTAAAAAGCAAATCGCTGTGAGTAATGTCTGTCACTATCCCTGCCTGCCTCCCTTGCATCTGTGGCTGGTTGGTGGGTCCACACACTTGCCACCACCACCTTGCTACCCCACCAGCTGGGGCAGAAAGAAGCAGCCAGTTACCTCCACCTTGGTACTGGGGACAGGCTCTGTTCTTTCTGCATACTGATGGAAAGTATTTGTAGTGGGATGGTCGCACAGTGATGTGCTGAGCAGAGCCCTGTTTGCAGGATGGAGATAATGATGGTGGAGTGTGGCAGTGCTGATGGGTGCTGTCCCCTCCATGCATGCCCAAAGGTAATACGTACCCAAACTACTGTGAACACAGAGCTAAGATTGCTCAGTTGTCTGAGCTCCTATCAGCAATGTGGCAGAGGGGAAAAACTGTGCCTCTAGCAACAAATGTGAAGTCAAGATGAGCAAATGCCCACCGCGGTGACTCAGGGTGTGAAATGGTTATTGCAGAGACCCTGCTGGGGTCTCCATGGCTTGATGTCTGCAATTACAAACATATGTCTCTGTCTTTCTGAAAGAATCTTCTAATATAAACACGTTAAGTTAATGAATATTATTGATAGTAATTCTACAGACCATCTTCTGGTGAAGAGGACAGACTTTTTAAAAAAAACTGTAAATGTGTAAAAATGGGAATAGAGAGAGGGGAAGGGAATGTGCCTTTTACAGGGTTGCTGTCGTGGGTTAGGCCGCTCCAGCAACCAAACCCTGCACAGTCGCTCACTCACCCTCCCGTTCATCTGGGATTGCGGTATCAGGATTTATCTGATGCTGAGGAGTGGGGAGATGGGATGCCAAGGTGCCAGAGAAAACAGGAGACCTGTGGGTTGAGATAAGAACAATTTAATACAGGTAAGTACTACACAGTGTAGATGCTAACCACCCCTTGACCGAGGCCCGTCTCTTCCCAAAGCTGCAATCCCAAAACAGATAAATCCTAATACCGCAATCCTGGATGAACGGGAGACCCTGAGACAGAGAGCGAGAGAGAAAGAGAGAGAAAACACTCCGAGAGTCTGAAAGTGAGAGTCCCGGAAGGGCAAAAGCCCTTCTTCCTGGTTGACCCTCACTTTTATACTGGGCATGACACTGCATGATATGGAATACTAATTGGCCAGTTTGGCCCTCAATCTTAAGTCCAAGTACAAATCATAAGGAGAGTCGTGGGCTCCCCATCCCAGCCATGCTCCCCTCTTATCCTGTTGTGCTCCTGCACACTGGCAAGAACGTGGCAAGCTGAAAAGTCCTGGAGACCTCAGTGCCAACTACAAACATCAGCCTGCTATCAACATTATTCTCAGAGCAAGCCTCTGAGTAAAACCAAAACATGGAGCTCTTCTAGCTGCTAAAAGGAAGAGCTAACTCTGTCCCAACTAAAACCAGGACAGTTGCTTTTCACAGATGCAAACTGTAGCACATTTCTGCACACTTTTCCCAGTACTCTTTTCCAAGTACTAGATGGTCGAGTCGTTCACTGGACCTGCTAAGGAGAGGTGCAATGTAGAGGTCCTGCGTAACCTGACTCTCAGCCATCTCATTGCAGTGCTTGGATTCAGAGCCCTTATTGCCATGGGGATTGACTGTGGGTGCTTTCAGGTGGCACCTGTGACCGCAGACTTTCAGTGAGAGGGGGCAACTCTTTGAGAGGGATGAAAAGTAACTCCTGCAAGCTTGTGTTGGTTTGTGTGGAGCAGGCTCGGTGTTGGGTAACGATCCTGGTGTTAGTACTTTCTCTTCCTTACGGCTGATCCTAATCTCATTGTTGTGCTTACAAGGAAGAAACCTGCTCCAAAGTGTCCTGTAGCCTACAGGAGGGTGGGATGTGACAGTGCTGGGACGATGCTCAGCAAGAGTGAACTTGAAGCATCCCACACTGTGGTGGCTGAGTTACAAAATGGTGTAAAGCCTGTTCTTTAGCAAGCAGAGCTTGCATGTTCCTGGTGATGTCCAAAATAGGAATGTTTTGCTGCGGCAGGAAATCCTGCTAAAGCAGCAGTACAGTTTAAGTAGTAGTTTTGCTGCTGACGGTTTTTGCTCTGGAAAAGCTCTGCTCTCTTAAAAGATTCTCATAAAGACCAAGTTACTGCTTTATGGTTCGGTTCCTGTACTGTGCAAGTGATGTGCTAGCCGTATTATTTTATGGAGTAATACGTAATGGTGTTAAATTTTTGGCTTTAGCAAAACAGTATGATTTATGAAACACTGACATTTATAAGCAAAGGAAAAATCACAGGGAATTGCAGTAGGCAGTTCTTAAATCTCTTTGAAACTGATTGTAATGTTCTAAAAGTTTTCATTATGACAAGGTGCCTCTCTTGATTTCCAGAGTCAAATGCCTTTTGAAGGCAAAGATAATTGTTTTTCATGCAAATCTAATGACTATACTTGCTTTGGTCTTCAAAGTGAAAGATCCACTGACCCGTGTTATTGAGAAATAGTGCCATTAGGGTCAACAAGGAATAGTTTCTGCAATGACATGCTTGACTGAAGAAGAGGATAGTACAACTGTGAGCAGTAAAACAGAATTTTGCTGCAAAGGGGTTTAACTTAGCAGTTTTGGAAATCCAGATTTCCAGTTTCTCTGACGGTGGTGGAATTTTTGTGTGTGTCAAATAATAGTTTTAGATCCAGGCCTCTTAGATCTCTGGTTTCATTATGCTGCTGTGCTCCCCTTGGAAATTAATGGGAAATAAAACCAGGCATGTGCAGTCAATGTCCAAGTGGAGGCCAGTGATGAGTGGTGTTCCTCAGGGGTCAGTGCTGGGGCCAGTCATCTTTGTTGGTGACATGGACAGTGGGATCAAGTGCACCCTCAGCAAGTTTGCAGATGACACCAAGTTGTGTGGTGTTGTGGACACGCTGGAGGGAAGGGATGCCATCCAGAGGGACCTTGACAGGCTGGAGAGGTGGGCCTGTGAGAACCTCATGAAGTTCAACAAGGCCAAGTGCAAGGTCCTGCACGTGGGTCGGGGCAATCCTATGCACAAGTACAGGCTGGGTGGAGAATGGATTGAGAGCAGCCCTGAGGGAAAGGACTTGGGAGTGCTGGTGAATGAGAAGCTCAACATGAGCTGGCAATGTGTGCTGGCAGCCCAGAAAGATAGCCGTATCCTGGGCTGTATCAAAAGGAGTGTGGCCAGCAGGTTGAGGGAGGTGATTCTGCCCCTCTACTCTGCTCTCATGAGACCCCACCTGGAATACTGCATTCAGCTCTGGAGTCCCCAACACAAGAAGGACATGGAGCTGCTGGAGTGAGTCCAGAGGAGGGCCACGAAGATGATCCGAGGGCTGGAACACCTCTGCTATGAAGACAGGCTGAGAGAGTTGGGGCTGTTCAGCCTGGAGAAGAGAAGGCTCCGGGGTGATCTTATTGCAGCCTTCCAGTACCTGAAGGGGGCCTACAGGAAAGATGGAGAGGGACTTTTTACAAGAGCATGTAGTGACAGGACAAGGGGCAATGGATTTAAACTGAAAGAGGGGAGATTTAGATTAGATATAAGGAAGAAATTTTTCACTCAGAGGGTGGTGAGGCACTGGAACAGGTTGCCCAGAGAAGTTGTGGATGTCCCATCCCTGGAAGTGTTCAAGGCCAGGTTGGTTGAGGCTTTGGGCAACCTGGTGTAGTGGAGGGTTTCCCTGCCCATGGCAGGGGGGTTGGAACTAGATGATCTTTGAGGTCCCTTCCAACCCTAACCATTCTGTGATTCTATGATTATTGACACTGTCAGCAGATATTTTTAAAACTAAGCTGCACTGTATTTTTGGCACTGTTCCTATTATTTTTATTTTCTTTTTGGATCCTGGCTTTGTTGAAACTGGTTGGACCTTAAGCCTTTACGCTTATGAGTACAATTCTTCTTTCACTCTGCCTTCTGCAGGGTGCAGCAAGCAAAAATATGTTGTTTTTCCATCCAGCACAAGCACTAGATGTAGCCTGGCCATGCGTGTGCGAGGCGGAGCGGGACCCAGCATGCAAAGGAGCAGTGGCTGCCTGTGAGGCTGGCTTGTTCCTCGTGAGCACTGCAGGCATGTCCTTGGTCGGCAGTTAGTGTGGGCTTTGCTGTCAGCCCAACTCCCTCGAACTGGGTAAAAGGGAGTTTTTGTGTGATGCAGCAGCAAAACAAACCCCTCTGGTTCCCTTGAAGAACATCTCAGGGCCTGTTCTCCAAGGAGTTGGTGGAAATATCTGAGCAATGGTGAACCTGCATTGCTTCAGAGAGCTCCGGGACAGATATTAGGAGAACGGTTTTTGGAGGAGAGTGCAAAAGGTGGCTGTGTGTTCAGAGAGGGAACATGGGACGCTTGTCACTCTCTCCCTTCCACTTGGTAAATCCACACTTGCTAAAGATGTTTTAATCTGCTGGTTTTATGGAGCACTCTGCTGAGGGAAGTGTTTTGACTGTCCCTTTTCAACACCAGAGTAGTTTACGTCAGTCTCAAATAGATGATAAAGCCAGTGTGAATGTGTCCTTTACTAATCAAACCTTCTAACTAATCATCGGTATTGTCTTGCTTGATAAGTCTAGGGAAATATGAGACAATTAAAAACAGTGGATCAGAAAAGTGCTCTTCAAGGAGTTGCCAAGGGATCGTTATCCAGGTAAAAGAATGCATCAGAGAGGCCCGAAGTCAGTCGGTATTTTCCCCAGTGACTTGGACGGAAGAGCGATTCATGATTAAATATATTTGATAATGGAAAATTTGGGCTAGGGGGTGGGGTTCAGGAATTTCAGGCAACAGACTTCTGATCCAAAATAACTGAGGAAAACCTGGAAAAATTATTTGAAAAACCATTGTAGGTGAGGGAAGACAAAGTTGAATTTCTGCATTGTAGGAAACGGGAGTTGGTCGGTTGGTTACAAGGCAGTAAACAGACAGATAGGTTGCAGTTCTGCTGAAAAAGATCCAAAAATGACAGTGACTGAGACAATATATTGTAGTGAAAAAGCCAGTTATTTCATAAGGTTAGGTGGACAGAGGTGACAGGACATGCAAAGTGATCCTACTCTATGTGGAGGTAAGAGTGGTAATTCCTCTGTAAGACCAATTGAAGGGACTTGAAAGAAATAAGAAAGACCAGAGCCCTAGATTGTGAGCAGAAAGACATGAGGCTGCATAATTTAGGGAAGGTAAGGCTGAAAGAAATATAAGTTTTCAAATAAATGAATTGATCGCAAAGAGAAAAGCAATAATCTGTTCTCCGGTCCACAGTGGCCAGAACACGTATTAGATGATTTTGCTGACAGTGACAGTAGTTGGGACAGGCAACTTGCAGCATCTCTGTTCCAACCACGTAGATCACATCTGTCGAGAGCGACGTGGGTGCAGCTGATCCTGCCCAGGTGCGTGGCTGTGTGACAACAACTCACGAGGTCCCACTCTGCCCTGTGCTTCTGTGACCAAATGGTGTTGGGGAGCAATAAGCCTCAAACTGTGATGATGGAACGCTTTGACCAGCGCTGCCTTCTGCCTTTCTTCAACCCTATGCTTCCGATTCCTGAACTCGGACTCCTTTTCTTTGCTCTGCCTGTTTGTTGACATAAATTATGCGGCACATCCTTTCAGGCTGGGGCTGTGTTTACCTGCCTATTTATCTGGCATCAGTGGGACTCCAGTTTTGACTGAAGCTTCAAGCATAAACAATAACCATTGTCAGAGTAGATTACTCAGAGCAGAGCAGTCTGAAGTCATTTGGTTGTGAAAGGCTCCCCAGAGCATGAGTGCTTGCCGTGACCCAGAAATGTTGGCATGCAAATCGATTACATGGTAGGATTTATGTGGCATACTTGCAGTTCTTCCTTGTGCAGACAGCACACGGTGCCGTGGAGATGGCATCTATTGTGTGAAATGTATGTGCAGTCTTCCTAAAGGGAGCAGGGACTCCAGCCATGGGGAAAAAAGGGCTGAAGGAGCCCATTTGTCAGGAAAAGGGGTGACGAAGCTGGAGAAGAGTCTTTGGAGTTCCTGAAGTGCGGAGAAATTATAATTGCTGGGGAGGGGATGAGATATAGGGGCCAAAGATGCAATGCGTGAAGCCAAGTGACACCCTTCAGACACATTCTTGGAAGGGATGGCAGCTCAGCTTGGGTGTCGATTAGACAAAGTCCTGAAGAATCCACAGCTGTTTGAAATGGGCCAAAAACCCTTTTTCTTTTCCATTTCTCTGCTCTGATGCTGTGTGCCTCTCATGAGCGTTCCTGCCAAATCTGCTTTCTGGGTTGGCAGGGAGAAACCAAGTGTGATTATTCACATCGTCTGCTCTGTTTCAGACAACTTTGCCTCTGCTACTGCTGCAGCCTGGCAGCAGCTGGAGGTGCAGCGTCTCTTGAATCAGGATTCAGGGCCTGGAAACTGCAGTTATGTTCCCCACCAAACTTGTGGGAGTTTGGGAGAAGGAGTTTGAGAAGGACCCTAGATGTTTTACCCAGTGGGTGTCTCGGATCTGTTAAAGGCAGCCACCTGGGCAGACACACTGTGGGGCAGTATGCAAAAAATTCTTGAAACAAAATTCTGGATTTCTCTAAAAATAGTTTTAAAATGCAAAATTTGTACTTCAAAAGAAAAAAACCAAACAAACCAACCAAACAAACCTCACCAAAACTCCCAAAATGGCTAAACATCTTCATGGGGACCATGTTAAACCTTAATCTGAAATGATAAATCTGCCCCAAAGACTAAATGCAGGAGAATAACTCTGCAGATGATCAAAGCCACTCTTCCAGTGCACGTTAACTAGAATAGCAAGGGAATTTCCTAGCAAGTCATTATTAGTATGTGAAAGTGCAACATGCAACATGAAATATCTACGGAATATGTTCAGCTCAGAGCAACAAAACTGTCGTGTTGATTTCTGCTCTGGACAAGTTTCAAAATAGGGAGCCAGCGAAATAAAGCAGCAAGGAGGTGATGCATGTGTCTCGTGTTCACGTCTCCAGCTGTGGCAAATACCCAATTCTAGAGGCTACAGTAAAGAAAACACTAACAGAGCTATGAACTTGTGTGAGAGTTGCATATGCAGTGAGACACAGTTTCTTTCCTAATCCGTACGGTTATCAGTTTAAACCATGAAGTGTGAAATGTGATTACCCTTGTCCAGGGTTTGAATTAAGGGGCTGTAAGGAAAGGCTCAGCGATCTGGTTTGCGTGAGGGAGGGGAAAACAGACGCGAAGGCCAATTGCTGTTTCTGCAGGTCTCAGGGCAGAAACAGGATCCTCTTCCATGTACTTGTTGAGATTTAAGTATGATGAAATAGAAGTATTACAATTCTCTCAAGAGGGGTTTAATATGGATCTTTGGTACGAACAACAGCTGCTATGGAGGATGAATGAATGACGTTAGTCTTTCCCCACAAATGGGAAATCAGTTCTCGGGAAAAACAAGACACTTGGAAGTGAACATTTAACTAGTTCCAGGCTTTGTTTAGCTCATAACCACTTATGCCATAGATGTGGTCGCAGTCTTATCTTAGCTTTACCTGAACATCTGTTAGTTGGCACGAAAGTCAGAGCGCAGCTGCCTGTGAATTAACCTGCGTTTGCAGATTATTTTTTCCCCCTGGTAACCTCATCCATTTTGAGTGGGCCTGCTGGTTATATTAGGAGAGAAGTTGATGGGAACCTTTGTTTCATTTGTCAATAGCTGACAAGATACTGTGTCTGCTGTGGCACAGTTGTGACGATGCTGTATCTGAGTAGCAGCAGTGATGTGGAAAGACTACTGCTGCTTCTGTCTGCTGCGGACCAGAATGGGGGATGCCTTATGGCGATGCTTTGAACTGACAAATAGATGTCAGTTTTGCCCTAAAAAGCATTTTACACCGTCTAAATGCAACGGATACAGATGTGTCTACAGAAGTACAGAAAAGAGTACTGACAGCGGGCTTCGGTTTGCAATACGCTGACTTGGAGCCCCTGTCCCAAAAGCTTTCTGGTGCTAATGAACAGAAAACCTAGTGTGCTCTGCTGTTGATCTAACACTGATGCTTTTCACATCACAAGGCTGGGAAATTCACTTTGGGGTTGGATAACCTTTCTTTTGAGTCTGTGCTACCATTTGAGCTGTTAGCTTTATAGAGAAGCCACAGTATTCCCCAACTCGTGTACCTATTGGGCTAGAATGTGTAAATCAGAAGAGCTGAAAGCTAGTGGTGGCTGTCATGGAAATACCAAGTGAGGTTTCCTATTTCTTCACTTGTTTTGCTTTTCTAGACTGAATTTCCACAGTTATCTCAGCAGTTATGGTAGTTTTTCAGAGTCAGAAGAGTCATTGCCCTGCTCTGGAGCAGATGTGTGAAATGTTTTGGTTTTAACAGTGTGGTTTCATCTCAGTGCACTGGCATCCTGTGATTGCCTTTAGTGTGACAAATCCCACAACTACCAACATTCATGGCTTTGTTTGCTGTAATTGCTTGCAAGCACTTGACTCTGCTTGCAGTTGCTAGGGCTTGGACATGTTATAATATTCATGAGATATCAATGGTCCGTATCAAAGGGAAAAAAACCCACCATTTTGCTAGCCAAGCCTGGAAGCTAGACTTGAAGAAATTCACATAGAACAAAAAAAAAAAAGAATCTCAGCTTTAGTTTGGTGGGCTGCTAATATGTGCTTGGTCTATCTGAGGACAGAATGGTGTTCTCCACCTGCCTGTGAAATGCTACACAACAAATGCGTTAACGGTAGTAAAGTCTAATGGTCTTTACTCTTATTTTTTTTCTCAGAGACTTTCTGCTGGCCTTTGAAAACAAACTTATTTTTACCTTTTCAATAGTTACTTAGCACAAGCTCTCCTGTAGGCTATTTGCAAGCTACCTACAAAGAGATTCCATTCTGGTTGTGTGTGGGCCTTTTCTATCACATTATTGATGTATTGGTGTCTTTTCAAGCATAAGTCTACGCACTGAGATGTTTCAGGGCTTCTTTTCCTGGTCTGCTGTGTCCTTGAGGAAATTCTGTAGAGAGGCTGAAGAGCTGCCGTCACGCTGGGCGAGTCTCGCTGCTGAGCACAGGGATTTCCATTCGTGAGCTGAAGCCTCCGACCTGCCTCCTTGACCCGATTCAGTGGCTTTGCTGCTTAAAAAGAAAAGGCAGTGGAGAAAATGGGATGGCTTCAGGCTGGAAGCTGGGAGAAGTGGAGAGATCACTGTTCTTGGCCCACTGTGGGTTTGGCTGGGGTTCTAAGGTGCCTTTAGTGAGCCCCTCTATTCAGCAGAAACATCCTTTTTTCATTAATACCCTGTCCTAAGCTTGAACTGTTGGCATGTAACTGCAAGGCTGTGGATCCCATGCCAGTCAGGCAGTATTTAAAAAGTCCATTATTTATTACAAAATAAGTGAGTACAGATAGGAATGACATAGCTTGAGCTATGAATCACGTCTGACTCATGTTAAAGGTTACAAGTCCAATTCTACTTTCATCTGTATCAAGTGCTGTTCTGCTCTTGGTGCTAATACATGCGAAAACAGACGTTAGTACAAGAAAGCTTTTAATATGAAGTATTCATCTTATCTTGTTTCAGACTAGGTATTTCAAGTGTGTCATCACCTGTATTTAACAGTTGTCAAAACAGTCGAATACGACAGAGGGGTTGTTTCTCACCAGCAAACTGCAGCCTGCCCGACTTCAGATAATAAATCCCTTTGTAGCATAAAATGTTTTCCTAGGGAGAAACCAGTTATTAGCTTTTGCCTTCGTCGAAGTTTTAATAATATGGTGCATACAGGAGATATCTGTGGTTCATATGGGAGAGAGACGAGAAGAAATGTAGCAATTTGTATTTACATATTAAGCAATATGTCTGGATGATGGGGGATGTGATAGAATTAATTATGTAGAGCTACAGTGACAGCTAAAAAATGGAGCATATAAACATGGATGTATCTTTTGACTGTTGCTAGTGCTGGCCACCATAGATAATAGTGACTATGAAGTTGGCCCTGCTTGGTTAGTTCATTATTTCAAATTAACTTTAATTTCCTCCACATGTATGTGGCATTAGTCATTTTTGTGTGGTATATATAGTTTGCTTAATATTTTTTTGGATTATTTGCTATTTTTACTCTGGGCTCAGTTTAGTAATCCTGATGATGCTATTTCTATTCCCCCACTAACATGACTGAAACACACTGGAGAGAGCATAAGGGGAAGAAAGGAAATACACTTGGGCATTCTAAATTTTTTTAATCTTGTTAATATTGATCAATGTTTTAGGAGCCACAAACACTTGGCAGCCTCCAAATATTTGCAAGCAATTCATATTCTGGTCTGGGAAAAGAACACAAACTAAGCTATGGTTTTAATTTTTTTTAAGTTGTGCTTTATTTTTAGCTTTTTCTGCTCCCATGCTACTGTGTTGGAGGAAATTGCTACTAGCCACAGGGGTTTGTGTTTGTCACAGGCTATCATTTTCCACAGGAAGCTAAAAGCCTTTGGGTTCATGAGGCAGGGAGCTCTCTTACCGTGTTCCTGTACAGCACTTCACTCTAGTTGGCCTCTGCCATAAGCAAGGCCATGCTCACAATTGCTTTGCTGCCTTCTTTTCTTTTTTTTTTTGTTGCTATTACATGAACTCAACTTAGTGCAAGTAATGCAATTTTGGGCATTGGCAGTGGCTCTCATGATCCTCGTGTGTGCTGGTTCGTGCACAAAGCACAGGAAGCTCCTGACCGGTGCCTCTAGATCACCTCACATCTGGTATCAGCAAGCACCATCTTCCCACATAAATCTTTTATCTTACTGCTGGAACTCCCTCAGCCCTCCACCATCTCGTAGTTGTTCACCGCTGATGCTAGATCTTCACTTAGAAACATGGTTCACAAAATTAGTTTACAGCAGTGTTGCCACTGGTAACAGCAGCACCTGGGAGGTGCTCTGGGCTCTCCACTTTGTGCGCAAACAGAAAGAAGCGGTGGTCAGTTCAGACAGAGTTTTAGTAACATGTGAAATATCTGGCATGCAACTTGTCTGGCAAACCCTAATTAAGACTGTTCAGGTCCTGCAGCATTGGGCATCTGTGGCTGGTTGTAGAGGGTTGAGGAGATGTCGTGGACATCAAAGCCTCAGCTGTGAGCTCTCACTCTTGGTGCCAGAGCTCAAAATACGCTCTTTTCTTGAATCCTTGGAAAAAGTGAAGAAACAAGTGACATCTGTCTTGCACATCCCTTCTTGGCATGCAACTGATGGATCTATTGACTACCAAAGGAGACTTTAAGAGTGGAACAGGCAACAGAGAGGCATAGGCTCAAAACTTGGCAAGAATTTTAACTGTGTAGCTTCTCGGGATGTTTGTTTTATTTGTGTGGCTTTTAAAATTCAGGATAAATTATTTGAAATGCAAGCTAAGCAGGATATATAATTATATAAGTCCCTTAGTAGCCTTTGGAAATCAAAACTGTTTTGCTGTTAGGTCCTGCTAACCTGGGGAGGAAAATACACAGCTATTCTGATCTGAGGGGGAAAATACAGCTTTATAATATCAAGTAATAAAATGAAACTTTACCCTAGCTGAGACCTCCTTGGATATTTGTACAGCTTTGCACGATCGTTTGGGAACGTCTGATGTACACGAGCATAATAAATCTCTTGCTGCGTCTCAGCTGTAGGCAAATGGCTCCGTCTCTGAATGGTCCATGCAAATAGTTTGCTATGCTTGAGGGGCAAATTGTATGATTAGGCAATTAATGGTAAAAACTTTGCTCTTCCCCACTGGAGTGCAACAATATTCAGCTGACTGTATTGCTCATTTGCTCCTTGAAATTTTTTTTTTCTTCTTAAACAGTCAGCACGGGTTGAGTAATCTTTTTTTCATATGAGAAAAACAGCTCTGATTGCAGAGTCACTGTTTTCTGTAGTCCCATACTGAATACATCTCAGACTCATTTCTCCTTTTGGGCCTACGTGTAGAGGAGTCATCAATACAAGTTACTTCCCAATTACCTCTGCTTGTTCAGAGAAGGCAATTAAGCATGTGATTCTTCAACTTGCAAAGCAACGCTTTGTCTTAACGGATCATTTTACAAACAAGTTCTGATGATCTATTGAGCCCGTGGGTTAAAGTGCCACTGTTGCATGCTGGATACTGCTGCAGCCACAGGTGGTAAATAAGGCAGAGGGATATGTAGGCAGTAGTGGTATTTCCATGATGTTATATGATGTGGTTAAGGGAGAAAATTATTAGCACAGGGGAAAAAAGTGATCTTCCATCCCTCACAGAGTCACTGGTATCCAGAAGTAATTACATCACTGTCTCAATCTTTCCAATGTCAGCAGTTTTTATAATTATGTATGTTCCTGTTTCTAATATAAGCAGTAGAACTTACCTAAACCAGAGTATGTCTTTTTGGCAAGCCATTACTTCTGCTTGGAAAGGATTATGTGTGTTTGTGGACTCATTTGGCATAGGTACGTGATTATTTTACGTTGTTAGACAGTATTCGAAGATGGTTTTCCAAGAGGATTTGGTTTGTCAGCTTAAACAGCCCTGCGACTGGCACAAGGAATAAATAGACTGGAGGAGGGTGTTTAATCTGTCATTGTTCTTCGTTAACAACACAAAATCTAAAGAAAAGAGTGAGGATGGGCTCTAGTATGGCTGAATTCAGTCTGGTACTGCAAGGTATTGCCTGTTCACGCTGTCTAGCTTGGGCTTCTCTGCTGCTTATCACAAGTTGAAATGCCTGGTATGTGTGAGCAGGACCTCTGCCCAGTGCCTCCCAGCCTCTAGGGACAGCTGTTTCTGATCGGTTAAAAAAATACATGTATTAGTCATAATTAAAGAGTCAGCCAGAAAAGCAATCTTTTCAATTTTATAAGGACTTCAGATACACCTGCATAAAGCCTGCAGCCGATTTAGGGTTTGAATCAATAGGAATGTTCCTTAGGCTATTTCTGCTGACAGATGATTTTTGCATAGGAACAGTTCTTCAGCTTATATAAGATCTGCTTTCAATTTTAAATCTCATTCTTTATTTTAGCTAACTTTAAATACTGACACTTAGAATGTATTTATTTTCTTTATCCACATCATCTCACTCTGTGTCCTTACCTTCTCTGCTCCTCCATAAGATAATCCTGATTTTTTTCAACATCTGACCATATTACTTGGACTCCTGGTTGTGAACACGGGCAGCCCTAGTATACTGAGGGATGGAAAGGGAGGTGGCTGAGTGCCTCCTGTCACACCAGCTTACAGGGCTGGGACAGCCTAGTGGCCTGGAACCTGGAGAAGACATCACAGGCATGTGTACACCCATGTCTATGCCTAGCTTCTCTGCAGACATGCAACTCCTCTGGCATTTTGAAGGACACGAGCATGCAAGAGATGTCTGCAAGGACGGGAAGGTAGAACAGACATGAGGGGTAGTGGGAGAGGCTGAGACACCCGGTAAAACCCTGCACACATTGGAAGCTGTGAAGGTCAATGACTGCACTCCTGACAGCGAATGTCAGCTGGCCGGATAATCCAGGACTCAGGCTGGATGTCTGCAGGGTTTTTATATTGTCCAACTGAGTGCCTATGGCATTCGGCCCACCTAAACAGCTGGACAAAGTGGGGAAAGCCTTTCCTCAGGCAGGCAGCTTGGAGCAGGAGCATTGCTTCAGTGAAGAATAGGACAGTTCCCTTCATCTTACACATGATGGGTACTCAGCAACTGTTGCAGCAGCTGGTTGGGGGTGAGTACTCTCATGGCACCCAGCAGTCCCATGGGGCTCACGCGTAGGGTTCAGGTCATTGCTGTCCCAGGCAACTTCTGCCATGAATAATCTGCAGAGGTGGTCACCTTATGCTGTTGCTTCCTCCAGGGAATTAAAAGTCCTCTTGGACCAGAGCTGCTCTTGCCCTATGGCGTGGGGCTGTTGGACAGGTATCTGGCAGGTCATGAGGGAAGCAAAAAGGAATTCTTGTGACATGTAGTCCCTTCTCCAAAGGTTTATCGGTGTTTGTTACCATTTGCTTATACATCTGTGATGTCAATGATTAAGAGGGTGCATGAGGAGACTGGTCTTGTAATGTAACCTCCTACAGAAGGTCCCTAAGTTAGATGCTGTAACTACCCCATCCTTCCCTGGCAACGAAAATAGCTGCTTAAAATTTGCTTGGAGTACTGTGACCTAAACCTGTATGTGGATCGTGGGTGACCCACAATGACATCCTTGCTGAAGGCACAGGCTGAAATTGCATGGCGTGGTTTTTCCAAAGTGACTACTGGCGTTGTCTTCCGAGTTTTAAGATGATGTGCAGGATCTGGGTTTTCAGAGGGGAAGTCCTCAATGCTGTCTGAAAACCAAAGCCGCCTGAGCTGCTCTGTGTGTTGCATATGCAGAATCAGAGAGATCCAAACTCACGGTTACTTGAGAAAATATAGGCTGGAATATTTCAAAATGAATTCTTGATCTTTTAATCTCTGGCAATAATTCTGTTGACATCGCCGCTGACAGAAATTTTCAGTCTTTCAGTTTCATTACTGTCATTGTTGGTACCATAGCAATGGGAGCGTTACAATACTTCCAACTCTTACAGTGCAGAGAAAATCTCAGCCTTTTTAAAAGACTAGTTATCTCTGAGTTCAGGGAAAATTCTAGCATTTGCTTTTGTTCGGTTTGGGTATCAAAATCAAAAGTTTGGTTAAATGATGACTTTTTGCAATCTTTTTTCTGCAAATCTAAATTTTCTTGCATATCACAAATCAAAAACTAAGTGAAGTGTAGCAAGACTTTAAAATATTAGCTTTTCCAGATGTGATGCTTGAGCACAAGATGTTGAAAGAAAAGGCTTTTTTGGCTTTCTACCAAGATGTTAAAGACATATGGGATGAATTAACATAAATTTTGTTAATTGCTAAAGACTAAATGAAAAAAGAAAACAATTTGTGCAGAGATAGAAAATTATTCTGACTCTTTTCCATCACACTGATGATAAAGTCTGTTTCCTACTCAGATCGATACAGATCCATAATAATACTCCTGAAATCAATACCTAACCTGTATTTACACTGCTGTTGAAGCAAGTGAGCTGAATATCACTCAGGTACGTTCTGCAGCTCTGGTAAGACAAATCACCTCAGATTAAGCTTTTAAAAGGATTACATTAGACTTGAAATGTATGTTCCTTGGTTCATTATTTCAAATTGAAAGAAAGAACAGACCAGTCTGTGCAAAACAAGGCCATGTTTTAATTGATATTGGTTGCATTCTGCTAAAATATTTTCTGAAAGTTAATAGTAAGTGGAAACCTATGTTTAAAAAACCAAAAAGCTGCTTATTGGAGAGACATCCATGCCTCATGCCAATGCACCATATACCATTAATTTAATTTGTTTTAACAGCCTAGTTGCAAGCATGGAGCATTAGAAGTAGTAACCAATGAAAAGGAAGACTTTAAAGAAAAATGGTAATGGAAAAGCCTTATTTTTGGATTAATTTCCAAAAGAACAACATGCTAGTCAAAACCAAATAGAAAAACCTATTATTCTTTTACTGCCCACCCGCCCCCCAAAAAAAAACCAAACTAAACCAATCAAACAAACCTCCCCCCCAAAAAAAAAAATGAAACCCAAACAGCAAAAAAACCCAAGGCAAAAATCTGGTAAAATCCTGGATGATTCTCCCATTACAATTCTTACAATGATTCCTAGAAAATGGGAGTTATTTGAAGCAAATAAATCCCTGATTTTGCAAATTATCACTTCACCAGATTTCCCAGACCCAACAGGATACACCTTGAGCTCATGTGCTGACATAAAAGATAACACTTAAAATTCACCCGAACCACATGGGATGTCTTCTCTTGCAAACTGGAGGTACCTTGTTGATGTTAAGGTTTCTCTGGGGCCAGTCCTTTGTGGCAGAATCCCTGCTTGGTCGTTTGCCCCTTTCTGAGCCGCAGCACAGCTGTTTGGACGGTGTGCATCCATGCTGTTTGTCCGAATGGTTCCTGCTTGAAGATAATAAAAATCAGAGAGGTTTGCTGCTGGAGATACTGTTACGGAACTGCATCCTTCTGAAATGTGACTCTAATGGACTCTGAATGAGCTAGGCAGTGTTAAAGTGTCATTAGTTTGCCTTCTAGAAAGTGAATCTAAAAAAACTTCCATGGTTTGCTTTTCTTTCTAATAGCAAGCATTCAGAGTCCAAGAGGAGCACACAAAACTGACTTGTTGGTCCTTCTGCTCTTTCATATTTGGCCTAAAATGGTTAATCAAATTTGATCTGAATTTGTGTTTTTAGTTTCCACAAACTTGTGTATTTCTGCAAATAAATTGGTCACTATATTGCACTAATACTTATTCCTATTGCTGATGCTGAGTAGGAAAAGAATTTTCTTTGTGCATCAGATTTCATCAAGCAGGAGTGCAGAGCATGCTCCAGGGTTAAATTATTAAATATAGTGTATAATACAAATGACAGAAATAGCAGGGTAAAGCAATTTATAGATGGTACTTATTGCATGTTAAGCAAGAAAAAGGCTTCAGTTGTGATTAATACAGGAGAGAGAATAAAATCATGAATTAGAGGGGAAAAAGTAGACAAGATCAGATTTTTAAAGTTTAGTTAAAGGAATATTAAAGTTTTTAAATGCAAATCTATCCTAAATTGTGCTCTCCTCTCCTAAATCAAAGGGGCAAATTGAACATTAAAACCTTACCTCACAAGGCAGAAGATTTAGAGCTCTTCTCACTGGGCCCCCAGTTGTGTTCCTCCAAGAAACAACATAGCTGTATGTCTACCTTTGCATGAGTGCTTTGAAGGCAGAAAAAGCACCACCGATTACTTTAGCTTCCGGAGAAATAATCTAATCGTGCAGAAGAAATGATAGCACTGAGTAAAGAAAAAGATAGAGAAATATTTTTATTGGCCAGTGAAGCTCATTGCACCTTCATTTCAAAATCACAGATCTTCTGTGATTTTATATTTTGACCTCTTCTTGTGCACTGAGTTTGGAAATGTGCAAAGTGGAGAACTTCTGTGAGCCTGGTTTGCTATAAGCATTCTTGCCGTTGCCAGAGGCAATTCTGCTTGTGGTTTTCTGCAGAAAAAATAATGGGATGTTTGTTAAAATTGGGATCTGAAAGCAAAAGCTGATAGGACTTGTATGGGTCACTAGCTGTCACTGAATCTTGAGAAGCCAAAATACACTACTTAAAATTGTAAATATGCACACTATAAATTATTCTACAATTATGATTAAAAACTCTGATATGAGGAAGAAATATATCTTAGTTTTCCCCATTAAGGTCCAGGTAGCTATTTGCAGCAAGATGAACAGAGCACCTGTGGTATCTTGTAGACTGAACTCCAAGACATACTGATAGCTTTAATTTTGATTAATTTCACCTGGGGGCAACATATAATATGTTGATAACGTGGTGATTCATAAAAAATGTCAGAGGGAAGAATGCACGTTTCTTGGAATGTTAGATGCCAAGAAATGCATGAATGCCAAGATGCATGAATAGATGGCTGGCTCCTTTGAATGACTGAGGTGACAGCACCTTCTTAGGAAGCGTTGAGTGAAGGATGCTCTGTTTTTTCATTATTATTACCTCACTGCTATTGTGTTACTGTTGAATCTGATTTAAAGTTAAAAAGAAAAAAAACAAGCCCAAAACAAATGTCTGTGGAATAGGCCATGGTGGGAGAGGAAGCCGAGTAACTGACAAATCAGCAGTTGGTGCAGTCTCAAGACTATGTTGCCCCAAAACTCATCTTGGGAAGTAACGATTAAGGTCTTTCAGTGAAGCTGTGCTGGCTTCCCTGGGTCTTACAGGCTTGAGAGCTTCTGGAAATATTTGGTGCTGCTTGGTTGCCTGTTATTCATGATTAGGTTTCCAGACCACTTTGTCATCATTTGTGTTTCAGCGAAATCTGAGAATAAAAACCAAATACCTCATCTTTTGTTTTTCAATTGAAATGTTTTTATAGAAATGAAACGAGCCCGCTTTTCACTTTTAGCTCTGGGAGAAGCTGGACTTCTCTGAGGGACAAAATAGGATAGCATGAGAAATGGCATGTTTGAGTACTTACTTGTTTTACACTAGATAAAGATGGCAGATATCACTTGTTTTCATTCAGAAGCCTCCTTCGATTAAAGCCACCCTTGTTTCAGTGTGGACACTACCTTTGCACAGCAACTTACTGTGTAAAATTAATTCATTTAAAATATGCAGTTTGTGTTAAGCCTGTGCAGGTAGATTACAGCTTCAGGTAGATTTTTCTGTTTTAAGAGTTTTTAATCTGAATCTTCAAAGATTCTTTGACCTGAGCAGTCTATCTCGTTCTTCTCCTCTTCCTTATATTCACTCCAGTTTTCATTCCATTTGCCTCACTGCCTCATGCAGATACTAAAACACATACTATTCTTATTTACCTTGGGCTGTAATTTCTGTATCTCTGCGGGGTTTTTATCCCCACCCCCAGCCAGGAAACAAAAAACAGAGTGTGCTTTTAAAGGCAGGAAAGTAGCTTTAAATATCCTGATGGCAAAGCTGTGAGATCTGAGTTTTTTCTTTTTTTAAAAAAAAAGCATGATTCTCTTGAATACTCGCCAAATTTGTAGCTTTGTGAAATGTTTATTTTAGAGTCCTTTTCTGAGTCTAGAAGTGAAGCTTCTTCTGACAACACAAGCAGGACTTCCTTTTGTCCTCTTGTCCCCCTGCCTTTCTGGGGCCTTACAAATAGCATTTTTCCTGTAGAATAAATAACTTCACCGAAATAGATACATAAACCCGCTGTAAAACTAAGTCTGTTTATAGCTGAAATCCAACTGTTATTTTGCAGCTGGTCCCTAGTTTATGCTGAGCCTCACAGAAGGTTGTTCGCTTCTCCGAGATTTTTGTTTTGCCCATTAGTTCCTTTTGAATGAGAAATCAGCCTTGCTCCTGACCTTTCCTAATGCTCGTTTCTACAAGCAATAGGTACAGGAAGGCTCAATAAAAACAACTGGGACTTTGTTAAGGCTTGCAAACCGTTCACCCTGTACACTTTCCTAACTGGAAGCTGTGCCAGAGGCAGGAGCTGGTGTCAGGGCTGGATGTAGCTCTGGCAGCCATCGAGGGGAGCCAAAGAAGGTGATGACCAACATGATTGTGTCTCAGGCTGTCCCCGCGGTGGTCCCCAGGCAGGCGGTGTGAGTCCTGCCAGTGTGCCTCTGCCGCTTCCCTGCCCTTGGACAGCAAAGGAAACAATTAAAATTGGGGTGAGCCAGAGGTTGGAAATCACGTCAGACAAGAGACGCGCGTGGCACTTGTCCATGGTGTAACACCCATGAGGCGCACATGTCTCTAGGCTGTGTCTCATGCGGTGAAGGTCATTAGTCATGTGCTCGGTAATGGAGTCCATAAAGACTATTGGTAGCTCAGTACCAGACTTCCTTTGCAGCCTACTACTTAACTCATTTGAGACAGGTAGCTTAAGCCTGTACAATGATGCTTGTGTGGCACAGCCCTATTTCAGTAGGGAACATGAAGGGTTCAGGCAGAGCTGGTACCCTGAAGACTCCTCATTTGTAAACAGAGCTGGGGCCTTGCAGTGCTGAGGTAATACAAATGAAGTAAAAGCAGCACCAGATAATTGTCATTATTCCCACTCTACTAAGTGATGTTGCTTTGCTGCTTGCGTTTTTGAGGTGGGGGAAGAGAGATACAGACAAGATTTAAAGATGTCATCTGTGCAGGACCTTTTGTGAGTGAGTTCAGGACAAGAGCTAGCATCTTAATTTCATAATAAACTGTAATTTCCAAGCTACAGTTCATGGTCATGAAAGGTTCATGATCCTGGAGGTGATGTTATGTGCCCAGAAGCACAAATAAGAAATGTATTTACACAGCAAAAATTTTTGGGAAGCAGCCCTCTCTTTTTGTCAGAGCTACTCTTAGGTTCTGACCACAAGAAAGCAAAGTGTGGAGACAACTGGAAAATTATGTTGCTGTTCCAGTTCAGGTGGTGTCGTCAGAGTATGCAAGACCTAACAAGATTAGAGCAGTTTTGCTCTTTAATTTGAACAGATGCAAGTTGGAGTCACTAGTAGAATTGCATCATAACTCTGGTTCAACCCTGAGTCATGGGATTATTTCAATCTGCTATATTCATTTTTGATGAACCACTTTGCTCCTTTTTTTGTGAGGGTGGGTTAAGAAAATGCTAATTCCTCAATGAAATACTTCTCCCTTGTTGAAACTTGAATGGGATATTTTCCAGAGTGCAAGATCAGAAACCACCCTTCACACAATAGCTGTGCCAGAAATGGCTTACCAGGAAAGCAGATTGCTTCGGGGCAGGTAACAGCAATGAAACAGGCAAGGGGGGGGCTTTTCATAGCGTATTTATAATTTGATGTTTCTTGCGTTGTGACATGAATCTAACTTTTTTTGCACCCAATCAAGTCAGATGCCACACATTTCTTTGATTCAAGTTGTTAAAATTCCCAGTTCTTGCTCAAGCAGACTGTCATTCCTGCTTTTCATTAAGGTTGTTTGTCTATTTCATGTCATAGAAAAAGCGGTTATTCAGACTGTGGCTTTCCTACTTGTGAACAGCAGATGGGATCGTATCTACCTGACCGCTAAAGCAAGTTCAGGACCAGGCAGTGACTTTGTGGACTTTTATGGGAACCCCTGTGTTGAGATGCCTAGAAGGTGAAATGGGCTGGGGTGTGGGAGCACGGCACCCACCTCTGCCCAGCTGAGCAGCAGGCCCGGGACACTTGCAAAGAGTGAGTCATCTGTGCAGTTCCCCACTGTGGCTGCTACAGCATCGTAGGAAATCATTAACTTGGAGCTTAAAAATGCGGGGAAGGGACAAACTCAGTGCACAAAGAAACTAGAAGCTAGCTGAGGGATGCAAAGAGTTTTTTTAAGAGAGACCTGTAAGATTTTCTTGTGACTCCAAGCCTTTAATGAAGAGAAGCATTTGTCCCAGAATGGAGAACTAGATACAGCTACATGCATAGTCAAGCTAGACTTGACTGTGGTTGCTAATGTAAAAGGAGAATGGATTTTTTTTTTTTTTCAGGTAAATGTATTTACACCAGACGTAAAATATCGAAGAAAAAAGACCATCCTAGCCTAGCACTGATTTTTCCTTTTACATTTTACCTCCGTTTGAATCTGTTTTGCTTTTTCCCCTAGAAATTTGATCCTCCCCAAAGTAGACTGTGTAGCTGTAGAAGCAAGACTGCACCGCTCTTGGAAAAATCTGCATGCCTTTGTGCTTAGATTTCCTTGCTTTTGCGTATGAGCTGAGCCCCTGACAATTGAAAATATTTAAAGAAGGAAAACTAAACCCTAATGAACGTGAAAGGCATTTGCACAAAAACACAAGCCTTCTTCCCTCTGTCTTAATTGAAATACCTTAAAAGGTTTGCATAGGCTATACAAATAAATACAACTGCTCGTTTCCTCTATGTTCTTGTGCACCAGTTTTCAACATCTTTGTTTCTATTTTTGTCTCCTTATTCCTTACCCTAATAAAGATCCGTAAGTAAAATTTCTGTCTGTGTGTAAGCTCAGCTGCTACGTGGTCACATCTCCTCCGTATCATTTTTCCCTTGAACTCTCAGTTCCTTTTCCTTGGAATAAAATCAAGCGCTCTGTTAATGGCCAGACGCCTGCAGAGGGAGGGCTGTCCCACAGCTCATCTGGGCCCGTGGATGCGATAGGTGAAACGCTATCGGCCTACTGGAAGGGTGATGAGTATCTTTAAAGTCACTTTCCTAGAATAGCAACTAAGTTTAAGAGCAGAAGCAGCACTGGTCTGCTTTGCGACTTCTCAAGTCGTGTTTTTGCCGTGCAAAGTCAATTGGCTGTAAGCTGTGGACCCAGCTTGGCTTCAAAGCGTGCCCAGCTCTTCATTCACAAACTAGACGCTCCAGAGAGCTGCCAAATTGGGGAGATTACTCTGTCTCGTTCTCTGGCAAGCTGGGACTGCGCGTATCGCTTCATTTATATGCTAATTGAGGCCAAGCCTCCAAATAGACTCCATACAACATCAGTGTGTCTTGGCTCCATCTGTGTGGTTGTTCTGCCTTCCAGCAGCCTCAGCACGTGTGCTCTGAACCGCAGAGGGTTCAGTACGTCTTCATCGCTGCAGCCCTGCGTCCTGACCCTCGCTCTCAGACGGTGACAATCAAACCCGAGGAGCGTGGGCCACTCGCGCCAAGGATTACCGCGTCGCCGGGAAGGTGAGCTCACGCCGTTTCTCGGCCGGGACACTCTACGTTTCAGCTCTGAGAGGAGATGCTGATGTTTCTTAGGCCAGCTGGCCTAATAAGAGGTTGCAGAGGGCACGGCTAATTATGGGGACAATGTGTTGACGAGCTGCCTAGGTAGAACATCTGGTTTTGTCACCTCCTCTCCTCTGCCAGCTCGTGCGTGACTGAATGGCAAAGGCTCACTCTCCTCCAGACTGCCTGTTTTTAAAGCGTAGTAAGGATCCGTGCTTTGTCAGCCATTCCTTGAGGAACACTATATCCTTATAGACAGAGCAGGTACAAATATATGTCTTAAGGGCTCCATTTGATTGTTTAGGATGCTAGGAATTTCAAAAGCCAAGGGTGAACTGTTCAGTAAACGAGACTCTTGCCTCATGCTGAATTTTATGGGACATGTCACCAAAGGCTTCTGAACTTAGGTTAGGAAATGCACACGCTCGTGATATAAATTCTTTGAACCTTTTTGGAGGGAAGTATTAGCACCTTGCACTTTAAAGCCGAGATGTGACATTGACTCACAGACATGCTTTACCATTAACCCCAGGGATCAGAGGTCCGTACCAAGTTCTGAAGTTTCCGTGTGATATAACTTCCATACTTTTTTAAACTTTCTTTTGGAAACACGTCAAGGTGCGTTTAAAAAATTTTGTTAAAAGAGAGCTGAGCCCTTGCAAGTCAGACAATTCCCAGCCGGCGGTCACCTGTGGGAATCCTTTGCAGGTCCACACTGCAGCGCAAACCCTCACCAACAACAGCAGCTCAGGCATGGGAACACGGGGCTGCAACATGCATAGCTTTGAAGTACCCAGTGCTTGTACTATAATTCACAGTCTTGGTCCACGTGCCCAAAAAGGGGCTTCATGGCCTACTTGGAGAGAGCAAAGGGGTGAGGAAAGGCTTCTGACCAGAACAAAAATGTGTCAAAAATTCCCACGCTCTCATAGGCTGAGTGCACACCCACAGCTTTGAAATAAGGGACTGTTTGAAATCAGGATTAGTGCCTTGGGCTCAGGCACCTGCGATGTCTCTTTATACACGGGGGATTTGCTGTTCTCTTCTGAGTTGTGGCAGTGCCCACCTCTCATCCAGGAAGCAGGGGTATCGATTCAGCGTGAGCTTCCTCCCCTGCCTGAGACAGCTCGAATGGACACCTCGTGTGCAGGATAATTGGCTTAGCCTGTGAACAAATTGGCACGGAGACCTTCCTCCGTCTCACCTGTTGATGGGGAGTCACGATCTGTCTGGGAAAGGAAGGAAGACTCATCAAGCCACAGAGAAGGAAAGCAAGAGGGAGCACGACCATTTTGCCTAATGATGAGGCAATTTCCTGGGATGGAGCAGTTATGGGACCTGGTACTTCCCAGAAGTACTTAAGCGTTTTTGCAATCTGCTCATCACTCATCAGATAAACCTGCCATGGGATTTCCAAAGCCTGCCCATGCATTCAGTTTTCTTTGTTCCTGTGAACAGCTTGTGCCTGTTCTCAACACTGCGCTGCCTCCGGGTTATGACCTGTTGGTTGACAAAAATAGGTGCCAGGTGAGGTTCCTGCCAGGGCATGACCGCCAGGCTGAAGAATACCACCACACTTGTGCAAGAAGGTGTCTCACTTATTCCCGTGACGCTGTGCTCCTTTGTGTGCTCCGTGGAGCAGGTCTTGGCAAGCAGCGTTCACACAAGTCTCCCTGTTTTAAATGGAAAATCTCCAAAGCTGATAAATTTCCTGTGTCAAATGGGTCAGAGAAAGGACATCCCTCTTCTAGGCCAGGATGGTGTCGTTAGATAAATGGGGATTGTTCCTCAGCCCGGGAACTGGCCCAATCTAGACGCAAGCATCCGGAAACTGTGCTGTAGGAGACAATTGCAAAGAACAGGATGGTGGTGAGGGATCAGCCGTGCTACGAGGCACGTGGCCCATGGAAGAGCGTTTGCCATTGTGCACAGAGGACCATCCTGGGCTTTGGGAAGCTCTGCAAAGGGCAGTGGTCCTTGCTCCATAACCCATCAGCCTCTGCCCAGGAAGCAAAGGCAGTAAAAAAAAGCTGAACAAGCTGGGGAGTGCCAAGTTGGCATGAGTCAGTTCCTTGGAGACTTGAATCTGAAGCATCTCCAAAAGCCTGGAAATATTGCATGAGCAATGGAAGCCTAAAGGTTTCTGCCTGAGCTCCCTTGCTATCAGTGCTGCCATTCTGTTACTGCTGGAGTACAATGCTTCTCCTCAGCAGAGCTAGAGGTTTGAAATTTGTTTATTCCATGCTGGAGTGAAAGGAGAATTGTTTGAAACGTTACTCTTTTTTTCACATATATATTTTTCTTGATAACTTAGTTATCTTGATGTCTCCTTTTGGATGTTAATGGGATGTTTTAATTTGTGAATGTTTGTTTTGTGGTATCAGGCACTGACCTGACACAGGAGGCATCCCACTTTAAAGTGGTAGTTCTGCTGAACTTGGAGCAGTGGAGCAGAGTTTTTAACCCCAGACCTTCTCAGATGAACAGAGCAGGAACTTGAACATGGGTGTCACGTTGCCAAGAGCTCTCCACAGTACGAAAACAGCTTCTACTCATCGCCAAAAATGCCGACTTTGAAAGGTAAAAATTCCTTCTTTTTTCTAAGATATTCTTCTTTTTTCTAAGATTCTGGCTACGCTGTCTCCCACCACATTGAGGCTAGCTGACAATACAGGTTAATTCTGAAGTGTGTAGGGTTGTGTTTCACAAATTTATGAATCTACAGTAAGGGAAAATCCAGCTCTTGCAGCAAAGAGAACAGCCCGTTGGCAGATTTAATTGGAAAAGTGGATTAGCTGTGGAGAGGAGAGTGATTTAAAGGGCAGGAGGAAGAGTGGAAGAGGCTGTTTTCCTGTAGCACTGAGATACTACCTTTGTCAAGGAAAAGGGAGTTGCTGCATCTAAATACAGGGCTTCTTTACTGTAGGAAGATAGAAGGTGGTGGTCTGCAGCTCCAAACATTTTATGGGAAGAGATCTGTGTGTCTGAGAACTTGTTGTCAGTGGTTAGTGTCCGGTTGAATAGTTCTGAGGGGTAAAAATGCAATGGCTTGCCTGGGTACTAAAAATGCACATCTTGTGATAATGGCAGCTGCATGAAGTCTTGCTGAAGGTAGTGGGTGTAACAACCACCCTTCATTTGAGTCAACTGCAAAGTGCAATTAAGTTTTATGGAACAAATAGCTGAAACAATAGGAGCCATCACCCCAAAAATGAGGGTATGTACAAAGCTGTTTAACAATGTGTTGTGTAGGTGGAGGGTTTGATAACAGGCTGAGTTAACATGCAGGTGGCTGAATATTGTTCATGTGGAAGAGAAACCAGAAAGACATCAGAGCAGCACGCAGAGAAGACTTCAAGAAAGTTCCAGCAAAATAAATACTTGCTGCTCAACTGAATAAAAGATGAGTTTTCAGAAGTCAGGCACCTGGAGCTCCGAGCAAGCAAGGTGTTGCCTGCTCTGAAGTTCTCACTGATACGTGAGAACTTGGGTTTAAGGAGTTTCTCTGAAATCAGAAGGCTTTCTGTCAGAAAAACACAGTACCAGGTTCCAACATCTGTCTATCTGCCAGAGAGAAATGATGCAGAAGTATTGACCAGCTCAGAAGGCGTTAACGCTCTGATGGATCTCCTCATTATTGCAGTGGGAAAGCATCTGGTATCTCCGCTTCTAGCTGTTGTTAAGCAAGTGAATCTTTTATAGGGAATGCAACTTCAGGTTTCAGCGTGGAAAATATAAACGAACATCAATTAGAAGGGAAAGGTCAGGTCAGAGTAAAACACAAACCAGGCCCACTTGCCTTAAGCAGATTCTACCAGAGCTTTCCATGTAGGAATATTTACTTTCTACAGAGCTGAATGTGGCAAAGTGAGACTTGCACTTAGGTTTGGAGGTTTGCTTTTTCTCTTCATTGTACAGTCAGCTTGATCACAGTTAACCTTTGCTCGTCTTTCTGATTACTACGGTGTCCCCACTCTTTCTCTCTTGAATGAGCTCTACTTCATTATTCACCTACCTCATCACTTAGAAGAAACCAGAGTTTTTGCACAATGTTTGCTTTGTTGACTAGGTTTAGCATGTCAATGGGTTGTCTGGCTCTGACAGAAAGGTTGTCCCTTGTGTCTTTATCTGAAAAAGACTTGACAGTCAATTTTATAAGCATGATTTTAAGAGATTTCTAACATTATGAGTTTGGCCTGTAACTGAGACAAAGTTCAAGACTATTTACACGGTGCCTTCCACAGATAGTTCGCCTGGTTTTAAAGTGTCTGCAGGCTCCGCGTAATTTCCCGTACGACTAAGTCTGATTTTTATCAAACACTGTCTCAATCTGACTTTCATTAGTCCCATGAATGATCGCTAACTGTAGATTTAGATTCTTCTTACGCTCACATTGCAGAAAATGCAAAGCAAACAGGCTTAAGGTAAAACTGAAGCAAGGCTGCACGTAATTCTGTTGCATTCTTCTGAACTCCAGCTAGCTCTCTGGTGATGCACTGGCTGGAGCAATGGCATTTCTGAGCTTTCCAGAATGCATTACCCAGAGTTCAACCTCTAGACTTTTGTACGCAAAAATCCTTTCATATGTAATAAAGAAGTTTTCTATCAACTTTCAAAATGAGAACACAATGAAGGCAATTATTTATTTCTTACAAAATAGCGAGCAGAGTGAGACACCATGCACCGTACATGGAATAAACCACCAAAGTCATCCAATCCAGTGCCTCACAAGTACAGGCGTAATAGCTGGTTAGACCCAAAAGGTCTACAAATCACCCATTCTGCATATACCACAAGCCACAAAGCACTCCCTGATGCTCTACAGCAGCTTGAAGAAATAGAGTCCAACCTATTCAAAGCCACAGGCTGCTGTTTGCCACAGTCGGGCTGTGGCAATCATGGCGATGTAGCATCTCTTATAACGCACAAGAGGACAGCAAAGAGGTCTAAGGCGTTTTCAGCATCCTAAGCACCAAACACCCTGAAGACCTCTAAATGAAAACATGCTAAGCAATTTATCCTACCACATTCTTTAGCCAGACTTTTGCACTCCACTGCCATTACGTATGCTCAATATAGCATGCGCACCTTCTACTTGAGCATACATGTGCATAAACACATTCCCTGGTGAGCTTCCAGAAATTACTCCTCTATCTTTACAGAACAATCGCATTGCATCTTCTGGCCTCTACAGAGCCAGAGAAGACAGGTGGCACCTCCGTCCTTCCCAAGCACTTCCAAAGCCTGTCAGCAAACTGCTTGAGGGCTCGGCAGCCTTGGCCCTCATCCAGTCCAGAGGCTAAAGGTTTACTGGTCTCTTTGGTCGATGGGGAAAGACAAAAGCTCTAATCTGTCTTTGAGGTGAAGCAAGTTTTAGGTCTCAACCATCTGAGCAGACACATCTCCTGGGAGTCTTTTGCTGCTCAGATGTAGAGCTTTTGTTCTTCCCATGTCCTGCTCCTCGTCTTCATTTCCATGAATAATTAGGTGTGAATTGCCAGGAAAACTGCCCTCCCCCCATGAAAAAACATCTTCTGTAATTTCAGAAACAACTGCATATGTTTAGTATCACCATACCTGGATGCTTCTGGCAGAGTTGCTGTGCCCTGCTCTCTGTACATATGCAGGAGAGATATGGAGTATTCTTCCTCGCTTTTCTCTTCTCTCAGACCAAAATGTCAAATACAGTAATCAAAATGATACATGCTATGCAGGACCCTATAGAAAGTTGGTATGTTTTTAAAATGTATAGTGTTTGGTTTTCATTTTGAGATTTAGTCTGGTTTAGGTCTTCGTTTACCCAAACCAGTTGCATCCATCTTAATTTAATACATGGAAGTAGCAGCTCTGCTAGAGACCAGAAAGCTAATTCTCCAAAGCTAGTTCCAAATAGAAACTAAACTGAAGGCAGTACTGTTCTGATGCAGGTAGATGAGAGCTTTGCTTCGCATGCAGGATAGACTTCGTCTATTGGCATCCGAACAGATCAGCCGTTTGACATTTGTTTCTCACAGGAAAATCCTTTCCCGAGGGAACAGACAGGAAATCCAAAATAAGAGGAGGTAAATACCAAAGGACCGCTGAGGAAAGGGGAGGAGAAAGAACAGAAAGAGCAGTGTTTGCTTGTTGTGTCAGCTAAGGAAAGGCTCAGGAAAGAAAACTGCGTGAGAAATAAGTGCTTATTTTGATGTTCTGTGAAGTGCTCTGATTGCAGGATGAGCCACTTCGGTGCCGCGGAGCCGTAGTGCGGATTGCCGTGCCACCTGGTGAAGCCTTTATTTACTGTGCTCTTTATTTCCTTAAAAAGCACTGAATTCCTTTGGGGGAAAAACTTTCAAAATTCATCTTATCCAACTAACACACGAGATAGACCCTCGAGTTCGTTCGCAGCACCTGTTTTTCTGACTACTGTGATCCAGCAGCTTCTGTGAAGTCCTTGACTTCTTCATGTTAGAAATCTCAATCCGGTAGCAGGCGAGGACTTACCAGCAGCACACGTATATTTAACTCGTGGACCTTTTGCTGACCGTGTGTTGTCCAGGCTAACACAGCCCTCTCTGGCTGCTTTCCCACGAGTATGTGACGCCACGTTACAGGCGTAACGCAGGTAAGAGAGACAGAAGCCCACCCACTGAGCCTTGTGATGGCTCCCTGAGCCCGCCGATGGGAGCTTCGTTTTGGACTGATGCTGTCACATCGAGCTTTCCCCCAAAGCTCAGCGTGCAAACGCTGGGCAGCAATGGGTGGCTGAGGAGAGCTCATGACTTAAGCACGAGGAACAGAGTAAGGATGATTCGCCTTGTAATGAAGGGCCACGCAAGGCTCTTGTGTGTGGAGCTATTGATATGCTCTGTGACAGGGAGACTGTGAAAGGGGGACTGTGAAAAGGACATTCTTCCCATTGGATTTGCTGACTTGAGGTTTTTGTCAGCTGGATCTTTGGGCTTCTTGCCAGCCCAGAAAAAAACAACAAAGGCTGTTTCTTCAGTTGCATATGATCAGGGAAGAAGGCGAGGAGGAGGGGAAAAAAATGAGGGACTGTAGTATTTTTAACAGAGAAATATTTTTTCCAGAGAAGTAAAAATGTCTTATTTATATAGAGACCAATCCTCTGGTTACTGTGAGCCCCAGCTTCTCTTAGATGTCTGCAATCTGGCACAGATCACATTGCTTTAACGTAGTACAGATGCCATTTCGCACTACTTGCAGAGTTATGACAATCTCGAAACTGAACCTACAATCCCACTGTGGTCAAAAATCAGAAAAGAAAAAAAAAGATGCAATGTTAAGACTGAGAGGGAATTATTTGAACTGGATTTGTCCATTGAATGTAAATCAAATTGGTATATCAAATTATAAATTAAAGGGTTATTTCTACTTATTCAATATTTTTTTCACGTGGTTTCCTAGGTTCTTTGGAGTGTTTGTGCTCTTAAGACAATGTTTATCAGGCTTGGGTGATCTCTGTGCCTTCAAACAAAGAAATAAAGAGCATACTCATATATCCTTATTTTCCAAAACTTCCATTTCAGTTTTTGAGTCATTTAAAAACTGTTCAACTGAGCTTAGTGATTTCACGGTGCTCGTAGCCTTTGGACACAGCATATTTGACGAAAGTTGAGCTGGTAGATAGCCTTTCCCAAACAAATTCTAGTATAGCTACGTTTTCACACTCTCTTCCTGAGCTGCTACCGGATACAAGTGGCACCGTTTCGAACATTGTCAAATTCTATCCAAATTCTCTTAAAAAAAAAAAAAGCAAAAAGGAAGTGAAAACAACATTTTTAATAGCGAAGTACAGCAAACTATTGCTGTCCTTTCTCTGTATAAGCTGTTATCAAGTCTTTGAAGTTCTGCCAGCTTGTTTCCATTACAAGGAAAACCTGATACCAGCTGGAATTTTTGGAGTACAGAGGGAGTGATGGCAATGATCCTATTGACTTAAAAACTGTGCATAATGTCCTGGTTTTTTCTGAACATAGAATAAAGAAACTGGAAACAGTTTTCTTTTTAGGCGTCTCTGCCTTTTCAGCAGTACTGCACCCCTAGGAAGCTCCATCTTTTTAAACTTCTTTCTAATGTGACATCCACTGCAACTTTTCTCATTGTCTCACTTCTTTTTGAGGCTTTTATTTTTCATCTCCCCTGCCCATCAGTACTCCAGGCTATCAAATGTTCCAGCCTTGTGTTTATCTGCCCCGCGAGAAGCCTCCCTGCTCACACAGCGTAGCTTCTACCGCGTGTTTTGGGAGTTAGCTTCTGGCATTTTTCAGCTATTGCTACCCCGAGAGTCTTTTGAGTCTTCCCGTTTGCTTAATGCAAGCCTGGGACCGATGAAAACGGTTATTAACACTTTCAGTCTAACAGCTGGCTGCAGCTAGTGACATAAAAACCAGCTGCCACGTTCGCTCTGTTGATCACATGCATCAGTGGGCAGGTAAAGCTTTATAATCAAGATAATCTGTGGTAAGGATCCTTCCGAGTACACACAGCATGCACAAACAAGCTACAGCCCTGCTTTATCTACAAAACAGCGTTCGGTTTCAGCGTGCGTACTGCACTAAGCTTCCTTTACACAGACACAAAAAAATCTTGACTTCTGCAATATGTCGTGATTTGAGCCATATGGTGTGCGAGAAACAGGTGGAGCAAAGGCTGAGCAACAAGCATGAAGGAAGGAAAAAAACCCATTTTTTTAAAATAGTCAAAATAAAGGATTACACTTGTGGCTGTCATCTTCCCAGCAATTATTATCAGAATAAATAGGCAAGCCCTTCCCAATCAAGAACTTGCCCAGAGACTGGAGGCTGAACACAAGAAGTTATCTACCAGCATGCTGCATGCTCGAGAGAGGTGCTGCTAACAGTTCTTTGGTGTATTTTATATATGGCCATGAACTACTACAGGACTGTTGACTCTCACTTATATGTTGAGTGTTCGCAATCTGCTCTTTTTGCTACAATATTTTTACCTCCATCAGGGAGTTTTATTTCAGTGTCCCGATTGCATGATTCTTGAACCCGCTAAGACTCTTTTGAAAGTGGTTGCTGGAGCACTTCCCAAGTAAATATTTGTTGAAGTGCTTATTAGCAAGACAATTTCCTTGTATATTTTCTGTTTCCATGAACATTCTTATTAGAAATGTTAACTGAAATGAGAGGTGATTTGCAAAATGTGTTGATATTTCTAGAATAGTTGAATAGGATGGTTTAGTCAGGGTACTTACAACTGCAAGCCTTCTTTTTATTTTGCCTTTTGTTTGACGTCTGTTTCCTTTTTATAACAGAAAAAAAAGTATGCCGTTGCATGTTCCTATGGCAAGTAAAAGCCAAAGCAGTCATCCAGCTGTTAAAATTAGTGTTAGATCTGAATTTTCTATGGATTTCCCACTGCATGGCAGGAAATCAGCTTTCATTGCTGCTTCCCCCTCCTCCCCATCTAGCCTCCTATTAGATTAATACCAGAAGCATGAAGTAACGTTTAACAGAAAGTTGTTGCTTTAAGCTCTGGGAAAACTTGGCAGCCTCTCCAGAAATGGAGGGAGGAGGGGCAACCTGAAACCTCCGTTTGCTAAAGAGGAGATGTGAGGCAGGAGGAATTAAGAACAATTTTTCTCCCATTGAACTTCTGAGCTTTAAAAAAGCACACTCATGACAAACCGTTCCTCAGCCGAACGAGGGTCCGCTGTCAGCCCTTCCCTCTCTTTACGCATTCATCGCCTGGCTCCTACGGGCTACTTTTGTGTCCCCATTTCATATTGCTACCTAATCTATGTCCTGTCAGCCAAGCGTATCACTAAGTGTGTTGCTCTTCTTGGTTAGAAGGGGTTTCTAGTTTACAGGACGGTCCGGGGAGCTTGCAACCAAAATGAAGGTCACAAATGCTAGGGTGCCTCCCTGACTGTTTGAAGGTTTCAGCAGTACAAAGAGGAAGGAGAAAAAAAAAAAAAAAAGAAACGTGCAAACAAGGCATTATGACAAAGAAGCGAGACCACCCCCAGCTTCCTATCTCAGATTTCACAGTGGTCTTTAAACAACAGAACAAAATTGTAATTTATTAAAACAACGTGTTAAAGATTGTCATATATTAATTTCCTGTGATACTCTGGGATCAGCGAGTGTATTTTATTGCTTCCCGTGGGCCCAACTACATCAGTCGGTGGGAATGTCACTGGAAGTGCGTGGTGCCGTGGCCGCAGTAGTGGAGGGCCAGGCTGAGGAGCATGCCTTGGGCTTCTCCTCCAACAGCCTACCCAGGCTGGCAGGAGCCATGCTGGGACGCAGACGGATGCTCTCAGGTGAGCAGCACAGACAAGAATACACACATAGATCAGCAGGCTTTACACTGCCCAGACTCTGTAAAATAGCATTTCCAAACTTTCCATGTTCCCCAAATAGCTGAGTTTGCTTTTCAGTTTACTATTGTGCCATGAGCTGAGGTGTTGGCCCATAGAGCTTCAGGTTCTGGTCAAAAGGCAGGGGCCCTAGCCACCGCAGGCTGGGCACGTGCACAGATGGGGAGCTTTGAAGCTGAAGTATGCAACTGCTTTATGTTCTTTAGAGTAAGCTCTTGGTGTCAACAGCTTTTCCAGCAGCTTGCAGCCTCCTTGCAGATGTGGAGGCCAAGGTCATCCAGAGCCTTCCCAAGGTTTCACCCCCTGCCCTGCCTGCTGGAGGCCAACCCTGTTACCAGCATGCTGACAGATCCCGTGAGGAAGGTGGCACATCCGACAGTGGGCACACGGAAGCAGTGTTACCAGCAGGATGGCAAGGCATGGTCCCCCGTTATTCCCCAGGGTAACCCAAATTGGATCTGGTGTAAGAAAGAAAGGGAAGAATAAGATATGGATTAGTCTGGCACTGGGCATATGCAAGGTGTATGTGCTGTATTATGCCTTGCACACCAACAAGCTGCCTGGTACAGATGCTGTCATGGCCTCAGGAGCCAGATTCCTACAGCATCCATCAGTTAAAAGCCTGCGGGGAGATACTGGTCCATCTCCCTCCTTCCCCTGCACATTCTGACACGACACGAACGTATTTGATTCTACGACCCTCTTCCCCATTCTGCAGTATTTTTAGGATTTTGTTGAAGGAGGTGAAGTGCAGTGGGGAGGTTAGATGGTGGGTTTTCACTTGACTACTATTTTGGTTTAGGTTGATTTTGCGTTGGGCAGCAGTGCATCTTCAGGATGTTTGTCTCTGGAGTTTGTATATTTTGTCTAAGCATGTAAGGTAGCTTTGAGTAAGGGTTACATAGCGGGAAAAATGGTTATAACTTATATTTTTCAGTTACTTTTAATCCTGCCCCTGTTTAGAGAAAAACCCCAGAAAGCTGAGGCTAAAATATATCTCTGCATCTTATTCTGCCCCTGTTAGTGCGGGGAAGTAGTAGAGATATCGTGTCATCTTTTGTGCTGCTAATGGGACTTAATTCCACATTTGGGGGCCATCTGCTGAGAAAAAACCTCTACAACCCTTCTCAATACAGATAGAAGAACTTGTCAGCAAAGGCAGCTTCATGAATCAGTTGCAAGGGTATATTTTATCTAAGCTTTGTTAGGTGGAGCTTTTTCCTTTATGAAAGCCACTACATCAGTTCCAGCCCAAATGACTCCAAACAGAATGAAGTAAGTTTGGGCAACCGTCTTTCATTTTGGTACAAATGCATTGTTTTACCTCTTTTGACTCTGTACTAATTAATTGAGTTTCACCTGAAGGGGAAGAATATTTTTTGCAGAAGGAAGAAACCAAATGAGCATTTATTTCAACACAGAGGTCTATCTTTACACAAGTTAACTGTGAAATTAAAGGAGTATCTTGGCTTCTTGGTATCATTGGGTTCTTGAGTTAATGCAATGCCTTGCTCCTGCTGAGATACCTTGTATGACCTTGGACAAGCAGCTTAAATGCTTTTAGATGTCTTCTAATTTCCTACTAAAGAAGGTACTATCTCACTGATATGATCCACCACGTTGTTAGACATATAAAGGGCTTCTGCATCTGGATTTGATACAGACCAAAGGAGAACAGAAGACTTCCCTGGTTTGGCATCAGAGGCAAGTCATAAGGTCTCAAACTAAGGTGCACATAGGAACATACAAATCAGCTTATTGCTTGCCGGGAAAAAGATAAGTCTAGAAGGGGCAACTGTAGGATGAAGATACCCTTGTATCCAATCATTGAGTACAAAATGAGTTGCTGCCCTAATCTGTGGCTGTAATTGTACCCTACGTAGCTATGGCATTTGCACCATGTCTTCTGCCAACCGTTTGCCTACTGACTTAACACCTATGAGGAATGCGGACCAAGGTTTTGCCCATAGACCTGGAGCTTGGAGTTTTCAACACATTTGCTCACAGATCATATACCAAAAATGTACTTGTGTACAGAAAAACTTTAGTAAACACTGCAGTGAGCCTAGCTGCAGTGTCAGAGTTGGCTAATTAAGCCCTGAGCCACCCCCATTCACAGAAGCACGCTGATTCTAGCAAAGGGAAGCAATTAATCAGCTGCAAAGACAGATAGCCATACACAAGCTAAAAGGGTAGTGCTCTTGTGATTCGAAGCAGTGTGATGTCTGGCCTGTGTTAGCAAAAATCCTTTTGATTACTAAAATGTTCTATTTAAAAAAGAAATAGTATAATCTTTTATAGCACTAAATGGTCTAGTTGCTTTAGTATAAATGGTTACCTTTCCATGGAATCCTATCTTGTTTATATCTTCGGCTGCAACATTGCTACTGCTCAAATGAGTCATTATGAGTTGCACCGTTTATTGATAGAGACATTTTTAAGGTAACTACTTATTATTAACAGAAAACTAGCCACTTAAATCAGTCAAGTCCTCACTTTAACAGCAGTTCTGCAGTGCAGCCGTACTCTGAGCTAGGCAGCCAGCCTCGAAGGAGGAGCAGACCTGACGACCACACAGAAGTATGTGCCATGCTAGACCATCCCTTAAGCTCCAAATTCAGCGGCAAAAGCAGCCGGCACTTGATGGTTCAGAGGAATGCAAAGCCTAACCGCTTTCCTGCCTCGCAATTACAACCTAGTTAATTGTGTACAACTGTGCAAAGGAAGAGAGTGAGGAAATTCCTTTCTTGACCCTTCCAGCAATTGACTTGTGCCCTGGAGCATGAGATTTGATTACTCATGTAACTTATTTTCCCCAGGCAGTTTCTTCTTGATAGCGCTTGTGTGACAATTTAAGAAAGTTTCAGGCCAAGTCATAAGAACACTCCACTGGTTGAACCTTAGCTTAGGTTATTTTATTATTGCCTGATATACCTTTGTTCTGTGTGCTGCATTAGTAGATCTTTAGATTTTAACTTGGACGACCAGTGTAACTATCGGGTTTGAGATTTTTCACAGGAATGGTACCAATGAATGCAGTCATGCTCCAGACTGACTTTTTATTTTGCAGAGATTCCCAATGAGCCTTAAAAACCAAGTTTCTTTCAGTACCTAGAATCCAGCCTCAAAATGCCTTTGATGAAGTTACAACAGAAGAATCATCGCTTGTTTTGAAGTTTCACCAGAAGATCTAGTTGTGACCATTGTTATTATTTTCAAGCTATAAACAATTATGTAGCTTTATTCTGCAGCAGCAAGCAACAGCTGGGTTTCTTCATTGAGGCAGTGGTTCAAAATGCTCAGGTTACATGCTGCAAAGCACTCACTCCTTACAACCTCAATTGTTGCCACGTTTGTTCAAAAAGAGTGTGATTTAATAATCCATTGGTGTATTGGTGATGCTGGTTCAAGAAACAGAGGCTCGATCTCAAGCACAGCTGCTCAGACCTGTGTTGTTTCTCTTCTCTTCAACCACTCAACTACTTGTTGGACCTTTTTCAGAAGGTAGAGAGGTGCAAGGAAGGAAGAGGTTTCGCCAGGATCATTTTCTGGATCTGTCTTTTCACAAATAACTGCGTCAGCCCACCAAAGAAGGTCAGAAACTATAGATTGGGAACCCAAATTAATAGTTAAGGCAGGAAAGGGAAGAAACCAGACCAGTTTTGCTACCAAAGACTGGGTGTAACTAGACCCAGTCATGAATGGATAGATAGCTTTATCTCAGCTGACTTGGTCAGGCTGGGTACTGTCTCTCCTCTTGCAGGCAGCATAAAGCCTGAACCAACTCCCCGCTGTGGGCTCTGGCTCATTTGACAGAAATGCAGTCACGTCCACACCTGATGTGGATAAAATCTGTAAAGGTGAGGGACCAGGTGATGCAGAGGTTGTTGTTGTGGGTGCCTGCTCAGAGGTGACATCAGTTCGGAAGTGGCTGAAGAGACCTCTCCTTCCTTGTTACAGAAGCATGGCACTGAGTATTTTATTACCATTTTCAATGCTTCTGATTAAAGCATACTTCTTGCAGACATTCCAACATTTGATTTCTACTTATATGAATTACCATGGAAACTAAACTTTTACTGGGCATGCTTGCATACTCAGGGGCAGAGAATTTTAAAAGCTGCTATGATACGCAATACAGTTGATGTAGCCATGAAAACAGTCAAAGCTAGCTAGACAGACTGGTCAGCCCATCCAAGACTTGTAGATCCCTTGCAAGTTTCCATACCCTTTTTCATTACTTTCTTTAACAGTAGTGGTGTTGCTTTTGTTCCAACAAGATTTTTCACCTCTTTAGTTCTTGGAGTTTCACTTCTTCGCTAATTTTAAAGTATTAAAAACTCATAAAATGTCCAAGAGAGCAATTTTTTGTTTGTTTTTAAATTGCCAGACTCTTGCCTGTTAGACATTCCAACTTATCAAGTTATTTTAGGGCCTCAGCTATGGCTGGTTTTGAGTACCTCTTGTTATTTTAGAAATAAGCTTTATTCCTTATTTTTCTCTCCTTTGCTGCCAAGAAACAGATGACGCTGACTCAGATAAAATTTTCCCAGCATACATGTATGAGGGGAAACACATGTTCTGCCTGATCCAGCTTTGGTGCCACCTCACCTACTGCATATGAACTAACTAAAGGAACGTTTCAGCCAGCATATAGAAAGTCCTTCAGACTAACAGTTTAACCGCAAGTGCAAAGTTACTCCTTGCCGTGCTATTAGGCATCACTTTCCCTAGGGAGATTTTTGCAGACTATTACTTACAGTTTTCCTACTTAAAAGGAAAAGGAAGATCACGTGAGACAAAGGGAAGGCTGGCTGCTTTTGCCTCTGGCTGTGGCAGAGTTAAAAGTCGTTTTCGCCTCTTTCCAGCTGTGAGCATGTCCTTAACTCTGCATTAGTTACACGTATATGCCTTTATTTTTTTAACTGCATGTATTCCCTCTTGCTTGTCCAATGAACAAAATAGAAGAGCCAGGTTCAACATTAGTAGTAAATTAAGAACTTGGACATCTGTGGCGGCATCACACAAGAAGAGCTTATCTAGGTCCTGGTCTATCAGAGGAATTAGTCTTAAAAGCTTGTCTTTTTATACATAAACTAGGACACCAGGACAGCCAAGGCTTCCCCCCCCCCCACCCCCCCTCCAAATTCTCTGGTACTGTGGGCGTTACTCTACAGATTCCAGATTTTAATGAGTTATTGCAAAGTTTATATCGTGGTAAAGTAACAGTTTTAGCCAAGTAAAACATCCCCTGGAATACGCAAGGCAGGAACCGGATCACAACGAACCCTGTTTCCCAAGGTGGACGGGAACAGTCAGCAGTAGCAGTTGACATCTGCTGAGTGCCATGTGAGCTTCGACTAGACTTGCAGGACCCCTGCGCAGCAGGTACGTGTGCGATTCCCAAATTTCCTCTTTGGGAAACAAAAGAGGAAAGGTAGAGTGACAAGGCCACACAGCACAAAAGAGGATCGCTGTCCAGGATACTCTGGCTCGCTGCCCTAAGCACAATCCTCCAGGCTGGCTCTCGTCTCTCATCACTGGCACTTTCCTTACCAAGCTGATGCTACACGTGCGTTTGGAAAGCGAAGGTTTGGTTCGTTATATGTGCTGGGCTCCCAGCTCCCACCAATCCTGGTGTGGGATGACATCTCACTGGAGGCTCTTTGCCCTTCTCGTTTTCCTTGGTAACACCTGCAGCCCAGCGGTTTGTCCCACTGCCTCCTTCACTGAGCAGCCTCCTGGGTGGGAACCCCTGAAGGTGGCTGGATTGGCGCCCGCAGCAGCCTGCCCGTCATGGGGCAGACGGGGCATGCCGCTTGGGAAAATAGGATTTGCAGGGCCGGGGTTGGTCTGTACCTTTGCTTTGGTTTGAAAGTCCTGCCAGCCAGGCATGGCTGGGCTCACTGGACCCCTCGCTGCTTTGGGACAGGGGAAACAGTGGTGGTGGCACCTGCCACCTGTGTGCATCCTTGGCTGATGGGGCCTGGACAGAAGAGTCTTTTGGGGGCCCTATGTGTGTATACACATATATTTATATGTAAACAGGTATACATACATACATGCACGTGTGTATTTTTTTCAGGTAAGACTAAATTGCAGGAAGGCTTCTGGCAGGCAGCAGCAGGGTCTGACCCCGGGGCTGGGGTGAGCAGCATGGACACCCCACCAGGGCAGGGAGGCAAGCCGGCTCGCCTCCGCAGTTGGGAGGGCGGAGGGCAGTCCCCTCTCCTACACGGTTCCTAAGAGGAGGAGGAGGAGGAGGATGAAAAGGAGAGCGGGCGCAGGTAAAGGCACCCCCAGCCCCAGGCAAGGAAAACTGGGCCGGCGCCCTCCCAGCGCCGCCCTGTTTGCTCAGCTCATCTCGCGGGCAGGAAATCGACTCGCGATTCAAAATTGCGGGTCGCACAGCGCCCGCAGCCGCCCCTCCGCCGGCTGCCCCCCTCCCCGGCGCGGCCCCGACAACACCCCGCCGCCTCCCCGGCCGGGCCACCCCCCGCTATGGGTGTCCCTGCGCGCCTTTCCCTCTCTTCGCCCCCCCCCCTTCCGCCCCTCACCCCTATTCCGGCTTCCCTTCGGCCGCCCCGCTCCCGCGACCCCGGCCTGAGGGGAGCGAACCATTCCGCCCGCGGGGGTGCCCCACGCCCCGGCCCCGCTGGAGGCGGGCGCGCCCCTGCGCGGGGCGGCGCTGGTTGCCGCGCGGGGGGCGGCTCCCGGCGGCGGGGGAAGGCGGCGGCGCTCGCAGCAGCGGCCGGGCGGGCAGCGGGATGCGCGGGGGGCAGCGGCGGCAGGAGGCGGCGGTGAGTGCGGGGCCGGGGGCAGCGCCGTCCCGCGGGGTGCGTGTAGCTCTCCCGGGCTGCGGCGGCTCCGCTTTCGGCGGCGGAGTCCTGCGGGGGATGCCCGCGGGGATGGGGAGAGGGTCGCCACCGGGCATGCAGAGCCTGGGCTGATGGGAGCTCAGCTGCTCACAGCTGTCCCCGGTTTTTGGCTACTTTTAGGGGAGTTTGTGCCAACACCCCCGCGGCTCCCCTCGCGTTTCTGACGGGTGGGGGCGGCGGGGTGTCCCCTCCCTTGCCGCCCGGTTCGGCAGAGACCCTGCGGCTCCCCGCCGTGTCCCTTTCGGCGCCGGTCGCCTCTCCGGCTTTGTCCGGGTGTTTCCCCCCGGTGCTGGCGGGCGCTGCCGCGTCCCCGCCGGCGAACAAAGCCTCTGCCCCGCCGGGCGGCGGGGGAGTCCGTCCCTGCCGGCGTCCGTGGGCCGAGGAGGAGAGGCAGGAACGGCGGGGCTTGGCTTGGTTTGGTTTTCCGTCGTCAATAATCTACCTGGTGGAGGGGAAGACGTAGGACGGGGCTCTTTGTCCGCGCTTCTTTGTTAGGCTGGTGGCTTTTAAAGCCTCCTGCGGCTGTGCGGAGGCTGCTGTGCCCGGCGGGGATGGGTTTCTCCCGGGGCTGAGCCGCTGATGGATGCCGGCTCGGCATCGCTGGAGTTTAGCAAGGAGAATCCGGCATGACGGCTGATTGGCTTGAGGAAATCAAGGGGTTTTGGGGCTCGGTCTCCCCTGACAGATTTCGAGCTCGTAACTCGCCCCTCGTGTAGCCCTGTCAGCAGCCGGGCTGTGTTCCGGAGCCGCCCGCCCGGTGGTAAATTCAGCTCGGAGATCGGAGCCTTTTCGGAAAGGTACCTGCTGCCCGCCGGCAAGAGGAGGACCGGGCTGGAAACTAACAGTCCCCGCTCCTTCTGCTCCTTCCAAAAGCTGCCTGAGGAATTTCCCCATGTGCAGAAGTGTAAATAGACTGGCTGTGCTTACATAAAGGCTCAAGAGATGGGCTTTCCGCTCCTGCCGCTGAGTGCTTGTGTGATCTTAAACACATGGCTTTTGTCACCAGTTCCTTTCCCCCCAAATGCTCATCTTGTCAACGTGTCGTCTCATCTATGCTCCTCGATTCTGCACGTGCCCGAATCCTCCCATGTCTGGGTGGACACGTTGCCAGTCAGAACATGGTGCATATTCCATCTTTGTGCCACACGTTGCCTCCCTTTTTGGGGGAAGAGGCGGATGAGAGAGGCAGTTTTGCAAGTTCTCACGTTTAGTAAACTTCTCGATTTTTTTTTTTCTTTCTCTATATTCTCACAGATATGGTCCCCAAAGATAAGGTAGTAACATGGGGAAGGAAGAGAGATGGGAGGAGGTGAGGTGTGGTAGTGCCAAATGTATTCGCAGAGGAGGAGGATGGGCTTGCTTTCCCACAGCAGAAGAAAGCGATGTAGGAAAGAAAGGAGGTGAAGTTATCAGAACATGGAAGAGTGCCTATCTCCATGTCAAGGGGAGGGGCAGGCTGAGCTAAGGGGCTAACCGAGAAAGAGACACTTTTAGGGTGGCCAAACAGTAACACCGTATCACTTCCAGAACCAATAGTACCATTTTTGGTCGTTTTACGCAGTTCCTCTTCCACACCAGAAATTTATTGCCCTTGCTTTTTGACAGATGCTAAATTGACTCTTTTGTGAGTCCATGTTTTTACTGAGGGAATGGATATCTTTGGCAGCAACCAGGACAGGAAGAATAGTCATTTTTTGCTATTTTTTCCATATCAGCCACTGTCTGTGCTTATCAGATGCAATTAGTAAGTAGCTCCTTGAAAGCATGCAAAGACACCAGTTGACCATTGTTGGGAAGGAACAAAGTCCATCATGAAAAATTTGGAGTGTTCTGGTTTTAGATAGGAAGCAGAGGATGGATGAGGTAAAGATTGCAGGTCTGCCTTGAGGCTGAAGTTGGATCAGAAGGACTGAAGGAGTTTGAATGGGAAGATCTCACCTGTCTTTTCTGCTTGAAAATGCAGAGAGAAGCCGAAATACTGAAAGTGTGTGTGTGTGGGAAGTGTTGGTGATTGTTTATGAAGAAATTAGTGCTGTGTTTACTGCACATGGAATGTGTTCTTTCCATTTTCACTTGTTAAAACAATCAATTAATTCTGACGGGTAGTGACTGCCAGAATAGTAAATGATGCTCCCCTTTGCATTAACTAAACAGCTGTAAGATGGTGCCCTGTTCCAGATGTTCAGAGGAGACACTGTTCATTTAGGTTTTGTTTTGGGCTAGTGGGGCACATCCAAGATGCCATGGAAATCCAACAGGAGTTTTCCCCTGTAGAAGGTCTCCAGAGACTGCAATGTAGGCATCAACTCCATAGATGTGACCAGGCTTGTTTTTTCTTACTCAAATTTCATGCAGGTGGGATCAGTCTTTAAGTGAACCGTTTTATTTAACTGCCTTAATTATATTAAATGGTGTAACTGCAGGTATAGTACCTTTATGGTACTATATGAGGCTTTGAGCAACCTGATCTAGGGGAAGGTGTCCTTGCCCATGGCAGGGGGTTTGGAACTAGGTGATCTTTAAGGTCCCTTCCAACCCAAACCATTCTATGATTTATTCCTTGCTCAAGGGAGTGCAGTCCTGGGACTTGCTGATAAACACTGCCCTGTATTCGTACAGGCAGGCCCGTGGTTTGGTAGCACAGCAGCCAGGGTGGATGCCACTTGAGCTGTCGCTGTCATGATGTGGTTTGCCAGGCAAGTGTGACGAGAAGCGTTTAGTCTGGGGGCATGCTCACGGCCCCGAGAGCGCTGGAAAATGAAGAAGCATTAAAGAGCTGGAGGGGACATTTAGAAATATGGGGCAAGCATCTCAGGAAGGAGGCAAATTGTGGAGAAATGGACAAATGAAATAAGAGAGACAGAAACTGTCAGAATAAGTGGGCACTGGAGGGAACTGATTAAGGAATGGAAGTGACAGGCACAAAGTGGCAGTGAAAGAAATCAGCACAGAGGAAAGCAGATCATGGGCAAAGGTTTGCCTGAGAGAGTGGGAAAGTGCAAGAGGCAGATAGGAAAAAAAATGGTAAGGACATCCAAGAAGGCAAAAAAAAAAAAAAAGGAGTAGATGAACTTTGAAGCTGTTTTGATTAGTTTTTCTAGTGGCTTAGATTTTCTGGGGCTTGCCTACCTGCTGTGTATGGCAAGCTCTCATTGAATTTGTTAGGGGCATCCTAGAGGCAAGTTTATCATGTCAGGTAGGATGGAAAAGGAGAAACTTTACTTTAGGGTCTTTCTGCTCTCGTACAGTGTACAAATATGGATTCATAATTGTTCTTCACTCAGCCTCCTTCCTGAAATTTTAGATGAAGAAATACTGTGCTTCCTGGGCTTCAGGAGTGAGAATTATATTGGTTCAGAATATTTATGTACTTTTACTGCTACACCAGATATGTTGTTCGTTTCGGTTTTGTTAGGCTGCACAATAAGGTGTAAGCAATCTTGGTCCACCAGCCGAGCTTTCTATTTGCTACATCTGTTTGAATTTTTTAAGTGTTGATTTGCAAATATTTTGAGCATATTCGAATTTTTAATAGGAAAGGAATTAATGAAATAGTGTCAGAATGATACCTGGGAGGTACCAAGATAGCAAAGAGAAGTATGACTTGAGGTTGCCAGCTCTGTCTTTTTGTATGAAAAAAAGGAGCTCATTGTTCTAACAGCACTCTCTTCTAAGTTATTTCTACCTATTGGTGGATTTTGTTAGGGCAGGAAAGAATTAACTGTCCTTCTAACCTCACTTCATCTCAGTGAACTAGTCCAGACGAAACAGTGGTTTGTGTGACCGCAAAATAAGGAGGAGGCAATCATGTCTGCTAAAATAACTCAGTTTAAGTGGTTTAATCTCTTGTCCTATCAAATGCATAAGAATGAGATTAGAGTTATCAAAACGTGTACTTTGACACTTTGGTTTCAGGTAAGAGTAGCTATTATGGCACTAAAATTATAAAGCTTCAACATTTTTCACTGTCATTTTCAGTTAAACGCACTCAGCAGTCGATGTCTCTTATGTCAATGTTTTAAAACCTCAATTTGTGGCCACCAAACTATGGTATTTACCTGGTAATGAATGTTTTAATTTTTGATGCACATTTGAAATTGTCGTTGTCATGACCTGATTAAAATGATTATGTCGTTTCCTTCTACTGCAAAGAGCAATTGATTTGACAATGTCTACAACATCAATTCTTATCAAGTAGGAGAGAATCACGCTCAGACAGTAGGACAGAGTGATTAAAAATGTCACATTTGGATGCAATTTTTGGAGTAGTTGGAGTAGTTATTCCAGTGAAATAGATGTGGTTTATGAGGGGAATAAACTTATTTAGGGTATTTTCTGTTGTTGCATTTCTCGTTTTCTGCACCTTCTCCAATATCCAACACGATAATTTCTCAGAGGAAGAGATAAGCCGTAAGAGCGACTTCCTCTGCCGCTCCCTTTTCCACATTGAAAACCTGCAGGATTACGAGGGAGTGACTTAGTCAAATGTGATTCACAGATACTTGATTTTTTAATTTATTTAATATCAGCGAAGGTGCCAGCCTGTGAGCTTTGGGAACTAACACTCCCTGTGCCTGCAGCTAGACCGTGCGCTCACTTGCACCACGGGAACCAATGTATTGAGGGACCTAGATTGTGAAAAGCCAGGGACTGAGCTTTTTCATGATATAGGTCCCTCAATACAATTCAGGGCTATGCTGGCAGGAAATTAGCTGTAGCTGAGAGTCTAGTATATTGTTTTGCGAGGGAGGAGGAGGAAGAGGAGGAAATGAAGAAGGATGTTTAAGGTGACCTTTAGATAACAGCCTTGCAGAGTTGTCCAGTTTTTGGCAGAGGTGGCCATGCTCTCTCTTAAGGTTGTGTCCATTTGCTAGTTTACAGGTGTACAATCTCCACCAAACTGCGAAGGTGCCTTTCTGTGAATATATTGCTTTGGTTTGGCAGTAGGCTTTGAGGAGTTAGGGAAAGATGGGTTTACACTTGAATGTTTTTGGAGGTAAACTATAGATCTAGGTGAGTTTTACTTTCCCATCGGTTCAAGCCTATCAGGACTTTTGTTAGTAAATAAACAAAGAGGTCAGGGGAAAAAGCAGGCTTGATTTAATCAGGAGCAAGTACATTGTCCTCAGTTATGCAGGGAAAAAGTAAATCAGCTTGGTAATGGAGCAGTTCATTCACGCACGTAGGTGTGTTACACCGTGGGAAAGTTAAATCTCCAGGCACCGAAGCCATCAGCCCTCATTCACCAAATTTAGTTCAGAGTGGAAAAATTTAGGAGGCTTTCTTGCCTCCAGAACAGCCTGTGTTTTACTGGAACAGTTGAAACGAGCCCTAATCTTTTGGAAACCTTCTTGTTTCAGAACAAATTAAAGTCTAATGATGCTTTGTGGATGGTGGCGATGATGGATTTTTGTCCTTGCCCTCCATCACTTGGTTTCATTTGTTTTCCGTGGGTGGCCATATGCTGCTGTAGGGGTCTCTGAAAAGGTGTCAGAGACAGGAGAGGGGACAGGAGCTACCGGGAGCCACTAGTTTGGTTTTGCAAGAAACTGAAAAAGAAGAAACAGCGAAGAGCAGAAAAGCCTTAAAGGGGCGATGGCCAAATTTGAGAGCTTTGTTTAAAATTGTTTATTTTTAGTCAGAGGAGCACTTAAGCAATGCCTGAGGCGTTGCAGCCGACTGGGGTGGTAAGGTAAGACCCATCTGCTGAAGGGAGATGGGTCTCAGCCCAGGCAGAAGTAAAGGCAGAGGTGAGAAACCATGTGCCGAGAAAATGTTGCCCCAAACCTGTGGGTTAAGTGCTGGGTAGAGCTGTACCTGTGGCTTGGCTGAGCTGCAGCTCGAGGCTCCTCTGCCGAGGGAGAGAAATTTTTCCTGTCAAGCCACCCTGTGTTACAATATCTTAAAACTGGAATCCTTTGTTTGACTCGCCGCCTGCTTGAGTCGTGAATCACTGTTTCTTCTGGTCGTTAGTGAAACAGAACTTAATTTGGCCTGGGCACTGTAGAGATGAAACATGATTGGTAATGCTGTATACATTCACTTCAGATGACTTTATAAATCCCAGATGAAATCATTTTGCTTCGTTCCAGCCAAGGCAGAGCGCGGCATGTGCTCTGTAACGAGAGTCAGCCTCACTAGTTGGATGAGGCCCTTTATAACCCTCATCTGAAAGAATATGATTTCATGTGAGCAGATAAACTGTTGATTTTGAGCTGTTAATTTGCCTAGCTCATTAATTCATTAGTTCATTAATTGTTTCTGGCTTATGCTCACAGCTGAGTTTTAGAAAGTTCTTCCCCCTCCAAAATCCAATTATTGCTAGATGACGAATCCTCTGATCTCTCATCCTCCAAGAAGAGAGATGGGTAACAAGTTCTCAAACTTGAACTCAAGCCATATCAATATTTAACCGTAAAAAAGACATCCTTCCTTTTGGCTATTAGCAAACCAGGTATTCACCAAACTGAACTGAAGATTGGATTTTCAATTACAGAGAAACCCGTCTCTCTCAGCTGTTCTCTTTACTGTTTGTCACATTGATTAAGTGGTAGCCATCATCTCATGAGACAGAGAGGATGTTTTTTTGTGTGTGATTTTACCAATAATTTTAACCATAAAGCAGCAATGTTAGAGGTACAGGAAATATAATCATATCTTTTCCTTTCTTTTAAGGCAACTCTTTCCTCTTTCTTTTAATTCCAAGTTGTTCATATTTTAGTTTTCTGTTTGACGATATAATTATACTTTTGTTACAGAACAGTGTGAAATGTTGAGAGTCACTAGTTTTCTGTGTCAAGCTGAACACCTCCTGAAAAGTTAAATATTTTGGTTCTTTCCTGGAGAGCTCTGGGCTTCATGTCCAGTGTTTTTAATAGCGATTACACAAGCGAAATGCCAAGATGGCAATGTAGCAGTGGTTTTAACAGGATTTCTGCCCTAGTCCTTCACATTTCCTAGGCAGGCAGAAGGCAGAGAGCCGCTTTGACCAGTGGGAGAACCGCTGTTAACTCTTGCCGGGGTCCGCAGACAGCCCCCCAGCCCTGGCGAGGAAGGTACCTGGGATGCTACGCAGATGTCGAGTTGGGAGGGTGCAAGGCAAGCTGGAAAGAATTAGAGAAGGAGTCTCTCTGTGGGGTGGAAGACTCGATGGGGTGAAAAGGATGGTAAACGTTTCACGTCAACAAAATAACCTGTCGAGCAAGAAACTTGGGTTGAAAAACTATCTGCTGTCCAGGATGTTTGCCCACTCTGGAGAACTTCAGTCCTGTGAAGGACACTGCTGGAGAGGGCAGACGGGGTGGGTGCGTCCCCCTGGGAGGTCTCCTTCCTCACCCTGGCTCTCTTGGAGAACAGCACCATTTTGGGGAATGGTAGATGGTGTGCTCTTGGGAGGAGGCCATCAGGGTGAAGGCCAACTCTGGCTGTGAGGTGAGGAGAGGTGCCCGATGGGGTGGGAACTCTCTCCTTAGGAGTGAGAAGTGACCTCTGCAGAGAAAGAAAAAGCACTGCGAAGTGAGACCAGCGCAGCGGGATTCTTGGGGGAGCAGAGGGAAGGGACTGGGGCTGCCCCCTCCCTGTGGGAGAGCACCTTGGGGGGAGCAGGTGAGGGAAAAGCCCAGAGGTCACGGTGAAGGAGCCCCTCTCTGCAGGGATTATCAGCCGTCTCCCCTCTCCCAGGGCTGTCCTCCCAGAGAATGACGTGACAAAGCATGGCAAGGAAGGTCTGCGCAACGGAGACCTGGAACGTTGCGGCCGTGGCAGCTGCGGTTAATTAAATAGGTGACTCCATCTCTAGACAGCCCCAGACATCTGTCTCCATTCTTCGCTTGTTTTTCTGCCACATTTCTATTTGCTTGTCCAGAGCTAAAGCCCAGAGGACCTACAGATGGTCACCATTAATTTTGTCACTTGCTACATTTTTTTTTAAAGCTTTTTTGTCGACCTTTTAAAAACAGATGTGTGTATATAAAAAAGCTCAACTAATCTTTTTATAGAGCAACTCACTAGAGATCTTCTGTTTAGATTTAGATTTAATTTTAGTCTTTAGTAGCTGGGTTTTAATTTTGGTGTTTCTTTTAAGCCAAGACTCTGTTGTAGCCATATCAAATTTTTAATTTTTAATAAACTTTAAAAAATCTCCTTGCATTCTAGTCTGGTTTCTTTGGAACTTGAGAAATCGTGGCATGCCAAAACATTTTCTGTGTTGTGGATCTCATACCTGTTTTTGCATAGGTTTCTTCATGATTGCAGGATACTGGTGTTGCGTGGGCTGAAATCGGGCTATGGGCTTTCAAAAATAAAACCTTCTGCAGGAAAGTTCAGCCTCATTAATGATTTCTTAAAGAAGCCACAGGAATGCAGACAAGACTTGGGAGCTGTGACTAGTAACTGTCTGCAGATTCAGGAATTAGCTGAATAGATAATAGATAATAGCCAATTATCAAATCAAATGATACGGACTTTCAAACTGATAAAACAACTGCAGTCAGTTTTGTTCATAGTCTCCACATTAAACACGGATGCCTTTTCCAAGTATCTTTTAACATATTTCTTTTTGAGTTGTCTATTGAAATTTTACCGTAAGAAAAGCCAATTTTAGTCTATATTATACACTTGAAAAATGTTCTTAGAAGACACTTCTTAATGCAACATTTCTTTACTTTTCTTACTTTATTTGCAGGTCAATATTTATCTGGTTCACTCAAATTAGTTTTGTTTTAACCATCTCGTAGAAGACAAATATGATGCCAAACAGAAGTAACCTCTCATCCTTTCAGAATGTTGGATCAGGTAATCAATTAATAAAAATGAAGTTTGTTTGTGATATACTGAGATCTTTCAGAATTTGTTACCGATTTTGGTCCTTTAATGCTCCTGACGTGTGGATAAGATCAGCGCTCTGTTCTTATTCCATGTCTGACTCCTTTCACCAGCCAAAATAAGGCCACAGCTGGATACACTGCAGCCAGCCAGCCCTTCCTCATCAGTTTAATGCCTGGCTGGAACAGATATCAGTGACCCCTAGCTATACAACTCGGGAAAGGAAGAAACGAAAAGGAATGAAGGAGAAAGGAGAGGGAAAAAAAAGAAAGAAAAAAATGGAAAAACTTACTTCTGTATAGCTTCAGGCAGCAAATACTTTGCTAAACAGAGCAGCCTTGCACTGTACGCTGAACGTTACCAAGCGAAAGCTTGGGGTGACATGGAGGCAGGATGGACTCAGGACACGCCATGAACCTGGTCCCTATAACTGTACGTGAAGGCAGCGTCGGCCAGGATGTGTAATGCATCAAGGCATGCTCATAATGTCTCATCCCAAACGTTACCCCAAAAATAAACAAAACAAACAAGATCTGGTTTGTGGGAAGCAGCTAGGGTTCAGTTAAACACATGCTGTTGTCCACTTGGGATTTAACCGTATGATTGCGGGCACTGTGGTGCTGGAACCGAAAACACAGAAGAACTGACAGAAGGTATAGTAGAAAAAAGTTGAATCCGAGTGGCTACACAAAGGTACCGTGACTTTTTCTTACTGTACTTGTTTAGATTTCAAGTACAATGAACCCTTCATTGCTGGGGTGAACAGGCCTGAAAGTTTCCATGAGCTAACTTGTTTTTTGGCAAAAGCATTCAGTCTTTGTAGGATTAAATGTGCCCTACTGGTGTTGCAAGGGAGTAATAAACAATTATTAACGTCCCATTAATGTGCCTGCTAAGCTATTTATATAGGAGCTGGTGGAATTTGTGCAAAAACATTTGAACTTCAGCTGTGTTCAAGTTATGATTTGGAGAGTACAATTTTATGTGAGATTAGCTTTCAATTTTAAGAGAGATTTGAAAGAGGGAAGGGAAAGAGAGGCAAGGATGGAGATTAGGATCTGTTCCACAACAGAAGGCTAAGTATACAAGGCATATAGGTTGTGGTTTATATCTATGCTCTTAAATAACTTTTATGTCATCATCTCCTTCCTTGTAACACCACTGATATGATGAATACTTGATCATTTCCCAATGATTTTGTCTTCTCTGGACAAGAGTTCTGTTGAACGTGGGTCATGTTCCTCCTTTTGTTCATTTGAATTTCATCATTGCTGTTGATCAAAAGTTGTGAAAATAGCTAAAAAATGTCAAGAAAAATGCTAAATTTTGAGAAACCGCAGTTTCACCTCTCACAGTGGTGATGATCTGACAGAGAGCTCTGTGAACTTACTGGTTCAAAGGCAACGGGTTTGTTGTATCATCAAAACAAATGTGTTAAAATTTCCACAAATAAAATCACACTCAGAATAAAAATATTAAATTCTGTGTAGTAGTAAACGTGAGGCTTGATTTTAAAGCTGCAAGTTAATGTTTTTGGCCACTACCAGAGCTTGTAATTAACATGTGCTTAGCCAGGTCCACTATGCTCAAGAAGATGTTTGATTTTTTTCGTTTGGTTCCGATTTTTTGTCACCTCTCGCCCACCCCCTCTGACTCCTTTTATCTTCTGCCTATTCAGTTAAATTATTGATGATAGTTACCTTTGCCCTTAAACTTATTGGTTTGTTCCTTAAGAATCAAGGAGAATATATTGTTGTACACTTAGATTTACCACAGTTTGCATAGAGGAAGCCTGTGCAACAGAGGTGTACTGAACAGTGCCCTGGACGGTAATGAATTCCGTTTTTTTTTGCCTTGTTAGCAAGGAAGGTCCCAGAAACAAGGACCTGCTCAACCTTCCACTAGATGTCTGAACCTACTGATCCTCAGTGAAACTATATCATATCAACTCTGGTGAGGTCAGGAATCCAAGTTTTGTGCCTAGGTTCATGTAATCGTCTGAAGTGGTACTTGGAAGAGGATTAAAGTCTTGCCTCCAAGGATTTTAAAGGCACTTCACACGTTTAGGTGTTAGGTTTGCCTGCCGAGTGACAAGCTGAGATTAGGTTTCTCACGAGGTGGCTGAAGTCACAGGTGAAATGTGACTGAGCCAAGAGTAAATCCCAGATTTGAGCCTTATTTTCAGAAGCAACACTCGCTGGCGCTGCAGGAACTGACACTGAAGAGTGCTTTTAGTTCGAAGCACAGCCTAGCACATCCAAGGAGCTGCTGTAAATGTTAATGGTGCCGTTTCTACATCAGCTGAGGTTGAAGTGCAGTCTCGCTGGGGGTCCTGTTTATCTCTGGCAGTGACTGACACTGTCAGGAGCTGAATTCCTTTCTTTGCTTTCAGCAAAGTGGGGCTCAGAACTGTGGGCTGGAGCTTGATGCATCGTTGAACATTAATGTCCAACACGGCAAAGGCTTTTTTGGTCAGTGTCCTGTTCCAGAATATCAATTATAATGCTGAACAAGCGTTAAAAGAAGAGGTGGTCCAAAGCAGTGTCTTATGTTCTGTATCCTGAGCCCTGGGAGCCCTGCGTTCAGTTCTTTACCCCGCTATCTGCTTTACTTTTTCTGCCAACACCGCAGTTCCTCAGCTGTAAAGCATCAGGACAGTGGTGCTTCCTTACTTCGTGGATATCTTAGGAGGCTCAGGATTATAAAGGCTGAGCCACAGACTCCTGAAATGGATGGGATACCAAAGAAAGAGTCCAGCCTCTTTCCAACTGTGTTGCTGATTTGTAGTATGAATTTGATGATGTCCCTCTACTCCTTTTTCAGTCTCCGTCTTTTGCAAAAGCAGAGACGGGAAAGTTGTGCATCCCCTTCTTTGCTTAATGATCTGAGACGCGTTTATTACAAGCCCAGTAATTATTACAAAAAGTGTTCTTTTCAAGTTATTGTGCAGGCATGTAAGAGGCTACTTACTTGTTAAAAACATTTTTTTTCTGCTTGTTTTCTCTTCCTTACAGATTCCAGTAAGATTATGGCAGAGTATAGCCACACACAAAACCAGATGGAATTACAAAATGCTAGTTTGGGAAAGAGTTCTGTGGCAAATTCCCTTGAAAATGGTCTCCAGGATATTATGGAAAACCTCAGCCAGAAGAAATATTCCTCAAGTCTCAAATTTAAAACAAATGGGGACTATGCTGGCTCGTATTTAACCCTTTCACAACCTATGCCAGTTAAACCCAATCCTTCCTCCAGTGTTAAAAATACACACTCTATTACCAAAATTCAAGGAGGCAAGCAGTTCCCCTGTGAAAGCCCATATCTTCCAGATAAAAGCATCTCTGTAAAGCATTTGGCTTCTGTATCGGGCACATCTTCATCACTCAGCGGGTACGGTTTAGGAAGGACAGACTTTGATATTCATGCCAGCAGAGAAAATGAAAAATCCCTTGGACACATGGATAAGTTTCACTACTCAAAGTACAGTCAGAAAAACAAATCGTATGACAATGTCTACTTCCCAGGAATGCTGGAGACGAGGAAGATCTCGGGCTCTCTTCTAACTATGTGGAATGGAAGCTCGGGGAAGGAGCTGATGCTTTCACCTGCTAGCAATTCAGGGGCGGCCAGCATGCCTTCTAGCCCAAAGCAAGGCAGGAGGATGAATATTGAAGACAGCCTGGCCCATCACATAAAACCAGTTAAGCACGAGGATGTGATGATGGAGGCTCTGGGTTCACGGCCTAGGAAATACTCTGGTGGATCTCTAAGTCATATGGGAATGTACAGCCGTTCCCTACCTAGACTTTATAAATCAACAGAAAGCCAGCTGGTGCCATTAAGTTTGCCCCCCAGAAGCTCTCTGGGTAATACTAAAAGGAAAAAACTTGGAGAAAAAGATCTACCTCAGAATGCTTTGGACGCTGATAATTACCTGAATTTTTCTTCTTGCAGCTCAGGGGTTTCACCACATGCAAACTCTCTCTCTGGGAATAATCCCTACGTCAGCTCAACTCTTAGTGTTCCTGCAAGCCCTCGAATTGCTAAAAAAATGCTTTTAGCACCTTCTTCCCCATATCTTTCTGATGATTTTGATAGACTTGGACTCTCAGGAACAAGTCCCAGTAGTTCTTTCTCCCCTGTGGATTTTGACAGGTCGTTCTCTATCCGAAGAAACCTTTCCACCAGTTCCGTTGAACTTGACGACCCAGATCTGGAAAGTTACAGACAGACGCCAAACTCCCTGCAAACATCCATGCGGGAGCGGAAGAACAGCATTAGCTCCGTTTCGGGAAGAGAAGACCTCATGGACTATCACAGGAGGCAGAGGGAAGAGCGGCTTCGAGAACAGGAGATGGAACGGCTGGTAATTTTTTCACTTCCTCTTAGTGTTTCGGGGCAGTTAGCGTTTGCAAAATGTCCATCCCAGACCTAGCCGTCAGGAGCGTACAGCAAAGCATCGGCTGCTGTGTTTTGAAATTCAAATGTTGCCTGCTTCAGATGCCTTGTTTGTTACTGCAGTCCACGAAACTAATGCATAAATGGTGTGCTGCTGTAACAGCTCGGATAGACGGTACCATCCAGCCTTCTTAGAAAAATGTTGGAACCCGTCTAAGTTGCATTCAGTCATCCTGTGGGCTCTGTTAAAATGTCTACGTACGTCAAACCCTCGAATGGCGCTTTTTGGTTTAGATGATGGCAGTGTTTTGTGGTAAGTGGGTAAAAATGTGAGACTCTGCTATAAGCTGAGCTGTGCTCTGCGTGTGCTGTGGAGTCAGGTATACATTGGTGTGGGTTCAACATCCATCATCAGTTGTGTTTTTTCCTTCTGAGTGTTTTCATTAAAATAATAGGCTTCCTTGTTTCTCCCCGTCCCAAAATGGAAAGCAGCAGAGGGGGACAGAGCTTCTCTCTTTGTCTCTGGTCAACGTAAAGCAGTGCATACTGCTTCATCTTGGGATTAAATGTGGTAATAAAATGTAATTTATGTATTATTGAAACAACTTTTGGGTAAGAAAAAGAAAAAAGTGCTCAGAACAGACAGAGATGATTGAAACAGTTCCTTAATGAAGCTGTCTCTGAAGGGATGCTTAGTATTTCTTAGGAAAAAGTTCTCAGTGGCTACAAGAGTCTCTGACCCTATTAACATACATTCACATTGTACTGATTTTATCGTCCACGTAGAAACTGAGGTCGTTAGGTGGGCCAATTTGTATTACTGACTCTTAGATTTGAGACATTAACTTTACGTTTGTGTGTTTTAATTCAAATCTTTATGGATTTGAGCAAAGTGGGAATAGGATACTCTTAAGCCTGTCTAGTTTGCATCCAGACAGTGAGCCTACGGGGGATTTCACTTCCCGGAGAGGCCAGGGTGAAAGCCGTGGGGAGGTGGGATGCGGGAGCAGTGGGATGCGGGAGCAGGGGCTGCCCATCAGGGACCGCTAGCAATGGCCCGATGCCTGCGCAGGGCCACGGCTCCCGTTTCGAGCCGCACCTGCAATCAGGTTCAGCTGAAGGATTGTAACCCATTCACGTCTCCCTCCTGTCTCACCTCCATCCTTGGTGCAGGTTGGCGAGGAGCCCGCTGCGTGGACAGGAGCCTGCCTTTGCATCCTGAACCCACTCAGCACTGTAGTCTACAAGACACACGCTATTGGTTTGCAAGGTGTGAAGATGTCCATCTTCACCTGCTTAGAGCCAGGGCTGTAAAGTCGGGGCGTGGGCGTGAAGGGGTGGCAGGCACTGCCCCTCTCCCCCCTCGGTGAGCGGCGGGTGGTTCTTCTGCCCTGCCTTGCCCTCTTTGCTCCCCAAAACCTCCACCAGCTGCCCTCAAAGCTGTGGTTTCTCAGGAGCAGTGGCCAGGCTGCCCCGGGCCAGAGGGGCCAACTGCGAGTGGCGATGGCTGGTGGCTTAGGAACGGTTTGTTATGCTTGTGCACACAAAAGTGAGAAGCATGAGCAGAAACACTGGTGGGTCTTGTCTCTCTCTTCTTGCTGCCTTCTCCCTGCTGTTCCTCCACTCCTTTCGGGAATCTCCTCCCTTCTCCTTAGTCCCGATGTTTTCTGTGTGCAAAGTAGTGTTTGCTGCTTATCAGAGGGTTTTCCAGACAGCCATGCTGTAAAACCTGAGATAATCAGTCATAAAAGACAACGTAGTAGAGGGTATTTATATTTCAAAGAGAACAGTGCTTTTTTTTGGGGGGGGGGGAGATGGAAGATAGGGCATTGTTTCAGTATTTGGTAATGCTAAACATTGTTCTGGGTTTATATTTGAATGTAATGACTACATTCCCACCCCCACCCCCCATGTCTTTTCTTACTGGACAATACTTCCTTCAAGTCCTGATTCTTTAAAAAGAGAGTTTGCCTACTGTTTTTGCAAGCATGTTAGCGTTTTTGAAAAAAAGATGATGTTTTGTGCATTGCATATGATTTGAACATGAAGGAACTTCCTCCTGCTTGAGTTCATCTTCTCTTCAGGATCCTGCTTGATATTTTTTTTCTCCTTGTTAGAGCTATCTGGTAGAAGGGTTGAATATCAGGAGAGTGCCTCCTTCCAATGGTTTGAGAGTCTGAAAAATGCCATAAATAGATTTTTAGATCTCTAGGAAGAAGGAATGTATTAAAAAAAAAAAATCCACACGCCAGCTCTTTGTACATTAGGATCTATCTTGTTTTGTGTTAGTTTTTGTTTATTTTTGTCCTTCTGTGTGGATCTAGTCATGGGCTGTCCAAACAAGGTCTTTATATATCCAGCCTGAGCTTCCAAAGAGCAGTTTTGTCCAATCTTGTGTACCACGAGAAGGACAAAGGTTAGAGATAGAGATCTGCTCAGGTTTCTGTTTTTTTGGGGGTAGGGGAAGGGTTGAATAAAAAAACCCCAACCAAGCAAGCACCCATGGATAGCAAAACTGTGTGCTTTGGGTTTTCAGTGCTGAATAAAAGTTTAGATTGAGTAGCTGGTAGGTAAATGGCAGGGGATATGTAGCCCCGCCATGCACAAGTGTCAGATTCTTCCATACTGTGTTTTTGGAACAAGGTAGGCAGAAGAAAAAGGTAGGACTACTCAGAGAACTTAATCAGAAACATAAGCCTCCTTTTTAGAGGTTTAGAGGGCTCTATGGCCCAGATACGAAGTGGAGAGCATCTTTCTTTGCACCAGCACTGCTCCTGTAGCTACCCTGCTGACACGAAGTGGTTTTGGGGTGTTGTGTTTGATAGCTGCTGTTCACATCTGGATTTGTTTTTACTAAAAATCTATGCACACATTGCAATCCGACCTTGTATCTGCCCATGGTCTCTTCTATTTGCTTTCACTTTTTTCTTTTTCTTTCCTGTATAAATTATTCTATGAGTTTTACTTGTGCTTAGTTTGTGTTTTAAGTGACAGAGGCTCCTCTGGAAGTTTGCATTTTGAGCTGCTGCCATGACCTGCGCATGAAACCAAACGGTCTGCTGTCATTGCCCAAAGAAATAAGCAGATAATTTTAAAAAGTTGTGAAAATACGCATTGCAGGGCTTGGGTTTTTTTTGAATTTGAATTATTTTTAAGACTTTGAATTATTTAAAAGTCTGAGTTTTGATTTGTTCCCGTGCACCAAACAGAAAAGACGTGTGTGTACTTGTGCAGGATTTGGTGTTTCTCCCTCTCTCTTTCTATTGATTTGCCTTTTGTGGCCAGGTTCACCCAAACCAGCTGAAGAGTGCTGCTGCTTCTGTTTTGCCAGCCCGTTCCTCTGCGTCTCGAGGAGAAGGAGGAACCGGAGGTCCCGTTGCCGCCATCCCTCCGGCGTTCCTGCTGTGCACTGGGGATGGGTGCGCTGTGGGAGCCTGTGGGACGGCGTGAGATTGCTCCGGGAGCTTGGACAGGCGGCAGGGGCTGGTGGGTCAGAATCTGCTTCCGCTTCCTCTCCAGCCCGGCTGACCGGACCTGCATCTTGGTGTAGGGATGTTTATACAAGCTTTACACAAGCAAGTCAGAGTTAGCTATTGCTGAAGCTAGCCCAACAGCCTTATAAGCCTTATCATTCATCACTGTAAGCTAAGAATATTCGATAAGATTCAGTTAGCTATTGATTTTTTATTTATTTTTTTTTTTTTAAAGAGGAAATCTCACTCTTTGTTTCCTCTCTGAGATAAAAGCCCAGCTGTGGTAGCTGCTGGAGCTGAAAGGCAGTCTTTCTCTTCTGCTGGTGGGGAGGTCAGGGGTGGAACAGCATGGGCAACATAGTCAGACAGATATTAAGGCCATCTGTTTTGTTTGATAGTCGCTCATTTGAATAGCACTGAACTTGATTTTTTTCTAGTGCTTGTTTTTAGGCAGTACAATGTATTTCCTCTAGATGGTGGTAGGTACTTAAAAATTACATGTGCAGTATCTGCGTGATACCTTCCATAGTCCAGCTGTCTGTACGGATCCGTAAACATGTGCTTTTTAATGAAGTTTTACTAGATGCAGGAATTGTGCTGGCAGAGATTTCAGCTTATACGACTGATGCCTGAACGAGCAATAATAAAATTCAAGGAGCTTATTCCATAGACCACTTTTTCACAGTCAGAAGAGCGTTGAATTTCATTAAGTTTATTCAGCAAGTAGGAAATTATAATAAAGTACATGCCTGTGCCTGGTTTGCATTGATGCATTACAATTTAGTAAGATGTGCTCATGTGAGGGAAAATTAAATGAAAATATTTTAGAATTTTCAAGATGGTACTGCTTTAAAATTAGGGTTAGTAGAGCTTATTTAAACCTCCCATACAGCTTGGAAAAATCTCATATACATGTTTTATTAATTTATTTTGGCACTGTATCTTTTATAGATCCTTTAAACATAAAGTACCCAAGCCATACATAAAAGTGTGTGACTCACCTCTTATAGGAAGCCCAGCCAAGTAGACAAAAGGCTAGATCAAGGTAATTTTTACAACCGCTAGTATTTGGCAGTCTCTGTAGTGTTACAGAATAGCTATTTAACATCAATTTAGTTCACTAAATGAAAATAGGATAAAGAAACCCTTGAAGCATATAATTAATACTGACAACTTTCAGGAGCATTCAGTTTTAATTGGTTTTCAAAACATTTCTGTGGGCTTTTTAATAATCCAAAGTGCGGATTACACATACTTAATTTTTGCAGCTATATGTTTTATGCCAATGAACAATACGGGCCAGGCAGAAATCAATTTCAAGAGACCTTTTTTCGTTTACAGAACTTAAGTACTGCACTGGAGCTCCTCCAGGCTCCTGTCCTCAGCATAATTTGAAAAGGAGCATCTGCATAGGTAGTGTAGGGGCAAAAGGGCACTGGTCTGAACAATGCTGTTATTTTGGACACTTGCCTCAGGAGCCAAATACATGCCTGCAGATACAGGAGCTAATTCTGCAGAAAGTTGTCTGCTCAGTCCCTCTTCGGCGGCTGGCCCTGCTCCGTGCCGCCCAGCTCTTCTGCTGTTGCTGCTCCGTTTCTTCCGTGCCTGTAGCGGGAAGGTAAGGATGAGGCGTCCCAGCCTGGTCCCTGTGCCCGGTCCTCTGCCCTGCTCTGAGCCGATCCCGTGGTCCCTCCGCAGCGCTGCTCCGTGCAGGTGCCTCTGCTGTGGGAGGCTTCCGGCCCGTCGCCTGTGAGACACGGATGCGGAATACGGGCGATTTTTCTGAATTCTGCGCTGCTCACGGTAACCTTAGAGCCAAGAGATTAACTACAGAAAAATAAGGACTGAAAAGGAGGGGAAAAAAAAATGAGGCTGCAGTGAGAAATCGGTGCAAACTGGAGGGAAAGGGAAGAGCAGTTAGTGAGCTGCTCTTGGACCCAGTTAAAGTCTAGCTTTGAAATAAGCTGCTCTGTATCCGACAGGTGTGAAATCACCAGCTCCTTAGAAATGCAGGAAGGAAAGAGAAACCTTTCTCCTGACTCTTGCCTGTGGGGTACTGAATGTGTTTGTAAGAAAGTAAGAGCGGAGAGTTTCTGCTGCTCTCTTTCCCAGTCTCTCTGCCTCTTCCCCCTTCATCCTTTTTACCAAGCGCTGCTCCGAGCTTTTGAGGTGAAGCTGGTTATTTGCCTGCCTGCGAGGTTTTTAAAGAGCAACCGTGGAAAAGTGCTGGGTTTTGGTAGCTGAAGAGACCAGCAGCCTCTTCTTCGGGCAAAGGGGTCCCTGGCTGCACAGACTAGCCATAATTCTCATTAGCGTCGGTCACAAAAGAGAAACCGTACATGTATTTTTAATGAAATCTGGGGTTATCCAGTTGCTAATGGCACTTATCTAAAAAGCTTTCTGCTTGCCACAGCTGATTAACCAAGTCTTGACTTGATACCTAGATATAGCATCACCTCTATGCATTTGTGAAATTCATATACATGACATGCAGCAGATGAACAAATCCAGGACTTGCTGATGTGGTTGCTGTTAATAAAGTGGGAGGTATTTACCTCTGCTATTTTGAAATATATTTTTTTCTTGTGTGTCAGGGATGTCTCTTAATGTCACTGTTAATCAATATCAGAGGAGGGTTATTGTTCCCTTATGCCACCCTTCTCCTCCAGCACCTAAATTTGCAGCCATCTGTAGACAGTGTGTAGTTTTGTCAAAGCCAGGAGTGGTAAAACTGCTCAGACAGAAAGTGCACAAGACCTACGTACCCCTTTCGTAGCAGGTAAGAGACCCACTGAATATATACAAGGATGTTTTAGTCTGTTAGAAAGGTCATTTTACGGGGAAATACAATGACAGGCTTGCAAGGCTTGATTCAACACCCCTCCCTCCTGCCACAGCCAATTTTATGCTAGTTTCCTTCTTTTGATGTACCTTTTTTTCCTCTCTGCTGTGTTCAGCATCATAAATAAGTAACTTGTGTGGTATTTCTTGCAAAATTATTGACTGGATTTTCCATGTGCTGCTGCTTTTACACTTTTCATTGCAGTGGTGCTTTCCTAGCTCGCTAGTTGACTTGGAAATTTGTGCTGGAAACAGTTAAATGCAGGTGTGCTGGAACTGGAATGAGTTGGCCGAGATGAAATGATGAGAATAGAGTGTATAAAATAACCACAGAGCTTCCTGTCCGTAAGCCTCTCAGCACATGTCAAAATAGAAGTGAGAGATATCGGTATTTCTGTCATGTGTCTGAAAGTTCATCAGGAATTTTTTGAAGACTGGCAGTGGTTTTGCTGCAATTTTTAGGCTTTCCTGAGTGTCTGAGACTTGGAGAAAGAAGAATCCCTTTTTTTTTTTTTTTAATTTAACCCCTGACTGCTCAGCAAAGGGCAGGTTTGCAGCGAGAGCTCCTTCCCTGAGCTCTTAGGCTGAGCAGTGGCTGCACTTTGCAATTTGCCATTTCCTATTATTATTGAAGGGGTGGACGCTTGGCACGGGGTAACTTAATATACACTGCTGTTGCAGGGAAGGATGGGACTTTATGTCCTGATGCCGTGTTTCTCATCCCATAACCGTTACAACAACTGTATGAAAGGGCCAAGCCCGGTGCCATCACAGCAGGGAGAGCAGCGTCATCACCGGTGATCCCCGCCAGCGCTTGCACAGCCCTTTAGGAATTGGGTTGTGCGGCCAAAAGACTTAGTTATAGGGAGGATAGCGGCATTGGAGGGGTAAGGGAAGAGGCTTAGGGTCTGGCAGTGGTTGCCTGGAGGGAAGAAGGCTTTTGAGGAGTTATAATTATGTCGATCGTTCGGGGTTGAAGGATGTCTGCAGAATCCGTTGGACCCATTTTATGGAAAATACAAGCTTGCAATTGCTGCCCTGTGCTCTGTTATTTCAGTGGCTCATCTCCGCCAGTGCTGTTACAGGAGGCTTGGGAGGAAACCTGCAGTGGGAACCTGGGAATAAGCTACCTGAAGGCAAAATTCCTGTCTCGCAGCGCTCTCTCGGTTGGGTAGTGCTTGGAAACAGATGGGTTCGAATGGGTTCTCCAGCTCAGAAATGCGGCTTTTAACTGCGGGTGGTGCGGGGTGATGTGAACGTGTAGCGCATACAACCAGCTAATCTCTTGGTAGCTATGTAAAGAGCTGGGTGCTTGTAAACCGGTGCTAAATTTTCATAAAACTCCAATGGCTGGCTGCAGGGAAAGGGCAGGCAACGGGTTGCCCCAACTGCTTTGCTTGATCCTTGTTATCACTTGCTGTTGGGCACAGGGAGTGTTAGGACTGTCAGAAATAGTTGCTTTGCAAATCCTGTTTGCAAGTGTAATGCCAGGTAGAGCTTGGAAAGCCAATATGTCTACAGTGGTTCCTGGGGAAGGAGGCTGAGGATTTTTGGTTTTTGGCTTTCATTTTAAATACTACTAAAAATAAGAAGGATTTCCTAGAAATCACAAATGAGGTCATTAGTACAGATATTAATGCCAAGTATGGAACTCTCACAGTGGTCTCTTTTCCAGCAGAATTTTCAATAGGCTTATGGTAAGCAATATTTTATTTATGTTCTTTTTCTTCTTTAGCAAAAGAAACATGAAATTACAGAAAAGCATTACCTCTTAAAAATGAAAAGGTAAAAAAAGTTTTTCTGAAATAGAAGTTACAGGAAGCTATGCATATAGCAAAATAAAACAAATATAGCTTTCTGATACTTTTAATGAAGTATCATAGAGATCTAGAAATCCTTTGGGAGGTCAATGTTTATAGCAACTTGAAGCACATCAGGTGAAACTGGCACAGCTATTCAGATTCTCAATTTTGAAATGTTAGTATAAATCCATAGGGAATTTGACTTTACTTGTAAATAAAGATTTCCCCCACTTCTGTGCATTTGACATCTGTATTTTAGACGGGATGCCTCGTTAATGCGGCTAACACTCTGTGTTGCAAAATGTGGACTAATTCTCTCCCAAAACAAGAAATCGAAGTTAACAAAACAGAAAATTCAAAAAAGTCAGGAATGAGTGAGTTCGTGGAAAATCTGTGTGATATTTTGCAGCTTAGTAGGAGTATAGCGTTAAGTGTGAAGTGGAACAATTAGTGATTTATGAAGTGCTCACTAGACATATGTACATATAAATGGGGTATGGTTACGACGACCTGAATAAACAATATTAAAATTTCTGCATTGGAAAGATAAATGTTAGGACATCTTATTTAAGTAGCTATTCATTTCTGTGTAATGTACTTTTGATTTTTCAAGTTCTTCCATGTTAAGTTTGATTCTTCATCTTGCACTGTAATTAATTTATGTATATCTGTTTATTATCTCTAAGCACTAGAGACGTACGTGGAACTGGAGGAATTTAATCCTTCACTCCAGGAGAAAAACAAACAAGCAAAAAAAAAACCAGCAAACTTTTTTAAACTTCATCTTTGCTTTAACTCACAGGTGAGTGACACTTAGTGCTATTATCTTTTCTTAATCTAGGAACGACAGCGGCTGGAGACAATCCTCAACCTGTGTGCAGAATACTCCAAATCTGACAGCGACCCCGCTGCAGCTACAACAGTTGCTGATGTTCAGAAAATTAACAAAGAACTCGAAAAACTTCAGCTCTCCGACGAGGATTCGGTGTTCGAAGACTCCCAGATGAATCTGGAAGCGAGGTTCAGGAGCCACTTGAAATCATCTGCGAGCGACTCGGATTTCTCGGAGCTGAGCAGCCACAGCCGCAGCACTGCTGCTTTCCTCTCCTCCAGAGGGTCGAGAGCCGACGAGCACTTCAACGAAAGCGTGAAGCCTCCGCCTTTTGCTGCTCCCACCTTCCTGAAGGATGCCACTGAGTCGTCCTACCTAAGCATCACGCCAAAGGTAATACTCTGCAGGAGGAAGGAGTACGATCCCGGTTCCACTGCTGGAAGTCCTCTCTAGGAGTTGGCTGTCCTGGCAGGGGCCGCAGTTAGGATGGCTCAGGTGTGAGAGTTGGTCTCAGTGCTCATACCACTTAGCAGCCAGCAAATGATTATTTCATTTTCTGTGGAAGCTATTAGTACTAGAATTTTTGGTGGGTTTTTTGGTTTTGTGTTGTTTGGGTTTTTTTTTCAGAGGGATGTACAGTTCAGGAAGAGTTTTAAGATTTTTTTTTCTGAGAGAGAAGGATTTGCTTGAACAATTATAGCTGCTTAAATAAGGAAGGTTTCAGGAACCCTGCTTAGCACCGTGCTGGGCTGTAGGAGGGAAGGGAAGCTCTGCCGTCTTCTCCCAGCCTGAGGCTCGTGTCTTCTGTAAGAGGAGGATGTTTTCTCATGGGCAAACCACAACAGTCGCACGGGAGGTGAAGAAGAGTTGCCTGAGCCGAATTTACTGTCCTGTCTCCTTTCCCGGGGTTGGACCTGAGCCACTTGTCAGATCAGCTGTTGCCTTCCGCAGGGCGTGCGGCGGCAGCCAGCCTCCTGCCTCTCTGACCCAACGCCGGCGTTTAATAAGCTGCAGCTCCTTTCCTGTGTACTTTGCACTGGTGTTTTGTTGCTGATGGGGAAACTGTCCTTTAAAAGACGAGCTAACAGCATTCCTAACAATTTCCTTCAGCTAGGGCAGCAGCAGCCTCCTCCAGGCTGGGGCAGGGGCCCGTTGTCGTCGTGGGTCAGTGCCATTTGGCACCCCTCTGGCGTGCCAGACCAGTGCCGCAGCGAATCCTGGTGACAGGCGGTGTGTTAAATAACTATATTCAAGGGTTAGAATCAGGAGCATAGTTAAGACCAAGCAAAGCCATAAAAGCAGGTTTCTGTTTAACAAATTCACACCTTCAAAATGCTTTAAGACACACGTCTCTCCTTTTTACTCTTATTTACACACTGTATGCGCTTCAGTAAGGTTGTACGCCTAATTGGTGAATTGTATTTAACCTCTGCTTAACTTACTTAAGTCTTTGTAGTCGATAGAAGTCTGTATGTGTAGAAGAAGAGAGAGATATGATACAAAACCATTTTATCTTATGAAGGGGTATCTCTCTGGAAATCTGTCTGCTGAGTTGGTGTGAAATTACGTTGAACAGAAACGTGCTATTATAGCTTTACTTTATCTTTCTGTGCTGAGAGGTAGTAAGACGTTTCACTTAAAAGTTACTGTGGTCTTGCATTTCTTTCCCATTTATTGCTTTCTTTGTGCATGTCAGAGATCCTATTTTAAATCCTTATTAGGAAGCTGAAATCGAAGATGTTATGTCAGCATTATCCGAATAGGATACCGGACAAAAAGAGGCTTTCCTGTTAGGATTACTAATGCTAATCAAGGAATACCGTTCATTCGTTCATTGTAAAGGGTGTTCTGCTAAGCCCTGAGAAAAGCAGTAACAAGCAACTGTGTTAATGAAACACAGCTCGTTGTTTTAAAATATCGAGATCAGATTTGTTCAGGATAAAATGCCTGCTCTCAGAATAGCCATTCAGTAGCTGAGCTGAGCCTCCCTTGAGCAAGGCTGTGTGGTCCAGTGGTTAACGTGAAGCCCTGCGTGCAGCCCACTTCTAATTCCGATTGGGGACAATGAATGAGCAGCCTTACCAAAGTAATTGGATCACAAGCTCCTGGGGTCAAATGAACATGAAGAATACATTTGAAACTCGATACTCTTTGATCTAGCCTTTGCTGGAATGAGACCACAGGTATTTTCTTAGTAACATTGTTTAATTCTTGCCACAGTTGTCTCGTAAGTAAATGGCAACGAAAAGAGCAATGTTAAGGGTGCTGCTTCCTCAGTGCTAACTGGAGAGATAGAACCAACTTTTGCCCTTATTTTACAGAAGCTGCCCATCTTAATGGCTGGTTACAAAAATGTCCTACCCTACCTCCTGGCTGAAATGAACAGCTGAAATTTACATAAAAGCACCTTCATCTATCTGTGTTATTTTTATAAGGGAAAAATTGGTTTTTTATGACTTAAATAGCACAGCATGTAAAGTATTCTCAAAGGTTAGATTTTAATAATTCCAGTAGAATGAATAGTATTTACTGTTAAGTATGGTATTTACTTCCAGGCATTGGAAGTAAAGTATCATGTTTGTGTCTCTTGTACACCTTCTAAATATAGAACTAGCCATATAGTAGATCTGAAATATGTAACGGGTTCAAAATCAGCAGTACCGTACTTGTCTAAAATGAACACAAATATGAAAGGGGGAAGGAAACACAGTGTTTAACTCTTTTTCTAATAACCTCTTGTAACGTGCAACTGCAGATACCAGAATGCACCAGTGATGAGCAAAGAGGGCAGGAGCTTGGTCGGCTGGAGGAGGAGCGCATAGTAATACTAAATAACTTGGAAGAACTTGAGCAGAAGATCAAAGATTTAAATGACCAGATGGATGAATCCTCGAGAGAGGTATGAAATATGTCTTGGTTTTAAATGTCTTGTTTGTTAAGTGTGTCTACATAGCATAAGTCTGATGGGTTCAGCAAGTACATAGGGAACTCATGGACGTATGCAGCCTCCGTATTCTGAGCATTTTCACCAGAATCAGGCACAGAATCACAGACCTGGTAGTCTCCTACTAGGAGGGTTATTTTTTCCCTGGCTGGGAGATGGATGTGACACTCAGATTAGCCTTTCCCAGCTGTAACCGCTATAGTCCTATGTGGAATTAGAATCATCTTGCTTGTTTAATGGTCACTCAATTGATCTAAATACCTTGTGTCACTTGGGAGTTTTATGGTAGTATCTTCTGTGACTGTTTAAAGAGAAAGGAAGTGAGACAACTTCCTTTCAGACCTCCTCGGCTTTACGGTGGCAAGGGTATGTTGGCACCCTCTTGACTTCTGGAATCTCACAGTCACAGACTAAGCTGGCCAAGCATTTGGGTTGTGCTTGCTCCAATTATCAGAGACAGGAAAGAAACAGCTGTTCCAGAAGAGTTTCCTGCGGAGCCTGGGCACAGGGAGTCGGTACAGTATCATAACAGGAGGAAGCACAGAGAAGAGAGAGAAAAGAAAAAGTTTTGGAAAAAAGAATCTTCAATCTAAAGTTGGTTTGGACTTTATTTTGCAGTATTTTATGTTGCAGTTTTTCTTTTTCTCAGATTTGTGATCTCTTTTTAGCTTACTTTTGTGGCAGTAAAACTTTTTTTCCCCCTCTTTTTAAAATGTTTCTCTCTTGTGAATAATCACCAACTCACTCCCCTTCCCCCAGAAAATGATGTTTATCAAGATTTCTTCTTAATCTGGACTGCTTCTGAAAAGTGTTTTGTGTTCCTAGTTGGATATGGAATGTGCCCTTTTGGATGGGGAACAGAAATCTGAAACAACAGAGCTGCTGAAAGAGAAGGAAATATTGGACCATCTAAACAGAAAAATAGCTGAGCTGGAAAGAAATGTTATTGGTGAAAAGACAAAGGTAATTGAGTCATCTTAGCTGACTGTGTGCTCTGTTCCCCATGACCTTCAAAATACATTTATATGATTAACATGTTGATAGAGGTTATTTTATTAAGTACTGTCTATAAGTAAATTTACTTGATAAATATGGAAGAAAAAAATAGTTGTCTCATCATCATCTCCCTGTAACAATCTTGTTTCCCAAGGTATGCTTGACAAGCAAAATATACTATGCTTAAGTAAAAAGACCTGACTTACTGTGAAGATTTTTTTTGATTAATAAAAAAATCTATGTAGGGCTTGGACTTGGGTCATATGTTGTTTAAAAGCACAGTATTAATGGAACTGTTCCACTACTTGCTATTGTAGATTATGTATTTCGAAATAACAAAAAAAAAGAAAGAATCCTTTCTCAGCAAAGAAACTATGTAAGAAGGCTGCGGTTTCAGAAGGTGGCTTTATCTGTTATTATGTAGAATGATATGTAAGTCATCTGTCAAGTACGTAATTTTAAAGCAATTATGTTGGCTTATTTTGTTTGCTGACTGACTGACAGTTTTAGTACTGTAGAACATTCTCTGCGATTAAGTCTAAAAAATTAGTTTGTTCTTCTATACAGTCAGACACTGAATTGCTCTCAAACACACAGCAAATATGTATAAGCATATATTGGCAAAACAGGATAGCACTATAAGATTTTAAGTACAGAAGTGGAAAGGACCTGCAAGACGAAGCTGTCCCCCTCACCCCGGGGAGCCCTGGGTCCCTCCAGCAGGCTCTCTGCTGGGCTCTCCAGGCAGGCAGCTCCCTTCTCCACGGGGACGTGCCACGGCCGATAATATCTCAAGGTCAGGAAGTTCTTCCAAGGCTTTCACCCAGTAATGTTTCCTTTTTAAATTTCATCCTCCACCTCATAATTTAAAACTGTCACTTGTGGAAATGCTCTAGCTAGTCTCTCCCCCTCTTTTTTTAAGCTTTCCAGAAATATCTGGAAGTCTTCTGCATTATTTGCTTTTGCGTAGACAAGCTGCATGTTGTTAGATCTTTTGCAGTTCTCATTTAATTCACACCTTACAGCTTGCATGGTTTTATTCTGAGCTTTTTTTGTCTTCAATTTCTGCCTACCCTGTCATGAGCCTGAATGCTGTTCTGTGGCTGCGCTCATCAAACCTGTGTCTGAGAAGAACAACGGTGCTCCCACCTCTCTGCCCTGTGGAGTGACAGCGCACGTCCAGTTTAGGCTTGGACTTTTGTGGACTTCCCTGCCTGTGCTTTTCCTTGTTCTTTTGTACCCCTCAGTGATCCTTCAGCTTTCGTGTTGCCTGTGGTCACATTTTAAGTTGTGCGTGGAAGTCCAAGTTTCGTACTTGCTTTTTAGTATAAAGATGAGTTTGGAGTTGGTAACAGTGGATGGGGTGGTGCAAGCAGATGCCCTCCAAAAGGATGCTGCTAGAAGTTTTGGTTGGTAGGTGGTAACAAATAACATACCTAGAAATTCAAGACATCTTTTGCCTTTTGTATTTATTCTCTAGTAGCCTCAAAGTCCAATGAAACTAATAGAAATCATTCTAAAACCTGTAGGTTATTTAAATTTCCTTGCAATCCTATAATGGAACATTAGGGTGTAGCAGTCAGAATATTAAAATGCCAAGTCTAGTTTAAATTTTCAGTTGAACTAACACATGGAAAGCAGCCTAGAAAAAGAACTCTTGTTATTTAAAAGGCAAGTTCGCTCAAGACATTTTTTTTCAGTATGAGGCACACTGCTAGTCAGATCAATTACAATGTTTTATTTGTCTTTTCTTTTGTGTTCCTTTTTTTTTAAACAAAGAAACAAAGAACCCAGCTGTGAGCGTATGCTCTAGACTTAAAGCCATGGCTCAGTTAATACTGAAATTATCTTTGTAGAAATAAACTCTAAGAGAACTCACAGGTTTTGTTCTAGAAGATGTCTGAAAGCATTGAATAAAGGCAAAAGTTTAAAAAAGAAACGGGAGACAAGCTTCTGCAAACAGGCGAAATATGAACTGACAGCTGAAGTGTTCTGGACAAAGTAGTGTCAGCCAGCAAAATAGATGGCACTGATCGCGCCAACAAATAAAAGTTCTGGCTGACTTGAAACAACAGTGGTTTTTTTAAAGCTTGATTTGTGTGTCTGTACGCTTAAGGCTGTAGCCCTGCAGATCTGATGCAAGATAGGCAGGTGTCTCGGTTCTGTAGTGGTACACAATCAACCCCCCAGAAAAGGGGCACTCAGGTGAGGTGGTAGGTGGTCCTTTTTTGCTGAAATAATGTGAAGCTTCTGACCTCCTCGACAGAATTAAGGCTCGAGTTTTGGCCGGTAGTTTTCACCCTGCTGCTGGTACTTTTTGTGTTGTTTCTTGCAAGAACGAGTGTCCTAGTGTCCGCACAGTGGTCATGATTTCTTCCAGTTGCCTGAATATTTCACTCCTAATAATACTGGTGGTACTGGTTTTGCTGGTGCTTCCTGGCAAGAAGCCGTCGGGTCCCACCGCTTGGACAGCGGTTATGTTTCTGTCAGGGTAAGGGAGTGACATCTGAACACACCACATGGTGTCGGCTTGAGGTTCTCACCTCTGAGAGTTAATGTCACTGCCGAAATGATGGTGAGGTGTTAGTGCCACACACCATGGCACTTGTCTCTGGAGCGATTTGAGCGTCTCCAGGAATTTGCCGCTGATCTCGGCACCTGTTGGACAGGAAACCCCTGCCTGGTTGTGTTTCATCCTTACTCGTGCACCTGTTTGAAAAACTTGTGAAATTCTTAAAAAGAGAGATCATAAACTACAACGTAATTATTGGGCCATGTTATGTACTTGAAATAGACTGTAGATGGAAGCTCCTGTACTACTTTCTACCCAATTCTTTGATTTTTTTTTTTTTTTTATTTTTTTTTAATACGCTGTGCATAGTTCATTTAGATGAGGACATAAAAGTTTGGCCAACGTTTTGCAGAGTTTTAAAGCTACAGTTTCCACCCCTTGCGAGGCAAGAGAACCAACTGGAACACGTATGGGAAGGCAGGAGAGTTGTGAGTTCAGTTTCAGGCTGTGCCAGTGTGCTCTTTGCTGGGGTACTGCGTGTCTGCGTCCCAGCACCTTGCTTGTAAATCAGGAACGTGTTTTGCATGAGGGTTTGTACGTTACATGGTACGCTGCGTTCTGGTCTCGTTGGAGTCCTGTGCACAGCCCTACCTGAACACGTGGTGGGGCTAATGGTGAGGAAGGGCGGATGAATCGGTGGGGAAGATTGTGCCGCAGGCACCCTGGGGTGAGTTGAAAGCATTTCCCTGGCTTTTGCGAATATGCCATCACACACATTGTAAGGAACGAAGCAATTAGCGTTGATTTACATAGGTTTTGGAAATAAGAGCTATGAGTGGTTGGCATTTTGAAAAGAAGATGACAGAGCCTTTCAGCACTGTTGCAGGACTCGGCGTAGTTCTGGCTGTTGAGCATCTCTGCTAGGTACGAGGGCTGACAGCACTCAGTTGTCCTGGCTGGGGTAGCTACTTCCAGAGCTGTTGGACATGGCCTGAGCTTTCACCTATGCTGGAAATCATGCTAGTGTGTGGAGGAAGGTCTGACTTTGCCTCCATGGCACAGCTTACAGTTCTCATTCTTTAGGGTTTTTTTGTTTGTTTTGTTTTTTTTTTTAACTACCATGCACTACATACTTGATTTTTCCACAGAAAAAGATGACCAACTACATATTTGAATAGCAGTATTTAAGCTATTAATTGCAAGTTCCATTTATGCAGGGACAGCCCTGATAAGTCACTAGTAACACAGATTGACAGATACAGCTTGAAGCTCTCAGGAAAGAGCTTTGCTACAGATGGTCATAGAATCATAGAATTGGTTGACAAAATGTTGATAGAATCATAGAATGGTTGACAAAATGGTTGACAAAATGTTCATAGAATCATAGAATGTTGACAAAACTACTTTGAGTGCAGCCTGCTCTGGAGAATGCCAAGCTGTCCAGTACCCAGAAACAAGCAAGTAGGTGGGCCAATGTCCCTTTTCCCTGCCATCCGGGCCCGGCTCCCTGTAATTACCGCAGCAGTCATTCCTGTTACTGTCCTGTGAGTGTACAATAATGATGCTATTGTTTCAAGCGGAACAGCCCCTCAGGTCCGCCGTGCTATTTACAATTACGACTTCCTTGCGATGACCCTTCGCTCATGAGACTTAGTTCAGGATTGACATTTGTCTGTAAGGAAACTGGTGAAAATTGTATTTGCCCAATTGGATGTAATCCAGATTTGCAAAGTACTTTCTTTTTTTATGGTGCTTCCTTAGTCTGTGTAGTTTTAAAACATGCAGTCCAGCATATTTGGAGAAGGATGCTTAATGATTTGCCATGCCTGAGGTCTCCAAGTTAAAGCATCAAGTTGAAAGTAGTAACATAGCTGGGGAAAGAAATAATAGATCAGCGAGTATGAATAAACAGGAATAACTGAAAATACATACTCTGGGACTCTTTTATCAGCCCGATTTTCCTGTCCCTCTTCAGGAGCAGAAACTGGGAGCAGCTGGCAGTGGATAACTTGTCTTGTTTTGGAATACATTTAATTCTGTCCTCATGCTTTTGTGGAAATATTTTTCAGTCATTAACGGATATCCCAGACATGCCAAAACGTTTGAAGCTTAGCCTCTTTGCTGAATTAGTACTGCAAAGACTTTTAAGAATTGAGGCCAGGAAAGAGCAGCTGTCTGATGAGCCATCAGCAACCGAAGTTAAATATACTGGTGATCTCTGCTCAATCCTTTCTCTTCTGGAATCAAAATTCCTGCTATTGTTTATTATCCTGATGAATCTGACAAATTTATGCCTCATAGCATAGCCTTTTAAATCTTTCCTGGTCAGATTCCAGTACAGCAAGATGGAAGCAAGTGTTTTAAAGGGATGCGTTACTGTGTCTATGACATTATGAATCTCCATAAGAAACAATACACAAGATGAAGTAATATGAGGAATACTTGCATCCACTGGATATATCCATGTAAGCATATCCTGTAGAGAGAATGCTAATGACGAAAAAGGTGATTATGAAGACTCAAGGAGAAAAATCTGAATTCACAAGCTTTCTTTTAAAGCAGTCAGGGAAATAGCAGAATGGATTGTACCACTAAAGGAAGTCCTCTTATTGTCATCTAGATGTTGAAGGCTATACAGAATTTTAATTTTCTCACTTGAAATTTTTTTTTCTGATTTGGATTATTATTTCCTATTCTACATTCATGAAGGAACAGTGCCTTAGAAACAGGGGTTTTCTTTTGCCTCCCCATCTGCTCACTAGGACAACACGTTGCAACGGTTGGAGAATGAGCTTAGAATTTAAAAAAAAAACTTGAGTTGTCTTAGGAGCAAATTGATATATGCAACTATTGCGATTTTTTAACTTACAGCAGAGGGCTTCCTTTAATTTAAAATGCTTTTTAGCATTAGCTTTACACATGCTTGTGAAACAAAATCATTGAAATCTCTCATACAGGTGCCATCATTGTATACAGTCTGTTATTATATAATGAATTAGTTACCACTCATACAGTGCAAAGAACTATTGTGAAATACCTTCTTCTACCATATTACACTCCTTTTCACATGCCTGGCATGCATTTCCCCCCCCCCATTAACTACTTCTTTCATGAAACCCACAGGGATTTAGCGACACGTAACTAAATCCTGACAACTTTCATTCTTCTATCCTGAAAGAGATCAATGAATGCAGGAAGGAGTAGTCTGAAATATATAGAAGAGGAGCACGTACAGTTTGTGCACAGGAGGATCTGTTTCATTTCAACAGTATTTATTTAATCAAAGTTGTGTGCGGTATGATTTGTATCAGCCATAGTGTTAGAAATGCTTTCAATTTGCAAGAGTGCTGGAAGAGTCGGTAGACCTCAGGTTTAACACTTTCCCCAAATGTACCATTTGCCCCTTTAAACGGGTCACCACTGAAGAGCAGATCGCATTTCCTAGCCTGATTTCTGTTAGGGACTAGACTGTTTTCTTACAAATTCATGGCAAGGGTTAGGCCAATTTTGTCAATGAGTTGTTAAAGTCAAATTGTCCTGCTCTCCCACGTATTCTCCAAAATGTTTTACTGAATAGACAAACTCTGTAGCATCACGCCACTTCCAAGTAGAAAGAGCAAACCACAGAAATGATTCCTTTCTCCTCCATTCCTGGCTTTTGCAGTAGATTATTTTGGAGAAGGGAAGGGATGTTCTTTCAGAGTGTAAAAGAATAAAGTTTAGCTAGAGGTGAAAGCACGAAGATGAGATGGAGAAGCTTTTCAGAGCAAAGAACTGCACGTGCTTCTCCTTATTTCTCAGAAAGCTGAGAGTTGTGAGACTGGCAGATTCCATACTGAGAGACAGGGCATGTGTGTCTGAAGCTTGGTGTGGGTAATGAGATGTTGCTACCTTAAAACATGATGAGTTGCAGGTGAGTTGGACTGAGGAAGATCCTGGAATACTTCAGACCAGAACTTTTGAAGTATAAGAGATGGGAACGCATTCAGTATTTATTTTTTTTTCCCCTTCATTTATGGCTTGTGGGTTTCTTTACAGTTTCTCTTTCTCTCCGAAAAAGACACATACCTTGGGGTTTTTTCTTGAGGGTTTTTTTTTGGGGGAGTGTGAAGTGAAAGGTTTTAGAGTGAGCCCAGTTCACCTAGCCATACAATCCATTTCACAGTGACCTGGTAAAAATCATAGATTTCTTGCTTTGTTTTTTTCCAGTTTTAATATGGATTTTTGACAAGCTTTCTCTGTTTCATCCGCGTTGACTCTGACTCATTTCTGCAGAGTCTACCAGTTTATGCAGGAAGGTTGATTCAGAAGACACATACACATCCAGACACACGCCTCTACAATTTTAGCCTGCCTGCCTGCAGTAGCAGAATGTGATGAATGACAAATTGAAAAGCAGGATAATTTCTCTGCAGAGGGGTGTGGGGACCTGCTGGGGTTTTAAGTAGCAGTATTGATCAGGCATAGGACATCCTTAACCACAGGAAACAACACTGATGCGATTGGTCTGTCTCTTTTTTCCTGTTGTTCCCATTCTTCTAGGGGCTACGATTGTCCTTTAATCTCCTCTGTGTCCTCATCATCTATGAGATGTGCTGGATATGTATTCTTTTTTTTTCTCTCTCTTTTCCCTAAAGTCAATTCTACTGGATCTAAAGGTTGATTTCCTTTTGTGACCCATGTTGATCGCTTATGGTCTGTGTTCATACCATGGGCATTCTGATGCCATCCTACATCGGTGCTCTTAGGGGACAGTGTCACATGTCAATTCTTTCTACTGCCATCCCTCATGCTATTCTGGTATCCTCCAAAACTGATCCAGTGCCTGGTGAGGCACTGGAACAGGTTGCCCGGAGAAGTTGTGGATGCCTCATCCCTGGAAGTGTTCAAGGCCAGGTTGGATGAGGCTTTGAGCAACCTGGTGTAGTGGAGGGTGTCCCTGCCCATGGCAGGGGAGTTGGAACTAGATAGTCTTTGAGGTCCCTTCCAACCCAACCCATTCTATGATTCTATGATCCAAGCCGTGCCTCAGCATTGTCAAAAAACAAGTCAGTCCTGCTCTGTATCCTGGCAGACCCCAAGTTCATTTAACGCGTATCTAGAGACAGACCATAGAGCAAGTTGGGCAGTAGGCTCAGACCAGATGTTACACTTCACTGAGATGTACTTCTTTTCTCGGAAACAGGATGTTAAGAATTCAACCAGACTGCAATTAGCGTGACTCCAGAGTCCACGCTGGTTCTGGGAAGCAGTTGTCTGCAGAGAAACGTTTAACAAGTACAAGCTCCTGTGGTTAAATGAGGATGAGCAGCTGGAGTGCACAGGCTCTGTTCACAGCTCTGCCCCGTCTCCTCTCGAGCAAACATCTCGCAGAGTCAGCCACAGAGCCTGCCGCAGCTGTGTCCTGCACTGAGCCTGCAAAGGTGTTCATCTTTTCCCCTTTAAAAGAACTTGCCTCCATCCGTTTGTAGAAGAGGCTGTATGAACAAATTCTGGTTATTCTTTTCTTTATCAAATTACTTTCTGCGAATTAAGCGGACTTCACCAGCACACAGCCAGAGACGTCAGCGAACTGCACTCCACAGCTGCAGAGCGTGTAATGCCTCTCGCTGCTGAAAGGGGTATTTCCTGTTAAGACTGTGCACATCTTGAAGGGAGCCAGTTTGGTGGGATGTTAGCACTTCCTATGCTATAAATAGGCCAGATGAGTATCGCTTTCAATCTCGGAGGAATACATTTCTAATTTCTTGAGGGAAGTAACAGTATCTCTGGCAGGATGCTCGGGGAGTTTTATACTTGCTGATGATGTCTCCTCACGCTCGAGATTTGACTTGCTCATTAATGAATGAGCGAGCTTGTTGCAGCGCATAGACATTTAGTGAGCTATTAATAGCTTCAGAGGTACGATACTGCAGCTAAGGACAGAGAAGTCCTTGCTGCTTTAGGTTGCTTGGTGGGCAGAAAAGGAAAGCGAGAAACGATGCAGCAGACCGTAGGTTGAATGTTAAATGGACAGCAAAGTTTGTGAGGAGGGGAACTACCAGTTTATTCATAGATTTCCTTCCGTGCTGGAAGTAAGGATGATTCAGCAAACGGGGTTCCTTGGGGACAGAGGTCTACAGGTGACCTTTCAAGAGTTGCATGCTTCTCCCTCGTTGTGCAGCTGGCACGCACTACATCCTCCATATTTCTGAGCCCTGCTGCTGCTGTAAGACAGAGGCTAGTACACAAGGTACAGGTAACTGAACATGCTGGATCAGTTGCTCATTTTTACAAGCTTAAAAAAAAAAAAAATATTTTGTCTTCAGCATTTTGTTCATCTGATCGTATGAGCTGAGAAGCTGCACGTGTAAATTAAAATAACAGAGTTGGGAATTTGATCGACATTGGGCTTGAATGAGAATACTTCCTGTTGTTGTTTTTAAATACTGGGAAAATGAAATTCCAGCCCCTCATCCCACTCAGATTTAGAGATAAAACCAAAAAGAAAGTAGGCAGCTAACGCGTGTTTGTTATGGTGCCTCTACTGTGCGTGAGAGTTTGAGAACCGTGTCGGGAACAACAAAGAGAGGGTTTTGGGGAAAGGCCATCCCACAGTTTGAAATGACAGGTATTGTATGCTAAAAGAAGTTTCTTCTCTATGGCATGTGCCATAAGGCTGCTGCAGAGTATCTGATGATATAGCACCTGCTGAGGCATGCATTTGATTTTAAAATTAAATAATAGTTGGGACCAGAAAGAGGACAAATAAGTGGATGCTGTGACAGAATGCAATTGTTCTTGGAGCATCCAAAAGAGGAAGCTGAAATTTTGGGGCTGATACTGTTAATTTTTGAGTATTAAGGAAAGTTAGAGACCATCTGAGAAGAGATGCATAAATGTAGAACAAGAAGTAGGAAGAGGGAACTATACCAGTGTGACTCTAGAAGGTAGCAGAGAGCTGGGCTTCAGGGACTTACTTGATTATTTATGCCTGGCATATCAGGCGTATTGTTTTTTCCAGTTATTAATTGCTCAGTTGAAAAAAAAAAATGCATCTGCTATGTTGACTAGTGTAGATGCAAGTAAAAGGCATTGAAAAAATTCTCTGCACTCTGATTTATTGGTTCCCAAGCTCTGGTCCATAGATAAATAATACTCTACAAGGTAGCTCCAAGTGATCTGCAACCAGTTGTTGGAGCAGTGCTGCACAGTAAATCATGTTGTGTTTTATTACAAAGATTTAAAGGTTAAAGGCTTTTGAGGGTGAGAAGGAGTATGGCGAGTACTGCTGCTCGAGTGGAACGAGAGGAAAGCTGAACTAGTTGGAGGAGACCAGGGAGGTGGAGCAGTCCCCTTTGATCCCCAAGAACAGGTTACAGTTCCTGTATCTTGAAGCAAATTTGCTAAATCACTTGGTGTTTCTGCTGACACAGGATTTCCTGGCCCAGAGTTATTTCTTTATAAAGCTCTGTCTCTTTCTGGTTTTTCACTGCTTGCTAAATGTACTTATCTGTACAAAGGCACACAGGCATGGAATTCATTCTCCTGGGAAGATCTATTTTCCCCTCACTGCCAGACTACAGTCATTTTCCATCCATTTTGCTTTCTAAAAGCTACTCTCCTCTCTCCTCCATCAGTCACCTCACTAACATGGCTACTATCTCCTTGTTTGTTTTTGTTTGTTTGTTTGTTTGTTTGTTTTTTTATTAGGTGAGACAAGTGTTTGGGCATTGGGCTTTAACCGCATCATCCAGGCACGGTTACAAAACACAGTGACGAGGGAGAGAATTAATCACCGCACTAAAACGATTAATGTTTTTGTTTTGATCATTTCCCATCCCACCGTTGCATTTCAACTAACAAGAAGTTTCTGTCTTTGACCTACGTGCTTCAACTGTTCATTTAAAGTTTTGCCACACACTGTCATAATCACTAACAACTGCTTGGGTTTGAAGGTAATTGTGTTTATTTTCTGGTTCATGCTTCAGGAAAAATTAAAACTTGATGCTGAGAGGGAAAAACTAGAGAGGCTTCAGGAGCTTTACTCCGAGCAGAAGACGCAGCTTGATAATTGCCCTGAGTCCATGAGGGAACAATTACAGCAGCAGCTGAAGAGGGTCAGTAGCAAGTTTCAAGATTGCACTAACTTTTTTTTATTTTATTTTATTTTATTTTATTTAGAGTTGTGTAACATATTCTGTTTCAAGTATCCAGTGTCTGAACATATTTGCAACTTATAATTGTTAATAGTCACGAGGGTTATGTTTTTTTGTGGAATGTTTGTGCTAGGTAACGTGCACAGTAGCAAACGAGTAGACTGCAAACGGGCAGATTAGAAATCATTTTGTGTTGAATGTTTTTAAAGCTTTGAGCTAGTTGCCTGTAATTAGCACCTTAGGCCTGCTGGGCGGTGTGGAGGCTGTTGTGATGTTTGGATGGGTGGTGGAGCATCGCTCCTTACCTGTGTGAGCAAAGACAGGAACTGAACTTTGGTCAGAGGGATCAGCCATTTTAGCAGCGCTTTCCTGCTGCTATTGTTTGATCCTCTTGTATATTCCTCCTTTGCAATGCTGTAAATAGCTGTCCCAGCGAGGCCATGGATCACTCCTTTTTTTCAGTGTATAACTTAGCTCTTAGCCTGAACTGTACTTTCAAAAATTCGTTTTGAGGATTATACCACTTACTAAAATAGCTTTTTTTTTCCTGCGTTTTCAACAGTTGCAAGTTCATATAATAACCTTTGCATAAAGTCTAATTGCAACTTGATTTTATTTTGTGCTATTTGTAACCGAAAGAGCTACAATATTGCTTGTGAAGGTACGGTTATTCATTAATGTTAAGCGGGTTCTACAGCACATATAGTTAGCTTTGGGGGGGAGAGGGGGAATAATTTTCAAAGCATCAGTATGGCAAACTCAAGAGGCCACCTGGAAGTCAAACTTGATGTTTTTTTTTAGAAAAAAAAATAATTCCGATTTGAGTGTTTATGAGGAATAAGGACTGTGATAGCAGTGACCAAAAAAGGGATTTTCTGCTTTATAGGAAATATTTTTTAGATTTTGGTTTACTTGCAGAATTCTATTTTGTTTTTTCGAAGAGCAAGAAAGTCCGGCTTTGGAAATAACAATGTTAAATTCTTCTGTAGTAACTGAGAAGTTTGCTGGTTTTGAGGCATGTAAGGATTTCTGTAAGTTATCTTAAAAAAAAAAGCAGTATTATGCAATATCTCATACATATTAAAAGGAAAGGAATCCTTTCCTGTGCAGTCACAATACTTGAAGGTATTAATTCACGTGAAGTCGCAGTTCTGTAAATCCTTTTTCACTATTGACCACTGAGAGGCTTCTAGAAATCTGTTTGGTCAATTATTTTAAAATTTGTTTGTTTCTTCCATGTTGGCTTAATAACTATTTTGGATTTGAAAGTGGGACAAAAGTTGAAACGTGGGGGTGCAGTTAAATGTCCAGTTAGTCCTATTGCATGTTATTCCAGGCCAGTTGTAGTGAAAGTTGGCTGTGGCTGCTGTGGTCGAAGCAGCAGAAGTTATCACTGAATTAGTGCGCAGTAGTTCTCAAATGCGTATCAAGTGTGAGAGCGGTTACGAAGTTACAGTAAGTGGTGTACCCAAAACAGAGAAAATATCTTCTTCCCCCAAAATAAGCCCGGTACAGGATTAAATACCTGATCCTGCAGCAGGTTCTGTGGTGCTACTTTACTGCCAACACGGAAGGTGTGAAGGTGATGAATTCCCTTATTACTTCATCTCTGGGACTTCAGTCACTTCATAATTTGTGGCCAGGGGAGCGGGCAGCCAATTCCACTGGAGCAGCTGTGGGTCCGGAGTTGGGGCTGGGGTTGGCAGCGGGCAGCTGGCACCTCTGTACACTTCCCAGTGTCCGTCACCACTAGCTGCTGTCCCTGTTGGGCAGGAAGGACGCTTCGTCGGAGACTGGCAGAACCCGAGGGTTTGTGGAAGACACTGAGGGAAAGCATCGATCTTCCTGATGGCTTGTTTAAAGTTAGTTAGCACGCTTCATCCTTCACTGCTAGTATGAAAGCCCCAAAGCTTGCTCGTTCTCACGTGCTGGGGTTTAGAGAAATAGGTGTAAAGGGAGAATGGGAATAGGTGCCTGGATTACTGTGGCTATCTGAAAAGACACTGTTCACTGGTAGGAAATACCTTACTCTTCAGATAAAATTCTCCTAATTTTTACAGATGATAGGAGCCCATGGAGCTCCCACTACATCTGAAGTAAGGGCCAAGTTCTCGCCCATTGAATTTTCTCCCGTGTCGTTAGTGAAGTAATAGAGATGCAGGAGAAATGGACGGTTTGGAAATCTTATATGGAAACATTGTGTCTGTTGTTTGATAATAGATTAAAAGTTACAATGGTTTGATATAAATTGTTTTAATAAAAGGGAGGGAGTACACTCGCGACTTGGTTCAGGAGGCCATTACCTACAGCAAGGACAATCATCCTCCTACAAAAGCAATCATCCTCCTACAAATCCTACGCTGCCAAGCAGGATCCTTGTGAACGTTATGGCGAGGACTGTGGGCACATCTCAGAGCCAGATCTTGTGCCCCTGCTGCTGTGCCCTGCTCCCGCAGGCTGCCCGGGGTCTGGATCTGGTGACCTCGCTGCAACATGCTTGCAACCACTAGTAGAGATAAGCTACTGCCACTTACCCTTTGGAGGGTTTTTAATTTGAAAATGGACTTGGTTTTGAATTAGGTACGTTTCTCTTTCCCCAGTGCACACAGTGAAACAGAATATGGTGAAACTTGTTCCATAGCACGTCTCACAAAGAATATAGCGTTTTCTGAGCTCAGCTGGCTACCAGTTGCCTTTCTGGCTATCGGTTGCCTTTTCTGAAGTCTGTTCTGCCTCAGTAGCAATTAATGCAGTATGAAATAGGCTGAATTTATTGACTTTCATGGTCCAGGCAAAGCCCTTCTGTTTGTTTTGAATGCTAAAGATGGATGACTGGTTGGAATGAAGCATTTCTGTATTGTAGGTAACTGCTTTCTTGTAATTTTTAGCCCACACCTTTGCTGTTGATCTCTTAACTATCTCCTACAAGTGAAGGGCACATCTTTGGAAAATAATGGGAAGATCACAGAATCACAGAATAGTTTGGATTGGAAGGGATCTTTAAAGGTCATCTAATCTAATCCCCTGCTGTGAGCAGGGACATCTTCCATTAGATCAGGTTGCTTAGAACCCCATCCAACCTGATGTTGAATGTTTCCAGGGATGGGGCATCTACCACCTCTCTGGGCAACTTGTTCCAGTATTTTACCACCCTCATTGTAAAAAATTTCTTCATTATATCTACTCTGAATCTGCCCTCTTTAGTTTAAAATCATTACCCCTCGTGCTATCACAGCAGACACTGCTAAAAAGTTTGTCCCTATCTTTCTTACACAGACCTCCTTTAAGTTCTGAAAGGCCGCAATAAGGTCTCCCCAAAGCCTTCTCCAGGCCAAACAGCCCCAACAATCTTAGCCTGTCTTCATAGGAGAGGTGTTCCAGCCCTCCGATCGTTTTTGTGGCCCTTCTCTGGGCCCACTTCAACAGATCAATGTCTTTCCTGTGCTGGGGACTCCAGAGCTGAATGCCGTGTTCCAGGTGGGGTCTCATGAGAGCGGAGGGGCAGAATCACCTCCCTCGACCTGCTGGCCACACTTCTTTGGATGCGCTCCAGGATACGGTTGGCTTTCTGGGCTGCGAGTGGACGTTGCTGGCTCATGTCCAGCTTTTCATCTGCCAGTATCCTCAAGTCCTTCTCCGCAGGGCTGCTCTCAATCCCGTCATCCCCCAGCCTGTATTGATATTGGGGGTTGCCCCAACCCATGTGCAGGACCTTGCGCTTGGCCTTGGTGAACCTCATGAGGTTCTCATGGGCCCACTTCTTGAGCTTGTCCAGGTCCCTCTGGATGGCATCCCTTCCCTCAGATGTGTCAACTGCACCACTCAGCTTGGTGTCGTCTGCAAACTTGCTGAGGGTGCACTCGATCCCACTGTCTATGTCACTGATGATATTAAACAGTACTTGTCCCAGTATAGACCCCTGAAGGACACCACTTGTCCTGATCTCCATCTGGACATTGAGCTGTTGACCACCACCCTCTGGATGTGACCATCCAACCAATTCCTCATCCACCAAATAGTCCACCCATCAAATCCATATCTCTCTAATTTAGAGAGAAGGATGTTGTGGGGGACCATGTCAAAGACCTTACAGAAGTCAGATAGTCCCTTATCTGCTGATGTAGTCACTCTGTCATAGAAGGCCACTAGGTTGGTCAGGCAGGACTTGCCCTTGGTGAAGCCATGCTGGTTGTCTCAAATCACCTCCCTATCCTCTAGGAGGATCTGTTCCACGACCTTCTCAGGCACAGAGGTGAGGCTGACGGGTCTATAGTTTCCAGGGTCCTCCTTTCTACCCTTTTTAAAAATAGGTGCAATATTTCCCTTTTTCTGGTCACCAGGGACTTCACCCACCTGCCATGGCTTTTCAAATACCATGGGCAGTGGCTTGGCAACTACATCAGCCAATTCCCTCAGGACTCTGGGATGCATCTCATCAGGTCCCATAGACTTATGTATGTTCTGGTTCCTCAGGTGGTCATGAACCTGATCTTCTCTTGCACAGGGAGAGATTTTGCTCCCCCCAGTCCCTACCTTGCAGTCCATCCACTCAGGAGGTGTGGGAAGAGAGGTTGCCAGAGGTTGTCTTCACTGAGGCAAAAATGTTGTTGAATACCTCAGCCCTCTCATCGTCTGTTGTTATCAGTTTGCCAGTCTTGCTCATCAGGGAGAGTGCACTTTCTTTGACCTTCCTTTTCTGGCTGACGTATCTGTAGAAGCTCTTCTTATTATTCTTTGCATCCCTTGCCAAGTTCAATTCCATCCACGCCTTGGCCTTCCTGACCCCATCCCTATGCCTTTATGGAGACCTACTTGCTTATCTCGATCACTAACCTTTGCCTTAGGTCAAAATAAGAAAAGGAGTAAGTTTGCATTTCTCTAAAATGAGAAATTTCTCACAGGACCTAGGTTTTCTCACGTAACAAGTTGTGTACAATGTGTCTATTTTAGAGAGCCTTCGCATCTAATAATACTGTGATTATTAAAAACACCCTTTTCTTCAGAAGTGTGGAACTTGTAAATAGGAATTCATGTTATGAATACACAGCGGATGCAGGAGATAGATTAGCATTCAGTTCTTTTGCTCAAAAGCACCGTAAGTTTTATCTTGTCATCCCTAAGCAGAAGGCAGGTATGTTCTTGTTTCTTGAGTCTTTTCTGCAGCATTCAACTTCTTTTTCCTGGCAAAACCTGGTGTTTGTCCAGGGGAATGCATGAAAGTGGGCTGATACCTTTTCTGAAGTAATACACGTCCTGGCTAACGTGGATGACTAGAGTCCTTAGTTGCGTGTTCACACAGGGAGCAATTGTCACCTTCAACTCGGTGGTCCACCATCAGCCTCTGGCTGAGAAACTTGCATAGTTGGACATCACTGCTGAGGTGATGGCAGCGTTCTGATGGCACGCAACTCTGCATATCTTTTGTCTTATCTGACTGTTTGACTGTTAATAAAACCAGTGCTGGTACTTGGGCTACACCTGAAGAAATTCTAACTGCGGTTCAGACTCCTCCGTTTGAGCATGTGTTCCCATCATCAGTTAATTCGGTGTGCAGTTCTCCAGCGTTATGGGGATGATACTTTCTGTCCTTTTTGGTTGGTAAGCAGATGCTCGCCCACTTTGACACGTATAACCTCACCAAATGGGTTCAGGCTTTGGTGGTGTCACAGCTAGGCTACAGAAGAGCGATCTGCCCAGCCGGGGCATGCTTGGTGCTTAGGAGGCTCCAGCTTGCTCTGAACACTGCAAAATAGCTCCCTCACCGTGCAGGTGCTTTGTCTTTCTCAGCTAGGGGGGGACACAGTAGGAGCAATGGAGAAAACAACATCAAAATAATGATTAGGCCTATTTGCTCTCTTGTTATGACAGTAGGTCATTAAAAGCATTGAGCTCCTGTTTGAACATGTTGTATGAGATACATAAATACCATTTTAGACTGATTTTTGTGTTTGTTTGTAAGTATCTCTACTCTGGTATCAGTGAAAGCATGATTACTGTTCTTTTTTCTTCTTTTTTTTTTTTTTCTTAAGGATGCTGATCTTTTGGACATAGAAAGCAAACATTTTGAAGATTTGGAATTTCAGCAGCTTGAACATGAAAGCAGGTTAGATGAAGAGAAGGAAAACCTCACACAACAGCTCCTGCGTGAAGTAGCTGAATATCAGCGCAGCATTGTCAGTAGAAAGGTAAAAGCGCTAACACGATTCACTTGTTCTTTGTTGTTGAGCATAAAGGAGATGAAGTGGACCTACAACCTGCCCATCTGTAAGAAATAATGCAAAACTTTCCTCTTTGAAAAAGCTTTGAAGCAGAGCAAAGATGGTGGCCCAGTAACATCCCACACAAATCAAATCATGCACTTCTCCAAAAGGAAATACATCAATAAAATTCCATGCCCCATTTGCGTATTTGCGTATGAAAATTAAACTAATTTGCTACAAAAAGTACTAAAGCGTTGTTGTGTCCTCTTCGAGAAAGGAGATTTGTACACTCTGGACAAAACTACAGTTATTTTATGCTCATGATTGATGTTGATGTTAAATGATTTTGTTAAAATAATAATAGAACACCAAATTAAGAAAATGCCTTAATTTTTAAAATCAGTGTGAAGGTCCTACCTCAACCAACGAAATACCATTTTTTCAGAGATCAGAAGTTGCATCTCTAAACAGAGAGGTGGTGGATGCTCCATCCCTGGAGACGTTCAAGGCCAGGTTGGACAAGGCCCTGAGCAACCTGATCTAGTTGGAGATATCCCTGTTCCTTGCAGGGGGGTTGGACTAGATGACCTTTGAAGGTCCCTTCCAGCCCTAACCATTCTATGATTCTAAACCAGTTCTGTTCAGTATATGGATTCTAATCACCATATTATCAAAGAATATGTGCAATTGTTCTTTCGTTTTGTCTCTTGAATACATTATCTCTTTACTGTCTAAATCTTATTTAATTATCTCCTCCAGAGCAGTGAGCTGTCTTGTAAAAACTACTTCTCCTACTGCTTCGCTCATATGAATGACTGAACTCTCATAAATAGGATCTTGGCTGCAGGTTGTCGTGTGCTTTGAAAATAAAACACGTGAATTGTGATTATTTTCTTTTCACATTAGGAAAAGATTTCTGCTCTCAAAAAACAAGCCAATCATATTGTCCAACAAGCACAAAGAGAGCAAGATCATTTTGTAAAGGAGAAAAACAACTTAATAATGATGCTGCAAAGGGTAAGTATTTATTGTCTTTCAAGTATTTTTAGCGTGTATTAACAGAGCGTTTCATAGGAAAAAGAACGCAGAGCACAAGAAAAGCATCAGTTGTGCAGAATTCAGCAAGTAGATAATAATGTGATAGACATCGTTTGTATCCATTAAACTTTTCAAAAAGAAAAAGAAATTTTTTGTATTTAATCAGCAGATTTCCTAAGAGGAAACGCTAGTGGCATTTGATACTCAAGAGGGTTTTAGAGGTGGCCCCTTCCAGAGGACTCAACCAGAGGCACCCACCTGGGTGCCAAAGCCAGAAGCCTGTGCTCCCTGTGTGGCTGCTGGAACTGTGCACAGAGTGCTCAGATTTTTGGCTTGTAATAGCCCATACTAGGCCTGGAGATGAGCTGCTTAACCTCAGCTGATATCTGGTTATTAAGAAACTGACATGGACCCTTAGCATCAGTTTTGTATTTTGCTTTTAATCATGAGAGAAATCGTGTTTCGTTCATTAGAGCAGAATCAACATTTTCAAAATGCTGAAGGAAGACCTATTTGTTTTGGCTGATTAAATACAATCTTTCAATAGCTTTTCATTCCGTTCCTCCGTTTTTTGTTTAGTTCTGCTATAAACGGATGAAGTTGAAGTTCTGCTGTGCAGTTTCTAGCCTTCTATCCCAGCGTGGTTCTTTACATGGTTAAGAAAATGGCTAGCATTTATTTTTGTTACGTGGCTGTTGGTATTTAATGTAAAATGTCTGGTTTTAACAGGAAAAAGAGAATCTTTGTAATCTGGAAAAGAAATATTCCACGCTTTCTGGAGGAAAGGGATTTCCTGTCAGTCCCAATAGTCTAAAAGAGGTAAAGAGATTCACTGCTTTTGACTTTACCATAAGTAACTTTTAATAACACTTCATACAAAAGCACTTTAGTATTTAGTGAAGTCCTATTCATATAATTTTTTTTGCGATGTGATGAAATTACTCTCTAAAGCTATTCGTGGAAGTCCAAATGCATGGGTGAGCAAAAATAGCTTCTCTTGACATTTTCCCAGACGTGACTGGTATTGCCTTAATCTCTTGCTCTGGAAAAATGATCATTTTTATGTGTGGGGGGGAGGGGGTGTCTAATTTTCTCAAAATAGACAATTAAACCTCATTGAAGTGAAGAAGAATGAGATCCAGGAATAACTCTGTTCAAGTACGAATACAGTTCGGTCTCATTTTTGCACTGTAGATTTTATCATTGCCTCCTCTCCCTTTATTCTAAGGCTCTGCTGAAAAGCATAACAAGTGTACATTTTGATCTTTTTAAAAAGCATTGAATTGAAGACTTCAAGCTGTTGTGGTTGTAAGATACCTATTGAGTTATTTATTTAACTGTTTCGAATAGTTAGAGCAAAGGTGTCAAATATATTTTTGCTGAAAAAAAATGAGTGAGTTTGGGCAATGCACAATGAGATCCAGAGCTTACCTGCAGCTGTCAAGACTTCATAGCTTTGAGGGTGCTGCCTTAAGCCTCAAGGTCCGTGAGCAAGGTCAGCGTAAGGTAAGCCACAGCCCATTGCAAAGGTTCAGACAGCACGTACAATATTAGCATTAACTCCCCAGATTTATCTTCCTGACTTGAGGAATCTGCAAATTGCAGGTAAACATGAAGTTATAATTGGAGAAGTGGAAAATCTAGCATTTAAAATACGCTGAGAGGTATCTATGGCTGCTTCATTAACTTCTGCTTAAGAGGTCTGACTGGACTTGCTGGATCTGCGTATATCAAAGCCCTGAACAAGGTGTGCCACATCTAATGATGAACGTGTCACTGCGGGAAGTCGGGCTCTTGAAGTCTAAAGCAACCACGTGTCCTTTCAGCACCTGGGAAATGTGATGTGGCTTATTTGGCCTCCAGGTTCCTGGTGAACCTGGGTGGCCTCCAGCCACATGCCAGTGGGATTGAGCACCCTTCCTCACTGCAAGCCGTGTTGCAGATGCTTAGACTTTGTGTCCTAGGCTGTGTTGTGACCTGGACATCTGACCTCCAGCCAGGACACCTGGCAAGTCTAAGCGGCTTTTTTTTAATTTTTGAAATGATCTGTTCATTCTCTCAATAGAGAGGGGGTACTATCTCTGATTTTTATCTTCATATCCACATAATCGTTTGTTTAATCACAGGTATTTCAAAATGCAACTACATTAAGTGAGCCTGACGCACTCTTTATTGCAATGGATTATTCAGCAGGGTCATTCTTTTCGCTGCAGGGAAGTCAGTTAGGGCTTACTCCAAGGCAAATGAGAGAAGGAACAGCATGGGTTATCTCTTTCACACTCAGTGTCCCTGTAGGCTCTGTCCTGTAAAAGAAATGCCTTTCCTTGTCAGATGTTATGTTTGTCTCAGTCCAGTTTAATTTTTCTCTGGCTGTTCTGGCACCATTAAAAATGAGGCACCAAACAGTACGCAGGCTTAAACAGACTGCCTGCACACAGAAGTTAATTTCACCACGTGGTTGTTCACATATCCATCGAGTCTGTGGTCCAACGTTTCCCAGCCGCTCCACACATTTGTCACTCTCTTCCATCCATCGTGAAGCCTGCTCCCTGCACGCACAGCAATCGAGTAATGCGACCTCACGTAAAGAGGCAGGATGCTTATCCCAGTACTTAAATAAGCGAGGAAAATCAGTGCTGTTTAGAAGTTCAGCGTTGACAGAATGACTTGGGCGCCTAACCTGACTTGAAACCATTTATTTAATCTAATGTAATGGGGGCCTGAGCTAATGCACAGCACAGTCATTTGTTGTTTGCTTTTTTTTTTTTAACCCCGTGGTGAATCCCCATTGGGGTTGTGAGTCTGAACTGAATGTTTTTCATATAATTATGAAAGTGCTTTTATCCTCTATAAAAATGAATACAATGTCGCCCTCATAGACTCGCCAAGTTTTGGTTACTGATCTACTGCTACTACAAGATGGTTAAGCAAGTTCTAGTTTATTCATACTGGGCTCTATTTTACTGTAATATGGCCATGTGTTTTGAGAGGTAAACTCTAGTATCTTACCCAGTCTCCTTCTCATTTAATAATTCATCAAATAATATCAGAGTTAAGATTTGCCTCATATTTCTAGGGTGCTATGTTCAAGTATGATACTTAATTTTCCAGACTTGGGTATCTGCTTGAAATAACTGATAAAATACATTGAAAATTGTGCTAATAGATAGTATGGTTGGTATTTTCTTCAACTTACCTTCTATGATCATTGCTAAATTTATGCGTTTTTAAGAAGAAGAAATACCATAGCAGCCTGTGGCTTCTCGTGCTGAATTGCTGCAGTATACATAAGAGCATGTCAGTGTGCTGGCACAGTAATGGAAACATAGCCCCTTCGACACCTCCTCAATTCAAAAGCAAGTTTACCATCTTGATTTAAAAAACAAGCATATTTCTATCTCATTCATATGACATTGCTTCAACAGTGATTTATGCTTTTGTATAGCCTTGTTTTCTATGGTTAAGAAGTTAGGACAGTTAACTTTTTACAGTCTGGATTAGAATCCATATTTTATTTTTTAAATAACGTTTGTTCAGTTAATACCAAAACACATGCAATAATTGTATTCTGCCATTATATGTCAAATCTGTCAAATCTGCCTGCATAAATCTTCTCTGCAGGCAGAAGCACACTGATATCTGTGCCTTTCCTCAGTCTGTCACCTCCTCTACGATTGTTTAAAAAAAAAAAGAAAAAAAGGTAAATTGTAGTGGCTATGGGATGGCTATGGGGATAACGCTGACAGCATCTTGACGGGTGTCCTGGTAACACCTAGAAGTTAGAAGCGACTTCCAGACAACGCAAATGGAAGGTGTTCTATCAGCATAATTTATAGAGTTAGCAATGGCTTGTCTTTACGTAAGTTCTTCCCAGTTCTGTTAGTCATTTAGTTTACTCAAACTAACTTAATATGTAGGCAAGGAACAAATCAGGGTAAGTTATTTCATTTAAACATGGACAAAAAAAATATTAAGAAATAAAAAGATACATGAATGAGATTTGTTCTTCTTTTTCTCCCAATCTGTTTTCCCAGGAAAGAGCTACGTAATTTCTCAAGCATGTTTACATGTTAGTAAAGTCTTTTGGTCACTTAATGTACATTTGCTTTTTGATTACACAAATGTTTTTGGAATTAAATGAAGAACAATTTTCAGAATCCAAGTATTCAACATTTGAAAAGCTTGATGATAATTTTATTTTATTTATGATGAAGTATTTCAATGATAACAAATATTTGGCTGTATCACTCTAAACTAACTTTCATCGTACTGGATACATTAATACTCTTGCACGTCTTTTGGCTTTTGCTCCTTTTAACTTCTGAATTCCTCCTTTTAGGGCTATATCAGTGTAAGTGAAATTAGTGAGCTGTATGGCAATTCCACGAATATATCCCCTTCCACTCAGCCCCCCACAGATGCTGAAGCAGTTGCCACTGAGCCTTCCACGGCTGTGCTGATGAGCCAGCCACAAAATAAAGAGGTTTGTTTGAGAGACATTTTCCTTTGTTTGCATTGTTCTTTCATGACTGCCTTTTTTTTTGCCTTTTTTTTTCTTTTTTTTCTTTTTTTGTAATTCAACATGTAACAAATTGACCCTAAGGCAAACTGCCATCTGCCAGTTACCGAGTCAGGTAACAGTTTAATAGTGGAGCTGAAGGACTGCTCCAGTTGTAGTGTCTTTGATGATGTAAATGGGACTGTGAAGGCCAAAAACCTGAATGCTTATGACCCAAGCAGTGATAAGTGACAATCTTTGCCTGTCAGACACTCTAATGTAACGCACCTTTGGTAAACGGTCTGTGGACACGCTGAATGATTACTTGATCAATGGTGCTTAGGTGTTCATTTGGTATGTGTTGTAGCTTCTTTTTTTTTCTTTTCCCTGCGAGGTGATAGCAGTGTATCTTGAATATTTGTGGGAGATGGGTAGCTTCTACTTATCTTAGCTGTTCCACGGAGTCTGTCCAGTCTCTGTTTTCTAGCTTACTCTCTCTTTTCCTCATTCTGTGTGATGTTTTGGCCTTTGTAATGACCGTAGCAAATTTTGAATAAATCCCCTTTTAAAGGAGTGGAATAACCTTATGAATGTAAAGCCACCTAACTTTGTGTTGCAATAAGGCAGCAACTGCTTTAGAATTTGGCATTTCTGTGCTGCTTCTGGTAGTGCAGTATGCCGTGAGAGTTGCAATAGAACACATCTCCTTTCCTGCTAAATGCTCCAACAAACACAGTGCTAAAACTGCAGCTTGTATGTGCCGTATCTTTTGAGCAATTCCAAAAAGAAAACTCTGTGTGTAATTTCTCTTTTTTCTATAAAGCTAAGATCACCTCTCTGTTCTGGATTTGTGTTTCCTCACTCTCTTTCTCCTCGCTCTATTGCTCAACTTCCATCAGTCCATTGGCCTGAGGTCATGGCTACTCATGTAGATCCTATTCCTTTATCTGATACACCTCCACCTCTGCCAGCTAAGAAACACCGCAGGCAACAACAGGTAACAGATTCAAAGCTGATAACTTGGGATTATTTTGTTTGCTTGTTTTTTGTTATGGTGGCCATGAAGTTGATTTACATGGGAAGTTTTTGGAGTGATACGATAGATCATAAGTTGATGGTGCTTGCAGTGTCGCACTTACAGGCACTGCTCATTTAAAAATCAACACAATGCATTACAGAATGTTACTGAACAAAGATTCTCCTTATATAAACAATCCAGAGGCACATACTAATATTTAGGAGCCACTGTAACTGTCAGAAGACTTGCAGCAATAAAGTACAAGTGGCTACATTTGAAACCCAGAATTAATTTTTCATATACATGTGAACAATGCCTCTCAAAAGCTGCATTGGTTTTAAGCCACCAATTCATTAGAATAACTTATAAATAAATGTTTGTCATTGGATTCCACTTGTACATTAGATTTGAGGGTTTTTTTTTAAAAAAATATAGGTATGGAGACATATACACAAAATGTGTAAGTGAATTTAATGTATTTTCTTAATCAGCATGATTTTAATGTGCTATTTGTAGAAATCCTGGAACGCATTGTAAAGCAGGAGGTACTCTGTATTTTAGATTTCGTTCTTTCCAGGGAAGTTCCCAGACTATCACCTTCAGTATATTCCGTATAGTGCATAACTGAGCCAGCGGGTCAATTCATTTTGTCAAAACTGTAACAAATTACATTTGAAGCATTTCAGAAATCTGGAGGAGCGCAAGAAGCAGCACAGGGAGTGCATGTACATGAGTGATACTTTACCTCGCAAGAAAACGGCCCCGTCTGTATCACCCCACTTCAGCAGCTCTACGCTCGGACGAAGCGTTGCATCTAAAGTACGTAGTTGCAGGCTACTAGTAGCCTTACAGTGTCTATATAAAAAATCCTATGTTATGTTAGAGATAAGGTTGGGTAGCACGGTAAGCAGTATGTAATCCCCCAAAATTCACATTGGAAATTGACTTTGAAAGAACTTCAGGTTTATTAACATATGGGAATATACGTGAAGCCATCCGTACTTCCAGCCTTTATTCTGACCTGTGGAAATGCCATGCTGTAGTACTTTAATCACAAATGCATGATTATGATCTCAAGGAATGTGTTTTCTGGCTAGTTTAAATTGAGACAATAGAGACACAACAGGTTCTGGCTAGTTTAAATTGAGACAATAGAGACACAACAGGTTGTTTTCCTTCCTACCTCAGGCCTCTAAATGGTAGAGATAAGGTTATGCATAAAGTGAAAATACTCTTTATTTGTGACGTGGTAAATCGACAAGCAGCAGAAAGGCGGAGATACTACTTTGAAAACGTTTTGGCCTAATAGAGACTGTGCACAACTTAAATATCCATGGTTGATCGATATGACATGATGTCAATACTCATGACAAAGCAAGTCATTTTACCATTAGTTGCTGATACAAAAAAAAAAGCCTTGAAGTGTAGTTTTAAGCACATATTTACAAAATTTCCTGCAGGGACATTTACCATTAGGACAGAGCAACAGCTGTGGCAGCGTGCTTCCTCACTGCCTGGCAACCATGACCAAAGAGTCAGAGTCCAGAAGGATGCACAAAGGTAAGACTTTTTTTATTGGATTCACTTGTGTTTAAAGTCAGTGTTCAGTTTTTCAGGAAATAAGCCTGAAACTGGTGTTGCTATAATCAAGAGGACTGTAAAATAAAAGTTCACTTCTTGGTGAAAAAAGCAAGCTCTAAATTTAGTTTTCAGATATCAGCAAAGTAAGATGTTAAGATTATGACATAGGTGCACATGTAGTTTTGAAGCACATGGTCACCAAATATAATCCAGTAAACAAGAACATATTGAAAAATACACGTTGGGTTAACTGGGTAATTTCTGTGAGTGATTTTGAGGCAACATATTACATATAGCTTTCTTTTGTCTTCCTTTTTTTAAAATAATTATTTTTCATGTTGTGATCTTAAAAATTGTTTTTCACAGGCATATATTTTTGCATGGACAAATTCCTCAGACAGAGACGCCTTTGAGAATCTGTAACTGCAGTATTGCAAGTGGTCTCAAATATTTTGGCTACAAAATAGGAAAGGAGAGAGGTGTTTTATCATGGATAGATAGCTGAATTTTTGCACTAGGGACATGGCAATTTGAGATCCAAAAGAAAGTTACATCTTTGACACCTGATCTTGTAGGCTATGGGGTTTTGTGTCTGTTGTTTGTTGACTTGAGTCGATACACTTAATTTCTGCTTTAAGGAGATGCATTATTCATGAGTGTCCCATCTTCAAATGGAGTTGGTCCTCAGTGCCATCTGTCAGTTTATTTTCTTTCCGGCGTCTGCATCATTATCACTATAAGTGCAGGAGGTCCTCATGTAGAATTGCACTGACTAAACCTGAGCTGAGATGGGATCCATCCTGTTGTTACAGGACTTGTCAGAGCTGGCAGCTGTTAAAGGTCAAAGAGGATGACTGAGGTCAGCCATACGCACCAAGATGACTCAGTACAGGGACGGAACAAGCTTGCTGAGAAAGGGTCACAACTTACTACATTCACTTTATAGAGCTGATCCAGTTGCGATTTGTTGGTTTTGAGCTTTAGTTATGCAGCAGGCCTCCCACAAGCCTACTGTGTTGTGGCTAACTTATCTTGAAGTATTTCAGATGTGATACAAAAGGAGTTTCACACTCAGCGTGGAAGGCTTCTTTGATGTAATGTGTGTGCAAGGGTCAAATAGCTTGCAAGTATGTTCAGACTCGTCATCGTTGTGCAAAAAACACTTTGTTTTGGTTTGAAAATCAGAAAGGATGTTTGGGCTAAACTTTAACAAGAGATCAAGTGTTTAAAATTGGAAATATTTCTATAAAATGGTTGCAAAAGAGCATTAGTGTGTGACCTAAAACACAATTACAAAGTTACCAAATCTAATACAAGCGAAGATAAGAGTTTTAAACATAAATCTCTCAGTTTTAATGTTTAATTTTTTGTCACCGTGAACTAAGACAATTCTAAGCATAGAGTCAGTTTTCTCATCCTAAGAGTGAGAAAGAAAGAAACCTCACAAACCAAAACTGAATTATGTCCTGACAAAGAAGAGAGGCAGGAGAGAATGACAGAGATGTATTCGTTAAGGCACTTGGCACAATACTTGCCGTATGCCGTGAGGAATTGTGTGCTGTACTGCCTGCCGTACCAGTTGACCGTTATTTTTTGAAAGATCCAACAGTTTGAATGGAAATACTAAATTATAAAGAGAGCCCTAAGGGATTAATTTGTACGAGGAAAGACAACGGTTCTAGATGTCTTTTTCTGAAACATCAACTTTGCCAAAGGCAAACTGCTGCTGACAGGTGCTTTACTTGAACTGTCGTAGGTTTTGCAAAGTAAGAGACAGAGTCAAAACACAAAGGATAAAGAAACACAGGGATTGTTTGTGGCTTGGCTGCCTCTCTTAGTAGTTAAAGAAGGGTTTATTCCCTTTGTGTTCAACACGGAACTCCCTGAATTTATTGCTGTTGGAGGAGCTTGAAGAGCATAACCACTTTCTCTTGTTTTCAGTGCTGTGTTTCTAGGTTGGGGAAAGCTCCTTCGTCTTGGTGACACACTACGAAAATTTTTGAAGGGCTCTTTCTGCACTGCAGTGCAGAACTCCGCAAGGACGGAGATGTCCAGGTCAGGTGGCTAGAGTCCAATCCTAGAGTGTTTCTGTGCAGCTGTACAGAAGGGCCAGAGAAACAGTCCTCAGGCACCTTTCATTCAGCCTTACAGGCAGAGCCTTAATGAGTGTCATGGTACGGGCAGGGAAGGGACTCGGTTCAATTTGGTGTGATGTCTGTTTTCCCCTAGCACCTCATAGCCATGCTCAGCACACGGAGGAAAACCAAGCTTTTCTTCAATGTCATGAGTAAAGAAGGTGCATTTCTGTGGGACAGTGAGGTTCGTGAAATGTTTTGAACAGGGTGTATTTAAGCATGTCACACAGTACAACTGAAATGGAATGCTATTGTCAGTTAAAATTCTGAAATCTTATATGGCTTCCACTAAAATCAGCGGGACTTGAGTCCATGTAACTAAGATTAATTTCAGCAGACATCCTTAAGTGCATCATTGAAAACCAAGCCAAATGTCATGTCAGTGGACATCCTTTGCAATGGTCTTTTATTCCATCACTTTGCGATAAATGTTTTTTATATAATAAATACTCTGTATTTCTTACAAAAACATTCTTGAGGTACATCAGGTTTGCCTTTTCAGACTAAGTGAATATTTTGGAGGAGTAAGATTCTCTACCAAATCAGTGGAACTCTGCAAATGTATAGGTGCTGCTTATACTGATATATACATGCTCACTTCTCTTCCCACTCCAGAAATAGCTGTTCACCGAAAATAGGTGATGAATAGACAAAAAGTCTTCTTGACTTGTCATGTGCACTGAGCCACTGCTTTGCTTTCCTTGCGTTTCTCTTCCTACTTGACAGGTTTTCCACTCTGTCAGGTTTCTGTGTTCAAGGTGATGTATTGCAGACGACGTGGGGGTCTCGGGTCACTGGTACCTGGAGCACACAGGTGCACCAAGTGCACTGGAGCTGGGTGTGCTCGGCTCAGCGCAGAGCCAGGGTCTCACGTGAGAAATGCTGCTTCATCCGCTCAGTTTGGAGCACTGGCTGTTACGCAGTGTCCCACAAACTGCTCTACAAAGAGGATGATGCGCTCCTGAAGCGGTGTTAGTAGCTTACTGCGTTCCTCAGGGCTTGAAAGCATTGAGCAAACTTCTAGAACAGATGTTTTGGCATGTTCGTATAGATCTGAAAACAAGTATACTCAAGGGTGCCTGGAGAAAGTGGCAGCTGGGCTCAGATATTATCTGAGAATTATCACTAAAGTAGTAATGGTCTAAAATGAATTTTCTCTAATATGCTTTCTCCAGTTTTTCTTATTTTAGTCCAATAGGGGAAACATAAAAGTCTGAGATGAAAAATGCCAAGTTAAAAATGAAGGCAGGGAATGAAGAACAGCCACTTGAGTTTGAACATGGATTTCAACCTCATTTTCTTTATGCAGGAACAAGTAATGTCTATGAATAAATTTTAGGCTGCATCCAGTAGGAGATATTTTCATAGATTTTTAAGTACTAAATAGTTTTTATTCCAGGATTACCAAAACTGTGTTTAGTCAGTCCTGTGTGTTCAAGAATTTTTCTTGAAAGAAACATTCATGTCAGTAATCATAGCCTGAGTTAAGAGCAACTGATAAAATGTTTAAGAGGACGCATCTTTGCTATAAATCACTAGTGGAAAAAGCTGTTTCTTAGCAGCCACTCATGAGGTATTTTTGAAGGACTGTATTTATAAATTGCACCTTCTGTGTACATGCCTTTGTAAGCAAACCAAAAAAAAAATAGAATTAAGCTGCTATTCGGTACAATCTACAGATCTCACTGTGCAGGTTGAAACTTGGCCTCAGGAAGCTCCCGTGGGGTGCTGGGTGCCAGAAGCCTGTGGAAGGACAGGCAGGATGGAGGAGGGAGGGTTAGCCAGTTCAGTCCCGTTGATCGCAAGATGGACTCCAGAAGGGAAGTGGGAATGGGCAGCTGGGAGTTAAGATGTAAGACCAGACACAGCACTGGGAACAAAGCTATTGAGACAGCAAATTTAGGTGCCAGCAAGATGATTATTTGTATTCTTTCTAAGCTCTACAGAAAAACACTATATTGAGGGCAAGGTATATATGCACAAACAAATTATCTAAGCTTTTCAAACCAGTTTGCTTTTTTTTTTTCACTCTTTCTCTTACTGATCTAAGGAAAAGCCAGAAAAGGTATGAAAACATCCCTTTACCTGGCTGTGTCTATCATTGTCGTGTTTTGGCAGAAGTACCGATTGCATCAGCACTGTCAAGTAGTTCACAACATCTTGGAAAACTTTAAAATAGTTGTTAAATAATGATAGCACTTCAAAAATTCTTTTTTTCCTGCTGTCAAATAACCTGTCACAACAAAACTTCTGATTAATGCTAATATCTGCAGAGCTACAGCTTCATGCAGGCCTAATTTTTTGCTTCTTTGCTGATAGCCATACAATTAGAGGAGAAAATTTAGAAGTCTTTGCAGATCTGTGGGTGACAATGACAAGGTAGACAGACTTGGGCTTCCTACTTTGGCATGTTTCCATACAAAAAAATATATCTTGACATGTTAATGTCAATCTTTAAAATAAAAAAAAAAAAAGAAAGAATAGAAATAAAAGAAAATGTATTGTGATTTTTTTTTATTAAATACTGGGGGTTTTTTTAACATACTTGACAGTGCCACCTTCAGTAACAGCTTTCACTTATAGCTCTGACCTCACCTTAATTTTGCAGTGGTATATCTTAGTTTTGTGATTCTGCGATAACTCCTTTGGAAATATTTTTTTTTAAATGATATGGCTTTATGGATATTTGCAATACTTTGCTTAACAGTATGGCTGTTCACAGTGTTTACTGTTTTACTTCACAGAATGCAAACCAATGCAACACGCAGCATTTTAGCTCTTGTATCAGCTTAGATTTGGCTGATAAAAGTCTTGGCTTGTGGGAAACATCTAGTGAAGTGCTGGATCTTACAAGGAGTCTAATATTTTTAAGTGCATGTTCTGTGAACAGGCTCCTGAGCAGTTAAAATTTCCTTAAGCAGCAGGTTGTACCTTACCTGCGCGGTGTGTGAGCGGGGCTGTAGTGGAGGCAGGCTGGTTGTGAGTTCTCGGTGTTGGAACGCAGCCGATCCTGAGCTGTGAACTGCCTGTTGCTTACGGCGCGAGTGGAAGACCAGAACATCACGTTATGCTTTGTTTCTGTGAAGGCATCAATTTCGTGACCTAACAACTGTGTATTTCTTGCAGTGCTTAGTTACGTTTGCATGATTGCGTAAATTTAACTGATAATGTTTTGCTTAAAAATGGCTTCTTTATCTTCATGGAAAGTTGACTTTCCTTTAGGAGAGCGTTTGTAGAACTGCCATGTTTCTCTGTGCCTTTTAGATGGATTTATTTTTCAGTGAAAATAAGATGTGGAATTAAGATTTCTGAGTAGGCAAGGTTTTGCAAAGAGCTTAGTGGAAAAATATGCATTTGAACAAAGCTCTTTCAGTAATTTATTTTCTTCTCTCTTTCCATAATGAATAATTGATAACCATTTCACAGGAGCAGTTAGTCATTCCAAAGGTTCGAGTATGAAAGGTAATTGCTTGTCTGCAATAACAGCAGCATTTGCCATAACAATGGGGAAAAAAACGAACTGCACGTGTGAATCAGTAACACCTGTGTGTGATGCTATTATCTCTGACTGCTGAGGTGCATTTGTGTCCTTTTTGTCTCTTTTACTAATTGGTGCAATTGAACTTTTATTGAAATTTAGCGTTCTTTCAAATGGCAAGTGAAGTCCTCCTAGCTCCTTAGAAACCAGCTTTAATTGTGTTTGAGAAACCTTTGTATGGTACAGAGGGAAGGGAGGAGGAAAAAGGAAACGATCTGCCTTGGAAATGCTTGTAGGGCATGATTTCCTTAATAATATGCTTTAATTATTCAGGTTCAGTCATGCTTTTCAGAGACCTTTTGGAGAATTTTATAGCCTTTCCAAGGTAGAGCTGCAGTTGTTGGCTCCCTGAACTGGGACTCTCCCCGCTCTGGCATGGCAAAAAATACCAGACAGTAACCTTGAATGTGCAGACAGAAAATGAGAATAAGGCAGGAAAATATTCCCACTTTAAGCATGTTTTCCTAACATCAGTGTTTTAATGGTGTCTAGTAAAAATTTTTATCTGGACTTTGCTGCATTTGTATATTTGTCTGCATTTTTCCTGTGCCTTTTTATCTTAATTATGTGGAATGCCAGTGGCTGCCTTCCTGTACGAATGGGAGGTTTTCATGTAGTTTTAACAATCCTTCCTAATCTCCAGCTTTGCCACCAGCTCAGATTTTCGGTTAGGAATGTGCAGAGAGTATTGTAAACTTGATTATCAGAAGTGTGAGAAAGTCTCTCTTGCATTGACTGAAGGAAAAGATGAGGAGTGCAGTTGCATTTGTAATCACATAGATTAAACAAACCTCAAAAGGGCACTGTAAAATAACTTCAGCAGTTAAAATGACAACTGTCATTATACTCTCTTCTTCATCAGGCGAGCTCAACCACCTCTCTGTAAGGCTGTATAAATACTGCTGCATTATTTACAAAGAGCAATGGGGACATGAGATAAAAATAATTCTGAAGAAATATTTTTTTAAAGGAGACATAGGCAAAGTTCCCAGTGCTCAAGAAGGATGGCTTTTCAGAAAGGATGAGTTTGTGCAAAAATAACAGTGCACCAAGTTATAAAAAGAACTTAAATGTTGCATAAACCTTTTGCTTCTTTATGGTTATTTAGCTATAGGGATCTGCTTCAATTACACAGAGTGAACTACAGTTTCAAAACTCCAGGAAAGTACCTCTACACTAGCAACTATGATGATGTGACAAGTAGCCTTTATCAGTTCAGCTGAAACTAAAAGCCCAACATGCAGTTACCAGAAGGCAAAGTTCCCCAAACAAAGAAAAAGTAATCCACATTCAGTAAAATCAAGTAAACAAGTACTCAAAGCCCTTGAATATCGGGACTACTTTTTCTCTTCCTTTAATTTAATCACTGTCAGTTCTTCTAGATCCCTGAATTTAGCTGCATTACTATCCAGATTAAGCCTAATATTCTTTTTAAAATGAAAATTTCATTCATTCAAAGTAAATTTTCATAATACTCATACGAGAATATATACTCAAAAGTCAGCCATACTAATCTGCATATATTTTGTCCATCATAGATAAAACAGGTATTTAAAGGCTTTATTTCAGTTATGATTAACTTGTGAAATTAACCATAATATTGCAGTGCCTTGGTTGCAGTGCAGTTAAGCCTGAGGTGATGTTCAAAATGCTTGTGCTGCTAACACCTTATGTGCAGGTCACGAAATGTCCGTGTAAAGTATATGTTTCCTCCGTACTCTGTAGGGTATAACCATCAGCGTATCTGTGATAGCCAGAGGCAGAAGTCTCCCGAATTCTACAGCAGGACGGCATCCGAATCGAATGTGTATTTGAACAGTTTCCATTACCCAGATCGTAGCTACAAGGACCATGCCTTTGATACATTAAGCTTGGACAGTTCTGACAGTATGGAGACAAGCATATCAGCATGCTCACCAGATAACATTTCCAGGTAAATCATCTTTCTTTCTGATGTTATAATGGTCATAGGGTTATAACAAGAAAAGAGAATATGTACCTGTTGATGCTATGGTAACATCAATGCTGCTAAGTGGTTAAGAAAATAGAAGATCATTAGACAGGCATAATATTTAGTATTTGTGTAGCCCTTCATAATCAGGTTTAACTATCATCTCACCTGTTTACTTAAAGATGGAAAATAAAAATATGGAGAGGCTAAGTGATAATGTTTAAGGCCACAGAGAAATCAGTGTCAGTCCTGAACTGAAATTATGAAGTTGTCGATGCTCTTTTCCGAGTGGGTAATACCAGAGCTTCCTTCCCTGGTCACTACAGGGAAGGAATTTCCTGTGATAGGAAATTTCTCAAAGGCATCAGCTGGCAATGAAGTACACTTGTTCTGCAAGTCCAGCATGTTAACTTACTAGAGTCTTATGCCAAAACACTTAGGGCTCCTCCGTCTTTTTTTTGCCCTTTCCTCTCCCTTTTCTGGCTCAGTAAAAACAAAGAGATGACACTGAAAGGCTTAGAACCCTTGGCTGCTTTTCTCATCCTCAGAGGCTGTCAGCTCAGACATCACTGCTCAGATAAAAGGAACATCAACAATCTGTGCTGAAAGAAAAGTCCAGCTGAGTCTCAAAATCATGTGCAAACAATTTTCTTCTGACAGTCTGGTTTCAATGATAGGGCTTTCATTTCGGCTCACAGTCCTGCCCCAGCAGTTTCACAAGCATTAGTGGAGGCTGATAATGAAGTACAATGTTGTCATGGGATTAAGAATCCCTTGTGAACGCAAGGACAGCTTTTTTGGCTATCACGTTGTGTGTTTTATTCAGCATCTGTTTCCTGTAACAGGGTATCAGCCCACTGACTTCCTCTGTAGTCTTTATCACTGTAATGTTAAGGGTTTCAGAAAAATACCAGGGGCACTCATTCTGATGGCTGGGTTTTGGGGTTTTTTTGGCTGGTTGGTTGGTTTTGTTGTGTTTTTTTTTTTCAAGTAAAAACATTAGGACTCAGGTTTTGAGGATTTCTGTTTTAAGTAGATACACAGTTGGCAAGTTTCTGATAGCTGGAGACAGGCTGGGAATTAACTCTTCTCTCTGCAGTGATCTAACATGGCAGTCGTATGAAATCTGTCTCTCTTTGACTTGCTGCTCTGACCATTTTGGAGGAAGATGTCATATGTCTGAGCTACCTTGAGGCCATCTCGTAAGTGGAATCTCCAGCTCAGGGTGGGGGAGCCCTGATGGCTGTTGGGAGTCACTGGTGCTGTTTGCCCTTGTGACTCTTCTGCAGCTTCCAGCCAATGCCAGGACAAAAAAAACCCAAAACCAACCAAAACTAAAAAACAAAATCCAAACCCTAAACCAATCCAAAAATCAGAAAAAGACCCATTACAGTAGATCTTTCACTTTCTTACAAGGCAAACTTTGGTGAGGGAAGAAAAGAGCATGAGCTGGTTTTGTTGATAAAACTTGGAAAATAGGCAGTTCATTTTCCTTGATAAAACTTCCCTTAAGCAAAATCAATTCAAATTGGTTTAGATGGTGTTTGAGAATCTTTTCTAGCCATATCAGACTTCAAAGGAAAAGAAGTTACGATGCTTTTTTCTGACATATTTAAAATATTTAAGATATTTTACCTTGTGTAAGGTGAGAGACTTTTTTTTTGCTGGAAACACATAAAATGTGTCTGTGCTCAAAGTACAGAAGAAACAGAACAGCTGTAGTCATTCATCAACTCACCAAACACTAGTTGTTCCAAGGTTCATTAGCAAGTTATTTTGCGTGACCAAAGTTTCAGAGATTGTGATCTGCGATGCATTGTTTTCTGTGCGCACGATAAGCAAATCAAGGATGAAAGAATTTAACTAAGCTGATGTGTTCATCAGTTTAATACGGGAAAACCTACTGCAGTTAACTATTTTCCAGGTTGCTCAAATTACTTTTAATTTATGGCCCCAGATTCTTTTGGCCCATCAATGAAACATGCTTTGGCCAAACTGGGCTTAGGCATCTAAGTCAGCGGCCTCATTTTTTCCAGAGACAATAAGCGTTTAGAGTTCAGATAGATTTCAGATGGATTATACCTTTCCTGCAAGCTTGGGTTAAACAAAGCATGTTACTTTTATATTGTATTTTATCCTCTCATGAAAAATATTCCCAGTATCACACACAGAAATGTCTTCTGCAGACTGTCCCACTTCTGACGAAAATCGTGGTCTTACAGACATAAGTGCAAGAGGTGTGCTCAGAAAGCAAAGGACGTTGCTCTTACTTTTTTCTTTTCCTTGTCCAAGACACATACTTGGACTACTTCCATTCTACCTGTGTCCCTTCACAGGTGGTCTGTGTGCTATTGAGTAGCATGAACACATCTGCCATCTGGTGCCCACTTCCACTTGGGCAGTCAGACAGTGTTTTCAGTACAATCCCAAGTTGAGTTTCTCTCTGCCCTAAACATTCAAATCCATTCTATTTCCTCACTTTGTGCTTTAGTCTAATGGCATTATTAATGGTAATACAGTGATATTTAACATCAACTGTTGTTCTCGAACAGCATAAGATAAAAAATAAAACAGAGGGTGTGCCATGGAAATGCCACAGTTGAAACGGCTGAGATGTAAAGATAAAAAGAAATCGTATTAGAGAAAAGAAACAAAAGAAAAAGGGACAAGCAAAGGGGATAGCTCTGTTGTGCTGGGCCACGATCTAGCACTCTTCGTGATTACCCTTGTTTCTTTGGGTTGCTGCTTGCTTTAACTAGTAGATCCTTCCTGACGCTGTCACTGAATGGCCTTTATGCATACCTCTTAATCCTCCCTATTCTATTGAGCATTTTTTGATGATGATGAGCTCAGTGAGACACAAAACAGAGATAGTCTACAGCTCGAAAGACTGGTATGCTCAGATGGCTACTAATGCCAGCTCTGAGGATCAGTAGTGTGTTCTGTTAAGACATGGTAACCACCTCCATCCATATTCTGTTATCTGGGAGAAGATTACAGATCTTAGGGGATTGACAGGATGTGTTTTTAGGCACTTGAGTCTGCCTTTCTCACAACTCTACGTGGGGAACGTACACACTGAGAGTGTACCATATACTTTATACATCGCTTTTTGTTAGTGCCTATTGCACTGAATTGGATCAGAACAATATCAACTCCATTCTTAAACTGTCTAATATTGAACTGTAAAATGTCTTTAAATGCCAAGTATTCTTTTAAATAACTGATTATTTTTTGTGCAGTGCTAGCACTTCAAATGTTGCAAGAATAGAAGAGATGGAGAGACTTTTGAAACAAGCGCATGCTGAAAAGACTAGGCTGCTTGAGACCAGGGTAAGCATAATTTTATGAGTAAAACTAAGAGTGAACATGTTAGATAATATCCTCCTAAACGCAACATTGGACACCAAGTATTTTGCACCTAATACACACTTAAAAAATTGCCTCCACCCCCTTAGTTTGGACTAGTTTCACCCTCATACTTCATCTTTGAGTCTATATGCAATAGCTGCTATCTCAATGGGTGAGTTGATGGCAGAATCCCCTCAGAAGCTGGGCCAGCATTGCTCCTACACCTGCTAGGAGAGCTGCTGAAGAACCACCTTCATTTCTAGAGTGGTAGTATTTGCAATTCTGATTCCAATTCTCAGTCTGCTTTGCTGGATTTATATTTCTGCCTGCTTAAGAGGCAAAAAGGGATTTAGTCCTAGCTTAGAAATTACATTACCAACTATAGTTTCACATATAATTGAAGTTCTGCATGTGCTGTGATATTCAGGAACGGGAGATGGAAGCTAAAAAACGAGCTCTAGAAGAAGAGAAGCGCCGCAGAGAGCAACTAGAGAAAAGATTGGAAGAGGAAACTAGCCAGCGGCAAAAATTAATTGAAAAGGAAGTCAAAATACGTGAAAAACAAAGAGCACAGGTGAGATATGTTGACATGAAATGGTTTTAAGTGGAAGACTTCCCCTTGATATACAAAAGGGACTAAGTGTATTTCTGCCAATGATCAACAGAACTGTGTTCAGTTGAATAGATGGATTTAGTATTTCTGAGGTGTAACTGTGCTGCTAAAAGTGTTCGGGCTCTTGGAGCCTTAGACAGATGTCTGAGTATTCATTTAAAGTTAAATAATAGCATAGGTATCTATTTAGCATCTTACATCTAAAGTATAATTATTAATCCTCTAAGGTTTGTTACTGAATATGGGCAAAGCAGAATTTTTTAGCCTGAACAACAGAAATTTGTGAGTGTGTTAATTTTATAAACCATTGGTGCTTTTACTTTCTTTTGATACATAAAATATCTTGGAATGCAAATTGTTGCTTGCAGTTATTTGACTGAAAAAAAAGATGAAGCTTTTCTAGCTCCACATCTGCTGTAGAGAGGAAATGGTGTTTTTTTTTTAAAGTTAATGGGACTATACAATATGAGAAACATTATTTAATAAAAACAGAGTTACCTCCTACATCTTCTTGCCTCTTGTTAGAATTTAGAGGTATCTTGAGCTTCCTATCAGTTACTGCTAGTTGGCAGACTTGGCAGAGAGGCTGAAGACTGGACTGGCAGGAAGACAAAATGTATCTGTCAAAAATACGATTTTTTTTCTGTCTTTTTTCTTTCCTTTGTGCAGTGAGACCCAATTTTTAATTTCTTTTCAGCACTTCCTGACACTTAGAAATGTAAACTAGGCAAGGAACTTCCCCTTTGCACTTGCCAAAGCTGGTGCCAGCTCGTATCATACAGGACTGCATAATTTTAGAAGGGTGCTAAGAGCTCTTGCAGGCAACACGCTCCCGTTGCGGCAAGAGGTTCTTGAGAATGCAGTGAAGGAAAGTCCCTCTGGTTTGTGACTCACAGTGGGATTTAACAGGCTAACTTTAGGCATGGAACAGGGGCAGATGAGATTCTCCAGGTCACTGACTTCCCTGGAGTCAGGGGAGAGAGATGCTCCTTTCATAGGTCATTCAAACACCTCAGCTCACCTTCTGTTCTGAATCGCCCGTGCTGTAGCCTCTGTCTGCCTTGACTGAGCAGAAGCCTTGGGAGACTTGTCTTCTGCGTTTAAAATGGGGGGTGGTAGTTCTGCATAGACCCTTCAGGCACAGAAAACAAGCATATTCCCTCAGCTGGCAGAGGTCCCAAATCACTACCTCCTCCTGCTTGTTCTCCGAATGGATACTGTCCAGGCTTGATGCAGAGTCTTGAACTTCAATCGAGAATGAGGCACCGTTTCCTGCGCTGCTTTGCTGCCTCTTGCAGAGGGGTGCGCTTCCGCTCTCCATTCCGTATTCCCCACTGGGAACTAGAAACCACATTTAATCAGTCCAGAAGAAAATAATTATATTTTGTTCACATCAATCTCTGTGAAACTAACTAGTGATTACAGTTCACTCTCATTATTAATTTTTCCTGTGATAGCATGTTATTATTTATATCCTACCTCGCATGAAAATACCTGTAGCAGTAAAATATTAGTGCGTGAGATGTGTAGTGAGGATCTAGCCCAGAGAAATAAAGGGTTTGCTTAACATCATGCAAATGAAGTTCTTACACTTCATTTAAAGCAGCAGCACACCTTTACATTCAATTAATGTTTTAATTCTACAACAACTTTTCTATGCTGTGGCCCCTGTTTTACCAGCTTATCAACTGATGGCTTAAAGAAACTCCTATGCTCTCTTCTGGCTTTTATAAAGTTATCCAACACTTTGTGAAGTTACAAGTTCTAAGGATTTTTCTCTTAAATAAAATAATGGGCAGTTTGCAGTTTTGTCCATGCAGCAGAAAGAGTGAAGGAGAAGTTAAGGCTTCTGTCAAAAATAACACAATTTTATTTTCTTTACTGTAGGCTCGTCCCTTGACTCGCTATTTGCCCATTAGAAAGGAAGACTTTGACCTACGAAGTCACATCGAAACAGCTGGTCACAACATAGAGACTTGTTACCATGTCTCCCTCACGGAGAAGACCTGCCGAGGCTTTCTGATTAAAATGGGAGGAAAAATTAAAACATGGAAAAAACGATGGTTTGTTTTTGACAGAAACAAGAGAACTTTTACTTATTATGCAGGTAGGTTGCAGGATCACTACTAGGACACATGCATCCCTCTATTTTCCTATCAGCCTTAGCTGAGTTATGAACATGAAGGGAGTCCTAAATGAAACACTTCCATTTCGTCAGGTGTTTTACATGTACACTTAGAGCTCGTGCAGTCCCTTCTCTATAGTGTTCAGTCCTAATGCCAGGTAAGGCAGAAATGAGCATAACAGACCAAGGGAGAGATATGGATAAGCAAGAGGAAAAAATGGAAGATCATCAGGCTCCTAGTACACAAAATAATGGCTCCACATACTTTATTTTTAAATATTACATACTTCCCCAAAGACAGAATGATTTCTTGTAAGCTTCATACAAGAATATAATTTATTACACTTACCATGAAAATTAAATTGAATGCTTCCGCAGTCCCGTTGCTTGATGTGCTGAAAAGTCTTTCAGGAAATTAAATATACAGGAGTAGACTTTTCCAGTTTGCCATATTTTGAGAGTCTACGGAATTTTAAATGAACGTGCAATACTCTAAAGAGGCTTCTGTACAATAAGTTGTGTTATCTGGAGCCATTATAAGCATTATGTTAGTCATCTTAGGGTAACCCCAGATATTTGGAATTTAAGAACAGGTATGCCTCTCCAATTGCTGCTCAAATCTACATATGGTTTGACTTCGAAGTTTCAGAGGAAGCCAGAAAAATGACTTTGTGTTCTGAATATTTGTTGTTAGGAGAGGCCCAGGCAGGGGCATATGTAGGATGGTTATTGCAGAGAAGCAGAAGAACCATTGAGTACAAAAACCACCCAAACAATTCCATTTCATTTCATGACGTTTCTGCTTTCCAACAACTGATAAGGAACTTAAAATTGATGGTAGGGTTATGCATTGCTCAGTCCATCTTTTTTAAAATATGTATTTGAATTCATTACATTCATTCATTACATACCCACTGAATATTTCTTACTAGTTGCAGTAATATTATGAAGAACGTGACAAATTTTTTTAAATCTTGTTCTTACCATTTGGTTTATTGGTTAGGAAGGCCTGTAACATCCAGTAGTGTCCCCAGCTGGTACTGATTTTTTTTTTTTTTAGTAGTCATGTTAATAGTTAAGAGTTTTGGTTTTGAGTGCAGTACAGTTGCCATAATATAATTTCAATTACCAATGAAAACTTTTCATAATGTCTCGAGGACTCCAGCTAACAAACGTAGCTTCATGAGAATTCTGTACCAGCTGCGCAAAAACGCAGCTGCTTGTATGAGTGAGGATCCATCTAGATCTTTAAATATATAGTAGACTTCCAAAATAAGTATTGATGCTGCAAATTCAGAGTAATTGAACTCTGACTATACTAGTATATTGTTTTAGTTCTGCAAGTGTACTGAACAAAGAACTGACCCTAAAGTCTGACCATTTAGTGCAGCGACTGAAGCATCTGCACTTTCTGACCTGAAGCACACAGGGAACTCTGTAAACACCGTTGGGATGGGAGCTTGTGGGTACCCGAAATGCTCTTGTAACCAAGACCCCAGGTGGGGCTCGAAAGGAGAGCGGATCACGGTTTGTTTGTACTGTGTAGACAGTACATGTTGTATAGGATTGCATTTAGCTTCCTATAAGGTGTGCTATTATGTCGTAATCTTATACCTCAGTACTTCTACTTGTCCCCTGGGGGCTGGCAGGGAGATTCCCAATGCTGTATCGTTTGGTTTCTGGGATTTCTTTTTGCCATCGTATGAAGCTTTCGAAACTGCCTGCAGCTACCGACAGGATGTAAGCTGAGTTTTGTGGGTGTTTAAAATGACAGCAGAATCTCTCATGGGACTGACAAAGATGTTCTGCATGACTGACCAGCGTTAAGGTGATACTAACTTGGGCTCAGAAGGCATTATATTCCCCTAATACAGAAGCACTGGGAGTGGAAGAAGTTTGCTCTGCAGTCTCACATGCAGTTGTGGTGCTTCTTAACACTCTCTGGGACTATTTAACAATTTCTCTTCCTTTGCAGGACAACAGAGGGTACTGTAGATGCTTATGTGCCCTGTTCCTTTTTCTTGTGAAACATTATAGTTGTGACTGTTAAGATGTTAAGTTCGCAGTCTGTATCCTCTTTGCCCTAATGATTCCCTAGCTAATGCTGGGACAGAAGGCAATTTCAGATGTCTGAAATAGTTTGGAATTGACCCCCAGCAAGCGTCTGCTTCTTTCCATTGCCTATAAAGGGGGATTGTCAGCTGTGTCTCCACTGTAGATATCAAAACTTAAGTGAGAGGACTCCCACCCTGTACTTCAGCTTTGCTGCAGTGGGATATTGGTACCAGAAATGCAGTATCACTGGATAGCAGTGTTCTTACCTCCGGTGCTCTGAAGCAAATGAGTTCCCTTTCACAACAGGGGCAAACTGCGTCTAATTAATTTGGCTTTTACCTTGGGTGTCAGAGCAGGAGAGTGCAAACAGGCAGTTATGATACTGCAGCTGGTGCCCAGGAACTTTAAACCTCCTGTCAATTTTTCCGTGTGCCAGAGCTCGTAGAAATTTGCCTACAATCTGCTAACCTTACATTTGAATAATAAATATTAGCTTGAGGCTTGAGGGAGATTATTATAAATGGGAAGAAGCATTTTTCTAACAAGTACAAGCACAAATGATGTTCTAATATAAAGCTTTTGCTATCAAATTGTATTTCAAATTTGCTTACCATAAGTTTCCCTTTGAAGGCAAACTGTAGGTCTTAGCCTGCGAGTTATGTGGAGTCTGGCTGGCTTTCATGGAATTGGAAGATTGGCTGTATCTCAGAGACTCTGTCCTTCTGCCGGCTAATACCAGCCCTAATGCTCAGACACAATGAAGGGAGTGACTTGGAAACAGATGAGGAAATTGCAAAAGCTTTATTTACTTGGAAACCAGGAGCAAAAGAAAACATATTGGAAGTAGGAAAGGCATCTCTCAGCAAAACCGATGAACTAGTAAGAAAGGTTGAAGATTTCTGTGGGATTTCACAAGCAGAAGTGTTAATCTAGTTACTTATCAGCTGAACATATATGGAAATGTCAATTAAGCTTTTGCTTCTTGAGGTACTTTTCGGTTCTCAAGTAATTCTTTCTTTCCCATTTCAGACAAACACGAAACTAAATTAAAAGGTGTAATATATTTTCAAGCTATTGAAGAAGTCTATTACGATCATCTGAAGAACGCATATAAGGTGAACTTTGTTATTGTTGTTCTAACTATCATATAGCAGTACTCAAAGTATGGTAGGTGCTGTAAAGCCAAAGGGAGAGCTGATGTTGTTAGAAAAAAAAGAAACAAAAACCTGGAGTGGAGGAAAAGGAAGATGAAGCCAGCTGAGTGATTAGGACTGTGGGGTTTTTTTTATACTGATGGGATCAGACATAAGAGGGCCTACACGCCAAGTGGGATTTGCTGCAAGTAACTCCTTAGTCAAGTGGCAAGACCACTGAAATTGGTGGCTTTGGCAAGTCAAGGGATGGCTGTAGCATCTGTCACAAGGAGGGAGTTAACTGATGCTGGCAGCTCATGACAGCCCCTGCCTCTCTGTAATTTAAATGAGCTGTGAACAAGCTGAATTTATCCTTGGCATGTGGATTTGTGAAAGCCAAGGTGGTTTTGACCACTGGGCAGAGTGGGAGAGTTAGTTATTTGGGCACAAAACAACGGTTTGGAGCCCTGCACTACCGTGTAGTGGAAATGTGTCTAGCAGAAATGTGTTGTGAAAAGTGTTTACGGTGGATACAAACACTTTAAACACATCTCTGCTTCCAGTGCTGCAATGTAGGGTGCAGCAGTACACCATGTTGCATTTTGTCTTTCTCCTTAACCCCATCATAAATCTCCCTGTAAGTAATTTCACTTCTGGTACCAACAAATGGCTTTTACTCTTTTGCTATACTTCCTTCTGCTTTATTTTAGAGTCCCAACCCGTTGCTCACTTTCAGCGTTAAAACACATGACCGGATATACTATATGGTTGCTCCTTCGCCAGAAGCCATGAGGATATGGATGGATGTTATTGTTACGGGCGCAGAAGGCTACACTCACTTCATGTTATAACACAAGGGGGCAACAGGGCATACTGCAATAACGTAACATATGAAGTTAGCCATACGAAGTGAAATCTGAAAAGCCAGTGAACACTCTGAAATGTCCTCCTTATGAAGTGCACCCGAAACCTCAGAATGAGAGGGGTTGACAAATGCATTGAAAAGGGGGGGCTCGTTACTTGTTTTAGTTGATCTGTACAGGAATGAAAGAGCTAGAGCTGTAGAGAGAATCGTAGAGCTCCGGAATGGATAATCGGGCAATTTAAATTACAGCATCTTGATTCAATGATAATTTCCTACAAATTCTCATACACGGAGAATGTCTTTATAAACTCATACTAAACAGTTTACAAGTATGTGTGTTCTCATCAGTATGCAAAAATTCTAGTCATGGAACAAAAGGTGTAATAAGCATATATTTTAATATGCAGCATTTGACATTTATAGATGATTAGGTGACTTTTTAAAACTTTTAGTCAAGCATTTTGTAAAAATATAAACAAAAAAGCTACCCTAAGGTACACACGGTTCCTGCCTTAGTAGTTAAGTATCACAACAGAGCCAAAGAGTTATACAATTCCCTTACCATAATGTTTTAAAATTGTTAGTTGCACCTAACTTTCTGTAAGGGGACAGTGCCAAAACTCTTAATGACTTTTAATGTAATTAAACTGTTACGATATTCAGGGTGTTCAAACACCCAGTGACACCAACTGTACATTTAAAGTCTGCATCTGTGGAGCTCAACAAAAAAAAAAAAGAAGGATAGCTTTATGAAGATGCATTTTTCCACAAGGATATGAAACGGAAACACATGTATTAACTTCCTCATAAGGAGGGGATTTTTTAGTCTTCCCTGTTGAATAGAATGAGCTGATTCTAGACCCCACAGCAATTTTCTTTTATGTAGTAAGGTCCCATCGTGGTTCTAACCCTACTCTGTGCCAAGTGAACGCTCTACTGAAACCTCTCAAACATTGGTCCCCCTTGAAGCCAGCATCAGATTCTCTACCTTTCCAAATTCTCTGGAGCCGAGGTTTTGGCCCTGGAGCTTTGTTTTGTTTTTTTTTTAAACACATATCTGCACAGAATAAAACTGTCAAATAGAATAGAAAGAGACATGCAAGTTCGAAGAGCTTACACTAATCAGTGTATGAATAAAAAACTCTGAAAATTTTAAGTAGCAGAGATTGAGATTCCTAAAACTACAAAAATACTGAGGGTGCAGTGGTCTCCCATTTTAAAATCACTTCCAAGTCCTTGAGTAATATTGCAAAAACATAAATTATTTAATTGAACCGAACTTCAAGAAAGTCTCTTAGAACATGACTTTAAAGAGTTTGTATTTCAGCAAACTTACATGCTATGTGGTTTGTGTAATAGAAGAAAGCACATTAGCCTTTTTTTCTTCTTGATGAAAAGTTAATGGCTTTTGATGGAACAAATAAAAAACTGAAAGCAGAACAGAAGTATGCTGGCAGAACATTTTTGTTATACTTTTTAAACCCTGTATCTGTAATGAAAGGGTTGAATTCTTTGTGGTAAACACAGGTGATATGGTTGCTCTACCATGACGAACATCAGTTTCGACTTGAGTCACAAAAGAAGGGACTGTTATTGCAAGATAATTGTTATCATCTGTGCAGATCACAGCTTGTAATCTAATGATTTAAAACACTATCCAAAATAAATTGCTTTGGTTTATATAATTATTATTTTTTCCCTGATGTATCTTGATTTTACTCCTAAGTATGGTTATAAAGGTTTTCTAATAATGATTTTTTGTATCCTGCATGATGCAATGAAGGCATTTCAATAAACATTTTTAAAAATACACTTGTTTTAAATATTCACTTGCTGCTTCATCTTGATACATTTCTGCTTCTCTTTTAAATAGCTGAATACAGTTGTGCGAGCAATTTTGTATTTCTTAGTAATGCTTAATCTAACCATTCCACATGTTTCCCCATAAAAGAGCTATGGAAAATAATCTTTCAGATGGCAGTGAAATTAGGAGCATAGTCTCTTTACTGCATGTGCATAGTATATTACCTTTCTGATTTTTTATGACCCTGTTTGAAAAATTTATCACCAGTCTTGGATATAGACAAATTTTTTCTTTAACTGCAAAACAGAAATTGCTGAAGTTTAAGGGTCTCCCGGTTTTCCCAATATTTGACTTAGACATGACTCAAATTGCAGGAAGCATTAGCTCATTGGAGAAGTGTGGTGAGTTTTGGAGTAGTGGACATCAAGACAATGCAAGCAAAGCATGCTGGTAGGAACTGTCTTTTACTATCAGTCTGCAAGCCCTCTGAGCTCACCCCTACAGGAGTCAAATACCTGTTTACACTGAAGGACCTCAAGCAACTGCAAACCGTGTAGGCTGTGTCTCAAAAACCTCAGCTGCTGTGTCCAGTGACCTACCTGCTGACACTGGCTGGGATGGTGCTTGCCTGGGAGAATACCTTTGCAGGCATTGACCTCTCTTGGCATTGTTTTCTTCCATTTTGTGTGGCCTGTATTATGAAAGGTACAGTGCATAAAGATCTGGAAGGAAAACCTTGTTTGAGCTACCATGTCTGTGCAAAGAAGGCCAAGTAAGGATGAGCAAAGAGGTATGACCTGGTTCAAAAGCCCCGTAGGCTGAGAAGTGTCCAAGCCCAGACCCTGCTGCAGCGGTGACCCAGGGAGGGGCAATGCCTTTTGGAACGTCCTTTCTGGCCATCCGTAAGGGAGAGGTAGTTACGTGCATTACGTTACACATATTATTACAAAATGTGTACCTTATAACAAGTTTATTCCCACGTACCCACAGCCGACCTGAAACGCGGCGCTTTCCTGACTGAACCTTACCAGCTTTGTCTGGTACAGGGACGCCTTCAAGGCCGGTCCCCTTTCCCGAATACACATGCACCTACGGAAGCGCTCATTAAGCGCTTTTCTTGACAAAACTTTGTTTTCTGGTTCACAAATAAGCACACAGCACCAATTACACTGACCACAGGCGGCAGCCGACCGCTCCGCTCCCAAACGGGACGCCCGGCCGCCTCGCGCCCCGATGAGGCAGCCGCGCATGCGCGCGCCGCTTCGCGCGCACGGCGGCGCCACGCCAGCCCGGGGAGGCGGGAGGCCGCGCGGCGCATGCGCCCGGCCCTCGCGCCACAGGCAGCGCGTGCGCAGCGAGGCGCCTACCCGCCGCGAGCGGTGGCCATGGCGGCGGCGGGCGCGCTGCGGGCCGGCAGCCGCCGTGCCTCGGCCGTGGTGGTATGGCTGTCGCCGCTGAGGGCGGCCCTGGGGCTCCCGGGTAAGGGAAGGGCCCCAGGGCACCTGTGCTGGCGCTCCGGCGCTGCTCCTCTGCCGCCAGCGCGGGAGCCCGCGGGAGAAGGATGTGTCAGTCAGTCAGAGGGGAGAGGATACGCGTCCGCGGCGGGTGTATGTGCCATCTGCAGTGGCCGCGGGGAGGGGCGTTTGCTGTCGGCAGAGCGCGGGGCGGGCAGCAGGAAGGGACACCCCGTCCTCTCCGTCAGCGCCATGTCTCGCTCGGGAGCGGCTCGGGAGCGGCCAGGGCGCGTACCCGGGGGTGGGGATGGGGCCGTTAAATGTGGCTCCTCTCCGAGGGACGGGCTTTCTGACAGACTTTTCCTCTGCTTCCGAGCCTGAGCGGGGTGGTTCGGCGTCTGTGCACGGGTGAGGGTATTGCGCAAACCTGTGCATGCCTGCAGAGCAGCTGCCTTCCCGCCTGTGTTTGGTTTGCCGTAGGCTCCTCCTGCAGCAGCTGCTGCTTCCTGAGAAGCTGGAAAGAAGAGCAGGCGGGCCAGTTCTCTTCCTCGGGTGTGAAATGTGCCTGTGTGTGAGGCTTCACCAGGCACCTGGGAAACTTTGCTGGCATCTACTTTTGAGGGAGGTGATTCTCTGCCCAGACACATAGTGCCCTTTCTTGCAGTTCCAGACTCAGTGCTTGTCTGACTTGTCGAGTTTATTTGTTGCCTTAAATTTGATAGACGGCTGCTCTTGATGAGGTGATGAACCTCATCTGAAGTTGCTCAATGTAGGAGTGAGTAAAACTTACTTGCTACTAAGGGTGCACGTTTTGTATCTGCATAAAAAACATGAATGCAGTGGATTTTTGTTGATTTTTTTTCTTTCTGTGCATTTAGAGTGATAGTGTGATCAGAATAGCTCGTTATCGAGTGTGCCATTAGATGCTCTGAGACTGGGCTAAGCAGCAGTTCTGTTGGCAGAACTGGTGGTTGCCTTACTCTTGTAGTGTAGGCGATTACATGAAATGAGGTGTGGACAATGTTGAATCCAGTATCTGCCAGAGCTGCATTTATCTCTGAACATCTGAGGAACTTGAAGGTGCACAAGTCCATGGGACCTGATGAGATCCATCCGCAGGTCCTAAAGGAACTGGCGGATGAAGTTGCCAAGCCACTGGCTATTGTATTTGAGAAGTCGTGGCGGTCTGGTGAGGTCCTCGATGACTGGAAGAGAGGGAACATAACCCCCATTTTTAAAAAGGGGAACAAGGAGGACCCGGGCAACTACAGGCCGGTCAGCCTCACTTCTGTGCCTGGCAAGGTCATGGAGCAGATTCTCCTGGGAACCATGCTAAGGCACATGGAGAGCAAGGAGGTGGTGGGTGACAGCCAACATGGCTTCACCAAAGGCAGATCGTGCCTGACCAACTTGGTGGCCTTTTATGATGGGGTGACAGCATCGGTGGACAAGGGTCGACCAATGGATATCATCTACCTGGACTTGTGCAAAGCTTTTGACACTGTCCCACACGACATTCTTCTCTCTAAACTAGAGAGGCATGGGTTTGATGGATGGACCACTCGGTGGATAAGGAATTGGCTCAATGGCCACACTCAGAGAGTAGTGGTCAACGGCTCAATGTCCAAGTGGAGACCGGTCACGAGTGGCGTCCCTCAGGGGTCCGTGTTGGGCCCGGCCCTCTTCAACATCTTTGTCGGTGACGTGGACAGTGGCATGGAGTGCACCCTCAGCAAGTTCGCCGATGACACCAAGCTGTGTGGTGCTGTGGACACGCTGGAAGGGAGGGATGCCATCCAGAGGGACCTCGACAGGCTGGAGAGGTGGGCCCGTACCAACCTCATGAAGTTTAACCAGGCCAAATGCAAGGTCCTACATCTGGGTCATGGCAATCCCAGGCTCAAATACAGACTGGGCGGAGAATGGATCGAGAGCAGCCCTGAGGAGAAGGACTTGGGAGTACTGGTGGACGAGAAGCTCAATATGAGCCGGCAATGTGCTCTTGCGGCCCAGAAGGCCAACCGCGTCCTGGGCTGCATCAAGAGGAGCGTGGCCAGCAGGTCGAGAGAGGTGATTCTTCCCCTCTACTCTGCCCTCGTGAGACCTCACCTGGAGTACTGCGTCCAGTTCTGGAGCCCCCAACATAAGAAGGACATGGACCAGTTGGAGAGGGTCCAGAGGAGGGCCACGAAGATGATAAGAGGGCTGGAGCACCTTTCCTATGAGGACAGGCTGAAAGAGTTGGGGCTGTTCAGCCTGGAGAAGAGGAGGCTCCGGGGTGACCTTATAGCGGTCTTCCAATACCTCAAGGGGGCCTACAGGAAAGATGGGGAGAGGCTATTCAGGAGGGCCAGTTGTGATAGGACAAGGGGTAATGGTTTTAAAATAGAGGGAGGTAGATTCAGATTGGATATTAGGAAAAAATTTTTTACCATGAGAGTTGTAGAACACTGGAACAGGTTGCCCAGAGAGGTGGTGGATGCTCCATCCCTGGAGACGTTCAAGGCCAGGTTGGATGAGGCCCTGAGCAACCTGATCTAGTTGGAGATATCCCTGTTCCTTGCAGGGGGGTTGGACTAGATGACCTTTGAAGGTCCCTTCCAGCCCTAACCATTCTATGATTCTATGATTCTATGATGTTGGCAGTGGATAGGTCACAGTGCTGGAGCATTCTGAAGGTGGTTTGGAGGATTTCTTCGGCTTTGACATGTAGCACTGGTCTCAATCACACTTTCTGTTGTTCATAACACAATTTTAGTTGCATGGTGATTCAGATATGAAGAGAATTCCATAGCATCGGGCAAGGATCCTGTGGGCTCCCTGTTGCTAGCTCCCTCTATCTCTAAGTACCACCTTGCACCCTTCAGAAGTGCTTCCCTGCTCTTACTGAGGTCTTTCACTGAAATCAGGAGGAGAAATTACTGCGTAGTTGCTCAGTTACTGATGTTTTTGTCTGTCTAAAGGGAAGTCTGAGAGCTTGACTCTAGTGAGCCTTGCGTTTTGGATTGGCTGGGGTGGTTGCTTTAGAGTTTTGTGTTAAGATTGCTGCTGGTGCAGTAACAGTAACTCATTAAATGTGGAATACTAGTTTGTGGAATAGCTTAGACAGTGGTTGTATCTTGTAGCTGCAGTTTAAACCATGCCTAGTGTCAAAATAGTTTGAGGGCACCTGCAGAGTGCTGCAGGATGGAAAACCAGTGTCTTCAGAGATGGTTGTCAGGGCTTAAGGGGGAGAGAAGTACTCCGAATTCTTTTTCTGTTGAATTTAGCACTTCCTGGCGTATCTCCTCTGTTACTGGCAGGTGAAGAAGTGTCTGACATAATTCATAGAGACACACACAAACCAAAAATCGTAGCATGGCTACATCTGAGTAAATATACCTTACTGTAGCATTTATTTCCCCTTTGTAATAATTGGTGTATCAATAGGATAAAGAACTGTCCCATAGTTTCAGGAAAGATTTAATGATTTTAATCTACAGTTCAAATGGTATAATTTCTGTTAGACTGCAGGAAGGTGCTGAATACTAGCTGCATCCTGTGTCTGTTATGTGTCTGCATTTACTCATGCACACGCAAGTTTAAAAAACAAACAAACAACACCTTGACTGTAATCTCTCTGATAGTGAGAAAACAGAACTCCAAGCTGCAGAACAGTTAAGTGGTGTGATACTGTCATAGCCAGTTTTTTCAGTATTTATCAAGTAGTTATACCACTGGGAAGCCTTGATGTATTTCTTGGGGTTGTGTAGGTTTTGTACCCCACTATAGATACAGTATTGAAGAACCAGTCATCTTCTAATCTAAGAATTAGGAGTATCAAAGTCTTAGGAGTCTCAACCAAGCTTTCAGTTTAACGTATTATCTTGCTGAGTGGGATCATAGAATGGATTAAGTCTCCATAACACCTCTCTATGAATCACTTGCCCTCACTCACAGTAGAGGTACAGTTAACTGCTAAACTTAGAAGAAATACTGTAGCAGCTGTTGAGATTCAGCATAGTTATTAATTACTTAGCATTTCCTTTGTTAATATTTTTTTCTTGTTTGAAACCAGCTCGGTTTTCTGGTGGTTATTTATGTGAATAACAGAGTCCAACCTAGTGTTTGCTTTCCCAATGTGTCTGGTTTGTTATCTCAAGCTAAAATAAAATAATTTAAGTTTATGCTGATAGGAATGCTTCTGTCATGTAATATGTTGCAGATCAATTTGACAGAAGTTGCACTAAACAGTCTTTCATTTTTTAAACATTTGAAAAATATTTAGGTTTGCAAAGTGCTGTTTCATTCTGGATAAACAGAACAATCTGAATACTGGAATAAAGTCATCTCTCCAGCAAACCATGTAATGGAATATCTGTGCCTCTTTTGCAGATGCATAAGAAAGTCCTAGCTTTACAGTGGTCAACTCTGTTTCTTCTTATGGAATATGTTTAATGGATTGCTCCATATTTACAGAAAAAGTAGCTTTATTTTGTTTTTTACCTTCTGTGATTTGTATATGAGAAAAAGACTGATGTTAAGATGGCATAGTGTTAAAATGAGTTGTTTTTTCAGTGTTCTTGGCAATAATCTTTGACTCAAGTAGAAGCAGCTGTTGATGATATCATGTTATTTATTTCATTTGGTTTTAAACAATGCTAATGTTGTTTTATGTTCATCATGTTGAAAAAGTTAGTTACAAGATTCTTTCTTAATTCCCGCTTTTGAACTTCCCCATTGTACATCTCCTTCATAGATCTTGTGCATCTGGGGTTTTGATGCAGATGCAGTTTTGTCCTTCAGTTTTAACTTTCATTAAAAAAAAAAATCATGTCACCTCATGTACATGTAAACTTACCATTGCACAGAGTACTTTAGTCTCAAAATTATATTTTTTGCAATTCAGTCTGGGGGAAAAAAAAAAAAGAAAAAGAAGAGGTTAAACTAAGCAGATGAAAAGTCTTACCAGTTCATGTGGAATAAGTAAATATATTCAAAATGGTATAAAACATGAGGACAAATGAAGTGTAGGAAATGTTTAACATTTGTCTTCAACCACTTCGCTAACAGTTGAACTTACATGGTTGGCATTTAATGATTTAAGAAAGAATCACAGTCAGCTTTCCCGGTCAGGTTGATCAATATTAGTCAGTCATTAAAGAACATAGGTGATATCTTTTAATTTTCTCTTGAGCCAAAGTATCTTATTTTCACATAATATGTCCATATTTCCCGAATCCTAGTTTTATTAAATACTAATATTTCTGCCAGGGTTATCATGATGAATGTACTAAATAGCTCTTTTTATTAGTTTGCAGGCTGAAATCATCTGTCAGCTTTCTTACTCGACCAGATCAACCAAATCTTGCTTATCATAAACTAAAAGGCAGGAATCCAGGGGTTATTTTCCTTCCAGGCTTGAATTCAAATATGAATGGTCAGAAAGCAACTGCCCTTGAAGATTTCTGCAACTCTCTAGGTCATGCCTTCATCAGGTACATTCAGAGCATTGTTCTTGAGAAAATGAAACTAGTATCATGGTTTGGGAGAAGGGTTTTTAACAAAATACCTGAACTTTGGTGTTTGGGTTGAAATGCGTGCTATGCAAAGAAGGATCTTTCTTCCATCTCAAATGTAGAATTTCTGTCTGCAGCAAGACTGGGGTAAATCAGGAGAATGTATTCCAAAAGTAATTCAGAAAATTATCTGATAAATTTCTGTAGTCTAGTCAGTGTTATGTGTTCCATTAAGGCTATAGGCACAAAAATGAAAAAGAAAGATATGGAGTTCTGATTTTTTTTAAGTTACCACTATAAGCATGCTTCTTAACTGCCAGATCTTATTAAGGTACCCAACGTCTTCTGTGGTTTTAGAAGAACATGCACATGCTTGGTGATGCTCTGCCTTGATAGACTAGATTGAATGCTGGGTTTCGTAAGTCCTCGTGTTTGGGTATAACATTTGAAAGAGAGTTAGTACATTTTTAAAATACCTTTAAAATTGAAGTATTTGGGGGTTCGTGTCTGTAAGGGAAATTATTTGTCTGGGAAATATCTTGGTAAATTTGGGTATTGCTATATCAAATGATAACGCCGCATCACTTAGTTGCATATGTTGCGTTTAAACTTCTTTTCATGTGATTTCTGGTGCTAGTAGTATGCAGGATCAAGTAAGAAAATATTCAGTGTGGTATCTTGTCCCCTGTTTAATTTGATTAAGCAGTACTGTTTAGTTAGCTTCTGTGTTGCTGTAGACAGTACTAGGACTTTCATTCTGATGGTTACTTTTTCAGATTTGATTATACAGGATGTGGAAGTTCAGGTGGTAAATTTGAGGAGTGTACAATTGGGAAGTGGAGAAAAGATGTTCTGTCTATACTGGATGGACTTACAGATGGACCACAGGTTGTATTTTGTTTTTAAATATAGAATGCTTTTTGTCCTCAAGGTAGAACATTAAATCAAAAATATGCCAGAATAGCTCTGGTCATCTTTTTAACTGCTTCTGTTTAACAACTGACACCTGCACACTTTCAAAGTGAATCATTTGAGAAGTCATATTCATAAGACCTCTTTTGCAAGGAGGTAGATCACAAAATCTTGGAAACATGGGTTGGCAGGACCTCCCGGAGATGGTTTATTAGAGCCTCCTGCTCAGAGCAGGGCTGTCATCGTGGGGAGTCTGAGAAAGCCTCATGGTGGAGGATCCACCTCACAGGGAACTGTTCCAGTGTGGCACAGCCCTCTTAATGAAAAAGTGTGTCACTGTCTCATGCTGATGTGTTAATTAAAGGATTTGCAGAAATGTTACAAGTTAAGCTACTCTATATAATAGCTTAAAAAAAATCAGCAGAAGCAGCATTTGACTTCTTCAGTTAATTTAGAAATGACTCTGAGAAACTTGAAATCTCCTGCAACCTGGAAATACCTAGTATTGCGTTTAAAACATTTTTCTATTGTGAATTACTTTTGTTGACCTCTTTCACTGCACTGAGCCTTTACTATGTGCATTTATTTTAAGAAGGAAACATCAAGTATGCATGTGATACTGAATTGTTTCAACTCTCATTTTGTTTGCAGTGTTTCAGTCTCAGACAGCAATAACCTGCCATGCCAAACAAAAAGAATAATAAAATACCAGATCTTGTGGTGCTTACTCAGGCAAAATTTCCACTGGAGGTGACAGCAGTTCTGCCTGGGTAAGGACAGCAGGATTATGCCCAAGGTTTAAGTAGTTAAACAAAATGAAAACTGATACTTTGTAAAAGAAGAAAAAAAATTATTAGCCATTTTCTGTAAAGTAATGTCTTGTTTTCTTTCTTTTTCAGATTCTGGTGGGCTCCAGCTTGGGTGGATGGCTGATGCTTCATGCTGCGATAGCACGCCCAGATAAAGTAGCTGCTCTAGTTGGAGTAGCTGTAGCAGCAGACCATCTCGTAACTACTTTTAAGAAGCTTCCCATTGAGGTAAATGTTGGTGGTTGGCTTTTGTGCAATCTGAAAATCTATCAGGCATTTAAGAAATTTTGTTGTTCAAACTGTACTTTTCCTGCGAGTCTTCTGGTAAGTTTTCTGTGTTTGTGGAGGAGGTAAGCTGAAAATCTACATTAATCTAAAAGTCTGCAAAATACCGTGCTTCTAGTATGAAGCTAATGTGAGTGCTGCCTAGGGTGTGTTTTGTTACTGTGGCGTATGGGATGTGAAGTCAGATCCCTGCTGTTGGGCAGTCCATTAGATTTCAGTGTTTCAGATTGGATCTTTGTGCTTTCACGGGTGGAGAAGTAGCTGCGAAAGTAGTTGAGGTGACATTGGACGAGTCCGACACAGGTTGTGTGTGTAGAAAGGGAATTCTTCATATTAGTGTGTTTGTGAAGACTAAGATTTAGGCAGAGGGAAGTATCTTTCTGAGTTGATTCCTTGATGATGATGTCCAGTCTTCAGGAAAGTAAATCAGGTGTTATAATATGACAAATAAATATGACAATAAATAACTCATACTTTAGAATAATTAAAATATTTTCCTGAAATTTTTTTTCTAAGTCACCTTATAGTGTCAGTATTATGACTAAGGTAAGATTCTGGAAATACAGTATTTAGACACAGCTATTATGGAAAAGACTGAAAAGTCTGATCACTGGAAAGTTCCTTTTTCCTAGGATTCTCCTCGTTTGAGTTCCAGTGAACTGACTGAAGCCAAAGAGACTTACTGTTCATGGTGGCTAGACATCTTTTTCTGATAGATTCTGGCTGAAAAACTGAATTTCATTGGTGAATCCTTACTAGATTAATTTGCAGGAGAGATGTGCAGAGCAGCTTTTGTGACATGGTAGGGGGTTGGTTTGGCTTCTCAGATGCAGGAAGGCGAATAGGAATATACCTTCTCTGCTAATAAAAATGAACAAAGTGAAATTTTACGCCTGGGAAAGTTTGACTGCATTTAGAACAGAAGTAAGATGAGACACTCTAAAGAACTCGTAACATCTCTCTTGTCTGTGCTTTGCTCTCTTTTTTCATAGGCACAAAAAGAAATAGAAGAAAAAGGTGAATGGAAGTTTCCAACAAAGCATAATGAGGAAGGATATTACTCCCTGACGTACAACTTTATCAGAGAAGCAGAAAATCACTGTCTGCTCAACAGTCCTATTCCCATAACATGTCCCGTGCGACTTATTCATGGCATGAAAGATGGTGACGTCCCTTGGCAGATCTCGATGCAAGTTGCTGATCGTGTTTTGAGCAAAGACGTGGATGTTATCCTCCGCAAAGTTGGCCAGCATCGAATGAGTGAGAGTGAGGATACAAAACTGCTTGTGAATACTGTTGATGATTTAATTGACAAGCTGTCAACACTAGCGTAAGCTGCAGAGTAGCATAAGTGCATGAACTCTGTACCTGACTCTTTTCCATGAGTAGCAGAAACCCTGTTCTTAACAAGAGAGTGCCAGGCCTGTGACTATCACCGTAGGAACTGAGCTGTATCTGCTGTTTCCTTACCTCCGTTTCATAAATACAGGTATTTTATCAATGCTGCATTTGCACAGACTGTCCAAAACCTGAAGGAGTGCTGCTGTTGTGTTCAGAACCTCTCCTTCACCACTTAAACGTTTTCTCGCAAGCTTCCTACACTTTTGTACTGAAAAGTTGATTTATTTTTGTTACTTTTGGCCTGTACAGTACAACTTTAATTTCCAATGTCTTTGACACCTTTTCAGTATTGTCCTGCTGTAACATTCCCGTATCTTATGTCTGAAACCATCTGTGCAAGGCAAAATACAACTTTAGTGTTTACTAAAATTACTGTTATTAGAAATAGTGACTAACATGAAGCATAATAAAGATATTTCAGATGAATTATTATATCGTGCTTAAGTACTGTTAAAATTGAAAAGCAGAAGGCACACCCTGATGGTGTGCTTGGGGTACTACATAAGAAGTTAACAATTCTAAGCAGGACCTCAAAGTGCAAATAGAGCTCTTCTATCTATGCTTATCATAGAATGGTTTGGATTGGAAGGGACCTCAAAGATCATCTTGTTCCAACTCCCCTGCCATGGGCAGGGACACCTGACACTGCACCAGGTTGCTCAAAGCCTCATCCAACCTGGCCTTGAACACTTCTAGGGGTGGGGCAGCCACAGCTTCTCTGGGCAACCTATTCCAGTGCCTCAGCACCCTCAATGTAAGAAATTTTTTCTTTAGATCTAATCTAAATCTCCCCTCTTTCAGTTTAAAGCCATTGCCCCTTGTCTTATCACCATATACCCTTGTAAAAAGTCCCTCTCTAGCTTTCTTGTAGACTTCCTTCAGATACTGAAAGGCTACAATAAGATCACCCCGGAGCTGTCTTCTCTTCTCTAGGCTGAACAGCCCCAACTCTCTCAGCTTGTCTGCAGTAGGGTTCATGTCATCGTCTCCAGGCTGTCTTTTTGTAATAGCTCATCTGTGGGTCTGTATTAAGGGAACAATATATAATCTTGGTGTAAGCTGAAACTGGCTTGTTACAGTGACTCTTTCGTAGTAACTTCTTTGAAGTGGGAAGTACAGCACCGTAGGGCATCACTGACTCCTCTACAACTTGAGAACTGTAGGTTACTAGGAACAGCATCTTCCAGAGTTAGGAATTTGAGATGCATGAATGCAAGCCTGGAAGCTTGTAAATGAAACTTAGTAGTTGGAGAATTCATGTAATATAAATTTGTATAATCTAATATTAATTGTAAATGTGTCTACTACCTGTTTTTTGTCCAAAAATATGGTGTCATTCATACACTTGAGAGAGAGGAACTTAGGTGAGAGGCTGGATTTAGTTCAGGCTGGCCTTAATATGAATCAACAGTCAAAAGTACATAGTTGTTTCTGGCTTTATATTATTATTATTAATAATATTTATTATGTAGTAAATGGCATCACTATTGCTACCTTAAAAGACTGAAGCTCCTAGGGGTAAGGTGTTTCTCTAGAGTTTGTCATTTTCAGTGTTAGCAATGTAAGTAGAAGTATGTTGTCAGTAGAAGTATATTATGTAGAGCTTTGTTGAGGTAGTGGTTTTTATTTTTTTTAAAAAAAAAACCCCACCACACCAAACAACTAAAACAAACAAAAAGCCCCACCAGCAAAATGTAAAAAACATTAAATTTCAGATGAGTCCTGTGAAGTACAGTTTTATTTAGGCTTCAATACTACAAAACCCAAGAAGCTGTGATGTAAAAAATGCCAATTCTGGTATGAGAGTAAAAAAGAGCTCTAGTTTACATGAAGACCTTCTAAGTCAAGCATACCAGTTCCCTACCTCGGTTAATGTAGCTCAGGATACTCATTAGAGGAATTAAAACGTTCCATGAAATCTTGTTTCCAAGTACTTCTGTTTCTGGAGCAGAGTTTTTTGCTCTCGGTATGAATATGCAATTCACTGCTTTCTTAAGCTTTAAAACCTTGAATGTGTGCTTTACTTTTTCAGAAAAATCAGTTCAGGTAATTTATGCAAATATCTCAGCCGCTTCCATTCCTGGAGGCTGAGCTGTGCTCATGTTTATGTATTGTTAAACAGTTGTCATCTTTATACGTATTCGTGTGACTTGCATCTGATAAAACCTCAAAAATAGATTTTTCCGAGTTTTAAAGACACAGTCAAATCAAGCTACTTCAAAACTTTCTGCTCTTAGCTTACTTATGATACTGGTTTTTTTAATCCAGTTTTGTCGCATCTTTTAGATTGTTCTGTCTCTTAATGAAAGAAAAAAAAATGAAAAAAGTGGACTGCAGTAATTCCAAAGTAATTTTAATTAAGGCCCAAAGTTACCAATTGTGATAGATGTGCTTTTTGTTCACATGTATTAAAATTATTTCAGGAACTGAAAAGTTTTGAGCTATTGTTTTGAACTGGGAGTTACACTTACATTCAATTTAACTGTGATACTTTAGACAGGGAAAAGGCCTTACATGTCTGCACAAACTCCAGCGTGTTTCTCCTTAAAGAATTGAATTGTATTCATTCAAAGCTTCACTTTAGCCTTTATTAAATAATTGGTATTTTATGAGTAAGGTCTTTTTGTTACAATGCCTTAAAGCAAGCTAACTGAAAACAAAGGTGAAGGGGAGCAGTTGTGTGAGTAGTTTTCAGAGGTTTGTGGGTTTTTTTCTCATCTGATGGTGGGTTTTTGTGGATTCCATCCCCCCCCCAAAATAACATCAGGTGGGAGAAGGCAGCATAGCAGTTGACACACTTGTTGAGGATACAAAACTGCAGCCACCAGTTGCTCAAACCACAGCATTACTGAAACTTAATCCTAGGGAGGGGGGTTTTGTGCGTGCCGCTTGTTTTGCAGTTCTCTCTGGTTTGCTTCTCTGCTAAGTGGAGATGAGTGGTAGCGTTTGCGTTACAGGTACGCTCAAAATTTGCTACATACAGCATAAATGCAAAGGCAGGGATGAGACTCCCTTCATAGAGCCAGTATTCTGGATAGTGTTTTGAGATTCAGTGAGTGCCAGTGCCCTTCTCTGTGTTTGCTTTCCGAGTTCTAAATTCAGTCTATGTTCCTTAAATGTGAAGAGGTGGTATTGAGGTAGGTCTTGCGCAGACAAACATTTTCGTCTAACTTTGCTGTGGTAGTTCCATCAGTATTTTTCTTTGCACGCATAGTCTTTTCCCTGTGTTCATGCTGGAAGTTACCAGCCTTTTGATTACTGTCAACTTGGCGTTTTCAACTGCCTGAAAGGAGGAGACAGATGATAACCAGGGAGATTGACATCCTAGCCGTGACTAGCTCTTGACCTGTCAGGAAGTTTTGACGATCTTGAGTAATGTAATATTCACATATTCTGGTGGTGGTCTGATTTTATTTGGTGCTATGTTTTGTTCCCTGAGTGAATAATGCCTGTGGCATCTCTTTGGTCTTTGCCAGTAGATGCCTAGATAGTGAACTATTTTCAGGATTAGTCACGTTTAAAAACAAGTATTTCTTTCCTTTGTAGAAATACTATATTAAACTAGGGTGTTACACATTTGGAAAGCTCTGCATGGTGCAAATTTTTTAAATCCTTTGTAATGAATTCTTACGTTCTGTTTGTCTTCTTTTTTTTCTGTTGTCTTCTAATTTGCTGCCAGATACAGAGTGTGTTTTGTGAATATGTAACATACCTTTCCTTAACAATAAGCTGGACTCGCATTAAATGATCAGTGTCTTTTATGCTTTCAAATTTACCACCTCTGTCGTGTGGTACCTTAATTACCTTATACTACCTATACTTAATTATATTACCTATACTTAATTTTTTTCAGCAGCACTCTTAGCTTAAGTTGTTAGCGTTCTTGTTGTCTTTCACTTTTGGCAGGTCTGAAAATGACTTTGGGCTCATCTGTCACTGAGTGTAGCACGGACATGTTGGGGCTGACACTGCTGTCACAGTACAGAGAAGCTCTGGGCATTAACGGAGCAACTCAGCTGCTTGTGGCGTTGGTTTTGATCAAACAATACTAGCTGAATAAGTACCTCAAGGTATTTATCTTACCTGTCATGCTTAAACTACATAACATTAACTCTACTGAGGAGTGAGTCATTCAAGTTTCATGAGTAAATAACAAAAAGCTTTTATAGATAGGCAGGAAACTTGATTGGTATATAATATCAAAGAAGCAGGTAGCAGTTTTCATTAAAAAGAAAGAAAAGCATTACCAGCTGACCTCAACTGTCCCTAGTCCTTACCATCATTTTTTTTCAGATTTGTTTCAAAATCAAACTCCTTGAGACCTACCTTGTGAGACAAACTATTGCCTTCTAAAAACGAAGAACATGGTGAGGCATGCTTTCTCGTGTTTGAGGTTAAACTCTGCAATAGACCAGTATGTGTTGAAGGAGTCTCTAAAGCTTATTTGACTTGTTTTCTAATAAACAAGTGTTCTTATTCTGTGTATATTGAGCTGTACTAATGCAGTTTTACATACTCTTTTTTAATCTTGTCAGGTATTCCATTTTTTCTGTCTCTTCTGTTGTTTGGCTTTGTATTGCACACTTCAGCTTTTTCTTTTTTTTTTTTTTGAGTTAAATGGTATTAAATGTTTCATGTAGTTTCAATTTATCTGGCTTATTTTCTCTTGCATCAACACTAAATACAAACAAAGCAGTGTTCAAAAAAAACCCTCCCTGGATAGACCTTAGAAGAACTGCCTCCTGCTGTTTAATTTTTATGTTAATTTTGATTACATGCTCTCTTGGACACACTGTTATTCAATGGGGCTAAGAAATTTATGGTACCATACTTTTCATATCAAATTAAAACGTGCTTAGAGACAAACTTTCAACCAGCTATGTGTCTGCAGCTGCTAAAATGTTTTCAATGCTCGAGTCATACTGCAATCCAGAGCAAGGTTTTCTGAACCAGGTCGGAGTTGCTACAATAAGTCTGTGCTTGTCTTTCCTCCTTGACCCCTGTCCAGTCCTCTGGGGAAAAAAAAAAAAAACCACATGCCACCTCTCCCACCAAAAAAAAACCAACAAAGAGTGGGGAGGAAAATCATGACCTGGGGAATAATGAGATTTGAACTTCCTTGGTTTTTAAGTTACTCAGTTGTACTGTTTATAGAGAGGCCTACCTTACCATTTCAGATTTTTTTTTTTTAAATAAAGTGCTAAAAAATTATGTTAAAGACTTCCTTGGAAATAGAAGAGGGTTATGCGTTCCACCTGTCTCTAAGATCAGCAGTCTCTGCTTTGAGCCGATGTACAAATTCAGTCAGATGTGTGAGAACGTACAATTTTGCTAAAGCTTGATGAAAATTCAACAACTGTGTAAGGAACACATACAGAAATACCAAAAATCAGTGCGCACTCTGGCCCTTCTGCCCTCGTTCCCAAGCCCAGCAGGGACAGGAAAGGCAGAGGGAACGCAGCTATTCTGTGTAATAGCAGGCAGCTTGCTGCATACATGGTTTTAATGCCATGGTGCCTGCTGCTTTTCTCCTGGCAGGTGTTTTCTATGGGAAGAGATTAACAGTTAAGAAGAGACAGAGCTGAAGGACAAAAATATGCTGCTCACAGATTTACTGCTCGTAGGTCAGTTTATATAGCTCAGATTTACTTTGTGACTGTAGGACCTCATCTCTCTTCAATATATATTTGCCTGGAACAGGAGAACGTTGATTACAGCCTTGGCCGTGTTACACATAAATCTCAATTACAGGACCTACTGCAGTCTAGTTGCAGGCTTGACCTTGTATTTCTCATTCAAGTCCTGCATATGTATGTTATATGGTCCAATGCTTCTGTTCCATTAAAGAGAAATAGGTGTCCTCCGTATGACGCAGTAATTGTAGCTTGTGACCTGCTCAGGGGTGAGGAACGTGTTCTCAGCCTGCTACAGCGTCTCGTTATGTGTTGGCAAGGAGCTTTGGCTAGCTCTGCATTTATATTTGGAATGACAAGCAAGTGACAGCTGCTAAAACTTCTAGTCACTTGATTCTATACTAAAATACAAATTTAAAATGTTTTTAGGCTAGCACATGAAAGGTGGTGTTCTTTTGGGGCCTTCTGACCTGCATCATGTTGTCCACTTGCCTCCCACGTGGCAATGTGAGAAGGTCACTGCTGCCTGTCGGGGTGGCAAAGGTATGCTGAACAGTAGCACCCTTAAAGTTTGGAGTGATGTGAATGGCCTGCCCAGACTTTGGTCCTGGAAAAGCAATGCCTGAAGGACACAGACTGCCTGGGATCAGGTCTGAGCCTTAGGAGAATCCTCTCCTTTGCTTCTGTATTGCATATGGTTTGCTGGCAGAAAGCGTTCCAGGGTGTGCTGGTCCTTAGGAGCGTAAATTTTGAAAAAGTCCCTGACAGCTAAGCTGAATCCTTAGTCGTAACAAGCAGCATTTATTTAGTTAGGGGATTTGATCTCTTTTGTTTATTTGTTTGTAAATCTTGCTGTCTGTTTTGACCTACGTTTCAGTAAAATAAAGACGTTACTTCTTTTCTGTTCTTCTGGTAAATGTGTATTGTAATGTGTAATTTTCAAACCAAAGTAGCTCTCCGAAGGTATTGTTTTTGTTAGGCACAGATAAAAAATTGATAGGATGAAATGTGTTGGTTTGCTTTCAAGGAGTCTGTCAATCCAGCACAAGACTTAAAAGATCCTGAGAATTAAAATGCACAATTTACCTTCAAGGTCATCTTGAATATCAGGAATGCTAGCAATTACATCCACAGGAGTTGGTTTCCAGTGGGAAGTGGTAACTGTTTCTGCTGGCAAGCTGCCTGGGAGGTGGTTAATGACTTATAAATCCCAGAAATGCTTCTGGTCATGGCAGCCTTAGGAGCTGCCTTGCTCTGCAGACCAGAGTTTCAGTGCATTCTGTTCTGTCCCACAAATAGGAAGGTCCATCTTTCCTTGCTGAATTACTTTGCTTTTAATCTCAAATTTGAGGTGTTCAAACTACGGACTTGCTTGGGGCTTAACATCTTCAGAGCTGGCAAAGAAACCCTTCCGCAGGTGAAAGACAAGATAATTGCTCAAGTTAGCACTTTTATCTTCGAGGCTCTCTGGACTTTAGATTTAAAATTAACGGGGAAGTTAGAATTTTTTAAATTAGTGTTGTCCTCCAGTTCTGATATCTCTGCCACCCGTTTTGCACAGTTAAAAAAGATGGCAATATTCCAATAGGGTTTTTTTCCCCTTCTTCTGTCTGTGTAGAACATCTCCGGGTACGTTTTGACAAAGCAAGGCCATGATTAAAACCAGGAGTCTGCAGAGCACTTCCCCGGCCTCGCAGCTCTCGGAGAAGGCCCTCTACTTGCACCGAGTTTGTACTGAACCTTGACGTCCTCTGCAACTCTAGAGAATACGACATCGTGACATAGGTGTGTGTGCAGGGACCACCTTTCAACAGCCCGTCAGAAGTTTCCTTGTGAAGGCAGGTGATGTGAACTGGTTTACAGCTTTGAAAAATTTCCTGATTTTTTTTTTATTTTTTGACTTAGTTATGAAATGTTTGTTAGTGCACAGTGGCAGACCTGGGAAACAGAGCCTGGAGTTCCTAATATTGCTGGATAGCTTTGTCTAATGGGAATTGACTCCGCATACTTTGAAAGATAATGCTTTGGGATGGCTGAAATACCAGGCTCTTTCTGAGGAGTGAATTGCCAAACAGTGAATCTAACAAAGGTGAAGGGTTGCTCTGTAGCAGGATAAATTGTACTTTTCCCTCTGTGTTGCAGTTGGAAGACATAGAAAGCTGTCAAGTTACCCTGGATCTAAAGGTAGGTACTGAGCTAATTAATGTTGGTTTTGTTGTTGTTGGCAGGATTTGTTTATAGATTTACAAAGATTTTAAAATTTTTAGGGCAATATTGTGATTACCTGAAAGTATAAGATGAGCTATAGCACTTACAAGCATGAAATCCTACTTCAAGTATTCAAGCTTCACCTCTATTTTTGGTCATAAATTCCAATCTTGTGTTACCAAGAAGAGTGAGAGGACAAAATCCATTGGAAGCAGAAGGCGCAGTGTTCTAATGGTAGTACCTTTGCTGGTGAAAACCTGCCACTTTCTTCCACATCGCATTTCCAGTCATCAAGCTTTAACATGCCTGTGTCCAGCAGAAGGACATCGAGTTCCTTCAGTTCTTCTTTGCTTTGTAACCTCATGTGCTTGCCATTTCTTAACATTGGTGTTGGTGAGCTAAACAGATAATCCTTCTGAAGTGGTTACTGTAAAGGCTCTAATTTTCAATCCTCTGGTTACTGGAGTGACTATTTGCATTAACTTCATTCTTTCACCACTTTTTCTGGAGAGTGATTGTCAGAACTGGATGTGACATTCCCATTGCTATTGCACCTCCCACGTTTTATTCAGCCAAGCCCTTTGGTCACAGTGTTTTATCCAGCATCTGTGCCCACCTGCCTGTCTTCCATCACCTTCTGCATTTATTCTTTTCGCATCTGCTGTTTCATAGGGCAGAGTGCGCTTTTCCGACGATGGCTAGACTTTGGCTGCAATGAGATACAATTTTGCCTGCTTCTGGGTAGACTGCTTTCAATCAGTTTTCTTTATCTTTGTTGTTTATTCATCACAGCTTGCATGAGCTGGGATCTGCTTAGGAGTCTTGTGGTTTTTTTTGTGACTTCTGATAACTTATTAAATAGTTCAGGCCTGGGAACACATTCTTACACAAATGGAATAAAAATATACACAATCAGTAGTGATTTTTCAGTTAGTTTTGTCATAGGACCTACTAGTTAGCCAGCTTTAATGTCTTTAATGTGTCATGTTATTTTGGAATCAGTTTAGTTCCCTAATCAACGTGTCGTGCAGTAGCCAACTCTAATATATTACAGAGCTTTTAGTAAATTGCATCAACACTATCGCTTTAAAAAAAAAAAAAATTCATTCCATTGTTTTTCCCAGGATTGATGGCACAGAAGCAGGCTTATGATTTGATTACTTGTGCTTTGGAAATATTGGTGGGGGGCTGGCATTTTTCCAATCTTCTGCAGCTTTCCTGGTTTTCAAGGCCTTATTAAAAATTGATGTTGATGACCAAGCTTGCCTTTCAGCTTTCACAGTACGGAACAGTCCCTCGAGAACAGGTTGCATAGCCAACATCTGTGAAGGAGGAGACCTCTGCTCTGCAGCTTAGGAGAGTTAAATTACCCATCCCTGCCCCCAAGTTAGGAAACAGGGTCAGAGGCTGATGCAAAGGTTGGTGGCTTTCATGATACCTCGTTGCTAGTGAGCACCCTAGTGTGACCAGAAGCAGCCAAGCAGCCTAGGTAGCTCCCTTCTAAACAGAAGAACACAAAAAGATCTGAAAATGCAAAACAAAGCTGCTTATTCTTTGTGGAACTGGCTGAAGAACATAAGGCTTGGCCCTTAACAGTTGCTTGAATGGAAAGGATGTAAAATTAATGTACTGCCTTTTACTGTTGCAGCTGCAATTTACTCCTCCTCTGATCTCCAGGCTTGGTTCGCAGTCTTGGTTCCTGCGCATTTTGCTGTGCCTTCAACAGCGTGTTCGCTGGGATGGAAAGTGCTCAAGTGACGGCCCTGTCACGTAGCACGCTCTGAGTTATGTAATCAAATATTTCATAGAGTTTTAAAACTACCAGTGCAAAGAAGAGAAAGCACTAAATGAAATGCCTGTGGAGGACAACAGTAAATTGGGTCATCTATTAAATTTTTCATCTCTTGAGTCTGCTCAAGCCCAGAAGCATCCAAAGCCATATAAATCGGAGAATTCATGGTCTTAAAATGAGAAAGTAATGGATGAAGAGGCCATTATGAGACAGATAAACAAGGAGCTGTATTCCTTTACTCCTTTTTATTTTCTTTTTAAATGCAGCAGGAGGACTTTTGTTGGCAAAGCTGATCGCGTATCCACCTCAGGTTCATCGACTTCCTTGCATTTCAAGCTGCACATGAATCGTTTGCCGAAAGGGAACTATTTCATAGCAGGGTAGATACTGCAGCATGGATGAAAGAGAGGAGCAAAATGATTTTATTTAGTAAAGGATAAATCTATACAAATGAGACCAGAAGAGAAGTCTCTTGTCTTAACTCTCTCCCTCTCCTCTCCTGTCAGCAGTGGTATAATCAGAATTTAAACGACCGTGCACAGGTATAGCTCTCGTGCTCTCACCAGAGGTATGCTGACTCATACCAGCAGAAAACACGATCCTTGTGCTTTATAGTAGGTTTCCTAGTTTTCAGTGATTTCCCCTTGGTTTTAGTGGTTCAAGTTGTTTTCTCGGGACACTATTGCACTATTTGATAGCCTAATACATACTAACAATAGGGTGATAATACCATTCTACTACCTGCCTTCTCTTCCTTGACATTTCATCCTGTTGTCCCCTTGTTGAAACTTTTTTCAGCACTTGAATGAGGAAGAGGAGAAATTGCTTTTCATGCTGTAAGCCTGTTAACATCGTGATGCAGAACGGAGAAAAAGGTTTTGCTTCTGCTTTGTGATTAAAAATAAACGAGATGTGTAGTAATTTCTGTTACCTTCGTTTAGCAGAATGAAGTCCGGTGAAGTCCCTCTGTTTGTACTTCTAACTGCCTGGCTTCTAACTGGGATGCTTGGTGCGGTTGGGGTTGATGCAGACTAGGTGGAGTAAAACTGAGCCTGGAGGGTGAACAGCGCAAGGCTGAGGAAACATGCGTGAAAACAGGCTGCAGATGGGCGAGATAAACAGGATCCCCAGGCTGTGACTGAGTAGGCAGGCCTCTTTAATGGCTCTTAGCAACGCCCCTGCTTTGACCCTCCTCATATGTGAGGAAAATCAAATCAATACACCGTTCTTCAAACCACGATGCTGCAGCAGCAGCACGGCATTGTGGCAGCCTTCGTCTCTTAAATTCATCACGGCTTTTCAGCTCGCTGTGCTCTGGATATCCATCCCTGCATCTCTGCTGAGGAAGACCCTGACTGCATCTTTAATCGGATTGCTTGAGCTCCCATGTACAACCTTCTTCTCATTAGCAAGTATTAGGTAGGCAATTTTAAAGTGCTTTTGGATTTGCAGGCAGCTTTAACATTGATCTGAGAACTATATTGTATTCTCTGTAAACATAGCAGAAGCCTCTCTTTAATACCTACTCTGTTTTAAATCTTGCTTTTCTTCTTCTGTTTTTGTGGTTGGGCAGGGGGGAGTTCTGTTTTTCCCTTCTTTTTTAAAATAATGTTATAGCTGATTTGTGCTTTTGGAAAAGGATATTCCCTCTTTGATCCCTCCCCTGTTTTGCAGAACAGCTATAACCGGTGCCATACAGTTACTTTCAGTGTTGATGAACATCTGTTCAACTGTCTAACGTATAGGGCAGGCTGCTCACTCTTATATTCTTTAATTTTCCGGTCCGTACTTCAGAACCGCAGATCAGGACTCTACCCACTAAGTGAGTTCTGCTTTGATTCCAGAGATGGCTAACAGAGGACCAAGCTATGGCTTAAGCCGAGAAGTTCAGGAAAAGATTGAACAGAAATATGACCCGGAATTAGAGTCTAGGCTGGTGAACTGGATTATTGTACAGTGTGGAGAGCAGATAGAGCACCCTCCTCCTGGAAGGCAGCATTTTCAGACCTGGTTGATGGATGGAACAGTAAGTGTTTTGTGCAGTTGTATACTTGCATGTGTTTATATGCACAGTGTCCTTATTTTCTGTCTTCGTTTGGTCAAAGCTCATGGGCAGTGCAGAAATATGTATCTTAGCATCTGATTTATTTCCTTTTGACCAGGAATCTTCATTTCAGAAGATAATTATTCTACTAGTGCACTGGGATTAATACAGTACTTATGATTCTTATGAGTCATGCATGTTATATATGACTATGACTCATTCCCTCAGCACCTTTTCTCATGCAGTTAAATGAGATCTGTTTTAAAATCAGATATATGCTTTTCTCTTTAAGAAATAATCAGTGTTGACAGGGAAAGGTGAAGAGATATAGAAAAATTGAAGGATTAGGTTATGTCAAAACTGTTTTCTTCTTGGGAATAATTCTGTAGCTAAAACATTGTATTCCATTGGTTTATTGAACAACAGGCAGATGCTGCTGTTTGCAGTGGGCTGTAAGAATACGCTAATCATTGAATCTCTGCCAAAGTGACTTTAACAATATTTCAATTGACATTGCTTATTTTTTTGGCTCGGGCATGTGGTTTCTTCTCTGTCAGTTGTTACATAACCTTTACCAGTGATTGCTTTGTTGTTTCTAGCAGATTAGGATTTATATGTTCAGGCTATTGCCATCAGTTAAGGAAAGCTTTGATGCATTTCTAATACACTTTGATTATTATCAACTTCCTTCTTTGTTTCTAATTGAAGAAATTATGTCCCTGACAGAAACTGGCCAGGTCAAAAGCATTTTGCAGCATCATTTCATGTGCAGAAATTGCCTTCTAGTTTGGTGACAGCTTTCTAATTCTGTTTCTGTATTTATCTCTCAGCTGTTATGCAAGCTAATAAACAGTTTACATCCAAAGGGAAATGAGCCCATTGCAAAGATCTCTGAATCAAAAATGGCTTTCAAGCAGATGGAACAAATTTCTCAGTTCTTAAAAGCTGCTGAAATCTACGGAGTAAGAACAACAGATATTTTCCAGACAGTGGATTTATGGGAAGGTAAAAATAATAAACTGGAAGTTAGCTTACAGTCTTCATTTTACTTTTCTTTGATGTGTTGTAATGGTGCATTTTGTCTAAGGCATATTCTCTAATGTAATTATCTTTTGTTTCTGTTTGCCTTACCTCATTACCATGTCCTTCCGGTGGTGCATTGTTTCCTCTGAGGGATTTATATCGCCCTGAGGGCATAACGGAGCCTTTCCAAGCTCATGTGTTATCCAAGAGCTCATCATTCTGATAGAAATCCACAGACCTAATAAAACGAATGTTCTCTATGCTAATTGTTTCCAAGTAAGTAGCTTCTAATAGCAAATAGGGAAAACCCTTATTTTCTGATGTCAGGATTTTATTGCAGTTTTCAAATTATAAGCAAAGCTTAAATTAGGGCTATAAAATGCATTCCCAGGAGCATATATACCTCTGTGGAGCTTATGAGGGATCATTCATGACTAGCACGATGCAAAACTCGCTGCTAACACCATGTTAGCTGAACATATCTCTGTAAGGATACAGTCTTTTTAGAGAGGTCACTATGGCAACAGAAAAAAAATGCAGAATGCCCTTGTGGTTTTGCAGTAACCCAGGTGAAGGCTGTCTCCATCCCATGCTCGGAGTAGAAACTGCGTGTTCTTGTTCCTGAAGAGCTGACTCATTTGTGCATTCGTAGGACTGGTTTTGCCCACTTCTGTGGTGATGCATCTCTTCCTGGTGCTCTAACTGAATACACTGTATGTCCTGCATCTCTCCAGACAAGGTGATGCAAAATGTTTTGTGTGAGGGTTCAAAACAAGGACAGCAGTGGGGCGGTGAAAGGGTCAAAAATCTGCCCTGAGTATGAATCAGTGCAAAGAGGAAAACAATCCATTGAGAAAGCTGGTCATATAGTTTGTGTAGGAACATATGTGGATCGAAAAAAGTGGGGTCTCTTTTCACAGGCTGTCAGGATACATGGAAGAGATCACTCCTCTGAAGGACAGCTCAAGGAATGAAAGACACAGGGTGTCTTTGCAGATGGGTTAGAGGGGAAGAATATACTGACAGCTGGAGTTGCTGGGATCTGTAATGTTCCCAGGGTGCCAGATTTGCTTGACAAATCCTGCCTTTGGGCACAAGGGCAGGTTAGTTTCTTCCAGTTCAGTCTTCAGCATTTCATCCAAGCTACTTTTAAATGTCTTAAAGGAAGGGATTTCCACTTCCCTAAAGTAACACCCTCCCCCCTCTCAGCCTAGCAGGCTGCTGAAAGAGAAGCTCCATCTATCTTGTAAGGGATGATAATAGCTCATTGCAGATGCTGTTCTTTGCAGTCTTTTGCATCTCATAACGGCTTCACACTAGGCAAATGAAAGTAGGTACATTGATCCTTCTGATGAAAAGGACTTGCTTTGAAGACAAGCAGCTCCTAATGATGGTGGCTCTTTCCTTGTTTCTTTTCCTTGCACTCATCACCTTTTCTCAACAGAAATAAGGAAAGAAGCTCGTAACTTCCAGAGGGCAGGAAGTCAAAACACAACTCACAAACTAGGAGGGTGACATACAAGACTTTTCTCCGCTGTTATTTTAGGACTTCCCAAAACTAATCAGTGTTTCCTCACTTTCCCACTCCCTTTTCATCCCTCCTGCTGCTCATTTCAGTGCTGAGATGAAACAGTATGTCTCTCCAGCAGTGAGTCACTGCAAGCTTTTTGTGTCTAACCATAACTCTGACCTCTGGCATCTGTGCTGCTTCAGGGCTGAATCGTCTGAACCTGGATGCATTAGCTGGACAGAAAGGACAGTCTCGTTTTCATTATTTCGTAATTACAGCGTTCCTACTCTTCAGGCCATAACCTCTTCGGAAAGAGAGGAGATGTCAATGTATGTTTATAGGGAAAGAAAAGTACGTGTGACTGAAAAACAGCTTTTCTCTGGCACTAATTGTTTTCCGAGAGCTTTTGCTTTGAAATTCTTAGTAATGATTAATGAAAATGTTTGAGGATGCAATCTGCTGTTGGCTTTTCCAAACTCACTCAGTCCATCTGCTGCATTTTTCTTCATCTCTGCGACTTCTTAGTCCAGGAGAAGTATCACTTCTCTTTCGGTCCTTTCTTACTTAAATGTGCTGTGCTGAGCAGCTTTCCCTAATCCAAGCTATTATGTTCAATGTTTTTTACAGATGTCTCCCCAGCATATTTTTAGGCAGGCAAGAGGCAGCTGTACCTCTGGGTACTTGTTCAGCCTCTACAAAACAGTGTTTCAGAAATACTGTGCAGAACAGTTCTCCATCTTTGGGTCTGAACCGTCCTCTTTCTGGACCTGGAGGAGAAGGCCCTCCGGCTAGGTTCCCCCCAAAGAGAAAGGCTTAGCATCAGGAGTGACCAGAGGCCCCTTTCTCCTTGTACCTGCAGTGCCAAGATCCTCTACGAGGCTGTGCTATTCAAAGCACTCTGCAGAGGACGTTCAAGAAGCAGAAGAAACGCCACGGGCGTGGGTACCAGCAGCAGGACTCTGGGCGGCTGTGACTGGGGGCTGGGCAGGTGGCCCACCGGGTTTCCGATGAGCGAGTCCTGGGGATGAGGGAAGGCAGTGACGACCGCAATTTTCTGCCATGCCAGTCAAGCCTGGCTTGGGAAAACGCAGCTTATCCCTTCTGTCAGGTGGCTGCACTGTAAAGGTGACTTTCTCAGTGGAGATTTCACAGCCCTTTTTATGCTGACCACCGAGCCCCTTGTATCCTTTGCTGTAGGGGGACAAATGTCACCAGATTTGGGTTTGGGGTCTTCCCTCACCCGCAGCACCCCTCACGTGCAGCAAGAGGCTTTCTGCAAAGCAGAGCCGCGGCCGTGGCTTTGTTTTGTCACGTGGCACTCGGCTCCCACTCGCTCTGCTTTTCCCCGCGGCGTCTCCCACTCGCCAGTGACAAATAAAGCAGAGCCAAGCACGGAGCGTGGGGGGCTGCCAGATGGCCCCGCGAGGCTCGTCATCATATTTCGCTACCCGTCTTTTGTTCCTTTTTCTGTTTTTCTGCGCTCATCGTCATTATGCAGCCCATTCACTTCTAAATCCTCCTTCACGTCCCTCTTCATCCCAGTCCATTGCTGCGCTCCTTATTATACGAGAGGCATCCCAAGGACGTTGTGTGCGGCATCTGCCGCAGCATATGGTACATCTGCTGCTTCGGGGAGCTCTGAGCATCTCTGCCTCGCACTCTTCCGCGTGCGCCTGTGTACGTGTGTGAGATGTCAGCTCCTCAGCTGCCCTCGTAAGCAAGGACCCCGTCTGATGCAGTTTGCCTTAACAAATACAGTAAAAGGAGGGTTCTGGATGGCTGACAATTTATTTTCTGAGCAAACGGTCCCCTGCAGATAGGATTGCTATAAACTTTAATAGACTGTATGATGGCCACAGTTGGAAGCTGCTAGCTGTTTTCAGCTTTAGGGTGTCTTCGTCATCTCAGCCAGTGTGTTTCACATTTAGGTTTGTGTAAACAGAAGCCCTGAACGTCACCTGCCTATAATCGGGGTGATGCATAGCATAAACACAGAATGTGCAACGCTCACTTCCCTCTACACTCCCGCTGGTTACAGCAGTTTTCATTAATATTGGTCTACTGGAGGTATTTCTGAAGTCTGTTACCATCATGTCTCTAGCATCTCATGTTTTTATGAGTTGCTTATTTTCCCATGTGAAGAACCTACAGTCAAAATCTGATCTGTTAACTACACGAATTATTTTAAGAAAGAGGAAGAACTGAAACAGAAAGAAAGGGAGGGGAGTCACAGTAACACTTACAGAAGGATCTCAGAAGAAGGGAGAGGCAAAAGACAGATTTTCAACAACTTAACCACCTCACACAATTGGAAATACGTCCTGCAAATCATTTTTGCTAGAAAGTTTTCCAAAAGTTGTCGTATCTGGATTTGGTAATAAGTTACAAGTCTATCTGACTCTGATGTCCTTATGTTCCCTGCCCTTTTTACACCAAGTGACAAAGTTCAGGTGAAGAACTAAGAAAAAAAGAGTAATCTTACATTTTTAAAAATTGTCCGTGTCTTTTTTTTTTCCAAATTCACTGAAAGAATCAACAAAAGATGTTGACCAGAAAGGAAAATTTATTTATTATCTTAATTTTGGAAGGAGAGACAGGAGGAGGAGATACCATTTTTTTAATGCAAACTTCTTGAAAATGAGCCTTGTATTTCAAAGGTGTAAGGTGCCCTCTTGGAAACCTGGTGAATTTTCAACTGGGTGGAAGGTGTGCCTGTAAGCAAGTGATAGGCCAGTTCACCCCTCCCTAATCAGATGGGATAAATTATCCCCTGATCAGCTTTTCTCTTTCTGTTGTTTACGGAGGGCCTGAAGAACTAATGATGACCAAATATGTAACTTTTACTTGGCCAAAGATGCAATGAGCCCTGACTTTTTGAAATGAGTGACCAAACAAGGTAACATAGGGAGGGAGAAAGTGAAACAATGGTGAACTGGACGTCAGGAACTGAAGGTATGAAACTGCAGAGCTTACATTTTTGGCAGCCCGAGAAAAGAAACGTGTAAGAAGGATTTGGGAGGTGATTTGATGCTTAAATTGGGAAGGACTAATATGATTTATGCGCACAGGAGCTCTCCAGGACTGCTGTGAGCTCCGTTAGCGCAGGGACTGACTGGAAATGCCAGGGCTTAAACGGTGGGATCAGTCTGACCAGTTTTCAGGTGAAGAAACTGCGACACAGCACAATTTAACACCTTGTTCTCCTTCAGCCATGTTTTACTGTGGATATGACTGTTCTTTGTACACCAAAATGATCTCTTCTTGGGAGAAAAATTTGCCAAAATTTTTATGTAGAAGTGCTTAAGATAGTGTGGGGGAGGGCATTAAAATAGCTAAAGGAAACCTGGAAATATCTGAGTTGTTAAGTTTTGCTTTAACACTGTCTCTTTGATGACTTTTAATAAGCTCTTGCATGTCGGTACCTCCGTTTCAGCAACTGTAAGGTAGCATTTATAATGCTGTTAATGGACTTTTCCAGGGGAGCTGAGGGAATTGGTTAATGCATTGGATAAAAGTTTTAATCAGTGTGCCAAGCCATTTGTTGTGCATGGATTTCTTGTATTAATTTTATTGTCTGACTTTCTAGGGAAGGACATGGCAGCAGTGCAGAGAACCTTAATGGCTCTAGGCAGTTTGGCAGTCACCAAGGACGACGGCTGCTACAAAGGGGATCCATCCTGGTTTCACAGGTAAAATCCAAAGCACAGTTTCCCAGAGCTGTCTTCCCAAGGAAGCTGGTAATATTGTATGCCTTTAGGCTTTAAGGAAATTTATTGGGAAAGGAAGGTAAGAATCTTTCAAAAATTTCCTTGTAATGGAGAGATTTTCACTCTGGAGTCTAGATGAGGGAAGCAAAGACCCAACCAGGCAGCAGCATTTTCTACCTTTCACTGGTTCCTGACTTTATCAGCATCACTGCAAGGTCGATGTCTCACCAGGACTAGTTAGCTGAAAGTTACACCAGGACTGCTGGGGAGGAGCCCTGGGGGAGCCGCGTAGTGCAGCCATGCTGCTGCCTTTTCTTATACAGCCCTCCTCACCACACTTTACATATCCTTCCTGCCCTGGAGATGGAAAAGCACTGCTGCCACCAGGATTAAGGAGCGTGTTGCCCATGGCTCCAGGTCTGGTTTTCTCCTGGAGGCACCCCTTTCCAACGAGGCTGCTACAGGCTGTGTTGTTGTGGACTTGTGTACACGCGTGGGGACTGTACTGGATGGCTGGCTTTTGGTAGCACACCCAGGGAGGAGGGCAGCGTTCCTGATCCAACCACCATCGTAGCATGTCCCTCTTGCTGTGCAAGGGGCCCGCACTGATCACTGAAGAAGAGACAAAATTTTCTTGACCACTGATGTCATCCCTGACTCTTATTCCTTGGAAGGATAGCAACAATACTTAGCATATTCAGCCACCAGTTTTGATGACGTTCATCTATCTAGCAGCTTCAGCTAATCCTCTATATCAATTTATGAAGAAAAGAGAATAAAAACGGCAGCAGCCATGCAGATATGTGTCTCATAAGAGTAGCTGGTAGGAAAGGTGGGCTTTTGCCTCACATCAGATAACAGCCAGAAAGACTAATGAAGACAAGGCCATCATAGATGTCAGCAAACCCTCTTAAAGCAACACCTTTACTGAGCAAAGAGAAGGCATGAAGCCTCTTTCCATTTTTCACCAATCCAAAAATTATTTAATTTCCTAGCCACCTTTTTTCTTGGGGAGTACCACTGATCTGCAAAGAATTCTCTGCCTTGGAAAAGCTATTTATTTATTCTAAAACTCCATTTGTTTTGGCTTGGGAGGCTGAGAAGCAGGGACAGGAAGAAAAAGAAATCCTCCCACAGTTAGCCCTCCTGCCCCGCAGGCATACTATTGACCATGAGATTCTACCATACAAGAATATTTCTTGTGCTGAAATGTCTAAGGCACGTTAGCAAAAAGAGTGCTGTCTGCTTGTCTTCGGTTTCCTTTGATTTTCTGGTGTCTAGGTGAGGCTCAGCAAAAGCAAAGCAAACTTCACTTGGTTTGTCTTAAACCTTAAGTTAAGTTAACTGAGGCTACGGGAGACTTGAATTTTAGGTGAATAAGTGCAAACTCCTATGCGTTCTTTATGTGAAATTAGTTTAAATTAACTTAATACAGTCCACAAAGAGATTTGTATTTGTCAAATATAATTGGGTTTAAAATTCAAATCCAGTTACAGGCTTTAATATAAACCAGACATGAAATCACTATGACCCAGACAGGCTTATTTGTTTTATGTAACTAAAACAAAGTCCTACATGGAAGAATTAATTTTCATCTGGATTCTTTAATTGTAAGTGGGAACAGTTTTTACTGGCATAAAGGAAGATGTGATCACTTCCCTTCTCCTGTAGCTGTCTGTCCTGCCCGTGCTGCTTGGATAGCCGATCCATATCTATTGCAGCCCCTAAAATGGCATTTTATAGCCACTGTCTTAAGGAAAACTGATGTTATTTCTATAAGGAAATAACATACGGTGGACCAAGGGTTGTTTTCTGAGTAGCTTACCCATCCTTTCAGGCAGATTGAGCCCCCTTACTGCCACCCAGTGTTAAGTCATGAGTCAGGGCTTTCAGGCTGATTCTTAATCGCCTTAGGTTAAATTGAAAGAGGTTAAGATTAAATGGAATGAGAGTATCTATGCAGAGATCTACAGTGATTAAGATACCCCCACACTTGAGCTAAGCTGTTTAACTTTCCATTGCTAGTGTCTCTCATACCCAGCCCCACCGGGCCTGATTCCCTCTTCCTAGCATGCCCCAGCAAGGTTCATGGACCATGGCTGTTTGTTATCTTGGGGTTTGGTGGCCACAAGCACTGGTGCAAAGTTGGCATCAAAAGTTAACAGATCTGCATGGAGGGCTCAATTCACAGCAAGGGTGATGCCAGGTGATGGCAGACAGGCTAACCAGAACTTGAAATAGGGTAGGACATGAAGGGGAATAGAGTTGCCCGCACCAATTTTTCTACAGTCTCAGTTAAGGCCACTTCCACCAACGTAAAAGCAAATCGTAAGTACGTGTTGTTGTCTGTAAGACCATCATACAGTAAATGTGGTGCTTACGATGGTAACGTAACACTAAATGATCCAAGCTATCTATGTAATCAACTTTTATTAGCACATCCAGATTTCCTTTTAGTCTCTCTTTTTATTTCTTCTTTGCAGTTCTCATTTTTTTCCCTGTTCAGAGTTAACTTTTCAACTTTCTGTGGAATTCTCTACAACACAGCTGAAAATTCTAGGAGGAAAGAGAAAAAGAAAAAAATGGAATGTGTTCCTGGGATTTTAATTAAAATAAAGGCAGATGCAGTGAACCTGAGATTCAATTAGGTAATACGAGTAGTTCTAAAAACATCCTCTCTTGGAGATCCTGGCAGTAGTTGGATGCCTGTGTAAGGATTCTGGAAAAGAAATTAAGCAGCAGTGAGAGGGGGTTACTTTCTGAGGTGCCTGAAGTTCTGTGTGCCTCCTTCCAAACCAGCATGCTTTCTGGCAAGAACTCTGGGATCTGAAAGCCTGTGATGGGCTTCAATAAGCCCTCTTGTTAGTCTATACATTAACACCAGAGACCTGTTCTGAAAAATGACAGGTCAGTACTAGTTTTCTGCAGACCTATCTGGTTTGCTGGGCTTTCATGCAGACGTGGGTTCTTCTGCAATGTCCTGAACACCGTGAGCCTAGCAAAGAGTTTAAGTGCTTTTTTGGACTCGAGCCAAGGTGCTCAGCACAGTACAGGATCAAACCCTCACAGAGGGGATTGAGTCGATGGTTTTCAATCACAGCAGGCACCTAATCTAGCATTCTCATCTGGTGGTGAGGTGGGGAGAAAAGGAGAATTGTAACTCGACACAATATTGCAGGGTAACCTAATGCCAGGACAAACAGACACAGCAGGGAGGAGGATTGTACCTGGGCAGGAGTAGAGTCTGGTTGATCGAAGCCTCCCTCATTCTGGGGCTCTGCCAATTCTTACGGCTTATTTGGCAGCAATGGACTGATCCTTCTCCCTTGTAAAAGACTTGTTTTCCCTACCTGATACAAATGAAAGATTCATCCAAGATGAACAGTTTCTCACTAGGCAGCAGAGTACAAACTTTTGTGCTTCTTCTTAGCTGCCATTTTGGCCCTCAGTGCTATTCTCAGGGAAAAAAGGCTCCTTTTAAACTCCCACAAAGGTTCATTGATCCAAAGGGCTTTAGAGACCAGAAACACCAAACAAAAGTGGTCAGTGTGTTTTGACAGAAGATAAAGGACTGTCATACAGTTAAGACACAGGTGCAAAGGGCAAAGTCTATTGCTTAGAGGAGATCTGGAAATGGCAACAGAGCAATTACTCTGTCCTACAGGCAACCATCATCCACTCTGCGAAAATGAACAAGATGCTTCTCTGTCCCAGTGTTTCTCTGGGTACATTTAGCTCTTATTTACTCCACTGAGTTAAATTATACCAATTTGTAGTGTTGCTCTAGATGGGTATCAACTTGTATTACAGCACAGGTAAGCGTCTCATTGATCAGATCCCACGGACTGCAGCTGCTAAGAGCAATAGGACTGAACACAAATTAACGCTATCATTAGCCTTATATACAGCACTACATAAACATTCTACCTGTCAGCTGCTGGCGAATTCCCTGGGACTCTGGAGTAAGTGATCCAGTGAAAGTCTGAAGTGTTGCAGGTTTGACTAGAGTCACTTCTGACTGCAGGAAAGCCATTAGCCCAGCCAGTATTGTCCAGCCCATGGGATGGTTCGAATGAAATATTGCATTACAGAGGGAACATCTGTTGACATGAGCCAATTTCAGATTGATTTTCGTGTTCCTCTGGGCATACACATAATAACAGTATGTCTGTATGTTGCTTTTTTTGTGTGTATCTGGACAGGAAAGCACAGCAAAATCGACGAGGATTTTCAGAAGAGCAGCTTCGTCAGGGACAGAACGTTATAGGCCTTCAGATGGGCAGCAACAAAGGAGCATCACAGTCGGGTATGACAGGCTACGGGATGCCAAGGCAAATTATCTAAAAGGATCGCTGTCTGTAGAGAAAACACTCCTTCTGCAGCATGTCTGTTTAAAAAAAAAAAAAAGAAAAGAAAAAAGAAAAAAAAGCTCATTAGTTCCCTTTCTGCCTGGTTTTTAATAGTTAGCACTCTCTAAGGTTTGGGGTATTTTTGGTTTGTTTTGTTTTGTTTGCAGCTGCAAGAGTTCATCTAGGAACTTGGGTTTTTGTGGTGGTGTGTGTCAGTTCACAGCACGTGCGCACTGCTGCCTCCTACTTTTCACTTCTGAACTATGCAAAGACAATTATTCTGTATTAATTTATTTGCAAAGTGTTATCGTCCACATTTGTCTCACACCGCACTTGTATTTCAACCAGTAACCTCGTTCTTCAATTCAGTGATGATATTGTTTGACCTAAGAATAAAGACAAATTAAAGACACTTCTTAGGCTCGTTATTTAAAGGAAGTGAAAGGAATTAAAACAAATGACCACATGGTACAGTGCTGAGGAGTCATATGTTTTGAATAGTCGATCTCTCTCATCTGTAACCCGGAGTCCTCTCTGAGTGTCTCCTTACTATGTTGTTTACAGTCCATGTTACATGTTCAATTTAGTGTTTGTCTATAGGCACACTCAATATATTTTCCTAAAAAGAAGATACATTATCCATTGAGTCTGATTCATGTAGTCCCACCCAATTTAGCTTGGATTTCCCGTGACCTAGTGTGCTGGGTTGACTGCTGCTGGCAAACTTGTGAATCAAGATAAAATCAGTTTAATAGGGAAAGCAAAAGCTGTGTGCAAAACCACAGGATAAGGAATTCACTACTTCTCATTGGCAGAAGGGCATTTAGCCACTTCCTGGAAAGCAGAGCCTCAGCATGCATGATGGTTCCTTGTTACCACAGACATATTCCCTTTCTCCTCCTTTTCCCTGAGCTTTTGCTGCTGACTATGACACCATATGGTATGGTGTATCCCTTTGGTCAATCACAGTCAGCTGTCCCAGCTGTGTTCCCTCCCAACTTCTTGCCCACCCCCAGCTGTGGGAGCAGAATGAGAAAGGGAGAAGATTTTGGCACTGTGTGGACATTGTTTAGCAATAGCCACCACACCAGTGTGTTACCAAGACTGCCTTCGTCACAAATCCAAAGCACAGCTCCCTACAGGTTGCTGGGGAGAAAGCCAACTCCATCCCAGCCAGCAGCAGGTGAGTCTTCAAACTCAGGGTATTCTTCACCATGAAAGGACAATCTATCAGTCAGAGGTGAGAACAAGGCTGTGCCTTGTGATAGCTGATATTATACCCCTCACCCTCTGTGGCACATACGTGTATTTTCTCTGCAGGGTTTTCTTCCTGTTGTTAACCATCTCTGCCAGCTTCACTCACAAAGCCCAGTCACTCCTTCCCAACAAGCAAGTAGGCAGGGAAGTGTGATATTTGAACTCTGTGGGCTTTTTGTTTGTTTAATTCGTGACAGACTTCCAAGAAGGCCTGAAAACCTGATATCTGGCAGGTGACAAACAAAGAGCAATCTGTTCTGACAGGTGTCTGAGTGCCTACACGCATAGGTAGGGGTGACTTCTGCCCATGTCTGAACCTCGTGGCACGTGGTGGCAGCTCATGGTCCACCAGGCAGCCCTGGAGCCAGCGACACACAGGTTGATGTGGCTTCAAAAGTTTCTACCACTGAGTAAACTGGAGGGATGATTCCCCCAGCTCAGATGAATATCCTCCTTGTCAGGAGAAGGGTGGGAATAACACCTTCCCCACTTCAGCCAAGCTTTGCCGAAGTGCTGTGGAAAACAGCAAGCAAATAGCTGAGGCAACCCAAAGCATCTGCCACTGAAAAGGTCCTGTCCCCACTTGTAGCTCCTCTTATACATGCCAGGACATCCTGGCTCCTCCACTGCACTCTTGTCAAGCACTTCTTTGTGTTTACCACCTCTTTAAGCCTGTTTTTCTGTTGCTGAGGTGAATTAGCTCAGCAGAGGCTCAGATGACCGCACCAGATGGTGCCTCTGGGGTAGGAGCTCACCTTTCAGCTGTGGTGGGGCATCAGCTCAATGCAAAATGTAACACGTAACTTCCCCTTAGATATTACATTAGGTGTAATGTGAAGAGAATAGCAGTTTTTCTTACTAAAAGCAAACAAGCTAATTGAGAAAATCTGGGCTGACGGCAAGACCAATGGCTGCCACCAGAAATCTCACCTCTGTCAATGTGAATGGCAGCCGTCTTCCTCAAGTAGAAACCAGAAAGTCACAGCCACAGCAGACAAAATGGCAGAAGGAGAGGAGCTGGAAGAGCTGTCTTGCAGGTAAGAGGGCTGAGAGGTCCCAGCCTGACCCCTCTGCCCCACACCACCCTCACAGGGAACACAGCCCTCAAGAGCTGGGCCTGAGCTTGGTGGCCTGGGTCTGCCCCCTCCATTTGGCTGCAGAATTGCCATTCTGTATGTCCTACTCTCTGGAGACACCATTTTTAAGCGCCACGTACCAACTGCATCCCCAGGGTGTGTTACTGACTTCCTCTACCCCTGATGCCATGCTGCGGCATCACCTGCCCCCATTCTCTACCAAATGTTCTCCCTGACCTTACAGCCTGCAGAAGGGACTTGGGCAAACTCAGGTCCTAGCCACTGGCACAGCTGAGTCAGAAGAGCTGACAGACCTACGGTCCATCTAGCCCGGTGCTCTGCCTCTGGCAGCGATGAAAGAAGAGGCTACTTGGAGAGGCCCAGCCGCTTTGCGTGGTCCCTGCCCTCCCTTCTCTGTAAGCATCCATGACTGTCACAGTGGGGTGCATCCCAGCAGAAAGGTCATGCCCCGGTTAAATGTTCCTTTCCTCAAAGGTATGTTCCCTAAGTAAACGTGCTTTCATTAGGTTTAGCATTCTAATAGCCTTGTTGAAGTTAGAATGTGAAGGACATGTTGTGTGCTTGCACAGCAAAAAAAAAAAAGCAGTGGTAATTTTAGCAAACGATGTTAGCAACAGCAGCTCAGTGCTCCAGGAAGGAAAATCTATACCCTGTGCAGACACAGATCCTGGTTAGTGTTGGAGCAACAACAAGAAAGACTAATCCCCAGGATTTTATCTTTGCTAACCCCTCCCCAAGCTTGCAACACAATTTTTCATTACCTTAAACCATCGAACTAATCTAGCTGTTAATGTCTGGCAGAAGATGGCTCAGTGTGTACTTTATTCTGTGGATTAACCTTATTTTTCCATGTTCTCATATGATGATTATAGAAATATTTATGTTATTATTAATTAGATACTTACACACTCTTGCCTGCTAATGTCCTCCTACGAAAATATCCTTACTAACAAGTTTACAAATATCTTAAGCTAAGAAGTAAACTAACATAGTACCAGGCTAGTTTAGTAACCAAGTTAGCAGGAAACATTATCACTTTTCTTATATTAGCAATAAACCATTGTAAGCTTGCTTCTACTGTGTCAAAAACACTTATGCAGATCTCCCAGAAGCCTAATTAATTTCTATGACAACCTCCTGCGTTGTCACTAGTAAAAGCCTCGATATACATCTGAACAGAGACATACCACAGCTTGGTACTGAAGGGTATGGCGTAAGTGTGTGCTTGGGAGGGGGTGTGGGTGTGTTTCCTCACTTAGATACTGGGCTCTCTAATGCTTAGGGGAGGTTCCTCTCCACAGACAATGAACATCTCACTTAAGGCTGTGAACTCGGTTTGACAATAAGTATGAGCCAAGGTAAGACCCCTCACACGCTGCCTGTAACCCTTCTTGAAGCTTGATTGTAACTTGGTCAGCTATCCCTCCTTAAAACCAAAATGAAATATTTTTGTGAGAAAGTGCTTTAAATACCCTCTCCCTCAACAGCTGTAGCAGAGAAAGCCCCATCATAGCAAGATGGACCAGAAGCACCTTAAACATTGCAGCCCTTGTGCTTCAGTTTGCTGTAGAAATGTAAATGACACTTATCTGCCTTCATGAAGGTTTTCAGACCGTGACCTCATTATGAACAATTGCTTAGTAATTTTTTTTTATCAGTAAGGTGGCATCTAATGGCCTTCTGAAAGGATGCTCAGTAGGCGTATGAGTGTGGAAGAACCACATACGTGAGTGCGGGATCTAAGTTTATCCTCATTTATAAGGAGCGCATAAAGAAACTCAATGCACAGAAAGTCAATATTAAGTTCAGCCAGTTCAATACAGTTGGAGCTTGAGGACTATTAGGCTAACGTAACATGACGTGTTTTAAATAAAAGCTAATGAGGGCGAACGGCACGAAGAGGCATCGCGCTTCAGTAAATTTGTCCGTAGCATCACTTTGCAACATGCCTCTTTGAACAGCATCCCCTGTGCTCAGCAGCGGTGCGAGGAGAGGGTGCTGCTGGCAGCAAGGGGCACCAGCAGACCCTTCCCTTCCACCTGCCAGCTGCCCCCGTGGGCTGTTTGTGCCCCAGCCCCAGTGCATTCAAACCAAGCTGACTTGTTTTTCTAACCACTGAGGCCAAACCAGAGCCACCAGGGAGGAAGGGTGAGGACTCAGGACTTCAGAGGTTCATTTTTGTCTGTAATCGATTGCATTTGGCTCTGGCTGCATTGTTTGGATTTCCTCCATCTGTTTCTCTTTTATGAAAAAAGGGGTAATACTCACTTAATAGCGATGGCTTGGTCAGCTCAGGCATTGACAGGATCGGTGATATGGTAGTGTCTCCTGACTAGAAATAAACTTTAAATAGCTTGAGAAGGGAAGTGACACCTTCAGACGAAAGAAATTCAGCCATTTACTGTAAGCCTGTTCTGTGACTGCTGTGGTAGTTCCTGAGTCTTGGGCGGAGAGGCCACCAAGGCTGCAGGTGAGCATGTGTACACAGACCCTCCTCTCCAGCTCTTTTGTCTTCTATAAACTTAAGAAGAAACGTAAAAGCTGATTTTGTAATGCACATACTACTAAGGCGAACTATTTGTGACACCCTAAATTTAGGGTGATCCCCAAATAGACGGGGAGAAGAACAGACAATTTTGTCAGCACATGTTTTTCGCATAGTATGCTCTTGACTGGAAAGATTTGTTTTCCCTCTCTATGGGACTTGCTGTCCTGCAGAAAGGCGAATGACATGGGCATGAAGACAGCACAAGTGACTGCTAAGAAAACACACACAGGCTGCCGCTGTCCCCACTCTAACAAACAGATGTACCTATTTAAACTTTGCTCAGGTTGTTCTTCCCACCTGAATCTCCAAAATAAAACCACCACAGTTCCGTGACTACAGTCAAGCAATAGAAAACCATGAGGTGAAATGGGAGAGGAGGAGTAAAAAAAAAAAAAAAACGAAGAGATTAACTATTTCTATAGGGGGAAAATCACAGCCTTGGATGGAAGGAAATTTTTCTGTTCTCATCTTGCACAGTTCCTGTGACAGCACAGTGCATGATGCTGTGACATTCAAGCAAAGTTATAATGCCATTTCTCAGATGCAGAAATACATTTGTCTGTAGTCCTATTGGATTTATAGAGGAAATTAGACAGGTGACCTTTCTCCCTAATAAAATTTCTGTTAAATGACTCGCTTTGGTAGAAATGTTACTTCATTATTGGGCAGGAGTAAATCCCATGCTCTGATGAGTGAGTGCTCTGCAGACCGCGTGGCAGGGTTCATGCTTATGTCCAGGTTCAGCAGAAGCGATGTCAAGAAACGCAGGAGCGGGCTCTGCTCTGGTCCAAGGATGTGCAGGGCCAGGCTCTCCTGGCGAGAGAAGAGGCAGTGCTAGAGGGAAGGAGCAGGTACCCCCAGGCACGTGGTGTGGGGGGGCTCGGAGCAGCACAGCACAGTTGAGAACGATGACTGTTGGGTGTTTCCAAACAGGATTTTAAGAAAGGGTAGGCATCGTCATCTTGTCGATAAAGATGTGAGATGGATAAAAGCTTTTGCGTTTGCACATAAATCAGCTAAGTGCTCTGCTTCTTTCATTTCGTGTTAAGGCACAGAGAAAAAAAAAGACAAAAATGAGCAGGGATTGTTTTTAGGAGCAGGTTTTGCATTAGTGTTGTTATGAGTCAACACTTCACACTAAGTTTCTTTGTGCTAGCTCCCACACATAATGTTGATGGAAAAGTAACTCTGCTGCTTCCACCTGCTTCCCACATGCAACCCAAGAGATGTTTTGGCCATGTTCTTAAAGATGCTGGAGTGCCTCCCCCCATGGATGTGCCTTAGCACCTCCAGAGCTGCTGAGCACCGGACCTGGTCTTCGTGAGTTTAGCTCTTGGTAAACAGGGAACAAAAATACTTCCTCATCTTGCAGGAAAACAGTCACATAAATGCAGATCTGGCTTTAAAGTGCTTGGATACCATGACAACATTGGTTTTCCAAGTGAATAGAAAAGCTCTTGATGCAAGCAGGGAAAATCAATACTTCAGGCAGCGGTTTGGAAGGTGCAAGTGGGATATCAAGGGAATCTGTGCATGTGCCAGGAGCAAATATCATCTCCTGGCATCCTCTGGAAAGACCATTTTCCTTGAACTGCCACGACAGTTCAGATGAATCAAATGTTGTGCCATAGTTCTGGTGGTGGTGGTGGTGGTAAATCAAAGCAGCGTTTCTTGGATTCCCCCTGCGTTAGAAGGGTATTTGGGAAGATGGGCTACAGCTGGGTCCCCGTACAAGTAGCAGTTGGAGAAGGTTCTGCTGCTGATAAGCAAGCGTTTGAGCTATGGCCAGGTGGATTTGGTGGCTAGATTGCATGAAGGAACTGCAGTGAAAGGTTCAGGCCTTGCCTGAGGAAAGATAAGGTAGGTAAATAAGGCTCAGACTTATGTGCATAAGATGAAGATTACTTTGCTTTCCTGTTGTGGGAGCTTTTGCTCTGAGGCAGCATCCCTAAAGTGGCTCAGCATTGGCAGGAGCTGCTGGGAATGTAGCAAAGCAGTTATTAATCCTTCTTGACTGTTTGCTATTAAGTGTGTTTTATTGCTGGATGTTGATGGAGCTGTTATGAACCAGGGGCAGCGTGGCTACAGCTGAAAGTGAACCATGTAGGAGTGTGGCTGTGTGAAGGCACCTGCCTCTGGAGCAGCCGTGGTCCTGGCAGGAGCTGCTGGTGACAGAGGACAGCTCGCTCCCTTGGGACAGGCTCGTGGCTAAGATGTGCTGACTGTCACCGTGAAGGTCAACATAGTGAGTTTTAAGGAACTGACCTGCAGTTCCTTAGTCCTGGAAATTATTTTTTAGACTCCTGTATGTTCAGTTTCGATCTCTACCTTTTGTATTGGAGATCTACTCTTCAGGATTTCTTCGTGTAATTAAAAAGCATTTCTGCTTGGGTTTCAGACCCACTGAAATCGTAGTGTGTGCTTTGTAAGAGATTTACTTAGCCCTGGAGGTCTTACTTAAAAGCAAAAGTTATTTTCTTTTCCTGCTGTGAAGTGTTTAATTATGTGAATCCTTCCCCCAGAAGCATTGCCATAATCCAAGTTTTTTATGAGGTGCCAAATACAATGGCTGGAACAGATACAATTTTATTTCTTTTTGTGTTAATAAGTTAAGCTATTGCCATAACCTTTCAAGATAGAATACAAAGAGTCAAGGTGATTGCTGTGGTAAGTTTCTATGTTTTCTGCATGTGAAACACCTGTTTCCAGTTAAGTCAAAGTAAGTAGAAGAAAAAAGTAGTGCATTTGTAGTAATTTGCTATTTTTCTTTTTTTTTTTCTATTACTTCTTTGTCTTTTTCTCTTTCTTTTTATATACTTGGTGTAGGATATGGATCAAAAGCAAAATTATTGTTTACAGCCAGATTCAGCAGTCTTTGTACTCTGTAAAACAGATCCGTGAATGATTAAACAGTTTTTATGCTGTTTGCTTTTGAAGTGGGAGTTGTGAAACAAAAGCAAGCCATAGTAACGCAGTGTCACTGAAGCAGGCTGCACACGTGAACCTCCTTTTGGCAGAATATGTTCTGTATTTAAAATGTCTGTCTCCGTGTAATATGATGAGTCCCTTAAGAACTAGCTTCTGCAGTTGCTCTGTGAATTGCACTCCCACTAGAGTCAAGTACATCCAGGCAAATTGGATTATTAGCTGGAGATAAATGGGCCCAGGGAGCACTTAACTGAAGGAGCAATGATGCTCATGCCCTTCAACTAAGCATAAATGCTGCATCTTTCAAAAGTGGGGGTATGGAGGAAGGAGGTTTCAGTTCCAAACACTGTCTGCTTTCTTTAAGAGGCTGTGTGCTAGCTATAATGGGATGAATCATAAACCTTAACATTCATCTGGAATGAATCTTTGGTTTTGAAGACAATGAATTTCAGAAAATGTTACTTTCTTCACAATAATTTTGAAATAAATGGAGCGATTTATCTTTGCATTTAGGACGATCTTCTTAAAATGATATTGTTCATTTAATCTGTAGGTATAACATGCATGATTAAGGCCAGCTGAGAACAGTTAGCACGTTTTAAACTTCAAAACCTTTCCTTACAGCGATATATTTAGAGTATCAGAATGGGAAAACGGAGGATGGAAACAGCTGGATTTCTTTGTTCAGTTGCGGTGTCATGGTGGTGAGAGGTGAGCCCCAAACAGAGCACTGTGTGGTCAGCAAAGTCTGCAAGGGACTGAACTGCGATGATCATGACTGGTGTAAGTGAGGGATGATTCATGCAACACCCTGTAATGGGCAGAGAAAAGAAAGGTACTTTTTAAATTCTTGGACTCCATATTTAAACCTAGAAAGAGTGATGGGGAAGGGGAAAATACAGTCTCATAGAAAAGAAAAACTAAAAGGAAACATTTTCTGCTTGTTACTGACTTGCCTGTTTTATACGTGTGGTGGGTCTTTAGGAAAAAATGCAAATTAGAAAGTAAATGATTGAGAAGAACAGATGGATTTAAAGTTGTCTCTCCAGTGACCAGGCTTGAAATAACCTGAGAAATACAGGGAAAGATAGACAGAATAAAATATGTTTTCAGAGAAACAAAAAAAAAGACTTGAGCAGAGGGGATCCCTAAGAGAGGAATCAGCTGCTCTATTAGAAAAAGGAGGATCCTCCTCATTTGGGAGGAGAAGGCGATGAATGAGCTGTATAAATGGAAACATAAAACAGTCAGACTTAATGTCATCAGTACCACTCTTTCTGTCACCACGGGTCACTGAGGGTCTCGAATTTTAGTTGTCCCTTTGACCAAATTTTGTATATTCTAAGTTAATATTTCTAATTTAGAACCTATATATAGCAAGTGAGGTGAATGTCCTGTCATCGTGGCTGGGAATGAGGGAAGGTGGATCTTTATTCACATTAGTGGGAAGTTGCTCATAGCGGAGACCGGTAATGTGCATTGACTGAAGAGAACTGGCATTCACTTGTTTACTTGGCTGTCTAAAAATAAGACTGAACACACAGCAAAACGCACATGCTTTCTCCAGAACCTCACCTCTGCACAGGCAAAGCTGCTGCACTGGGATAAGCTGTTCCTATATCTGCCGGGAGCTACTGGTCTGAAGAAACAAAAGACAGTGTTCCTACTGAAGTCTTTTTATTCTGAGATGGATGAGAGTCTATCCATCAAAAGGAAACCAAGACCTTCAAAAGAACAGGATTCTTTTTTTTTTTTTAAACTGTTTTGCTCCTTGGAGTGAAGAAAATTAACTCCAAAAATAGCTCTGTATAGAACATTACTTATGAGCTGGGCACTTGTAACTACACTTCATCCTTTGCCATAAAGGCTGTGGCTATTGCTGTTTGTTTAGTGTTTTACAGGATGAATACAGTTTCCTCTCTTGGAATTCATCACAAATGCAGAGCACTTCTGAGACTTATCATGGTGTCTGGGAGTCCTTTAAAATCCTCAGGAGGGCAGCACTGAAAATGCAATGTATTATGAAGAATCATTGAAAAAGATAATTTCTGTAACCCATTTAAACCATGCGAATCATGTCATACATAGAGAGTCTCTCCCCCCAAACAAACATGGGGAACTTGGAGTGTAAATGTTCCATTTCTGAAAATGTTATTAGAGAAAAGTTTGAGAAATGATTAGGCTGAGCCGAGTTCAGAAATTTGGTCTCTCGAACAGGATCCAGACAATGTGACGGGTTCAGCGTAAGTGTGTGAGGGTAGCAGGGCCCTTACAGCCACCTCCTGGGAATGGCTCTGGAGGAGAAATACTGACAGCCCTACATGTCACTTGAAAGACTGAGAAACAAGACACCATGAGGCTGCGCAAGATCCTAAGCTGTGTGAGGAGGGGTCCAGGCTGTCCATGTAAAACTGCAGGTGTTTTAGTCTTGTTTGTATTGTTATGTGGCCATGGCAGTAAAAACTCTTAAGAGGGTGGCTCTATCAGCATCTCAGATGATCTGAAATGAGCTCTCTCCTCCTTTTGACTCAGCAAAATGCCAGGAGAGATCAGTCTCACCTGTTAAAATAAATCCAGTACAAGTCCGGACAGGCAAAAGGTAGGAAGATGACCAGCCAACATGGAAGTGGATACGGGAAGCTCCCTGTGTCTGAAGGTCAAGGCACACAGAGGTTCAGCTCTGCTCTGTTACACTGAGGAAGTGCAGACTCTTGGCAAGTTCTGACATTATCGTACACAAAAGATTTAGCATGGACATCCTAGCCTGTGCTTCCCAGACAACAAAGGATACTGAAATTTTGCTGCAGTAGGCGAGTGCAGCTTATGTGAGCAGCTGTCCTTACTAGGCACCGTACTTACATATGCGTGATCAGCTTCTGTTTGCTGTGGTATCCTCCTAATCCTCAAGTACTGATCCTTAAACAAATCTCAGGTGGCTTTCCCAGTTTGGCAAATTGCTGATCAGACTGATTTCCCCAATGGTCTTGATTAGCTTCATTTTACCTGTTATGAGGTGATTGGCTCTAATACTGAGACCTTCGAACCTGCTGAGATAGGACTGTTTATTTGAAAGAATATGGAGCAGGGCTTGCTTGTGGAAAAAATGCAGCCTTTAAATCTCAGATAGAGCTTTTGTCCACAGAGCTGGCTCAAGTGATGTTGCTGTGAGATATCAACTGATGGAGCTGGATAACGTAACAGTGCTGCAGGAAGGTTCACAAGCTCTCTGAGTTGAGTCTATATGGAGATCCAAGGGCTGGAGAGGGTACTTCTCTATGCTGAACTTCCACTCAGCAGACACGGATGGTAAAAACAAAACAAAACCTCCTCAGCTGTAGTTCAAACTATGGTAACACTTTTTTAATCTGGGTCTTGTGATGATGTTGCAAAGAGAGCGGACAGAGCTGTAGCTCCTTCCTGTTAATAGCTCTTTAGTTCTTGCAATTTCATCATGTGGCACTGAATGTGTAAGGACACTGCCATATGCAGATCACAACCATATCCGGCCCTTTGAAGTCCTGTTGCTCTAACCATCGTGCAAACAGTGATGTTTATAATGCAGAACCTAGAAGCAGGTGTGAAAAACAAATGCAACTTATGGGGATCACAGTAACAAGTTTTGTATTTAGACTTTCATTTTAGTTTTCATCAGTCCAGATCCTCTTAACTTCTGCCTGTTACTTCACTGCACTCAGCCCAAAGGCACGAGCAGATATTCAAGCTGGTGATGAAGATTAGGGTCTCTGCAGCTGAGATCTTGCAGGCAACTGCTCTTACTCAAAGATGTCAAGGTCAGAGGGGACTACCATGCCCTGATTAGAACATCAGGAGCATCTCTGAAAACAAAGTTTGAACAGGGGACCATGCAATTTGGTGATCAAGAGTCAGTGCAATTCTTGGTCAGATGTATTCATGGTTAACAGCCCTCACTAGTGGTTCACCTCAACTGGTTTGTCTGTGCTTGCATGTGGTTTTTATTCTAAACCCCAGATTTGCTTTAAGTTATCTAGTTGTGCTGCCTTGCCTCTGGTGGCACTTACCATTTTCTTTGTCTTAGTGAGGAGCCTGCCAATGACAGAGATATGTAATTCAAACACTAAAAATACTTTGCTTTAAACTTTTCCTTGTCAAATTGACTGCACTGACTTCCTGGTTCACTGTGCTGTCAAGTCTGTTTTTTCAGTCCTCGAATTAACCTCTGTAGATCTTTTGGATACTCATCAAAACTTTTGGTGGCTGAGGGATGACAGCAGCAGCGTCAGTCATTTCTAGGGGTTAGAATATTGAGCTGCCCCATAACCCCTGAATAAAGAAACTGAAACACCAAATTCACCAGACTGAGAGAAACACCATGTTTAACACTTCTTAAACTATTTGCACTTAACTGTTTAATAGTAGGTTAATTCAAGTTACTTGTTTTAAAAACAAAAATAAAAAAAAATAAAAATCTGTTCTGCTCCTTAACAGTTTAAAGCTGTGTGTGCTTGCTGTAGTCTGTCACTGCCTGGATGGACACAACAGGATTCTGAGACCTGATAAAGTGGGAATAAAAGTGGCACAGGCCTGAATGCCCTGCTGAAGTCTTTTAGGTGGAAGTAGTGAAGCCAGAAAAAGTTGCAAGTTGGTTTTTTTTCCGAGCTTTTTTGTTCTGTCCTCCTACTTAGAAAATGATCAGAGAAATAGAAATAAGATGAAAGGTCCAGACTGAAAGGAAGCAGCGTGTGCAGGTTTTTGAAAGACAGAAGAGGGAAGACAAGGAGTTAAACTTCCAGTGCTGGTTTTCTTCCAGGGTATTGAAGATATTCTCTGCTTAATCGCAAGGAAAATTCAACCATAGAAAGGCAGGACAAGTATATTACATTAGCATTTTATAGGGAAATTTATTTGTGGCAAACACTGGGGCTAGGCTGTCGCAAGGCTTGTGGAGGCCTTGGGCACGGTGTTTCCTGGGAGATACACTGCAGTCCTGGGTACAGGAGTGAGATATCTTTGGTTCACTTGCACTAAACAGCAGCCCCATTTCAGCTGGGCATCCATTATGGCAACTGACTGCTATGAGAGTGTCATGGTTTGATGTGGAGGGGGGGGTGGTTCTGGTGGCAGGAGAGGGGTTTTGGTCCCTGTGACCTCCCCAGTTTTGGAACCGGATTAGGGTTAGTTCTGGCCACCAGATCAGACTGCCATCCCCCTCGGGGTTGAGCCAATAGGGCGCCTCTGCGAATTGCCCTATTTAAGTCAGGACAAAGGGACCGGAAAAGGTGCTTTGCCCAGGATCGAGCAGAGAAGGGAGGAGGGCACTGCCCCCGCTCCCTGGCTCCCGGCCGGGCGGCTGCCTGTGTCGGGCCGGTGCCGCCCACGGAGAATGGCAGCGGCAGAGCCAGCTGGGGAACTCGGGGGCACCCCACTCCCGGGGTGCCCACTGGGCTGAGTTCACCTGGAGAGGACTGAGATCTGAGAGAAACAGCCGCATCGACAGCAGGTCAGTGAGGATGGAGCGGGAGGAGGTGTGCCGGAGCCAAGGTTCCCCTGCGGCTGATGGTGAGATAGCAGGCGGCCCCCCTGCAACCAGGACGGCCTTGGTGGAGCAGAGACCCACTCGCAGCCCGTGGGGAGAAGATGCCTGAGCCCGAGGATGGTCGTGTTGGGGTGCACGACACGGCAGAGAGGCATCTGGAGTCTGCGTGACGACCCACGCCGGAGCGAGTGGCTACAGCTCCCTAAGTACCCGAGACTGTGGTAAAGCCCACACCGGAGCAATCTGTGGGGAAGGATTGTTTCCAGTGGGCTGGACTCATGCTGGAGAAGTTTGTGGATTTTTTCCTCGTGGGTAGGGGATCCATTGGAGCAGGGGAAAAAGGTGTAAGGACTCCTTCTCCTTTAAGACAGAAGCAGCAGTAACAGCACGGAATGAACTGACCTGCACCCCCCAGTCCCTGCCCCCTGTGCTGCTGGGGGGAGGAGGTAGAGCCGGGAGGAAAAGGAAGGGGGGGGAAGGTGTCGGTTTTAAGATCTGGTTTTGTTTCTTTCTGTCCTCTCAAGTAATCGGTTTTTGTTTCCCTTTGTCCTTCTAAGTAATCATTAATAAACTGTTTTGCTTTGAGAAAAGCTCTGCCTGTTTTGCCCAGGACCATGGTTGGTGGGTGCTCCCTCTGTTCTTGTCTCAACCCTCAGTCCCTTTGGTTTTTTTTTCTTCTCCTCTCTACTTTACTGGAGAAGGAGAGACTGTGTGAGTTTTAGTTGCTGGATCAGCCTAAAACCACGACAGAGAGTGTGGGAAGAGAGATGTTTTCCTGTTTGCATTCCACGTGGCATGTAGGGTTTGATGATAGAGAATGGGGTATCTGTTAATCATAACAGCTTCAGAGTGCCTTAGCCTCATGGACTAACGCTTTCGCACAGCACTGTTTGTAAGATGAAGCCTTAAGGAGCTTATAAACTTCATCTTTGTTTGCTTTCAATGGGAAATCAGTTAAGGACTAGGTCACCTACCGAAGTGTGATTTGCAAGGAGGAGCACAGACACATTCACCAGTAAGAGTAAGAGCTTTGGTTTGGCTTGTCAAACTCTGCTCAGGCCTGACCTATCCAAGTGCAAGTGACTGAGCATTCCGATAGATGGGAGTCTGCACATCAGCACATCTCACCCCCTGAAAAGCCACAAGCATTGCTTTTGCTTGGCTGAAGTGCTGCTGTGACTTGACTTCTGTAGAGGGTGTTATCAGTGACTTCAGCGCTAGCTCAACCGGGTCCACCTCATTATTGTGGAAACTCTATCTTTTTAAAAATATTGTTTAATTTGAAACCCAGCAGGCTTCCTATAGCACTTTGATTCTCCTAACAAGTTATATTTAATCTAGTAGGATGATTTGTGTACGCTGTGTCAACGCTACTTGCCTTGCTCCCTACCATACATAGCTGTCCAGTTTCGTATAAGCAAGAAAGAAATTGAGATTAAAATTAGCTAGTGGCCTCAATAAGAGACGAGTGGTGCGAGACCATTAACTGATGGAATAGCAGGGCTTGTCTGTCCTTAAAATGCCACAGACTGATGAATGGATACTGTGGCCAATAGATGTGCTCCCTTAGCCTTTTTGTTTCAATTTAAATTGATGGGGATACAAATAACGACATTGTTCTCACTCGGCATAAGTGAGGCAAAACAGCTCTATTAGCGCCCAGGGAGGCTAACACACAAGGTGGGCAGCTGCTTCATTTCGGATATGCTCTGTCAATGGCAGCTACGTGTCGTGTCTGAGTCTTTGAAGACAGCCCAATTGCCTGTAATTTCCAAGATGATTTTGGCTGTTGGAAAGTATTTTGTTACATCAGAGGTCTGTAGTGCATAGTCAAGCATTGTCAGGAATCAGAAATTAGGTAAGAGCTCAGGAGAAGAAAAAATACATATGAGCACTGTGATTTGAAGCTGCATCTCCAGATGACAAAGATATTGAAGGCAGGTAGTATGGTATTCATTCAATGAGGGAGTAGAAAGAGGTTCAAAGTTGATACTGAAACATAAATTAGTAGTAAACTATTAATAATTTAGCATTTAGTAATAAATTGCCGCCCACTTCCATACTTTCATAAAAGCCTCATTTCAACTTGCTCACAATTTCAACTTCAAAAAAAATTAAAGAAACAGCTACTCTGTGCTGATTGTGTCTCCTGTGATGGAAGAGATGTATCCAAAATGTTAATGACTTGCCTGTGTGCATGCAGTCTCTGCAGGCTATTAATGCTATACCAGTCATTATTAGTACGTGTCTACGGAAGAGAAGGTCAAATACCTACACCTAGGTTCAAACTGAAGCTGAATTACAAATTCAGCTGTGTTGTTAGGAAGGACAGCCAAAACTTTCTGCTTTTGTTAGACGTGATCTTGGTTGTAATTTGAAGAAATTATTCAAGGGACAAAACGTGCAATTGTACAGTGTTGATTTCACCAGAGTGTCAGCTCTGGTGAAAATTGATTGACTTAAGCTTTGTGAATGCCTTATCAAATGTTATTATAAATCATCATTTAAATCCTTCTTTAGTTTTCACAGACATGTTAAGACCTGTGCTTTGCCTGAGTTTTGATTGAAGAAAAACTGGTACAACCAACACGCTAGAGAATTCTTATAGGTACCAAAGCCAGCTTTTGGTAGAACTAACTTTGCATGGTGTATGGACTATTCTTCCTCCCACATTTTTGTGCAGCTTGTTAGACATCACTGATTAGCAAAAGGAGATTCTGAAACACAAACAAACTGTCACTTTTGATGTTCAGTTTAAGAAAAAAAATGACATGGTGAGGTTAGTAGCTCCCTAGAGCACCCTGATATGTTAGTGGGCTGATCTGCCAAGCTGGTTCTAGGCTCCGATCGGTTAAAGGAGCAAGAAAGACTGCTTCTGAACTGATCATGAGGGAAGCTTTGGTCAGAAGGGAAAGGCTTCTATTGTACAGAGTGGATTTTGTGGATGATAAGTTTGTTCGAGTCTAAGATAATTGCCTCTTTTCTATCTGTACTCAGTGGTGAAAGTGTGATTCTTCTTCTCTGTCTTCAATGCTTCTCTTTTACCAGTGGGTATGGACTGACTCTAGAAAACAACCTTGGATTTATGTGCCTACCTTCTAGACAGTCTGAGTCAGGTGAGATGAACCCTCTCTCCTACCGTAGCACTAGGTTTGTGCAGTGCAAGACAAGTCTTTTCTCCTAAAGAGCGGAATTGTTGGTGTCCCAGCTTCCTCCACAATATCTGTGTAGTACAGGCAGACATCTCAGCTGTGGCTTGAGGCCCTTGCACAGATCTGCTGCAGCCTTTCCCTTAACAAGAGACTCAGTGGGCTGGGGTGTGGTCACAGGTTAGACTAACAGGGTGCCCCTGGTTATGTCTGGGTCTTGGAGAGAGAGGGAATAGAAAATCAGGCTGCCAAACAGATGTGCATGAGGAAACCACAGCCCTAAGAGAGAACAACACAAGTAAAACCAAGTGTCACTGTCATTGTGTGAATAAACTGAGAAGTCTGTGATTTGTAACAGTGGGTTTTGTAGTATTAGGAAAGCATGAGGAGGTGGAACTGGTCTGGAAGCCATGACAAGGGCAAGAAAAAAGGATGCTTCTGAAACTAATCAATGCATCACGTTGATTTGGGTCAGAAAGAGGTAAGAGGCGTGTTTTGATATGCATTACTTGCAGGAGATAAAATTAAGCTGCTCAATACCAGTTCATGGACACCAAGTAATGGCTTAAAGCCAATGGCCCTTTCAGGTGGACCTGTGTGAAAGTATGTTTCTCAGAAGGGGTGTAATTGACTCACACTAACTTTTCAAGCTGATGTAAAATCACTGGTATCTGTCAGGTGAAAATGAGAGACTAAGCCTATGGTTTGCATTGGCTTCAGATTTTTTTTAATCTTCAGGCTTTTTTTGTATAGGGAACCTGCAATTAATGAAACAGAATGAAACACTTTCATCAGATTTTTTATTTCTAATGTATTTCATATTTTATTTCAGTTTGCCAGCCTCTTCATTCTTTGCTTTACTTGGAAACAGAATGTACTTATCTTGAAAAATACTCAAACCCTAGTTTTGCTTTTTAAAAGGAGGAGAAGGGGAAGTGAGTATCAGGCACTGCAACACTGTTGTGGGTTAGTCATGGCCATCAGACAACATCCCACCCAGCTGCTCAGTACCTCCCTCCCCTCTTCAGCAAGATGGGGATTGAAAATAGGAAGAACAGGAAGGAGAGAAAAATAGTGCTCTGAGATGAAGACAGGAAGATTACTTGCCAATCACTGTTGCAGGCAAAACAGACTCAACTTGGGGGGAAACTGACATAATTTATTGCCAATTAAAATAAAAATGTAACTACTAATTTGAGTAGTGGGAAAGAACAAAGCAAACACTGAAGCAACACTGTCTCTCCCCTCTTTCCCGGTCTCAACTTCATTTATTCCCTCACGGCTCCTCTACTTGTCCATTTCTCTCCACCTCCCAAAGTCTGAGCAGCGCAGTGAGGATGGGGGGCTATGGTCACTATACAGTGGTTTCTCTCTGCTGTTCCTTCTTTCTCATTGTTTTCCTCTGCTCCAGCATGGTCTTTCCATGTGCTGCAGTCCTTTGGGAATATCCATCTGCTCTAGCATGGTCTCCTCCACAGGCTGCAGCAAGGATCTCTGCTCTGACACCTGGAGGACTTCTTCCTCCATCTTCATAATTTTATTTTGTGCTTCATTTATTTATTTCATTTAAGCGGCCCATATACACCTTTGGTATGTGAAAGGTGCATAATAATGTTATTTATCTCACTGAAGGAATTAAAATAACTTCCACCTGAGCCTTTCTGTGTAATCTAGAGAAAATGGCATATAATTGTCACACTAGGTTTAAAGCACACGTTTAATGCTATATCTTTTGATTGGCTCTTGTTGCTACTTCAGTAACAAACACCATGGTTATTTTTATCTTCTCAGGATAAAATATGTGAAGTTAAATGGCTGAAGAAAAGTGAAATCTGGAGATAACCCTGCTTCCTCAGAGTGTAAAGGACTTAATAAACAGGCAAAAGACTTTGATACTGACAAAGTATTTTCCTGTAAAAAGCTCTTTTAATCTGTGGATCAGCTTCTGAAGTACCGTTTGTATCATAGTAATTCCCTGTGCACAGGATAGTGGAAGGCTTTTGGGAATTACACAAATACTTTCAGAGACCATGGTCGTCCCCCCAAAATTAAGTGTAATTAAAAATAAAAAGTGGCAGTTGGAAGCAATTATGTATCATAATATGAAATAAATTATTAGATTCTCCTATGCTACTAAAGCATTAATAAGGCCCAAAATTTAAAGTATTTCTTCACAGGGTTAAAATATGTTGCAATTCTAGAACAAATAACAAACAACAATCGAGGACATAAATATTGTGCTTCAGGACATAAGCCAAAGACTAACACACAGACAAGAAATATTTTAGTTTAAAAGTATATTACCTAACTGTAGGATGTCCTGCTTTGTAATTGAAGTCATCTATTGCAGGTTACACCAATGGAGTGTAGATCACATCTGGTGGTCACCTGTTGCGAGGTCTGGATACATCTTTTCTATTCTATGCCTCTACACTACTGTGGTGTTAAAGCTTTTATGATAGTTACTCTACGTTTTATATCTTAAAAGATAAATTGATAGAATGTGTGGGTTTTTTTTATAAAAGGTTGGCATTTCTCCAGTGCCAGTTCTGAAGCTAACCCAAGGAAGGCATTGAGATTGTTAATCACTTAAAAGTAAAGGTAGCTCTATAATTAGCATCCATTGAGGAAAGTACTGTTTTACATCCTCCATAAATATTTAATTATCAAAGAAAATAGGATGGAACTGTTATGGTACAAGTGACTTCCTGCATCTGATTACAAAAAGGATTCTCAGTTCGAAGCTTGATTTATTTTTGCCATATACAATATGTTGCCTGTAGCAGCTTATTTCTCAGTTATAATAAAATAACCAAATTTGAATGTTCAAAGGCACATTACAACATTCTGAAGAGAGTTAAAATGCTCTTCTTGGTTTGCAATGATTATCTGCTATTTGCAACACTCTTACTCAAAGTGCTTAACTTTATTTTCCTTCTTTTACTTTCATGATTTTGCTCTCATATTTACATTTTACTTGCTAATTTTCTTGTTTATGGCAACTAGTTTTTCGAAGTTTTAATGACATATAGATTTTAGCACTCTGGTTTTGTTTTAACACATTGGAGTCTATTTCAGCTTGAAAAGACTACAAAAAGTCTATTTATTCAGTCCAACTTTGATGTTTAAAGTTACTTGATAGCATCCTTCTGATATTCACAAAAGAGCAACAGGGCAGATGAGATTACAACTGGAAACTCATCAAAGTAAATTGATGCCTCTCTTGGTCCTGGACGTTGCCGTTAGCTGTCTTCAGCTTCAGAAGAAGTGGTGCCTGAGAAAAGATGCAAGGCTCTTTTTCAACTGGGACAAGCGATAAAATTAATTCTGCTGGAATGGATGACAAAAACGACCACTCAGCAGCTAAACCTGAAGAAGAACTAAGTGTAAGTAGGTGACTTGAGCATTCTTGATTTCATACCCTACTTGACACTATTAGATCTCTTATGATCTAATTCTCAAGTATTAAACTTCACATCCCGGTTAGATTTCTTTTAACTTTCTGTTTTATAACTCAATCCGAAAATGCCAGCATATGTTGTATACCTTCAGATTGCTAGTAACATGTATTTTCAGGCCACTGAAATAATGAAAATGCCAGTGAAAAATAGGAGAAGCTTATATTGGTGTCATGGCAGCACGTTTTTCCAAAAATAAATCAATTTCTAGGTGAGAAAGGCAACATTAAACTAGATAATGCATTTTGCTTTTCCCTGAGAAGATACAGGAAGGGATTACTGCATGAATGTTAGCTCGTGACAAAGAAGCAGTTAAATTATTCAGTGTACGGGGATAGTCAAATTGCAATTTTAGCTAGAAACCAATTCTACAATACAACAACTAAGTTGCAGTGGAGAGGAAAGCTGAATTAAAAGTTGTGATCCTTACTGGGGAAAGGGAACATCTTAACACTGCCTTTGTTTTTCTTATTATAGATTGTTTATGGTAAATTAATACAATATAGAGAAATATTTAAAATGTAGTCTATAGCATTCAACATTCCTATGAATCCTGTGTAACAGAGAGCTTTCCCATGCAAGCCTTGATACAAGAAGTACATTTTTAAAAATAAGATTAGAATTGTGGTGAATGCAATGAAAGCATTAGCTGTTTCAAGTGCATATTTACAGTCCAGTGATGTCAATCTTGAGCAATCTTTAAGGATCCTTGACAGGAACTTTGTATCTAATTTTTAAGAATAAATCTGTGTGGTTAGATCTACAGTTACAAAAAAGTACGACATGGGAACACTTAAATATAAAATATTCCTGGGGGAACTTTGATGAAAGTGGCCTGAATTTCAGATGTCAGAATTGAGCATTCATTCAGCTGTGTCAGCTGTCCTACTGAAAACCTGAGAGTATAATGGAACTTTACGTGACAGAGCAGAGCTTTAAACAAAGAGATGGGCAATTTGATTTTTATCCTTAAACAGAATTATACTCAATAAGGTTTTTGACAAATATGGAAGACAGGCAAGTTGAGTCCTTCTTGAGAACACGCAAAACAAATGCACATAAGAAGATATGAGTCTAAAACCTTCCAGTTCAATGCTTTCATGTTTTGTTTGAGGAAATTGTAAACTGTACTACCAGGTCTTATTACTCTACTCATTATTACTTATTACTGGTGGTTTTTTTTGTCATATTTGAACATCCTCAACTCTGAGGTCAAAGGTTGCTAGCCATTGTATTTGGCTATGAGACTGGCAGGATAGTTGTGATGATGTTGCTTTTTCTCTCTCTGTGAGGATATGCAGAGCTCTTATTGAAAGCGTTACTAGGGCATAATGTCAGAGAATCATAGAAAAACTTACTTTCAGAAGTCCCCACCAATGTGATCTACCAACCATTGTTTAAAAACAGAGCTAATGTCAAAGCCAGAACAGTTTCTTGGTGCCTTGTCCCTCTGAGTTTTGAATATCTCCAGGATGGAGGTTCCCTGACCTCTCTGGGCATGACTCAGGTGCATGACCCTCACAGTGAAATACTTTTCTCTTCCCCTCTTTTCCCCATCGCCCCCCAGTATGTCCAGCTGGACTTTTCCTGGCTGCCACGTGTGACTCTTGACTGTGCATCAGTGAGAAAAATGTGGCTGTTTTCTCCATAACCCACTTTAGGTAGGGACATCTATAATTAGATTTACTCACACTGACTTCACCTCCTTGTCTCAGCTAAACAATCCCAGGGCTCTCAGATTTTTGCTGTACATCACGTTCTCCAGCCCCTCACCTCTTGGTGGGCCTCCCCTGAAATCACTTGTTTATCAACACCTCTGTAATACTGATGGGTCCAAAACAGGACACAGTACTTCAGATGTGGCTCCTACTAGTGTTGGGCAGAAGGAAACAACTACTTATTGTAGATTATTTCACAGTATTGCTTCTGCAAACGTCTACTAGCTATGCTTGGCATTTCCTGGGTGTCAAGCTCCATCAACACATAGATTTTGTAGCCACTGTCTTAAACTTAGCATGCCACATTGATATTTTGGAGTGCAGTTCTTAGCTGGGTACTCCAAACTTTCATAGTCTTCTCCTTCCTCAACTGAGATATTGTTAGTAGGGATGAAAAATGAGCCTTGTGCCCACAGCTTTTAGTCTACGATAGGCCACGCTCTTGCAGTGTGCCTTCTGAGAGGCTTCGAAGAATGAAATGATGGCAAACAGCCTGGCAGCTTGTTGCAGCCTTTCTCCTTGCTACCTACCCCTTGTAGCTCTGCAGAGACTAAGAAGGGTCTATTGATCATTGGGAACAACCAGATCTGCCCGAGTCGGGGGCAGACGTTGTATGTGCTGTTGTATGTGCATCTGTTCTAGCGCGATTGTGAATTCCTCGGTGTGTTTCTGTGTGGGTGTAGAAGGAAATAGGTGATGGGAGAGGGGTTGTCCCTTGGCAGAGTGAGGCTGTCTTTTCTTTGAGCAAGTCATAGACTGGTTATCATTGGTCTTTGTCAGGGATTCTCGATTTGCTTTCCTGAGAGGTGATATACCTCTGAGTATGTTTCCCACAAATGGCGTAAAATCAGCTGTGAGATGGGGGAGACCCACTCTGAAAATGCCCTGAAAATGAATTGACTATTCCAAAGACAGGGAAGAAGATATTTTTTGGTCTGGTCTTCATCTTTAGAATGGCAAAGTTCAGTTCCATGTCTGTATGTATGAGCTCCTGGGTCAGGTCTTTTTGTCTCAAAGGCTATTTTGTGCTTCATAGAAGACTTCTCACTAAAACTCTTGCTGCTGATTGCTGACTGGTGTTTGTCCACACCCCCAGTCATGGAGAACCCATAACTTCCTAAGGCAGCCTTTGGACAGCTTCCCTCTCACTCATATCAACATGGTTTTGGAATATTTTTCCTGCGTGTTCCTCATCGATGTGGCAATATTATGTAACTTCTGTTATCGTTGGGATAAAAGGAGGAAATTCAAGGGTTTTTATAGTTCTAATTCTGATGCAGCTGGATATCACAGCTATGCCTGTGTTCATACCCGGTGCACTTGGTCATTAATACCCTGAGTGGTCCAGGAACTCACCAGCTAACCTCTGCATAGATGAGACAATGAATTGGCTTGAGAAAAGGTGATTGAACCTATTATTGATCTCACAAGAAGTGTTTGACTGACACAGGAGCTCACCAAGTGGGAATTTTATGAAGTCCCAGAGATTTTCTCAGACAGCTTTTGCTGTTCTGCAGCAACTGATAGACATTATTTGTATGCTTAAATGTGTCGATTATCTTCTGCAGACGAAAATGCCTTGGGGAGTGTCTGGTACAAACAGATTTTCCAGAACAGAAAATACATAAGACACTTACAGATACATAAGTAGACGTAGATACATAAGACACTTATAGGAAGTAGAAACTGCTCCTGCAAATGCAGAAATAGTCACACAGTAGTCTTTTGTACCTAGATAAGATGGTCAGGAGTTATTTTGAATGTAGCTGCAGAAAATCTGGGACTGTAGTTCAAAATAAACTGTCAAGGGGCTGGATATCCAAGTGATGACCTTGTTCAGATCTTGTCCCAGCAAGACCTGTGCTGTGTCCTCCTGATCACTGGAGAGTATTTCTTAGAGGGAGCTGGATATGCAGGCGGAGGATGTCTATACCCACTGTTTCTCATCTTGAAAGGAAGCAGAGACTTTTTTCTGATAAATTAATGGGTTGCTCCCAGTTGTACTTGGATAGTTCTGGTCTGAGAAGAAAGCGGCTTTTCTTTGAACAGCAGTGACATCTTGACCAGGAGCTGAGAGGGAAAATCGATAGTGTGCATGTGCCTGTCTCTTGGTTCTTTAGCAGGGAAATGACTAGTCGTAGTATTGGCAAAGGATTGACTATTTGAATACCCTGCTAACCTTCCCATTTCACACAAAGGGAATGAATGGCTGAATGTGTGCCTGCTTCCGCACCAAACTTGCATAAGCATAGCAACTATTTGGGTCATGAGACACCTTGCTAGGTTATGTTACCAAGCTGCTGTTCTGCAGTACTTGTCTGCGTAAACCTCTCAGCTGCAGACAGTGCAAGGCAATTCAGCGTTGTCTACCCTTTGGACTAAAGAGAGCTAACTTGCACTAATGAGGGACGCACAAGAATATTAGCGTTTATTCCGATGGTTAATGCTGAGTGGCTATTGCATGGTGAACTGTTATCCTAATGTACATTGTGTTTTTACAGCCTGATGCAACAGGGGCTGACTCTGTGTTATATCAGCAAGTGTCTGGAAAAAAAAAAAGGACTTTACTTTCTGACTAGGGTTTTAAACTGCTACAAAAGTAATTATAGTTGTATATATTCAGTAACAAACAAATATGTGTGGGAATCTGTTCTAGTCGCTGGTTAGTCAATTGCTGTTAGAAATGTACCACGTCTTTTGTTGTCTTTCACCTTATTTTAGGTAGCCAACATTTCAGTCCAAATGGTAGCTGCAGAAGATAAGTTGGCGAAGAGGATTCTGGCAAGGAAAAAACATGGCAAATTGAAACTGAAGAAAAAAGATAAGTTGCTGTGGAATTTTCAAAACAAAATAATTATCTTCACCCTCATTCTATTTATTTTAGGAGTTGTAACCTGGACATTACTGTGGCTCTTTATTGGTGAGTTGCTGGAAGCTCATGCGAATTTCATACATCACTATCCCCAATAGCTCTTTCAGTTGGATTTAGGATCTCACTTGTACTGAAGGCTGTTTCTAAAATAAACATGAAACTTACTTAAATGAGGCCTACCATTATAAGTAGTTATAAGAGCAGGCATAGCTACTTGCTTTAGGGAGTGTGACTTTTTATTTTAAGTGTTATGCAAAACATTTTTCACATGTGCTAGTTAATTGCGCAGACCTGACAGTTTGTAGGAACTTAATTCCTTAAAGTTTGTCTTCAACTGTGTTTCTTGGCCTGCTGAAGGCCAGGCAAGTTCTTCGTGTCTCATGCAGAATAGACTTAAAGAAATTAAAGGGGAATAAAATATAGACAGCAAATATTTATTTTAAGACCTGTAAAAACACTGGACAGGACAAGAAATTGCCACTTCTGTGGAGTGTTTCCTTCTTGCTTGAAGTGTCTAAGTGAGCAGCAAAAGCTATGTTCTCCTCTTCAAACCCTCAATGCTAATATTGCCTAAGATTCCTCAGGGATGCTCCAGAATCTGGGTGTTGATATTGCCTTTGTTATACTGGTTCATTTGTACAGTGATATCTCAGGTGCTTAATTAACCTCCATATTGTGGTACTCATCTAGCACAGTTTGGCTGTGAAAATGTAGTGTTCATTGGTAGTCCTTTCCACTGTAAAGCTGAATAGATTAATTTGGTTTAGAATTTAATTGGAAAAATCCTCACTGTCATTTAAAAAAAAAAAAAAGTAATTGGAGGCTAACTGTCATCTTTATTTCTTTGCAGTTCAGGCAGAAAACAAAGATGCATTGTATTTTGTTGGACTGTTTCGTGTTGCCAACATAGAGTTTCTCCCAGAATACAGGCAGAAGGAGTCGAAAGAATTCCTCTCCGTGGCACAGAATGTGCAGCACGTGGTAAGATGAGTGGGTTGCTTGGCTAGCAAAAAGATCAGAGCTGTGAACAAGAGGTGCAAGGTGCCATTGAGTCTGCTGTGGTGTTCTGCTTTTTATTTTTTTTTCCCCCACTGGAAGACTGCGTACAAAGGCTGGCTATCTGGAGACAGGAAGGGAGTGAGTGCTTTCAGCTTGTTAATCACAAACCGAGTTTTGAAAAGATCTGTTTAACTTTTACATTTACTAAAAGTTTTAAGTATTTCCCCCGACAAAGCAGAGTCTGTGAAAAGAACTGTACATAAGCCCTTCAAAACTTAATTGCCACTTTTGAGACACTAAATCGATGAAGTCTTTTGCATTTAAATTTGTATCTGCTGCCAGTTTTCTGCCTTAGAGCATCAATAATTACCCTAGAGCTCTCAAACGTATTTACATTTACATTTGCTTCTGATGCCAGGTATTCTAAAGACCGTTATTCTTCTTAAACACCTTGGATCAGTCAAAGCAGAAGTAGGCACTTTAGGCTGCCCTACAGTGGGAAGAGAGGGATAGAAATCTTGGCTAAAAGCAAATTTGACTTTAAAGACATTTGGTGTAAGGAGGAAAAAGACATTAATGTCAGGAGATGCAGCACTGTCCACAGAAGGATTCAAGCAATAGCAAGAAAACTGCTAAGCAAACATCAGATGCAGCAAAGATATTTTTGAATAATCGCTAAGTTTTTGTCATCTTATAATATGAACTCATGTTCCTGTTTTCCAGCTCTAACTTTGATAAGAGGAACGACTTTTCCCTGTGCCCTGAGCTTCTCAAAAAAAAAAAAAAAAAAGATTTGAAAATTTGAAAGCGGACAGTCTAGTTTTCCTAGTCCTGCACATTAGCAACTGAAGTGCTTCCAGACAGGGGTGACAGACAACCAGCACAGGATGTGTCCTTCCCCTACTCTCCATGGAGCAGCTCTAACCTGCTGCGAGCCCCATGTCTTGCTCTTGTCCCAGAGCATCCTGCCATTGTCGCACATAGTGGAGAGAGGTGACAGCTGGTGTGAACTGCCACTGTCACCACCTATTACTTGAACATAATTTGGAAATAATCTTTTTTATGTGTAAACTTTACCTGAACTCAGTAACGGATTTTACATTGCTAAAACTGCACTTCTTGGTGCCATGATTGTTGCTAGTAAGGATGTGGGTTTTTGTTTGTTTTTCTCCTTGAAATCCTTTTTTTCATGACTCCTGGCTCAGAGACCCCCAGAGTGGTAGTGGAAGAACCTCTCAAGATAGGGTGCTTTCCCATTCGATAGTAACAGTAATATATAGAATCTGCTGTGGCCTAACCTGGAGAAAGATTGAGGTCCACTCATGTTATCCAGGTCCATAAAATAATTCTTTGAACTTCATGTGTCAAACACTGAAAGTTAGGGATTAATATTAATGTGATTTTTACAGCCTTTGCTTCAAAATAATCTGTGTTACAGTCCCTTGGGAATTAATTTAGGCACTGGAACAGGTTGCCCAGAGAAGTTGTAGATGCCCCATCCCTGGAAATGTTCAAGGCCAGGTTGGATGAGGCTTTGGGCAACCTGGTGTAGTGGAGGGTTTCCCTGCCCATGGCAGGGGGGTTGGAACTAGATGATCTTTGAGGTCCCTTCTAACCCGAACCATTCTATGATTCTATAGTTTTAACCATGAAGCAGCAGGTTGAGGTCTGAACAGCTTGAGGTACATGTCACCTTTTGGCTTTAGAAGCGTGCCTCTTTGAACAAGAGGAATAGAGTTTACCATCGCGCTGGTATCGTCACACACAAAGAACCAGCAGAATTGAGAGCTTGCTTTCAATGAACTTCTCCTCGTATATTACACTGTGTATTGGAAAGAAATATGTTAATACTAAGCTATTAGAGAAGCAAATAAACACAAACTGAATTGAAATCCAGGAAAATTCCACATAAACATTTAAAAAAACTGTTTAAGTGTGAAGGTGATCAAACACTGGAGCAAGTTGTGCAGAGAGGCTATGGAGTCTCCATTCTTAGAGATATTCGACTGGATGTGGCCCTGAGCAACCTAGTGTAGTTGATCCTGCTCTGAGCAGAGGGTTGGACTAGATGCTCTCCAGAGGCCCCTTCCAATCTCAGTCTTTTTGTGATTCTGTGGAAAAAACTCTTATATATTCTGTTAACTACACCTTAGTACCAACACACAAAATGTTATGAGTACGTGGTAATTTCCTGAAGACTGGCCCTAAATTTCAGCATCAGAATAGGAAAGCCCTCTGTGTTTGGGATTTGCTGGGTGAAGAATGTGAACTCTTTTCAAAACTCATTTATTTGGAAAAAATATTGCCGTACGTGTCAGCTGGCCATGGGCAGATGATTTGATGTTTCCTGGGAATATTGGACTTGTTATCTGGACTTGCATCGCAGAGCTGGTCTGTTCCTGTCTGCTGGTCTGCCCAGCTTGGCTGTTATATGTCTGGAAGTGTGCGCAGACTGCATATTCTTGGTGGAAAAAAGGATGTTGCCTGGAAAGCCTAGGCATGTAACATCTCCAAGTACGACTCATTTTGAGAAATGCTAAATCTACATTGGTTTAATACTTTCTCTTTCAGATGAACTTGGTCTATACAACCTCCTCTTTCTCCAAATTTTATAAGCAGTCCACAGTTTCAGAAGTCAGGTAAAACCGTGTTTAATGTAATTGTATTTGTGTTGGGTAGTATATGATATAATGAACTCACAAGAGAAAACTATTTTTGGTAGTTAAGATTTAATCTCTTTGCTATGCACTTGCACTGATTACAAAATATATCTATTATCTGTACCAATTCGTTTCACAAAAGTAAGGGCAAACTAAAGTCATATAAGCAGTTCCTTGTCTGCCAGGAGTATAATCTAAGGTAAATAGAAATAATATTCTTAAAAAGGTTTGGTGGTACTTTGGCTGATAGGTCACATGGAAGTTTAACTGCTTCAATGTGCTGTTAGAGCACAACTCTGTATTACTGGCCAGGTTGCACATATTTTATAAGTAATGTTATTGGTATAAAACTATTTTCTACTGACAGAAGAAGGCATAAATCCCTATACTGAAAAAAAGTACATTTACTCTAATATTATGTATTTAATTAATGCTAGAGGTTTAGTTATTCCAAACCAATGATCTTTAGGAGATAATCCAGCTCTAATTCAAGTAGATATGATGATTTGCGTATATCTCAAAAGTCGGGTGCCCTCAGGAAGTTAGTCTAGTGAAGATTCCTGACTGGTTGTGAGGAGCGCATTTTGGCATTCTGGGCTTTTCTTTTTTTATTGTTTAGGAGAGAAAATACATTCAGTGTGTCAAAGTGAAAAGGCAAGATGGAATTAAGCCAATAAAACATACTCTTCCAAATTTGTACTTCAGAAACTTGTGTTGAGAGTCTAGTTTTCAGAAAAGTTTCAACATGATAGTAATATGTAGGACCTTTTTATTTCAGCAACAACAACAATGGAGGCCTCCTTATTCATTTCTGGATCGTATTTGTGGTACCACAGGCGAAAGGCCAAGTGCTGTGTGAGGACTGTGTGGCTGCCATTTTAAAGGATTCCATTCAGACAAGTATCATTAACCGGACCTCGGTGGGGAGTCTTCAGGGCCTTGCAGTTGACATGGACTCCATTGTACTAAGTGGTTAGTATTAGCACATACCCACATCCTTGAGGAAATAATTCGTTAAACAAGCATCTTTATCTTGGAGTAGCAAATTTTGTAAATAAACTAAAATCTTTATCCAGCATTTTTATCTTCTAATATTAAAAACATTATAGAAAAAAAAAAAAAAAGGAAAAGGAAAATAGAAAACAGATTTGAGGTCAAATCGAGGTACAAAGTATCCCTGTGAACACCGATTGCAAAACTGCCTTTACTTGGAATGCTTATGTTCAAATCCAGGAGCTAAGCCTGACACCTTGTAGCCAGCTCAGATTTAGATTAGTTGTGACTTTAAAAGTATAAAAAGATGAAGGATTAAGGTTTCCACATGGATCAAACTTTAGCCCCTCCATTGAAAATGAGGTTCTTGACACCCCTCTATTAAAGATTAAGAAAGAGATTATAAAGCTGCCCTTTTATTAAATAACTCCCGTGCCACTCCTGGGGAAGAAGTCAGCAATGTAGGATTTCAGGTATCTCTTTAATGTAGTTAGCCACAAAATGTTGTGTGATTTTCAGCTTTATGAACAAAGGACAGAAAAAATTTCATTTGAACAACTCTTTCCAACTAAAAGTTGAAAAAGACTTTCTGGCCAAGGGTCAGAAAATGACTTCCTGAGTACATCTGTCTCAGTCCTTCAAGTAAATTTGACTGCTTAATTGACATACAGTCTCTTCTTGCCTCAGGCGCTAAGATGTCTGGGGACGTGATACCTCCAAAGCCGCTTGCAGAATTTGCAGAAATGAAGTGGGCTTAGGCAGCCTCCCTTGCTGAGATAGCACTAAACGCACAGGACAAAACAGCTATGATTAAAGAAGTGTGGCTGAATTAAACCTGAATTCTGGATTTTGGGCAAATGAGAATACTCACACAACTCTCTCTCTGTGCAGCAGGTCTTCGGTCAGATTATTGGTCAACAACGGGAACAGGTAATTCACCGTTTTGGCAGCTTTCTGGCAGAGGAGAGGTGGAGAACAAAGCTTTCAGTTCATGTCTTATGCTCAAAGATACTGTTCAGTGTTAATTGAAAAGGGTTAAATTCAGCCTTGGTATTTATGTCCTGAGTAGCTATAAGAGTGGCCGAGAGTCTTGCACGTGACAAATTCGGAAACTATATGCCTTTAGTCTGACTGGTAAAATTTTAAGATGTACCTGGTGGCATGGTAGGAAGTAAACTCAGTCTGTTAGTTGTTTGCTATTCACTCTGTGTTGAAGAGAAGATTAAGCTTTTCTAAACTGGGCAGTACTGAATTTAAATCTGTTTATTGGCTTTTGAGATAAACAATAGCAATACTTTTGTCCATCCTTTATCATCCTTTACTCCTTTTTCTCCAAGGTTGATGATGAGTGTTTCTTTCGATGAATGCCCTAACAGAAATTATTTTAAACTGCTCAGTTTTTCCAGGGCTATGGGAGACATTACCTAGATACCTGATTTTGTATTGTAAACCTCCTAGTAGGGTTCTTTGGCAGTGTGTAGAGAGACTTTACAAGCAGTTTAAAAGTACAGTGCACCTATGTTAGCTTGTGTGTGAGTAGGTACCCAGAAAAAATGCACTACTATGCTAAGCAATGATATACTAGTCACCTTTGATGTAGACACCTGATAAACCTCTGTTGGGCCAGCAGTTGTCTATCAGGCAGGGATGCATTGGCCTCCCTTGTTCCTCAACACAGGCTTACTTTCCATCTTGTGAACTTGCACCCTTTCAGTTTTTTAAAGGCTTTGTATCTTTCCATGTCTGCATTTGTCTTTTCTGAGACATTAGCTTGTACTGTTTCAACAATTACATTTCTATCTGTGATTTTTGTTTCTGTTATCTTGCAAGGTTTCAGCTTGTATGCTTTCTCAGGATTCAACAATTACTTTTGCCAGTGCAGCCAAGTCGAGGTCTCCTAGTACTGCTGTCCACCCAAAGGTGGACTTTGGGTCACAGACCCTGGGCCACAGTTTGCAATACTTAGATTGATATCAGTCCGTAATTTCTTAAAATTCAAGTCAAGTTTGCTACAGCATTCATCTGCTCAAAATCTTTCCTGACTTAAACTGCAAAGCATTGCAATATGGGCCTTTGTCACATTACCTCACATGCATTTTAAAGATATAAAAGAATTTTGTACGTTGATGCTTACTTGCGCAGCAATTTCATCTCCCAGTTCAGTGTTCCAGGGCAGAGGAATTAGTACAGTCAGATCTTTTGTTTCAATTTATTCCAGAGTGCATTTCCTAAAGGAAAAGAAAGAACAGTGCAATGCAAATATTGATTCTAAGGCTTTTTTAGGAGTTACACAGTATCTTTCACACAAAGGGAGAAGGATGACCTGCCATATCCTATATGTCTGTCAGAGACTTACAATGTAGTCAACCACAGATGGCAACTGGTATCTTTGAGCAGTTTAGTGCTGGTATGCAACAAAGTTGCAGGGGAACAACAGCATGGATTGCCACGGGAGGTGAGAAAGTCTTATATTGGTGCAATTTCATTTGTTAGGTTACCTGGAGCGTTCCGCCTAGGATTAGAGAATATCTTGCAAAAGTTAAAGTGTTAACGCAGCAGCATACAAGCAAGGTGCATCTCCTGGTTTTATTTTGAGAGCAACAGAGCTACTTTGGCATGAAGATGCACCTAGTTATTAGATCAAGCACAGCACCGGAGTGCGGTTTTCTTGAAGAATGGGCTGGAGAAGGGACCTGGAGAGATTCAGCTGATGCAAGTCACTTGCATTGCCGTGATATCTGGCTATGCACGATCTGCTTGGGTAAAGAACGTATCCATCTTCAGTTTCAAACTTGTGTGCTTGCACTATTTCTAGTTTCAGTCAGCTCTGAAATTTCTCATGCTTCTCACCAGCAGTGAGCTCATTATATTATAACTGTTTAGTAGAAATAATGGTAGGGACTTAATTATAAAGATTATGATCAAAGCTGGCTTTGTTAGGGATGGGTAAATAAGCACAAATAACTACTATAAAAAAGAATGTTATTGGGAAGAGATAACAAGAAGGAAGAAAAATGGCTTAATTAAAGCTTTAAATAGTTATAACCGTAATTCAGTTGAACAGTATGTGACCCTTACCGATTGTTCATGAACACTCATAGCAGTAGTTTCAAGACTGTAAATTAGAAGTAGAAGTCAGACAAAGCCTGTCACTTCCTGTCTTGAGTACCTGCTGGTTAAAAGGCCAACATTTAATTTGAGTCAACAATTGACAGTGAACTTTACTTGGTGTTCCACGATAGTAGCTATTTCAGAGACTTGTGTTTTTAATAGGCAGAAATTAATGCAAATATTTACTTTGAATCTTATTCTCCCTAATTTTCATTTTCCTCCTTCTCACCTTGCAAAGAACTATGTTAAGAGTTTTAGATATGAACAAATGAAAAAATCCCTAAGTTTTTTGCTGAATGGGAGCTGCAATATTGAATTGAAATTAAGACCTCAATATGTTTCACTTGAAAGCAACAACTGTTCCAGCTTAATTGGAAAATTGAGTGCAAGTAGGGTAATTTTCTGGTGATTCTTGACTAAATTATGACAAAGACTTTTTTTGCCTTTTTAAAATTATTTTAATGAAAGTGTTTGTAGGCTAGGCTGTATTGCTTACCTTTCATGGTACTTCCATTTCTAGCAGTGATTGGTAATGCTGTAAAAGTTTTCAAGGCTTGACAGGACACACTCCTGGTCTGAATTAATTCTGACATTGCTTTGAGCAGGGCATTGAACAAGAAAGGCCCTAGCATCCCTTCCAACTTGAATGAATTGGTGAATCTGAATTTAAGTAACAGTTGCAGCTCATTTCAAAATAAACATTGAGAAGCCTGGTGTTTGAACAATAATCTAAAAAACCCAGAGTAATAAAAAAAATGTAGCTTGATTTATATTTTGGTTTTTATTTTATTTATTGTAAATTTCCTAGCATCTGTAGGAGTGAACAGTTGATTTCTGCCTTGATGAACGTTTCCCAGTTAACAGTTATTTAAGTACTTTATTCTCTAGGAGCTCCACAGATCTTTAACTGCAAATACCTGTTGTACAAAATGGTGGCACTTTTCTGCAAGTACCCTACAAGGACTTATTTACAGCACTGTTTGAGATGTTCTGTAGTTTTATGAATAGACTTTTCCTTGACCACAGACTTGTAACTAAGATGCAAACAAAGAGCGGCTATAGACTACTTTGTTTTCATGTTTAGCTATGTTTTCATATGTTGCCTTTGTTTAAAATTATTTTTAGGATTTTTTCTTTCTTTTTTTTTTTTTTACTCCATGAGGATTTAATAGTTTTGTAGTGAGTGTAACCAGTGTTGAAAATGTGACGTTTCCACAGGAACGAATTGTATGTATGATCTGTATGCTGATCGCCTACATGAGCACTTTCCTCTGGACATCCGTGCTACCTCAGGGGGAACCATCTGCTATTTTAAGCTGATTGCATCAGTGGACCATCTTATCCGTCTTTCAATAGTATCCCTTCAGATTGAAGCAGATAACTGCATCACTGACTCACTAATCGTTTATGACTCTCTGATGCCAATCAAACATAAGATATTGTACCAGTGAGTATAAATTTTCATTGAGAATTCATTAACAATAATTAGGGCGCTTTTTTTCCTGTAGATTTGTTGGCTGAATTTTTAGTGGGTTTTGGATTGTTTTGTTAAAAATACTCTCATCTTCTGATCTTCATGAGTTATGCACACAACACCTGGCAAAATACTTTTTTCAACAAAAGTGGAAAAGTTGATCTTTCTAATAAAAGAAACAGTTAAATATTCTTTAAATTCTTCTTTATTCTTCAACTGGAGTGCATCTTTGCCTAGCTGCAGAACTATCAGAAATTCACATGTTACTGGGTGGAATCTTCTGTTTCTTATCAGGAAACAGATGCTAACTAAAAGAAAAATTTAAAAATTTCTTATCAGGAAACAGATGCTAACAAAAAAAAAATTGAAAATTTCCTCCCCTAAGCAAACTCTTATTTAGTGTGAAGATCTGTGCCCTTCATATGAAGACTGAAATTCTAAAACTAAGTCTCGTGATTCTTTGGATACTTACTGTCACTCATCAGTTCAGTGCTTTTTTTTTTTAGCTGCTCTATTTGAGTAGTTTAGAGAGTCATTAAAATCTAGAGTTGTAGTTCTGATGGGTTGAGGGATGTGGACTTTTTTAATTACTTTTTCTCTTTTTTTTTCCTCTCTTGAGTGATCCAGTAGGCTTGTTCGGAGATGTTTTTTTGTTTGAAATTCCTGATAACTAGTTCCACAGGGCTCTGTCATACTACAAGGTGAACACAGCACCTCCATAAAGCAGATGAAGAGCTCAGTGTTTTGACCCCTGAAATCCTTTTCTCTGACCTATCAGTGTGCATATAAGCCTTAAAAAAGAGCATTGGCTTTTCTGTCCTCTTTGAGAGCTCTCCTCTAGGAATCATTCGAATCATTCGCTCACTTGTCTATAAAACAGCAGATGGTGTTCAATTACTTGTTAGTATCTATAGAGGACAGATGATATCTGCTAGGTAATGCATATGGAAAGCAACATTTTTATTTTTTTTTTTTAATGAGACTAGTTGATTGGCTCAGGTTCTTCATTTCTAACTTGAAAAATAACTTGCTTGTCTTTCCCACTCCCCAAGCTAAATCTGTTGATCGAGTAAAATACACTTTCTCTTTCTATAAGGCTTTCTTTAATATTGGCTTCATTCATTTTTGCTTGGAGTGAAGGCTGAAAGTCACTATCATCCCATAGAGCTGACAGTTCCATCTTCCTTCTCATGTTTGCAATTTATTTCTTTTTTTGTAAGAAGTGACTTTCCAATACCGAGTTTCTAACTGTCCTTGTAACAGGTACTTTTGCATTTAAGAGCATGGAGTTTTTATTAGGCTTTGAAGTAGCTAAGCTCTGCACTAGTGGAATATTCATGCACAGAATGAGAGCAATGTGTTGGATTTTCGGGTTTGTGTTTTAGTTTTTTTTACTGATTGCTTTCCTACATACTCTTCTTTCTTCCCCCTCAGAGCTTGTGAACCAGCTGATTCATTGGTGTCACTTGTTTCCACAAATAATCTCATGCTGGTAATGTTTAAGGCAGCACAAATCAAGGAACAGAAGGAATTCCATGGCTATTTTGAGGTCATTACACAAGAAAGTAGGTTTGTTCTGTGTTTGGAAATGTGTTTGTTGTATTGGTTCTGTCCAAGATCCCAAAGTGGCTGTCCTGTCCCCGATTATGGACAAATGACTACTGTATCTCAGTTTCTTTTCGACGTGCCTGTCTCTCCTTCATCTCCTCTGCATCACTGAGTGTCTGCCTTCCTCCTGAGTGATTTAATCTGCGCAAATTAGCGGTTCTCAAGTGAAGTAGGAAGGTGGAAAGCTGAAACCAGCACTGACTGAATTCGGTTGATCAGGACTGCAAAGTGCCAGTAGATGGAGTTGTTATTCCAGGTGTAGCACTGCTCTGGCCTCTCTCCTGGTTCGGGACACAGCCGTGATGTTACGGGCGGAGGGAGTTCAGCGCTAAAAACTGCTTTCAGAATATAAAAGTTCAGTGGCTTAGTCTGCGTTTTCTATTAGTCTCTTCCTCCTCAATAACACAGAGGAGTAGGTTATGTTTGTGTGGCAAGTCCATCATCTGCTTTTTATTGCTTTAAGTGGTTAGATCATAATCACAAATAGTATAAGGAACATGACGCTAGGAGAAAAATCTAACAATTCAGTGCAAGGAAATTCAAGCTGCTCAAAAAGATGCTGCATACTTTCCATGTTGAGAGCATTTAAGCATTAAAATACCATGATGAAAGCATGCAATAAATGCTCCATCATAAGTAATTTTAAATTCAGGGCTGTTACTTTTGTTTGTTGGCTTGGTTTAAATTCAGGGATAGGTTTGGTGTTGTTTTTTTTTTTTTTTTTTTTGTTGAGGTTTGTGTGTGTGGTGGTGGTGATGTTTTTTTATGGCTGTTCAATGGATTTAGAGAATTCATTAAAAGGAAATTTCAGCTTCCAGGAGGCTGATTATATTAGCATGTTGTCCATTTCTCTTCTAAATAGTTGCATTTTAAGACTAGAGATCCTCATGTACTACTGCAGTGTGGATGTATTGATGTGCAACACTGATCACTGAAACTTGTTTGCAGAACTGCCTTCAGTGAAATAACTGATATAAAACTTCACAATATTTCCTCCTGGTCCTACAGAGCCCAGGAAGCATTCCTAGATTTTTACAGCCCTTACCTGTCGATCTGTCTGCACCATTGGGAAGGGCATCTTTTTATAACTTGAACCCAGATAAATATAATTCTTCTGATAAATTTGGATGCTTAGCCCACTGAATAGTTTTGCTGAAAATATACTAAAGTTTACCAACTTCTGCCTCCTTTTTTCCCTAGGATGTGGAAAAACAATAGTGACAAGAGAGAAAATTGGTTATGAAGGGAGAATCGCGAGTCCCTATTACCCGAGCTATTATCCTCCAAAATGTCTTTGTGCGTGGAACTTCCAGGTAGCATGAATCTCTTTCTCTCTTGGGCACTGTTGTGTGTTGTGGGCATGCAGAGCCTGTAAATGTAGCAGAAACAATTGCGTAAGGAGTAATCTGCATCCTTACAGATGTGCCAGTTTATAGAAATGAATAGCTAGCTGTGCTCAGTTTCTTTGTGTTTGTTTTTGTTTGTTTTCTTTTTTCCTGTGCACTTCTTAATTAAGAGAACATAGATCCTAAGTTCTATTATAAAGGTGAAGAGCTGAGATAAGTTTTGATATTTAGCCTGCAGAACTGCTTCGCAGCAGAGAGGTTACTGTTTTTAATTCCCCTCTTCCCATCCTCAAAAATTTGGAGAAAAAGTATATACAAAAGTCTCTCCTAACCCAGTTATTACTGCCACTTCTCTGATATCTCTTCTCAGTCTATTTTGTTATGCTTAATGAACTGAATTTTTCTGGATTCTTTTCCTGAACCAGCCCTTGTTTTTAAAGGAACATTGCCTTGTCTTGCAGAAAGGTTCGATTTCGTTTAATAAAGTAAACTCTAACTATGAACCCTTATGAAACTGCTGGGCTTAAAAATCCTTTGTAAAATGCTAAAGAATGCTTGGCTGAGCAGGTGCTAGTAGAAGACTTCAATATTGTGGTAGAAAATAACTCCTAGCATTTCAAAGGTGACACAGGTATTCAGTGCAGTATCTTAGCTAACAGCCGGCTGGGGTTGTCTGTCCCTACACAAGTAAATTTGGATGTGTTTGAGTGCTTTGATCTCGATACAAAAGCTGCTTTCTATCCATGGCCAGTGGCTTTTTGAAGATGAAAGGACTGTTGACTAGAGGGGGAGAAAGCCTGCAGCTGTGGTGGGCCTTTGCCAACCTTTGCTTTTACTCAAGACTGAATAGTTGGCAAGTGTCTCAAGTGCTGGCTGTTGAGCTGGCGAAGTCAGAACAGCTCCCAGAGCTTGGCATTGCCAAGCACCGTAATTGCTGAGATAAGCCTAAGGACTTCCATGTAATATGTCCACAAAAGGAAAAAGAAGACTGCTTGCACTGTCTTTCTTGCTCACAACAGACGCCGCAGAAGAGCCTTGGTATAGCTCTGAAGTTTCACAACTATACCATCAGTGAGAAGAATATTAAAGGCTGTGAGCGAGGATGGTGGAAAATTAATGAACACATGTAAGTACTTCTGCATGGGTTATTAAACTAACATCACCAAAATAAACCTTCCCATCACTACTGCAGCTCCCTCAGAGTTTCCACAAAGACAGATACTTGTCTGGTGTCTCTTACCATTCTTTCACTTTGGCTGATGGTGTAATTGAATACTTTGTAAAATCTATATACCTATAAAAAAAGAATTCTATTGAAAAGTACCAGAAAGATTAAAATAAGGGCCTTTGGTACTCTCTGGAGAGAAAGAAATAGGAAGAGTTGGGTGCAGGTGAATGCCTTGTGAACCCCAAAATAAATCTGGGTTTTCTGGGATCATTGAACAAGGTCTGTTTAAACCTTTTCAGTGTAACTTGATTCTCTGATTGCTCACGAGGATGCTGAACATAATTAACTTCTCAGTGAAAGCTGTTACAATGAGATTATTGGGAATAGAAGAATAACCGCTTCTGCCTTCCAGTCCCCGGCTCTCGAAAGAGAAACTGCACAGGTTGGCTGCCAAGACATGCTATATTTCTTGAGTGGTTTTTATTAAAATATTGCTGCTATTTTTTTGCTAAAATAACTAAACATTCTCACACACATTGTCCACCCGTTTGGGTTTTTTTCCTCTCAATTTTTTAAGTCATCTTTCAATCACTGGATCATGAGATGATGTTAGATTTAGGATGCTGGAAATTTTTTTTTTTAAACTTTGTTCATTTGGAAACCTCAGTAGTATCGGACTTGAAGCTGAATTTCTGAACTTGCTACTGAAACTAAACAAAGTCAGTCAAGCTTTTAAGAATGTAACTGAAAGAACTACAGAAAGAACAAAATTTTCTCTAGTCTTTGATACCATATTGTACTTACAGAGAAAATTCAGTTTGTCAGAAGCTCCTAAAATTGTCCCTTGATTTGAATTTGTTGCTGGACTAGATGGGCACAGGAAAACACCAGTCAAAACAGAAAACATTTGGTGTGTTTGTGGTTTTTTTGGCATTCTTTTTATGACACAATTGGAAAGATTTGAGGTGCTAGGGATGGCAGAGACATGAATCAAATAAAGGCAAAATCTGGAAATAAAACCCATGATGGGTTCATATTATAAAGATTCTCTATATGAAAGAGCAGCTTTTAAATAAGCCTACCAATTATACATTCCACAGAATCAAATGTCAGCATGACCCTTAGAGATGCATTCGGGGTTACTTTTGAAGTACTGCACAAGAACACACGCTCACGATTTCTCTTGCAAGTTGCTGATGACACAAGTAGACCAAGACAAGTTTTCCTTTGAAAAGTGTCTTTTCACTGAAAATAAGGCTTTGGAACCTCTATGATCTTCTGTTCTATGTCTACTTTTCATGGGGAAAAAAAAAAAAAGAATTTAAAGCATGAAACATTTTGATATTTGATTCCTCCCCCCTAGTTGTAATGGTTAATGAAATGGGAGGCGGGGAATCCCCTCTTTTCAGCTTCCTACAATTGCAGCTTATAGCATGCATATTCTTCTATCTTAGATAAAAAGGGTTAAGAATCTTCAAGACACTGTTCTTGGTAAATAAAGAGACAACTTTTTCTAACAAGAGACACTGAATGCAACCATGCTGTTCTTCGTCTTTCTTCCAGTGGACATGCAAATGTTCTTCTGCCCAGCCAGAGGAGTTAACAGCTGATGAATTGCTTTTGCTGAAATTCTCATGGGCAGAAATATCAATGAGTCTCTGTGAGCAGCCTGTTAGAGGTTTACATGAACAAAGATATTACCAGTGTTTTATTTTTCATAAAGCTCTTGCTGCAATGTTCCCCTTGTTTCTGCCACAGGATGCATGTATCTTCTCGTCCCCTGAAAAGGTATCTCACCCCTGCTTCAACATATGGGACAGGATCCCCTTAATTATTTTCTCTGTAGCAATGGTACAGAGTTACAGATGGTGCCTTGCAACCTCCATTTGCCCTGGACCTGGAGAAATATCTAGTAAAACACCAGTAGAAGGCTCTCAAGGATCTGTAACTCTGCCTTGCAAATCCCACAGGCATATGGCATTTCTCGCTGTGTACAGGAGGTAGCTTCCTTGATGTAACTGTCTTAGCTCTTCCACAGATGGGCAGGAGCTGCTTCTACTTCTGGCAAGATGAGGTGGTTTTGTGTGGCTGAGAAGTGGTCAATGCAGCCTGTGAATTTTTATTTTTTTTTTAGATGGTGCTAAGGTTTGTTGGAGGGAAGTTGTCTGAGTCATTGATGGAGAAATGTTGAAAAGTCTGTGGGCCAGTTGAGGGGAATCAGATGGTTAGGTGGCACTGAGTTATGCGCTCTGGCAGGCTGATTTAGGTTGGGAACATTGATGACAGAGGCCCTGAAATGAGTGAAAATAAGACTTCCTGTAGCAGGAAGTCTTCACTCTTAGCCTTGATAGAGATATTTTTATTTTTTTTTCTTTTTGGACAACTAACTTTAGTAGAAAGCTGTTAAATTAACTCTCTTCTTTGCATCTTTTTCCAGGATGTATAAGAGAAGTATTTTTTTTTTAAATTGTTTTTTTCATTTATTTTTTGCATTGCTGAAACAGAATCTCCTAGATCTGTCGAAAGGATGTTTCATTTTCATAGCGTGAAACAAAGCACACATGGAAACATATGAATAAGCATAGCCATTCCCTATAGCATTCTTCAGTGGGGTGCACAGGACACCAGGCAACATCTATCCACGTGGAAATCACTGCCGAATTTCCCTGCATTCATTGATGTGAAGAGCAGTCCTCGTGCAATGCCTGGTGTTGCCAAAAATAGAAAAGTGGAATTTTTACCTCTGGGTAGTAGTCCATTTAACAATACAATAATCCATTTTCATGTTCTTTGATTTCATTCTAACTGCAGTGTCTGACTTCACACTGCTGTCAAGTAAGCGCGTGTGCGCCAAGTGTGCTAAGAATCAATACAGGTGCTTCTGCTCCTAAATCTATCTAGACTAACCAGTACTCTTCTTGACAAGAGTGTTAAAGCCAGATGTTTTTTCTCATAAGTGCTGCATTTTCGGGGAGCTTTAATAGAACAGAAGGAAGCATCCTTATTTTTACTTCTAGAACAACCTGTGCTGTCAATGTTCACTGTTTTACTACATTTAAAACTGTCTCCAATTCTTAAAGCACCATCCAGCAATCTTTGCCTGTTAAGAGCTGTTAAATTTTGGGGGTTTTTTTGGGTGGGTGTTGGTTTGCTTTTTTCGTTTGTTTGTTTTGTTTTTTTCCCAGCTAGAGTAACATCTAAATGCCAATTGCAATGTCTTTGGCATCTTTGATAAACGGTAATAGAAATGCATTAGCAATGACTGCATGAAATGTTTCCTGGCATCAGGGAGCATTTAGGTTATTTAAGTTTCTCTGAATTAAGTGGCACCTAGGCAGACGTCCAAGGAAGCTCTTTGCCAAAATGGCAGCTTAAAGCAGATGTGCACCCAAGGGTTGAGGTTTTTTGTTGTTGTTTTTTTGGTTTTTTGTTTTCTTTTTTTTTACATCTAGACTAGTAATTTGAAGAGATGACTTTCAAAGGTAAAATTCCTGAATGTTAATGGTGGATGAAGGCTGAGTGACTACTTACAAATATTGTCAGTATCCCCAAATCTGTTCCCCTCTGCCTCCAAAATATTTGGACCAATTTTATCCCAATCCCTTTGTGCGCTCTTCTTCAGGGGAAATCCTCAAAATCAGAGCAGCTAAATTTGCTCTTCACTGTGCTGATATTTCCTCCCCCACCAAACTTACTTAAGACATCCCAAATATCCAAATCTTTTGAAAACAGATATCAGAAATGGTGACAAAAGTACCTATGTTTATCTTGATAAATTTCTTCATTAAATCTCCATTCCTCTATAGACTTTCTGGCAAAACATTCTGCTTGCTTGTGTGCAGTCATGAAGGATTATGACCACCATTTTGAGGAATCTGGGTACTGTTTCAGATTTTTGGTTCTTATTTAAAAGTGTGGCAGCTGACTATTGCTGCATTTGAGCAACGTTGCCATTTAAATTGTATGTAAGGCAATTTTTATGTGAAGGCTGCTTTTCTGAACACCTCTAGGTACTGCGGTTACTATGTTGATCACCAAACAGTCTTCCACATTGCAAGTTCTGTTGTCAACATCGAGCTTCAGTGCAGTTCGAAGGTGTCAGAGAAGCCGCTTCTGGTGGAGTACGGCAGCTATAACATCAGTGAGCGTAAGATGGATTTTATCTTTTTCAACCAATCTTTGCATTTCAGACCTGTGAAGCAACGTTTTTCAGGTCCAGTAAGACTTAATCAGGTTGATGCAGGAAATCCTCTGTTGGTTTTTTGTTTATTCTCTTTTCCTATCTTTCTAAGGTGACTAGAAAACCAAGAGCCTTTTCTAACTCATCAAGACTGTGCAGCTAAGCTTTGTGGGCATGTGCAGCATGTTCTGGTTTCCTGTACGCAGACAGTCTGCTGTTTTCTGTGCGGTTCTTACAGCTTCCCATGTGGCTATGGCCACAGTGCAGTCAGTTGAAGTCTGCTGTTCCTGTTTGTTTTCATCCCCAAGGTTTTGTTTATAATCTTTCTATTACTACAAAGACTTCCAGCTAACAAACAGAGTTCATTCTGTTGGTTCAAAAAAACCAACTGCTTATTCCAATATTTCCATCAGTTTGAATACTTCGTGTGCAAGTAGAGATCTGAGCTGAAAAGTATCTCAAAAGTTGATGAAACAGAGAATTATTTGCTGATAGTTTTTCCCCTGTGTTAACCTTACATATTCCTGTTGTTAAGGTAGTGGAGAAGCAATGGTTTCTAGTCATAACTACTTGTCACATTAGAGCAACTTTATGCATTGCATATATGTGAAGTATGTAAAAAGATGTACCTTTGTGATTTTAAAAAGCAAACGTTTCTGTAATTTGTTAGTCACCTCAATACAGATTACGAACCAAAGTTGCAAAGTGCTGCAAATTTTGGTTATTGAAAGTGAGACTTACTTTTAAAAGATGGCATTCTAAGGTGTCTTATCTTGTACCATAAAACACTGGCTGGTCCGGTCCTAATGCAGAGCCTGCAGTACATATTGCTGTAACAGTTGAATTGGAACATTAGAGATATTTTTTTCTTCTTTTTTAAACCCCAGTTTTCAACATCTGAACTCAATTTACGTGCTGGCAATGTGTATAGACTATTAAATTTATATTAACTTTATCATTCCTTGGAAGAGCTTAGTGACCGTAAATTGAAATGAACTGGTAATATTTGGGAAAGGGAAACTTTTAAATTGTTTCTTTTTTTACCTTCAGCCTGTCCACCTGGACATTTCAAGTGTTCCACTGGCTTCTGCATCCAGCAGATGCAGCGCTGTGATGGGATAAACAACTGCTTTGATGAAAGCGATGAACTCTTTTGTGGTTTGTATTCACTTACTAGCGATTTTGACTGGAAAACTCAATGAATGTATTCTCTAGTCTTAGAAGGCAGCTGAAACAAGGTGAAAAGTTTTTACGGGGAAAAATTCAGAAGATTTTTTCCAGCTTTCTTTGTGTCTCCAGGTACACACTATCAGTCAGTCTCTTGAGTGCTTAATTCATAGTTAATTAACAAGAGACAAAACAGAAAGAAGAAGGTATAGCAATGGAAAGCAAGAGGAAGGAAGTTAGATGTGCAAAAATAGCTGTAATAGGCTGTCTTTTAGTTTTTTCTCATGTGATAAATGCTGGTAATTATAAAGTTCTGTTCTATTTTGAGATGAGTAATTTTACTTTTGTGAGGAATGACAAATTGTGGTGCACAGAGCAGGTGAGTGATAATTAATGTTTATGGTGAAAGAGGGTTAGAATTCGAGCTGCCCTACGTGGGGCAATGTGTGAGCTGGGATGGGTCACTGAACTCTTTTGTGCTTTATTTTCTCCATGCACAGTGTGGCACTTGCACTCATCCTTGTTCCACACAGTGAAGCTCTGAAAGTGGTACCCGGGCATAGTCAGAAGGATAGTGTTAGCATTACAAGCATAATCCTGTAGCTGATTTGATTTATGTTTTTGAAGTTGTCCCTGAGTGGAACTGTAACTCCAGCTTCGCAATACAGGATAACCTGCTTGCCTGTAATGGAGTAAGTGATTGTGAGAATGGAAAAGATGAGCAGAACTGCACCCACAGTAAGGCTACTCTCTTGATTTTTTTTTTTTTTTTTCCATCTTCTGTCATCTATCCAATTGTGATTTGAATACTGGATGCCATATTCAAAGAATTAAGAGGCACTATCAACTGTAATGCAGGCTATATAATTCTGTTCAGTATTCTGATATGCTTATAAACATCCCGTTACTGATTTTGAACTGTTTCTTTTTAATGACCTTGTGAACATCTGTTTCAGCAAAATACTGGCAGAATAATTAAGTGTTCTGAGTTCAGGATGTGGATCTAGGGATTTAAAGCTTGAATCCCGGATTTTATCTCTTTAAAGCATAATTTGTGCAAATTATTTCCTGGATCTGTTTTACCATCTGTGAAATAACTGTAAAAACAGTAGTTTCTCTGGAGCAGTTTTCAGGGTTATAAGGTTAATGTGTTTAAAATGCTATGGAACCTATAAATTTAGCATTAGGCACATAAGAGTTTTGAGTCAGCCGTTTCTTTAACTTTTTAGAATCAATGGACACCATGACATGAGATGGAGCACAACTGGGAAGTGCTGCAAGTAACTTTTTAAAAGAAAGGTAGTGGATTTTGACCGACTTGAGCAGACAGTCTATGTAAATGGTAACAGGACACTTCTTTGCGTTGGCAAGAAAAATAGATTGGGTTTGAGTGGTCTCATTTATTGCGAGCTACAGAGAAGTAGGAAAATGCCCAGGTTAGGGTTGCAGTTTAACTGAATGTGATTAGTAAGACTACTTTCACTTCTGTCTTTCATTTCATAGCAAATACTGAAATATAAAGGAGGGCTTCTTTCCAGAGTACTGGATGTTTTTTCTTTCTAGCCTAACACTTGCTCTACAGCTAAGTTTTTGCTGCTATATCCATTTTCATTAGTGCTGCGGGAAAGGATGGAAGGAAATCTTTGTTCAGACTTAGCCAACTTGATGTAAGCCTTAATATAGCTGTACTTCTACTTTAATAGTTTGTTCTACTTAGAGACTGTCATCCCAGCCAAAATGCTCTTTTGCTGTGTTCTCTCCTATCTCTTAATACATGTATGAATCTTTTCTCTGTGCAGACATGTCTTCACATGTTAAGCTGAGCCAATAGTTGTTTTTTATTTGTCTGTTGTTTTGTTGTTTTGTTCCCCCCCCCGCCCCGCCCCCAACTATTTCAGGTGTTCCTTGCACCAACCACACATTTAAGTGCAGGAATAGCATTTGCATTAGGAAACAAAACGCAAAGTGTGATGGGACTGTGGACTGCATTGATGGAAGTGATGAAAGCAGCTGCAGTAAGTCCCTCTCATATGTTCATCACTTCAAACTTTTTACACAGTAAAGCCCTTTATTTCTCCTTTTATTTTTGGAGTGGGTACAATTCATACAGTGGATGTTGAGTTTTTATTGCATCCTTTCAGTGATAGTGGGGTACTGATCAGCTACTAGTTTACTTCAAGTCTTGTTGCAGAATTTCCTAAGTTCTTGAGGGAGGGTGAGCTTACTGTTATGGGGAATCTCAGTCAGCTGTAATACTTACTGTAGCTACAGTAAGGAGCAGGGAAGCAGGGTTAACTGCAGAGTGAACTTGGCTAGGCTGGTAAGGCAGCATTTTTGTTGCCGGCAGCAGTGTCATGTACTTCATTGAAGTTAGACTGTATTGGGACTTCAGGAGTGACACAGCTGCAATTAGATAAAAACCACAAACTTTACGTATCTATCTCTTCTGGATGATGAAGATCCCAATATTTCGTAGTATCAAGATAGATTCTAGACTCAAATCTTCCTAAAGTAATCTCTGTACAAGTTTTTCAGTTTGTTTTACTGTAAAGTGAACAGGTGATCACTACTAGGGTAGCAATAAAAGTAAGGTTGGAATTAGTTGCTTAAACTGAGTATTCTTAGGTATTTTATCTGATCCTAGGCTGTTTCTGGCGTGCTACCTGTATGTCAAATCTGCCAGCACTTACCTTGCACCAAGTAGGACATCTTAAAAGACTAGTTATATGCCTACTTGTGTTTGGAAACATTAATGCTGCTTTTGACTCTTTGGCTGAGTGCTGGAAAGTGCCCAGAAGCATTAACAGCTGGGTGTGGGAGTGTAGGACTAAAATGCCCGAGAAGAGGCTTTATGTGCATGCACTAGGGATGGTCACGAGGCCCTACAGAGGGGTCGTTCTCCATTGCTCTTCAAATTACAGGGTGCAGCTTTTTGTGCTGAGGCATGACTTCTTCACCTGAAAGTTAATAATATACAATATTTTCAGACTTTCAGTTATTTCCATGTAAATTAATTATTGGACCACCTGGATTCTGAAATAATACATGATCAAACTCCACATATGTGGCTACTACTGTAAATGTTTTTCTTGTATCGTTTGCACTGTTTTGGCAAGAAATAAGTGTCCTGATGATGCTGAACTTTTGGACCCCTTCCAGTTCAGGGCTGAGAGTATTAAAAAGAGATGAGGGGTTGTCTATTTTTAGATATTCATTTTGGTACTTACTAAACCAATGGATCCTTTGACATTTCTGACACAAGAAATATCTGGAGGACAATTTCTGCAACAGAGCTAAAAAAGAAACTTATTAAATTTCCCAGGCCAGAGCCTTTTTTTATGGAGTCTTCTCTTGTTTCAGGAATAGAGTAGTCAAATAGAGAAGTTTCCTGATTAGAGCAGGGCAAGGAAATAGATTTTAAGGCGTTTCAAAGTGCAATATTCTTTCATGGCCTATGTGGGAAGCACTCTCATTAAAGGAAAGCATTGGGGATGGGGATCATAACCTGAAATATCCCTTGCAGGTTGTGGCAGCAGCAAGAGCATCAATCCCTTCTCTCGGATTGTAGGCGGTACGAACACTGAGGAAGGTGAATGGCCCTGGCAGGTCAGCCTTCATTTTGCGGGAGCTGCTTACTGTGGGGCATCAGTGATATCAAAAGAATGGCTTGTGTCTGCAGCTCACTGCTTTCAAGGGAGCAAGTAAGCAGTCCTCCCCTAACTCTGTCTCAAACATTGCCAGAGTCCCCAGGCACCTTTAACTTACAGCGTTTGAACCTCACCGAGGTGGCATGTGCCCTTATCTTTCACCTGCCCTGCTGTCAGGGGGGCGTTTTGGGGTACTTTTTTAAGAGATGGCTTGTTTGCTCCCAACCAGGCTGGCTGACCCCAGAGCGTGGCGTGCTCACCTGGGGATGCAAACGCAGGGCCATGCAAAGTTTGTATCTATGGTCAGACGGATCATTGTCCACGAATACTACAACAGCAGGAACTACGACTACGACATCGCGCTGCTGCAGCTGAGCGAGCCGTGGCCGGAGGCGACGAGCCATGTCATCCAGCCCATCTGCGTGCCTCCCTTGTCGCACAAGGTCCGCAGTGGCGACAAGTGCTGGATAACCGGTTGGGGCCAAAAGCAGGAAGCGGGTGAGTTCTATGGCTTCAGTTGAGCCAATTTTGTTCCCAGGTGAACAGCAGCCTTCACAGCTGTGGATGCGCACACAGGACACCGCTTTTGTTGCATGGCTGAGTTGTGCAGAAAATCATAACGCTTTGAATTTACCGTACTATGGATGTAGGTTCCTGCATGCACGTACCTTTGACCTTTGAAGGTCCCTTCCAGCCCTAACCATTCTATGATTCTATGGTTCATCACCCTCTGCGTGAATTGTGTAACCGCCACCGCTGCGCCATGGTCCAGGTGTGCCAGTAAGGGACTGGCCAAGGCGGTCTGTCTGCAGCTGCGGGGCTGCCCTGGTCCAGCCTCACTTGCCCTCCCAGTGTGGGCTGTAGGAGAGGCAAACGCACGGTGTGAGCAGCAGCAGGCAGTTAACCTCCAGCGTTTTGACTTGAATTTCACAGCCAGAATTACCGCTTGCTAAATTACATTCAGCCTCTCTGTAAATATCTGCAAGAGAATACACGGTTGACAGCCAAGGGCAACCACCTTACCGGGAAAGGATGGTGGTACGGACATGTGGTGTGGTGCAGCGTTTCTCTCTGGCCTATGGGTTAGTCACCCTTGCAATACAAAAGCTGATTATATGAAAGATAAATGTGATGCCTCAAAAAGTGTTTTCTTTTCCCTGTTCCCCTCTTTTTTTCCCTTTGTTGTTTTATACAATTCGATCGCCAAATGAGTCTTTAAAGTATTTTTTAAGTATGCTTTATTATATACCAGCTTCATAAAATCTTGAAACAAAGTTTCACAATGTAAACCAGCACTTGCATATTTGAATATATTGATGAAGTTTCTTTGGCTATGTACAGATTTTGAGAGGATCACCTGGTGATATTATTAGAGCTGTTGCAGTGAAAAGAAGGAACAATTCAGTTTAATTCTGTTTTTCTTGAAGTATGTATCTTATAAAAAAGAGGTGTGTTACCAAAATTTTTAGACAGAGAGGACTGAATTTTGAGATATGTCCGAGTTCTTCATGCTGCCAAAAGAACAATTTGCATTCTGTAACTGACTCTCAATTTTAGTTTTGGATCCAGCACCATGAAATACACCACTCTAATTGCAAATATTTCTTGTAATGATCCAAATACCTTTGTAAAATCCTTTTTCCTTTTAAAAATAAAAAGAGAACAAATTATGAAGTCTTGAGACACTTTGCAAAAGGCATTAGAGAAAGCTTTTTAACCAGCCCTAGTGATTATATTATATTATCGCATTACATAAATGCCTGATACTTAGAAGAGGCTTTCTGCTCTGTTGCAGTTAGTTGTTTGGAATATGAAATAACTTGGAGATCAAAAGTATCTGTGGATATTTTCTGAAGACTGCTTGTTTTTGTATTTCAGTAGATGAGTAAAATGCTAAGCTCTGTTTAATCATCTTTCTTTCAATTTTTTTTTCCAGGTGATGAGGGTTCAGCAATTCTTCAGAAAGCAGAGGTGGAAATTATCGACCAAACTTTATGTCATTCCACATATGGAATCATCACAGCTAGGATGTTCTGTGCTGGGCTAATGTCGGGGAAAAGAGATGGGTGCAAAGTATGTATCTTAGCACACTTCATACAGAGTTTATCGTGCCTTTCATTGTTGCATGATGAGACGTAAGAACTAACTGGCAGACCACTTTGTGGTCCATACACTTCAGTTCTGAAAAACAGCAATGTAAGAGTTCTCTGTCAGCAAATCTGTCATCTGGGTGTTTTCAGATTCTTTTGCTGCTTTATGTGCTTGAGGAGTATCATTAAGTTTCAAGTGCAGGCCAAGGGCCAGTCAACTTGCAAGTCCCAATAGCGAGTTGAAGTCAGGCAATTTTTGGCCCAAGAATGTCTCAGCTGAAGAAAGAGCTGAGAAACTAGTTTTTCTCTTTTCAGTGTCCCTCCTTCCCAACCCCTCCAGAGCTATCTGATAAGATGCAGACTACTAGGCATAAATTTTCAAATGTATAATGATCTGATCTTGCAATGCTGAAAGATAATAAACATGAAGTTCTAAATTTACTTCTAGTGAATAGTAGTAAAACTATATATACACATACTATATATATATTCATATAATATATCATATTTTATATGTGTTGTATAATATATTATATAGAACTTACATAAGCCATATATATTTACTACTAAAATAGTAATAAATTTACTGCTAAATTAGTGATAGAACTACTAGGTTTTTATGATGAAGATCTGGAATCCTCAAGATTTTCTAGTTTTCACTGGTCTACATAAAAGTGAAAGACCACAATGGCTCTCAGGGAAAGTAATATCTGAGGGCTTTCTGAGGGAGTATAATGCACTAGCTCCTTTTTAGAGATTAGCGAGACCATTAATATTAAGCATCATTTTCACTGACTGGAGAACTTGTTTCAGTAGTTATCTCTCTGGCCACTCAAGATACAGCCAAGGAAAGGCATAATTTGCAGGTCTTTTGGCTGCATTTCTGTAAGGGCAAATGATGTTGTGACTCTGGCAGTTGTCAGAGCTGATCGAAATGTGGGATTTCTGTTTTGTGAAAAATGCCGGTGTTCTACTTTTCTTTTGTCCCAAGAATTAAAAAAAACGAGTTGAAGATTTGACTCTCTAAATGCAAAATCTTAATTGCTGAGGATGGAAAAAAAAAAACCCTTAGAAGTTAAATCTTCAACAATTTTGTGAGATAATTCACAATAATCCTGCTTTGAGCAGCAGGTAGCTTTACTAGATCATCTCCTGATATCTCTTCCAACCTGCAGATCTTATGACCTTATAAAGTTAAAGAAAAAATAGTTTTCTAACTCTAACAAAACATATGTGTAGAAGGAAGGTATTTCTCTTGAAAGACATTTAAATTTAACTGACTCATCTTTTGCTTTTGGAAGTCCATTATTGCACCCAATATTTTGGGAAAGTTTAATTTGCTACTAGCTGTCGTCTTCAGAGAGATTGCGTGTACAGAAGAGTCTTACAGGAAAGTAAAAGCTTAGTCCAAGAAACTTTCAGCAAATGGTGATGCTTCTCTTTCTCTTCTGTTTTTTTTTTCTCTCTGAACCTCTGCCAATATATTTCTACAAGAACACCCTACAAAGGAAGAGTACCGTTTGATTTGTCCTGTATTATGGAATTGCGTCATCCTGTATAAAACTTTGAAGTCTGTAACAGACTTCATTTTAACTGCCCTAATTATGAAGAAATTATGTGCCCCTAAACATTGCATGCTGGCTTGCATCTACTAGAGGGCAAGACTTACTTTCTTTTCGTTCTTAAAAAACAATAAAAGAAACAAAAATATCCCAACAAATCAATTGAGGGATCCAATCTGTTTCCATTTACTTTAATTTGAAAAAAGTTTTATCATTACTAAACATTGTAATTGTATTTTGATTTTTTTTAAAGAAAGCTTACTATTTTTTGGAGTCATTAGATGTGTAACCTCTGAATGAACATACATATTAAGTGGCAGATTTGGGGTTTAGATGTAAGTTTGAGGCTAGGAAAATAAATATGTGAATTTCAGATCTAGTCCATGAAAAGTAATATTTTTATGGATGTCTTTAAAGAGTGAGAGCTAGCCTTCTGTCCCATGGAAGAGCAAACTTTGATACAACTGTGCAATTCCATCTGCTTCAAGAAAAAAAAAATACCTGTTGACTATTTGATGGTTTGAACTATGTGAATGGCAAAATATAATCACTGTTGGAATTACTCAGGCAAAAATCTCTCTTGTGGTATTTTGTCCCAGTTTTAATAATTTGTCTTATAAACACATATAACTCAATATATTCTTTTTAGGGTGATTCTGGTGGACCATTGTCGTGTCAAAGCAACAGAAACGGAAGATGGTTTTTGACTGGCATTGTTAGCTGGGGTTATGGATGTGGAAGACCAAACTTCCCAGGTGTCTACACAAGAGTGTCAAATTTTGCACCATGGATTCACAAATATGTGCCTTCAGTCTTGTAACTTGAAAACTGTTTTCCTGGAATAAAACATATCCTGGATATCTTCATTAAAAATCACATTTGGTAAAACTGTTCAGTGGTGGAATTTCTTTTCACGTCTCCCTGCTGATTCTGGAGTACACACACGGAAGTAATAAACACCCTTTGTTCAAACCTTGGTGAAAGAGGAAAAGTCTGTTCCTTGGAGTGGTTGTTGTATGCGGATGTCTGGAGACACAGGAGGAGGTGCAATAACAAATCTCTGGCACTTTGTGTTTGTTCTCCAGGCACCAACTAAGTGTGTGTGTGGCCCAATAAAGTAGTAACTGTGAAGTAGCAATCAGCTGTTAGAACTCTTGCAAATACCTCTTTCCCTACCTCCTCCACCAAGAACAGCTGACAGAGAGAGAGGGAGAGTTGCAGAAAATGAACTCAATCCTCACAAATCCATAGGGTCCTCATTTTTGGAGATCAGAAGTTCTGTAGTTAAGCATGGAACAAAGCATTAGTCCTACTCCTTCTCCAACTTTCATTTTAATTAACGGCATGATTTGGAGCTATTAACTCATTTATTTCCTATCTTGATTTCCTCATGTTCAAGTTCACCCACCTGAGAATTTGAATTCTTTATCTTCAGGCAACCTTAACAAGATGAGTAAATATGGTGATGTATATTATTGCAATGATTTTGTCCTTGCCCAAATAAAACTGATGCCCCGAATCAAGGCCAGGTTAGATGAGGCTTTAGGCAACCTGGTGTAGTGGAGGATTTCTCTGCCTATGGCAGGGGCGTTGGAACTAGATGATCTTTAAGGTCCCTTCCAGCCCTAACCATTCTATGATTCTATGACTCTTGAGAGGTACTGCTATGGAATTGGGTTCTCTTTACGTATATAATTTTTCTAAAGTCCTGATACAATTTAGAGATGATGCACAAGGGGTTTTATTTCCTCTAAGCTTTTTCTTTGTTTCTTTTCTGTGAAGGAAATGGCAAAGTGTAAGTCAGTCAGTAGGTTGTGTCTGCAGCAGAGATAGACTGTTGAAAAAGAGGACTTGAACAAAGCAGTCTGTCTACAGTTGTGGTTTGCATTCCTGAGCTGTGAGGATTGCCTTCCAATTAATCCTTTTTGTTGTCTGTGTAATCTGTGTTGGGGTTTGTTTGTTCCTTTCTTGTTGTCTGGGGCTGAAGTTTCTTGGGTCTGTTTTGGTTTTTTAGGTTTTGTTTTTTGTACAAAATACGTTATTTCCCTGCACATATCCTTGATTTTCTTATTTTGCATGCAGAATACTCTGAACTTGCTGGTTTGCTGACTTAAATCTGTTTTTAATTTCAAATAGGAAACATGAGCATGAATAGCTTTACAATTATGTTTATTCTGCGGTGCTGTCTTGAGAATGGAAAATTCAGATGATCTGTGGAATTGTGCACCACTTCTCTCTCACAAATATTTTTGTGGATTCTGACAGGTGTTCATTAGAAGTTGCCTCCTTTACCTTACTCTGGGACTTTTTATTTCTAAATTGATTGCATTTTCTTTGCATTATGTCATAAATTATTTCCTACCCTTATATTTCTGAAAGAAGGGGGTAACTGATCTGTTCTCAAGTGATGGGATCTGTATCCTACTTAGTCAGTTAGGAAAACAAAGAGTTACAGTGATAGTAAGTTTTCCTCCCCACCTTCTTTGATTGCAGATCAGCTGGCTCCAGCTTCAAGCAGCATGGCAAAGGTGAAATGAGAGAAGCCTAGTGTGCGTGCTGGTGAGAGCAGAAGCCTGGTGTGCGTGGTGGTGGCAGCAGTAGGCTATTCTGGGTTATGTTTAAGAAATGAGGTTGGTTTAGGACTTTTTTATTAGGTTTGTTAAAAGGCACTTGTCAAGGCACCATGATACGGGCTTTTCCCTCCAGCCAGGCTTCTGTGTACAGCATACCAGCTCCATACAACTCTGAGCAGACTGCAAGGCAGGTAAGAGACACTAGGCTAAGTAAATGATTTCTCTGCACACTCTGGTGTGTATTGACCTCTGTTCTTTACATGCAAATTGCTCCTAATCAAAGTGATAGCAATTTTCCCCCTTGCTTAAATAGCTTGAAATGCATGTCACAAACACGCAGGTTTCATATGTGACATAGCTGATAACATGCAAGATATTATCTTAAACCTCCTGAAAAACTAAAAGGGCAAATATACTAAAATACGGTACAATTGCTCTTCTTGTGTTGTCTCACTAATTGATGACTTTCCATATCTTTCTTTAGGAAAGTCTGCATATTCACTACGGTCCATCCTACCGGGAAGGCTTGTGTCAGAAGTACTGTTTCTTCAAACGGATGAGGCTGTGTCTCTGGAAAAGATGGCTTCTAGGAATATTACCTGCAGTTTCTTTAATAGTTACAATAATTCTGTTCGTCCTGCGCTATTCATTCTGTAAGTGTTACTCCCCAGCATGACCTGGGTGGGATGGGTATTTTGCACTGTGTGAATGATTGGCATGAAAAGCTCTGCACAGAGCAGCTCAGCACACAATGTGTGTATGAACCACCGATTTTTTCCCTTCTCCTTTACCTCTTTGCTAAGGCAACAAAACGCGCAAAAATTAGTGGTTGGTAGTTGCACAAGAATAACAAAGGTATATATTTTATCTCTAAATTTTTTGTCTCTGCTTGTGAATACCGTCATTATTACAACTGCAATCTTTCCCAAGAACCTATAGAAATTGACTGTCTATCTTCTATTCACTTTTTCAAAACAGAACAGGTGCCTAATGTATGTACACTCCTTCACAGATCTCAACTCATAGCCATTAAAATTGTATCTCTCCAGGAGGACAGCACTGCAAAAAATGGAATTTCAACAATTAAAGCTTCTTAGTAGAAATGCCTGTCTGAAAGTGTGCCTCATTCCTCTCCTTTCCTTCTGGGCATTTTTCTATTATGGGAACTGACTCAGCCCTCTGGCTACTATTGTGTGTTTCTCTTAAAGACCTGATGCCTATGGATGCCAAGTATAAACACATGCTTCTGCAAGCTTCTTGTTGTGGAAGCTTTTCCATAATGTCATTAGGTGTGCTAATTTTTTTTTTTTTTTTCCTCAGCTCCCACTTTCTCCTTTATTTATATTGGTGGAAGTGTAGAAATTGCTAATTTGACTTATACAAATGACCTCAATGATCCAAAGTCACAGAAATTCCTCCTGCAAGCAGAAGCAATCCAAAATTACGTAAGTTCCTACATAAGTATAGCAATAATTTAAAAATGTTTATTACAGAATCAGATTAGGAACGAGGAAAAGACTCCACTTAGTCACTTTCTTTTTTTTTTTTTTTTATCTTCAAAATAGTAAGGTTAAAGCTAGCAAGTAGCTAGGCAGCAGGAGTTGTGTGTCTTACAGTAAGGCAAGCATTTCCTAGGTGGTAAAACCTGGAGGTTCTGAGGTCGTGAACAAGTTGTTATTCTTAAAGGAATTAGGAGTGTGATTTTTGTTTTGGTTGGTTTTTTCCTGTGGTTTTCTTTTTTTTACTTTGCTACAGTTTTCTTTGATTTTTTTTTAATTATAGCTTAAATTCAATGTTTAACATTTTGTTTTGATTTTTCTGATCTGCCACAACAATGCTTGCTTTCTTGCACCTCTTATGTGGGTTGGTATTCGTGAGATCAATACTGCTTTCTGGGTACATGTGAACAGCAGTCTTAAACACAAAGCAGTTCTCTGTTAGACTGTATTTCCCAGAAGAGCTAATCTAGTGTCACAAAGCTGCTTTGTGCACAGCCAATACAAGTTGCTCATGTCCAGATTTTATGTTGGAAATTCAAAGACTGAAACAAAAATGTACATGTATACATAAAAGCTTCTTTTTCATGGCTAGTTATCAAGAGCTATCTCAGTGGTCTTGAAATGTGATGTGACCTTAAAAGTAATTTTTTTTTTAAAGTGGAAATGAATGCACATTTATGATCTTTATTTGCTATATTTGTGAAAATGATGGATAGTGCTTGTAATATGGGAGAGGGATGAGGAAGGAGAAAGGAAGAAATAAGACAAATGATTTATAGCATAAGAGATTATATTGACACTAAAACGTAGCGCTCTTTACATTTTCTTTACCATTATTTAATTGTCAGTTTGCAGGATCATATGAGTCTTCCTCCTTGGGAAAGTACTACTTGAAGTCTGTCGTGGCTGCTTTCAGGTAGGTTCTGTTCCAGCATGCGGTATAAATTTGAGAGATTGAGTTGCATTTGTCTTATCTTTTTTTCATGCATTTTAAATTAGTTATCTGGAACAATATGCAGATCTCTAACAGGGAGTGAAAAATGCAGAAATGCACTTGAGTATGTGAACTAAGCTAATAGTGTGATTTCTGTCTTGCCCTGTAGAATTGGTGAGAGAAATTAAGTTGGGTTAATCATGCCTTTATGGATTGTTTTGTAGTCTATTAATCTACTTTTGATTTTTTAAATCACAGTTCAGCAGGATTTTTTTCTCTACCACTTGTAGAATTTTATTCTGGTTTTGTCTATTTAAATGAAGTTTCTTTTTAACTTCCCAAAACAAAGCTTAAAGGTATAATTTTGGACAGGGCACTCCAGTTAAGCTCCTGGTGAGAAATGTAAATACGTTGAGCAGAAGGCTACTACTGTCCTGATAGGCTTTGAAAACTTCTGAAAGGTCAGCCATAGGCCATTTGGAGAGGAAGAGTGTGATGGACCGTCTCTTTGAACCACTAAGTAATACTTTATGTATGCAAGCATACAGATTATTATTTTAACAAGAATCATGTGAAATATTGTAACAATGTATAAATAACAAATAAAAAATATTAAACAACAAATATAATTAAATAACAAATATTAATAAAATTAAATAAACTATTAATATAGTTAAATATAATATAATGAATTAATTATATATGGTATAATTATTATAATTATGTTGTTATAATTAAAATATAATTGAATAAAAATATAAATAAAAATAAATTATAGTGTCATATGGTGTGAGACTCAATTAAATAGTAAGGAAAATGTGTCTAGAAGTGTAATATGGTCTTAAAATTGTATAATTATACAGAAGGCATGGAAACATTCAATTCCATAAAAATTATTGCAAGGATTTTCTGAGAGGTATAGTTTTCAGCCTCAGTGTGTTGCTGTTTAAGCAGCGTATTTTTTAAGTATTTCTACTGTATAGAAAAAGCAGTTGTTAAAGAAGAGAGCTTTTTGCCACTGTGTTTAGCTGCAACTTTTTGCACATCAGTCCAACTGGCTATGAAACTGTGCAAATCAAAAATGCAAACCGGAGGAAACATGTCCAAAAATACTATTTATGATGCATTTCTTTCCCTCCACAGTGAAGGAGACACTGGACTCCGAGCTTACTACTGGAATATGTTCTGGGCCCCAGAAGATATGATTTCTTCTCTTAAAAAATTAACCCGGTGGAACAAAAAGAAATCAGCAGTAAACAAGCAGCTCACATGTTCAGTCCTTCTAGGGAGGAAGATTTTGATCTTGTTACAATGGAGCTTTTTGGTAACAATGTACCTGTCATTTAATACCTATTCTATCTATTTTTTTTTTCTCCAGTTTGTGTCTTTGGCTTGTGTAGCCAATCATTGTTAAATTTCAGTTTCAGATTCCACAGAATATGATGTGATGCTAAAATCAGGTAATTTTTCTTCAATCTCAACTAATATTACTTCGGGGGAAAAAAAAAAAAATCTCATAACTTAAAAATGGCAGTTTCCCAGTTATTCTTCTATCTGTAGGGCCTATGAACTAAACCAGACTCGGGACCTCCCTGGCCTGTGCTTCAAATAAAGGCCAAGATGAAAATGCATTACAGCTCTTATTCTAATGTTCTGACTAGAATGGCTGAAATTTAATAGTTCCCACTGAATAGCAATGAGCTGTGGCTCCTTTTCTTGGTATCTTTTAAAAACCTACTATACAAAATGATATAGAATTTGTCTTGTGACTAGATAATTTTGTTTATTCATATTTGTGATCAGTCAAATACTGCAGCACTTAAATTCACTTTGCCTGGTTTCTCCATATCAAGCACACCTCAAGATTGGCTTCATATTCTTAGTGTTCTCATTGCATGAAAAGGGGTGAAGAGAAAATGGGAAAGAAGGTAGTAGGTTTCAAGCAGAGATGGTAACAGCTGCAGCCAAGGCCCTTCTGCTTGCTGTGTATGATGAGCAGATGGTGGCGAGGTATTGTGCTTCCTTGGCCAGAGCAGGAGGAGAATATGATGCAGTCTGGTACAGAAAAGGGAATAGAGTTGTAAAGGTGAGGGAAGAGAAGATTAGGGTAGTTGAGAAGTTCAGGTAGGCGGTTGTTGCTGCTTCTTCTGAAATTTTACCCAATCAATTAATTTATCTTTCAATTTAACAGTTTATCAGCCACTGATCTAGCTTCTTTTGTGTAGCAGTATCCTTTGACCTGTATGCCAAGCCAGGTAACAACAGGACTCTAACTCTGATGAATCCCAAAAGTCTTTTTATCAATGGAGGCTGCGAGTTCCTTCGAAACTATGTGGTGAGACTGGTGGTTATCACTTTGCATGGTGTCACTCCAGAGAGCTGTGCATCGCACCACTTATCAGCATACGATTTCCTTCTTCCTCTGCAGAACAAGATCATTATGAGGTATGATAATACAGGTAAAAGTTTTTTATTGAGCTGTACAGAAACCCTCTGAAACTCTTGTGATATCAAATGAGATCAAACAGGCTTCCAAAATGTAAGATTCCAAATACAGCTTAATTAAACCACTTGTATAAAGCTATAAAAAGGTCTTCCATGTTGTTTTCCCCACAATGAATTATAAATTCTTGTGGGTTTTATTCTACACTGTGACTAATTTTTACTGGTTTTGATTTTCATGCGGTTACTGTTACAACTCAAAAAGATACAGACTTTATTTTTTTAGAGTATTATATTCAATTGCTTTTAAAAAACACATGTTTCAAAGCAGCGGGTCACAGGAAAATCCTGTTCATAACAGAGCTGGCGTCTCTATGGAAGGCTTCATCCCAAGCCACTTTGTAGCCTGTTTACATGTAAGTAAGATCAGATGATCTTGTAACCCTTCAGCAGCCACACTGCTCCCACTTTCTAGAGTTAAATTTCATGTGTGAACACATTATCTACCATGAACCTGTCTTCATTAACAAAATAAACAAGCAAGCAAGTTTTAGAATCTGGAGATGGATGGTTTTTGGGGGTGGGGGAGAGATTTTGGGTTTTAGGAAGAGGCTAGCTGAGTATGCAGATTCAGTTAGCAGTGCCTGAAATGTATTTATTTAGCAGTGCTTTAACTTACTTGAACTAGTAGGTGGTCATCTTCACCTCTATTAACAGATGTCTCTCCCTCCCTATGCAACCAGCCACAAGAGCTTGCCTTTGTTGGTGGACTGTCAGAAGGCCAGTCGTGGAGAGAGGGACAGGGTTTTTTGTAAGGAGTTAGATTGTAGCATAACATGGAGAATCCCATTCCTGATGCTGGATTGCATCTGCTCTGCTGCTGATTATGGGTTATGGCCAGGACTGTGTTCCATTGTGCGTTATTAGTAATGACTCAGCTTTTTAGGAACTGGAAATGTAGAGTCGGCCACGTGCATGGAAAAACCAGGAAGCTGGCAAAACCGTAATAGATGTAAGACGTAACATGTTCAGAGAACATTGATACAGTAGTAAGCTGTAAGACAAAGTTCAAGAAAGTGCATTGATATCTGGCTATCAAAAAACTGGAACAGAATTTGGTGACTGAAATGATGTTAAAAGCCCTATGGTACCTCCAAAATGTTGGCTTTTTTGGTTACTTTATTGCTAGCCTAGCAAATGTGTGGGTTTGCATATACCTATCAATTTTCTGCTTAAGCTAAAGCAGCTAGTCACATACTTAGGACAGATGTAGTAGAACTAATAACAACATCTTTGATATCCATAACAGTCAGGAATTGTTGTATTATAACCATTATTCCCTGACGTCCAGGTCTAGGGTCACACATGGTGACTAAAATAATTCTCACCAGTTCTCGTAAGCTGTAGTAATACAGCTGTTCAGTGTCAGATACTAAGGAGCGAATGAGCTGAGGTTGTGAGATGTACTGTAAAGCAAGTGTCTCATGTGGACAACTCTTCTCTTATGCACTTGCCTTGCTTACTAGATGATCTTTGAGGTCCCTTCCAACCCTAACCATCCTGATGATGCTGTGACAAAAGGGACAGCTAGAAGATAAACGAGGCTGTCAACTGTGTAGAAGATCAAGATACTGAAAGATTTCCACATAGCAGTGGGGAGGGCACTCAAAATGTCCATTTTATAAAGGATTTGACAAGTATTTCGATAAAAAGGATTTAATAATGTCTATAAAAGAAGCAAACCACAGATCCATTGTGTAGTGTCTTGCATGAAATGGGAGGAGAGAATAGCCTGCTGAAAGCAGAAGAGGACTACTTTCAGTTTAAGGTTCACAAGTTTGATTTTAATGCTGCCACTCTGGATCTTAGCGACAAGCCGAAGAACTTAATGCAGGAATGACAGAAATACTCTCCTACTGTGACGTCTGATCTTAATTGTTTTATTACTGTGCATAGAAAAAGAGAAAGCTGTTAGAAATTTTCACATGCAGATTTGTAAATTAGTGAAAAGAAATCCAAAATACACTGTGGATTTCAAAATGGAATAAATATAAAAGTGAGTTTACATGCGTAAGAAATAGCATCTCAAGTTACAAGTGACAGTAAGTATTCAAGCTGCAAGATATAAACTAACTTCTCATTATCAAACAAAAGAACAATAAGAAGAAATATTTGCCATGCATGGGGCTCCACATCTTGTGTGACAGCTTTTGTGACAAGAAACCAAGCTGAATGTTATTAGTTTGGAAATGCAGTGGGCTTGTTTTCTGTTGCATAGATGCTGCACAACACTGCTGCACTGGCACTTGCTGCCTTTCAGTGCCACCCACTACTGCTCAGTACCACTGTCACTACGGCAGTAACATAATCTGGTACTGCTTTTCTGATGCTTCTACAGGTCTGAAAACTACAGGGCACCTACTAGGCAAGAATATCTGTGATGTTCGCTCTGAGTGACAGCCTCAATGCTGGGAAACTCTAGCGTCTTGTGTAGTATCAACTAGGCGGAAGAATAAAAGGGAAGTGGTAGCCAGGGGAATACTTCTGAAACACAGATGACCAGATCAGTGTTATTTCTGCCCAATTTCTCAGCAAAGATGACTGGAATATGGGAAGTGTGGTTGTTTTTTTTTTTTTTTAATGCAGTCTTTGTAATCATAGAATGGCATAGGCTGGAAGGGACCTTAGAGATCATCTAATCCAACCTCCCTGTCATGGGCAGGGACGTCTCTCAACTAGATCAGGCTACTCAAGGGCTCTGTCCAACTTGGCCTTGAACACCTCCAGGGAGGGAGCATCCACAACTTCTCTGGGTAATTTGTTCCAAAGTCTTACCACCCTCGTACTGAAGAGTTTCTTCCTAAGATCTAATCTAAATCTGTTCTCCTTCAACTTAAACCCATTTCCCTTTGTCCTATCAGTGGACACTCTTGTAAAAAGTCCCTCCCCAGCCTTCCTGTAGGTTCCCTTCAGGTATTGGAAGGCAGCTATTAGGTCCCCCCAAAGTCTTCTCTTTTCAAGGCTGAACAATCCCAGCTCCCGCAATCTGTCCTCGTAGCAGAGGTGTTCCAGCCCCTGGATCATCTTTGTGGCCCTCCTCTGAACACGCTCCAACAAATCTATGTCTCTCTTATGGTGGGGACACCAGAACTGGACGCAGTATTCGAGGTGGGGTCTCACAAGAGCAGAGTAAAGGGGGAGAATCACCTCTCTTGACCTGCTGACCATGCTTCTCGTGATACATCCCAGGATGCAGTTGGCCTTCTGGGCTGCATGAGCACACTGCTGGCTCATGTTGAGCTTCTCATCTATAAACACCCCCAAATCCTTCTTTTCATGTCTCAGATGGTGCGGACCTGGGGCTTGGACTCCTGTTGTACGTTTAACTTCGTCAAGTAATGTAATGTTGCTTACCTTCTCACTGGACCGAAGAGAAGAAAGCAACGTATTAAAAGCTCACTTTCAAGCCATTCCGAAAATCAGTAAGTAATTAATAGAAACGACCATCAGATGTCAGCATGCTTATTCCTCTTGTTGCCTCTAAAAGACATGATATTGCCTGAACGTATCTGGGAGGAGGGAATGTTGGCATATAAGTCAGAAAATTGTCATTCTGAGCCACGTAAAAAAAAAGTCTGAGAACTGAACAAAAGATAGAGAATATCCTTTAGTCTGGGAGATATTTTTTGTCTTCCCTATTACTACCTAAGCCACCTTTCCCAGGTGTTACTCATATTACACAGGTAACACTGTTATTCATGAGCAATGGTAGCAGAGCGGCCAGCCAGATACAGGCACTCTATGTCTAGCCAAAGCTAGATATCCTCAGTGGTAGAGCAGCACTTTTATCAGTTTTGACCATCTGTCCCCAGCTCAGGGAATGAAAATGGAAACAAGAGCAAATACTTCCTTCCAATATATCTTTGATTCTTTCTGAAAATGCTGTTCAGGATAGTAAAACTGTATAAAAAGGTATGTTCAAGACCTGAGAAGTGTATTCCAAACCTATAGTGTAATATGAATTTTGCAGGAGTTCTGGATGATTAATGCAATATTTTGAATAATGATAAACCATAGTGTTTTACAGGGTTATAGGAGCTTCATGAGTGAAAGTTTAGCCACAGATATTTGGTGAGCTCTAAGTAAAAGTTTTTTGACAATTAAGCACGTGACTATTTTTTAACTTGCAGAACAAATCATAGGGGATAGCATGTAGATAAAATTCTCCAAAGCTTGCACATTTCAGCTGATGTCTCTGAAGCAAATATTCATCCTATGCACATTACAAATCAGAATTGCTTCATTGTTCTGAAGATGGGCACTTGAATTACATATAGCCCAGGCTTTGCCACAGTATTTTGCTATTTTTAAATTATCTTAATTTATGTTATATTCATATTCGCATTCACTATGTTACCTAAAGGAAACCAAAAGCACTAAGGACTGGATACCTAGGAGAGTTCTTGGTAGAAAATAAAACCTCAAATATATTGTTCAAGTGTGTTACAAATTTTCAGACTGCGAACTGACTCACAAACTTCCTGGTTTACATGAAATTAGTGAGAGATTTCACTTCATTGGGCTGATGGCTTTTTAATTTTTCTAAATGTCTACAGAAAGGTTAAAATTAAATTGGATGGGAGTGGTCTATTGTGTCTACATTTAATTGCTTCTTCCACTTACCATGAAAAACACATTTTAAAAAAGAGCTCTAGTCAAGGGTGTTTTGTGCTTATTCTTAATTGCAATTTAATCCAAAATTAGAGAAATTCAGAGTGACGGGGAAGTGGAAGTTACATGACTTTCTGTTAGTACAAGCAAAACCTGAGTTTAATACTGTCACAACTCATTCTTCTAACTCTGTAAGTAGACAAGGGTCCTAGCAAGTGAAATAAGAACTGCACT